>NW_027362762.1:71661924-72972757 GCF_046119375.1 Phyllobates terribilis
CGGGTCTCTTGGTGGGTACACCTCCTCTGGGTTCCCTGACCCTATACTTGGTCTGCCTTCCTGGTGGATTTGGTGGGGGGTCGTGGCAGATCCTGCCCACAACCTCCGGTCTCTGGCTGAGGATTAGTGCCCTCCACCAGCTTGGAATCCGGTACCCTTGTGCCAACCCTTCACCCTGTTGCTTGTATTTGGGCTCTTGGGGTTCCCTCTTCTTCCCCTCTGGGTCCTTCTGACTCCTCTCTCTCTTCTTTCAGGACTGCTTGACCCTCTACAACAGACTGACTAGTAGCTGTCTGCCTGTCTGACCCTGATCTAAGATGGTTCCCACCTTATATACTCCCTCTATGTGTGAGCTCAGGTGACCAGCACCCAATGAGCTCCTAGCCTTACCCAGACTGCTCCCCCTATCTGCCCCTACACTACTGGGATGTTCCACCCCCCTCCCACTCCAGCCAGGGACAGACACTATCGTACCTGCACATATATTGGTGGGAGTACCGTCGATCTGTCCCCCGGAAATGGGATGTATGTAGTGTATGCAGCCTACTGAGCTCAGTTCCACACTCCATCCTTACCCGGGAGTGGAATACCACACCTCTGGCTTGAGGTGTAATACCCCTGTAGCAGCCGAATCCTCAGGGTGCTACATATGTATACAGCACCAGTCAAATATTTGGACACATCTGTTCATGCAATGGTTTTCCTTGTTGTTTCTGAAATGAGCACATGGTAGATTCAAACTGATTGCAGCAAAACCATGGACGAACACGTATGGAAACAAGGAGTAAAGAAACAAGCATGAAACAAGCCAGGATATGTGTTAAACCTTAGATAGCGCAAAGTACCCCCTTTTATTATGATGAAACCCCATTATCATTCTCTTAAGCAGCTTCATTAGGCCATCACCTGGAATAGTTTTACAACAGTTTTGAAGGCGTTCGCAAAGGTGTTGAGCACTTCTTGGCTGCTTTGCCTTCGCTCTACAAAGCACCCCTACACCTTCACACTTCCCTCTTCATACTTCTCAGTGGACACCACAAATGTAAACACTATTGTTTCACCTTTTCTGAATCTCACAAAGACATAGCGAGTGGTACCAAAAATCTGAAATGTTGACTCATCAGACCATAGTACAGATTTCTACTGATCTAATGTCCTGTCTTTGTGTTGCTTGGCCCAAGCAAGTCTCTTCTTGTTGTGATCTTCAGTAATATCCTCTTTTCGCCAATTTGAACATAAAGGTCTATTTCTCGCAGTCTCTTCTGAACAGTTGATGTTGAGATATGTGTGCTGCCTGATGTTTGTGCATCATTTCTGAGGGCTGTTATCAGAGGTGCTATCAATTTACAGTTTCTGAGGCTAGTTACTCTGATGAACTTATCCTCTACAGCAGAGGTAACTCATAGTCTTCCTTTCCTGGAGCGGTCCACATGAGAGCCAATTTAAAGAAAATATTTCTAATTTAATGGTAAACAAATGATATACTTTACATGAACTAATTTTGAACATTATAACATTGCAGTTTGAAAGCATTACTACCAGAATCACAGCAGGGTCTTATGCCCTCTCCTGGATCTCCTCATACCTCACTAACCGCATGTCGCTCAACACTCTGTCTGTTATGATCTGCAACGAGAACTAAGGAAAGATAGGGGAAAGCTGTCCCTACAGTAAGACTAAGCTGAATCCCTACGATGTAGCGGGCTGCCTATTCCTAGTGAACAGACCCGCCTTCGTCCTCGGCTAGTCTGAACGAAGACCTATAGAATTAAGGAAGGGGTCCCTAAAAGGACTAAGGACTGGGACAAAATAGGGACACCTCCTAAACAGAAGTTGTTGCAGAACACAAAAGACAAACTGACAAAAAGGACTAGAGGTCCCAGAGGACCAAGCGAACTGACAGAGATAGGCACCGAAGCACCAGGCTAGCAAGACAGTCAAACAACATTGAAGTCCAGCAAAGCCAGAAGGGCGGAGCTGGAATGCATAGGCAGATGGTCACGTGATCGTAAAACACAAGATAGAAAAAACTAACAGGAGGGTTATAACAGTACCCCCTCTTTTATGAGGATCCTCCGGATCCTCCAGGCCCAGGCCTATCCGGAAACCTCCTGTGGAAAGCTTTAACAAGCCTAGGAGCAGAGACATCATCCGTCCTTACCCAGGAGTTGTCTTCGGGACCGAAACCCTTCCAGGAGACAAGATACTGTAATCTCCATCTATGCAGTCTAGAATTCAAGATACGTGAAATCTCAAATTCGCCATCTTCCACCACAGGAGGAACTGTGACAGTGGCTTCCCTATGAGAAACGTCAGCCTTTTTCAACAAGGAAACATGAAACACAGGATTAATCTTCCAGGAAGTAGGGACATCCAACCTAACAGCAGACGGGTTAACAACCTGAAGCACTTTAAATGGACCCACAAACTTAAGACCCAGTTTTTTAGAGGGAATCCTCAACCGCAGGTTCTTCGAGGACAACCAAACCATGTCACCCACAGTAAACAAAACCTCTTTATGTTTCCTGTCAAAATACTTCTTGGATTTCTTGTTAGCCTCTTGAAGGTTGCAACGTACATTAGTCCAAACTCTCTCCAAATCACAGGAAAAATTCTCCTCCTCCGGAACCGCCGGCCCTAATTTGGAGAACGAACCAAAAGACGGATGTCTTCCAGTACAGCAATAAAAAAGGAGAACACCCAGCAGAGGAGGATGTATGATTGTTAAGAGCAAATTCTGCGAGAGGCAGAAACTCAGACCACACCTCTTGATTGTCTGCCACAAAACAACGCAAAAACTGTTCAACATCCTGGTTCTTTCTTTCAGTCTGTCCATTAGACTCGTGTTGATAACCAGACGAAAATGACAAATGGACCTGTCACAAAAAGCACGCCAAAAGCTAGCCACAAACTGAGGTCCTCTATCAGAAACAATATCTGTGGGAACGCCATGGAGTTTTACAATCTCCTTAACAAACGCCTTAGCGAGTGTCTTGGCGCAGGGCAACTTAATGAATGGAACCAAGTGACACATCTTACTAAAACGGTCCACGACCACCCAGATGACAGTAAAACCCTCGGACACAGGAAGATCAGTAATAAAATCCATAGTGAGATGTGTCCAAGGCGCACTAGAAACTTCCAGAGGGCAAAGCAACCCCGCAGCAGGAGTATGTGAAGCCTTTGACCTAGCACACACAGTACATTTACGCACCCACTTGATGACTTCCTTCTGCCATCCAGGCCACCAAAAACTGCGACTGATAAGTCTCTTAGTTTCCGAAATTCCTGGATGACCTGCCAACCGAGACTCATGACACTCCACAAACAAATGTCTCCTAAAGGCTCTAGGCACGAACAACCTCCCATGGGGAGTGTTAGATGGAGCATCATCTTGAGCTTTCAGAATCCCATTCTCCAAAACAGAGTCCAAAGCCGCCACCACAACTCCTTTCTGTAAAATGCTCTCCTCCTCCTCGGCACCGACCGTAGGAGAGAAACTGTGAGACAAAGCATCAGCTTTAACATTCTTAGTACCAGGGATATAGGTAACAGAAAAATGAAACCGAGAAAAAAAAAGTGCCCATCTAGCTCGACGGGCATTCAAGCGCTTGGCAGCATCCAGATAGATCAAATTCTTATGATCTGTGAAAACCTGAATAGGAAATCTAGCGCCTTCCAAAAAATGACGCCAATGTTCAAACGCAAGTTTAATAGCCAGCAACTCCCGATTTCCAACATCATAATTCAGTTCGGTTTCTGAAAATTTTCTTGAAAAGAAGGCACAAGGATGTACTCCACCCTTGTTCTCCTGAGACAAAACTGCTCCGACCCCCACCGATGAAGCATCGACCTCGACCAAAAAAGGCTTGGTCTCATTAGGCTGCATAAGGATAGGGGCAGAACTGAACCTCTCCTTGAGATACTCAAACGCTTCAATGGCCTCAGTAGTCCACTGGGTCGTATTCGCACCTTTCTTTGTGAGATCGGTTAGAGGTTTAACAATTACAGAAAAATTCTTAATGAATTTCCTGTAATAATTGGCAAAACCCCAAAATCTCTGTATAGATTTCAAACCAATAGGCCTAGGCCATTCCTGCACAGCCTGAACCTTCACAGGGTCCATCTCAAAGCCCTCGCTGGAGACAATGTAGCCCAAAAAACTAATTTTCTGCACAGCGAACTCACATTTCTCCAGCTTAGCAAAGAGTGAATTATCACTCAATAACTGCAAAACTTCACGTACACTCTGCCAATGGGACTCCAGATCTGGGGAATAAATCAAAATGTCATCCAAATACACAATCACATTCTTACCAATCAAAGGTCTCAGGACGTCGTTAATAAGGTTCTGAAAAAATGCAGGTGCATTGGTAAGACCAAAAGGCATCACCAGATTCTCAAAATGACCTACCGGAGTGTTAAAAGCAGTTTTCCATTCATCACCCTCCTTCACTCGTAACAAATTGTATGCCCCCCGGAGATCAATTTTGGAGAACCACTTGGCTCCCACTAACTGGCTAAACAAGTCAGGAATTAACGGCAATGGGTAGGAATTGCGTACGGTAATCTTATTAATTTCACGAAAATCCAGACATGGACGTAAACCGCCGTCCTTTTTTTTAACAAAGAAGAATCCAACTGCCGCATGCGACTTAGAAGGTCTAATGTGACCAGCAGCCAGGCTAGTCTCTATGTACTCCTCCAAAGCCTTTTTTTCAGGGATAGTCAGATTAAACAAGCGAATTTTGGGAAGAGTAGCACCCGGAACAAACTCAATGGCGCAATCATAATCCCTATGAGGAGGTAAAACTTGCGACTCCTCCTCCGAAAAAACCTTCCAAAAATCTTGAATAGGTATCGGTAATTCCCCTTTTACCACCGCCGCAATGCAACCATTACAACATTTATCATAGCATTTCGGACTCCAAGACTTAATCACATTAGTAGACCAGTCCAATAAAGGATTGTGCAGTTTTAACCAAGGCAATCCTAGAACAACTGGAGAGCGCAAATTATCCAAAACAAACAAATCCAAAATTTCTTGATGAACTCCATTGATAGTGAGGGAAAATGCAGCAGTCTTGTGAGTAATACATTTCAAAGGAGTGTTATCAATTGCAACCACAAAAATAGGTGATGACAAAGGTTTGGATTTCAATTTAAGGTTTTCCAAAAACCCTTTATCAATCACATTAAGTGTTGAACCACAATCCACAAATACCTGAAATTCAATCAAATCTCCCTGCAGAGTAGTACTCCCAGAAAGAAATACTCCTGCAGAGCGTAAGCAAGCTATACGGGCGTAACTGACCTTTTTTTTCTCTTTACTTAAACGACGCTCACAATACTTAATCAAATGATCAGGTTTACCACAATAAAGACACAAACCTTCGGCGAATCTCCAGTCTCTTTCCTGAGAGCGAAGTGACATTGCCCCCACCTCCATTGGTTCTCCGCTGTCAGAGCAGATTTTCTGGGAACTAGGACCTGACGTTACAGGAGTTTTTACATCATTCACCCTGGACCTCAGTCTCCTGTCCACACGAACAGCTAACTGCATAGCTTCCTGCAGAGTCTCAGGTGCAGGGAATGCAATTAGCAAATCCTTAACCCTTTCACTCAGACCAGCAAGAAATAAACATTTCAGCGCAGAATCATTCCATTTAACTTCTGAGGCCCATCTCCTGAAGTGTGTGCAATAATTTTCAACATCATCTGACCCCTGATTCAAACGTCTAAGTTCTGATTCAGCAGATGAGATTCAATCAGGATAGTCATATAATAGCCCCATAGCAGAAAAAAATTCCTCAACAGACCCCAAACACGGATCATTAGGTTGGAGAGAAAAGGCCCACCCCTGTGGTTCATTGCGCAAAAGTGACATAATAAAACCAATGCGCTGTGATTCATTCCCAGAGGATCTTGGTCTCAAACAAAAATATAACAAACAAGTATTTTTAAAGGAAAAAAAATCTTGCTGTTTACCACAAAAAACATCAGGCAGTCCTACCTTGGGTTCAACAAAATGCGCTCCAGAACAGCTACTCACGTGTTGCTGGAGCTTGGCCACCTCCAGAGACAATCCCTGCAAGCGTTGAGCCAACTCCTGGACGGAAACCATACTGATCCCCGAATTTCTTTCCTTTAAGTTTTTTTTTTTGGGCTGGACTTACTGTTATGATCTGCAATGAGAACTAAGGAAAGATAGGGGAAATCTGTCCCTACAGTAAGACTAAGCTGAATCCCTACGATGTTGCGGGCTGCCTGTTCCTAATGAACAGACCCGCCTTCGTCCTCGGCTAGTCTGAACGAAGACCTATAGAATTAAGGAAGGGGTCCCTAAAAGGACTAAGGACTGGGACAAAATAGGGACACCTCCTAAACAGAAGTTGTTGCAGAACACAAAAGACAAACTGACAAAAAGTACTAGAGGTCCCAGAGGACCAAGCGAACTGACAGAGAGAGGCACCGAAGCACCAGGCTAGCAAGACAGTCAAACAACACTGAAATCCAGCAAAGCCAGAAGGGCGGAGCTGGAGTACATAAGCAGATGGTCACGTGACCGCAAAACACAAGATAGAAAAAACTAACAGGAGGGTTCTAAAACTGTCCCCTAATCTTCTCCATCTTTATCTTTGGCCTGGGACAACTCATAACGTCCCATGACTTCCAGTACCACCGTTATGCTGATGACGCTGAAATCTACCTTTCTGGCTCAGCTGTCCCTTGTCTGTAGAGATGAGTGGACATGAACTTTAAATTTCGGGGTTCGTACCAGATACTTAGTGTCCAGAGCTGAACTCCGAAAACGGTCTTCTCCGGGAAGTCTGTTTTAATGTTCGGAGGTCCGGGGAAAGTTCGAGAGGAGAGAGAGAGAGCAAGAGAGCGAGAATGAATTTTCCATCTCCAAAGGTTTGGTACCCATACATTTCAATGGAGTTCGGGTTCATTTTCAAGTCTGGGTAAAGTTCTGGTACCTGAACCGGACTTTGGACATAAAGTTCGGTCAGATACCAGAACCTGAACTTTCACGGTCCACTCATCTCTACTTCTCTGCTGTCCAAAATCCCAGAGTGTCTATCAGAAATATCCTCCTTTTTCTCATCATGCTTTCTAAAGCTCAATGTGGACGAAACCAAACTAATCATCTTTCTTCCATCTCACTCAACACTTACTACGCAATTTATCTATCACAAGAAGTGCAATGAATGACATCATGCTTTCCTCTGAATCACAAGCCCGCTGCCTTGGCGTAACCGTCGACTCTGTACTTCAAACCACACATCTAAGCCCTTACCACCTCCTGCCACCTCAATCTCAAAAATATTTCTAGAATTTGTCCCTTCCTCAACCCTGAATCTACTGTGTGTTACATTATTGATGTTAGCTGCTTTCCAGCAGAGATCCAGAGTCCCGTACTCCACATTGCTCTGTCTGAACAACGGTACACTGCAAAGCTGAGACAATCATGGCTGAGCTATGTTTGATGACTGCTGCTTGTATCAGCTGTGTTGATTTGATTATTAGAAGCTCTGCTGTGCAGGCAGAGCAGAAAGCAGAATGCAGGACTGTTGAGCCTTGCTGGAAACCAGCTAGTGGACAAAGCATGTAAAACACCCTTGCAGTTCTTTTGAAGTATATAGCAGAACATAAAATGGGTCAGTCAGAGTTGTGTACAGGACCACACAGTACACGGAAAAACTTAATGAGTTCCATAATTAGCATGACGATATGTCAGATATTTGTAGTGGATGAAGCTGAGCTGAGCACAGTTTAGCAGAGCTGCGTTGGAAGAATATGCCATGTTATACATTCATCTGCCGGCAAGCTTCTAGCACAGTTCAACAACTCAGATAGGTGGGGCTTAGGTAGGAGCACACAAGAGAGGGAGGAAAAGGGTCTGAAGCATTGAGAGAAAAGTAGGATCCTGCTAGAAAATATAGTTTTAGTGTAATAATATGATCTCCCATTCTGCTATTTAAAGCAATCTTTTTTTGGTCTCCCTCTGTATATTAAAAATAAGCAGGCTCGGACTGGCCCACAGGAGATCAGGAGAATCCTCCAGTGGGCCACCACCCTCTTATATGAGCAGTACTTGGCACAATTCACTTGATTCACTATGTACAGACAAAGGCTGCATCTTATTTATTTAACAATCTACCCAGTTTATTGCTATAGAAATTTGTGATTGATGATAAAGTCATATTTGCAAGTAGCTGAAATGTGGGGCCTTGGAGTTGATGCAACTGGTGGGCCCTTGGCACCCCAGTCTGACACTGACAATAAGTATGCATTTACTGTGCTTTCTGAAAAAATAATGTGATTGTTGGAATAAGCCTTTAAAGTTGTAATTTGCTTCCAGACATCATAAAATGACCATGGATAGGAGCAACAACACTTAATAAAGATTAAGTATTGCACCCTACCATAGAGTTTGTATTTAAAACTCTACTCTGTGTTTATTGCTTGTGTAGGACTGTGACCTTTTGTGCTATATATCAGTTTACTCTGATTACACACTCCATCACTTCCATCTCATAGATAGTCTGTAGGGACCAGAAACATGCCCTTAATACATTTAATCCAAAACAAGCTACTTCTAATTTATTAGTGCTTCACTCACAAGTGGACTCTAGTGACACAGGGAGAAATACAAACATGTACTTTGAAAAGTTCTCCTCCAGCGGACTTGTAAAATGTGCTGAGTTATAAATCTACTTGTAATCATCTAAATCCATGGATTCAGAAGATTTACAACAGGTGCAGATGCCACTGAGGACTGTGGTGTGCGAATGTTAAATGAGAGTAGTTAGGTGGAATTAGCCACTTTCTAAGAACAAGGTGCAGAAATGTCACACCTTTTTCGGAGGCCAAATCTGTGAATTCATTCATTACCCAAGAGTCTTCTCCTTCCAGGTATGAATTATGTATATTTGGATGCTCCAATCAACACCCTAATTTCTTACAGAATTTTGTAACGACATAAGTTGTTCTTCTTTACTATTTCTCTGTACTACCTTCTTTTCATTTCTCTTTTTGTATTTTCAGCATCCTTTTCTGTGCCTGAACACTTTTCAACCTATTCATTCTCTTCTTTCTCCCTTCTTTTTTCTTTCATGCCTTATTTCTTCTGCTCCTTCACATGTTTCTCCAATTCCCTGTAATGTATTTTTATCCCTTCCTCTACTTGTTTACCCTCTCCACTCTTCCTTCTCTTTCATTTCCCTTTTTCTCTTCTCATTTAGCTTTATAACTTTTCTCGTCCTCCATTTCTTCACCCTAAAACTTCTTTAGTTCTTGCTTTACATTCTTGCATTCTTTTAATTTATCTCTTCTTTGTCACCGCCTTATGTTTTCCTTTCTCTCATGTCCTGTCACACAAGGTGAGGGAAGAAATAAGTGTTCAACAATGGGAAGAAGGGGAAGGGAGCCCAACAACTAGTGAAAGGGGGAGTTGATACCCCTAGGCAGATCTAATATCACCCTGTCTACCCTATCATCCCTATATAGGTTCTGCACCTATTGCCAAGCAGAAACCTAAACCCTGAATGCCCCTAGAGCTAGGCCCTAGATAGGGAAGGAACGGAGTGAGCACTAGTCAGGCCCCACTACAAACTAAATACAACAAGGTAATCAAATAAAAGGGGATACACTTAGCTTGAGCAGACACCAAAAAGATAACGCGAACTGTCCTCCAAGGGCACCAAAGATGAGACTAGCCGACTGCCAGTACTCCAAGTCTGCACAGAGGTACATAGAACTATCACAGGCGACTCTCTGGAGAATCTAAGAGTTTTTAACTACCAAGCAAGGGTGTGTCAATCAGCAGCAAAAGGTGGAGGTCGCTGCACCCCCACAGAGAACAGAAAGCTTTCCAGAACTTTGAAACAAACTTATTCCCCCGATCTGACACCACATTGGAGGGAACCCCATAAAGCTTCACAATCTCATTTATAAATACCTGAGCAAGAGTCTTGGCATTCAGAAGTGCTGCAATGCCAAGTGCAGTGACCTTCTACAGCCGGATCCAGAGCGACTATCTGTCACACCTGACACACCCATGACGCATCCTCTCTCTAGCTATTCTTCCTCTTTGTTGTATTTCCACTCATTGCTTTATGTTCTTTTATTTCCTCATTCATGCTTCTCATTTTTGACCCACTCATGTTTCCTTGTCATTTTAGTCTCTTTTAGTTGATCTTTCTTTTCTCTTCTTTTTTTGTACTAATACCTCTTCATCTTTTCCTATTCCCTTGGCTTTCTAGGCTGGGTGAGTCACCCTGAATTTACCATCAATATGACATGTCTCTAGAGCATTACTGGTTTACATATTTAAGAACAGACTAGGGTCACCTCAGCAGTGGTGTCCCTCAGCAGTGGGGTCCCTCAGGCCCAAAGTAACAGTTTAACCAACAATGGGAGACTGTAAATTATCACTGGACTTCCCCTCAAAGCGACCCACAAGCAATACAGCCAAAGAGAAAACAGGTGGCTTGGGTAAGGGACTCTTTTTTGCAGGGCAGATACAATATGTCCCACTTTGTTGCACACAAAACAGTTGATTGAATCAAATGAAGGCCTGATGAGGGGGAGAGGGAGCTGAATCTCTGGAATTTCGATGGGCAGGTGTAAGGGTATTGGGCATCTTCTTACCCCCTTTGCAGCTGACAACTGCAGACCTCCACACCTTGGGGATACAAGTGGCAACATTGGCATTGCAGTTCATGCTGCTTAGTCTGCATTTTTGGGTTCTCAGACAATAATAAATTGTTGCAATTCCATAAGGCAAAAATTGTTTTTTCACCAGGTCCTCCAAGGTGGAAATAAATGGATAGTCATTCAATCCACTGATGGAGATTGGATTTCAGCTATTCTTGCACATCAGACTAGCTGTCATTAGGCCCATGTTAGATGGTCCGGAATCATTTGCTGCAAACTTCAGGTATGAGATTATATTTCAATATCAAGGTCAGATTGATGGCATTGTAATCTCCATCCTTGTATCGGTTAAGAGCTGTAAACACTTCCAGCGCTTTGTCTCTTAACCCTGGGATTAGTTGCCTGGCCTATTGCTCACTGGGCAGCTGGTACTGTCTGCAGGTCTTTTCAAAATGTCCAGATCACCATCTTTTGGGGCTTCCAAATTGGGCTTAAAGATGTTGGCATCCCTGGATTTGCTTTTCTGTGGGATAGAGTGCTGCATTTGGAGTTGTGTTAACCCCAGTTGGCAAATTTTTCTCAGTTTGATGCTCAGCTCATTTGTCCTGCAAACTCACGCTCTGCTTAGTGTTCTCATAAAACAAGCTGTAAACGCATTTGGAGGTATTCTGCCAGTTGCTAGAGAGTTACTGGCAAGCAAGAGTCCATTCACTGTGGCAATTGTGGTTGCTACTGGTGCCTTTTGGGTTGGACAGCTTGGAAACTAGTTCCATGGCTTGATATTCTGGGGCAACACTGGACCCTGGCTCCAGTACCACACTGCATTGGTGCTTGACACCGCCCTTGACATAGGCATGAATTAACATCTCTTTGGATATCTCCGTCTCAATGATACCTCTCTTTGCACAAAGGTGAATCAACACTGCTTGCTCTTGCTTAATATTAGTAGCTGCCATCTTAGCAGTTACTCGACAAATAAAAAAAGGAAAGAAAAGCAAGAAATTATCCCTTTTATTTTACACATGTGCTATACCAGTTTATGTCACATTTTCCCACAGGAACATCCTAGTGGAATAATATGGCTGCCATATTTCTGAAGCATAATTTCATCATCCTAGACACAGCAAACACAACTATGATGTATCAATAAGTCGGGTTGATATTACATTTCTGTGGTCTCCCAAGTCTGAAAGTCCTGGTGCTTGAAACCAGAATTGGTTATGTCCCCCGATCACAGACACATCTGTGAAAGTGTTGATATCAGATTATTATTGATATAGTATGGAAATATGGAATTTCCATTTCTGTCATGTAATGTCTCTGGTTGATTGGAGACGTCCTGTATGCTTTAGAGGCAATTATCTTCACCTTTGATGTACCACCTATTTGCTAAAGAGGAAGTACACAGTAAAAATTTGCTCCTCCAGAAACTGTCACCTACTCACTAATTAATTTATCTACACAGAGGAGATGCTGCCTGGTGTTTGGTGATAGTGGATTTATTTATCCAATCTATAACTCTTTCATAACACAATATGTTATGGCTCAATTGGTAAACTGGACTCTCTTATCCATAGGTCTGGATAAACAGGATGGTCCATAGGTATCGGTGCAGCATAGAACAACTGAGCTGGAAATGCTGAATGGTACCTAGAGCAGTGTGGAATAGCAGAGCTGGATAGGGTAGTCAACATCAAGAGCAAGGAGCAGCAGTGCTGAATGTATGGGTGATACCTTCAGAGCTGGATAGTCTGGATGAAACCCAGATTCTGGCACAGCTCAACTAAGTATGCACGGATGTATGCACCTTGATAAAGCAGAGTTGAGTATGCATGCAGGCATTTTGAAACAAAAAAAAAAGCTTTGTACAATACAGACCAGTATGCAGTACAGTCGAGATTAGTTTGTCAGGAGTCTCACCTTGGGTTATAGGTAGAAGAGCCTAGCGGTTAAGCAGATTTTAATTTGACATGTGACAGCAGAGTCCACAAACTGCAAAGAGGATGGCAAACTACCAGAATACTCAGGCGGCATGCCGAATCCTGAGCTTTCCTAAAAAAAGCAGAGGATAAAGCCATCAGA
This sequence comes from Phyllobates terribilis, assembly GCF_046119375.1. Taxonomy (NCBI): domain Eukaryota; kingdom Metazoa; phylum Chordata; class Amphibia; order Anura; family Dendrobatidae; genus Phyllobates; species Phyllobates terribilis. The sequence goes on from NW_027362762.1 coordinate 71,674,669, forward strand.
GGTGTGTGCCAGGTTATCAGAGCAACCAAATGCTCTCGGGAGCAGAGAAGATGATCGCCAGGAAAAAAGGATGCATTCACGCCTGGTGCTAGAACAGGGATATGTGAGTAACACAATAGTTGCTAACTAGTGATGAGCGAATGTGCTCGCCACTGCTCGGTACTCGCCCGAGCATCACTGTGCTCGACGAGCTCAGCGCTCGACGAGTATTTCCGGGTTGCTCGGCGGGAACTCGGGTCCCCTCCCTGCATGTTTGGCGCTCTTTAGAGAGCCAATGAACATGCAGGGATTGCCTTCCATGCACTGCAATGCTGTAGCCATTTTGGTTGTGGGCTGGTCGCACAGCATCATCAGGTGTATATAAGACCGAGCACCGTCATGCTCGTCACAGTCTACTCCGGAACCAGGCAGAGTAGGGAGAGGTGCTGCTGAGCTAGGGAGAGATTTGATTCTTCGTAGTTAGTATAGCTATTCCACAACATATATATATATATGTATATGTATATATATCCAACAGAACTAACAGTCCTTCTGAGGACTAATCCAGCTGCATATATTCAGTGGTGATAGCAGAAATTAGGCAGGCAGGCAGTGTATGTGGCAGACTGCAGTGCATATAGTGCAAGAGGATCCATTGACACAAGGCGGGAAAGCATTCCTCGTAATGCCAACAAGATGGAAGTTGCCAGTACAACTGTTAGGTCTTCCCGAGTCTGGTTGCTTTTTAAAGACTCTGCAGATAACCCCAAAAAGGCCATTTGCACCACCTGCCAGGCCAGCATCAGCAGGGGTAGCAAAACTACCAGCCTGACCACCACCAGCATGATCAGGCACATGGCAGCAAAGCACCTGACTGAGTGGGCCAAACCCCAGGGTCCAGCAACAGTGTCTGTGGGTGACACCACTGCTTGTTCCGCTGTTGTGTGTGTACGCCAATCCCTTGTCCATGGCGCAAGCCAAGATGCCTCCCGCCCTGCACCTGTCGTTGCACACTCTCAACTAGCACCATCAGCAAGCACGTCCATGTCCTCGTCCCAGTGCAGCGTTCAGTTGTCCCTACCCCAGTCCTTGGAACTCAAGCGCAAATACGCAGCCAACGCCCCACAGGCCACACTACTAAATTCACACATTTTGAGAATGCTTGCACTCGAAATGTTGCCTTTTAGGCTCGTTGAGACAGAAGCATTCCGCAACCTGATGACGGCAGCTGTCCCTCAGTACTCTGTCCCCAGCCGCCACTATTTCTCCCGGTGTGCCGTCTCCGCATTACACGAGCTAGTGTCCCACAACATTAGCTGTGCCCTCAAAAACGCAGTTACCGGGAAAGTCCACCTAACCACGGACAAGTGGACAAGTGCTTGTGGGCAGGGACGGTGCATCTGGCCGATGGCACACTGGGTTAATATAGTGGAAGCTGGGACATTGGGACGGAACACGACCTCCTAATGCCGAGGATTGCGGGCCTTTGGTCAATCAGGGTTGCCCCCACATTCTACAGCTCCTGCACCTCCTCCTCTTCAGTCTCCATCTCCGAAATGACTACATCAGTCGTAAGCTGGAAGCACTGCAGCACTGCCTCGGCCAAGCGGCAACAGGCTGTGCTGATGCAAATATGCTTAGGTGACAAACCGCACAACGCTGAAGAGTTGTGGACAGCTCTGAAAGAGCAGGCAGATCTGTGGCTGACACCACTGATGCTACAGCCAGGCATGGTCGTGTGTGACAATGGCCAGAACCTGGTGGCGGCTCTGAGGCGAGGCGAGCTCACACACGTACCATGCCTGGCCCATTTGATTAACTTTGTGGTTCAGAAGTTTCTCAAAACCTACCCATATCTGTCGGATCTGCTTGTCAAAGTACACAGCCTGTGTGCCCATTTTAGAAAGTCAGCTACAGCTTCCACCGCCCTTGCCGTGCTTCAGCAGCGTTTGCAGCTTCTAGCTCACCGACTGATCTGTGATGTCCCCACACATTGGAACTCTACATTGCAGATGTTGGGAAGGATTTGTGAGCAGAAGGGGCAGTTGTTGACTACCAGCATCAACAAGGCCGTCGGTATTCAGGTTGGGTGACAATGAGGAAGAGGAGGAAGAACAGAAGCTAGTATACTGTGCTATAGACGGTACTACTTGCAAAACTGTCATACCGTCTGTTCAGCATGGATGGCCTGAGGACAATGAGGAGCAGCTAGAGGCGGAGGATGAGGAGGAGATCATGGTCAGTCGTCCTCTTGATGAGGACACGGACGTCTTGCCTCTTTGCAGTCTGACACACATGGCTGAGTTTGTGTTATGCTGCCTTTCCCATGACCCTCGCGTTGTCCAAATTTTGGGTGACAGTCATTACTGGTTCGTAGTGATGGGCGAGCACTAAAATAGTCGGGTGCTCGATGCTTGGGTCGAGCATATTGGAATACTCGGGTGCTCGACCCGAGCAACGAGCCCAATGTAAGTCTATGGGAAACTCGAGCATTTTTCAGGCGGCTCCCTTCGGCGGTCTGCAGATGGCCTAAAAATTGCCCAAATCGATGGGAACAGTGCTCAAATGACATGCGAACAGCATGGGAAAGACCCCTGGAAGCATTTGTGACTCCCAGGTCAATTCTGTCAACAACGTTGTCAGAGGTATTACGCCACTTTTACGGACTCACACTAAAACATACAAAAACGAAACCAAAATGGATTTTCCGGGAAATATGTTAAGGAACATCCTATCCAGGGTAATGACTTGTATATAAAGCAAAATAAATAACCAAAAACAAAAATACTTCTCCACACCTTGGGCTATGTTCACACTTAGCGTTTTTGATGCATTTTTGCACTTTTGCATTGCTTTCAACCAAGACAAATGCATTCACCGGGAAATGTCATTTTAACATTTTACAACCTTATCTGGCCATGTGGTGTGTGAGACATGATCAGAGACATCCTGTTTCATTTATGATGGAAGGACTCTGAAAGTCACAAAGCCTATTTTTATACGGCCATCAGGCGGTCTTTACTATTCTTAAAGGGCCAGCAGTCGGCCCTCACTATTTTTAGAGAGCCATCAGCCGGCAATGTTTTATTGTTCCCATTACTAAAGAGTGGGTCTCCAATACTGTTATTGCGTATGCAGTGAGTGGCAGGGCTGCCAAAATTTGGACGCACCCCAATACCACTTTGAAAATTTGGACGCACCCCAATACCCCTTTGAAGAGACTTAGAGGAGGGCCTCCTGAAAACAATGTTCCCATTATTAGGAAGTGAGTCTACCATTGTGTTTGCCTATGCAGTGAATGCAAGGGCTGTCAAAAATTTGGAGGCACTCCAATGCCCCTTGGAAGAGACGTAGAGGTCAGAGGGCCTCCTAAAAACAATGTTCCCATTATTAGCAAGTGGGTCTTCCATTATGTTTGCCTATGCAGTGAATGCAAGGGTGGCCACAAATTTGGAGGCACGTAGGAGGGCGCCCTGAAACGTTCCCATTATTAGGAAGTGGGTCTCCTATTGCAGTGAATGCAAGGGATGCCAAAAATTGGGAGGTACTCCAATGCCCCTTGGAAGAGAAGTGGAGGAGGGCCTCATAAAAAATGTTACCATTAGAAAGGAGCGGGTCTCCTATACTTGTAATGCCCATGCACTAAGTGTATGGGCTGACAAACATTTACCCCTGGGGGGTATACATGAACATACTGTATAAAAAATTTTTTTTACGGGCATCATAAACACCCTTTAAAAAAATTACGTAGGTGTTGCATCACGGACCATGGTCACCCTGGTGATATGGTGGTGGAGGATGAGGATGAAGAGAAGGAGGAGGACAACAGCAAGTAGCCAAAATTAGGAAGCATATACCCATGTGTGGGTGTGAAGAGGTGCATGGGAATACATCTCCCAAAAAAAGACACTGGATTTTAGTTTATGTTACGCTGCTATCATTCGGTGGTGTTGAGAAGTCTGGCCCAATCCAGCCCTTGTTCATTTTTACAAGAGTCAGCCTGTCAGCATTTTCAGTTGACAGGCATATGTGCTTATCAGTTATAATTCCACCAGCGGCACTAAAAACCCGCTCTGATAAAATGCTGGAAGCAGGGCAGGCCAGGACCTCCAAGGCGTAGAGAGCCAGTTCATTCCACGTATCCAGCTTGGATACCTAATAATTAAAAGGCACGGAGGACGTTGGTACGGTCGGCAAGGTACTCCCTCAGCATCTTCCCGAACTTTGCACTCCTTGTGAGAGTAACCCGCGCCTCAGGGCTTGTGCGATGGGAGGGGCTGAGAAAATTCTCCCAGAACTTTGACAGTGTTCCCCTGCCTCTGCTGGATTGGAGTTGTGTCTCTCTCACCTGTAGTCCTTGGTAGTCCAAGGAACTATGGCCTCTGCCGCCAGCGTTTTCAGATGGGAATTTTTTTAATAGTTCCGCAACAAGGGCCTTCTGGTACAGCCCCATTTTTGTAGACCTGTCCGCCTCAGGAATAAGAGATATAAAGTTCTCCTTGTAGCGTGGGTCTAGAAGTGTCACCAACCAGTAATGACTGTCACCCAAAATTTTGAGAACGCAAGGGTCATGGGAAAGCCAGCGTAACATAAACTCAACCATGCATGCCAGACTGCTAACAGGCAAGACTTCTGTGTCCTCACCAAGAGGACGAGTGACCATGCTCTCCTCCTCCTCCTCTCTCTACTCTGGCCATCCACGCTGAACAGACGGTATGACAGCTGTGCAGGTAGTACCGTCTATAATGCAGGAAACTAGCTCCTGTTCTTCCTCCTCCTCCTCTTCCTCATTGTCACCGAATCCACGTTGGGATGAGATGAGGCTGGGCTGTGTGTAATCACCCTGTATGGTTCCTTGCTCCATCTCATCGTGCTCCGCCTGCAATGCATCCTCTTTGATCGTGAGCAGAGAGCATTTTAGAAGACAGAGAATCGGGATGGTGATGCTAATTATGGCATCATCGCCGCTCACCATCTTGGTGGAGTCCTCAAAGTTTAGGAGGATGGTATATATGTCTGACATCCATGTCTACTCCTGAGGTCTTATGTGTGGAGTCTGAACTGAATATCGACGGCCTTGTTGATGCTGGTACTCAACAACTGCTCTCTTCTGCTCACAAATCCTTCCCAACATCTGCAGTGTAGAGTTCCAATGCGTGGGGACATCACACACTAGTCTGTGAGCCGGAAGCTGCAAAGGCTTCTGAAAGACGGCAAGGGTGGCGGAAGCTGTAGGTGACTTTCTAAAGTGGGCACACAGGCGGCGTACTTTAACAAGCAGATCCGGCAGCTCCGGGTAGGATTTGAGAAACCGCTGAAACACGAGGTTAAGCACATGGGCCAGGCATGGTACGTGTGTGAGCTCGCCTCGCCTCAGAGCCGCCACCTGGTTCCGGCCATTGTCACACATGACAATGCCTGGCTGTAGGTTCAGCGGTGTGAGCCACAGACCTTTCAGAGCTGTCCACAACTCTTCAGCATTGTGCGGTTTGTCACCTAAGCATATTAGCTTCAGCACAGCCTGTTGCCGCTTGGCCGAGGCAGTGGGGGCAACCCTGATTGACCTAGGGCCCACAATCCTTGGTGTCGGGAGGACGTGTTCCGTCCCATGGTCAGACTGGGTCCCAGCTTCCACTATGTTAACCCAGTGTGCCGTCAGCGAGATGTACCGTCCCTGCCCACAAGCACTTGTCCACGTGTCGTTGGTTAGGTGTAGTGTTGAGCCACCCCCGTAGTGTTCGAGTTCGGTTCGTCGAACACCCGTGTGTTCGCCGAACTGTTCGTCGAACTGTTCGTCGAACACCTTCGAACACCGTTAAAACCAATGGCAGGCAAACAAAAACACATAGAAACACATAGAAAACATCTTCAAAGGTGTCCAAAAGCTGACAAACTGCTCAGAAGACACAACTAACACATGGAAAAGTGACAAGTACATATAGTCATGCGAAAAGAAAAGAGGTGGAGGAGTAAAAGGAGGGGGAGACACAGATATAGGCATGTCATGCCCTTCTAAAATCCAAAAAGTGAGAAGTCGACACGTTCAGTCCGCTCCTGCCCGTGCCACCTCCGCGTCGCCGGGTTTGTGCCAGAGCCGCGGTGAACCCTGACAGCCAGCCCCCCTCTCCCAATACTGGTGCCTGTCTGCTGGTGGGTCGAGCGAGCCCCCCTGTGGTGGAGGCAGCTCTAAGCTTTTTAATTTAAATTGTCTCTCTAATTTGAATGAATACACTTTAAATCCATTTACAAGGATCTATTGGAGGGCAAGTCTCATGCCAGCAGCCGCGTAATTCCAGCTCCAGTAGCGTCCACTAAAGCTGCTGCAGTTAAAAAGCTTTTATAAGGATCGAGCTCGGCTGTCCACCGCAAGGCATCCTACTGCCAGTCCCAGCCCCTATGCCTTGGGGTGCCTCCTGATGCTCTTCACTGAGTATCCCGTGGTCCCAAAGCATTTCCTTTGAAAAAATTAAGTGTCCAAACTACAGGTGGTGTAGCTTGCTTAACAGCCGGGATAATCCGCTGACAAGCAGACACTGCTACTAGGCACAAAGTATTTCCTGGGCTAGATGCAGTTAAAAATTTGTAATTAGATACTCTCGTTGGATGCTGAGAAAGCATTCCATAGAGTCTCCTGGCACGCCATATATGATTCTCTTAAAAAGCTTGGGGTAGGGGTCTAGGGGACCCTTTTATAGCCAAAATCACGGCCCTGTATCGCAATACGTCACCTAGGCTGAAGATAAATGGAACTGTAGCACCCTGAGGGCTCGGTTGCTACAGAGGTATTGCACCTCACCCAGAGGTGTGATATCTCACTCTCAGGTAAGGATGTAGTGTGGATCAGGACCCGACACCTGCATGCATTACACCACATTGCCGTGGGGCAGGGCGACCAATATGCCCCTGAGATGGGCACGACAGTCCCTGTCCCTGGCTGGAGTGGGGGGAGGGAACACTGAGGAAGGGGAACCCTGTAGTGCAGGAGCAGGGAGGAAGCAGTTCCTGGGTGCATTGAGAAGGGAGTATAAAAGGTGGGCACCATCTTAGTTCAGTGCAGAGAAGTCTGAGCAGAAGTGGCAGGGAGCAGGGGCTCTGCATGAGCTCTGCTCCGGAGGCGGGCCTAGTAACAGAGGCCCAGGCCTGGAAGAGGGAGAAGGAAGGAAGAGGAGCGGAGAAGGCTCCAGGAACGAGGAACGAAGGGATCCCAGGGGTGCGGACGGGCGAGTCGCCACCGCACGCCCGAATCCACCTGCGTGGAGGGGTCAGGCCAAAGGGGGAGACCGGTCCCCGAAACTAGTGGAGGCAGGAAACGACCCCCAGCTAGAAACAGGAGGCTGTGACATTTTATGTGGCGCAGCCCCTCGCTACACCCGCTAGGAAGGCACCACATAGGGTCAGGGAAACTGGCGCCAAGTTTACCAAGACGAGGCCCGAGGCAGCCGGACAGAAGGGTTGGTAAGAAAGGCCAGACAAAGGACACACAAAGGGGGTCCTGTGAAGCGCTCCAAAGTTATCTGGGAGTTGTCTGAGCCCCTCACCTGGTGAGCACAGTACGACGTGGGCAGCCGTTACCTGCAGACGTGGTCTGGATAATAAGAACTGTGAGTAAAGGCCCTGGACTGCATCACTGACTCCGTGTCGTTACTGCTGCTGCCCTGCACCATCACCCCCATCCTCCGCATACACTGCCCTGAGGCTATACTCCTCCCGTGGGGAGTTATGCTACGCTCTGCTGCACCCACAACACCAGCCTCAGCGGTCTGCCCTGGAGCGGCGGTTCACTCTGACCGCAATCTACGGGTGGCGTAGTCGGACATTTAAACATCAAAACCACATAAATAGTTCCGCCACTGGTTTGACCGCCCTGAGCCACGGAACCGGGTCGCCGCCACGGAGACTACAACCACCAGCATCCACCAAAAAGGGTCCGGCTCCGGGTGTCACAAGGCCCAGGGGGCGCGTCAGAACATTTTCATCACCTTTAACAATCACCAATGGGACAAGGCAGGGATGTTCTCTGTCCCCTCTCTTATACATCCTAGTGACGGAGCACCTGCTCTCATCAATTCGCCATAACCCCAATATTAGGTGGATTGAGGTGGGAGGCACCGAGTACAAGTGCTCTCTATTTGCTGATGATGTCCTAGTATATATCACTCAATCACATATATCCATCCATGCTGTTATGGCTGAAATAGATCACTTTGTTACATGGTCAAATTTTAAAATCAATGCAGCGAAGTCTGAGGCCCTCGATGTCTCCCTCCCCAAATCCATATAGGATTCCATCCAGTCCAACTTTCCCTTTGCCTGGCCCTCACAGGGTATCAAATACTTAGGAATTCCTATTCATAGAGACCTCTCCCATCTATGTTATCTTAATTTTGGGCCCTTTATTGAACAACTCCATACAGACCACGGTTGGCAAGTTAGAACTGTAAGATTCACTACGTGAACCACTGGTGTTTTGTGGAAAAGCACATGTACACTGTGTTCCAAATTATTATGCAAAAAGTGTTTAGGAGTGATAAGGGAAGAATTTGTTTGTTTGTCAGTTAAACTCATTGATGGTGATGTGTGTCAGGGCTCTTTATATCACTGTAAGCAATTGCAGACACCTGTGCTAATTAGTTTGGCAGGTGTGTCCAATGAAAGGCAAGACTACTTAAGAAGGCTGTCTCACATTATTAAGCAGCCTACATTTTCTGCCAAAATGGGAAAGAAAAAGGATGTGTAGGCTGCTGAGAAGCAACAAATTGTGGAGTGTTTAGGTCAAGGCATGACTACAATCAACATTGTGCGATGATCAGGATGAAGTGTCTTGGCAATCAAGAAGTATGTAGCTGATTCACAGTACACACGTGTGCGTGCTGATAAGGGCAAATTGAGGACTCTTTCCTACAGGCAATTACGTCAGGTTGAAAGAGCAGCGTCAAAAAAGCCTTGTCATAGCAGCAGACAAGTTTTTGAAGCTGCTGGTGCCTCCAACGTCCCCCGAACAACAAGATGCAGGGTCCTTCAGAGGTTTGCAGCTGTGCATACGCCATCCTGTCGACCTCCTCTATCCACTTCACACAAGCAGAAACGGCTCCAGTGGGCCAAACATTACATGAAGACTGATTTCAAAACTGTTTTGTTCACGGATGAGTGCCGTGCAGCGCTCGATGGTCCAGATGGATGGAGTGGAGGATGGCTGGTTGATGGACACCCCACGCAAACACGGCTACAGCGCCAACAAGGAGGAGGTGGAGTAATGTTTTGGGCTGGAATCATGGGGAGAGAGATTGTCGGCCCCTTTAGGATCCCTGAAGGCGCTAAAGATGAACTCCATAATGTATGTGGATTTTCTCAAACAGCACTTGCTGCCATGGTTCAAGAAGAAGAACCGTGTATTTCACAGCAAGATCATTTTTTTGCATGATAATGCACCATCTCATGCTGCACATAAAACATCTGCATCTCTGGCTGATATGGGCATAAAAGGGGACAAACTTATGGTGTGACCCCCATGCTCCCCTGACCTCTACCCCATTCAGAACCTTTGGAGCATCATTAAAAGGAGTGTCTATGATGGCGGGAGGCAGTTCACATCTAAGCAACACCTCTGGGAGGGTATTCTGTCCTCATGCAAGACAATTGAAGCAGAAACCATCCAAAACCTGACAAATTCAATGGACGATTGAGTTCAGAAGCTCCTTTCGAACAAGGGGTCCTATGTGAAAATGTAACATCACCTAGAATAAAGTTTTGAGTTGAAAACTGTTTGATTTCAGTTTCTAACAACCTGCTAATGCTTATAATTTCAAAAATGACCATTTTTTTGGTCTTTATTAAAATGAAAAGGTTGATCGAAAAGTTTGGGGGATCTAAGAGTGTGGCAACCCAGTAGTCATGATTACTTCGAATTCTGACAATATGAGGGTCATGCTGCAGGTAGTGCAGCAAGAAGGCACTTATGTGTCTTGCGCATCTCGGAGCCCCAAAATTATTTTCCGGGCTAGATGCAGCTAAAAATTATTATTAATTTTAAATCTGGTGAAGCTTTAGTATAGATGGCCTAATAGGATCAGTGCTGCACACTGCTACAAAGCCCAAATTATTTTCCAGTCAAGATACAGATAAACATGATTAGTAATTTTAAATCTGGTGGAGCTTATTATAGATGGCCTAATAGAATCAGTGCTGCACACTGCTACAAAGCCCAAATTATTTTCCAGCCAAGATACAGATAAACATGATTAGTAATTTGAAAGCTTAAAACGGTTGGTAGGGTGATTTTAACCAATCATCAAGCTTTTACTCTCCCCAGGATGACACAGGGGTAGAAAAGTCGTTTCGGATCCATGATTTGTTCATCTTTATGAACGTGAGTCTGTCTACATTATCAGTGGAGAGCCGCGTGCGCTTATCTGTCAGCACACCACCAGCAGCGCTGAACACACGTTCAGACAGAACGCTGGCTGCGGGGCATGACAAGATCTCCAAGGCGTAAGTGGCTAGCTCCGGCCATTTATCCAGATTGGAAGCCCAAAAAGAGCAAGGGTCCAGTGACACAGTCATGGCTTCAATGTTTACTTGGAGATACTCCTGTACCATCGTCTCTAGGCGTTGACTATGTGTCAGACTTCTTGTCTCCTGTGGCCTTGCAAAGGATGGGCTAAAAAAGTGGTGAAATGATTCCGCAAAATTGATGTTACCAGCAGATACTGTGGTTCTGTTACGGTTTGAGTGCTGAACACTTGACGGTCCCACGGTTGGCACGTTGGAACTGTGAGATTCACTACGTGCACCACTGGTATTTTGTGGAAAAGCACATGTAAGATTCTGCAACAGTCTCTGCTGATACTCCTGCATGCGTGCATCCCTTTCTATGGCAGGAATAATTTCTGCAAATTTACTTTTGTACCGGGGATCTAACAGTATGGCAACCCAGTAGTCAGGATTATTTCTAATTCTCACAATTCGAGGGTCATGTTGCAGGTAGTGCAGCAAGAAGGCACTCATGTGTGTTGCGCATCCAGTAGCACCAATTCCCTGTTGTGTTGGTGGCGAGGTAACAATCATGCTTCCTTCCTCTGTCCTCTCCCCCCAACCTCGCACAACAGAAATGTGATCAAGGTCTCCCTCATCTGATGAGTCTTCCATCAGTTCGTCCTCCACTTCTTCCTGGGCTCCTGCACCTTCCTCGCTAGTTTGGCTGCTACCATGCGCCCTGGTAAAACCATCTCCCCCACCCTCACATGCCTGCCGCCTTGGTGCTGCCGACCGTCTGGACCTTGCAGATGTTAGCCCTTCCGCATACAACTCCTCCTCCTCTACTTCCTCCACCTCCTCTTGTGCCACCACCTGACTCCGAATTCTGTTTAACATGTGCTCCAGCATGTAAATCACCGGAATAGTCATGCTGATAATGGCATCGTCAGCACTAAACATCTTCGTCGCCATTTCAAAACTGTGCAGAAGGGTGCATAGGACCCTGATCTGAGACCACTACTCCAGCGTGATTTGCCCCACCTCTGGATCTCGTTGGCCCAGGCTATACGTCAGAACGTATTGCACCAGGGCTTGTCGGTGCTGCCACAGTCGCTGCAACATGTGCAGAGTTGAATTCCACCGGGTAGGCACATCGCATTTTAGCCGGTGAAGTGGCAGGCCCAACGACTTCTGTAGAGATGTAAGTCGCTGAGCTGCGAGATGCGAACGGCGGAAGTGAGCACACAGCGACCGTGCCCTCTGCAGAAGGCCATCTAGTCTGGGATAGTGGGCTAAAAATTGCTGGACAACCAGGTTCAACACGTGAGCCATACAAGGCACGTGTGTGACATTGCCCCAGCGAAGGGCCGCACCCAGGTTTGCAGCATTGTCGCACACGGCCTTCCCTGGTTTCAGGTCCAGTGGAGACAACCATTCATGAAATTGGTTCTCCAGAGCTGACCACAACTCCTCAGCTGTGTGACTCACATTTCCCAGACATTTCAATGTAAAAACCGCCTGATGACGTTGAGCCCTACTGCCAGCATAGTAAGGAGGTGTGCAGGATCCCTTCTGCGCAGTTAGAAAGCTTGTGGCATGACCAGACAGGCTTTGGGTGCAGGTGGAAGACCGAGAGGAGGTTGAGGAGGCAGAAGCAGTGGAGGAACTTTGACATAAAGAGGATTGACGCACAACTCGTGGGGACGGCAAGACTTGGACAGCAGCCCCTTGTCCTGCTGTCACCATAGTTACCCAGTGCCCAGTCAGCGACATGTAACGCCCCTGTCCATGCCTACTCGTCCAAGTGTCTGTGGTGAAATGCACCCTGTCACACACAGAGTTTCTCAAAGAAGCGGTGATGTTGTGTGCGACATGCTGGTGGAGCGCAGGCACACCTTTCTTTGAGAAGTAGTGCCGACTGGGCATCTGGTACTGGGGCACTGCGACGGACATAAGGTCTCGAAAATCCTCTGTGTCCACCAGGCGGAAAGGCAGCATTTCTGTAGCCAAGAGCTTGCAGATGGTGAAATTCAACCTCTTAGCTTTCTCATGGCTAGGAGGAAATGGTCTTTTACTTGTCCACATCTGAGGGACCGAGGGCTGGCTATTGTGCTTAGACGGGGTTGATAAGGGTGTCCCCGGCAAACTGCCGGTCTGTGAGGAAGATGCAGGCGGACGTGTTAGGTTGCCTTGATCCAAAGGTGGTGCTATCGATGTCGGACAGCGCTCAACACCAGCTGGTGTTACCACCTCCAAAGAAAATGATGACCTGCCAATCACGCTGGCTGTTGCGGGTAAAGAGGTGGCAGGTCTGCGCCCCAAAACAGGTGTGACTGCTGTCCCCCCAGTCACAGAGGATGAAGAGGCCGCGGATGCACAAGATATGGCAGACGGTGGTTGGCCCGGCCGGCTAGGCCGCATTGTAGCACACTGAGCTTCCCACTGCAACTTATGCTTCATGTCCATGTGCCGGTTCATGCATGAAGTACTCAAACTATGTATTTTTTGGCCTCTACTTAGCTTTTGCTGACAAATGTTACAGATAACACGAGTTGGGTCATCTTTATCGATCTGAAAAAATGCCCAGGCTATGCAAGGCTTAGCACCCATGCGACCTGAAGAGCCACCACGACTTGTGGTGAGAGGCAGAGTTGTGTTTGAGGATGCAGTTGTTGACGTGCTTCCAGTACTACGTCTCTGTCCAGGAAGGCGCAACCTGACCTCGTCGTCACTAGCATCTTCCTCCACCTCCTCTGCTGACCTCATCTCTTGGCTGACTGTGGGTTGACAGTAAGTGGGATCTCCAACCTCATCATCATCACCCTGTGCGTTATCACACCCGTCGTCCTCAGAGCCAACCTGTTCCTGCCCTGACAAAAAACTAAAGTTGTCGCTCCAATCAGGTATTTGAGTCTTATCATCGTCTTCCTCATTGTCTCCACCAACAGGAGTTACAGTTTGGGAATGAGGGTCTACATTATGGTCAGAACCTTCTGCGTCTGGTCCTGGATCCGACTCATAAAGATTCTGGGCATCAGTGCAGATCATTTCCTCGTCTGGATTCACAGAAGCGCTGGAGTCGACCTCTGATTCCCAGGCTATAGTATGAGTAAACAGCTCTGCAGACTCAACCATCTGTTCTACCTCATACTCAGACGGGCAGCTGGAGATTTGGGAGCTGTGAGGAAGCAAGTGCGATTGGGGTGACACCTTTGAGGACTGGAGTATTTGTGATGTTGAAGTTGATGTGGAGGAGAGCCCACTTAAAGGAGCACTTGATATCCGTTGAAGCACCTGCTGTTTTTGTGCCTCATCTAGAATTTGTAGCGATTGGCGTGGCCGTCAGAAAGGGATCTTATCACATTGTCCGCTAAAAGAAGTAGACATTTTAGTTTGGCTGGAAGATGGTCTTTCTTCTGCAGATGTTACTGTTGCTTTAACACCTACCCCACGGACACAACCTTTTTTCCCCTTCCCAACACGCCTATTCCCCTTTCCACCAGCAGCAGGCCTTTTTCCACTCATTTTGGTGGTTAACTAATTCACAACTCTGGAGTTGTTTGCACAAAAAAACAATGGATGGGAACCGAGCAGAGCTGAGTGGCCAAACTGTGGTATTAGGCCAAAATTATTGGCTGGGTTAGATGCAGAAAAAAATTATATTCAATTTGCAACCTGATGGAGGTCTGTATAGATGGACTAATAGAACAAGTCCCACACACAGCTAAAAGCCCAAATATTTTTTCAGAGGTAGATGCAGAAAAAAATTGTATTCAGTTTGCAACCTGATGGAGGTCTGTATAGATGGATTAATAGAACAAGTCCCACACACAGCTACAAGCCCAATATTTTTTCAGAGGTAGATGCAGAAAAAATATATATTCAGTTTGCAACCTGATGGAGGTCAGTATAGATGGACTAATAGAGAAAGTCCCACACACTGCTAGAAGGCCAAATATTTTTTCAGAGCTAGATGCAGACAAAAAATTATTTTGAATTTGCAACCTGATGGAGGTCAGTATAGGTGGACTAATAGAACAAGTCCCACACACTGCTAGAAGGCCAAATATTTTTTCAGAGCTAGATGCAGAAAAAAATTATATTCAGTTTGCAACCTGATGGAGGTCTGTATAGATGGATTAATAGAACAAGTCCCACACACAGCTAGAAGCCCAAATATTTTTTCAGAGGTGCTGTAGATGCAGATAAAAATTATTTTTAATTTGCAACCTGATGGAGGTCAGTATAGATGGACTAACAGAGAAAGTCCCACACACTGCTAGAAGGCCAAATATTTTTTCAGAGCTAGATGCAGATAAAAATTATATTCAATTTGCAACCTGATGGAGGTCAGTATAGATGGACTAATAGAACAAGTCCCACACACAGCTAGAAGCCCAAATATTTTTTCAGAGGTGCTGTAGATGCAGATAAAAATTATTTTTAATTTGCAACCTGATGGAGGTCAGTATAGATGGACTAATAGAAAAGTCCCACACACTGCTAGAAGGCCAAATATTTTTTCAGAGCTAGATGCAGATAAAAATTATTTTTAATTTGCAACCTGATGGAGGTCAGTATAGATGGACTAATAGAGAAAGTCCCACACACTGCTAGAAGGCCAAATATTTTTTCAGAGCTAGATGCAGATAAAAATTATATTCAATTAGTAACCTGATGGAGGTCAGTATAGATGGACTAATAGAACAAGTCCCACACACAGCTAGAAGCCCAAATATTTTTTCAGAGGTACTGTAGATGCAGATAAAAATTATTTTTAATTTGCAACCTGATGGAGGTCAGTATAGATGGACTAATACAACAAGTCCCACACACAGCTAGAAGCCCAATATTTTTTCAGAGGTAGATGCAGAAAAAAATATATTCAGTTTGCAACCTGATGGAGGTCAGTATAGATGGAGTAATAGAACAAGTCCCACACACAGCTAGAAGCCCAAATATTTTTTCAGAGGTAGATGCAGATAAAAATTATTTTTAATTTGCAACCTGATGGAGGTCAGTATAGATGGACTAATAGAGAAAGTCCCACACACTGCTAGAAGGCCAAATATTTTTTCAGAGCTAGATGCAGATAAAAAATTATATTCAATTTGCAACCTGATGGAGGTCAGTATAGATGGACTAATAGAGAAAGTCCCACACACTGCTAGAAGGCCAAATATTTTTTCAGAGCTAGATGCAGATAAAAATTATATTCAATTTGCAACCTGATGGAGGTCAGTATAGATGGACTAATAGAACAAGTCCCACACACAGCTAGAAGCCCAAATATTTTTTCAGAGGTACTGTAGATGCAGATAAAAATTATTTTTAATTTGCAACCCGATGGAGGTCAGTATAGATGGACTAATAGAGAAAGTCCCACACACTGATAGAAGGCCAAATATTTTTTCAGAGCTAGATGCAGAAAAAAATTATATTCAGTTTGCAACCTGATGGAGGTCAGTATAGATGGACTAATAGAGAAAGTCCCACACACTGCTAGAAGGCCACATATTTTTTCAGAGGTAGATGCAGAAAAAAATACATTCAGTTTGCAACCTGATGGAGGTCTGTATAGATGGATTAATAGAATAAGTCCCACACACAGCTAGAAGCCCAATATTTTTTCAGAGGTAGATGCAGAAAAAAATATATTCAGTTTGCAACCTGATGGAGGTCAGTATAGATGGACTAATACAACAAGTCCCACACACAGCTAGAAGCCCAATATTTTTTCAGAGGTAGATGCAGAAAAAAATATATTCAGTTTGCAACCTGATGGAGGTCTGTATAGATGGATTAATAGAACAAGTCCCACACACAGCTAGAAGCCCAATATTTTTTCAGAGGTAGATGCAGAAAAAATATATTCAGTTTGCAACCTGATGGAGGTCAGTATAGATGGACTAATACAACAAGTCCCACACACAGCTAGAAGCCCAATATTTTTTCAGAGGTAGATGCAGAAAAAAATATATTTAGTTTGCAACCTGATGGAGGTCTGTATAGATGGATTAATAGAACAAGTCCCACACACAGCTAGAAGCCCAATATTTTTTCAGAGGTAGATGCAAAAAAAAATATATTCAGTTTGCAACCTGATGGAGGTCAGTATAGATGGACTAATACAACAAGTCCCACACACAGCTAGAAGCCCAATATTTTTTCAGAGCTAGATGCAGAAAAAAAATATAGATGGACTAATAGAATGATGCTATGCCCAAAAGATTTTACTTCACTAGGTGCAGTAAAAAAATTGGTATTCTATACACAGGTGGTATATCTTGCAACACAGATAGGCTACTCCACTGACTAACACACTCTGCAATAGGCCAAAAAGGATTCAGCCAAATGCTGTGAAAAAAACTTGCACAGCACTGGCACAGACCTGCCTGGCAAAAACTGATAGGAACTGATGTAACCTAGTCCTGAAAAGGACTCCAATTACAATTAGTCTTTACTCCCACAATCTATCTATTTAAGAGCACAGACCTGCCTGATAAAAGTCGTAGGAAATGCTGTAACCTAGTCCTTAAAAGGACTGAAATCACAACTATTCCCTACTCCCAAGCTATCTGTAGATTTGTGCGAAAATTGGCTTGAAATTAACAAGGTATAGCGCACACAGCAACAGCGGTGCCGTCTAACACGCAGCTGCAGCAGTGAGAAAATGGTGGCGACGGGGAAAATGGCTTGGTCTTATAGGGCAAGGACATGTGACATACACTGCCAATGACACATGCCCTTGCTTGTGTGAAAAAAAGCACTTCGCTCCGTGTGTGCGCTGCTGATAGGCTGACAGATTGCACCTCCCCACTGTAAATGCGGGAAAGAGAAAAAAAAAATGGAGATCTTCATTGTTCCTGCAGAGATCCATCCCCTGCCCCTCCCCCCGCCCCGCTGTACACTCAAACTGCGTATTAACATTAATTTTCATCATTACTGAGAAAAAATCCAGTTATGATTTTGGTGCACGAACAGTTATCGAACATAACCTCGAACAGCCGAATTTTTCTCAAATTGTTCGTGTTCGCCGAACGGCTCGAACACCGCCCAAAACAGCTCGAATTTGAGATTGGCGAACAGTTCGAGTAGAACAACGCTCATCTCTAGTTAGGTGGACTTTCCCGGTAACTGCGTTGTTGAGGGCACAGCTAATGTTTTGGGACACGTGCTTGTGTAATGCGGGGATGGCACACTGGGAGAAATAGTGGCGGCTGGGGACCGAGTACCGAGGGATGGCTGCTGCCAACAGGTTGTGGAATGCTTCTGTTGCCATGAGCATAAAAGGCAACATTTCGAGCGCAAGCAGTCATGAAATGTGTGAATTTAGTAGTGTGGCCTGTGGGGTGTTGGCTGCGTATTTGCGCTTGCATTCCAAGGACTGGGGTATGGACAACTGAACGCTGTGCTGCTACTTGAGAGTGTGCAACTACAGGTGCAGGGCAGGAGGCCTCTTCGCATGCACCATGGACAGGGGAGTGGCTTGCATGCACAACAGCGGAAGAACCAGTGGTGTCACCCGCAAACACTGTTCCTGGACCCTGGGGTTTAGCCCACAAAGTCGGGTACTTTGCTGCCATGTGCCTGATCGTGCTGGTGGTGGTCAGGTAGCTAGTTTTTCCACCCCTGCTTATGCTGGCCTGGCAGGTGGTGAAAATGGCCTTTTTGGGGTTATCGGCAGAGTCTAAAAAAACAACCAGACTCAGGAAGACCTTACAGTTGTACTGTCAACTTCCTTCATGTTGGTGTGACGGGGAACGATTGCCTGCCTTCTGTCTGTGGCCACCATACTGCTTCTTCCTGCCTGTTGGGGTGCTCTGCCTCCCTCCCCCTGTGTGCTGCTGTCCTCGCTCTGCATGTCCTCCTGCCAGGTTGGGTCAGTTACTAAATCATCCACCACCTCATCTTCCACTTCCGCACCCTGGTCCTCCTCCTGACTTTCTGACAATTGTGTCTCATCATCGTCCACCTCTTGTGACACTTTCCCACCATTGCCTTCGTGTGACCGTGGCTGCTTAAATATTTGGGCATCGCTACATGCGATCTTCTCTTGCGCCTCTTCAAGTGGACCCGGCAAGAGGCCCTGAATCTATAAATGGAAAAGTGAATAGCTCTTCGGAGTGTCCAAGTGTGGGATCAGTTGTCTCCGGGCACTCGGCATGGTGGAAGGAGGATCAGTGTGAGGAATATGCAGTCCAGACTCACGGTTACGGAGACTTGACCGTGTGGAAGACAGGGTGGTGGTGGTGGTGGCTAAGTGACTGGAAGCATTATCCGCTATCCAACCAACAACCTTCTGACACTGCTCTGGGTTCAATAATAGTGTGCTGCGGTCTCCTAGGAATTGGGACAGGAAGGTCGGGCAAGAAGATGTGGGTGTTTGTTGTGGCACAATTTCAGCTTGCCCACTGCCTCGGCCTCTGCATGCACCATTACCATCACGTCCAGTTCCCCGTCCCTTGCCACACGCCTTGTCCATTTTAAATGGAGGACAATATCTTCCACGCTCACTACAAATGGCTGAATTTGGAGCGAAGTTATATGTAATCTGTGTGACGGAGAAACCACAGTTTTAAAAACCTGGCCTGTAGGTAACTATTTTGAACAGCAAACCAGTGTCAAAAACTTTGCTGACACACTGAAAAAAAAATTTAATGGAGGCCAGAAATGGCAGTATTTTCTGAAAGCATATATGTGATCCATGTGATGGAGAAAACACAGTTTTAAATACCTGGCCTGTAGTTAACTATTTTGGTCAGCAAACTGGTGTCAATTTATTCACTGACACACTGAAACAAATTTTTAATGGATGCCAGAAATGGCAGTATTTTCAGCGCAATTATATGTGGTCCGTGTCATGGACAAACCACAGGTTTAAATAGATGGATTTTTAGCGCTGTAATATGGAAAGAACCTGGCTGTATTCTGCAGTGCCAACAAGCAAATGGCGCAGAACAACGGTGTTCTCTGGATTGGTTTTTAAGCAAATAATGAGGATTAAGATCCAAAAAAAAATTATTCCTGGCCCCTGAGACCTGGGCCTATTTCTAGAAATATCTAACAGCAGCAGCGGACAATGGAATGGAGCCTCTTGTGCTATGTGCACTGCAGTCTGCTATATACCCTGCCTGCCTATGTACACTGCCTGCCTGATATCTCTGCAGATGGATTAGTCCTCAGAAGGACTGTTTGTTGAGATGGATATGTGTCTCTAATATAGTTTGGTACACCTACACTAAATAGAAACAAGCAAATCTCTCCCTAGCTCATCAGCACCTCTCCCTACACTGTCTGATTCCGGAGTGACTGTGATGAGCATGGCGACGCCAGGTCTGATATAGACCTGATGATGCTATGCGGCCAGCCAATCACTGTAATGCCACAACCAACATGGCTATGGCATTACAGTGAGTGGCAGGCAATCCCTGCATGTTCATTGGCACTCTAAAGAGCACCAAACATGCAGGGAGGAGACCCGAGCTCCCGCCGAGCAACCCTGGAAATACCGCAGTGAGATGCTCGGGCGAGCACCGAGCAGTAGCGAGCATGCTCGCTCATCACTACTGGCTGGTAACACTTCTAGACCCACGCTACAAGGAGAACTTTCTGTCTCTTATTACCTTGCAGGACAGGACTAATAAAAGGGGGTAGTACGAGAAGGCCCTTGTTGCGAAATTATTTAAAAAATTCCCATCTGAAAACGCTGGCAGCAGAGGTCACAGTTCGTTGGACAACCAAGGAGTACAGAAAAGAATGCAATCCAGCAGAGGCAGGGCAACACTGTCAAAATTCTGGGACAGTTTTCTTAGACCCTCCCATTGCACAGGCCCTGAGGCGCGGGGTACTCTCACAAGGAAGGAAAAGCTACGGAAGATTTTGAGGGAGTACCTTGCCGACCATATCAATGTCCTCAGTGATTCCTCTGTGCCTTATAATTATTGGGTATCTAAGCTGGACACGTGGCATGAACTGGCTCTCTACGCCTTGGAGTCCTGGCCTGCCCTGTCGCTAGTGTTTTGTCAGAGCATGTTTTTAGTGCCGCCGGTAGAATTATAACCGATAGGCACATCGGCCTGTCTACTGAAATGCTGACAGGCTGACTCTTATAAAATTAAACAAGGGATGGATTGGGCCAGTCTTCTCAACACCACCGAATGATAGCAGCGCAACATAAACTGAAATACAGTGTCTTTTTTTGGGAGGTCTAACTCTATTCCCATGCACCTCTGTCTTCACACCCAGGCATGGGTATATGCTTCCTGATTTTGTCTATTTGCTCTTGTCCTCCTCCTTCTCCGCATCCTCATCCTCCACCACCATATCTCCACCATATGTACCATATCAACATATTTACGTCTCTTGCAAGGGGCATTGGAGCTCCTCCAAATTTTTGGCAGCCGTTGAGTCACTGCATAGGCAAACTGTATGGGAGACACACTTCCTTATTATGGGAACATTGTTTTCAGGAGGCCCTCCGACCTCTACGGCTCTTGCAAGCAGCATTGGAGTGCCTCCAAATTTTTGGCAGCCGTTGCTTCACTGCATAGGCAAACAGTATGGGAGACACACTTCCTAATAATGGGAGCATTTTTTGCAGGAGGCCCTCCGACCTCCACGTCTCTTGCAAGGGGCATTGGAGTTCCTCCAAATTTTTGGCAACTGTTGCTTCACTGCAAAGGCAAACAGTATGGGAGACACACTTCCTAATAATGGGAGCATTTTTTGCAGGAGGCCCTCCGACCTCCACGTCTCTTGCAAGGGGCATTGGAGTTCCTCCAAATTTTTGGCAACTGTTGCTTCACTGCAAAGGCAAACAGTATGGGAGACACACTTCCTAATAATGGGAGCATTTTTTGCAGGAGGCCCTCCGACCTCCACGTCTCTTGCAAGGGGCATTGGAGTTCCTCCAAATTTTTGGCAACTGTTGCTTCACTGCAAAGGCAAACAGTATGGGAGACACACTTCCTAATAATGGGAGCATTTTTTGCAGGAGGCCCTCCGACCTCTACGTCTCTTGCAAGGGGCATTGGAGTTCCTCCAAATTTTTGGCACCCGTTGCTTCACTGCATAGGCAAACAGTATGGGAGACACACTTCCTAATAATGGGAGCATTTTTTGCAGGAGGCCCTCCGACCTCTACGTCTCTTGCAAGGAGCATTGGAGTTCCTCCAAATTTTGGGCAGCCGTTGCTTCACTGCATAGGCAAATAGTATGGGAGACACACTTCCTAATAATGGAAACATTGTTTTCAGGAGGCCCTTTGAACTCTACATCTCTTGCAAGGGGCATTGGAATTCCTCCAAATTTTTGACAGCCGTTGCTTCACTGCATAGGCAAACACTATGGGAGACCCACTTCCTAATAATGGGAGCATTTTTTGCAGGAGGCCTTCTGATCTCTATGTCTCTTACAAGGGGCATTGGAGTTCCTCCAAATTTTTGGCAGGCATTGCAGTCACTGCATACGCAATAACAGTATAGGAGACCCACTCATTAATAATGGAAACAACAAAGTATAGCCGGCTGATGGCTCTCTAACAATAGCGAGGGCCGACTGCTGGCCCTTTAAGAATCGTAAGGGTTGCCTGATGGCCCTATAAAAATAGGCTTTGTGACTTTCAGAATCCCTCCTTCATAAATGAAACACGATGAGTCTGATGATGTGTCACACACCACATGGCCAGATAAGGTTGTAAAATGTTAAAATGACATTTCCCAGTGAATGCATTTGTCTTGGTTGAAAGCAATGCAAAAGTGCAAAAATGCATCAAAAATGCTACGTGAGAACATAGCTCAAGGTGTGGAAGTGCATTTTTGTCTTTGTATATTTATTTTGCCTTATATACAAGTCATTACCCTGGAAAGGATGTTCCTTAACATATTTCCCAGGAAAATCCATCTTGCTCTCGTTTTTGTCCATAAAAGTGGCATAATACCTCTGACGTTGTTGACAGCAGTGACCTGGGAGTCAGAGATGCTTCCAGAGGTCTTCCCCATGCAGTTCCCATGTCATTTGAGCACTGTTCTCATCGATTTGGGCAATTTTTAGGCCCTCTGCAGACAGCCGGGGGGAGCCGCCTGAAAAAAGCTTGAGTTTCCCATAGACTTACATTGGGCTCGTTGCTCGGGTCGAGCACCCTAGCATTCCAATTTGCTTGACTCGAACAACGAGAACCCGAGCATTTTAATGCTCGCTCATCACTATTGCTAACTAATATTGCTCACTAGTGATGAGCGAGCATGCTCGCTACTGCTCGGTGCTCGCCCGAGTATCTCACTGCTCGAGATGCTCGGCGCTTTCCGAGTATTTCCGGGGTTACTCGGCGGGAGATCGGGTCCCCTCCCTGCATGTCTTTAGAGCGCCAATCAACATGCAGCGATTGCCTGCCACTCATTGTAATGCCGCAGCCATGTTGGGAGTGGCATTACAGTGATTGGATGGCCGCACAGCGTCATCAGGTCTATATCAGACCTGGCACTGCTGTGCTCGTCACAGTCACTCCGGAATCAGGCAGAGTAGGGAGAGGTGCTGCTGCGTCAGGGAGAGATTTGCTTGTGTATTAGGTAGTGTAGGGAGAAAAACCGTACATTACACATATCCATCTTAACAAACAGTTCTTTTGAGGACTAACTAATCCATCTGCAGAGATATCAGGCAGGCAGGGTGTATAGCAGACTGCAGTGCATATAGCACAAGAGGCTCCATTCCAATTTGGCCTTCTGCTGCTGTTAGATATTAATATACAAAGGCCCAGGTCTCAGGGGCCAGGAATACTTTTTTTGGATCTTAATCCTCATTATTAGCTTAAAACGCAATCCAGAGAACACCGTTTTTCTGCGCCATTTGCTTGTTGGCACTGCAGAATACAGCCAGGTTCTTTCCATATTACAGCGCTAGAAATCCAGCTATTTAAAACCGTGTTTTCTCCGTCACACCGACCACATATACATTTTCAGAAAATACTGCCATTTTGGGCCTCCATTCCAATTTTTTTTCACTGTGTCAGTGAAGTTTTTGACACCGGTAGTTACCTACAGGCCAGGTATTTAAAACTCTGTTTTCTCCGTCACACGGATCACATATACTTTGTCAGAAAATACTGCCATTTCTGGCCTCCATTAAAAATGTCCTTAAGTGTGTCAGTGAAGCAATTCACACTAGTTTGCTGTTCAAACTAGTTACTTACAGGCCAGGTATTTAAAACTCTGTTTTCTCCGTCACACGGATCACATATACGTTGTCAGAAAATATAGCCATTTCTGGCCTCCATTAAACATTTCTTTCAGTGGTGTCAGTGAAGCAATTCACACCAGTTTGCTGTTCAAACTAGTTACCTACAAGCCAGGTATTTAAAACTCTGTTTTCTCCGTCACACGGATCACATATACGTTGTCAGAAAATACTGCCATTTATGGCTGCTATTAAAAATTTCTTTCAGTGTGTCAGTGAAGCAATTCACAACAGTTTGCTGTTCAGACTAGTTACCTACAGGCCAGGTATTTAAAACTCTGTTTTCTCCGTCACGCGGATCACATATAAGTTGTCAGAAAATATTGCCATTTAATTTCTTTCAGTGTGTCAGTGAAGCAATTCACACCAGTTTGCTGCTCAGACTAGTTACCTACAGGCCAGGTATTTAAAACTCTGTTTTCTCCGTCACGCGGATCACATATATGCTGTCAGAAAATATTGCCATTTCTGGCCTCCATTAAAAAAAAATTTCAGTGTGTCAGTGAAGCAATTCACACCAGTTTGCTGCTCAGACTAGTTACCTACAGGCCAGGTATTTAAAACTCTGTTTTCTCCGTCACGCGGATCACATATATGTTGTCAGAAAATATTGCCATTTCTGGCCTCCATTAAAAAAAAATTTCAGTGTGTCAGTGAAGCAATTCACACCAGTTTGCTGTTCAAACTAGTTACCTACAGGCCAGGTATTTAAAACTCTGTTTTCTCTGTCACACGGATCACATATACATTGTCAGAAAATACTGCCATTTCTGGCCTCCATTAAAAATTTCTTTCAGTGTGTCAGTGAAGCAATTACACCAGCTTGCTGTTCAAACTAGTTACCTACAGGCCAGGTATTTAAAACTCTGTTTTCTCCATCACACAGATCACATATCCTTTGTCAGAAAATACTGCTATTTCTGGTCTCCAATAAAAATTTCCTTCAGCGTGTCAGTGAAGCAATTCACACCAGTTTGCTGTTCAAACTAGTTACCTACAGGCCAGATATTTAAAACTCTGTTTTCTCCGTTACACGGATCACATATACTTTGTCAGAAAATACTGCCATTTCTGGCCTCCATTTAAAATTTCCTTTAGCGTGTCAGTGAAGTAATTCACAGCAGTTTGCTGTTCAAACTAGTTACCTACAGGTCAGGTATTTAAAACTCCGTTTTCTCCGTCACACGGATCACATATTCTTTGTCAGAAAATACTGCCATTTCTGGCCTCCATTAAAAATGTCCTTCAGCATGTCAGTGAAGCAATTCACACCAGTTTGCTGTTCAAACTAGTTACCTACAGGCCAGGTATTTAAAACTCTGTTTTCTCTGTCACACGGATCACATATACGTTGTCAGAAAATACTGCCATTTCTGGCCTCTATTAAAAAAAAATTTTCAGTGTGTCAGTGAAGCAATTCACACCAGTTTGCTGTTAAAACTAATTACCTACAGGCCAGGTATTTAAAACTCTATTTTCTCCATCACACGGATCACAAATAAGTTCGCTCCGTCATTTGTAGTGAGCGTGGAAGATACTGTCCTCCATTTAAAATGGGCAAGGCAAGGTGATGGTGCATGCAGAGGCCAAGGACAAGGCCGTGGGCAAGCTGAAATTGTGCCACAACAAACACCCACATCTTCTCGCCCTACCTTCCTGTCCCAATTCCTAGGGGACCGCAGCACACCACTATTGAACCCAGAGCAGTGTCAAAAGGTTGTTGGTTGTATAGCGGATAATGCTTCCAGTCACTTAGCCGCCACCACCACCACCCTGTCTTCCACACGGTCAAGTCTCAGTAGCCATGAGTCTGGACCGCATATTCCTCACCCTGATCCTCCTTCCTCCCACCATGCCGAGTGCCCGGAGACAACTTATCCAACACTTTGACACTCTGAAGAGCTGTTCACTTTTCCATTTATAGATTCGGGCCTCTCGCCAGGTCCACTTGAAGCGGGGCAAGAGGAGATCGTGTGTAGCGATGCCCAAATATTTGAGCAGGCACAGTCACACGAAGGCGACGGTGGGAAAGAGTCACAAGAGGTGGACGATGATGAGACACAATTGCCAGAAAGTCAGGAGGAGGACCAGGGTGCGGAAGTGGAAGACGAGGTGGTGGATGATATAGTAACTGACCCAACCTGGCAGAAGGACATGCAGAGCGAGGACAGCAGCACACAGGGGGAGGGAGGCAGAGCACCCCAACAGGCAGGTAGAAGCAATGTGGTGGCCGCAGACAGAAGGCAGGCAACCGTTCACCATAACACCAACACGAAAGAAGTTGCCAGTACTACTGTTAGATCTTCCCGAGTCTGGTTGTTTTTTAAAGACTCTGCCGATAACCCCAAAAGGGCCATTTGCACCACCTTCCAGGCCAGCATCAGCAGGGGTGGAAAAATTACCAGCCTGATCACCACCAGCATGATCAAGCACATGGCAGCAAAGCACCCGACTTTGTGGGCCGAACCCCAGGGTCCAGGAACAGTGTCTGCAGGTGGCACCATTGCTTCTTCCACTGTTGTGCATGCAAGCCAATCCCCTGTCCATGGTGCATGCGAAGATGCCTCCTGCCCTGCACCTGTCGTTGCGCACTCTCAAGTAGCAGCATCAGGAAGCACATCCATGTCCTTGTCCCAGCGCAGCGTTCAGTTGTCCATACCCCAGTCCTTGGAACGCAAGCGCAAATATGCAGCCAACGCCCCACAGGCCACACTACTAAATTCTCACATTTCACGACTGCTTGTGCTCGAAATGTTGCCTTTTATGCTCGTGGAGACGGAATCATTCCGCAACCTGATGGCGGTGGCAGTCCCTCGGTACTCGGTCCCCAGCCGCCACTATTTCTCCCGGTGCGCCGTTCCCACATTGCACAAGCACGTGTCCCAAAACATTAGCCGTGCCCTCAACAACTCAGTTACTGGGAAAGTCCACCTAACCACGGACACGTGGACAACTGCTTGTGGGCAGGGACGGTACATCTCGCTGACGGCACACTGGGTTAACATAGTGGAAGCCGGGACCCAGTCGGACCTGGGGATAGAACGCGTCCTCCCGACGCCAAGGATTGCGGGCCCTAGGTCAGTCAGAGTTGCCCCCACGGTCTACAGCTCCTGCACCTCATCCTCCTCAGCCTCCTCCTCCTCTTCAGCCTCCATCTCCGAAATGACCACATCAGTCACAAGCTGGAAGCACTGTAGCACTGCCTCGGCCAAGCGGCAACAGGCTGTGCTGAAGCTAATATGCTTAGGTGACAAACCGCACAATGCTGAAGAGTTGTGGACAGCTCTGAAAGAGCAGGCAGATCTGTGGCTCACACCGCTGAACCTACAGCCAGGCATGGTCGTGTGTGACAATGGCCGGAACCTGGTGGCGGCTCTGAGGCGAGGTGAGCTCACACATGTACCATGCCTGGCCCATGTGCTTAACCTCGTGGTTCAGCAGTTTCTCAAATCCTACCCGGAGCTGCCGGATCTGCTTGTTAAAGTACGCCGCCTGTGTGCCCATTTTAGAGAGTCAGCTACAGCTTCTGCCGCCCTTGCCGTGTTTCAGCAGCGTTTGCAGCTTCCGGCTCACAGACTGGTGTGTGATGTCCCCACGCATTGGAACTCTACACTGCAGATGTTGGGAAGGATTTGTGAGCAGAAGAGGGCAGTTGTTGAGTACCAGCATCAACAAGGCCATCGGTATTCAGTTCAGACTCCACACATAAGACCTCAGGAGTGGACATGGATGTCAGACATATGTACCATGCTCCAAAACTTTGAGGACTCCACCAAGACGGTGAGCGGCGATGATGCCATAATTAGCATCACCATCCTGATTCTCTGTCTTCTGAAACGCTCTCTGCTCACAATCAAAGAGGATGCATTGCAGGCGGAGCACGATGAGATGGAGAAAGGAACCATACAGGGTGATTACACACAGCCAAGCCTCATCTCATCCCAAAGTGTATTGGGTGACAATGAGGAAGAGAAGGAGGAGGAAGGACAGGAGCTAGTTTCATGCACTATAGATGGTACTACCTGCACAGCTGTCATACCGTCTGTTCAGCGTGGATGGCCAGAGGACAGAGAGGAGGAGGAGGAGAGCATGGTCAGTCATCCTCTTGGTGAGAACACGGAAGTCTTGCCTGTTAGTAGTCTGGCACGCATGGCTTATTTTATGTTATGCTGCCTTTCCCATGACCCTCGCGTTCTCAAAATTTTGGGTGACAGTCATTACTGGTTGGTGACACTTCTAGAACCACGCTACAAGGAGGACTTTATATCTCTTATTCCTGAGGTGGACAGGTCTACAAAAATGGGGCAGTACAAGAAGGCCCTTGTTGCGGAACTATTAAAAAAATTCCCATCTGAAAACGCTGGCGGCAGAGGGCACACTTCGTTGGACAACCAAGGAGTACAGGCGAGAGAGACACAACTTCAATCCAGCAGAGGCAGGGGAACAGTGTCAAAGTTCTGGGAGAGTTTTCTCAGACCCTCCCATCGCACAGGCCCTGAGGCGCAGGGTACTCTCACAAGGAGTGCAAAGTTTGGGAAGATGCTGAGGGAGTACCTTGCCGACCGTACCAACATCCTCCGTGATTCCTCTGTGCCTTATAATTATTGAGTATCTAAACTGGACACGTGGCATGAACTGGCTCTCTACGCCTTGGAGGTCCTGGCCTGCCCTGCCGCTAGTGTTTTGTCAGAGCGTGTTTTTAGTGCCGCTGGTGGAATTATAACTGATAAGCCCATCCGCCTGTCAACTGAAAATGCTGACAGACTGACTCTTATAAAAATGAACAAGGGCTGGATTGGGCCAGACTTCTCAACACCACCGAATGATAGCAGCGTAACAAACTCAAATCCAGTGTCTTTTCTTGGGAGATGTATTCCCATGCACCTTTTCACACCCAGACATGGGTATACACTTCCTTATTTTGGCTATTTGCTGTTGTCCTCCTCCTTATCTTCATCCTCATCTTCCACCACCATATCACCAGGGTGACCGTGGTCCGTGATGCAACACCCACATAATTGTTTTAAAGGGTGTTTATGATGCCCGAAAAAAAAAAATAATTATACAGTATGTTCATGTATACCCCCCAGGGGTAAATGTTTGTCAGCCCATACACTTAGTGCATGGGCATTACAAGCATAGGAGGCCCGCTCCTTTCTAATGGGAACATTTTTTTATGAGGCCCTCCTCCACGTCTCTTCCAAGGGGCATTGAAGTGCCTCCAAAATTTTAGCAGCCCTTGCATTCACTGCATAAGCCAACACTATGGGAGACTCTCTCCTTTCTAATGGGAATTTGTCATTACTGTGGCCCTGCTCCGTGTGTCTTTAAATTCTTAGTGGCTTTTTTCCTAAATTTGGTCAGCCGTTGGACTCACTGCATACCCTATAACTGTATGGCAGACTCTCTCCTTTCTAATGGGAATTTGTCCTTACTGTGGCCCTGCTCTATGTGTCTTTAATTTCTTCGTGGTGTTTTTCCTAAATTTGGTCAGCTGTTGGACTCACTGCATACCCTATAACTGTATAGCAGACTCTCTCCTTTCTAATGGGAACATGTCGTACTCGTTACTGTGGCCCTGCTCCATGTGTCTTTCAGAGTCTCTCAATCATCAATGAAACAGGATGTGTCTGATGATGTGTCACACATCACATTGCCAGATAAGGTTGTAAAATGTTAAAATTACATTTCCCGGTGAATGCATTTGCCTTAAAAAATAACGTAAAAAAAAAAAAAAACAGTAGGATCTTTCTTTAGTATAAAAACAGAGTCGCCAATGTAACCTCAATGTAATCACAATGTTCAGCTCCTGCACCTCCTCCTCCATCTCCGAAATGACCACATCAGTCACAAGCTGAAAGCACTGCAGCACTGCCTTGGCCAAGCGGCAACAGGCTGTGCTGAAGATAACATGCTCAATGCTTAGTTGACAAACCGCCCAGCGCTGCAGAGTTGTTGAAAGCTGTAACACAGCAGTTTGATCTGTGGCTCTCACCGCTGAACATACAGCCAGGAATGGCCATGTGTGACAATGGGCGGAACCTGGTGACTGAGAAATGACAGCCGGAGTAGATACGGTTTCCCTCTATGCCAGTGCTTTCACCGAGCTAAAGAATATGGCTATGGTGAAATACAACTCCCACTGAGAAGCTGTTTCATATTGAAAAACATTGGGCCCACCAGAGGATTTGATTCTGAGGGCTCACCTTTCTCCCCCACTCAAGAGCCCCATAGCAGCTGAAAAGTTAGCGCTATCATGAACTCTCCTGATGTAGAAGCCAGGGCACACCAGAGGATTCTCTGATGGGACCATCCAACCCTGCCGAGAAGCAGTCCTGGCTAAGAAAAGTGTGTGGGAAGGTTCCCGGACACTCTATGGCTGCTTTTTTACTGAGGTGGAAACCCACGCAAACATGGGGAGAACATACAAAGTCCTTGCAGATGTTGCCCTTGCTGGGATTTGAACCCAGGATCCCAGCGCTGCAATGCTTCAGTGATAACCACTGATCAAATGTGCTGCTGTTCACCCTCTAATATCTAACATGCTGGAGAAACTTGAACCTACTGCCACTCTATCTTCAGCTCCTTTGTGATAAACTAATGTATTTGGGCAGCCACTCAGTCTACCAAATAAAATTCCTGAGAAGGAAATTGGGGATGGCTTCGCTACTGTTACTGGGGGCAGTGCTAATACCATGGCGTCGTACCATAGTTTACTGGAAATATTCCAGGCTGGTAGGAGGCAAGCAAATTCCCACAGAAAAGTACCAGCAGTAATGTTCAGGGACCCGCGCTTGTAGAAGGCGGAGACAACACCGGGAGAAATAGTGACGGCTGGGGACCGAGTATGGACACGAGGCATGAGGTTGTGAAAAGCTTCCGCCTCCACGAGCCTAAAAGGCCACATTTCAAGTGCAGGCAGCTGCCCAGAAATCTGGCAGTTTAGTATTGCAGCCTGTGGGTGGGTGGCTGGCTGCATACTTGCGCTTGCATTCCAAGTAACAGAAAAGTAAGCAGATGGTCGCCTCTATCATCATCATGGCCTCACCTCGGCACTATGAACTCTCCTTGAAAGAGAAGCCAGGACCCACCGGAGGAGTCTCTGGTTTTCTGGTGGGTCCGTCCAAGCCTGCCGAGAAGCAGCCCTGGCTAAGAAAAGTGTGGGGGAAGGTTCCTGGACACTCTATGGCTGCTTTTTTAATGTGGATTGGACTTGCTTATGCATGTTATTTCTCAAACCGGATTGCAGATCAGGCCATTACCCAAATCTGTAGTCATGAAATTAAACGCACAAAGAAAGATGTTTGTGTGTCAAAGCACCACCGAGAAGTGCGAGTTGATGTTGGACGGGCCTCCATTGCTTCAGCAAAAGCTGCTTTAGAGGACTTCCTGGGAGAAATGACACCCAGAGTAGATACAGTTTCCCTCTATGCCAGTCCTTTCACCAAGTTAAATAATATGGCTGTGGTGAAATACAACTCAGCAAAAAAAGCTGTGGACTGGCTCCGTACCATCCCTGACCATATTCACTTGCCCATGTGTTTGTGGTTAGGCGGTCCTTCCCAGTAAGTGCACTGGGGAGGGCACTGGTAATGTTGTAAGACCCGTGCTTGTGGAAGGCGGAGACGACACCGGAAGAAACAGTGGCGGCTGGGGACCGAGTATGGACACCCGGCTGCCCCCGGCATTAGGTTATGAAAAGCTTCCACATCCACGAGCCTAAAAGGCCATATTTCAAGTGAAAGCAGCTTTAGAGGACTTCCTGGGAGAAATGACAGCTGGGTAGATATGGTTTCCCAAGTCCTTTCACCAAGCTAAAGAATATAGCTGTGGTGAAATACAACTCAGCAAAAAAAGCTGTGGACTGGCTCCGTACCGTCCCTGGCCACATTCACCTGTCCACGTGTTTGTGGTTAGGCGAGCCTTCCCAGTAAGTGCACTGGGGAGGGCACGGGTAATGTTGTGGGACTCGTGCTTGCGGAAGGCGGAGACGACACCGGGACAAATAGTGGCGGCTGGGGACCGAGTATGGATACCCGGTCACCGCCACCATAAGATTGTCTAAAGCCTCCGCCTCCATGATCCTAAAAGGCCACATTTCAAGTGCAAGCAGCTGTCAAATGTTTGGCAGTATAGTATTGCAGCCTGTGGGTTGGTGGGTGGCTGGCTGCATACTTGCGCTTGCATTCCAAGGAATAGGGTAGAGACAACTAAACACTGCACTGGGACAAGGACGTGGATGGTGATTGTTGCAAGCCTGCAATGACAGGTGCATGGTGGGAGGCATCTTCGCATGCGCCAAGGATCACTTATGATGGGCACACTTTTAGGCAGTGACCTGGGAGTCAGAGATGCTTCCCCATGCTGTTTCCATGTCTTTCAGCACTGTATGTATGTGTCTGATGATGTGTCACACACCACATGACCACAAGGTTGTAAAATGTTAAAATGACATTTCCTGGTGAATGCATTTGTCTTGGTTGAAAGCAATGCAAAAGTGCAAAAACGCATCAAAAACGCTACGTGTGAACATAGCACAAGGTGTGGAGGAGTATTTTTGGTTTTGGTTATTTATTTTGCCTTATATACAAGTCATTACCCTGGAAAGGATGTTCTTTAACATATTTCCCAGGAAAATCCATTTTGGCTTCGTTTTTGTATGTTTTATTTTATTTTAAAGTGGCGTAATACTCTGACAACGTTGTTGACAGTAGTGATCTGGGAGTCAGAAATGCTTCCAAGGGCCTTCCCCGCGCTGTCCCCAAGTCATTTGAGCACTATTCCCATCGATTTGGGCAATTTTTAGGCCTCTGCAGACCACCGGGGGGAGCCGCCTGAAAAATGCTTGAGTTTCCCATAGACTTACATTGGGCTCGTTGCTCGGGTCGAGCACCCGAGTATTCCAATGTGCTCGACCCGAGCAACGAGTACCCAAGCATTTTAGTGCTCGCTCATCACTACTGCTCACACTTAGAGGAATACTTTAGCTTTTGGATAATCTCAGGAATCTCGCAAACATCTTCCCAGTGCAGACTTCCAACAGGATTATATAGATGGAACTTTTTAGTAAAGGATGTAGAACTTTTATTTCTAAATCTTGAGGTGTACTTGGAAACTTTCTTAAGTTAGCAAGACAAAAAGTAAAACAATAAGCATACAACTTATAGCTATTTGTAATGAAATTTGTTTCTGCTGACCAAATGTGTGGGATTGAAATGTAGAGGTGGATACTAAACAAATAATGATGTCTATAGAATGGAACTATTAATAAATACATAAAATGTATTTTGAACAAAAATGTGCCACTTTTTGATACTATACTCTGCTCTTGACACTTTTAAAAAGTTGGTGTAACCTATGCAAATAAATAATCTATTCGAATAAAGTTAATAAACTAGATTTATGAATTACAACTTTAAAAAATTGCAAAAAAGTAGCAAATTCTTACTTGAATAGAGGGGTTGTGTAAAAATTGGAAAGTAATATATCTAAAGTTGCACCAAATTTATCAAACAACTAGTTACACTTTGATCATTTTGGAGTGAATATCTCAAATTCAGCCACAAGCATATCTGACTTCAAACATATCTTTCATGAAATATTTTCCCCATAGTATTCTCAGTTATCAATATAATAGTAACATATACAGTTAAATAACTTAATAAGTGATCGCACAATAGAAAATGATGAAATTACTAAATGGTGCGTACTAGTACAATACAGTTAATCCGCATATGTGTTACTAGGTAACTGTGTGTATCTTGTTCTTTAGTGTGATCACATGGGGGGTTGCTAAGAAACAAAGATTAACTATTATTACTGTTCCAAGAAAACTATTCTTTCACCTAGATTGGATACCAATGAAAAATGTTTCCTTAGAATAATACTGATGTGTAGCACTTATTAAAGTATTATAAAATATTAACACCTAGGTGATAACTTCTAGAGCAGTGGAACCCCCACAAATCACCAGAATGAGGGTCCCATGCCCCTCATGTGAATAGAGTAGGGTTCACACACATGCAGTGCCCGTGCGTTTAAAGTGAATGGCAGGGAAGAAGATAGCACAGTGCTGAACCACAGAACCTTGTCAATCAAATACATTTTAAACAGAGTGATGATGTGCGTGCACTTCAGAAACTCCACTTAAATGGGGCACACAGGACCTTTTGTTGCTCTCAACAGTTGATCCCCTACTGATTTAGCAGTTATTACCTTATTACTTTTCTTGTGGATAGGGGATAACTTTTTACAACCACAATAACCCTTGAAGCTCTTCTTCTCACCATGTGGAGACTTCCTTGATGCTCCTGTTCATGTTGTTACATCAGGGTCTAAACCTTCTCCTATGACGTCACCCTCTAAGGCTAGGTGGTGCACTGTTAGCACTTCGGACAGCACTAGAGGATGCAGGTACGGTTTTTTATATTAGTCTGGTTGGGAATTGTTGGGAGTCTATATCGTACTGCAGGGTGCTGATTATCAGAAGTGCTCAGCTCTCTGCTGAGAGCTTTGTGCAGGACCACTCACAATTTAAACTCCCAGGAGCTAAATTCAAGCTGCCAGTTATAAGTTGTTATGTCCCTGGTCTGGTCTCTAGTTTAGCCTGCTTCTGGTATCCTCCTGTTTAGTTCCTGCCCTTTGCTTGTATTTTGATTACCCAAATGTATCTTGATTTTGTCCCTGATCTTAACCTCCTGGATTTGCCCTGAGATCACTGCCATCTTGTTCCACCGGCCAGCAGCCACTCTATGGATGTAACCAGAATAAATCCAGATTCCTGTGTAGGGGTTAAATGGTGTAGATCGAGGTTCCCTTAGGACCTGCTAAACAGAGTAGCTTGTGCAAAGTCTGTCCATGGAAGATCTATTAAGAGGTGCAAGGCTTAGGCTATGTGCCCACGATGCAGAAATGCTCAGGTTTTTTCTGAGCGTTTCTGCATCTCCCTGGCAGAAAAAAACGCATGCGGATTGTACATGCGGATTGTACATGCGGATTGTACATGCGTTTTCCTGCCAGGAACATGCGGATGTGAAGCGTTCTTCACTTGCATTTCCACATGCGGGTTGACAAGCACTTTCCAAGCGATTTTAGCATCACTTGGAAAGTGCTTGCAACTTGGTCACACTATATAAATCCATGCAAACGGCATATATAGTGTGACCGTAAAAGAATGGTAAAAAATAAAAAAATAAATATATACTTACCCTCTGATGGCCCCCAGTGTCTTGCTTCCCTCCGTCCTGGCTGCCGGCAGTGGTACACTAAAGGACCTGCCGACGTCAGTGTCGCGTGACCCGTCACATGACTATGACGTCAGCACAGGTCCTTCAGTCCATCGCTAGCTGCCGGCATGAAAGGACGAGTGCAGCGGGGGCCGCCAGAAGGTAAATATAATCTTTATTTTTTATTTTATTCTTTTTTTCACAGTTTCTATGGTACCCGGGTCCGGAGGAGAGTCTCCTGTCGTCTAGACCTGGGTACCATCCGCACATTGAACGCGTGTATTCCGCATGTGCTTATCTAGTGAAGCGGAATCCATGCGTTCTAATGCAAGTCAATGGCGGCTAAAACGCAGCACTTCCGCAAAATAATTGGTAGTGCTGCCTTTTTTTCCGCAATGATAATCCGCAGCGGAAATTTCCACAGCATGTGCAAAGCACATGCAGATTATCATTGGGGAACATGGCAGGCCTTCTACCATGCGTTTTTTAAGCGTTTCTGCAGCGTTTTGACTAAGGCTGTGTGCCCACGATGCGTTTTTTAAGCGTTTCCGCAGCAGCAAAAACGCTGCAGAAAAAACACTTAAAAAACGCATGGTAGAAGGCCTGCCATGTTCCCCAATGATAATCCGCATGTGCTGTGCACATGCTTCGGAAATTTCTGCTGCGGATTATCATTGCGGAAAAAAACGCAGCACTACCAATTATTTTGCGGAAGTGCTGCGTTTTCGCCACCATTGACTTGCATTAGAACGCATGGATTCCGCATCACTGTATATGTAGATGCGCATTCCATGCGTTCTAATGTGCGGATGGTACCCAGGTCTAGAGAAGAGGAGACTCTCCTCCGGACCTGGGTACCATAGAAAACTGTTAAAAAATTGAATAAAATAAAAAATAAATATATACTTACCTTCTGGCGGCCCCCGATGCGCTCCTCCTCTCATGCCGGCAGTTTGCGATGAACTGAAGGACCTGCGCTGACGTCATAGTCATTCGACGGGTCACGCGACGCTGACATCGGCAGGTCCTTCAGTGTAACGCGATCTGCCGGCAGCCGGGACGGTGAAGCAAGACTCCGGGGGCCATCGGAAGGTAAGTATAGATTTATTTTTTATTTTTTGACATTCTCTCGGTCACACTATATAAATCCATGCTGGTTGCATGGATTTATATAGTGTGACCAAGTTGTCAAGCACTTTCCAAATGAGGCTAAAATTGCTTGGAAAGCGCTTGTCAACCCGCATGCGGAAATGCAAGTGAAGAACGCTTCACACCCGCATGTTTCTGGCAGGAAAAACGCATGTACAATCTGCATGTACAATCCGCATGTACAATCCGCATGCGTTTTTTTCTGCCAGGGTAGATGCAGAAACGCTCAGGAAAAATCTGGAGCATTTCTGCATCGTGGGCACTTAGCCACAGTTCGCCTTTACACCTTTGGTGGCTTCGTTTGGTAATTTGTGTTTGCAATACAGTAAATTCAAAAAGGATTGTTATTCCCTGGAGAGTAGAGATGAGCGTTGTTCTACTCGAACTGTTCGCCAATCTCAAATTCGAGCTGTTTTGGGCGGTGTTCGAGCCGTTCGGCGAACACGAACAATTTGAGAAAAATTCGGCTGTTCGAGGTTATGTTCGATAACTGTTCATGCACCAAAATCATAACTGGATTTTTTCTCAGTAATGATGAAAATTAATGTTAATACGCAGTTTGAGTGTACAGCGGGGCGGGGGGAGGAGCAGGGGATGGATCTCTGCAGGAACAATGAAGATCTCCATTTTTTTTTCTCTTTCCCGCATTTACAGTGGGGAGGTGCAATCTGTCAGCCTATCAGCAGCGCACACACGGAGCGAAGTGCTTTTTTTCACACAAGCAAGGGCATGTGTCATTGGCAGTGTATGTCACATGTCCTTGCCCTATAAGACCAAGCCATTTTCCCCGTCGCCACCATTTTCTCACTGCTGCAGCTGCGTGTTAGACGGCACCGCTGTTGCTGTGTGCGCTATACCTTGTTAATTTCAAGCCAATTTTCGCACAAATCTACAGATAGCTTGGGAGTAGGGAATAGTTGTGATTTCAGTCCTTTTAAGGACTAGGTTACAGCATTTCCTACGACTTTTATCAGGCAGGTCTGTGCTCTTAAATAGATAGATTGTGGGAGTAAAGACTAATTGTAATTGGAGTCCTTTTCAGGACTAGGTTACATCAGTTCCTATCAGTTTTTGCCAGGCAGGTCTGTGCCAGTGCTGTGCAAGTTTTTTTCACAGCATTTGGCTGAATCCTTTTTGGCCTATTGCAGAGTGTGTTAGTCAGTGGAGTAGCCTATCTGTGTTGCAAGATATACCACCTGTGTATAGAATACCAATTTTTTTACTGCACCTAGTGAAGTAAAATCTTTTGGGCATAGCATCATTCTATTAGTCCATCTATACTGACCTCCATCAGGTTGCAAACTGAATCTAATTTTTTTCTGCATCTAGCTCTGAAAAAATATTTGGCCTTCTAGCAGTGTGTCGAACTTTCTCTATTAGTCCATCTATACTGACCTCCATCAGGTTGCAAACTGAATATATTTTTTTCTGCATCTACCTCTGAAAAAATATTGGGCTTCTAGCTGTGTGTGGGTCTTGTTCTATTAATCCATCTATACAGACCTCCATCAGGTTGCAAACTGAATATAATTTTTTTCTGCATCTAGCTCTGAAAAAATATTTGGCCTTCTAGCAGTGTGTCGGACTTTCTCTATTAGTCCATCTATACTGACCTCCATCAGGTTGCAAATTCAAAATAATTTTTATCTGCATCTACAGTACCTCTGAAAAAATATTTGGGCTTCTAGCTGTGTGTGGGACTTGTTGTATTAGTCCATCTATACTGACCTCCATCAGGTTGCAAACTGAATATATTTTTTTCTGCATCTACCTCTGAAAAAATATTGGGCTTCTAGCTGTGTGTGGGACTTGTTGTATTAGTCCATCTATACTGACCTCCATCAGGTTGCAAACTGAATATAATTTTTTTCTGCATCTAGCTCTGAAAAAATATTTGGCCTTCTAGTAGTGTGTCGGACTTTCTCTATTAGTCCATCTATACTGACCTCCATCAGGTTGAAAATTAAAAATAATTTTTATCTGCATCTACAGTACCTCTGAAAAAATATTTGGCCTTCTAGCAGTGTGTCGGACTTTCTCTATTAGTCCATCTATACTGACCTCCATCAGGTTGCAAACTGAATATATTTTTTTCTGCATCTACCTCTGAAAAAATATTGGGCTTCTAGCTGTGTGTGGGACTTGTTGTATTAGTCCATCTATACTGACCTCCATCAGGTTGCAAACTGAATATATTTTTTTCTGCATCTACCTCTGAAAAATTATTGGGCTTCTAGCTGTGTGTGGGACTTGTTGTATTAGTCCATCTATACTGACCTCCATCAGGTTGCAAACTGAATATATTTTTTTCTGCATCTAGCTCTGAAAAAATATTGGGCTTCTAGCTGTGTGTGGGACTTGTTGTATTAGTCCATCTATACTGACCTCCATCAGGTTGCAAATTGAATATAATTTTTTTCTGCATCTAACCCAGCCAATAGTTTTGGCCTAATACCACAGTTTGGCCACTCAGCTCTGCTCGGTTACCATCCATTGTTTTTTTGTGCAAACAACTCCAGAGTTGTGAATTAGTTAACCACCAAAATGAGTGGAAAAAGGCCTGCTGCTGGTGGAAAGGGGAATAGGCGTGTTGGGAAGGGGAAAAAAGGTTGTGTCCGTGGGGTAGGTGTTAAAGCAACAGTAACATCTGCAGAAGAAAGACCATCTTCCAGCTAAACTAAAATGTCTACTTCTTTTAGCGGACAATGTGATAAGATCCCTTTCTTACGGCCACGCCAATCGCTACAAATTCCAGATGAGGCACAAAAACAGCAGGTGCTTCAACGGATATCAAGTGCTCCTTTAAGTGGGCTCTCCTCCACATCAACTTCAACATCACAAATACTCCAGTCCTCAAAGGTGTCACCCAAATCGCACTTGCTTCCTCACAGCTCCCAAATCTCCAGCTGCCCGTCTGAGTATGAGGTAGAACAGATGGTTGAGTCTGCAGAGCTGTTTACTCATACTATAGCCTGGGAATCAGAGGTCGACTCCAGCGCTTCTGTGAATCCAGACGAGGAAATGATCTGCACTGATGCCCAGAATCTTTATGAGTCGGATCCAGGACCAGACGCAGAAGGTTCTGACCATAATGTAGACCCTCATTCCCAAACTGTAACTCCTGTTGGTGGAGACAATGAGGAAGACGATGATAAGACTCAAATACCTGATTGGAGCGAGAACTTTAGTTTTTTGTCAGGGCAGGAACAGGTTGGCTCTGAGGACGACGGGTGTGATAACACACAGGGTGATGATGATGAGGTTGGAGATCCCACTTACTGTCAACCCACAGTCAGCCAAGAGATGAGGTCAGCAGAGGAGGTGGAGGAAGATGCTAGTGACGACGAGGTCAGGTTGCGCCTTCCTGGACAGAGACGTAGTACTGGAAGCACGTCAACAACTGCATCCTCAAACACAACTCTGCCTCTCACCACAAGTCGTGGTGGCTCTTCAGGTCGCATGGGTGCTAAGCCTTGCATAGCCTGGGCATTTTTTCAGATCGATAAAGATGACCCAACTCGTGTTATCTGTAACATTTGTCAGCAAAAGCTAAGTAGAGGCCAAAAAATACATAGTTTGAGGAATTCATGCATGAACCGGCACATGGACATGAAGCATAAGTTGCAGTGGGAAGCTCAGTGTGCTACAATGCGGCCTAGCCGGCCGGGCCAACCACCGTCTGCCATATCTTGTGCATCCGCGGCCTGTTCATCCTCTGTGACTGGGGGGACAGCAGTCACACCTGTTTTGGGGCGCAGACCTGCCACCTCTTTACCCGCAACAGCCAGCGTGATTGGCAGGTCATCATTTTCTTTGGAGGTGGTAACACCAGCTGGTGTTGAGCGCTGTCCGACATCGATAGCACCACCTTTGGATCAAGGCAACCTAACATGTCCGCCTGCATCTTCCTCACAGACCGGCAGTTTGCCGGGGACACCCTTCTCAACCCCGTCTAAGCACAATAGCCAGCCCTCGGTCCCTCAGATGTGGACAAGTAAAAGACCATTTCCTCCTAGCCATGAGAAAGCTAAGAGGTTGAATTTCACCATCTGCAAGCTCTTGGCTACAGAAATGCTGCCTTTCCGCCTGGTGGACACAGAGGATTTTCGAGACCTTATGTCCGTCGCAGTGCCCCAGTACCAGATGCCCAGTCGGCACTACTTCTCAAAGAAAGGTGTGCCTGCGCTCCACCAGCATGTCGCACACAACATCACCGCTTCTTTGAGAAACTCTGTGTGTGACAGGGTGCATTTCACCACAGACACTTGGACGAGTAGGCATGGACAGGGGCGTTACATGTCGCTGACTGGGCACTGGGTAACTATGGTGACAGCAGGACAAGGGGCTGCTGTCCAAGTCTTGCCGTCCCCACGAGTTGTGCGTCAATCCTCTTTATGTCAAAGTTCCTCCACTGCTTCTGCCTCCTCAACCTCCTCTCGGTCTTCCACCTGCACCCAAAGCCTGTCTGGTCATGCCACAAGCTTTCTAACTGCGCAGAAGGGATCCTGCACACCTCCTTACTATGCTGGCAGTAGGGATCAACGTCATCAGGCGGTTTTTACTTTGAAATGTCTGGGAAATGTGAGTCACACAGCTGAGGAGTTGTGGTCAGCTCTGGAGAACCAATTTCATGAATGGTTGTCTCCACTGGACCTGAAACCAGGGAAGGCCGTGTGCGACAATGCTGCAAACCTGGGTGCGGCCCTTCGCCGGGGCAATGTCACACACGTGCCTTGTATGGCTCACGTGTTGAACCTGGTTGTCCAGCAATTTTTAGCCCACTATCCCAGACTAGATGGCCTTCTGCAGAGGGCACGGTCGCTGTGTGCTCACTTCCGCCGTTCGCATCCCGCAGCTCAGCGACTTACATCTCTACAGAAGTCGTTGGGCCTGCCACTTCACCGGCTAAAATGCGATGTGCCTACCCGGTGGAATTCAACTCTGCACATGTTTCAGCGACTGTGGCAGCACCGACAAGCCCTGGTGCAATACGTTCTGACGTATAGCCTGGGCCAACGAGATTCAGAGGTGGGGCAAATCACGCTGGAGGAGTGGTCTCAGATCAGGGACCTATGCACCCTTCTGCACAGTTTTGAAATGGCGACGAAGATGTTTAGTGCTGACGATGCCATTATCAGCATGACTATTCCGGTGATTTACATGCTGGAGCACATGTTAAACAGAATTCGGAGTCAGGTGGTGGCACAAGAGGAGGTGGAGGAAGTAGAGGAGGAGGAGTTGTATGCGGAAGGGCTAACATCTGCAAGGTCCAGACGGTCGGCAGCACCAAGGCGGCAGGCATGTGAGGGTGGGGGAGATGGTTTTACCAGGGCGCATGGTAGCAGCCAAACTAGTGAGGAAGGTGCAGGAGCCCAGGAAGAAGTGGAGGACGAACTGATGGAAGACTCATCAGATGAGGGAGACCTTGATCACATTTCTGTTGTGCGAGGTTGGGGGGAGAGGACAGAGAAAGGAAGCATGATTGTTACCTCGCCACCAACACAACAGGGACTTGGTGCTCCTGGATGCGCAACACACATGAGTGCCTTCTTGCTGCACTACCTGCAACATGACCCTCGAATTGTGAGAATTAGAAATAATCCTGACTACTGGGTTGCCACACTGTTAGATCCCCGGTACAAAAGTAAATTTGCAGAAATTATTCCTGCCATAGAAAGGGATGCACGCATGCAGGAGTATCAGCAGAGACTGTTGCAGAATCTTACATGTGCTTTTCCACAAAATACCAGTGGTGCACGTAGTGAATCTCACAGTTCCAGATTTTGCAGAATCATTTCACCACTTTTTTAGCCCATCCTTTGCAAGGCCACAGGAGACAAGAAGTCTGACACATAGTCAACGCCTAGAGACGATGGTACAGGAGTATCTCCAAGTAAACATTGAAGCCACGACTGTGTCACTGGACCCTTGCTCTTTTTGGGCTTCCAATCTGGATAAATGGCCGGAGCTAGCCACTTACGCCTTGGAGATCTTGTCATGCCCCGCAGCCAGCGTTCTGTCTGAACGTGTGTTCAGCGCTGCTGGTGGTGTGCTGACAGATAAGCGCACGCGGCTCTCCACTGATAATGTAGACAGACTCACGTTCATAAAGATGAACAAATCATGGATCCGAAACGACTTTTCTACCCCTGTGTCATCCTGGGGAGAGTAAAAGCTTGATGATTGGTTAAAATCACCCTACCAACCGTTTTAAGCTTTCAAATTACTAATCATGTTTATCTGTATCTTGACTGGAAAATAATTTGGGCTTTGTAGCAGTGTGCAGCACTGATCCTATTAGGCCATCTATAATAAGCTCCACCAGATTTAAAATTAAAAATAATTTTTAGCTGCATCTAGCCCGGAAAATAATTTTGGGGCTCCGAGATGCGCAAGACACATAAGTGCCTTCTTGCTGCACTACCTGCAGCATGACCCTCATATTGTCAGAATTCGAAGTAATCATGACTACTGGGTTGCCACACTCTTAGATCCCCCAAACTTTTCGATCAACCTTTTCATTTTAATAAAGACCAAAAAAATGGTCATTTTTGAAATTATAAGCATTAGCAGGTTGTTAGAAACTGAAATCAAACAGTTTTCAACTCAAAACTTTATTGTAGGTGATGTTACATTTTCACATAGGACCCCTTGTTCGAAAGGAGCTTCTGAACTCTCTCGTCCATTGAATTTGTCAGGTTTTGGATGGTTTCTGCTTCAATTGTTTTGCATGAGGACAGAATACCCTCCCAGAGCTGTTGCTTAGATGTGAACTGCCTCCCGCCATCATAGACACTCCTTTTAATGATGCTCCAAAGGTTCTGAATGGGGTAGAGGTCAGGGGAGCATGGGGGTCACACCATAAGTTTGTCCCCTTTTATGCCCATATGAGCCAGAGATGCAGATGTTTTATGTGCAGCATGAGATGGTGCATTATCATGCAGAAAAATGATCTTGCTGTGAAATACACGGTTCTTCTTCTTGAACCATGGAAGGAAGTGCTGTTTGAGAAAATCCACATACATTATGGAGTTCATCTTTAGCGCCTTCAGGGATCCTAAAGGGGCCGACAATCTCTCTCCCCATGATTCCAGCCCA
This sequence comes from Phyllobates terribilis, assembly GCF_046119375.1. Lineage (NCBI taxonomy): Eukaryota > Metazoa > Chordata > Amphibia > Anura > Dendrobatidae > Phyllobates > Phyllobates terribilis. Next base: position 71,717,829 of record NW_027362762.1, read on the forward strand.
AAACATTACTCCACCTCCTCCTTGTTGGCGCTGTAGCCGTGTTTGCGTGGGGTGTCCATCAACCAGCCATCCTCCACTCCATCCATCTGGACCATCGAGCGCTGCACGGCACTCATCCGTGAACAAAACAGTTTTGAAATCAGTCTTCATGTAATGTTTGGCCCACTGGAGCCGTTTCTGCTTGTGTGAAGTGGATAGAGGAGGTCGACAGGATGGCGTATGCACAGCTGCAAACCTCTGAAGGACCCTGCATCTTGTTGCTCGGGGGACGTTGGAGGCACCAGCAGCTTCAAAAACTTGTCTGCTGCTATGACAAGGCTTTCTTGCCGCTGCTCTTTTAACCTGACGTAATTGCCTGTAGGAAAGAGTCCTCAATTTGCCCTTATCAGCACGCACACGTGTGTACTGTGAATCAGCTACATACTTCTTGATTGCCAAGACACTTCATCCTGATCATCGCACAATGTTGATTGTAGTCATGCCTTGACCTAAACACTCCACAATTTGTTGCTTCTCAGCAGCCGACACATCCTTTTTCTTTCCCATTTTGGCAGAAAATGTAGGCTGCTTAATAATGTGAGAGAGCCTTCTTAAGTAGTCTTGCCTTTCATTGGACACACCTGCCAAACTAATTAGCACAGGTGTCTGCAATTGCTTACAGTGATATAAAGAGCCCTGACACACATCACCATCAATGAGTTTAACTGACAAACAAACAAATTCTTCCCTTATCACTCCTAAACACTTTTTGCATAATAATTTGGAACGCAGTGTACATGTGCTTTTCCACAAAACACCAGTGGTTCACGTAGTGAATCTTACAGTTCTAACTTGCCAACCGTGGTCTGTATGGAATTGTTCAATAAAGGGCCCAAAATTAAGATAACATAGATGGGAGAGGTCTCTATGAATAGGAATTCCTAAGTATTTGATACCCTGTGAGGGCCAGGCAAAGGGAAAGTTGGACTGGATGGAATCCTATATGGATTTGGGGAGGGAGACATCGAGGGCCTCAGACTTCGCTGCATTGATTTTAAAATTTTACCATGTAACAAAGTGATCTATTTCAGCCATAACAGCAGGGATGGATATATGTGATTGAGTGATATATACTAGGACATCATCAGCAAATAGAGAGCACTTGTACTCGGTGCCTCCCACCTCAATCCACCTAATATTGGGGTTATGGCGAATTGATGAGAGCAGGTGCTCCGTCACTAGGATGTATAAGAGAGGGGACAGAGGACATCCCTGCCTTGTCCCATTGGTGATTGTGAAAGGTGATGAAAATGTTCTGACGCACCCCCTGGGCCTTGGGACACCCGGAGCCGGACCCTTTTTGGTGGATGCTGGTGGTTGTAGTCTTCGTGGCGGCGACCCGGTTCCGTGGCTCAGGGCGGTCAAACCAGTGGCGGAACTATTTATGTGGTTTTGATGTTTAAATGTCCGACTACGCCACCCGTGGATTGCGGTCAGAGTGAACCGCCGCTACAGGGCAGACCGCTGAGGCTGGTGTTGTGGGTGCAGCAGAGCGTAGCATAACTCCCCACGGGAGGAGTATAGCCTCAGGGCAGTGTATGCGGAGGATGGGGGTGATGGTGCAGGGCAGCAGCAGTAACGACACGGAGTCAGTGATGCAGTCCAGGGCCTTTACTCACAGTTCTTATTATCCAGACCACGTCTGCAGGTAACGGCTGCCCACGTCGTACTGTGCTCACCAGGTGAGGAGCTCAGACAACTCCCAGATAACTTTGGAGCACTTCACAGGACCCCCTTTGTGTGTCCTTTGTCTGGCCTTTCTTACCAACACTTCTGTCCGGCTGCCTCGGGCCTCCTCTTGGTAAACTTGGCGCCAGTTTCCCTGACCCTATGTGGTGCCTTCCTGGCGGGTGTAGCGAGGGGCTGCGCCACATAAAATGTCAGAGCCTCCGGTTTCTAGCTGAGGGTCGTTTCCTGCCTCCACTAGTTCGGGGACCGGTCTTCCCCTTTGGCCTGACCCCTCCACGCAGGTGGATTCGGGCGTGCGGTGGCGACTCGCCCGTCCGCACCCCTGGGATCCCTTCATTCCTCGTTCCTGGAGCCTTCTCCGCTCCTCTTCCTTCCTTCTCCCTCTTCCAGGCCTGGGCCTCTGTTACTAGGCCCGCCTCCGGAGCAGAGCTCATGCAGAGCCCCTGCTCCCTGCCACTTCTGCTCAGACTTCTCTGCACTGAACTAAGATGGTGCCCACCTTTTATACTCCCTTCTCAATGCACCCAGGAACTGCTTCCTCCCTGCTCCTGCACTACAGGGTTCCCCTTCCTCAGTGTTCCCTCCCCCCACTCCAGCCAGGGACAGGGACTGTCGTGCCCATCTCAGGGGCATATTGGTCGCCCTGCCCCACGGCAATGTGATGTAATGCATGCAGGTGTCGGGTCCTGATCCACACTCCATCCTTACCTGAGAGTGAGATATCACACCTCTGGGTGAGGTGCAATACGTCTGTAGCAACCGAGCCCTCAGGGTGCTACAGTTCCATTTATCTTCAGCCTAGGTGACGTATTGCGATACAGGGCCGTGATTTTGGCTATAAAAGGGTCCCCTAGACCCCTACCCCAAGCTTTTTAAGAGAATCATATATGGCGTGCCAGGAGACTCTATGGAATGCTTTCTCAGCATCCAACGAGAGTATCTAATTACAAATTTTTAACTGCATCTAGCCCAGGAAATACTTTGTGCCTAGTAGCAGTGTCTGCTAGTCAGCGGATTATCCCGGCTGTTAAGCAAGCTACACCACCTGTAGTTTAGACACTTAATTTTTTCAAAGGAAATGCTTCGGGACCATGGGATACTTAGTGAAGAGCATCAGGAGGCACCCCAAGGCATAGGGGCTGGGACTGGCAGTAGGATGCCTTGCGGTGGACAGCCGAGCTCGATCCTTATAAAAGCTTTTTAACTGCAGCAGCTTTAGTGGACGCTACTGGAGCTGGAATTACCGCAGCTGCTGGCATGAGACTTGCCCTCCAATAGATCCTTGTAAATGGATTTAAAGTGTATTCATTCAAATTAGAGAGACAATTTAAATTAAAAAGCTTAGAGCTGCCTCCACCACAGGGGGGCTCGCTCGACCCACCAGCGGACAGGCACCAGTATTGGGAGAGGGGGGCTGGCCGTCAGGGTTCACCGCGGCTCTGGCACAAACCCGGCGACACGGAGGTGGCACGGGCAGGAGCGGACTGGCCGTGTCGGCTTCTCACTTTTTGGATTTTAGAAGGGCATGACATGCCTATATCTGTGTCTCCCCCTCCTTTTACTCCTCCACCTCTTTTATTTTCGCATGACTATATGTACTTGTCACTTTTCCATGTGTTAGTTATGTCTTCTGAGCAGTTTGTCAGCTTTTGGACACCTTTGAAGGTGTTTTCTATGTGTTTCTATGTGTTTTTGTTTGCCTGCCATTGGTTTTAACGGTGTTCGAAGGTGTTCGACGAACAGTTCGACGAACAGTTCGGCGAACACACGGGTGTTCGACGAACCGAACCGAACTCGAACACTACGGGGGTGGCTCAACACTACTGGAGAGTTCTTTTTTTTTTGCAACACACTATTTGATAACACTCAATGGGCAGTAAAAGATATATACTCTGGCCCTCATTCATCATTTTTTATGCACCTTATTTTTGGTAAAGGTTTGGATTTCAGTCATTTTTTGTGTTTGCAGCATACTCATTGTGGCTTTTCCTCCATTATTTCCTTAGTTTATTCAGTCCTCATTATTTTTTAGGTTTGCTTTGATAATGTCAAGCTGGTTTTAACTATCCAGATGTTTTCAGTAGTGTTGAGCATTCCGTTACTGAAATATCGGGTATCGGCCGATATTCGCGGTATGGAATTCCGATACTTAATTCCGATACTTTTAGCATATCGTATACCGGAATCGGAAGTTCCCATAATGCAATGAGCCAGTTTCATTTTATTCAGCCAATGAGGATCCTAAGAAGTGTGGGCACATCCTGTTAGGTATGTTAGGCATGTTAACTAATGGCATGGCTGTGATTGGCTGCTGAAATGATGTCATGATGCACTATGAAAGCCGCCGCCGCCATTTTGAGCTCACTCTGCTGTGAATTCAGTTAGGGATAGGACGCTGTTGTTCTGAGGGACAGTTTTAGCTACCTATTTGCTCTATTCTGCTTTACCCAAGCTACTTTATAAATCGCTGTGCCTTGCAGCGCTAGTGCACAGTTCTCTGTTCTGTTCACCGCTGTCTGCAAGGTCTCTGTGTGTGAGTGCAGCTCACGCTGTAGTGTGTGCTTCAGCCACGTCTGGTTGTAGTGCGCTCAGCGTGCGTCACTGCCTCATACATTGTCCTTTTTTGCTAATTGATAATTTTTCCTGATATCTCCTATTAGTGTGGTGGTTCCATCCGTATTCAGCTAAATTGGTTCCAAACTCACTATATAGGAGTAGATAGAGAATTTTTTTTTTGGTCTTGCAGCGCTAGTGCACAGTGCTCTGCATCTGCACTGTTCACGCCTGTCTGCAAGGTCTCTGTGTGTGAGTGCAGCTCACGCTGTAGTGTGTTCTTCAGCCACGTCTGGTTGTAGTGCGCTCAGCGTGCGTCACTGCCTCATACATTGTCCTTTTTTGCTAATTGATCATTTTTCCTGATTTCTCCTATTAGTGTGGTAGTTCCATCCGTATTCAGCTACATTCGTTCCAAACACACTATATAGGAGTAGATAGAGGAGCCTTTCTGCAGCATTGTGCCCTGCAGCCCCAGCCAGATTAGTATTAGCCTATTTTTTATAGCCTCATCTATTGCATTGTAGGTTACCTTCCTACATTGTAATAGCTACAAAAAGTTTGTGATACTATCGGTATTACATCTTTGGGCTCATCCAGTGTCTTTTTGTGACAAAAAAAAACTAAATAAAGTTCACCAAACACTCCACTTTACAGTTGTGTAGGCCACATTAGCTCATATTAAAGTCTAGTCCACACTTTATAAAATTAGTGTTTCTTATACCTGTTAGCAGCTGTTCAGGAATAAGCACACTAAGCTCTTAGTACTTTTCTGCCTATCTTTATCAGTCTACCAAGATGAAGTAGGCAGGGAGTAAGGCATGTGGTCGTGGTCGTGAGCGTGGAGTTTCTGCAGGGAGAGGACGTGAGGATTCTGTGCCTGCAGGGAGAGGACGTGGGGATTCTGTGCCTGCTGCGGGCACCAGTGACTCAGCATCCCCCAGTTTTACCAGGGAACAGTCCTTTATGCGCAGCTTTGTAGGAGCTAGCCGTACCCCACTGCTGTGGGAGGACCAAATTGAAGCCGTTGTCGGATGGATGGCAGCTAACGCATCGACTTCAATTAGTTCCAGATCCTCTCAGGTCCTGAGCACTGAAGAGCACCCATCTGTCTCTTCACCACCTGCCAAATTGCCCAGGCAGTCAGAGAGCCCTGGACAGGAGCCATCTCTACTTCTGTTCTCTGAATCTCTTGGCTTGGAAAGAGGGGGCCAGCCAAGCAGAATTCGAGAATTTGATGAAGAAGTAGTATGCAGTGATGCGCAACCGTTTTGTCTCTCTGAATCTGAAGAGGCGGGTGCGCCAGTGCCTATGGTCAGCAGCACACCTCAGTACGCATCTGATGATGAGACTCAGGTGCCTCTTTCTGGTGCGTACTGTGCTGTCGAGACTACCCAGGAGAAGCAGTTGTTTGAAGAGGGTGGTGTAGATGATGAGGTCCTTGACCCATCATGGCATGAGCGACAGGAAGGTGGTGGGAGCAGCTCTGAGGAAGAGATTCCCCGAACGGCCCAAAAAGGAGGGAGAGGGAGGGGGCAGACTTGGTTGCCTGTAGCCTCCACTTCGGCACCCATTAGGAGCATGGCTCTTCCAAAATCTAAAGCGGGCGCTCCCAAGACTTGCAGTGCCTGGTCCTTTTTTGACACAGTTGCAGATGACATTTGCTTTGTCAAATGAAAGCTGTGTAATCAGAAGGTGAAAAGAGGGAAAAGTGTCAGTAACCTCAATACCACAAATATGTGGAAACATGTGCGGACCAAGCACGTGGTGGAGTTACAAAAACACACTGAAGACCTAGGCCAACCTACAGCGCCACCTACCACCTCTTCAGCTCGTGTTGTAGCCTCTTCCTCCAGCTCACACACAGCTGGTTCGGCTTCCTCGCAGGATCGCCATAGAAGAATCTCTGGCACTGTTGTACAGAGACACAGTGTAATTCCACCCACAGCACCACTTTCCCTGTCATCCTCACACTCCCAGGCCAGTCTACAGCCATCGTTAGCACAGGCATGGGAGAAAAGGTGCCCATACTCGGCAAACCACCCCCAAGCACAGGCTCTGAATGCTGGCATTGCTAAACTACTGGCCCTTGAAATGCTATCATTCAGGCTGGTGGAGACTGACACCTTCCATAACTTTATGGCATTGGCAGTCCCACAATACAACGTGCCCAGCCGCTTTTTTTTCAGCAGGCAAGCCGTCCCTACCCTGCAACAGCATGTGGAGGGAAAAATTAAACATGCGCTACAAAACGCCGTCAGTAGCAAGGTCCACCTGACCACCGATGCGTGGACCAGTAAGCATGGACAGGGACGATACCTTTCCCTCACTGCCCATTGGGTAAATGTTGTGGAGCCAGGTACAGATCTTGAGAGTGGCGCTGTACGTGTTCTGCCAACTCCAAGGATTGCAGGAATCCAGTCTGTACACATTGACTCCTCCTTATACTCCAGTTCCTCTGAATCAGCGCTGCAGGAGCCGTCACCGTCTACCTCCACATCGACCCGTGAACGGTTACCTGTTATGATGACCGATATGAGCACAGCCGTGGCCAAACGTCAACAGGCCGTATTAAAATTAATTTCTTTGGGGAATCGAAGCCACACAGCGCAGGAGCTCTGGAATGCCATCAAGCAGCAGAGCGACGTGTGGTTTGTGCCAGCGAATCTCCAGCCAGGCATGGTAGTGTGTGACAATGGCCGAAATCTGGTGGCAGCTCTGGGCCTAGGCAACCTCACTCACATCCCATGTCTGGCACATGTGCTCAACTTGGTTGTGCAGAGTTTTTTGAGGGACAATCCGGATCTTGACGCACTGCTTCACAAGGTCCGCATAGAGTGCGCTCACTTGCGGCGTTCCAGAAGCGCAAGATCGCGCATTGCAGCTCTGCAGCGCCGATTACGTCTTCCGGAACATCGCATCATATGTGACCTACCCACCAGGTGGAATTCAACGTTACATATGTTGGAGAGGTTGTGTGAGCAGCAGGCAGCAGTAATGGAGTACCAGCTGCAGCAGGCGCAAACAAGTCGCAGTGCGTGCCGTTCACACTTCACCACCACTGAGTGGGCCTCTATTAAGGACATTTGCCACGTTTTGCGTGCCTTCGATTATTCCACGCGGATGGCGAGTGCAGATGATGCACTAGTCAGCATGACTATCCCCCTTATCTGCCTGCTTGAAAAAACACTGCAAGCACTAAGGGAAGAGCTTTTGGAAGAGGTGGAGGATGAGGAGTCACAAATGCCATCTCCTTCTCTACAGTCTGCGCAACGTGGTTCCTCACAAAGGCCTAGGCAGGGGACACTTTGTGAGGGGGATGAGGAGGAGTCAATGGAGGAGGAAGACATCTGTCCAGAGGAGGGAGGTACACAATGCTCTAGTAGTCAGTATCTAGAGCGAGGGTGGGGTGATGCAGAGCAGGCAGAGATCACGCCTCAAGCAGGAGACAGCGTTTCTTGGCCAGTTGGCAGTCTGCAGCACATGGTTGATTTCATGCTGCAGTGCCTGAGAAACGACCACCGCATCGCCCACATTCTCAACACGGCTGATTATTGGGTGTCCACCCTCCTAGATCCTCGCTACCGGGACAACTTACAAAGCCTCTTAACACCGTTGAACCAGGAGCGTAAAATGTGGGAGTACCAAGACGCACTGGTGCATTCCATCATGTTCTCCATTCCAACCGAGAGCAGTGCTGCTAGTGCTTTACAAAGCAGCTCAGTGCGTCGAGGCAGTGGAGGAAGCTCTGCACAAAGAGGGAGCAGAAGCAGCGCCTCAGCACAAGGCAAGACCAGTATGGCCCAAATGTGGCAAAGTTTTGTGTCCCCGCCGCCACAAATGTCTACACCATCACAGACGGCTCCAGTCAGCAGGAGGCAACGTTTTCGTCAGATGGTGACAGACTACATGTCTTGCCCTCTGAGTGTACTCCCAGACGGCTCTTCCCCCTTCAAGTTTTGGGTCTGTAAGATGGATACATGGCCAGAGCTTAGCCAGTATGCATTGGAGGTGCTAGCTTGCCCTGCTGCTAGTGTATTATTGAAACGCGTCTTTAGTGCCGCAGGTGGTGTACTAACAGACCGTCGCATGCGACTATCCTCCAATAACGTTGACCGGCTTACTTTTCTCAAAATGAACAAGGCCTGAATCTTGCATGAATTTGCCAGTCCTCTTCCAGAATAAATAATTGGTTGGCAACAGTATCCAGGTCTCCTGTTGTGTTCATGTTTCTACCACCTAAACTGTAATCCCTGAGCTCCAACACCACCAGTTGCTGCTCAGAAGTGCCGTCTGCACAGTCAATGCTTGCTGCCGTGTTATTGGGGTTCAGTAACGTCAGCTGTTCCCCTGCTGTGTGTCCGGCAAATTCTCCTGCTCTGTCCACATCCACTGTACTACTAATTTAAAACTTGCTCCAATTACACCTCTGGCTCCTCTGTTTTTAGTATTTACCCTGGGCTCCAATACCGCTAGTTGCTGCTCAGAAGTGCCATCTGCACAGTTAATGCTTGCTCCAGTGTTATTGGGGTTCAGTAACGTCAGCTGATCCCCAGCTGTGTGTCCGGCAAATTCTCCTGCTCTGTCCACATCCACTGTACTACAGATTTAAAACTTGCTCCAATTACACCTCTGGCTCCTCTGTTTTTAGTATTTACCCTGGGCTCCAATACCGCTAGTTGCTGCTCAGAAGTGCCGTCTGCACAGTCAACGCTTGCTCCAGTGTTATTGGGGTTCAGTAACATCAGCTGATCCCCAGCTGTGTGTCCGGCAAATTCTCCTGCTCTGTCCACATCCACTGTACTACAGATTTAAAACTTGCTCCAATTACACCTCTGGCTCCTCTGTTTTCAGTATTATCCCTGAGCTCCAACACCGCCAGTTGGCGCTCAGAAGTGCCGTCTGCACAGTCAACACTTGCTGCCGTGTTATTGGGGTTCAGTAACGTCAGCTGTTCCCCTGCTGTGCGTACGGCAATTTCTCCTGCTCCGTTCACATTCACACTACTACTGATTTTAAACTTGCTCCAATTAGGCCTCTGGCTCCACTCTGTTTTTAGTATTTACCCTGGGTTCCAGCACCGCCAGCTGTTTCCCAGCAGTGTCTTTGGCATGGGTACTCCCTCCTGCCCAGCCTGGTTCCAGCACGCCAGCTGTTTCCGGCTAGTGTCAACGTCACTTTGCCTCCAATGCGTTGTCCTGTCGTGTTGCGGTCGGGTTAGCCGACTCTATGGTGCCTGCAGTTTAGGTGACTCCTATGTGGGCTGTGGGATCTGGCAATGAAGGCTGGTTCCATAGTGCCAATAAGACACGCACCCCCTGTAGGACTGTGGGTTTCGGTAACTGCGGCCGGTTCGCGGCATTGCAACTTTTTTTACATGGGTACCTTCTGCTACTCATCCGGGTTCCAGTACCGTCAGCTGGTTCTCGGCAGTGCCTTTGGCTTAGGTTCCTCCTTCTCGGTATCCAAGTTCCACAAACGTCTGCTGGTCCTTGGTAGTGCTTTCTGGCACAGGTACCTCCTGCTTAGTAACCGAGTTCCAGTACCGTCAGCTGGTCCTCGGTAGTTCCATTGGCTCTTGTACCTTCTGCTACCCATCTGGGTTCCAGTACCATCAGCTGGTTCTCGGCAGTTCCTCAGCCTTCTTGTACCTTCTGCTACATTTCCAAGTTCAAGCTTTTTGAAATGGTTCTTGGTAATCACTCTGGATCTCCCTGACGAGGACCCTGAAGACAAGGACCCTGAAGACCACCCCGAAGAAGACGAGGACCCTGAAGACGAGGACCCTGAAGACCAACCCGAAGAAGACGAGGACCCCGAAGACGATGACCCTGAAGACGACGACCCTGAAGACCACCCCGAAGAAGACGAGGACCCCGAAGACGAGGACCCTGAAGACGACGACCCTGAAGACCACCTTGAAGAAGACGAGGACCCCGAAGACGAGGACCCTGAAGACGAGGACCCTAAAGACCACCCCGAAGAAAACGAGGACCCCGAAGACGATGACCCCAAAGACGATGACCCTGAAGACCACCCCGAAGAAGACGAGGACCCTGAAGATGACGACCCTGAAGACGAGGACCCTGAAGACGACGACCCTGAAGACCACCCCGAAGAAGACGAGGACCCCGAAGACGAGGACCCTGAAGACGAGGACCCCGAAGACGAGGAACCCGAAGACGACGACCCTGAAGACGACGACCCTGAAGACCACCCCGAAGAAGACCAAGAAGATGACCCTGAAGAAGTTGACTAAGAGGACAAAGAACAAGAAGACAACCACCAAGATACAGAAGAACAAGAGACAGAAAACCAAGAAGCTGAAGTACAAGAAGCTGCAGAACAAAAAGCGGAAGAACATTAAGCATAAGACTAAAAATCAGAGCAAAAGATATTATCTAAATTATAAGCAGAAGATGACTAAGCAGTGTATGGGGGTGAGTCCGTTCCTCCTCGTGGTGCCCCTGGAAAAGACCTGCTACTGCAGGCCAAACTGAACGCGGACAATCCTGTTGTAAATCTTTTGTGACGGGCAGAACGAAAGGTGTAATGTTCAAACTTTTATAGATAACAACTACAGGAATGCCTGTCACAAATAAGAATATGATGAAGAAGAAGAATATGAAGAAGATGAAGAAGTAGAATATGAAGAAGAATAATAGTTGAATAAGAAGAATATGAAGAATGTAAAAAAAAAGAATAATACGAAGAAGGTGAAGAAGAAGAAGATGAAGAAGGTGAAGAAGAAGTTGATGAAAAAGATGCTGATGCTGAGGATGATGAAGGAGAAAGTGTGGGAGAAGTAAAAAAGAAGGTGAAGAGCATGGAAGTAGTGAAACATAAATATCTGACAAAATATAAAAAAACTTAACATAGTCAATATTTCCGTAACTTAGAACGTCTTAAAAAAAATATTAATTCCTGCTATTCCATTTGATTCGGCTAAACCTCTATGCCTTTATTGTCTCCCCCACCTCCCCCAATACATTCTACATTATTCTTAGTTGTTTTCCTTCATGTAGAATTAACCTACAAGGAAAGAAAGGGTTTATTTTTATTCCGATATTTCTGTCCCATTGACTCGCATTGGGTTCCGGTATCGGAATCGGCGATATCCGATACTTTTTGGGTATCGGTCCGATCCAATCCGATCCGATATTTCCCGATATCGGAAGGTATCGCTCAACACTAGTTTTCAGCTAAGTTATCAATTTTAACTTTTCAAAATGTTGCAAAATTTTTGTGCAATGGTACTCCAGTAATACTCTACTGGAGTACAAAATCTAACTTTTTTATGCGCTCAAAGACTAATGTGTGACATTTTAAAGCTTATTGAAAGGCAACATGTTACTCTAAATTAGTGCAAAAAAAAAAACAAAATAGCAAAAGAAAAGCATATTTTTTACAAAATTTATTAAACATCATGTGCCATTTTAATGACTGTGGTGAATGTGGTGCAAAGTCCACCAGCGAATACAGACAGATAAAACTGAAAAAAATACATAATCTTGATTCATCAAGCATTTTGCATCAGTAGTATAGTGTTCAAAGTATTGCAAAAGTTTTGTGCAACTCATAGTTGTGCAAAAATGTAGCAATTTTTGGAGTTTTTTTCTTTGGCCAGAGGCCAGAGCTTAGGAAGGAGAGGGCATGGTTAAGTGGGGCTGACAATGTAATTAATTTACTCAACAAAAGTGCTGTAAATAAAGACAGAAATTATTTCTTGAGTTGGCGCATGTCAGCTGAATGACGCCACTAATTCTTAAGACACATTTCTTAATGAATTTGGTACATCTTACTCCAGCAGACCCTTCATCAAGGCCAACATGCAGAATGCCAGTGTTGATTAGAATCATAGAATAGAATCATAGAATCATAGAATGGTAGAGTTGGAGGGGACCTCCTGGGTCATCTGGTCCAACCCCCTGCTCAAAGCAGGATTCACTAAATCATCTCAGACAGATTTCTGTCCAGCCTCTGTTTGAAGACGTCCATTGAAGGGGAACTCACCACCTCTCGTGGCAGCCTGTTCCACTCATTAATCACCCTAACTGTCAAAAAGTTTTTTCTAATATCTAATCTGTGTCTCCTCCCATTTAGTTTCATCCCATTGCTTCTAGTCTTTCCTTGTGCAAATGAGAATAAAGATAATCCTTCTACAATGTGACAGCCCTTGACATATTTGTAGACAGCTATTAAGTCTCCTCTCAGTCTTCTTTTTTGCAAGCTAAACATTCCCAAATCCTGCAACCGTTCCTCATAGGACATGGTTTGCAGACCAGTCACCATTCTGGTCGCTCTTCTCTGAACTTGCTCCAGTTTGTCTATGTCTTTTTTAAAATGTGGTGCCCAAAACTCTACACAGTATTCCAGATGAGGTCTGACCAAAGAGGAGTAAAGACCGATAATGACTTCACGTGATCTAGACTGTATGCTTCTGTTAATACATCCCAGAATTGTATTTGCCTTTTTTGCTGCTGCATCACACTGTTGACTCATGTTGAGTCTATGATCTATTAGTATACCTAAGTCTTTTTCACATGTACTGTTGCTTAGCTCTATTCCTCCCATTCTGTATATGCTTTTTTCATTTTTATTGCCCAGATGTAGTACTTTGCATTTTTCCCTGTTAAAAACCATTCTGTTGGTTGCTGCCCACTGCTCCAGTTTATTTAGGTCTTTTTGAATCCTCTCTCTCTTTTCTCTAGTGTTAGCTATCCCTCCTAGCTTTGTGTCATCAGCAAATTTAATCAGTTTACCCTCAATTCCTTCATCTAAATCATTGATAAAGATGTTGAACAATACAGGTCCCAGGACGGAGCCCTGTGGTACCCCACTTGAGACATTCATCCAGCTGGATGTGAAGCCATTTACAACCACCCTTTGAGTCCGATCACTAAGCCAGTTATTAATCCACCTAATAGTTGCCTGGTCCATTGCATACTTGGTCATTTTTTCAATAAGGATGGTGTGAGATACTTTGTCAAATGCTTTGCTGAAGTCAAGATATACTATATCTACAGCATTTCCCTGATCCACCCAGTCAGTGATTCTGTCATAGAAGGAAATTAAGTTAGTCTGACATGACTTGTTAGTTACAAACCCATGCTGACTCTGGTTAATCACTTCATTCTTATCCAGGTACTTACATACATGTTGTTTAATAATTTGTTCAAAGATCTTTCCTGGTATAGAAGTCAGACTCACCGGCCTATAGTTCCCTGGGTCCACCTTCTTCCCCTTTTTGAAGATAGGAACAACATTTGCTCTTCTCCAGTCTTCTGGGACTTCTCCTGTTCTCCAAGAATTTTCAAAGATTATGGAGAGTGGTTCTAAAATTTCTTCTACGATCTCCTTCAGTACTCTGGGTGTTATGTTCTGCTACCAGAGCTAAGGAAAGAGAGGAGATCTGTCCCTACGATAGAACTCAGCTTAATCCCTACGATGTAACAGGGGACCTGATCCTGCGATCAGACCTGCTAAAGTCCTAAGCTAGTCTGTACGGAGACCTATAGATGTGGGGAAGGAATCCCTACAAGTACTAAGGACTGGGAGGAATATGGGACACCTCCTAACAGAAATAGTAGCAGACAGACGAACAAACAAAATATATAGAACATAGAGGTCAGTAGACCAAGCAAACTAACAGAGCAAGACACAGAGCACAGGCTAGCTAGAAAGTAGATATACAATGAAGTCCAGCAAAGCCAGAAGGGCGGAGCAGGATTAAATAGGCCAACAAGGACATGTGACCAGCAAAGGAAAAAAACCTAAGAGCAAGGTTCTAACAGTACCCCCCCTTCTAAGAGGATCCTCCGGATCCCCTAGGACCAGGCTTATCAGGAAATCTCCTGTGAAACGCTCTGATAAGTCTGGACGCGGAAACATCATCCGACCTCACCCAAGAGTTATCCTCGGGACCGAAACCTTTCCAGGCCACAAGATACTGCAAACTACCTCTATACCGTCTAGAGTTAAGGATGCGAGAAATTTCATATTCCCCATCCTCCACCACCGGAGGAACAGAGGCAGAGGCGTCACAATCTGATACAACAGCTTTTTTCAACAGAGAGACATGAAATACCGGATTAATTTTCCAGGAGGTAGGAACCTCCAACCTAACAGCAGATTGGTTGACAACCTGAAGCACCTTAAAGGGCCCTACAAACTTGGGACCCAATTTCTTAGAAGGAATCCTCAACCGCAGATTCCTAGAGGACAACCAAACCATGTCACCAACAACGAACAAAACCTCCTGTCATTTCCTATCAAAGTAGTCTTTAGATTTTCTGTTGGCCTCCTGAAGATTACCACGCACATCCGTCCAAACTCTCTCCAAATCACCGGAAAAATTCTCCTCCTCAGGCACGGCAGATCCCAACTTGGAGAACGACCCAAACGACGGATGTCTCCCAGAACAACAAAAAAAAGGCGAACAACCAGCAGAAGAAGATGTATGATTGTTCAGAGCAAATTCAGCAAGTGGCAGAAACTCAGACCACCCCTCTTGATTGTCTGCCACAAAACAACGCAAGAACTGCTCAACATCCTGGTTTTTCCTTTCTGTCTGGCCATTAGATTCAGGATGATATCCGGACGAGAACGACAAATGAACTCCCAACCTATCACAAAAGGCACGCCAAAAACGAGCCACGAACTGAGGACCCCTATCAGAAACAATGTCAGTAGGAACGCCATGAAGTCTGACAATTTCCTTGACAAAGGCCTTAGCGAGAGTTTTAGCGCAGGGCAGTTTGACGAAAGGAACCAAGTGACACATCTTGCTAAAACGGTCCACGACCACCCAGATGACAGTAAAACCCTCAGAGGGGGGAAGGTCAGTTATAAAGTCCATAGCCAAATGTGTCCAAGGAGCACTGGGAACCTCCAAAGGACAAAGCAACCCCGCAGCAGGAGTATGTGAGGACTTAGATCTAGCACATATAGTACATTGACGCACCCACTTAATGACTTCCTTCTGCCATCCAGGCCACCAAAAACTGCGACCCACCAGTCTCTTGGTCTCAGAGATTCCGGGATGACCTGCCAACCGAGATTCGTGACACTCAACAAACAAATCTCTCCTAAAGGTCCCAGGCACAAACAACCTCCCATGAGGAGTGTTAGAAGGGGCATTCTCCTGTGCTTTAAGAATCTCATTTTCCAAAACGGAGTCCAAAGCAGCTATCACAACACCTTCTTGTAAAATGTTCTCCTCTTTCTCAGCACCGACTATGGGAGAAAAACTGCGAGACAAGGCATCCGCCTTAACATTCTTAGTACCAGGGATGTAAGTAAAGGAGAAATTAAACCGCGAGAAAAACAGTGCCCACCTAGCCTGACGGGCATTCAGGCGCTTGGCAGCATCAAGATATATCAGATTTTTATGATCCGTAAGAACCTGAACGGGAAATTCCGCACCTTCCAAGAAGTGGCGCCAGTGTTCAAATGCGAGTTTAATAGCCAATAATTCCCGATTACCAATATCGTAATTCAGTTCAGTCTCCGAAAATTTTTTTGAAAAAAAGGCACAGGGATGTAATCCATCCCCGTTATCCTGAGACAATACTGCGCCAACCCCCACAGAGGAAGCATCAACCTCAACCAAAAACGGCCTAGTCACATCAGGCTGCATAAGGATGGGAGCAGAGGTGAACCTCTCCTTGAGATACACAAAAGCTTCAATGGCCTCAGAAGACCACTGAACCGCATCAGCACCTTTCCTGGTGAGATCAGTCAGAGGTTTGACAATACTAGAAAAATTTTTTATGAATTTTCTGTAGTAATTGGCGAAACCCAAAAACCTCTGTATCGATTTCAAACCAATAGGCCTAGGCCATTCCTGCACAGCCTGAACCTTAACCGGATCCATCTCAAAACCTTTGCTGGAGATAATGTAGCCCAAAAAACTAATTCTCTGTACAGCGAACTCACATTTCTCCAGCTTAGCAAAAAGCGAATTGTCCATTAATAACTGTAATACCTCACGCACGCTCCGCCAATGAGACTCCAGATCCGGCGAATAAATCAAAATGTCATCCAAATACACAACCACATTTTTGCCGATCAAAGGTCTAAGGATGTCATTAATCAGATTCTGAAAAAATGCAGGAGCATTAGTAAGACCAAAAGGCATAACCAGATTCTCAAAATGACCCACAGGAGTGTTAAAAGCAGTCTTCCATTCGTCACCCTCCTTCATGCGCAACAGATTGTATGCCCCCTTAAGGTCAATTTTAGAGAACCACTTGGCCCCCATTAACTGGTTAAACAGATCAGGAATCAATGGCAGTGGGTAAGGATTGCGTACAGTAATTTTGTTAATCTCACGAAAATCCAGACAAGGACGTAAACCGCCGTCCTTTTTTTTTTACAAAAAAAAATCCAACCGCCACAGGAGACTTAGAGGGCCTAATGTGACCGGCGGCCAAACTTGTCTGTATGTATTCCTCCAAAGCCTTCCTCTCAGGAATAGTAAGGTTAAATAAACGACTTTTAGGAAGAGTCGCTCCAGGGACAAATTCAATAGAACAATCATAGTCTCTATGGGGAGGCAAAACCTGCGATTCCTTCTCAGAAAAAACTCTCCAAAAATCCTGAATAGGAACAGGCAATTCTCCCCTATCCAAAGCTGCAATACGCCCGTTACAACACTTGTCATAACATTTATGGCTCCAGGATTTAATTTCACTGGTAGACCAATCCAGTACAGGATTGTGAAATTTTAACCAGGGCAATCCCAATATTACTGGAGAAGGCAAGTTATTCAACACTACCAAATCCAATTTCTCATGGTGAACACCATTAATAGTGAGAGGAAATTCACAGACCTTGAGAGTAATATTCTTCAAAGGGGAACCATCCACAGAAACCACAGCAATGGGGGATGATAAAGGTTCAGGTTCTAAATTGAGTCTTTCCACGAATCCCCCATCAATTACATTCAGAGTAGACCCGCAATCAACAAACACCCGAAATTCCATTAATTTTTTCTGAGCAATCGTGGAAGCAGCTAAAAATATACCCTTGGAATTTAAACAGGCAATACGGGCGTGACTGACCATTTTTTTTTCTTTCTTCATACGAAGCTCACAGCCTTTAATCAAATGACCAGATTTGCCGCAATAGAAACACAAGCCTTCAGAAAATCGACGGTCTTTTTCTTGAGAGCGAGGTGCCACCGATCCAATCTCCATCGGTTCACCACTGTTAGTACACACATTCTCATAACCAGAAACTGACATAGCAGAGGATTTGCTCTCATTAACCCTAGCACGCAGTCTCCTATCCACCCGTATAGCTAATTGCATAGCCTGTTGCAAATCTTCAGGTGTAGGATAAGCAATTAGCAGGTCTTTAACCCTTTCACTGAGCCCAGCAAGAAATAGACTTTTCAGAGCAGAATCGTTCCACCCTGTTTGAGTAGACCAACGACGGAAATGAGTACAATATTTTTCCACATTACCTGATCCCTGTTTTAAACGTCTCAACTCAGTCTCAGCTGATGCGACACGGTCAGGATCATCATATAATAGTCCCAAAGCAGAAAAAAAACTATCCACTGATCTGAAGCATGTATCACTAGGTTGCAAAGAAAAGGCCCACTCCTGAGGCTCTTTGCGCAAAAGTGACATTATGAACCCTACGCGCTGGGATTCATCCCCAGAGGACTTAGGTCTCAAACGAAAATACAATAAGCAAGCATTTTTGAATGAAAAAAATTCTCGGTGTTCACCAAAAAATAAATCCGGCAAACATACCTTAGGCTCCAAGAAATGTGCTCCAGGACAGTTACTCACGTGCTGATGGAGCTCGGCCACCTCCAGAGAGAGTCCCTGCAGGCGATGAACCAAATCCTGAACCGACACCATGATGGAACAGAAAAATCTTTCCTTAGAGAATTTGCTGGCTGGACTTACTGTTATGTTCTGCTACCAGAGCTAAGGAAAGAGAGGAGATCTGTCCCTACGATAGAACTCAGCTTAATCCCTACGATGTAACAGGGGACCTGATCCTGCGATCAGACCTGCTAAAGTCCTAAGCTAGTCTGTACGGAGACCTATAGATGTGGGGAAGGAATCCCTACAAGTACTAAGGACTGGGAGGAATATGGGACACCTCCTAACAGAAATAGTAGCAGACAGACGAACAAACAAAATATATAGAACATAGAGGTCAGTAGACCAAGCAAACTAACAGAGCAAGACACAGAGCACAGGCTAGCTAGAAAGTAGATATACAATGAAGTCCAGCAAAGCCAGAAGGGCGGAGCAGGATTAAATAGGCCAACAAGGACATGTGACCAGCAAAGGAAAAAAAACCTAAGAGCAAGGTTCTAACACTGGGGTGTAATTCATCTGGACCTGGAGACTTGAACTCATTTATGTTAGCTAAATATTCCCTCACAATCTTTCTGTTTACAGATAACTTGGATTCCTCTATTCCTTTAAAAGGACAGTGAAGATCAGTTGATGTTACATTTTCTTTCTGAGAGAAAACAGATGCAAAATAGGAGTTAAAAAGTTCGGCCTTCTCAACATCCTCTCTTACCATTTCTCCATTTTCATCCTGTAAAAATCCTATAGCATCTTTGACTTTTCTTTTACTTTTGACATACCCCCAAAATCCTTTTTTATTGCTTTTGACATCTCTTGCAAGCCTTAATTCATTGTCAGCTTTAGCTAACCTGACACGTGCCCTACAGGATCTGCAGACTGCATTATAATCTTCTTTAGATATGCCTCCCTCTTTCCATTTAATAAACATTTCTTTCTTTATTTTTAGCATGTGTTTAAGTTCTGTGTTCATCCATCCTGGTTTCCTTAAATGCTTCCCATTCTTCCTACTTTTCGGGATTGTTAACAATTGTGCTTTGAGAATCTCATTTTTAAAAATTTCCCATCCTTCCTGGACATTTTTGTCCTTAAGGACATCCAGCCATTGGATCCCTCCTATTCTCTTTCTGAGTCTCTTAAAATCTGCCTTTCTAAAATCTAACCTTGAAGTTTGAGTCTTCACATGTCTTCCTCCTCTAGTTATCCAAAATTCTATAATAGCATGATCGCTGCCTCCTAGGGTCCCAGCCACCTTTACCTCCTCAACCATTTCCTCCCTGTTTATAAGGATTAGATCCAAAGTAGCAGATCCCCTTGTTTTCTCCCCTACCTTTTGGAAGATAAAGTTGTCAGCAAGAGAGGATAAGAATTTGTTTGACCTGTTAGTTTTACTTGAGAGAGATTCCCAACAAATGTCTGGATAGTTGAAATCTCCCATGACCACTACGTCATATTTTTTGGAGAACTTGGTCATTTGATACATAAAGAGTTCATCCATATCTTCAGCTTGCCCAGGTGGCCTGTAGTAAATGCCTACAATGGTGTCCTTTCCATTGTTCTCTCCTTGTATTCTTACCCAAACAGTTTCCACAGAACTCCCAGTCTCTGAAGCTTCAATCTCTGTGCAGATATACGCTTTTCTAACATACAATGCGACACCTCCTCCTCGTTTATCAAGTCTGTTTCTTGCAAATAAGTTGTATCCTTTTAGCCTTGTATTCCAATCATGTGTATCGTCCCACCAAGTTTCAGTGATTCCAATGACATCATATTCCTTTTCCTGCATTAGTAGTTCCAATTCTCCTTGTTTGTTGCCCATGCTTTGTGCATTTGTATAAAAACATTTTAGTTTGTGATTGGTTTCTCTTCCTCCCATATTTTTATTATTTAAATTGTTTTGTCTTTGTTCTTCCTTTCCACTTCCAGTAGCAGAGATCTCAATAGTATTTGTCAGTTGTATGGCTTTTTCTGGCCTTTTGCTTCCCTTCCCACATTGTTCTAGTTTAAAGCTCTCCTGATGAGTGTAGCAAGGCGACTTCCAAATACACGTTTTCCAGTCTTCGTAAGGTGCACCCCATCTCTAGCAAGTAGTCCATCGTATAGGTAATTCATTCCGTGATCCAGAAATCCAAATCCTTGTTGACGGCACCATCGACGTAGCCAGTTGTTCACCTGTAGAATCTTATTCCACCTCATTGTTCCATGGCCATCCACTGGGAGGATGGATGAGAAGACCACCTGCGCTCCCAATTCTTTCGCTTTCTTGCCTAAGTCTTCAAAGTCACTGCAGATGGTTTCCAGGTCCTTTCTTGCGGTGTCATTTGTCCCCACATGTATTAGCAGGAATGGGTAGTGATCTGTAGGTCTGAAGAGTATTGATTAGAGATGAGCGTTGTTCTACTCGAACTGTTCGCCAATCTCAAATTCGAGCTGTTTTGGGCGGTGATCGAGCCGATCGGCGAACACGAACAATTTGAGAAAAATTCGGCTGTTCGAGGTTATGTTCGATAACTGTTCGTGCACCAAAATCATAACTGGATTTTTTCTCAGTAATGATGAAAGTTAATGTTAATACGCAGTTTGAGTGTACAGCGGGGCGGGGGGAGGGGCAGGGGATGGATCTCTGCAGGAACAATGAAGATCTCCATTTTTTTTTCTCTTTCCCGCATTTGCAGTGGGGAGGTGCAATCTGTCAGCCTATCAGCAGCGCACACACGGAGCGAAGTGCTTTTTTTCACACAAGCAAGGGCATGTGTCATTGGCAGTGTATGTCACATGTCCTTGCCCTATAAGACCAAGCCATTTTCCCCGTCGCCACCATTTTCTCACTGCTGCAGCTGCGTGTTAGACGGCACCGCTGTTGCTGTGTGCGCTATACCTTGTTAATTTCAAGCCAATTTTCGCACAAATATACAGATAGCTTGGGAGTAGGGAATAGTTGTGATTGCAGTCCTTTTAAGGACTAGGTTACAGCATTTCCTACGACTTTTATCAGGCAGGTCTGTGCTCTTAAATAGATAGATTGTGGGAGTAAAGACTAATTGTAATTGGAGTCCTTTTCAGGACTAGGTTACATCAGTTCCTATCAGTTTTTGCCAGGCAGGTCTGTGCCAGTGCTGTGCAAGTTTTTTTCACAGCATTTGGCTGAATCTAGCAAAGCTAATCCTTTTTGGCCTATTGCAGAGTGTGTTAGTCAGTGGAGTAGCCTATCTGTGTTGCAAGATATACCACCTGTGTATAGAATACCAATTTTTTTACTGCACCTAGTGAAGTAAAATCTTTTGGGCATAGCATCATTCTATTAGTCCATCTATACTGACCTCCAGCAGGTTGCAAATTGAATATAATATTTTTCTGCATCTAGCTCTGAAAAAATATTTGGGCTTCTAGCGGTGTGTGGGACTTGGTCTATTAGTCCATCTATACTGACCTCCATCAGGTTGCAAATTAAAAATAATTTTTTTCTGCATCTAGCTCTGAAAAAATATTTGGGCTTCTAGCAGCGTGTGGGACTTGTTCTATTAGTCCATCTATACTGACCTCCATCAGGTTGCAAATTAAAAATAATTTTTTTCTGCATCTAGCTCTGAAAAAATATTTGGGCTTCTAGCAGTGTGTGGGACTTGGTCTATTAGTCCATCTATACTGACCTCCATCAGGTTGCAAATTAAAAATAATTTTTTTCTTCATTTATCTCTGAAAAAATATTTGGGCTTCTAGCAGCGTGTGGGACTTGTTCTATTAGTCCATCTATACTGACCTCCATCAGGTTGCAAATTAAAAATATTTTTTTTCTGCATCTAGCTCTGAAAAAATATTTGGGCTTCTAGCAGTGTGTGGGACTTGGTCTATTAGTCCATCTATACTGACCTCCATCAGGTTGCAAATTGAATATAAAAATTTTCTGCATCTAGCTCTGAAAAAATATTTGGGCTTCTAGCTGTGTGTGGGACTTGGTCTATTAGTCCATCTATACTGACCTCCATCAGGTTGCAAATTAAAAATAATTTTTTTCTGCATCTAACCCAGCCAATAGTTTTGGCCTAATACCACAGTTTGGCCACTCAGCTCTGCTCGGTTACCATCCATTGTTTTTTTGTGCAAACAACTCCAGAGTTGTGAATTAGTTAACCACCAAAATGAGTGGAAAAAGGCCTGCTGCTGGTGGAAAGGGGAATAGGCGTGTTGGGAAGGGGAAAAAAGGTTGTGTCCGTGGGGTAGGTGCAGAAGAAAGACCATCTTCCAGCCAAACTAAAATGTCTACTTCTTTTAGCGGACAATGTGATAAGATCCCTTTCTTACGGCCACGCCAATCGCTACAAATTCCAGATGAGGCACAAAAACAGCAGGTGCTTCAACGGATATCAAGTGCTCCTTTAAGTGGGCTCTCCTCCACATCAACTTCAACATCACAAATACTCCAGTCCTCAAAGGTGTCACCCAAATCGCACTTGCTTCCTCACAGCTCCCAAATCTCCAGCTGCCCGTCTGAGTATGAGGTAGAACAGATGGTTGAGTCTGCAGAGCTGTTTACTCATACTATAGCCTGGGAATCAGAGGTCGACTCCAGCGCTTCTGTGAATCCAGACAAGGAAATGATCTGCACTGATGCCCAGAATCTTTATGAGTCGGATCCAGGACCAGACGCAGAAGGTTCTGACCATAATGTAGACCCTCATTCCCAAACTGTAACTCCTGTTGGTGGAGACAATGAGGAAGACGATGATAAGACTCAAATACCTGATTGGAGCGACAACTTTAGTTTTTTGTCAGGGCAGGAACAGGTTGGCTCTGAGGACGACGGGTGTGATAACGCACAGGGTGATGATGATGAGGTCGGAGATCCCACTTACTGTCAACCCACAGTCAGCCAAGAGATAAGGTCAGCAGAGGAGGTGGAGGAAGATGCTAGTGACGACGAGGTCAGGTTGCGCCTTCCTGGACAGAGACGTAGTACTGGAAGCACGTCAACAACTGCATCCTCAAACACAACTCTGCCTCTCACCACAAGTCGTGGTGGCTCTTCAGGTCGCATGGGTGCTACGCCTTGCATAGCCTGGGCATTTTTTCAGATCGATAAAGATGACCCAACTCGTGTTATCTGTAACATTTGTCAGCAAAAGCTAAGTAGAGGCCAAAAAATACATAGTTTGAATACTTCATGCATGAACCGGCACATGGACATGAAGCATAAGTTGCAGTGGGAAGCTCAGTGTGCTACAATGCGGTCTAGCCGGCTGGGCCAACCACCGTCTGCCATATCTTGTGCATCCGCGGCCTCTTCATCCTCTGTGACTGGGGGGACAGCAGTCACACCTGTTTTGGGGCGCAGACCTGCCACCTCTTTACCCGCAACAGCCAGCGTGATTGGCAGGTCATCATTTTCTTTGGAGGTGGTAACACCAGCTGGTCTTGAGCGCTGTCCGACATCGATAGCACCACCTTTGGATCAAGGCAACCTAACATGTCCGCCTGCATCTTCCTCACAGACCGGCAGTTTGCCGGGGACACCCTTATCAACCCCGTCTAAGCACAATAGCCAGCCCTCGGTCCCTCAGATGTGGACAAGTAAAAGACCATTTCCTCCTAGCCATGAGAAAGCTAAGAGGTTGAATTTCACCATCTGCAAGCTCTTGGCTACAGAAATGCTGCCTTTCCGCCTGGTGGACACAGAGGATTTTCGAGACCTTATGTCCGTCGCAGTGCCCCAGTACCAGATGCCCAGTCGGCACTACTTCTCAAAGAAAGGTGTGCCTGCGCTCCACCAGCATGTCGCACACAACATCACCGCTTCTTTGAGAAACTCTGTGTGTGACAGGGTGCATTTCACCACAGACACTTGGACGAGTAGGCATGGACAGGGGCGTTACATGTCGCTGACTGGGCACTGGGTAACTATGGTGACAGCAGGACAAGGGGCTGCTGTCCAAGTCTTGCCGTCCCCACGAGTTGTGCGTCAATCCTCTTTATGTCATTTTTCCTCCACTGCTTCTGCCTCCTCAACCTCCTCTCGGTCTTCCACCTGCACCCAAAGCCTGTCTGGTCATGCCACAAGCTTTCTAACTGCGCAGAAGGGATCCTGCACACCTCCTTACTATGCTGGCAGTAGGGCTCAACGTCATCAAGCGGTTTTTACATTCAAATGTCTGGGAAATGTGAGTCACACAGCTGAGGAGTTGTGGTCAGCTCTGGAGAACCAATTTCATGAATGGTTGTCTCCACTGGACCTGAAACCAGGGAAGGCCGTGTGCGACAATGCTGCAAACCTGGGTGCGGCCCTTCGCCGGGGCAATGTCACACACGTGCCTTGTATGGCTCACGTGTTGAACCTGGTTGTCCAGCAATTTTTAGCCCACTATCCCAGACTAGATGGCCTTCTGCAGAGGGCACGGTCGCTGTGTGCTCACTTACGCCGTTCGCATCCCGCAGCTCAGCGACTTACATCTCTACAGAAGTCGTTGGGCCTGCCACTTCACCGGCTAAAATGCGATGTGCCTACCCGGTGGAATTCAACTCTGCACATGTTGCAGCGACTGTGGCAGCACCGACAAGCCCTGGTGCAATACGTTCTGACGTATAGCCTGGGCCAACGAGATTCAGAGGTGGGGCAAATCACGCTGGAGGAGTGGTCTCAGATCAGGGACCTATGCACCCTTCTGCACAGTTTTGAAATGGCGACGAAGATGTTTAGTGCTGACGATGCCATTATCAGCATGACTATTCCGGTGATTTACATGCTGGAGCACATGTTAAACAGAATTCGGAGTCAGGTGGTGGCACAAGAGGAGGTGGAGGAAGTAGAGGAGGAGGAGTTGTATGCGGAAGGGCTAACATCTGCAAGGTCCAGACGGTCGGCAGCACCAAGGCGGCAGGCATGTGAGGGTGGGGGAGATGATTTTACCAGGGCGCATGGTAGCAGTCAAACTAGTGAGGAAGGTGCAGGAGCCCAGGAAGAAGTGGAGGACGAACTGATGGAAGACTCATCAGATGAGGGAGACCTTGATCACATTTCTGTTGTGCGAGGTTGGGGGGAGAGGACAGAGGAAGGAAGCATGATTGCTACCTCGCCACCAACACAACAGGGACTTGGTGCTCCTGGATGCGCAACACACATGAGTGCCTTCTTGCTGCACTACCTGCAACATGACCCTCGAATTGTGAGAATTAGAAATAATCCTGACTACTGGGTTGCCACACTGTTAGATCCCCGGTACAAAAGTAAATTTGCAGAAATTATTCCTGCCATAGAAAGGGATGCACGCATGCAGGAGTATCAGCAGAGACTGTTGCAGAATCTTACATGTGCTTTTCCACAAAATACCAGTGGTGCACGTAGTGAATCTCACAGTTCCAACTTGCCAACCGTGGGACCGTCAAGTGTTCAGCACTCAAACCATAACAGAACCACAGTATCTGCTGGTAACATCAATTTTGCGGAATCATTTCACCACTTTTTTAGCCCATCCTTTGCAAGGCCACAGGAGACAAGAAGTCTGACACATAGTCAACGCCTAGAGACGATGGTACAGGAGTATCTCCAAGTAAACATTGAAGCCACGACTGTGTCACTGGACCCTTGCTCTTTTTGGGCTTCCAATCTGGATAAATGGCCGGAGCTAGCCACTTACGCCTTGGAGATCTTGTCATGCCCCGCAGCCAGCGTTCTGTCTGAACGTGTGTTCAGCGCTGCTGGTGGTGTGCTGACAGATAAGCGCACGCGGCTCTCCACTGATAATGTAGACAGACTCACGTTCATAAAGATGAACAAATCATGGATCCGAAACGACTTTTCTACCCCTGTGTCATCCTGGGGAGAGTAAAAGCTTGATGATTGGTTAAAATCACCCTACCAACCGTTTTAAGCTTTCAAATTACTAATCATGTTTATCTGTATCTTGACTGGAAAATAATTTGGGCTTTGTAGCAGTGTGCAGCACTGATCCTATTAGGCCATCTATAATAAGCTTCACCAGATTTAAAATTAAAAATAATTTTTAGCTGCATCTAGCCCGGAAAATAATTTTGGGGCTCCGAGATGCGCAAGACACATAAGTGCCTTCTTGCTGCACTACCTGCAGCATGACCCTCATATTGTCAGAATTCGAAGTAATCATGACTACTGGGTTGCCACACTCTTAGATCCCCCAAACTTTTCGATCAACCTTTTCATTTTAATAAAGACCAAAAAAATGGTCATTTTTGAAATTATAAGCATTAGCAGGTTGTTAGAAACTGAAATCAAACAGTTTTCAACTCAAAACTTTATTCTAGGTGATGTTACATTTTCACATAGGACCCCTTGTTCGAAAGGAGCTTCTGAACTCTCTCGTCCATTGAATTTGTCAGGTTTTGGATGGTTTCTGCTTCAATTGTTTTGCATGAGGACAGAATACCCTCCCAGAGCTGTTGCTTAGATGTGAACTGCCTCCCGCCATCATAGACACTCCTTTTAATGATGCTCCAAAGGTTCTGAATGGGGTAGAGGTCAGGGGAGCATGGGGGTCACACCATAAGTTTGTCCCCTTTTATGCCCATATCAGCCAGAGATGCAGATGTTTTATGTGCAGCATGAGATGGTGCATTATCATGCAGAAAAATGATATTGCTGTGAAATACACGGTTCTTCTTCTTGAACCATGGCAGGAAGTGCTGTTTGAGAAAATCCACATACATTATGGAGTTCATCTTTAGCGCCTTCAGGGATCCTAAAGGGGCCGACAATCTCTCTCCCCATGATTCCAGCCCAAAACATTACTCCACCTCCTCCTTGTTGGCGCTGTAGCCGTGTTTGCGTGGGGTGTCCATCAACCAGCCATCCTCCACTCCATTCATCTGGACCATCGAGCGCTGCACGGCACTCATCCGTGAACAAAACAGTTTTGAAATCAGTCTTCATGTAATGTTTGGCCCACTGGAGCCGTTTCTGCTTGTGTGAAGTGGATAGAGGAGGTCGACAGGATGGCATATGCACAGCTGCAAACCTCTGAAGGACCCTGCATCTTGTTGTTCGGGGGACGTTGGAGGCACAAGCAGCTTCAAAAACTTGTCTGCTGCTATGACAAGGCTTTTTTGCCGCTGCTGTTTCAACCTGACGTAATTGCCTGTAGGAAAGAGTCCTCAATTTGCCCTTATCAGCACGCACACGTGTGTACTGTGAATCAGCTACATACTTCTTGATTGCCAAGACACTTCATCCTGATCATCGCACAATGTTGATTGTAGTCATGCCTTGACCTAAACACTCCACAATTTGTTGCTTCTCAGCAGCCGACACATCCTTTTTCTTTCCCATTTTGGCAGAAAATGTAGGCTGCTTAATAATGTGAGAGAGCCTTCTTAAGTAGTCTTGCCTTTCATTGGACACACCTGCCAAACTAATTAGCACAGGTGTCTGCAATTGCTTACAGTGATATAAAGAGCCCTGACACACATCACCATCAATGAGTTTAACTGACAAACAAACAAATTCTTCCCTTATCACTCCTAAACACTTTTTGCATAATAATTTGGAACGCGGTGTACATGTACTTTTCCACAAAACACCAGTGGTTCACGTAGTGAATCTTACAGTTCTAACTTGCCAACCGTGGTCTGTATGGAATTGTTCAATAAAGGGCCCAAAATTAAGATAACATAGATGGGAGAGGTCTCTATGAATAGGAATTCCTAAGTATTTGATACCCTGTGAGGGCCAGGCAAAGGGAAAGTTGGACTGGATGGAATCCTATATGGATTTAGGGAGGGAGACATCGAGGGCCTCAGACTTTGCTGCATTGATTTTAAAATTTTACCATGTAACAAAGTGATCTATTTCAGCCATAACAGCAGGGATGGATATATGTGATTGAGTGATATATACTAGGACATCATCAGCAAATAGAGAGCACTTGTACTCGGTGCCTCCCACCTCAATCCACCTAATATTGGGGTTATGGCGAATTGATGAGAGCAGGTGCTCCGTCACTAGGATGTATAAGAGAGGGGACAGAGGACATCCCTGCCTTGTCCCATTGGTGATTGTGAAAGGTGATGAAAATGTTCTGACGCACCCCCTGGGCCTTGGGACACCCGGAGCCGGACCCTTTTTGGTGGATGCTGGTGGTTGTAGTCTTCGTGGCGGCGATCCGGTTCCGTGGCTCAGGGCGGTGAAACCAGTGGCGGAACTATTTATGTTGTTTTGATGTTTAAATGTCCGACTACGCCACCCGTGGATTGCGGTCAGAGTGAACCGCCGCTACAGGGCAGACCGCTAAGGCTGGTGTTGTGGGTGCAGCAGAGCGTAGCATAACTCCCCACGGGAGGAGTATAGCCTCAGGGCAGTGTATGCGGAGGATGGGGGTGATGGTGCAGGGCAGCAGCAGTAACGACACGGAGTCAGTGATGCAGTTCAGGGCCTTTACTCACAGTTCTTATTATCCAGACCACGTCTGCAGGTAACGGCTGCCCACGTCGTACTGTGCTCACCAGGTGAGGGGCTCAGACAACTCCCAGATAACTTTGGAGCGCTTCACAGGACCCCCTTTGTGTGTCCTTTGTCTGGCCTTTCTTACCAACACTTCTGTCCGGCTGCCTCGGGCCTCCTCTTGGTAAACTTGGCGCCAGTTTCCCTGACCCTATGTGGTGCCTTCCTAGCGGGTGGAGCAAGGGGCTGCGCCACATAAAATGTCAGAGCCTCCGGTTTCTAGCTGAGGGTCGTTTCCTGCCTCCACTAGTTCGGGGACCGGTCTCCCCCTTTGGCCTGACCCCTCCACGCAGGTGGATTCGGTCGTGCGGTGGCGACTCGCCCGTCCGCACCCCTGGGATCCCTTCATTCCTCGTTCCTGGAGCCTTCTCCGCTCCTCTTCCTTCCTTCTCCCTCTTGCAGGCCTGGGCCTCTGTTACTAGGCCCGCCTCCGGAGCAGAGCTCATGCAGAGCCCCTGCTCCCTGCCACTTCTGCTCAGACTTCTCTGCACTGAACTAAGATGGTGCCCACCTTTTATACTCCCTTCTCAATGCACCCAGGAACTGCTTCCTCCCTGCTCCTGCACTGCAGGGTTCCCCTTCCTCAGTGTTCCCTCCCCCCACTCCAGCCAGGGACAGGGACTGTCGTGCCCATCTCAGGGGCATATTGGTCGCCCTGCCCCACGGCAATGTGGTGTAATGCATGCAGGTGTCGGGTCCTGATCCACACTCCATCCTTATCTGAGAGTGAGATATCACACCTCTGGGTGAGGTGCAATACGTCTGTAGCAACCGCGCCCTCGGTGCTACAGTTCCATTTATCTTCAGCCTAGGTGACGTATTGTGATACAGGGCAGTGATTTTGGCTATAAAAGGGTCCCCTAGACCCCTACCCCAAGCTTTTTAAGAGAATCATATATGGCGTGCCAGGAGACTCTATGGAATGCTTTCTCAGCATCCAACGAGAGTATCTACTTACAAATTTTTAACTGCATCTAGCCCAGGAAATACTTTGTGCCTAGTAGCAGTGTCTGCTAGTCAGCGGATTATCCCGGCTGTTAAGCAAGCTACACCACCTGTAGTTTGGACACTTAATTTTTTCAAAGGAAATGCTTCGGGACCACGGGATACTTAGTGAAGAGCATCAGGAGGCACCCCAAGGCATAGGGGCTGGGACTGGCACTAGGATGCCTTGCGGTGGACAGCCGAGCTCGATCCTTATAAAAGCTTTTTAACTGCAGCAGCTTTAGTGGACGCTACTGGAGCTGGAATTACGCGGCTGCTGGCATGAGACTTGCCCTCCAATAGATCCTTGTAAATGGATTTAAAGTGTATTCATTTAAATTAGAGGGACAATTTAAATTAAAAAGCTTAGAGCTGCCTCCACCACAGGGGGGCTCTCTCGACCCACCAGCGGACAGGCACCAGTATTGGGAGAGGGGGGCTGGCCGTCAGGGTTCACCGCGGCTCTGGCACAAACCCGGCGACACGGAGGTGGCACGGGCAGGAGCGGACTGGCCGTCTCGGCTTCTCACTTTTTGGATTTTAGAAGGGCATGACATGCCTATATCTGTGTCTCCCCCTCCTTTTACTCCTCCACCTCTTTTCTTTTCGCATGACTATATGTACTTGTCACTTTTCCATGTGTTAGTTGTGTCTTCTGAGCAGTTTGTCAGCTTTTGGACACCTTTGAAGGTGTTTTCTATGTGTTTCTATGTGTTTTTGTTTGCCTGCCATTGGTTTTAACGGTGTTCGAAGGTGTTTGACGAACAGTTCGACGAACAGTTCGGCGAACACACGGGTGTTCGACGAACCGAACCGAACTCTACGGGGGTGGCTCAACACTAGTCTTGATATCCTGTCAGACACATCTTTAATTTTTGCTCCTGGAAGACAGCACATTTCTCTTGAGGTTATGTCTGGTCTGCAGATAGCGGCCTCTGTTCCTCTTAGCAGGGAATCCCCCATGACCACCACTCTCCGTTTTTTCTTCACAACATTCTTCTTTCTCCATCCAGGAGGATTCTGAGGGCTTACAAGGTTATTCATTGCTGGCAAAGTCTTATTTTGCTGTATTTCTTCATGGTTCTCCTGCGTGAGAGCCTGGTACTGGTTCCTGAGCAGTATAGGTGCTGACTGCCTCTCGATCCTCCTGCTTCTGTGGGTCACATGCTTCCATTCCTCTGTTTCATCAGGTGCAGTTCGAATTTCTTCTCTTTCTGAATCATGAAGAGATAATTCTTCTCTGTCTAAGAACTCTTCACCTTCCTTAATGATTTTCAAGGTAGTTAACCTCTCTTCTAGATTTCGCAACTTTTCCTCCAACAGGGACACAAGCTTGCATTTCTGGCATGTGAAGTTTGGCTTTTCCACTGGCAAGTCTGTGAACATGTAGCAGGATATGCAGCTCACCAAATGGCTCCTGGACTCTTCCATGTTCTTACTGTTAATGTTCTGAAAACAGTGAAAAAAGCTTCAAAATGCGCGCGCCTGCAGGCGCGCGGTTTACCGATGTCCTCTTTTCAGCTCCAACAGCCAAAATCCAGTGTTCTTTGAGCTCGCGGAGACTCTTCACTTACCCCAAAATGCAGTGGGAATATGCAAATTATCTCCTCAGGACTCCTCCCCTGGTTTACCGATGTCCTCTTTTCAGCTCCAACAGCCAAAATCCAGTGTTCTTTGAGCTCGCGGAGACTCTTCACTTACCCCAAAATGCAGTGGGAATATGCAAATTATCTCCTCAGGACTCCTCCCCTGGTTTACCGATGTCCTCTTTTCAGCTCCAACAGCCAAAATCCAGTGTTCTTTGAGCTCGCGGAGACTCTTCACTTACCCCAAAATGCAGTGGGAATATGCAAATTATCTCCTCAGGACTCCTCCCCTGGTTTACCGATGTCCTCTTTTCAGCTCCAACAGCCAAAATCCAGTGTTCTTTGAGCTCGCGGAGACTCTTCACTTACCCCAAAATGCAGTGGGAATATGCAAATTATCTCCTCAGGACTCCTCCCCTGGTTTACCGATGTCCTCTTTTCAGCTCCAACAGCCAAAATCCAGTGTTCTTTGAGCTCGCGGAGACTCTTCACTTACCCCAAAATGCAGTGGGAATATGCAAATTATCTCCTCAGGACTCCCCCCCCTGGTTTACCGATGTGCTCTTTTCAGCTCCAACAGCCAAAATCCAGTGTTCTTTGAGCTCGCGGAGACTCTTCACTTACCCCAAAATGCAGTGGGAATATGCAAATTATCTCCTCAGGACTCCTCCCCTGGTTTACCGATGTCCTCTTTTCAGCTCCAACAGCCAAAATCCAGTGTTCTTTGAGCTCGCGGAGACTCTTCACTTACCCCAAAATGCAGTGGGAATATGCAAATTATCTCCTCAGGACTCCTCCCCTGGTTTACCGATGTCCTCTTTTCAGCTCCAACAGCCAAAATCCAGTGTTCTTTGAGCTCGCGGAGACTCTTCACTTACCCCAAAATGCAGTGGGAATATGCAAATTATCTCCTCAGGACTCCTCCCCTGGTTTACCGATGTCCTCTTTTCAGCTCCAACAGCCAAAATCCAGTGTTCTTTGAGCTCGCGGAGACTCTTCACTTACCCCAAAATGCAGTGGGAATATGCAAATTATCTCCTCAGGACTCCTCCCCTGGTTTACCGATGTCCTCTTTTCAGCTCCAACAGCCAAAATCCAGTGTTCTTTGAGCTCGCGGAGACTCTTCACTTACCCCAAAATGCAGTGGGAATATGCAAATTATCTCCTCAGGACTCCTCCCCTGGTTTACCGATGTCCTCTTTTCAGCTCCAACAGCCAAAATCCAGTGTTCTTTGAGCTCGCGGAGACTCTTCACTTACCCCAAAATGCAGTGGGAATATGCAAATTATCTCCTCAGGACTCCCCCCCCTGGTTTACCGATGTCCTCTTTTCAGCTCCAACAGCCAAAATCCAGTGTTCTTTGAGCTCGCGGAGACTCTTCACTTACCCCAAAATGCAGTGGGAATATGCAAATTATCTCCTCAGGACTCCTCCCCTGGTTTACCGATGTCCTCTTTTCAGCTCCAACAGCCAAAATCCAGTGTTCTTTGAGCTCGCGGAGACTCTTCACTTACCCCAAAATGCAGTGGGAATATGCAAATTATCTCCTCAGGACTCCTCCCCTGGTTTACCGATGTCCTCTTTTCAGCTCCAACAGCCAAAATCCAGTGTTCTTTGAGCTCGCGGAGACTCTTCACTTACCCCAAAATGCAGTGGGAATATGCAAATTATCTCCTCAGGACTCCTCCCCTGGTTTACCGATGTCCTCTTTTCAGCTCCAACAGCCAAAATCCAGTGTTCTTTGAGCTTGCGGAGACTCTTCTCTTACCCCAAAATGCAGTGGGAATATGCAAATTATCTCCTCAGGACTCCTCCCCTGGTTTACCGATGTCCTCTTTTCAGCTCCAACAGCCAAAATCCAGTGTTCTTTGAGCTCGCGGAGACTCTTCACTTACCACAAAATGCAGTGGGAATATGCAAATTATCTCCTCAGGACTCCTCCCCTGGTTTACCGATGTCCTCTTTTCAGCTCCAACAGCCAAAATCCAGTGTTCTTTGAGCTCGCGGAGACTCTTCACTTACCCCAAAATGCAGTGGGAATATGCAAATTATCTCCTCAGGACTCCTCCCCTGGTTTACCGATGTCCTCTTTTCAGCTCCAACAGCCAAAATCCAGTGTTCTTTGAGCTCGCGGAGACTCTTCACTTACCCCAAAATGCAGTGGGAATATGCAAATTATCTCCTCAGGACTCCTCCCCTGGTTTACCGATGTCCTCTTTTCAGCTCCAACAGCCAAAAACCAGTGTTCTTTGAGCTCGCGGAGACTCTTCACTTACCCCGAAATGCAGTGGGAATATGCAAATTATCTCCTCAGGACTCCTCCCCTGGTTAATCTGTGCTTTCTAATTTGTGTGCCAGTTATATTCATAACATAGAGTATACTATGCTTTTCATTCATAGCTCCATTTTACTATAGACAATATGATTGTTTTAGTATGCACCTTTAAGTTTGTTATCATTGTATATAATTTTTAATTCTGTCAACTGGGCTTTGCACACAGAATCTTTGATTTTTGTTTTTTTTTACAGATAGCCCACAAAATAGTCCCTAGTACCCCAAAACTCCTGCTAAGTTTCAAGACTTAAAAAAGCGCCTTATTTTCTTTACTAAAAATGTCATCTAAACAATTGTTCTGCTACAGGATGTATTTTAGGGATTTCTGTTACAGTTTCCATTTATTCAAAATCGCTAGCAAGGGTGACTCCCAATACAAAGGGTACACCTTCATAGCTCCCAACCATCCCGGATTCAGCGGGACTGCTTCTATATGAGCTGGAAGTCCTGCTGCCCCAGCTGGTCCGGGCTTTGTCCCGACTTCCACTCACTCTCTCAGTGCGATGTCTTCTCTCCAGCATCTTCATCGCTATGTAATGCCTCCTTTCCTCATGGGGCAGAGCCAGCATCTCTGTTGTGCACACACTTACATTAGTTAAATAAACATTTCTCTTCTTTTGTTCTGATCTGCTCTTTCCAGGAATCAAACTCACAACTTGTGTCGTTGCAGGCAGCAGCTAAAGTTGTGAGCAACAGCCTACACTGACAACTATTGGAGGATTTTCTATACTTGAAGCTGCAATACAGGCTCTGAACTCACAGGAGATTATTCTGATACATAGAGATACATCTGTACATGTCAGTATATTTATATGTCCCTGTATTCTAGAGGAAACATAAAAGTGAGATTTTTTTTCTTCCTATAAAATTCCTAAAAAATAATGAAAAACAATATCGATAATGTCATTTTTGCGCGCGATGCATGATTTATCCTTCTTTCTGTGTGTAAAAGTTGGGAGGTATGTACCTCCATTATATACTCTAATATAGTATTTTACCTATCTTATAATAACATTGCTTTGTGCCATTGGGAGGCACCAAATGTTGTAGAGGGGCCAGCTGGGAAATGTATTTCCCCTGGCAGCAGATAATAATAATCTTTATTTTTATATAGCCGCAGCATATTCCGCAGCGCTTTACATACATTATCATCACTGTCCACATTGGGGCTCTAAATTCCCCATCAGTATGTCTTTGGAGTGTGGGAGGAAACCGGAGAACCCGGAGGAAACCCACAGGAACACAGGGAGAACATACAAACTCCTTGCAGATGTTGTCCTTGGTGGGATTTGATGTTAGTGTCAAGGCAGCTGAAGTGGAGCGTTGGACCTCTAAACACTCTCCTGGAGTCCATAACCATTGTCAATAGCAGGGGGTTGCACTCATGGAGAACGTCTATGACCCCCCACCACGGTGCTTAGGGCGCGCGAGTGTGCGCTCCCTCCCTCTTAAAGGGGCCGTGCGCACCGTCCTAAAGAGTCCCCGGCCAATGGCTGGAGGACTTCCCATATATAAGGCACCTACTCCAAAATGGAGGTGCCTGTGCAATGGTTGTTTTTCCATGTGTTAACACTTGCTTCAGCCCTCAGGTCCCGCTGCCTGTCAGTCCTGCCCACCAGTCTGCCTGTCAGTCCTGCTCGCCTGTCTGCTTGTCAGTCCTGCTCGCCAGTCTGCCCACCAGTTACCTGCCGTACTCACCAGCCTGCTTACCTGGAAGCACCTGCCTGTTACCTGTTGTGCTCACCAGCCTGCTCACCTGGAAGCACCTGCCTCTTACCTGTTGTGCCCGCCTGCCTGCCTACCTGGAAGTACCTGCCAGTTACCTGTCGTGCCCACCAGCCTGCTTACCTGGAAGCACCTGTCTGTTACCTGTTGTGCCCGCCTGCCTGCCTACCTGGAGTACCTGCCTGTTACATGTCGTGCCCGCTAGGTTGTCTACCTGGACCACCCGTCAGCCTTCCTGCTGTGCTCATCCGCTGTACCGGTCAGTTCCTGCCATCTGACCCGTGGGAGTCACCTGCTCTCATATAAGGTCGGTCCCAGAGTGGCACCTGGTCCCCCTGCTCGGTCCCTCCCTGGTTCACGGAGTCGATTGAGCCGCCGTGCGACCTTGGTCAGGCCGAGTAGGTACTTAGTCCCCCCCCTCTGGTCCCTCCTTGCACCACAGCACAGAGGTTTCACTACCCGGAACCGTAACAGTTTGCACAGGCCATGGAATCCAGTGGTCCCCATGCTCCTTTGCTCTCTGACCTGTACCAGGAGGTTTCACGTCAGAGATCCCAACAGGAAACTATCCTGACCTACCTGCGGTCTGTCAACTCCCGCCTGGACCCGCTGTCCACCCCATCTGAGTCCGTATCTAGCCGAGCGGCACCTGCTGCGGCAGCGCCTCAACCTACTAGTGCTATTGTGACGCTCTCAGCCCTCCCTGGGAGATGGGGGTACTCGGAGCCTGGTCAGATGTTGGGGGTTGCAGCCGTGGCCTGGACCCGTTCCGTGCCCAGGGCCGTCACATAAAAGATTTAATGGGCTTTCAGAGTTTGGTGTTAATCGAGTGGATTAAATGACTATGCCACCTGTGGTTTCTGGTGATTCTCCACCAGCGCTGCGTTCAGTCCTCTGAGGCGGGATGTCGTGGCAGCAACAGATGGTACTACTCCCCACGGGCGGAGCAGGGCCTCAGGGCAGAGAAGACGGATCAGGGGAGTAGTAGTAGGAGGTGTGGTACAGTGTAGTGCGGTGCCGCGTTGCAATAAGGAACCGGAGGCAATGGATGCAGTCTTCCAAGCTTTACTCACGATGTTAGGTGTCAGCTGCAAGGCTTCTCCTTGCTCTTCACGGCACGCTGCGGCCACCAGGAGTGTGTTGAACCCCTTCCTGGTGGCCGCAGCATGCCGTGAGGAGCAAGGAGAAGCCTTGCAGCTGACATCTAACATCGTGAGTAAAGCTTGGAAGACTGCATCCATTGCCTCCGGTTCCTTATGGCAACGCGGCACCGCACTACACCGTACAACACCTCCTACTACTACTCCCCTGATCCGTCTTCTCTGCCCTGAGGCCCTGCTCCGCCTGTTGAGAGTAGTACCATCTGCTGCTGCCACGACTTTCCCACTAGGTCCTCTCCTGTCCGTGTGTAGTACGTGTACTAAGGCCGGGTCTCCCTCTGGACTATGCACAGAACAAGGGTACGGTGGCGACTCCGCTCCGTCCGTTACCCGGTGGGATCCACTGAGCCTCCGGGCTTCTCCGACTAAGACTTGAAGTGACAGAGTCAGATATCGGGGGCCGGTACCGCTTTTGCAGCAGGAATCCCTCTGACTAGGCCAGAATAGTGAGGACAGGTGGCGTATACCGCTCCGTCTGCATCCCCCTGGGATCCTTTTGCCTGCGGAGCTTGTCTCCTCTGCTCCCCTCCAGGCCTTCTTGGGTAGGGACCTTGACCGGGTAGAGACAACCGTTAACTCTAGCCCGCTCCTCGCCTCAAGGCCAGAGCACGAGGACTGTGTATCTTCAATCAGCTGCAGGTTCACACAGAAAGCCACGTTCACTGATGAACATCACAATCAAAGACCATAAGCCCAAGATGGCCGTTTATTAAATATGAATTTTGTAGTGTCACCTAAAGTGCATCCTCCACCCTCACCCACTACATGGTTCCCCCTATCTTTTGGTTCCCCCCATCTCCTCTTATTCCGGCTGGGGCAGCACTATGGTGCCTTAAAGCCCCCTCAGGTGGGAGAGGTGTAGTGTTGGATGGATGGCTGAGTCCTGAGAGGTGCTCCTTCCTTACCTCGGAGAGGAGATACCACACCTCGGTCTGAGGTGCAGTACCCCTGGGGCGACTGAACCCTCAGGGGCGCCACACTATGACATCCGGCTCTGGCCCCCGGCTCTCTGCGCCTACACGTTTTGGTGGTGACCCCGTCTTATGTCGGGGTTTTCTAAATCAGTGCACGCTGCACTTTGAACTCCTGGCACATCAGTTCCCCGCCGACCGGGCCAACATGGCGCTCATCATGTCTCACCTCACCGGGGAGGCATTGGCATGGCTAAACCCTCTGTGGGAGAGAGGGGATCCCCTGGTGTCTGATCTTCCGGCTTTCCTCACTGCCTTCCGGAAGGTCTTCGATGAGCCCAGACGAAAAACTGCTACTGCCTCCTCACTTCTCCGTCTCCGCCAAGGGAGTCTCACCGTGGGCCAGTTTGCCATACATTTCCGTACCCTTGCATCAAAGCTTGCCTGGAACAACGAGGCCCTGGTGTCCACCTTCTGGGAGGGTATTACCGGACGAATCAAGGATGAGCTAGCCAGTCGTGACATCCCTTCCACCCTGGACCACCTGGTGTCATTAGCTATCTGGATTGACATCCGTTTTTTGGAAGGAGCTAAGGAGACTACCCGGGAAAGAAGATTTCCGCGTCTCGCTACTGTATTCCAAAAGCCTGCCTCCCAACCAGCAATTCCCCGGGCATGCTCGCCTGAACCCAAGCAAATTGACCAAACCAAGATGGTCAAGTCGCACCAGGAGACGCGCCGAGCTGAGGGGAGTTGCTTCTACTGTGGCAGTAAGGAGCACCTGATCCGTTCCTGCCTGGTGAAGCCGGGAAACTCCAGTGTCTAGGACCGCTCGGAGAGGTCGTCCAAGGCAAGAGTAAATCCTCTCCATCCTTGACTCTATCTGTTTCTATTTCCTGTGGTGAGAACCGCTTCTTTGAGGCCGCCCTGGATTCCGGAGCCGCTGGGAATCTCATTTCTCAGGCCCTTGTGGAGCGGTATCAGATTCCTACCATACGTCTGGCTGAACCGTTGGCGATCACTTCCGTTGATGGGAGACTTCTTCCGGAGACCATCTTGCTCGTCACAGAGCCTGTAACCCTTCAGGTGGGAATGCTGAACTCGGAGAAGATCTCCTTTCATGTGCTGTCCGGTCTCTCTCACTCCCTCTTGCTTGGTCTTCCCTGGTTACAGAGACATGAACCCATCCTGAATTGGAGTTAAGGTGAAGTGCTCCGTTGGGGGCAGGAATGTCATGAGTCCTGCCTGGTTCCGGTTCGTCCAGCTCGACCCCCATCTACCCCGGCTAATCTACCTGGTCTGCCGGGACCTTACTGGTCCTATGTGGACGTCTTCGACAAGAAGGAAGCAGAGACTCTACTACTTCATAGACCGTATGAGTTCCCCATTGACCTGGTACCTGGTGCTTCTCCTCCCCGCGGGCAAATCTACCCCTTGTCACTGGCTGAGACCCAGGCCATGTCTCAGTACATAGAGGAGAATCTTGCTAGGGGATTCATCCAGAAATCTACCTCCCCGGCTGTAGCAGGATTCTTCTTCGTTAAGAAGAAAGACGGCTCACTATGTCCCTGTATCGATTACAGGGGTCTTAACCAGATTACTATCAAGAATAAGTACCCCCTGCTTCTCATCTCGGAGCTGTTCGACCACTTTAAAGGCGCGAAGATCTTCACCAAGCTCAATCTTCGTGGGGCGTATAATTTGGCCCGGATCTGCCAGGGAGATGAGTGGAAGACGGCATTCAACATCCGGGACGGTCACTACGAATACCGCGTGATGCCCTTTGGTCTCTGTAATGCCCCAGCCATCTTCCAGGAGCTGGATAACGACATCTTCCGTGATCTCCTGTATTCTTGCGTGGTGGTGTACCTGGACGATATCTTGGTCTTCTCTCCGGACCTGCCCACACACCGGAGGGATGTTCGTCAGGTTCTGCTAAGACTCCGGCAGAATCTCCTATACGCAAAATTTGAGAAATGCCTCTTCGAGCAGACCTCCCTTCCGTTCCTGGGCTATATTATCTCCGAGACTGGTCTGCAGATGGATCCCGAGAAGGTTTCTGCTGTCTTAAAGTGGCCCCGACGGGAGGGGTTGAAGGCGATTCAGCGATTCCTGGGCTTCGCAAATTATTACCGCCTCTTCATCCCATATTTCTCCTCCCGGACCGCTCCCATCTCCGCGCTCACCCGTAAGGGAGCAAACCCCAGGAAATGGACTTACGAAGTGGAGGAGGCCTTCGTCTCCCTAAAACTAGCTTTCTCCTCCGCCCCTGTGCTGCATTGTCCGGATTGCAACAAGCCATTCTTCCTGGAGGTTGATGCTTCTTCCTCCGGAGCGGTGCTCACCCAGAAATCCCTGTCCGAGAGAATGGTAACCTGCGGCTTCTTCTCCAAGCTCTTCTCCTCGTCCGAGCGCAACTACTCCATAGGAGATCACGAGCTGCTAGCTATCAAATTGGTGCTGGAGGAGTGGCGTTACCTGCTGGAGGGGGCTCTGCACCCGGTGGTCATCTACACTGACCACAAAAACCTGGCCTTTATACAAAACCCCCAAAGACTCAATCCACGTCAGGCCCGGTGGTCTTTGTTCTTTGCCCGATTTTGCTTTACTCTACATTACTGCCCGGCGGACAAGAACATTAAAGCCGGCGCTCTATCCCGCTCATTCTTGTCTTCCGACCAAGAGGAAGGGCCTCTGCATATCATTGACCCCTCCAAAGTGATGACTGTGGCTCCGTGTGACCTGTCTCATCTTCCACCCGGTAAGACCTTTGTAGCGGTTCCGGATCATAAGAGGGTTCTTCTCTGGGGCCATTCATCCAAACTAGCCAGCCATGCTGGCCAGAGGAAGACCTCCCTGCTCATCAACCAGCATTACTGGTGGCCTTCTCTGCGCAAGGATTTTGCGAATTTTGTCACAACTTGTTCCTCCTGTGCCCGTAACAAGGTTCCCAGGCATCTTCCAGCCGGCTGTCTCCTTCCTCTCTCCGTACCTTCTGCTCCATGGCAACACATTGCTATGGACTTCATTACGGATCTCCCTGTCTCTGCCGGTTGTACTGTCATTTGGGTGGTCGCTGACCGTTTTTCTAAAATTGCCCACTTCATCCCTCTGCCTGGTCTCCCGTCTGCATCTGTGCTGGCTAAGGACTTCATCCATCATATCTTTCATCTCCACGGCCTACCCCTCCACATTGCATCTGATCACGGGGTCCAGTTCACTTCGTGCTTCTGGAGAGCTACGTGCGAGCTGCTGGATGTCTCCTTGGATTTCTCCTCTGCTTATCATCCTCAGTCCAATGGTCAAGTGGAACGTATCAACCAGGTCCTTACCAGCTTTCTTCGGCACTTCCTCACCATAACGATTGGGTTGAGCTCCTACCCTGGTACGAGTTCTCCTATAACAATCATGAGAGCGAGTCTTCTTCCAAATCCCCGTTCTTTGTGGTCTACGGTCAACACCCCCTGATTCCGTTTCCCATCTCTTCTTCAGTGGACAATCCTGCTGCGGAGTCTCTGGTCAGCGAATTTTCTGCTATTTGGAAGGACACTAGATCTGCTCTTCTTCAGTCCTCCGAGCAGATGAAGAGACATGCTGATAAAAGACGTCTGGATCCGCCTCAATTCCATCCGGGAGACAAGGTCTGGTTTTCCTCCAAATAAGTTTGTCTCAAAATTCCATCGTATAAGTTGGGCCCGCGGTTCATCAGCCCGTTCGAGGTTCTGAACCAAATCAATCCCGTGGCTTACAAGTTAAAACTCCCGGCCACCTTACAGATTCCCAACTCCTTCCACGTATCTCTCCTCAAACCAGTTGTCCTTAATTCTTTCTCTGACGATCCAGGTACCACCCCAGCTCCGGTCTCCGCTGAGGACATCTATGAGGTAGAGAACATTTTGGCCACCAAAAGAGTAAGAGGAAAAACCTTTTTTCTGGTGGATTGGAAGGGGTTTGGCCCAGAGGAGAGGTCTTGGGAACCCAGGGAGAACATCCATGCCCCTCATCTTCTTAAAGAATTTCTTGCGGGCCTAAAATAGAGGGGGTGTAAAGGGGGGGTACTGTAGCATCGGCGTCTCTGCCCCCTGTCAGGCAGAGACGCCATCCCCCTTATCGCCGCGGTTCTGGTCTGGCGTCTTCTGGCCTCCCTGCTGATGCTGCAACTTCCCGGGCATGGTGCTTAGGGCGCGCTCCCTCCCTCTTAATGAGTCACCGGCCAATAGCCGGAGGACTTTCCATATATAAGGCACCTACTCCAAAATGGAGATGGCTGTGCAATGGTTGTTGTTCTGTGTGCCAACACTTGCTTCAGCCCTCAGGTCCTGCTGCCTGTCAGTCCTGCTCGCCAGCCTGCCTGTCAGTCCTGCCTGCCTGTCTGCCTGTCAGTCCTGCTCACCTGGCTGCCTGTCAGTCCTGCTCACCAGTCTGCCCGCCAGTTACCTGCCGTACTCACCAGCCTGCTTAACTGGAAGCACCTGCCTGTTACTTGTTGTGCCCGCCTGCCTGCCTACCTGGAATCACCTGCCAGTTACCTGTCATGCCCACCAGCCTGCTTACCTGGAAGCACCTGTCTGTTACCTGTTGTGCCCGCCTGCCTGCCTACCTGGAGCACCTGCCTGTTACCTGAAATACCCGCTAGGTTGTCTACTCGGACCACCCGTCAGCCGTCCTGCCGTGCTCATCTGCTGTACCGGTCAGTTCCTGCCATCTGACCCATGGGAATCACCTGCTCTCATATAAGGTCGGTCCCAGAGTGGCACCTGGTCCCCCTGCTCGGTCCCTCCCTGGTTCACGGAGTCGATTGAGCCGCCGTGCGACCTTGGTCAGGCCGAGTAGGTACTTAGTCACACCCCTCTGGTCCCTCCTTGCACCGCAGCACAGAGGTTCCACCACCCGGACCCGTAACAGAAGTGATGCATACGGACACACGCATGAATTTTCAAACATAACACTTCTTTACTGTGAGTTATAGGCAGGTTTAGGGCCTCTTAGGGTGGTTAGAGAGCAGTTCACTCCACTTAGTATTTACAGAATAATTACAGAAAAGCAGAGTCCAGGTAATACTTCTCTGAAGGAGGAACCTTATTGGGTTGACTCCAAAGACTAGAAGTACAAAGTTACTCATGGTTTTGGGACTATAGTTCTCTGTGGCAGGGGGTAGTGTAGACAAAATTTGGGGATGTCACAACGTACTGGTTTCTCACCAGAGGCTCATAAACAGACCAGCATGCAGGAGAGCCTTTGTTCAACCATATCTCTCCTGACTATGGAAAACTTCACTCCTTAATGGAGACAACTAGATGGAAAAAGATGTCACCTCAGCATGGACTGGAGATAGATTGTGGGAGTAGTAGAGCTTACATCCTCTTTCTGACTAAGCCAGGACCAGACAGGACTGTTTTTTTGCAGCCCTCAAGAAGTGTGTCAGCATGGTGAGAAGATTGTATCTACCTAAGGACCCTTCCACATAGTGTTCTTTCCTATGTTCAGTGGAGTTACGTCCAACCCCCCCCCCCTCAATCCTGCAGAATGAGTTTTGGGAGTATGTGCCGGCGGGGCCATTGACTATAACGATGCAGATGGAGACACCCTGTGTTCTGTCGTCCATCATTTTTGACCATATTTTTAGTCTACAATGTCTTGGTGTCTGCCTCCAATAGGTGT
The DNA here is from genome assembly GCF_046119375.1 of Phyllobates terribilis. NCBI lineage: Eukaryota > Metazoa > Chordata > Amphibia > Anura > Dendrobatidae > Phyllobates > Phyllobates terribilis. The sequence goes on from NW_027362762.1 coordinate 71,760,772, forward strand.
ATATGGTTGAAAATAATGCATGACAGAACACACAATGACTTTTTCAGCATCATTATAGTCAATGGCCCCTTTGGTGCATAGGCCTGAATCCAGTTATTTTGGGGGTTTCGGACATAAGCCTCCATGGGGCCACTGAAAATAGTAAAAAATGTTTTGTAAAAGGGCCCTAACTCTCATGCATATACATCAGCCAGTAGATGGGAGCAAAGTACAAAGCACATTGCACAATAATTTGTCCTTAAATTACACTGCTACAATCAATGCATTATATATTTTCTAAGGCCTAATTTACACATCAATTTTTCTGATCAGTGTTTCACCAGTATTTTAGCCCCTTACCGACATATGACATACTGGTACGTCATGATTTAATCAGCCACCATGTGCCTCTAACACCTGTGGGTGGAGCTCAGATGTTAACCTGTTGAATCCCGCTATCAATCTCTGATATTGGAATTTAACATGCACCAGCAGGGGGTCGCGTCATTCCACATGCCCATTGGTGCGCCCGTGACGTGATCATGCAATCTGCTGAACACCCCTGTGGCTGTCATTACGATCCTCCTGTGAAAGCCAGCGTTTAGCAGACGTTCATAAGAGATCATAATTTCTGCTATACATAGCAGTGCTAATGCACTGCTATGTATAGTACAAGCGATCAAACAATTGCAGCTTCAAGTCCCCTAAGGGGACTATTGAATGCAGTAAAAAAAAAAGTTTAAAAAAAAAAAAGTTCAAATCACCTCCCTTTTGCCCCATTGAAAATAAAACAATTAAAAAAAATAAAAAATACACTTATTTGGTATCACTGCATTCGTAAAAGTCCGATCTATCAAAATATAAAATAAATTAATCCGATCTGTAAACGGCGTAATGAGAAAATAAATTGAAAACCCAGAATTACAGTTTTTTGGCCACCGCAACATTGCAATAAAATGCAATAAGAGGCGATCAAAACATTGTATCTACCCCAAAATAATATCAGTAAAAGCGTCAGCTCAGGGCACAAATAATAAACCCTCACCCAAAACTGAAAACGATACAGGTCTCAAAAAATAGCGATCTCTAGCCCTTATCTATTTAGACTTCACGTAGTGGCAAAAATCAGCAAAATGGCTGAAAACAGGGGTCAAAAAATGTCGCTCTAGTTAACCCATAACCCCTTTTACAAAACTGCAAGTTCTTTAAAAATTTTATTTTACTGGTTAATAGACAGTGGAAATTTAACTATAATAACCCATTGGTGAATAGTAGAAAAGACTGATAGAAAAATTGTGTAATGTGCTGAATTTATTTTAGTTGCCCTCAAATATTAACAAATCAAATGCCATTATCTATCCACGCATTTTATTCTTCATCCGTGCTCCATTTCTATGGGCCTTTCTTCGTTTCTGGACAATTTTGTACATATATTTGAAACTTGACATAATAGTGAAATAAAGCTTATTTCATGAAAGTGTCATGTGTCAAGGAACAGAAATTTTGGGTTGTATTTGTCAGTGTTCCTCCTCCATTGTACGTGTAAGTGTTATATTACAAAATGACATCAAGTGGGTTTAGAATCTCATTTCATGATAAAAAAAAGACTGTTCTTCTCCATGTGCGACATGACAAAAAGATTTTATGAAAAGGTTTTATCTATAAAATGTGATGATTGTCTGAAGAAAAATACAGCACGTGAAATGTACAACTTACTCATCACCGCCCGATGAGACTCATGTCCTTCTTCCCCGAGGCGATTTTCTTTTTTCTTCCCAAAAATCCTGGTGCTTATTTTCTCATTACTCAAACCGTATGTGCCTAATTGAATTATGTGAATGTGCCTATATGAGTTTCTATAGGTATTTTACTTAATTTGTGTTTCTAATGGTGTGAATATTATAGCCCGAGGCGAGTTGGGTGTCAAGAATTTCTCTTTTAAAAACTACAGGAAGCCTATCTGGGACAATATTATCTCCATCAATCAAACTAATTGTCAGAAGCCTGAACAAGTTTACAAGACGGGTTTTGGTATTAAATAGAAATGCAATAGGAGACACATTGTAAATTATTTAAGAATCATGCATATTTGCATATATTTAATGCTAGTGTGCAATTGTGTGCAAAAGGAGATGATATAATAAGCTACTTAATCTTTCACCAAAATTCTATTAAAGTATTTATATGAGAACTTACATCTCTCCAATTCAAAAGCATCTTGTTTTTTTGTTTTTTTTATTTTATTTTACCAATAGTTCCCAGTGTGCTCTCTGCAGCCATGGGAACTATTCATTTGCTAAACTGAATAAAGTAGCTCTTTCTCTCTCCTTCACAGCAGGAAGTCACAGCAAGATGACAACTTCTTTGAACTTTGCAGTTCACTCGTATTTTCTTCTGTAATTATAATTCATCACAAAAATTTATGAGGTCATAGAGGTCAGCATTAATGGGGTACCAAGGTAGCTCCAAAAGTCTCTCTTCCACATAAAAAAACACCACTGTTATACATAGCTTAAAGGGAATCTGTTACCTTATTTTGGTGGTGCAGGGGCGCAAATTTGGACCAGGGTGCACGTGAGCTGTAGTCATGTAGTTTTAATCTTCTGCTGATAAAACGCTCATTGTATTGAAACAACAGCACACAGCCTTAAAGGGAAACTGTCACCAGAAATAACGCTATTAACCTGCAGATATGTGGTTAATCTGCAGGTTAATAGCTTTATTTTGCTGCCAGGCGCCTGCACATAGCCGAATGCAGCGGGGAGAAAATTAAATTTATTCTCTCTGCCAGCATTTGATTTCAGTCATGGGGGGCGACGCTGGCTCAATCCTTGTTTTGAGAATACATCCCCCGGCCCTGACTGATACTCCCTCTGCATTGGGGCTGGCTGTCAGTCAGGGCCGAGTGCGCGGTTATAGCCGCAGCTCTGTATTCTCAGTGCGGTGACTGAACCAGCGCCGCCCCCGCCCCCATGACTGAAACCAAAAGCTCCCGGGGGGAAATAAAGTTAATTTTCTCCCCGCTGCATTCGGACATGTTCAGGCACCGGGCAGCATAATAACACTGCTAACCTCTAGATTAACTGCATATCTGCAGGTTAATAGCTTAATTTCTGGTCACAGGTTTCCTTTAATAAGTGACAGATCACTGAAATCAGTGTCTCAGCCCCTACCTCCTGCTGCCCTCTGATTACATAGCATATACCTGCTGACAGATTCCCTTTAAATGTGCAACCTTGATATAGATTTTGCATTAGGGCCCGTGAATCTTAAAGGAGTTGTCTAAAGGTCTTAATTGGTTAAAATTGCAAATTGTTTATAAAAACAAACACATTTTCAAATGATATTACAAAAACACTGCAGTTTTGTATCATAATGTACATACATATATATTCTTATTTATGTCCAATAATGTTGTAGCAACTCAGTCATAGATCGAAGAACGGAGAAACAAGAGTCCATGCTACTTCTAAAAATAAATAATATAAATTTTATTGAAAATAATCACATTAAAAACAAACACTTGTGATGGGCAGACAAATCCAGTAATCAGTGACAGAAACCCAGAGAGGACTGAAAACACTGTCAGTGTATAAAGACTAGAGAGTTTATATATTACACATCTTACTCAAACAATGATAATACCTATCACACATTCATAGTCAGAATGTGTTAGGAAACATTATAAATATCATGCACATAGCACTATAAGTATCATAAACAGCAAAGTAGTTAGTGCATATGTTTGATCTGTGAGGGATGGCTCAGAATAATTTGCTCATAGTACATGCTAAATAGCCAGACTAAGTCACCTCTTTCACATCAATCATAATAGACAAAGAATTTGAGTGGGCTGGGCAGCTTCACCTGGTATATCATGAGCGCTGCATAGTCCCACACAAAGTTAGGCAGTTGAGTAACCACAACAGAAAGATTTCAATAAAAAGAAGTGTGAATACCTATTGTTATAGATGTGGCAGAGTCCTGACTCCCCAACGCGCGTTTCGCAGTTGTTGCTTCCTCACGGGGACTCTTGTTTCTCCGTTATTCTAACTTTTCAAATGACCTAATATTAAAAATCCTTTCCTGTTCTCAAAAACAAAGCTTAAAGAGTAACTGTTGTTTTAATTTCTATTTTATAAATTAATAGTACATGGGAAAATAAGAAAGTTTGTAATATATGTTATCAGAGAAATCTGCTTCTTTCTCTTCCTTTTTTGATCATTCAATCTGATTGTCAAGGGTAGAAGCTGTAAAATGTGTCTTTAGTGAGGACAGGAGATGGCAGTTGCAACTGATAAGATTCTATGAAGAGAGAAGGGTGGAGGAGATAGAGGCTTCACAGACATCCTGCTCAGAGCCCTCCTGAAACAACAGTTACACGTTAAATCGATGGTGAAAAAAAAAGTTAAAGTGTAACTGTTGTTTCAAGAAATCTTGCAGCTGGGTGTCTGTGTCTGCCTCTATCTCCTTCCCCCTTCCCAATTCATAGAATTTTATGCGCACCAACTGTCATCCATCTCAATTATGGGAAAATCTGTCTTCAGTGAATACAGATTTTACAGCTTTTACCCTTGAATTGAGAATGAAAGATCAATCCAGGAAGAGAAAGAAGCAGATCTCTTTGATATGATAAACAGCAGGTGAAATATGTATTGAACACGTCAACAATTTTCTGAGTAAATATATTTCTAAAGGTGCTATTGACATGAAATTCTCACCAGTAGTGATGAGCGAGTATGTTCAGTTAACCCTTTCGACGAGTATACTCGGGCAAGTACCGAGTATCTTCAGCGTACTCGGTGATATGTTTAAATCACTCCCGTGTGGATGATTTGCGACTGACAGCTTTAATACATGTGAGAAATGCTTGTTTCTGCAGCTTGTATGAATTTTCTGTGTGCCAGTGTCTATTGGTCTGCAAATTAACACAAGTAGTTCATCAGAAATTATATTTTGCATTGGATCCAAATTACCATCTAGTAGACATGAGCTAATCTTCTGAAATTCAGTTTGCCAGATTTGCTCAAATTTGACTGGGATTTCAAATTGCGTCAAATTTATTCAATTGAAATGGAATTGTTGAAAGCAGTTTATTATGATCTAAGGTCTGTTCATCCCCACAGCATTGCAAACAGATGAGTTATTACAGTGAAAAAACAATATACTCGCTCCGCCCTGTAGAGTCCCCTGAGGAAGCGACATCTGTGTATGCGAAACACACATTTGGGAACATGCTTGTGTAGCGATTTTGTAGCGACAGTGTAGTTCACATTCACTATGGGTAAGAGCATGATTGCCATATGTTTATCTATAGGTGCACTTATGTTTGGGTGCATAGGTGCTTATGCATACACAGTTTTGTGCAAAATAATAGTAGTGTGTTTAAAGCAACTGAGAAAAAGCTCAATCCTCATAATTACATTTATTTCCATACACATAAACGCTCTGGGAGCTACACATTCAATTCCGAATGGAAACATGAAAAAAACATCAATTTTTTAACTGAAAATAAAGAAAAAGTAATAATAGGATGTTCAAAAAAATAGCAGTGTCTGCCTCTCAAATATTTACAGTATAAACTGAAATTTGTTTCCAGAATCTGCATTTCTGTTAATCACTGAACTAATATTTAGTTTTATTACCTTTATTTCTGATAACTGCTTTACATCTGTGTGGCGCGGAGTCACCTAACATCTGACATTTATTCCAGCCCAAGCTGACTGCACTACATTCCACAGTTATTTTGCATTCTTAGGTTTTGTATCAAAAGCAGCATTTTTTAAGTCATTCTACAAATTCTCAATCGGATTGAGGTCTGGAGATTGGGCTGGCCACATAACATCAAACTTGTTGGTCTGGAACCAGGATGTTGCCTGCTTACTGGTGTGTTTGGGGTCGTTGTCCTGCTGAAACACCCATTTCAAAGCATTTCTTCAGCATAAAGCAACATGACCTCTTCCAGTATTCTGATATATTCAAACTGGTCCATGGTGCCTGGTGGGCGACAAATGGGCCCAACTCCATAGTATGAGAAACATCCCCAAACCATTATGCTTGTAATTTCATGTTTTACAATCTTCAGTGTACTGTGGCTTGAAGTCGTCTCACAAAGACGCCTTTAGACCCAATAAGAACAATCTTGCTCTCATCTGTCCATAGAATGTTGCACCACTTCTCTTTAGGCCAGTAAATGTGTTCTTTGACAAACTGTAAACTTTTCAACACGTCTTTTATGGTACTTTACGAGGGTTTCTTGCAAATAGTTTGGCTTCACGTAGACATCTTCTGATGGTTGCAAGACTCACAGGTAGATGAAGATCTTCTTTGATATCCCTGGAGCTGATCATTGGATGCTTCTTTGTCATTCTTGTGATTCTATGATCTATGCGGGTGATAATATTTATTTTCCTCCCACCTGTTTCGGGTTTTGTTTGACATTTTAAAGCATCAGAAATCTTTTTAGCAGAGCATCCAATGATTTTTTTGCACTTCTGTATGTTTTCCCCTCTCCAATCAACTTCTTGATCAAAGTTCTTTCTCCTTCAGTACAATGTCTGGACCGACCCATTTTACTCACTGAGCAAGAGCTAAACCAAGCAGGTACAACATTTGCTGCCCTCCTTCTTTTAAATTATTTATTATTTATTTATTTGATGGCGTTCTGCTTAATCACGAGCCATGGCGACTTGATGGATGAATGCTCTATAGAAATAGCGATCTTGTGCAAGCCTAGATAAGTCCACTAGGGTCTTCTCCTTTGTTCTCACAATGATGTTGGGACTATTGGGCACTAACCAAGTCCCCAGAAGTAGGGGCACCTTAATCTATCCTGGTCCCCCGGATTATTCCTGAAGATGGAGATGCCGGGTTCACGTGCCTTGCTATGCTTCTATATCATCCCTGATCTGTCCCCTCCCCCACCCAGGGTAGTGGGATGCTGAAGTGCATAGGTATACACTAACCAGATAAAGAAGGTAAGACGGACAGGGATAAATGAAAATACCAACCATACAAAATATACACACCAAACAAGAGAGTGGGACACAGGGGAGTTAAAGGAAGGAGAAACCAAATAGAAGAGGCTGAGGATGTACACACAAACAAACTCCAAGTAACAATCTCCTGAACAAATCTCCTAATCGCCAACTGCAACCACAAACTACACCTCCAACTCCAGAAACAGGCAGTAAGAACTAACACTGGCAATCCCTAAGTGCCAGAGGCGAGAATATATAGCAGAGGGTAGTAGCCAACACTGAACAGCTGAGACAATCCAGGAGCTTCCACTGAATAGATCACTGCTAGCAAGGAAAAAACCTGCAATGTTTAATATTATGATGACGTCCTCCAACCAATGTAGGAGTTTATGAAACCAGACACTGCAGTCTTCTGGCCCCTCTTTGTCGCGGTATCCCTGTGACAGCGGTTATCTTGATAGTATCAAGCCATCGGGTTGCTGATCTTCACCTTGTTTCTTCTATTCTTTCGACCATGATGTCCTTCTGTAGTGATTGCTGTCATCGTATGATGTGTTCAAAGTACGCAAGTTGTAGCTTGGTGATCCTTGCTTCGAGTGACATGTCTGGCTTGATTTGTTCCAAAATTGATTTGCTTGTTCTTCTAATCATCCATGGTATTGATAGAATTCTTCTTCAGCACTATATTTGAAATACTTTGATTCTTCTTCTATCTTGTTCCTTTATTGTCTAGGTTTTGCATCCATATGTTACCACAGGGGCGGACACAGACTGTAGTGGGCCCCTGTGCAAGAAATTTTTGGGGGCCCCCCCTGCGCTTCATAAGGCAACAAAGTTATGTAAACATAACCCCCCCCGTGCATCTCCCATCCCCCCCGTGCATCTCTCATCCCCCCATGTGTATCTCTCACCCCCCCCATGTGCATCTCTCACCCCCCCATGTGCATCTCTCACCCCCCATGTGCATCTCTCATCCCCCCATGTGCATCTCTCACCCCCCATGTGCATCTCTCACCCCCCCATGTGCATCTCTCACCCCCCCATGTGCATCTCTCACCCCCCCCCATGTGCATCTCTCACCCCCCTCCCATGTGCATCTCTCATCCCCCCCACTCCTAGTTAATTAATTGTATTTAAAACAAATAAAACTTGTTATACTTACCCCCATGCGATCCCTGCAGAATCCTGGCGCTCGTCCACGTCGCTGCCACCAGGCTCTCCTGACGTTCGGCCATGTGACGGTGCCACATACATAGCCATCAGCTTTTGTTTTGGCCAAAAGATTTTTAAAGCCGCCACCACGATAAGGTAGACTCTTCTGGCCGGGCCCTACTCTAACCTATTAAAATTTTCTTAAAATATCCAATACTCTTTTTAGATATATTTTTATTTAGTTTTCTCTAAGGGAATGTGTCATATACATTTTTTTTTAAAATGACCAATAATACCACATACAGGGAATACCGCCACACCATAACCAGACCACATATTACCACAACATAGTGACCGAATAATACCACACAGAAGGGGGAAAAACTGCCACACCATGACCAGACCACATATTACCACCACATTACTAATATTACCACCACATTACTAATATTACCATAAGTGTCATTATACACGGGAGCTCTATACATGGTATGTATAATGTAAGTGTCCAGGAAATCTAGTGATCACCAGTGACATTATACACAGGAGCTCTGTATATAGTGTCAGTGTACAGGTAATACAGTGATCACCAGTGACATTATACACAGGAGCTCTGTATATAGTGTACAGGTAATACAGTGATCACCAGTGACATTATACACAGGAGCCCGGTACATAGTATATAGTGTAAGTGTACATGTAATACACTGACTCACTGGTGACGTCTCTAGGTGAAGTCCTTCAGCTACGCTTTTCTCCTTCATCCAGCACAGACCGCCATCACGTCTTCCAGCCAGGACTCGTCTCTGCATAAAATAACACAGTTATCTAGAGCACATTCTCCAACTTCTACATTACGCAGCTGAATACAGACGTGCATCCACCATCAATATATGGTTAGTTATTATGCAACCTACCATTCCAAATATAAATTGTAATCCACCACGGTGCCCCCATTAACTGTAAATAGGCACTTAATATATAATTTAATTAGAACCTCTACTCTTTCCGCCAATTTGTTACCAGTTACACTCCTGCATCCGCAACGCCCCCTACTCTATACTTCCTGCTCCCCGCATTCATTATTTACATGCACCCCCTGCCCCAATTCATTATATCATGTCCGTGCTCTCCCCACCCCATCATCATTTATCATTTACTGTCCCCCACCCCACATTCATTATGTGCAGCTCGTTATCCCCCTACTCCCAATTCCCCCATGTGCAGCTCTCATCCCCCCATGTGCAGCACTCACCCCTCCATGTGCACATCTCTCATCCCCCTCCCCCACATGTGCCCCTCTCTCATCCCCCCCATGTGCACATCTCTCATCCCCCTCCCCCACATGTGCACCTCTCTCATCCCCCTCCATGTGCACATCTCTCATCCCCCCCATGTGCACATCTCTCACCCCCCCATGTGCACATCTCTCATCCCCTCCCCCACATGTGCACCTCTCTCATCCCCCTCCCTCACATGTGCACCTCTCTCATCCCCCTCCCCCACATGTGCACCTCTCTCATCCCCCTCCCCCACATGTGCACCTCTCTCATCCCCCTCCCCCACATGTGCATCTCTCTCATTCCCCTCCCCCACATGTGCACCTCTCTCATCCCCCTCCCCCACATGTGCACCTCTCTCATCCCCCTCCCCCACATGTGCACCTCTCTCATCCCCTCCCCCACATGTGCACCTCTCTCATTCCCCTCCCCCACATGTGCACCTCTCTCATCCCCCTCCCCCACATGTGCACCTCTCTCATTCCCCTCCCCCACATGTGCACCTCTCTCATTCCCCTCCCCCACATGTGCACCTCTCTCTTGCCCCTCCACCACATGTGCACCTCTCTCATCCCCCTCCACCACATGTGCACCTCTCTCATCCCCCTCCACCACATGTGCATCTCCCATTCCCCTCCCCCACATGTGCCCCTCTCTCATCCCCCCCATGTGCCCCTCTCTCATCCCCCCATGTGCATCTCTCATCCCCCTTCCCCACATGTGCACCTCTCTCATCCCCCTCCACCACATGTGCACCTCTCTCATCCCCCTCCACCACATGTGCACCTCTCTCATCCCCCTCCACCACATGTGCATCTCCCATTCCCCTCCCCCACATGTGCCCCACTCTCATCCCCCCCATGTGCCCCTCTCTCATCCCCCCCATGTGCATCTCTCATCCCCCTTCCCCACATGTGCACCTCTCTCATCCCCCTCCACCACATGTGCATCTCCTATTCCCCCCACTCCTAGTAAATTGTATTTAAAAAAAAAAAAACTTGTTATACTTACCCCCATGCGATCCCTGCAGAATCCTGGCGCTCGTCCAAATCGCTGACACCAGGTTCTCCTGACTTCCGGTCATGTGACGGCGCCGTCACATGACCGGAAGTCAGGGGAATCATGAAAGCGCTGCCCCAGCAGCGCAGCGCTGAGATGTCCCGGACCCGGCTCTTAGCATGGGGCCGGGGGCCCCATGAGGAGAGAGACTCACAAGAGGGGGGCCCCCAAGAGGGCCCCTACCGGCTGGGCCCCATACTGGAGTCAGGGCAGTCATGCCCTGATGGCGGCCCTGCTGGAGGGGCCCCCTCTCCCTCGGGGCCCCCGTTCAATGAACCGGCTGCACGGGCGGTAGTTCCGCCCCTGTGTTACCACAAAAAAAGAACAGACTGTGTATGAGCCTTGTCTTCGTCGCCAGTGAACTGTTTCTCGAGTTGAAGATCTTCTTGTCCAGTGACTTCATTGTTGATTTGTCCATAGGTATTCTCCTATCGACTTCCGATGTCGCTGCATCTCGAGTTACCATCGATCCGAGTAGGTTGAAGTCGTTTACAAATTCCAGTTCATCGCCGTCAATCTCAAATATCTTCTTTAAATAATTGATACTTGTTTCTTCACAGAATGAATGACCTCTTTAATTGAACTCCGCACTGCTATTAATTAGAACACCCCACTTTCATTAAATGAGTCAATTACACCCAATTAGCAGTGTGCATGTCATGACTGTTGATTCTGTTGGTTGCCCATTACTCACCTACACCTACTCAGGAATGTTTTCCCTTGTTGTATGATCTTTTCTCTCAAAAACAGTAATTAAACACATTAGTGATGATAGACTTCTATTATATTGCCCTTAACTAATATTTTCACAATCATGTCTATTATTTAGGGCCCTTACTTTGCACATTGATATTTATGAATCTGCTCTTTATACCAGACTTTACTAGACTGTGTGTTGCTAACACTTTGTAGTTATCTTATGTGTTATTGACACACTTTATAGACTGTAACTTGTTATATGTACAGCACAGACCAAAAGTTTGGACACACCTTCTCATTTAAAGATTTTTCTGTATTTTCATGACTATGAAAATTGTACATTCACACTGAAGGCATCAAAACTATGAATTAACACATGTGGAATTATATACTTAACATAAAAGTGTGAAACAACTGAAAATATGTCTTATATTCTAGGTTCTTCAAAGTAGCCACCTTTTGCTTTGATGACTGCTTTGCACACTCTGGGCATTCTCTTGATGAGCTTCAAGAGGTAGTCACCGGAAATGGTTTTCACTTCACAGGTGTGCCCTGTCAGGTTTAATAAGTGGGATTTCTTGCCTTATAAATGGGGTTGGGACCATCAGTTGTGTTGTGCAGAAGTCAGGTGGATACACAGTTGATAGTTCTACTGAATAGACTGTTAGAATTTGTATTATGGCAAGAAAAAAGCAGCTAAATAAAGAAAAACGAGTGGCCATCATTACTTTAAGAAATGAAGGTCGGTCAGTGCGAAAAATTGGGAAAACTTTGAAAGTGTCCCCAAGTGCAGTTGCAAAAACCATCAAGCGCTACAAAGAAACTGGCTCACATGAGGACCGCCCCAGGAAAGGAAGACCAAGAGTCACCTCTGCTTCTGAGGATAAGTTTATCCGAGTCACCAGCCTCAGAAATCGCAGCAGCTCAGATTAGAGACCAGGTCAATGCCACACAGAGTTCTAGCAGCAAACACATCTCTAGAACAACTGTTAAGAGGAGACTTTGTGCAGCAGGCCTTCATGGTAAAATAGCTGCTAGGAAACCACTGCTAAGGACAGGCAACAAGCAGAAGAGACTTGTTTGGGCTAAAGAACACAAAGAATGGACATTAGACCAGTGGAAATCTGTGCTTTGGTTTGATGAGTCCAAATTTGAGATCTTTGGTTCCAACCACCGTGTCTTTGTGCGACGCAGAAAAGGTGAACGGATGGACTCTACATGCCTTGTTCCCACAGTGAAGCATGGAGGAGGAGGTGTGATGGTGTGGGGGTGCTTTGCCGGTGACACTGTTGGGGATTTATTCAAAATTGAAGGCATACTGAACCAGCATGGCTACCACAGCATCTTGCAGCGGTATGCTATTCCATCCGGTTTGCGTTTAGTTGGACCATCATTTAATTTTCAACAGGACAATGACCCCAAACACATCTCCAGGCTGTGTAAGGTCTATTTGACCAAGAAGGAGAGTGATGGGGTGCTACGCCAGATGACCTGGCTTCCACAGTCACCAGACCTGAACCCAATCGAGATGGTTTGTGGTGAGCTGGACTGCAGAGTGAAGGCAAAAGGGCCAACAAGTGCTAAGCATCTCTGGGAACTCCTTCAAGATTGTTGGAAGACCATTTCTGGTGACTACCTCTTGAAGCTCGTCAAGAGAATGCCAAGAGTGTGCAAAGCAGTCATCAAAGCAAAAGGTGGCTACTTTGAAGAACCTAGAATATAAGACATATTTTCAGTTGTTTCACACTTTTTTTGTTAAGTATATAATTCCACATGTGTTAATTCATAGTTTTGATGCCTTCAGTGTGAATGTACAATTTTCATAGTCATGAAAATACAGAAAAATCTTTAAATGAGAAGGTGTGTCCAAACTTTTGGTCTGTACTGTACATACCTCCGATACAGTCACTGCAAATTCCACGATAACCCCAGACTACTCGCTGCTACCACCAATCCGTTTTTAAATACAGGCCGATTCAATGCCTTATAGGTGGCGTATGGCTCAGGCGCAGTTTACAGAACAAAAGGAACAGAACTATTACATTTCATATTTAATCCAGTACGATAGGCAGTGTTTATAAAAAGTATACAAAAGATTTTACAAAGGGGACAAAACAATACAGCATATACAGTTCCAAAAAAGAAAAGGAATTAACAGAAGAACTTATTACAGAGAGACGATTCAGTTTAGCTGAGGGAGAGCTCTTCGATTGGCTGCTCAGTGAGCAGGGTCCCTGCATACACGATATGTATCTCTCTGCATGAACACAGATCATATTTCGTCTGGATCTTTTAACAGCCCCTGAGTCTCACCCACACACTCCCTCGTAATGACCTGGGCAGGGTTGTGGGCTGGTCTCAGCCCTTCATGATTTTATGAAATCCCCAACTTATGCCATGACTCCTCTCCAGATGATAGCAGAAGTTGTAGATTGATGCCATATTTTCCATCGAGATTTTATCTTTACTTTGAGAGCAAGCATGGCATAGTTGTTGCCAGCTATCTGTTTACTGGGGATTTATGGCTGATAGGCAGGTGCCACAGATATGAAAAAATATGCCTATTCTTCCCCACCTTGCCCTGGCAATGAAAATGTTTATCCCATCCTTTTATAGAAACTCCAATGTTCTATATTTTCTTTTGGTGCCTCAGCGTCCAGCAAATATGCGTGGATGAAAGGAATGTGTACCTGTGAAGGACAATGGCTAATTCTAAAGAGTATAAGAAATTCCCTTTGATCCTTAACAAACTTTTTCCTATCTATTCAATCTGTACTCTTTGTCTATACACAATACACATCCTTGTTCAGTCACCCATATGTTAAACTGTGTAATTCACTAGGTGGGAGGGGGGCAAGTGACTTCAGAGAGTTTTAATATTTTTTTATGGCACTTACTAATTATAAGCAGGTAGGAACACTCAAAGGAAAGAAGAACATGCACCACTGTATCTTAGTACTGATATCTTAGTGTGTGAGAAGTATAATGACAGACAGCCCTGATCTCCTGGTCTAACCTCCTGCATAACTCAGTGTAAGGGTAGAGGCAGTGCAGCTGAGTTTAGCTGTATCACATTATAAACCCATCTACCAGCTTTTCTGATTACTGAGTGTGTCAGTAATCACACTGTCTGCTGTGCTCAAGCAACTTGTAATAATCACTGTAAAGTGAGATCAGGCTGTCATTACATCTCACACAGGAGTAACCTGCCAGATCTGGGCTACTCCTTTGTGAGATGTTATGATAGCCTGCTCTGATCTCATTGCAGAATGATTACAAGTTGAGCACAATAGATATTAATGTGATACTGAGTGTTTGAGCTCTCATCTCCATACAGGCAATGTGGTGGAGAAACAGTACAGCAAAGTTGACAGTACTGTGAGAGGAGGAGAGATGATAGGTTTGTTATGTGACACAGCTAAACTCAGCTGCACTGCCCCTCACCCCACAACGACTCATGCAGGGGGATTGACCAGAAGATCAGGGCAGCCTGTCATTTTACCTCTCACACACTGAGAAATCTGCTGTAAACTATTATTGGGAGTGTTCTTTCCTTTGAGTGTTGCTGTCTGCTTATGATTGGTAAATGTCATACAGGGAGAAGAAGTACATGCCTCAAGTAAAAACTGTGTAACATCCAGTTGGACTAAAAAAAAAGTTAACTCATTAGGTGCCAAATACTTTGATTATTAATAGTTCCGCAACAGAGAAACAAAATTCAAAATTAAAGAAAAAAAAATTATTACACACTGTAGCCACTATTGCATCCGGTCTCCAGTCCCTTTATACACAGCTATTCACACTAGGTCTTTGTGAAGAATAGTATTAGTAAACTACAGGCCTGCTATTTAAAACGGTGGTTCTCTGTCAGACGTATCACATATAACAGCATTCCAAAATCAGACATTTCTGCCTTCCATTTTGTTGCAGTGTGTCGGTCAAGCTATTCACACTAGGTCTCTGTGAAGAATAGTATTAGTAAACTACAGGCCTGCTATTTAAAACCGTGGTTCTCTGTCAGATGTATCACATATAACAGCGTTCCAAAATCAGACATTTCTGCCTTCCATTTTGTTGCAGTGTGTTGGTCAAGCTATTCACACTAGGTCTCTGTAATGAATAGTATTAGCAAACTACAGGCCCACTATTTAAAACCGTGGTTCTCTGTCAGACATATCACATATAACAGCGTTCTAAAATCAGCCATTTCTGCCTTCCATTTTGCTGCAGTGTGTCTGTCAAGCTATTCACACTAGGTCTCTGTGAAGAATAGTATTAGTAAACTACAAGCCTGCTATTTAAAACCTTGGTTCTCCGTCACACGTATCACATATAACTGCGGTTGAAATCCAGCCATTTGTAGTCAATGTGGAAAATACACTGTGTTCCAAATTATTATGCAAATAATATTTTCTCAGATTTTCCCAAATTGCCTATATGAATTGCAGTCATTGTAATTTTCCAGTCAAATAACTATTAGAGTACAATTGAAAGGTTTTTGTACAAACTGCCTATGATAACAGTATATTTTTTAAAAAATAAAAAACTCAAACTGCAGTCAAAATGCATGTTCCAAATTATTATGCAAAGCAGTTTTCAACCTTTTCATTTTAATAAAGAACAAAAAAATGGTCATTTTTGAAATTATAAGCATTAGCAGGTTATTACAAACTGAAATCAAACAGTTTTCAACTCAAAACTTTATTCTAGGTGATGTTACATTTGCACATAGGACCCCTTGTTTGAAAGGAGCTTCTGAACTCTCTCGTCCATTGAATTTGTCAGGTTTTGGATGGTTTCTGCTTTAATTGTTTTGCATGAGGACAGAATACCCTCCCAGAGCTGTTGCTTAGATGTGAACTGCCTCCCGCCATCATAGACACTCCTTTTGATGATGCTCCAGAGGTTCTCAATGGGGTTGAGGTCAGGAGAGCATGGCTGCCACACCATAAGTTTGTCCCCTTTTATGCCCATAGTAGCCAGAGATGCAGATGTGTTATGTGCAGCATGAGACGGGGCTCCATTTGCTTGTTCGCAGAATACAGCCAGTTTTTTTAGTGTTATTTAAATTACGGTATTGTGGAAGCAGAGGAACTATTTTCAATGATCAGATGCATGTGATCCATATGACTGTCATAATAATACAGAAATTTTGTGGAGAGTGCCAAATATTCCACTCCATTTAAAATCAGCCACCTGTGTTTTGTTGAACCAATTGACACTTGGTCGCTGACAAATACCATACTATTAGGCGACTGCCTGAAACTGTGGCCTTCAAACGTTACCCCATATGACTGCCCTAATAATCCAGCTATTATTGTGAGTGTGTCAAATATTTCACTCCATTTAAAGTATTGTAGTTGTGGGTTCAAACCTTTTCACAGTTGGCTGCTGACAAATAGCATATCTGTGAACAATGTTGTCAGAGTATTACGCCACTTTTAAGGACTGACAAAAAAAAACATATAAAAGACAAGCTGAAATGGAAAAAAGAAACATTTTTTCCAGGGTAATTACTTGTATATATGGCCAACGAAATAAAAAAAAATAAAGTTATGGACTGTGGAAGACATTTATGTGACCAGAATGAGCACTCATCTATAGCTGGTGATGATACCACCTAGCAGCACCTGTCCTTATTGTAAATGCATCTAACAGCATTAACGATAGGGAATAGAATAGATTTTATATTTTTTTGGCAGCACCAGCAGCACGCAGTATAAGGCAATAATACCTGGCTGGATCGATGTAATACGGTATCCATACTGCGATATCTCACCAGTAAAATTATTTCAGATAAGACAGTTAATATTCTAGAATATAGAATCTATTTGAATTGTCTTTCCCATTATTAAGGAGTGTGTCTCCTATACTGTTATTGCATATGCAGCAATTTTAAGGGCTGCCAAAAATTAGGACGAACTCCAATACACATTTGAAGAGAAGTAAAAAAATAAATAAATAAATAAAAACACAGTAGTATATTTTTAGTATAAAAACCAGACTCGCAAATGTATCCTCAATGTAATCACATTGTTCAGCTCCACACCTCCTCCTCCTCCTCCTGCTCGGCCTCCATCTCCAAAATGACCACATCAGTCACAAGCTGGAAGCACAGCCTTGGCCAAACGGCAACTGGCTGTGCTGAAGATAATATGCTTAATGCTTAGGTGACAAACCGCCCATCACTGCAGAGTTGTTGAAAGCTGTAACAGAGCGGCCTGATCTGTGGCTCTCACCGCTGAACATACAGCCAGGCATGGTCGTGTGTGAGAATGGGAGGAACCTGGTGATGGAGAAATGACAGCCGGAGTAGATAAGAGCCACATAGCAGCTGCAAAGTTTGCGCTATCATGAACTCTCCTGATGGAGAAGCCAGGGCCCACCCGAGGATTCTCTGCTGGGCCCGTCCAACCCTGCCGAGAAGCAGCCCAGGCTAAGAAAAGTGTGTGGGAAGGTTCCTGGACACTCTATGGCTGTTTTTTTTACTGTGGACTGGCTCCGTACTGTCCCTGGCCACATTCACTTGTCCACGTGTTTGTGGTTAGGCTGGCCTTCCCAGTAAGTGCACTGGGGAGGGCATGGGTAATGTTCTGAGACCCGTGCTTTTGAAGGCGGAGACGATACCGGGAAAAATAGTGGCGGCTGGAGACCAGATATGGACACCCAGCTGCCACCGCCATGAGGTTGTGGAAAGCTTCCGCCTCCACGAGCCTAAAAGGCAACATTTCAAGTGCAAGCAGTCCAGAAATGTGGCAGTTTAGTATTAAGGTCTGTGTGTGGGTGAGTGGCTGGCTGCATACTTGCGCTTGCATTCCAAGTAACAGAAAACTAAGAAGATGGATAGCCTCATAATCATCACAACCTGCAAGGTTTGCGCTATGAACTCTCCTGATGGAGAAGCCAGGGCCCACCGGAGGATTCTTCGGTTCTCTGATGGGCCAGTCTAACCCAGCCAAGAAGCAGCCCTGGCTAAGAAAAGTGTGTGGGAAGGTTCCCGGACACTCTATGGCTGTTTTTTTTTACTGTGGACTGGCTCTGTACCGTCCCTGGCCACATTCACTTGTCCATGTGTTTCTGGTTAGGCAGTCCTTCCCAGTAAGTGCAGTGGGGAGGGCACGGGTAATGTTCTTGGACCTGCGCTTGTGGAAGGCGGAGACGATACCGGGAGAAATAGTGGCGGCTGGGGTTGTGGAAAGCTTCCGCCTCCACGAGCCTAAAAGGTAACATTTCAAGTGCAAGCAGTCCAGAAATTTGGCAGTTTAGTATAGGCCTGTTTTGGTTAGCTGCATACTTGCGCTTGTATTCCAAGGACTATGGTAGGGGCAACTGAACACTGAGAAGGGACAAGGACGTGGACGATGATGGTTGCAAGTCTGCAATGACAGGTGCAGGATGGGAGGCATCTTCGTATGCGCCAGTGGATTGGCATGCACGCACAACAGCAAATGAGGCAGTGGTGTCACCCGCAGACACTGTTTCTGGACCTTGGTGTTCGGCCCAGCTAGTTGGGTGCTTTGCTGTCATGTGCCTGAGCATGCTGGTGGTGGTCAGGCTGGTAGTTTTGGTGCTCTTGCTGATGCTGGCCTGGCAGATGTTGCAAATGGCCTTTTTGGGGTTATCTGAACAGTCTTTAAAAATAACCAGAATCGGTAAGACCTAACAGTTGTACTGGCAACTTACGTCTTTTTGGTGTTCCGGGGAGCAGTTGCCCACCTTCTGTCTGTGGTCACCACACTGCTTGTTCCTGCCTGTTGTGGTGCTACACCTCCCCCCTGTGTGCTGCTGTCCTCACCCTGTATGTCCCCTTGCCAGGTTGAGTCAGTGACTTTATCGTCCACCGCTTCGTCTTACACTTCCGCACCCTGGTCCTCCTCCTGACTTTCTGTCCATTGTGTCTCATCATTATCCACCTATTGCAACAGTAATTGCACTTTCCCACCATCACCTTCGGGTGACCATGGCTGCTCAAATCGCTGCATGCGATCTTCTGTTGCCGTGCTCGAAGCTGGCTGGTCAAGAGGCCCGTTCTATCGAAGGAAAAGTGAACAGCTCTTGGAGTAACCCTGCACTCTAATCTCTCCTTCAAACCACATATCTAAGCTCTTTCCACTTCCGAGCGGACCGAGTGAGAGGTCAGAATCTATAAATGGAAAGATGAACTAAACAGCTCTTCGGTGTGTCCACGTGAGAGATCAGTTGTCTCAGGGCACTTGGAATGGTGGGAGGAAGGAGGATCAAGGTAATGAAGATGCCGACTCCAAGTAAAAAAATCTCCCGGATCCTCACATTCCTCAATTACGAATCAACAAAAACACTAGTGCATGCCCTCATTATCTCCCTTCTCGAATACTGCAACCTCCTGCTCTGTGGCCTCCCTTCTAACACTCTCGCATTCTTCCAATCTATCCTAAACTCTGCTGCCCGACTAATCAACCTGTCCCCTCGTTATTCCCTGGCCCCTCCTGTTAGAACCCTCCTGTTAGGTTTCTTCTGTCTTGTTGGTCACATGACTTTTTGCCTTTATAATCCAGCTCCGCCCTTCTGGCTTTGCTGGACTTCAGTGTTACTTTTATTCTTGAGCTAGCCAGGTGCCTTGTACCTTACTCAGTAGTTTGTTTGGTCCTTGGACCACTTTGTACTTTTTGTTTGTTTGTCTTTTTCCTGCTACAATTTCTGCTAGGAGGTGTCCAACTTTTCCCAGTCCTTAGTTCTTGTAGGGACCCCTCCCTTATATCTATAGGTCTGCGTTCAGACTAGCCGAGGACTGAGGCGGGTCTGTTCACAAGGAACCGGTTCCCCGCTGCATCGTAGGGAATCAGCTTAGTCCTATCATAGGGACAGTCTTCCTATCTTTCCTTAGTGCTTGTAGCAGTTCATAACAGTAAGTCCAGCCTTAAAAACTAATAAAAAACACTCTAAGGAAAGAAATCCAGATTTGAGCATGGTGTCGGTTCAGGAGTTGGCCCAACGCCTGCAGGGACTGTCTTTGGAGGTGGCCGAGCTCCAACAACACGTGAGTAGCTGTCCTGGAGTGCATTTTGTGGAGCCGAAGGTAGGACTGCCAGATTTTTTTTATGGTAAACAGCAAGATTTTTTTTCCTTTAATTTCCTTTAAAAACGCTTGTTTATTATATTTTCGTTTAAGACCCAGATCCTCTGGGAATGAATCACAGCGCATTGGGTTTATAATGTCACTTTTGCGCAAGGAACCACAGGGATGGGCCTTTTCTCTCCAACCTAATGATCCGTGTTTTAGATCAGTGGAAGATTTTTTTTCTGCTATGGGGTTGTTGTATGACGATCCTGATCGAGTCTCATCAGCTGAAACTGAATTGAGACGTTTGAAGCAGGGATCAGGTGATGTGGAAAATTATTGTACATACTTCCGTAGATGGTCTGCTGAGGTGGAATGGAACTATTCAGCATTGAAATGTCTATTTCTTGCTGGGCTAGGTGAAAGGGTTAAGGATCTGCTGATTGCCTTTCCATCACCTGGAACCTTGCAGGAGGCAATGCAATTAGCTATATGTGTGGACAGGAGACTGCGTGCTAAGGTTAATGAAGAGAAATCTATTGCTATTGCTGCTTCCAGTCTTCAGAGAGTCTGCTCGGACGGCGGAGAACCGATGGAGATTGGGGCGATGTCACCCCGCTCTCAGGAAAAAGACCGCAGGTTTGCTAAGGGATTGTGTTTTTACTGTGGTAAATCTGACCACTTTATTAAGAACTGTGAGCTTTGTTTGAACAAAGAAAAAAAAAAGGTCAGTTACGCCCGTATTGCCAGTTTAAATTCTAAGGAGGTATTTCTTTCTGGAAGCACCTCAGTCCAGGAGGAATTGATTGAATTTCGGGTAGTTGTGGATTGTGGTTCTACACTCAATGTGATTGACAATGGATTTTTGGAAAAACTTAAATTAGAATCCAAACTTTTGTCATCTCCTATTTCTGTGGTTGCTGTTGATGGCTCTCCTTTGAAATGTATTACTCACAAGGTTTTTGAATTTCCCCTCACCATTAATGGTATTCACCAAGAGAATTTGGATTTGGCGGTATTAAATAATTTGCCTTCTCCAGTGGTTTTGGGGTTACCTTGGTTAAAATTGCACATTCCTGTTCTGGACTGGTCTACCAATGAAATTAAGTCTTGGAGTCCTAAGTGTTATGATAAATGTTGTAACGGTCGCATTGCTGCTGTGGAAAATGGAGAATTACCTGTACCTATTCAGGATTTTTGGAAGTTTTTATCTGAGGAGGAGTTGCAAGTTTTGTCTCCTCATAGGGATTATGATTGCACCATTGAGTTTGTCCCTGGAGCTACTCTTCCCAAGAGTCGCTTATTTAATTTGACTATCCCTGAGAGAAAGGCCTTGGAGGAATACATACAGACGAGCTGGCCGCCGGTCACATTAGACCTTCTAAGTCACCTGTGGCTGTTGGATTTTTTTTTTGTAAAGAAAAAGGACGGCGGTTTACGTCCATGTCTGGACTTTCGCGAAATTAATAAAATTACCGTACGCAATCCCTACCCACTGCCGTTAATTCCTGACTTGTTTAACCAGTTAGTGGGGGCCAAGTGGTACTCTAAAATTGATCTCCGGGGGGCATACAATTTGTTACGAATGAAGGAGGGTGATGAATGGAAAACTGCTTTTAACACTCCGGTGGGTCATTTTGAGAATCTGGTTGTGCCTTTTGGTCTTACCAATGCACCAGCATTTTTTCAGAACCTTATTAATGACATCCTAAGGCCGCTGATCGGTAAGAATGTGGTGGTGTATTTGGATGACATTTTGATTTATTCGCCGGATCTGGAGTCTCATTGGCAGAGCATACGTGAGGTATTGCAGTTGTTAAGTGACAATTCACTTTTTGCTAAACTGGAGAAATGTGAGTTCGCTGTGCAGAGGATTAGTTTTTTGGGTTACATTATCTCCAGTGAGGGCTTTGAGATGGACCCAGTGAAGGTTCAGGCGGTGCAGGAATGGCCTAGGCCTATTGGTTTGAAATCGATTCAGAGATTTTTGGGTTTCGCCAATTATTACAGAAAATTCATTAAGAATTTTTCTATAATTGTTAAGCCACTGACCGATCTCACCAGGAAAGGTGCGAATACAGTTCAGTGGACTACTGAACTTTGAACATTGAAGCTTTTGTGTATCTCAAGGAGAGGTTCAGTTCTGCCCCCATCCTTATGCAGCCTAATGAGACCAAGCCTTTTTTGGTCGAGGTTGATGCTTCTTCCGTGGGGGTCGGTGCTGTTTTGTCTCAGGAAAACAAGGATGGAGTACATCCCTGTGCCTTTTTTTTCAAAAAAATTGTCTGAGACCGAACTTAATTACGATGTTGGTAATCGGGAATTGCTGGCTATTAAACTCGCATTTGAACATTGGCGTCATCTCTTTGAAGGTGCTAAATTTCCCATTCACTGATCATAAGAATCTGATTTATCTTGATGCTGCCAAGCGCTTGAATGCCCGTCAGGCTAGGTGGGCACTTTTCTTTTCGTGGTTTAATTTTTCTGTTACTTACATCCCGGGTACCAAGAATGTTAAAGCTGATGCTTTATCTCGCAGCTTTTCTCCCATGGTTGGTGCCGAGGAGGAGGAGAGCATTTTACAGGAAGGTGTTGTGATAGCAGCACTGGACTCTGTTTTGGAAGATGGGATTCTGAAAGCCCAGGAGGATGCCCCATCTAACACTCCCCATGGGAGGTTGTTTGTGCCTAGGAACTTTAGGAGAGATTTGTTTGAGGAGTGTCATGAGTCTCGGTTGGCAGGTCATCCAGGAATTTCTGAGACTAAGAGACTTGTAGGTCGCAGTTTTTGGTGGCCTGGGTGGCAGAAGGAAGTCATTAAGTGGGTGCGTCAATGTACTGTGTGTGCTAGAACTAAGTCTTCACATGCTCCTGCTGCAGGG
Organism: Phyllobates terribilis; assembly: GCF_046119375.1. NCBI lineage: Eukaryota > Metazoa > Chordata > Amphibia > Anura > Dendrobatidae > Phyllobates > Phyllobates terribilis. Next base: position 71,783,840 of record NW_027362762.1, read on the forward strand.
TTACTTTGCCCTCTGGAGGTTCCTAGTGCACCTTGGACGCATCTTGCTATGGATTTTATTACAGACCTTCCTGCCTCTGAGGGTTTCACTGTCATCTGGGTGGTCGTGAACCGTTTTAGCAAGATGTGTCATTTGGTTCCTTTCATCAAACTGCCCAGCGCTAAGACACTCGCTAAGGCGTTTGTTAAGGAAATTGTCAGACTCCATGGCGTTCCTACCGACATTGTTTCTGATAGGGGACCTCAGTTCGTGGCTCGTTTTAGGCGTGCTTTTGTGACAGGTTGCGAGTCCATTTGTCATTTTCTTCTGGATATCATCCTGAGTCTAATGGACAGACAGAAAGAAAGAACCAGGATGTTGAACAGTTTTTGCGTTGTTTTGTGGCTGACAATCAAGAGGGGTGGTCTGAGTTTCTGCCACTTGCTGAATTTGCTCTTAACAACCATATATCCTCTTCTGCTGGGTGTTCTCCTTTTTTTTGTTGTACTGGGAAACATCCATCGTTTGGGTCTTTCTCCAAATTGATATCGGCTGTGCCAGAGGAGGAGAATTTTTCCGGTGATTTGGAGAGAGTTTGGACTGATGTACGTGGTAACCTTCAAGAAGCTAACAAAAAATCCAAGAGGTACTTTGACAGGAAACGTCAAGAGGTTTTGTTTACGGTTGGTGACATGGTTTGGTTGTCCTCTAAGAATTTGCGTTTGAGGATTCCTTCTAAGAAATTGGGCCCGAAGTTTGTAGGGCCATTTAAGGTCCTTCAGGTAGTTAACCAATCTGCTGTTAGGTTGGAGGTTCCCACCTCCTGGAAGATTAATCCGGTGTTTCATGTTTCCTTATTGAAAAAAGCTGATGTTTCGGATAGGGATGCCACTGTCCCTATTCCTCCTGTGGTGGAAGACGGGGAATATGAAATTTCTCGCATTCTTAATTCTAGATGGCATAGAGGGAGATTTCAGTATCTTGTTGCTTGGAAAGGTTTTGGTCCCGAGGCTAACTCCTGGGTAAGGGCGGATGATGTCTCTGCTCCTAGACTTGTCGGAGCGTTTCACAGGAGGTTTCCTGATAGACCTGGGCCTGGAGGATCTGGAGGATCCTCATAGAAGAGGGGGTACTGTTAGAACCCTCCTGTTAGGTTTTTTCTGTCTTGTTGGTCACATGACTTTTTGCCTTTATAATCCAGCTCCGCCCTTCTGGCTTTGCTGGACTTCAGTGTTACTTTTACTCTTGAGCTAGCCAGGTGCCTTGTACCTTACTCAGTAGTTTGTTTGGTCCTTGGACCACTTTGTACTTTTTGTTTGTTTGTCTTTTTCCTGCTACAATTTCTGCTAGGAGGTGTCCAACTTTTCCCAGTCCTTAGTTCTTGTAGGGACCCCTCCCTTATATCTATAGGTCTGCGTTCAGACTAGCCGAGGACTGAGGCGGGTCTGTTCACAAGGAACAGGTTCCCCGCTGCATCGTAGGGAATCAGCTTAGTCCTATCGTAGGGACAGTCTTCCTATCTTTCCTTAGTGCTTGTAGCAGTTCATAACACCTCCTCTCTGTCAATCCCTTCACTGGCTCCCCATTACCCAGAGACTCCAGTTCAAACCCTAACCATGTCATACAAAGACATCCACAACCTTTCTCCACCATACATCTGTGACTTAGTCTCCTGGTACTTACCTGCACGCAACCTCTGATCTTTACAAGATCTCCTTTTCTACTCCCCTCTTATCTCCTCTTCCCACAATCGCATATAAGATTTCTCCCGTGCTTCCCCCCTTCTCAGGAACTTTCTACCCCACCATTTCTGACTCTTGTCTACTATTTAAACCTTCAAAAAGCAGCTGAAGACCCACCTCTTGCGACATGTGTACAACCTGCAGTAACCCTCACTCCACCATACCGCTGCATGACCAGCTCTATCCTCACCTACTGTATCCTCACTCATCCCTTGTAGACTGTGAGCCCTCGCGGGCAGGGTCCTCTTCTCTCCTCTCCTGTACCAGTCGCTGTCACATTTTTGTTCAAGATTATTGTAATTGTTTTTGCGATGTATACCCCTTTTTCACATGTAAAGCGCCATGGAATAAATGTCGATAAAGTAATAATAATAATGTGATCCAGACTCACATCTACTGAGACTGGACTATGTGGAACACAGGGTGGTGGTGGTGGTGGTGGTAGCAAACTGACTGTAAGCTTTATATGCTATCCAACCAACAATCTTTTCACACTGCTCTGGCTTCAATAGTGGTGTGCTGCGGTCCCCTAGGAATTGGGACAGAAATGTAGCTCAACATGACGTGGGTGTTTGTTGTGCTCCCTCAGCAGGCACAGTTTCATCTTGCCTACGGCCTCTGCGTGCACTATCACCATCACCATAACGTCCACTTCCCCGTCCATTGACACACACCTTGCCCATTTTAAATGGAGTTTAAGATTTGTGACCTTGCCAAAAATGTCTGTATTATTACCGCAGTAATATAGGATCACGTCTGATGAGATGACCACAGTTTTAGGCAGTGCCCTGGAAGTCAAATATGCTTCCAGAGGTCTTCCCCATGCTGTTCCCATGTCTTTTCAGCACTGTATGCATGTGTCTGATGATGTGTCACACACCACATGGTCAGATAAGGTTGTAAAATGTTAAAATGACATTTCCCAGTGAATGCATTTTTCACCATTGAAAGTCATGCAAAAGTGCAAAAACGCATCAAAAATTCTAAGTGTGAACATAGCCCAAGGTGTGGAGGAGTATTTTTGTTTTTGGCTATTTATTTTGCCTTATATACAAGTACAAGTCATTACCCTGGAAAGGATGTTCCTTAACATTTTTCCCAAGAAAATCCATTTTGGTTTCGTTTTTGTATGTTTTATCTTGAGTCGGTAAAAGTGGCGTAATACTCTGACAACGTTGTTGACAGCAGTGACCTGGGAGTCAGAGATGCTTCCAGGGGTCTTCCCCATGCTGTTCCCATGTCATTTAAGCACTGTTCCCATCGATTTGAGCAAATTTTAAGCCCTCTGCAAACCGCCGGGGGGAGCCGCCTGAAAAATTCTCGAGTTTCCCATAGACTTACATTGGGCTCATTGATCGGGTCGAGCACCCGAGTATTCCAATGTGCTCGTGTAGCACCCTGAGGATTCGGCTGCTACAGGGGTATTGCACCTCAACCCAGAGGTGTGATATTCCACTCCCGGGTAAGGATGGAGTGTGGAACTGAGCTCAGATAGACTGCATGCACTACATACATCCCATTCCAGAGGAGCAGGCCGACGGCACTCCCACTTAGAAATGTGCAGGTGCGACCGAGCCTGTTCCTGGCTGGAGTGGGAGGGGGGAGGAACATCCCATGTAGTGTAGGGGCAGATAGGGGGAGCAGTCTGGGTAGTGGTAGGAGCTCATTGGGTGCTGGTCACCTGAGCTCACACATAGAGGGATATATAAGGAGGGCACCAACTAGGATCAGGGTCAGACGCAGAGAGTAAGTCAGATGCAGAGGACAAGCCTGCAGAAAGAAACAACAGCCCTGGAGAGAGAGTGGAGTAAAGAAGGAGACCCAGAGGGGGACAAAGAAGGGACCCAAGAACCCAAATAAGAACACCGGGTGAGGAGTCAGCAGAAGGGTACCGGAACCCAAGCTGGTGGGGGTAAAGACATTCCCCAGCCAGAGACCGGAGACCGTGGGCAGAGTCTGTCACGGTCACCCACTACATTCACCCTGAAGGCACACCACATGGAGGGTCAGGGAACCTGAGGCCAAAGGTTGCCCAACAGAAGGCCCGAGGGAGCTGGATTTAGGTGAATCACTGGTGGGGACGGCTGAAGGAAGGACAGAGGGAGAGCTCAGGGCCACGCTCCGGACTTGTTTGGGGGTTGGCCGGATCCAGGACCTGGTGGACGCAGCACGGCTCGGGAGGTCACTTGGAGCTAGAGTGACCAGGAACATCTGCAGTAAGTAAAGACCCTTAACTGCACTACCCGAGTCTGTCATCATTACCGGCTGCACCGCACCACCACAACCCCCATCCTCTGCGCCTGTCCCCTCTGAGGCTATACCCCTCCCGTTGGGGGTTATCCCACCAAGCTGCGCATCCACCATCAGCCTCAGCGGACCCTGCAGCAGCGGCGGCCACAGTGACCGCATCACAACGGGTGGCGTAGTCGACACAACGAACTTTAATAACATCAGTAAAGACTGCCACATAACACTGAGCTTGACGCCCTGGGCACGGGACCGGGTCACAGCCGCTCGGAGACTACAACCCCCCATCTGATCCGGTGCCGGGTATTCCCCTCAAAAAGGAATATGTCCCAGGGGGCGCGTCAACTTTGGCGTAGTCGGCAGGATTACGTGCCCGCAACACCCGGGTACTGCGTGCCTGAAGAAAAGTGCAAGTTTACCTCAGAAAGAAGTCTCCCGCCGGTTCCGGAGGGTCCACGCCATCGGACTCCATCACCAGTCGTTTCCCGCCGATTGTCCGCCATTTCCAGCTTGTTCCCGCCATCTGCCGAGTTTCCCGCCACTGGGAAGCGATTCCCGCCAAAACCGCAGATTTCCCGCCTTGGAAGAGCAGCGGACGCCATTATGGGCGTGCCAAAGGAGGGCAGGAGGCCACCTCCCATCGTGGGCCAGGACAGAAAATGGCGCCAAAAGTGGAAACCGCCCCCACCAACAGAGACTGTGATGCTGGAGGTGTCTGTCAGCGTGAAAGAACTACCCCTGGAGCTGACAGTCACCGAGTTGCCCCGGGACCGCCCTCGAAGTGGGAGGAGACGAAAGAGAAGAGAAAAGATGGGTGTCGCTTGGGGCAGTCTAGAACGAGCGCACCCGGAGGCGAGGTGTCCAGAGCAAGAGCACCCGGAGTCGAGGAGAGAAAGAGTAGACCCGGGAATGGAGCGGCAGCAGAGCAGCACCGGCCCGCTGGCCAGGAGCCTGCAGAAGGAAGAAAGAGGAGGGCAGAGCAGCACCGGCCCGCAGGCCAGGAGCCTGCCAGGAGAGGAGCAGCGCAGCACCGACCCGATGGTCAGGAGCCTGCTGGACACCACGACCCCACTAGGCCTAGTGGAGGTCCTTGCACAGCTCCCCCGAGACCGGGAGTGTGCACAGACTGCCCTGGAGGGCCTCGCACGGAGGATGGCCCGGGTACAGCGAGAGACATTGGCGGAGTGGAGCCGGGAGATGGCCCAGCAAACCAAGACCCGGAGCACGCCAGCCGAGATGAGGAAGCAGACCGCCTCTGAGGATGGCGCGGGAGGACCCAAGGCCGGAGACGGCGCCGAGGAGGGAGCCGAACGCATGGAGGCAGGTAAAGGGGACGCCTATACCCCAAGCCGTGACACCGCTTACCTGCCCCAGCTCCCCGTCGCAGAGCCCGAAAGTCCCCCTGCTGTGCCCGAAAACGCCATGTCACCGACGCAGACTAGGCCCCAACCGGAAGCCGCCGCCGCGACCCCTGTGACGTCAGACGCCTCGACCCCGAGCGTGACCAAGCAGGAAGTACCACCAGCCTGGTCGCAGGGCCTAGAATTCCCGGGCGTCGCATCACCAACAGCGCCCCCTACCTCCGCGGAGCCTCCGGCCTGGTCGCAAGGCCAGGTAACCCAGGGCGCCGCCGTCCTAACGGTGCCCTTCACCTTCCAGGTGCCCCAGGCCTGGCCGCAAGGCCTGGGCAACCCGGGCGCCATCACCACCGCGCCCGTAATACCAAGGGTGCCACACCTGGGGGAGGACCTCTTCGGCCAGCTCACATGGCCGGACGGGCGGCCCTTCATCTGGCCCGAAGGGTACCCTGAGCTAGAGCGGCAGCAAAGACTAGGGCCCTTGTGTGAGCCCCTGATCCCGGCTCCAAAGCCCGTGACTCGGGTCTCGCCTCCACTCGAGGAAGCCCAGTTCGTGTGGGACCCCACGGGAGAAGATTTGATGGGGTTCACCGGAGAGACTCGGGCAGCTGCAGCAGAGCGTACCGAGTGTTGCCGTCAACAGCTGGCAGAGTTCAAGAGAGAGCGGGAGGAGAGGCGGGCCAGAGAGCAATGGGCCCGGACCCGCAGCGCGGAGCAAAAGAGCCGGACCAGAAGGGACCCCCGTGCAGCAGATCGTCCCCGTACCATCGGGACGGTAATAAAGTTTAATGCGCAGCATGGGTGGGGCTTCATAAAGGACCAGAACACCATGGGTGACGTCTTCGTTACCCGACGGGATGTCGAGTCTCACCTGCCAGAGGGTCACAAAGGCCGTGACCTCTACGTCGGTGACGAGGTAACGTTCACCCGGCACAAGTGTGCCAAGGGACCTTACGCCCTCCACGTGCATCGCCTGACAGAGGAGGAGTGGCGGTGTAGGGAGGAAGAGCCAGAAGACCCGGACGGGTTCAAGGCTAGGAGGTACTACGATTAAGAACAGTAGTAAAGAAAAACTGTATATAGTTACCCGTCGGGGTACACAAGAAACCGTGGCTGCTTTAACGTTTAGTCCCCGTTGGGACCAGTGAACAGTTTAGCCCGTGTGTCCCTTACCCAAACCAGGCTGAGGACTGTGAGCAGCCATCCCTTTCCCTTACCTGGCCGGGGACTGAGAACGGCCAAAATTTCCCTGTACATAGTTGCGCTTCCTAAAGCGCCCCCTACCGGTTTTATATGAGAAACTGTTTTTCAAAAGACTGTCGCACTTTACCTGGTCACGAGTTGCACGGTGACCAGAGGAGGAAGAAAGAAAAAGACGACGAGAAAGTTTTATATATATATGTTTTATGTGTTTTATATGTTTATAAAAATTTGTATGTTTGGTGTTTTTGTCTTTGCAGCCCGAGGACGTGCTGTGATTTACCAGGGGGGAATGTAGCACCCTGAGGATTCGGCTGCTACAGGGGTATTGCACCTCAACCCAGAGGTGTGATATTCCACTCCCGGGTAAGGATGGAGTGTGGAACTGAGCTCAGATAGACTGCATGCACTACATACATCCCATTCCAGAGGAGCAGGCCGACGGCACTCCCACTTAGAAATGTGCAGGTGCGACCGAGCCTGTTCCTGGCTGGAGTGGGAGGGGGGAGGAACATCCCATGTAGTGTAGGGGCAGATAGGGGGAGCAGTCTGGGTAGTGGTAGGAGCTCATTGGGTGCTGGTCACCTGAGCTCACACATAGAGGGATATATAAGGAGGGCACCAACTAGGATCAGGGTCAGACGCAGAGAGTAAGTCAGATGCAGAGGACAAGCCTGCAGAAAGAAACAACAGCCCTGGAGAGAGAGTGGAGTAAAGAAGGAGACCCAGAGGGGGACAAAGAAGGGACCCAAGAACCCAAATAAGAACACCGGGTGAGGAGTCAGCAGAAGGGTACCGGAACCCAAGCTGGTGGGGGTAAAGACATTCCCCAGCCAGAGACCGGAGACCGTGGGCAGAGTCTGTCACGGTCACCCACTACATTCACCCTGAAGGCACACCACATGGAGGGTCAGGGAACCTGAGGCCAAAGGTTGCCCAACAGAAGGCCCGAGGGAGCTGGATTTAGGTGAATCACTGGTGGGGACGGCTGAAGGAAGGACAGAGGGAGAGCTCAGGGCCACGCTCCGGACTTGTTTGGGGGTTGGCCGGATCCAGGACCTGGTGGACGCAGCACGGCTCGGGAGGTCACTTGGAGCTAGAGTGACCAGGAACATCTGCAGTAAGTAAAGACCCTTAACTGCACTACCCGAGTCTGTCATCATTACCGGCTGCACCGCACCACCACAACCCCCATCCTCTGCGCCTGTCCCCTCTGAGGCTATACCCCTCCCGTTGGGGGTTATCCCACCAAGCTGCGCATCCACCATCAGCCTCAGCGGACCCTGCAGCAGCGGCGGCCACAGTGACCGCATCACAACGGGTGGCGTAGTCGACACAACGAACTTTAATAACATCAGTAAAGACTGCCACATAACACTGAGCTTGACGCCCTGGGCACGGGACCGGGTCACAGCCGCTCGGAGACTACAACCCCCCATCTGATCCGGTGCCGGGTATTCCCCTCAAAAAGGAATATGTCCCAGGGGGCGCGTCACTCGACCCAATCATCGAGCACCCGAGCATTTTAGTGCTCACTCATCACTAGTTCAGTCAAATGAGGCAGATAGCTATTATCATGTAGATACCACACAAGGGAACTAAGGGTCTGTTTTTGTGGACCACCCAATTTTATAAATGGCACATGGTGAATGGGAACACAAGGGGTAGATATATCATTGGTGCAGGGGCCTAAGAGGTAAAGAGGCCTTCAAACACCTCCAAAGCAGGTGGAGTTGTGCATTATGATAAGCGTTTGGACTGTAAACTGTTACGGGTCCAGGTGGTGGAACCTCTGTGCTGTGGTGCAAGGAGGGACCAGAGGGGCATGACTAAGTACCTTCTCGGCCTGACCAAGGTCGCACGGCGGCTCAATCGACTCCGTGAACCAGGGAGGGACCGAGCAGGGAGACCAGGTGCCACTCTGGGACCGACCTTGTGTGAGAGCAGGTGACTCCCACGGGTCAGATGGCAGGAACTGAGAGGTACAGCAGATGAGCACGGCAGGAAGGCTGACGGATGGTCCGGGTAGATAAGCAGGCTGGTTCGGCAGATAGCCAGACAGGTGCTCCGGGTAGGCAAGCTAGCGGGCACAACAGGTAATAGGGAGGTGCTCCTGGTAGGCAGGCTGGCGGGCACAACAGGTAACTAGCAGGTGCTTCCAGGTAAGCAGGCTGGCGGGCACGACAGGTAACTGGCAGGTGCTCCAGGTAAGCAGGCTGGCAGGCACGGCAGGTAACTGACAGGTGCTTCCAGGTAAGCAGCCTGGTGGGCATGGAAGGAAACTGGCAGGCAGACTGGCGGCAGGACTGACAGGCAGACTGGCGGGCAGGACTGACAGGCAGCAGGACTTGAGGCTGAAGCAAGTGTTAGCACACGGAACAACAACCATTGCACAGGCACCTCCATATTGGAGGAGGTGCTTTAAATAAGGGAAGTCCTCCGGCCATTGGCCCGGGACTTTTTAGGATGACGCGCACGGCCCCTTTAAGAGGGAGGGAGCGCGCGTTCCCTAAGCACAGTACCTGGGGAGCTGCGCGCAGTGCGCACCACAGCAGCAGCAGGACGGAAGCCGGAAGACCCCGGACCAGGGCCGCGGCGGTGAGGGGAACGGCGTCTCTGCCTGGCAGGAGGCAGAGACACCGATGCTACAAAAAGGGCCCATACACTGTTCTTGCACAGGAACCAACTTGTGTCTGTGTCCGCCACTGTGGAGCACCATTACAGATTTTACATTAGGGCTAATTCTCGTAGAAATTTTTTTTTGTTTTACGCATAAAACTACATTTTACCAAAGACACATCACAAAGTACAGTTCAGCATTTATCGACGCAGGAGAAAATCTTCCTCTTTGTGCCGGATATAATCCTGTTTATAAATGAAAGCCCCAAGTGGAATCGGGGCACTTTGAAGTTGTGTGCGTGTGACCCGAGAACATTTATTGTAAAGTTAAAAGCAAAAGATATTTACTTTACCGCTAGAATTGGCCTAAACCAGCTGTTTTTTTTTACGGTGCCTATCCGGCAGTAAAAGGGATTTGTTCCTAGGAAGGACACGGTTTCCACAGCTACTTGTTTGTATAATGGAAGTGTCTTGGGAGACGGAGAGAAAATGCTTGTTTATCAGTAAGGGAATGGGTGGCTCAAACCTCTTTAAAGAGATTTATGGGAGCAATTAATCAGCAGGCGGTTCCAGCATGAAAGTTATTAGATATAATAATTAACTTGAGGGGGCTGCATTAGTGACTAGTGTGTTGACTTAATGATCATTAAAGCGGACAGTGAAATGCAATTGCAAGCATTTAAGACAAACACAAAAGTAAATTAGTAATGATTATGATTTATGAACTGAAAAAAATACGGTAGTCAATACTTTCCTAAGACGGATGGATGTTTATTCTCGGATTGCAGATTTAATATATAGTGTAGATCTCAGCAGACACCGGCTTGTGTAAGAAATATCACTCTATGTGCTCTGACATGGGTACGAAGAGCATAGTCCAACTTGCGTAGACCTCCAACTGGACAGAGGAAGCACATTCAATTTCATAACCATATAAAAATGTAAAAATGGAGAAGGAAGTTACTATATTGTGTCTATATTGAATGGGAATATGGTTGGAAAATATTACACCCATTGTCCGTTTGTCTAGTATTTTTTAGGTGGGGGCTCCTTAAAGAAGCACTCCTCCCATCAAACTTTTTCTCCTCTTAATATATTTCATTCATCATATACTTATAATTGCTCATTTTGCCTTTCTATACAGCCAATTCTTCTCTTTTACTTTTATGGAGTGAGTCTTCAAATTTTTGTAAAGAATGGAAATACGTAATATGAGGAGAATATTTAGACAGACAAAGTCCGTAGAGACCCAAAGCCATGTCAACTAAATGGTCAAAGACATCCTTATAATTCCTTGGGATGTAGCATGAGAAAAATAATGAACTTTTTAGAATTTACCAAATGGCTGCAATGAAACAAAGAGTGGAAAATTTAAGGGGGTCTGAATACTTTCCGTACCCACTATATATATATATATATATATATATATATATATCAATGAGTGGAACAGGCGGCCACGAGAGGTGGTGACTTCAATGGAAGTCTCCAAATAGAGGCTGGACAGACATCTGTCTGAGATGGTTTAGTGAGTCCTGCATTGAACAGGGGGTTGGACACAATGACCCTGGAGGTCCCTTCCAACTCTAACAGTCTACGATTCTACTGATGGGCTATCCTTAAGATAATAAGCTGTTCTCGTTGATGGTAGTATCCGGAACAGCCCGGATACAGAGCTGAATAGCTCCTTTGACAGCATAAGGGTCAGAATACTTTCCGTACCCTCTGTACATCTACTGTAGATAAACAATGAAGGTTTTAGTTACAGTGGGGCAAAAAAGTATTTAGTCAGCCACCAATTGTGCAAGTTCTCCCACTTAAAAAGGTGAGAGAGGCCCGTAATTAACATCATAGGTAGACCTCAACTATGAGAGACAAAATTAGAAAAAAAAATCCTGAAAATCACATTGTCTGATTTGGAAAGAATTTTTTTTCAAATTTTGGTGGAAAATAAGTATTTGGTCAGTTACAAACAAGCAGGATTTCTGGCTCTCACAGACCTGTAACTTTTTCTTTAAGAGATTCCTCTGTACTTCACTCATTGCCTGTAGTACTGGCACCTGTTTGAACTTGTTATCAGTATAAAAGACACCTGTCCGCAACCTCAAACAGTCACACTCCAAACTCCACTATGGTGAAGACCAAAGAGAAACCGGAAACTAAATTGTAGCCCTGCTCCAGGCTGGGAAGACTGAATCTGCAATAGGCTAGCAGCTTGGTGTGAAGAAATCAAATGTGGGAGCAATAATTAGAAAATGGAAGACATACAAGACCACTGATAATCTCCCTCGATCTGGGGCTCCACACAAGATATCACCCCTTGGGGTCAAAATGATCTCAAGAACGGTGAGCAAAAATCCCAGAACCACACGGGGGGACCTAGTGAATCACCTGCAGAGAGCTGGGACCAACGTTACACAGGCTACCATCAGTAACACACTACGCCGTCAGGGACTCAGATCCTGCAGTGCCAGACGTGTCCCCTGCTTAAGCCATTACATGTCCGGGCCCGTCTGAAGTTTGCTAGAGAGCATTTGGATGATCCAGAAGCGTATTCGGAGAATGTCATATGGTCAGATGAAACCAAAGTTGAACTGTTTGGTAGAAACACAACTCGTCGTGTTTGGAGGAGAAAGAATGCTGAGTTGCATCCAAAGAACACCATACCTACTGTGAAGCATGGGGGTGGCAACATCATGCTTTGGGGCTGTTTCTCTGCCAAGGGACCAGGAAGACTGATCTATGTACATGAAAGAATGAATGGGGTCATGTATCGTGAGATTTTGAGTGCAAACCTCCTTCCATCAGCAAGGGCATTGAAGATGAAACATGGCTAGGTTTTTCAGCATGACAATGATCCCAAGCACACCACCAGGGCAACGAAGGAGTGGCTTCGTAAGAAGCATTTCAAGGTCCTGGAGTGGCATAGCCAGTCTCCAGATCTAAACCGTATAGAAAACCTTTGGAGGGAGTTGAAAGTCCATGTTGCCCAGCGACAGCCCCAAAGCATCACTGCTCTAGAGGAGATCTGCATGGAGGAATGGGCCAACATATCAGCAACAGTGTGTGCCAACCTTGTGAAGACTTACAGAAAACGTTTGACCTCTGTCATTGCCAAAAAGGATAAACAACAAAGTATTGATATGATATGAACTTTTGTAATTGACTTATGTATCCTGTATACTCCGGTACAGTCTCTGCCAAGCTTCACAATCACCGTGGAAAAACTTCCTGCCACCACCAATCGTTTATACAAACTGATTGGACACCCATTACAGGTAGTGTATGACTTCAGGCATGAGGTTTATACAGCAAGAGGAAAAATTTATAAAATGTTACATATTTAATCCTAAAGTAGGCAGTGTTTATATACAAAAGATGTTACAAAATGAGAACAAAATAATAATGGATATACAATTATGTAAAATAAAAATGTAATGTACAAAACCTGATGTCATAGGTTTTTATGTTTATGGAGGGAAGCGCTCCGATTAGGAAAATGGGACACTCTCACAGCCAACTGTGTCTTCCAGAAATGAGCAATGACAAATCTCAAACTCTGATTTTATTAGATAAAGATTGGATTGCACCCATACCTCCCCTTCATGAGCTCATATAGGGGCTGGTCATATTTCCTATCATGATTTTAGCTTTCCATAGGTAGGAAACATGGCATATATAAGACTAACCCTTTGTCTGAGGTTAACTTGGGGTGGATTGGCAGGTCACACAGTGATCGCCTTACATTCGCCAATTCATCACAATGTTGAATATATGTCTCCCATATCAATAGGACCTACATCTGTCCTAAAAACACCAATATTCATAACTGGACTGCAGCCCTGAAGTGTATGCTTGCAGTTATTTCAACATAGGAATGCAATAGGCATGTGAAGATAAGGCATCTTCCACAGACCATTGTGTCTGTGACCCATCAGATAACCTACTTTAATTATCTGTTCACAGTAGGAGGGTCCTAGCTGAATAAGAATAATGTGGAGTGTAATAAACTGTGAGCTTTTTTCTTCAATTCATGATGAGCCATGCTTCCATCCTGAATATGAGGTTGACAACAACAAACAGAAATCTTCCTGTCATGTAATTGATAAAGTGTTTTTCAAAAATATATAACATTTTATTATGCAAAGAACAGCATTTATGAAAAGCTGGCACTGGAATACCCCTTTATCTCATTAGATTTTTGATCTTACTGCTATGTAGTCTTGGATTTACCGATTGTGTTTTTGCTCCCGGGTATCCTTCCTTCGTGCACAATTGTCTGTGGCTATATTTAAGTTCATCCTTTAAAGCAAAAGAAAATTAATTTTCAATTAACATTCACTTTGCAGCTCTTCCATCATGAATGTTTATATTCTTGCCTTTGGCACCTTCTTTTTGTGAATTTTCTGTTTACCTTTAAGGCTTTATTTTTCTCCCCATCAGTTCGCACCACAGGTATTGAGGTATATATTGCGTCGGGGCAAAATTGTGCATTGGGTTATGACGTTCCCTTAAAGTGATTTCCCGAATTTTATGTTTACTAAAGCAAGATAGATAGATCCCTCATCTGCAGACATTAATTATCCTTCTATGATTTATGCCTCGTCTGCTCCCACCATAGACTCGCTTTGCTCACTTTCGTGCATCAGCTCGTGTCATTAATGACAAATGCATAAACATTTTTATGACGGCAATAAATCCACTTCACAAGTATGAATTTAAGAAGAAAAACAAAGCAGATTTAGATGAACGAGGCGTATTAACTCTTAGCATTATTCCAGGAGCACATTGATTGCCCAGGACATGTGCCAAGCACGTTACACTAAGTCTGTAGAACATGCTAAATCTGTCACATTTACCATAAGAGGCACCCAACTCGGCATGTGACATTGCAAGTGCAGGCACGTACTCTCCAGGATCGATAGGCTCCTTACTGAGCCACAGGCTGAGTAAAAGAAACCTGGTAATATCACTATACAGTATTGATTTTACAGCAATTTCATTTAAACACATGGAGTCAAACTTATTTGCCGTTTCAAACACTATAAATAAGATTTTAATTGAAATGTTCTCTCCTTCATAGACCAGGACGATGCAAGAATGTTCTGTTTTGTACTATTGAACTTTACTGGGGAAATTTATTGTTAGCTTAAAAACGTCAAAAATTGTAGCGTTTGACATATTCAGATTTTTGGGGGGGATGTTTGCCTGTCTTGAAAAGTGCAGAGATAAATGGGCAGAGTTCATACTTGCCCACTTTCCAGCATTGCGTGTGTGAGACTTCCAGACAAAGGGGAAACCAACCTGGACTCCAAAATGAGATTAGAAATTTCCCACCGGAAAGCAGTGATGTGTAAGGTGCCAGAGGGTGGCAGCCGTGGTCGAGCTCCAGCTCCATGACGCCCTGACTCTTTACAGGAAAGCCGTGTCGCAGTTCCAGTGTGCTGTCATGTGTGGGGTGCACCATACTCACTTGCAGCCGCACACAGATCAGGGGACATCCGGTTCGTTCCAACACATAAAAGTTTACTGGACAGTTCAAGTACATCAGATTGTAACATACAGCATCCTCTGTTTCTTGCTTGCATAGTACGTACATTTCCAGCTTTTCTTCATTTTTCCTGAACTATCCCTACATCCACTGATCCTGTCAGTCCCTGGGATTTCCTGTTCAGTCCGCAATATATCCGAGATCCGTTACCTTTCCCTCACGTGGTTCCACATCCATCTTCCTCTGTACGGAAGGGGTTAAAGTACTCTCCATAGCACCTGTTTCGAGCTTTAGGCTCCGGACGTTGTAGGACTGTCCGCAAAGAGTCTTGTAAGGTCTCATACCGCCCAGAATAACATGCACTCATCTCTGCTATCAGCCCACAGCACCTTGAACTTGACTTTGTCACACTACTCAATGGACTCTCTATCTGCATAACTATCAGGACGTAATCTTTTTACTGGCCTTATCCCTTCCCAATGTGGGCTAGTCCCAAATATTAACTGTATCTTATACTAATGACCTAGCTTATAGCTAATGTCCCACAATAAGCACCACTTTTACATTACACATTACCAAACCACAGTACATGGCAATTCACTTACTACACAATATACACCGGAAAACTGCAGGACATAGTTCACACTTAACGTGACACAATACATGTTTGAAAACGCATGACACTATAATCACCTTACGCAATCATTGTCTTCAGGGGCAGGAACACGACAGTACAGTCCACACCCATACAGCTGTAACATTGAGAATAATTGAGAAAGTTGCAGTATCCTATGTTGACTGCACTAGTTATGGTGGCTCCTGTAACATGTAATTGGTTCTTTTAGCTCCAATCACGTCAATAGAATTTAACAATAAAGCAAAAGTTACATTTTATCCCCTTCCCGAAATAAGATGTACTGCTACAGTATATCCTAAATTGGGTATGGCTGTGTCAAACAGGCTTAGGAGCTGAGCCCACACCATAAACAGCGGGTGTCGACTGTGTTACATGGCTTTTACCTGGCCCATATTTTTGGTCCTAGTGCAATCCGACAAGACATTGGATCACACTCAGACCAATATTATTCTATGGGGCCGTGCATATGTCTGATTTTTTCCTCGGACTGAGTCTGTCCTAAGAGCAAATAACAGCATGCATGATTTGCATCCGATATTCAGATCACACTCTGTCATGCAAGTCAACGAGTCCATGAAAAAAAATCAGATTGCACTCGGATGACATTTGAGTGCAGTCCAATTTTCACAGTTTTTCCACCTTCTCCTCATCTGAGAAAATCAGATCACACTATGCGGACACTCTGATCAGAGCGTGATTAGTATAATCGCCCTGATTCTCTCGGATGAGAGAAAATATGAAGGGATGACCCGAGCCTAAGTGCAGCCATTGGAGTTAGCACTGACCAGTGCTGTTTAAATTGTGCGATCACAGTGGGGCGTTCATTTGGGAGCCTATCAACTCTCCTTGAGATGTGATTATGGGGTGCTAATGAGTTGCCATTTGGATACTCCTGTGAAGCACAGCCAAAAGCTTTTTTTGGGGTCCATTATTTTCGCTATGTACAGTTATATGAAAAAGTTTTGGCACCCCTATTAATCTTAAGCTTAATGTTTTATAAAAATTGGTGTTTTTGCAACAGCTATTTCAGTTTGATCTATGTAATAACTGTTGGACACAGTAATGTTTCTGCCTTGAAATGAGGTTTATTGTACTAACAGAAAATGTGCAATCTGCATTCAAACAAAATTTGACAGGTGCATAAGTATGGGCACCCTTATCATTTTCTTGTTTTAAATACTCCTACCTACTTTTTACTGACTTACTAAAGCACTTTTTGGGTTTTGTAACCTCATTGAGCTTTGAACTTCATAGCCAGGTGCATGCAATCATGAGAAAAGCTACTTAAAGTGGCCACTTGCAAGTTGTTCTCCTGTTTGAATCTCCTCTGAAGAGTGGCATCATGGGCTCCTCAAAACAACTGTCAAATGATCTGAAAACAAAGATTATTCAACATAGTTGTTCAGGGGAAGGATACAAAAAGCTGTCTCAGAGATTTAACCTGTCAGTTTCCACTGTAAGGAACATAGGTAGGGAAGTGGAAGAACACAGGGACAGTTCTTGTTAAGGCCAGAAGTGGCAGGCCAAGAAAAGCTTCAGAAAGGCAGAGAAGAAGAATGGTGAGATCAGTCAAGTACAATCCTCAGACCAACTCCAGAGAGCGGCAGCATCAACTTGCTGCAGATGGTGTCACTGTGCATCGGTCAACTATACAAAGCACTTTGCACAAGGAGAAGCTGTATGAGAGAGTGATGCGAAAGAAGCCGTTTCTGCAAGCACGCCACAAACAGAGTCGGCTGAGGTATGCAAAAGCACATTTGGAGAAGCCAGTTTATTTTTGGAAGAAGGTCCTGTGGACTGATGAAACCAAGATTGAGTTGTTTGGTCATACAACAAGGCGTTATGCATGGTGGCAAAAAACACAGCATTCCAAGAAAAACACTTGCTACCCACAGTAAAATTTGGTGGAGGTTCCATCATGCTATGGGGCTGTGTGGCCAATGCCGGCACCGGGAATCTTGTTAAAGTTGAGGGACGCATGGATTCCACTCAGTATCAGCAGATTCTTGACAATAATGCTCAAGAATCAGTGATAAAGTTGAAGTTACGCAGGGGATGGATCTTTCAGCAAGACAATGATCCAAAACACCGCTCCAAATCTACTCAGGCATTCATGCAGAGGAACAATTACAATGTTCTGGAACGGCCATCCCAGTCCCCAGACCTGAATATCATTGAACATCTGTGGGATCATTTGAAGAGGGCTGTCCATGCTCGGCGACCATCAAACTTAACTGAACTGGAATTGTTTTGTAAAGAGGAATGGTCAAAAATACCTTCATCCAGGATCCAGAAAATCATTAAAATCTACAGGAAGCGACTAGAGGCTGTTATTTTTGCAAAAGGAGGATCTACTAAATATTAATGTCACTTTTCTGGTGAGGTGCCCATACTTATGCACCTGTCAAATTTTATTTGAATGCAGATTGCACATTTTCTGTTAGTACAATAAACCTCATTTCAAGGCAGAAACATTACTGTGCCCAACAGTTATTACATATATCAAACTGAAATAGCTGTTGCAAAAACACCAATTTTTATAAAACATTAAGCTTAAGATTAATAGGGGTGCCCAAACTTTTTCATATAACTGTACTACAAGCAATTGCAGGTTCAAGTCACCTATGGGAGCTAAAACATACAGTGAAATAAAAAAAAAAAGTTCTTAAAAAAAACAACATAATTTTGAATTACCTTTTCATTAAAAATAATAAAAAAAATAAAGAATCAGCATATTCAATACTGCCACGTCAGTAAAAGTTCGATCTATAAACATATAAAATTATTTAACTATTAGGGAAAAAAACTAAAGCGCAAAAATGAAAAAATTTGTCCTGGTGGTAAGGGGTTAAAATTTAAACAAATAGTCAAATTTGAACATGGAGGCCAAGCTTTGTGTCCTCTCTAGTCGCCCATTAACATGGTGGGAACAAGGCTGGTCTTTTCATCTTTATACTGCAGTGTATGGGGAAAAATTGACTGCATTTACGGAGACGGCTACATTCTATAGTATCACTTAATAAAGCTTTGGGATTTGATAAGGTCAATATGTGAAGCCATAGCAAGCGAAATCCTAAAAGCAGCTCTCATTATTATGCTAAATAGTTATTTCTGATGTAAGCTGATAAATGCTGGCGGTTAATTAGTGAAGTCTAGAAAAAAAACACTGACCACGGTATAAAATGTATCCTGGGAGGAATGGACGATGTTATATAATACAGAACATGGGAACAGCTGCTTGTATTAAAATACTCAGCGAGAATAAGAAATCCCAAAGGGCACAACTAGAAATGGTATGACATAGACAAAGAGAATACAGCCGTGGGCTCGTAAAGTAAAAAAATTATGGGGAATGTGGACTGGGAAACACTTTATAGAAATCAGTCAATGCATGATGCCTTTGTCTACTCGTGTCCCTCTTATCCTCTATACCTTGCAATTAAAAGGTTTTTCCGGGCTGGATATAAATTTACTCCACGTGACTGCATTTTGCGGGATCCTGACAGTGTGCAATATGCATAATGTCAGGATTCCCCTCTACTGCCAGCTCAGGAGGTCGTCACGTGACGCCAAGTATGCAATTTGAATAGCTGCTAACTAGCTTCTCATCCACTTCTGTCAATAGGAGATTGAAAGAAGCAGGAAAAGTTGCACATGACCCCAAGTATGCAAATTGCTCAAGCTGGAGATAGAGGGCAACATGCACACTGTCAGGATTCAGCAATCTGTTCAGCACAGAAAAATTACCTATGGCCTCGATTCATTAAGATTGGCATTTTCTACATCAGTCTTAGGCCACGCCCCCACTATCAGTATTTGGTCAGTATTTTTTCTCAGGAGTGGGAGCCAAAACCAGGAGTGGGTGATAAATGCAGAATTGGTGAATTGTTTCTATTATACCTTTTCTCTGATTGTTCCTCACCTGGATTTGGCTCCCACTCCTGAGAAAAACTACTGACCGAATACTGACCAAATACTGATAGTGGGGCTGTGGCCTTAATGTGGGGCGTGCAGCAATTAAATGAGCCAAATTCATTAAGAGACGCACACCACTTAATGAATTCAGCTCATCCCATCATCTTTATTCTCATTCGCACATGGAAACACGAGACGCAATGGAATAAAGCTAAAAGGGAGAAGATACAGATTAGATATTAGAAAACACTTTTTGCCAGTGATGGTGATCAATAAGTGGAACAGGCGGCCATGATAGGTGGTGAGTTCTCCTTCAATGGAAGTCTTCAAACAGAGGCTGGACAATAATAAATAATTTTATGGACGTTAATTTAACAGAAAACAAGTGGCTTGTTGGAAGCAATGTAAAGACATGGGGCCGGTATGTGGAACATGGGGATGCTGTCTCATTTACAAAGTAGGAAAAAACAGATAAATGAACATTTTAAAGAAAATAAATCTGCAAGTTTGCATCATGTACACCTACCAATAGTTGTAAAGCATATTTGTGGCAAAGCCCCGACCCCATGATAACTCGAGACACACACACACACTCCTGAATATGGATTTATGGAGTGAAATGGAGAAAAAGCCAGCTCACCCAACAATGTAGTTCAATCTGTTCAGAAGCCTGTGATCCACGCCACTGCGTGAGTAGACACTGGGAAAGAGAGGAAGGCGATCCAGCTTCTGATCCGTAAATCAAGATGGTGCAAATAAAATCATGAAGTCTTTATTCCAAAAATTAAAACATTTCCAAACATCAAGAATTAAGACAAAAAACATCAAAATTCTCCATACGGGGAGATGGTAGGGGGGACATAGGACGAAAAAAAATTAGAAGAACCAGACGCATTTTGAACGGAAGAGCGTTCTTAAACTTGGTTTAAATAATTTACTAGATGTGGGCAGGGTGAATTGAATTCATCCTGAATTCCACAAAAAAATTGGATTTGTCTTAAACCTAAATATTTTGTGCTTTGGTTTTTGATAACTGGATTCAAAAGGGCCAGGAAGGTGTAAAAGAAATGTAAAAAAATCTCACCTTCTGCCGGACCTTACTTTGTCCTTGCAGCTACAAGCTTGGTCAATCCAGACCGGTCTTCCTCAAACCATGGGTCTCATTGGATCTTGGGCACCTCTGCCGACCATGAGGCCTTATGGCGCCATGACATCACGTGAGACCTAACGGGCGCCCACATGAAGTGGGTGTTTCATGGACTGAAGACTTAATGGGAACTGTGAGGAATACGCACATGGGTCTTCTGAGTATCAGCATAGATAAATGATTTTTATATATTTATTAATAATAAATAACTTTTGTTATATAACATACTGTACATATGTTTGCTAGAATCTGCCAATTAAAGGGAACCTATCATGTAAATGAACCTAATCTGTAGGTTAATAACATTCTGACACCATGTGGCACCGTCATTGAGAGCCCTGCTGCCAGGAGGAAATTAACTTTATTCCTCCCGGTAGTGTTTGGCTTCCAGTCATAGGGGTTGCACCAGTGCAAGTTCAGTCACTGCCCTGTGTATAGAGAGCAGCGGCTGTAACCGCACCCCCGGCACTGACTGACAGCAGCTCAGCATTAGGGCTCAGCATTAGAGCCAGTGTGTCACCCCAGGCCTGGATGCCACAAATATTAAAGGCTGTGTCTGATAGCAGGAGGGAGGTTCCCTGGTCAGGGACAATTAGCATACAGCACCTCCTGTCCCAGGCCAGTAGGGGTAGCTGGCTGCCCCTATAAAAGCTGGAACTGAGGGCAGGGTTAGAGAGAACTGGACGACCTAGCTCAGGACTGAGATTAGTCCCAGAGAAGGAGGGACAGTTCAGCTGTAGCCAAGGAGTCCGTGAGGCAGAGGAGAAGCTGCGAGCCAGGGACAGAGGCGACGAGAGTCGGTCCTGGCTGAGAGAACTACACTACCGGACATTGGGGTCCGAGGCTGTCAGGGTTGCAAGCCCAGCAGCAGAGAACCAACCCGCGAGGGATTTCAGGTCCCTTGGCCTAAGAAGCCTGGAGGCTCCGCCACACAGAGGGACCAGTACAGCACGGAGAAGCAACAGGTACCTAAGGCCCGAGTCGCAAGCCATACAGGCGTAGTACACGGCCAGCTCAGGGACGTGGGCTATTACACCCCGAAAAGGGGGATAGTCAGCAAGGGCAGAGAGAGAACGGTAGGCCTTCACACTCACCCTGATCAGTGGGGCTCGCCCGAATGCTCTCAGACACCCAGGCCCATTCCTACCCGGTACTCCTGTAGGGTCATTAGTAATACTTACAATAAAGACCCTGGACTGTTTGAAGCGGATTCTGAACTCTTATTATTGCGGCCTGCACTATCACCCCCAGCATTCACAAACGCTGCCCTGAGGCTACACTCTTCCCGTGGGGAGTTATCCTATCCCTGTGCTGCACACCAACATCAGCCTCAGCGGTCTACCTAGCAGCGGCGGTCATCCCTGACCGCAATCCACGGGTGGCGTAGTCGGACATTCATAACTCCACAAATAGACTGCCACAGCATTTGATCTGACCACCCTGAGCCACGGGATCGGGTTACCACTACTACCCCCAACATTGCACTGAAGCCCGGTTCCGGGTGCCCCACGGCCCAGGGGGCGAGTCACCAGCTGTCAGTCAGTGCTGGGGTCGCGGTTACAACCGCTGCTCTCTATACACAGGGCGGTGACTGAACCTGTGCTGGCGCAACCCCTATGTCTGAAAGTTCAACATTGCCAGGTGCGAATAGAGTTCATTTCCTCCCAGCACTATTAACTTGCAGATTTACCCAATATCTGCAGGTTAATAGCATTACTTTACATGACAGGTTTCCTTTAAAGGAATAATCTTATCATTTTAAATTGGTAAAATTGAAAAGTGGTTGCAAAAACAAACAACTTTGCAATTTATTTGTTATTAAAAATCTTCTCTGTTTTAAAGAATGAAGGAATTTTTTATTTTATTGGTTACTGCTCGTTACGAGCCACCATTGCAGTCTATCAGCAGTAGCCGGTCTCCTTGTCGAGAACAGTGCTTGCAAGTTCTTTTCTGTTGAGATTGTAATCGCTGACCTGGATCGAGCAGTGCTGCTAATTTCAGCCTCTCTGTGCTCCTCTGATGCTGCAGAGACAAAGCTGCCTCTGCTTGCAGCATCAAAGAGCGAACACTTCGAGCCAGGGGCGCAAACATGACATTTGACCAAACAGTCAATCAATCAACGCGCTGCCCCTATGCAAGAGGGAAACTGGCAGGTAGGTAACCGATGCACTTCTGAAGATGAGTTGAAACAACTGCTTTAAACCTAGGTATACCTTCAGTAATAATAATAGGTCTAAAGGATTCTTTACTGTAAGAGCAGCAAATTATCCAATAAAGGAAGGTGCTATTGACTAAGATAGTAGAAACAGCAGTGGCAAAAAATGTAGCTGTACGTCTGTACATTATGTTAAACCCCACTTATTAAACTGAGCTCAGACGATAATAACCATTTAGCAAAGATAATAGAGAAAGCGAAGAACAGCTGAGTATTCATCGCATGACACTGGCCAGAATGCTATTTACAGACAATCAGATGAGATTCGGTCACAGCAATGGTCGGTATACACCTTGAATACCCAATAAGTAAAGTATTGACTGAATGTACCGGCGTATATAATTATCGTTTCCTGTAAGTCTCTGCTCTTGAGGAGTGCAGATATTAATAATATAATATTAAGCATCAGTGAAAAAAGTGAAACATTTGCTAAAATTCAAACAGAAATTTTTCCATCATAAAATGTTCTAAGATTTGACATCATAGAGCGATAATCACATTTCTAGTAGTCCTTGAAAATGCAGGCTATCATTTATTTCCCAGGCCCTTGTAAAAGGCATTAATTCACAGCAAAAAAAAAAAAAAAGCCATATTGTTATACAATGGTGGCTGCGTTACAATCAAGGTGGGTGGTACAGAACCATTTATATGAAGAGGGCAGAGCATTAATTATATGAGATACTATAAAGCAAATTTATGCTGTAAGGGAAGGCTATGCCGACAAGTCGGAATCTAGAATGTAGGATCAGTAAGTAGGAAAAAAACAAGTAACAAATAAAATATTAACTGAATGTAAATATGTAAATAATAAAAGTCATATACTAGGTGTCATAAATGAATAGACAGTAAATATGTAATAATAGAGATCACAGCGTAATAAATATTATACACATAGTGAATGCAAAAAGAAATAAATAAAAGAAAAAGATTGCGATTTAGAAGGTTCATTATAATAAGGGATAGTCTCTTAAAGGGTTATTCCCATCATCACAAATGGGTATTACTGAATAGCACTTATAAATATAAGTATTTTTTTCAATTTCCTGTTTATTACAATTTTCAGTCGTTCTTGAGCTCGTTTCCTTGGAGACCGACCACCGGTGTTAGCCACAGAACATAATCAGTGCTTATAAGTAGGGTGAGCGGGCCCGTGGGGGTCTGGATAGGATAAAAATCTCTCTCTCTCTCTCATCACTGGAGGGCCCTGTTATCGCCTAATCCCAGGGAGCTTCAGCACAGTGCTTACAAGCTAAACAGCAGTGGTGGTCGGTCTCCTAGGCAACAAGCTGTAAACAAAAGTGTTAATATCTCATGAATGGCTGAAAATTTTAATAAGCAGTAAATTGCAAAATTGCTTATGCTGTATTTATAAGCAATATCCAACAACACCCATTTGTGAAGACAGGAATAACCCTTTAAGGAACTGGCTATTTTTCAGTTTTGCGCCTTCATATTCTCCTCCCCATCATACAAGAGCCATCGTTTTTTATGGTTTAATTAACGAAGCCTTATGAGGATTTTTTTGTGCAAGTTTGCGGGGCGAGTTGTTACTTTGATTGATACCATCCACTTTACCATATAATGTATTCAAAAAACAGAAAAAAATTCCAAGTGCGGTGAATTGACAGAAAATAAAAATATGGAGGGGGGAGCTCAAGAGCTAAAAAAGACGATCCATAGGTCCTTAATAATAAAAATATATATCTTTATTTGAACAGGATATTTGAAAGAAGGTGCATACACAGACATGTATTAAAAACCCCACCAAATCACGTGCCACATGTGTGTAGACCACATATTTACATATATAGCATACTTGCATAGACCAAAAAGCAGGGTAAATAGCACACCAAAAAGGAGACAGAACAAAGTTCAAATTTCCCCATATGTCTCAGTGTATCAGCACATAATATTAGCATAGTATCTTACCCACTCAAAAAGGAGGCCCCCAATTAGGTCCTGCACATGGGCTTCCCGACGCGCGTTTCGGCGCTAGCCTTTTTCCCTTGAAAAATATCTACATAGGTGTATAGAGGCCCATTTCCAAAACCACCACTCCAGTGTTTTAATGGTACATTGTGTTTGCTAACTGTGTTTGAAGGCTAATGGATGTTTAGAAAACTCTAGAAAGCCCTTGCACAAGTATGTTAGCCCAGCTGAAAACGGTTTGGCTGATTTGAGAAGCTATAAAATTGACCTTCCTTTGAGCTAGTTGAGAATCTGGAGCATTACATTTGTTTGTTCTATGAAACTCTCAAAATGGCCAGAAAAAGAGAACTTTCATGTGAAACTCGACAGTCTATTCTTGTTCTTAGAAATGAAGTCTATTCCATGCGAGAAGTTGCCAAGAAACTGAAGATTTCCTACAACGGTGAGTGCTACTCCCTTCAGAGGAGAGCACAAACAGGCTCTAACCAGAGTAGAAAGAGAAGTGGGAGGCCTCGCTGCACAACTGAGCAACAAGACAACTACATAAGAGTCTCTAGTTTGAGAAATCGACGCCTCACAGCTCCTCAACTGGCAGCTTCATTAAATAGTACACGCAAAACGCCACAGTGAAAAGGCGACTCTGGGATGCTGGCCTTTAGGGCAAAGTGGCAAAGAAAAAGCCATATCTGAGACTGGCTAATAAAAGGAAAAGATTAATATGAGCAAAGGAACACAGACTTTGGACAGAGGAAGATTGGAAAAAAGTTTTATGGACAGACGAATCAAAGTTTGAGGTGTTTGGATCACACAGAAGAACATTTGTGAGATGCAGAACAACTGAAAAGATGCTGGAAGAGTGCCTGACGCCATCTGTCAAGCATGGTGGAGGTAATGTGATGGTCTGGGGTTGGTTTGGTGCTGGTAAAGTGGGAGATTTGTACAAGGTAAATGGGATTGTGAATAAGGAAGGCTATAACTCCATTTTGCAACGCCATGCCAAACTCTGTGGACAGCGCTTGATTGGAGCCAATTTCTCCCTACAACAGGACAATGACCCAAAGCACACCTCCAAATTATGCATGAACTATTTAGGGAAGAAGCAGGCAGCTGGTATTCTATCTGTAATGGAGTGGCCAGCGCAGTCACCAGATCTCAACCCCATTGAGCTGTTGTGGGAGCAGCTTGACCGTATGGTACGCAAAAAGTGCCCATCAAGCCAATCCAACTTGTGGGAGGGGCTTCAGGAAGCATGGGGTGAAATTTCTCAAGATTACCTCAGCAAATTAACAGCTAGAATGCCAAAGTTCTGCAATGCTGTAATTGCTGCAAAGGAGCATTCTGTGACCAAAGCAAAGTTTGAAGGAGAAAATTATTCTTTCTAATAAAAATCATTATTTATAACCTTGTCAATGCCTGGACTATATTTTCTAATCATTTTGCAACTCATTTGATAAATAAAAGTGTGAGTTTTCATGGAAAGCACGAAATTGTCTGGGTGACCCCAAACTTTTGAACGGTAGTGTATGTATATTGTAACAGTTTAGGTGATTAGCTCACAGGATCTCTGACTCCTGAGACAGATGGCTATTTCAAGAATACAGTCCACATCAGGAAAGTTTGTTGTAATGGAAGAAACCAGGTTTATTTTCTTTTTATTCTGGTCAGCAAAAACAAAAAAAAAGCATAATGCAAAAGAAAATCTGAGGTTGTCTGGCTGCTAACAACACATGGAAATACTATATAAAGAGAGTTGGACTTAATTCACAGCACCCAAACAAACATAGCAGTGGATTTCCTCCCAGTAGTAACTTAAAAAGAGATTGCTCAGGTAGTAGACAACCCCTTTAATTTGTCCTCATTTTACATTCAGAGAGTTCTCCGTGACTGTGACTGTCCATTGCTGCTTTTGTGGCGCCCCTGCGGGTTCAGTCGCCACAGAGGTACTACATCTCACCCAGAGGTGTAGTATCCCACTCTCAGGTAAGGAAGGAGTACTGCCCGGGACCCTAACACCTGCATCCAACACTACACTGCTTCAGACCAGCAGGAGGGGCAAGATGCATTGCTCAGCTGCTAAGCCCTGTACCTGGCTGGAGTGGGGGGAACCAAGAGAGGGGGAACCATGTAGTAGGTGTGGATGGAGGGAGGAGCACTAGAGAAGAAGGATATTAAAAAGAAGAAGCCATCTTGGGTGTGTGTTCAGTCAGAGGAGGACAGTGAAAGGAGCAGGAGCTCTGCAGGAGCTCTGCTCGGGAGGAGCGGGCCTGAGTGAGAGAGGCCCAGGAAGAGAGACTGAAGGGAAGAGAGGAGCAGGGAGAAAGGCTCCAGAAGGAAAGAGTGGATCCTAGGGGTACGGGAAGCGCTGGAGGCCACCCGTACGCCTGAATCTACCAGGAGTGGAAGGATCAGGCCGCAAAGGGGACCAGCCCCTAACTAGTGAGAATTGCAATATTCAGCTAGAAATCAGAGGCTTTTACATTTCCAGGGTGCAGTTGCCACAGCCGCAATTACTCGCCAAAAAGGTAACCACACAGGATTTAGGGAACTCCAGGTTGCCCGCCAAGATTTGAGATTACCGGCTTGGGACACTGTTTGCGAGGCACAGGGCAGGAGGGTGAGAGCCAGCGCAGGAAGAAGACCAGGAGGGGCACACAGAAAGGGGTCCCGCTAAGTGCTCTTGAATTACCTGAGGGTTTGCTGAACCCCTCCCTGAGTAAACACCGGACGACGTAGGTGGTTATGAACTGCAGTTGTAACCAGGAGCAACGTGATAATCGTGAGTAAACCCTGAAGACTGCACCCCACTGTCTTTGTGAATTATGGCTGCGCCATCATCCCCTGCGCCACACTGCACAACAACAGTTACTTCATCATTAACCATCACTGCACCGCCCTGGAGCTTAGCTCTACCTGTGGAGAGCTGAACCAACTCTGCTGTATTACCAATGTGGCGCCCCTGAGGGTTCAGTCGCCACAGAGGTACTGCACCTCACCCAGAGGTGTGGTGTCTCCCTTTTCTCAGGTAAGGAGGGAGTGCTGCTCGGAACCCCAACACCTGCATCCAACACTACAGGCCGGCTGGAAGGGCAAGACGCAATGTGTTTCCTGCTGAGCCCCGTCCCGGGCTGGAGTGGGGGGAACCAAAAGGTCGGGGAAACCAGGAGTGGGTGTGGGTGGAGGAAGCAGTTTAGGGGAGCACCATGGTAGGAGGTATAGAAAGGGAAGCCATCTTAGGGTGGCAGATCAGTCAGATCAGTAAGTGGGAGAAGTCAGTCTGGGAGCAGAGTCTCTTTAGGAGCTCTGCTCCACAACTTGGGGCCTAGTGCTAGAGGCCCAGGAGGGGAGCAGAGGAGTAGGCTCCGATCTACAGAAGGGATCCTAGGGGGTACGGCAAGTGCAGGACGGCACCCGTACGCCCCGAAACTGTCAGAAGACAGAGGGATCGTAGGCCGCAAGAAGGGGACCGGCCCCTGGTCCAGCCGTGTCACTCTAAGTCTCGGCTGGGAAAACCGGAGGCTTCTGGCTTATATAGTCAGTTGCCGAAGCCTCATTCTAATCTCCGTGAGGGTCAAGCAGGACCGGGTACTCCGACGAGACAAGAGGGACTTCAGAGCACCCGAGCGAATTGAGAGTGGGAAGCGCAGGGCAGGAGGGAGAAAGACCCAGGGTGAAGACGGTCTAGGTAGGAACACAAGAAAGTGGGGTTCTGTCAAGTACTCCTAATCTGCCTGAGAAAGTGCTGGACCCCGGCCTGGTGAACGCAGTGCGACGTGGGAGGCTGGCACCCGTACAGTGCACCAGCGGAACTGTCATAAGAACTGTGAGTAAAGACTCGGATGACTGCACTGTACTGCCTCCATCCATTCTTTCATCTGCGCCATCTTTCCCCCTGCACTACAACGCCCAGCGCAACTTACACTACCTACACTGCCCTGGAGCAAGCTCTACCTGTGGAGAGCCACACGATCCCTGCTGCCGTAACACCAGCTCCAGAGGACCTGCTCCGCAGCGGCGGCTCCCTTTAGCCGCAATCCATAGGTGGCGTCACGAACTTTCCAAATCCCCTATAAATATTCCCCTTTTTAGTGACCGCCCTGGGCCACGGACCGGGCCAGCCACCATGATATCCCAACCGGCATCCAGAGGCCCGGCTACCGAGTACCCCACGGCCCTGGGGGCGCGTCACTAACAGCTCCAGAGGACCTGCTCCGCAGCGGCGGCTACATATAGCCACATACCACAGGTGGCGTCACGAACATTAAACATAAAAACTATAATCCTTTTCTTTAAAACCCCTTTTATTGACCGCCCTGGGTCACGGACCGGGCCACCGCCACGGTGACATCTCACCTAGCAACGACAGGCCTGGCTGCCGAGTACCCCACAGCACAGGGGGCGCGTCACTTTATCATACAAATACTTACATATTCATTGTGATGGCACCAAGAGGGGAGTTTTCAGTGTGATTCCAAACATCTCTGTACCAGCAGCTCTCTTCTCTCCCCCCACACTGACTGCCCTTACATGAAAGCTATGAGATGTGTTTGCAATCACACTCATCTCCGCTGTATTTCCCCTATCCCCACACTGACTGCACAGATAAACTACAAGAGGTAATTTTTAATGACAGTCAGCTGTACTCTAAGCAATATGATGCAGAAATCTAGACTGAGAGCAGAACTGTCTATCATTACATCTAATAGGAGAAGGCATATTCTTCTGACCTTTTGAGGGCGTGTTTTCTTTTTATCCTCTGCATGATGCCTCCTATTTATGATTGATCAATCAGCAAGAAAAAAGAACAGCACTCACTTGTAAGTCTGTAGAATTTGTAGTTAGTGATGAGCGAAAGCGCTCGCCACTACTCGGTACTCTCCTGAGCATCATGGTGCTCGACAAGCTCGGCGAGTATTTCCGGGTTGCTCAGGCGGGAGCTCGGGTCTCCTCCCTGCATGTTTGGCGCTCTTTAGAGAGCCAATGAACATGCAGGGATTGCCTGTCATGCACTGTAATTCCATAGCCATGTTGGTTGTGGGCATTACAGTGATTGGCTGGCCACACAGCGTCATCAGGTCTATATAAGACCTGGCGCCGCCATGCTCGTCACAGTCACTCCAGATCAGACAGTGTAGGGAGAACTGCTGCTGTGTCAGGGAGAGAATTGATTGTGTATTAGGTAGCGTAGGGAGAAAAACCGAATATTACACATATCCATCTAAACAAACAGTCCTTTTGAAGACTAACTAATCCATCTGCAGAGATATCAGGCATGCAGTGTATATAGGCAGGCAGGGTATATAGCAGACTGCAGTGCACATAGCACAAGAGACTCCATTCCAGTTCTGCCTTCTGTTGCTGTTATATTTCTAGAAATAGGCCCAGGGGCCAGGAATAATTTTTTTTGCATCTTAATCTTCATAATTTGCTTAAAAAGCAATCCAGAGAACACGTTTTTTCTGTGCCATTTGCTTGTTGGCACTGCAGAATACAGCCAGGTCCTTTCCATATTACAGCGCTAAAAATCCAGCTATTTAAAACTGTGTTTTCTCTGTCACACGGATCACATATACGTTTTCAGAAAATACTGCCATTTCTGGCCTGCATTACATTTTTTTGTCAGTGTGTCAGCAAAGTTTTTGAAACTGGTTTGCTGTTCAAAACAGTTACCTACAGGCCAGGTATTTAAAACTGTGTTTTCTCCGTCACACGGCTCACATATACGTTGTCAGAAAATACTGCCATTTCTGGCCTCCATTAAAAATTTCTTTCAGTGTGTCAGCAAAGTTTTTGACACTGGTTTGCTGTTCAAAACAGTTACCTACAGGCCAGGTATTTAAAACTGTGTTTTCTCCGTCACACGGATCACATATACATTTTCAGAAAATACTGCCATTTCTGGCCTCCATTAAAAAAAAATTTCAGTGTGTCAGTGAAGCAATTCACAGCAGTTTGCTGTTCAAACTACTTACCTACAGGCCAGGTATTTAAAACTGTGTTTTCTCAGTCAAACGGCTCACATATAAGTTCGCTCCAAACTCAGTCATTTGTAGTGAGCGTGGAAGATACTGTCCTCCATTTAAAATGGGCAAGGCACGTGGCAAGGGACGGGGAACTGGACGTGATGGTAATGGTGCATGCAGAGGCCGAGGACAAGGCCGTGGGCAAGCCGAAATTGTGCCACAACAAACACCCACAGTCTCAGGTCTCGCCTGACCTTCCTGTCCCAATTTCTAGGGGACCACAGAACACCACTATTGAACCCAGAGCAGTGTCAAAAGGTTGTTGGTTGGATAGCGGATAATGCTTCCAGTCACTTAGCCACCACCACCACCACCCTGTCTTCCACATGGTCAAGTCTCAGTAGCCGTGAGTCTGGACCGCATATTCCTCACCCTGATCCTCATTCCTCTCACCAGGCCGAGTACCCAGAGACAACTGATCCCACACTTGGACACTCTGAAGAGCTGTTCACTTTTCCATTTATAGATTCGGGCCTCTCGCCCGGTCCACTTGAAGCGGTGCAAGAGGAGATCACGTGTAGCAATGCCCAAATATTTGAGCAGCCGCGGTCACATGAAGGCGACGGTGGGAAAGTGTCTCAAGAGGTGGACAATGATGAGACACAATTGCCAGAAAGTCAGGGGGAGGACCAGGGTGCGGAAGTAGGAGACGAGGTGGTGGACAATATAGTAACTGACCCAACCTGGCAGGAGGACATGCAGAGCGAGGACAGCAGCACACAGGGGGAGGGAGGCAGAGCACCCCAACAGGCAGGAAGAAGCAGTGTGGTGGCCGCAGACAGAAGGCAGGCAACCGTTCCCCGTAACACCAACACGAAGGAAGTTGCCAGTACAACTGTTAGGTCTTCCCGAGTCTGGTTGTTTTTTTAAAGACTCTGCCGATAACCCCAAGAGGGCCATTTGCACCACCTGCCAGGCCATCATCAGAAGGGTTGGCAAAACGACCAGCCTGACCACCACCAGCATGATCAGACACATGGCAGCAAAGCACCTGACTTTGTGGGCCGAACCCCATGGTCCAGGAACAGTGTCTGCGGGTGGCACCATTGCTTCTTCCGCTGTTGTGGATGCAAGCCAATCCCCTGTCCATGGTGCATGCGAAGATGCCTCCTGCCCAGCACCTGTCATAGCACACTCTCAAGTAGCAGCATCAGGAAGCACGTCCATGTCCTTGTGCCAGCGCAGCATTCAGTTGTCCATACCCCAGTCCTTGGAACGCAAGTGCAAATATGCAGCCAATGCCCCACAGGCCACACTACTAAATTCTCACATTTCACGACTACTTGCGCTCTAAATGTTGCCTTTTAGGCTCGTGGAGACGGAAGAATTCCGCAACCTGATGGCAGCGGCCGTCCCTCGGTACTCGGTCCCCAGCCTCCTCCTCCTCTTCAGCCTCCATCTTCGAAATGACCACATCAGTCACAAGCTGGAAGCACTGCAGCACTGCCTCGGCCAAGCGGCAACAGGCTGTGCTGAAGCTAATATGCTTAGGTGAAAAACCGCACAATGCTGAAGAGTTGTGGACAGCTCTGAAAGAGCAGGCAGATCTGTGGCTCACACCTACAGCCAGGCATGGTCGTGTGTGACAATGGCCGGAACCTGGTGGCGGCTCTGAGGCGAGGCGAGCTCACACACGTACCATGCCTGGCCCATGTGCTTAACCTCGTGGTTCCGCGGTTTCTCAAATCCTACCCGGAGCTGCCTGATCTGCTTGTTAAACTACACCGCCTGTGTGCCCATTTTAGAAAGTCAGCTACAGCTTCCGCCACCCTTGCAGTGTTTCAGCAGCGTTTGCAGATTCCGGCTCACAGACTGGTGTGTGATGGCTCACAGACTGGTGTGTGATGTCCCCACGCATTCGAACTCTACACTGCAGATGTTGGGAAGGATTTGTGAGCAGAAGAGGGCAGTTGTTGAGTACCAGCATCAACTAGGCCGTCGTTATTCAGTTCAGACTCCACACATAAGACCTCAGGAGTGGACATGGATGTCAGACATATGTAACATCCTTCAAAACTTTGAGGACTCCACCAAGATGGTGAGCGGCGATGACGCCATAATTAGCGTCACCATCCCACTTCTCTGTCTTCTGAAATGCTCTATGCTCACAATTAAAGAGGATGCATTGCAGGCGGAGCACGATGAGATGGAGCAAGGAACCATACAGGGTGATTACACACAGCCAAGCCTCATCTCATCCCAACGTGGATTGGGTGACAATGAGGAAGAGAAGGAGGAGGAGGAGGAAGGACAGGAGCTAGTTTCATGCACTATAGATGGTACTACCTGCACAGCTGTCATACCATCTGTTCAGCGTGGATGGCCAGAGGACAGAGAGGAGGAGGAGGAGGAGGAGAGCATGGTCAGTCATCCTCTTGGTGAGGACACGGAAGTCGTGCCTGTTAGTAGTCTGGCAAGCATTGGCTGAGTTTATGTTACGCTGCCTTTCCCATGACCCTCGCGTTCTCAAAATTTTGGGTGACAGCCATTACTGGTTGGTGACACTTCTAGACCCACGCTACAAGGAGAACTTTATATCTCTTATTCCTCAGGCGGACAGGTCTACAAAAATGGGGCTGTACCAGAAGGCCCTTGTTGCAGAACTGTTAAAAAAATTCCCATCTGAAAACGCTGGCGGCAGAGGGCACACTTCGTTGGACAACCATGGAGTAGAGGCGAGAGAGACACAACTTCAAACTAGCAGAGGCAGGGGAACACTGTCAAAGTTCTGGGAGAGTTTTCTCAGACAGTCCCATCGGACAGGCCCTGAGGCGCGGGGTACTCTCACAAGGAGTTCAAAGTTTGGGAAGATGCTGAGGTAGTACCTTGCCGACGTACCAGCGTCCTTCGTGTTTCTACTGTGCCTTTTAATTATTGGGTATCCAAGCTGGATACGTGGAATGAACTGGCTCTCTATGCCTTGGAGGTCCTGGCCTGCCCTGCCACCAGCTTTTTACCAGAGCGGGTTTTCAGTGCCGCTGGTGGGATTATAACTGATAAGCGCATCCGCCTGTCAACTGAAAATGCTGACAGGCTGACTCTTTAAAAATGAACAAGGGCTGGATTGGGCCAGACTTCTCAACACCAACGAATGATAGCAGCGTAACATAAACTCCAATCCAGTGTGTTTTCTTGAGAGGTGTATTCCAATGCACCTTTTTACACCCACACATGGGTATACGCTTCCTGATTTTGGCTATTTGCTCTTGTCCTCCTCCTTCTCCTCATCCTCCACCACCATATCACCAGGGTGACAGTGGTCCGTAATGCAACACCCACCTAATTTTTTTAAAGGGTGTTTATGATGCCCGTAAAAAAAAAATTTGATACAGTATGTTCATCTATACCCCCCAGGAGTAAATGTTTGTCAGCCCATACACTTAGTGCATGGGCATTACAAGTATAGGAGGTCCGCTCCTTTCTAATGGGAACATTTTTTTATGAGGCCCTCCTCCACGTCTCTTCCAAGGGTCATTGAAGTGCCTCCAAATTTTTGGCAGCCCTTGCATTCACTGCATAGGCCAACACTATGGGAGACTCTCTCCTTTCTAATGGGAATTTGTCGTTACTGTGGACCTGCTCTATGTGTCTTTAAATTCTTAGTGGGGTTTTTCCTAAAATTGTCAGCCGTTGGACTCACTGCATACCCTATAACTGTATAGCAGACTCTCTCCTTTCTAATGGGAACATGTCGTACCTTGTTACTGTGGCCCTGCTCTGTGTGTTTAAATTCTTAGTGGGGTTTTTCCTAAAATTGGTCAGCCGTTGGACTCACTGCATACCCTATAACTGTATAGCAGACTCTCTCCTTTCTAATGGGAACATGTCGTACTTGTTACTGTGGCCCTGCTCCATGTGTCTTTAAATTCTTAGTGGGGTTTTTCCTAAAATTGTCAGCTGTTGGACTCACTGCATACCCTATAACTGTATAGCAGACTCTCTCCTTTCTAATGGGAACATGTCGTACCTTGTTACTGTGGCCCTGCTCTATGTGTCTTTAAATTCTTAGTGGGGTTTTTCCCAAATGTTGGCAGCCGTTGCAGTCACAGCATGGGCATTACCACTTTATAGGAGACCCGCTCCTTTATAATGGGAACACTTTTTTTACTGAGACCCTCCTCCGTGTCTCTTCAAAGGGGTATTGGGTTGCGTCCAAATTTTTGGCAGCCCTTGCAGTCACTGGATACGCAGTAACCGTATAGGAGACCCACTTGTTAATAATGGGAACAACAAAGCATAGCCATCTGATGGCTCTCTAACAATAGCGAGGGCCGACTGCTGGCCTTTTAAGAATAGTAAGGGCTGTCTGATGTCACTATAAAAATAGGCTTTATGACTTTCAGAGTCCCTCCATCATAAATAAAACAGGAAGTGTCTGATGATGTGTCACACACCACATTGCCAGCTAAGGTTGTAAAATATTAAATTAAGATTTCCCGGTGAATGCATTTGTCTTAAAAAAAATAAAAAAAACCCAAAACAATAGGATCTTTCTTTAGTATAAAAAACAGCGTCACCAATTTAACCTCAATGTAATCACATTGTTCAGCTTCTGTACCTCCTCCTCCGTCTCCGAAATGACCACAACAGTCACAAACTGACAGCACTGCAGCACTGCCTTGGCCAAGCGGCAACAGGCTGTGCTGAAGATAACATGCTTAATGCTTAGGTGACAAACCGCCCAGAGCTGCAGAGTTGTTGAAAGCTGTAACACAGCAGCCTGATCTGTGGCTCTCACCGCTGAACATACAGCCAGGCATGGTCGTGTGTGACAATGGGCGGAACCTGGTGACAGAGAAATGACAGCAGGTGTAGATACGGTTTCCCTCTATACCAGTCCTTTCACCGAGCTAAAGAATATGGCTGTGGTGAAATACAACTCCCACTGAGAAGCTGTTTCAGATTGAAAAACATTGTGTCCACCAGAGGATTTGATTCTGAGGGCTAACCTTTCTCCCCCGCTCAAGAGCCCCATAGCAGCTGCAAAGTTAGTGCTATTGTGGCGCTCTGCTACGCACAAGTGCCACAGAACCCAGAAGGGTGCATGGATGGACTTCTCCACAAGAGGCCCTCACACATTCACACACCTCCACCCTACCACCTCAGACCAGCAGAGGGAGCCCGTCAGGGACATATATATAGGGAGGGTGGAGCCAGGCAGCTCAGTTTAGTCTCTCAGTCAGAGAGAGAGCATGCTGACCCTTAGAGAGCAGTGTGCTTAGCTGAGCCAAGGCCTACAGCACGAGGTGAAGCCTAGTGAGGGCCCTGAGTGTGGCCGAAGGCGAGAGGAGAAGGAAGAAGTAGCGAGGGGGCAGAGGAGCATACCAGGCTCACCCCGAGATATATACCGGACACCGGATCCGCGCCTACGGGGTCCTTTTATACCCAGTAGGGACCACCGGAACCCCTGGAGGACTACAGGTCCCAGGTCTACCAAACGCTGACTACAGTACCAGGGCTAGGAGTCACAGAGGCCCCAGCGACCAGGGAGAGTGATCTCCAAGAGAAGGCCCTACCCCCAGGTCAGCAGGTGCAAGAGAGAGACAGTAACCAAGCTAGGCCTAGCTCCAGGCAGGTCAAAAGCTTAGCAAGAGGAAGCAATGGATCAGGAGGCCCTACACCCGCTCACTGGGGAGAGTCCAAAAGTGCACCCTTCGCCCGGAGTACCCTGGACCGTGCCTGCATCATCACCAGTAAAGACACTGAAGCTTACCCCCGTGTGAGTGTCCGTCTTTCCTCCGGGACCTTCCTGCCGTCTCTCACCAGAATCCACCATCTACCCCTACACTGCCCTGGAGCTAGCTCTACCTGTGGAGAGCCACACCATCCCTGCTGCCGTAACACCAGCTCCAGAATACTGCTCCCCAGCGGCGGCTCCCTTTAGCCGCATTCCACAGGTGGCGTCACGAACTCTTTTACAAAATCCCCTATAAATAATATCCCCCTTTTAATGACCGCCCTGGGTCACGGACCGGGCCAGCCACCGTGATATCACCCCCAGCATCTACCGGCCTGGCACCGGGTACCCCACGGCCCAGGGGGCGCGTCAAACTTGGCGTCATGAACAGGATTACGTGCCCTCTACCACCGGGTACTGTGCGCCTTTATTGAACTGAACTGTGTGTTAAACTGCGGTGAGGATCGCCGCCATTATCGCGCTGAAGCGCGGGAAGAAGAAGGGCGTAACCGCGGGAACCTGGGAGGCGTAACTGCTAAAGCGCGCGAAGCCCAGGACACGCCCCACGCCTCGACGTCGAACGAGGAAGCGTCAGGTCCTGGAAGGAGTCCAGTGGATGCTCTGATGTCAGACGCGAGCGACGCAAGTCCTGGAAGAAGACCGTCGCCCGCGGAACTGCGGCCTACCTGATAAGAAGTGAAGAAGGTAGGCTGCGGTTTACTAGGGGGGCGCAACCATGGCCAACCTCCAGCAAGCTGCTGGAGCACCGGTTAACGCTTCTGATGCCCAACCTGCGCCCGGCGCTGCACAGGCCGGGGCGGCCGCTTCACCAGCAGGGGTCGTGACCCCGTTGATACCCATGGCCCTGCCGTATATACCTGGAGCGAAATGGCTTCCCCAGCATAATGGCAAACCAGACACCCTGTCTGGATTTAAGAGAAAAATATGCTGTGTACTGGACATGTATTCTATGACTGGTAAACAGAGAGCCGCTGTTGTACTTGGACAATTGACTGGTGCCCCAGAGCGGGAAGTTGAAACCTGGCCAGCCGCAGACCAGGAATCAGTATCTATCATCTTTAAGAGACTGCAAACTGTGTTTGAAAACCGCACTGAGACAGATCTCCGGATGAGGTTCTACTACTGTGTCCAGAAACCAGAGGACAGTGTCCGGGACTACGCCTGGCACTTACAGGAAGCCCTGTGGGCCCTGAAACAGGTTAGTCCAGACAGCATACAAAATGAAAATAAAATGCTGACGGAACAGTTCATCCAGGGGTTGAGGTCCCAGGAGGAGAGCAGAACTGTACGGTGGTGGGCATTAGATCATCCAGATGCCACCTTTGACACCATGAAGGACATGGCTATTAAGGGTCTGCAGCCCCTGGAACCATCAGATACTGCTATCCAGCGTTACCAGGGTGGGGCCACCCAAGTGCCCGCAGCACCCACTGCTCCTTCATTAACGGCTGAAACAAAAATGCAAACAGTGCCTCCTAGCGAGCTGGACAGCCTGCGCTCTAAAGTGCGCCAGTTAAGTAAAACCCTGGCCACTGTCCTGATCACCCTGCAGCTACAGACGGAGCCTGAGCCAGAGGGAATGATCCTACTGGCCGACAGCCCTGAGGATGTCCCCTGGATGAGGAGAAAAAGGAGGACAACGCCACCCCGTGGGAGGACCAATGGCCAACGTCGCCCTCCAGGAGAATTCATCTGCTACCGCTGCCACAAGGCAGGCCACACAGCGCGGAACTGTCCTTTAAACGAGAAAACCCTGGGGCCGAGGGCCGACATCCAGGCGTAGACCAACCAGGCCCATCAAACTGGTACCACCGGTTCGTGGGAGGAAGACCTTTCCTGTCCATTGTGCTGGATGGCATCGCGACACCTGCCCTGCTGGACACTGAATCTCAGGTAACCATCATGCCGGATGTCCTCTACAAAAGGTTCTGGTCCATAGACGAACTTCACCCGCCAGATCCAAACCTTTCCGTGCATGCCTCCAATGGCTTTCCCCTTAACCTAGTCAGGGTTAAGGATGTGGCAGTAAAGGTGGGAAGAGTGGAACTGAAGGACTAGGGACTAATTGTAGTCGAGACTAATCCTGGTGATACAGACTTGTATATGGTACTTGGCACAAATATTGTTGGTAACTGTTTGGGAGAAGTGTTGTTCTTGCTCCAACAGATGGCCGACACTGCCAAACCAGGGCAGAGGAGGGTGCTCTAGAAAGAGATACAAGCCCTTATGTACCAGCAACAGGTAAAGCTAACAGGTGGTGAAATTGGTATTGTATGGGTGACAGACCCGATACCCATTGTGATTCCCCCGATGAGTGACATGCTGATTTGGTGTAGAGCAGCAATAGGTCTCAGAGGACAGAGCTACCAGGCGGTAGTAGAGCCCCTTAGCTCGGAACATAGACCTACACTCTTAACTGCCAGAGGGGTAGTGGATGTACGCAATGGGAGGGTGCCCGTACGCCTCCTAAACTATGGAGAGGATGCAGTCAAATTACCACGATATGCCACTGTTGCCAGATTGTACACTGTAAATAACAACGCTATCCACACAGTGGAGTCCTTAACCTCACCAGACAGAGTGGAGGATAACGACTCGGAAACCCAGGTGGGGGATTGGTGTCAACAGCTCCATGTTGGGACTGACGCCACTCCTGTCCATCAGAAACAGGGTGTACACAGGGTGGTTCAGGAATACGAGGGAGTATTCAGCAAACACCCACTTGATTTTGGGAGGATTAAAGGAGTACAACACCATATACCCACAGGTGGCCATCCACCCATCAAAGAACGTTACAGGCCCATACCACCAGCACACTACCAGAAAGCGAAGGAAATGTTGCATGACATGAAGAAGGCAGGGGTAATAAGAGATAGCTGTAGCCCCTGGGCAGCTCCCCTGGTTCTAGTCAGGAAAAAGGATGGAAGCATGAGGATGTGTGTAGATTACAGACAGATTAATCGCATAACACATAAAGATGCATACCCTTTGCCCCGTATAGAGGAATCCCTGGCTGCACTAAAGTCTGCAAATTACTGCTCTACCCTTGACCTCACTAGTGGGTACTGGCAAGTAGCAGTTGCTGAGGAGGACCGGGAGAAGACGGCCTTCACTACCCCAATGGGTTCTGCGAGTTCAACAGTATGCCGTTCGGACTCTGCAACGCCCCGGGAACGTTCCAGAGATTGATGGAGTGCTGTTTGGGACACCGTAACTTCGAGACCATGCTGCTATACCTGGATGACGTGATAGTGTACTCCAAGACGTATGAGGACCATTTGAAGCACCTGGCGGAGGTATTTGAGTCGTTATCCCGGTATGGGAAGAAATTGAAGCCTTTCAAGTGCCACCTGCTCAAACAGAAGGTTCAGTACCTGGGGCACATCGTCAGTCCAGAAGGAGTAGCACCAGACCCGGAGAAGGTCACTGCCATCCAGAAATGGCCAGAGCCGAAGAATCTCAAGGAGGTACGTCAGTTCCAGGGACTGGTCGGGTATTACCGGAGATTTGTAAAGGACTACACCAAGAACGCAGCGCCTTTGCAAGATCTCCTGGTAGGACAGTCCAACAGAGGCAAACCCCCACCCCCTTCCAGTGGGGTAAAGAACAGGCTGAGTCCTTTGCAGTGATGAAAGAGATCCTGACTGGCGAAGAAATCCTGGCCTACCCTGACTACAGCCAACCTTTCCTGCTGTACACTGATGCCAGCAACGTGGGACTAGGAGCTGTGTTGAGTCAGAAGCAGTATGGCAAAGAGAAGGTGATTGCCTATGCCAGCAGGAAGCTTCGTCCTACCGAGAGGAATCCAGAAAACTATAGCTCCTTCAAGTTGAAGTTCCTGGCCTTGGTCTGGGCCATCACTGAACGATTCAAGCACTACCTGGCCTCCACTAAGTTCACGGCCTATACTGACAAAAACCCCTTGACACATCTAGAGACAGCCAAGTTCAGAGCCATGGAACAGCGTTGGATGGCCCGACTGTCAAACTATCAGTTCACCATCAAGTACCGGGCAGGCCACAAGAACGCCAACGCCGATGACCTATCCAGAATGCCTCACCAGTCGGACACTGAAGAAGAAGTGGATGACCTGGAGGAGATTGAGCTACCTGCCTTCCACAGAAATGGGATGGTCCACGAGCAGCGCACCTCCAGGAGGTATCGTGGTAAGACACTAAACCCTTTACCTCGTCACAGTTGGAAGGAGACCCAGGACAGCGACCCAGTTGTCAGCCGTATTAAAGAACTGATAACCCAGGAAGGTTCCTCCCTGGAGAAGGACGCTCCTCCACAAGCCAAGCAACTGTGGAATGAGAGAAGCCGGCTGTTCATCTATAGAGAGAAGCTGTGCCGAAGGTATATCAACCCCAGGACCCATGAGATGGTATGGCAGATAGTAGTGCCCAGGACAGATATCCAGATGGTGTTGGAGGCCTACCCCGATCAAGCGGGAAACTTTGGCTGGAAGAAGCTAGAAACCCTGCTGAAGGGTCGGTTTTATTGGGTTGGAATGCGCAGTTCCATAGAGAGATGGTGCCGGGTTTGTGGATCCTGTAGCCTCAGAAGAAAAGACTACAGCAGCCAGAAGGCACCCCTGCAGCCCATCAAGACAATTCGACCTTTGGAGATCGTTGCCTTGGGTCACGTCAAGCTGTCACCCAGCAGGTCAGGATACTCCTATGCCTTAACCATGGTGGATCACTACTCCCGGTTCCTGGTGGTCGCCCCCGTCAAGGATCTGACGGCAGAGACTGCGGCAAAGACGTTTCAAGCATACTTCTGCAGGCCCCATGGATACCCGGAGCAGGTGCTGACGGATCAAGGCCCTGCCTTTGAAGCCGAATTGTTCAAGGAGTTCTGCCATCTGTACGGGTGTAAGAAGATCCGAACTACACCGTACCACCCCCAAACCAATGGGTTATGTGAAAAGATGAATAACATAGTCATCGACCTGTTGAAGACCTTACCGCTAGAGGAGAGAAATCAGTGGCCAGACAAACTACCTGACCTGGTAGATCTGTACAATCACATACCTGTGAGTTCCACCAATTGTTCTCCAGTGTACCTCATGAGAGCAAGACCCGGAAAGTTGCCCATGGACCTGGAGCTTGGAGTGGTAGAGCCAGAAGCAGATATGTCCACTGAAGACTGGGACACGACGTGACAGGAGCAGTACAGGAGAGTACAGGCCTGTGTCGAAGACAGTCTGAATAGGGTAAGAGACAAACAGGAAGCACAGTACAACAAGAGTGCACCAGCAGAACCCTTAACACCTGGAGAAGTTGTGCTAAAACGAAAAAGGAGAAACCACAAACTTGACGACCAGTGGGAAAGAGAACCTTACACTGTGTTGAATTCCAGATTCGACAATAGGAAAACCTGTCTAATTAGCAAAGACGAAGGAAGAACAACTGCAACAGTATCGAGAGACCATCTGAAGTTGTGCCCAAGTCTGTTGAAGCCCCAGGAGGAAGTGCCTCTCACCGTACTGGAGGAGCCTAAAGAAGAAGTACTCCATACTGACTTTGGAGATTTCCCGGCACATTGGCCTCAACTAGGTGGAGCGGTAATAATACCTGTGATACACTTCTACCAACAGCCAGAAGACTTTCCACTGCAAGTAAGACCTGTAAGTGCCCCGGAAGAGCCTGCTCAGGAAGAATCCCCGGAAGAAGGATCACCAGCTGAAGAAGAGCAAGATGGCCCAGCCAATGGTATACTTGCCAGTCCCGTAGAGAGGTTAAGGCAGTTTTGCAGTCCACCAACACATAGAGCTGAAAGTGGATAGTGGATAGTGGAAAATAGCGCAAGCATCCATATTACACGCATCCCAGTACTACGTAGGTCATCGCGTAGCACAAAAGGCCAGACCCCTGTCAGGTATAGAGAGTAAATAGAGAAACACTGACAGTATAAATAGTTACCCCGTAGGGTATGTTCTTGTAATAATTTCATGTATTTATTTATTGATTTATTTTGCCTTGCTAATGGACAATTTATGTGACATGGACACTTCTCATTGCATTTAGTTACCCGTAAGGGTATATATATAAAGGACTCGGTGGCTGAGGACTGTGAGCAGCCCAAAAACTGTCATGTACATAGTTGGACTCCCTGGAGTGCCTTTTAAGCGACATCAGAACAAAAACCTGTTTGGCGTGGCAGAAGTCGTGGTCCGACGCTAGATCACCTGTGCCCTGCAGCCACACCCAGGGCCTACGTGGAGGGTTTACAGACAGGTCCCTCAAGCTACCTTTGCACTTTAACCAGTGAGAGGGATACCCTGTTGGGATCTCACTGGAACTGATTTGAGAAACTCTGAAGATGCTTTATATTATTGTATTATAATGTTACCTGTAACATTCAAGAAAAGTGCCTCCCATAAAGGGAAGAAATGTTATTGTTTAACCTGTTTTGAGAAAAAATGCTTCAGTCCAGGAGTACTGAGTCTTACTAGGGGGGAATGTGGCACCCTGCTACGCACAGGTGCCACAGAACCCAGAAGAGTGCATGGATGGACTTCTCCACAAGAGGCCCTCACACATTCACACACCTCCACCCTACCACCTCAGACCAGCAGAGGGAGCCCATCAGGGACGTATATATAGGGAGGGTGGAGCCAGGCAGCTCAGTTTAGTCTCTCAGTCAGAGAGAGAGCGTGCTGACGCTCAGAGAGCAGTGAAGAGGCAGCACGCTGGCTGTTGTGCTTAGGCGAACCAAGGTCTACAGCACGAGGTGAAGCCTAGTGAGGGCCCTGAGTGTGGCCGAAGGCGAGAGGAGAAGGAAAAAGTAGCGAGGGGGCAGAGAAGCATACCAGGCTCACCCCGAGATATATACCGGACACCGGCTCCGCACGTACGAGGTCCCTTTATACCCAGTAGGGACCACCGGAACCCCTGGAGGACTACAGGTCCCAGGTCTACCAAACGCTGACTACAGTACCAGGGCTAGGAGTCACGGAGGCCCCAGCGACCAGGGAGAGTGATCTCAAAGAGAAGGCCCTACCCCCAGGTCAGCAGGTGCAAGAGAGAGACAGTAACCAAGCTAGGCCTAGCTCCAGGCAGGTCAGAAGCTTAGCAAGAGGAAGCAACGGATCAGGAGGCCCTACACCCGCTCACTGGGGAGAGTCCAAAAGTGCACCCTTCGCCCAGAGTACCCTGGACCGTGCCTGCATCATCAACAGTAAAGGTACTGAAGCTTACCCCCGTGTGAGTGTCCGTCTTTCCTCCGGGACCGTCCTGCCGTCTCTCACCAGCATCCACCATCTACCCCTACACTGCCCTGGAGCTAGCTCTACCTGTGGAGAGCCACACCATCCCTGCTGCCGTAACACC
The DNA here is from genome assembly GCF_046119375.1 of Phyllobates terribilis. Taxonomy (NCBI): domain Eukaryota; kingdom Metazoa; phylum Chordata; class Amphibia; order Anura; family Dendrobatidae; genus Phyllobates; species Phyllobates terribilis. The sequence goes on from NW_027362762.1 coordinate 71,827,368, forward strand.
AGCTCCAGAGGACTGCTCCTCAGCGGCGGCTCCCTTTACCCGCATTCCACAGGTGGCGTTGCAAACTCTTTTACAAAATCCCCTATAAATAATATCCCCTTTTTAATGACCGCCCTGGGTCACGGACCGGGCCAGCCACCGTGATATCACCCCCAGCATCTACCGGCCCGGCACCAGGTACCCCACGGCCCAGGGGGCGCGTCACTATCATGAACTTTTCTGAGGTAGAAGCCAAGGCACACTAAAGGATTCTTTGGTGGGACCGTCCGACCCTGCCGAGAAGCAGTCCTGGCTAAGAAAAGTGTGTGGAAAGGTTCCCGGACACTATATGGCTGCTTTTTTTGTAATCAAGAAATTAAAGAAAGATGTGAGTGTGTCAAAGCACCACCGACAAGGGCGAGTTGATTTTGGACGGGCTGCCATTGCTTCTGCAACAAGCTGCATTGCTGGAATTCCTGTGAGAAATGACATGCAGGGTAGATAGGGTTTCCCTCTATGCCAGTCCTTTCACCCAGCTAAATACAACTGTCATCAAAAAAAGTTGTGGACTGGCTCCGTACCGTCCCTGGCCACATTCACCTGTCCACGTGTTTGTGGTTAGGCGGTCCTTCCCAGTAAGTTCACTGGGGAGGGCATGGGTAATGTTGTGGGACCCGTGCTTGTGGAAGGCGGAGGCGATACTGGGAAATATAGTGGCGGCTGGGGACCGAGTATGGACACCCGGCCACCGCCGGCATGAGGTTGTGAAAAGCTTCCACCTCCACGAGCTTAAAATGCCATATTTCAAGTGCAAAAAGCTGCCCAGAAATCTGGCAGTTAAGTGTTGCAGCCTGTGGGTGTGTGGGTGGCTGGCTGCATACTTGCACTTGCATTCCAAGTAACAGAAAACTAAGCAGATGGTGGCCTCTATCATCATCATGGCCTCACCTCGGCACTATGAACTCTCCTGAAGGAGAAGCCAGGGCCCGCCGGAGGAGTCTCAGGTTCTCTGGTGGGCCCATCCAACCCTGCCGAAAAGCAGCCCTGGCTAAGAAAAGTGTGGGGGAAGGTTCCCGGAACCTCTATGGCTGCTTTTTTAATTTGGATCGGCCATGCTTATGCATGTTATTTCTCAAACCGCATTACAGATCAGGCCATTGTCCTACTCTGTATTCAAGAAATTAAATGCGCAAAGTAAGATGTGTGTGTATGTCAAAGCACCACAGACAAGGGCGAGTTGATGTTGGACGGGCTGCTATTGCTTCTGCAACAAGCTGCATTACAGGGCTTCCTGTGAGAAATGACATGCAGGGTAGATAGGGTTTCCCTATATGGCAGTCCTTTCACCGAGCTGAATACAACTGTCAGCAAAAAAAAGTTGTGGACTGGCTCCATACCGTCCCTGGCCACATTCACCTGTCCACGTGTTTGTGGTTACGCGGTCCTTCCCAGTAAATGCACTGGGGAGGGCACGGGTAATGTTGTGGGACCCGTGCTTGTGGAAGGCGGAGGCGATACCGGGAAATATAGTGGCGGCTGGGAACCGAGTATGGACACCTGGCCGCCGCCGGCATGAGGTTGTGAAAAGCTTCTGTGGCGCCCCTGCAGGTTCAGTCGCCACAGAGGTACTGCATCTCACCCAGAGGTGTGGTACCCCACTCTCAGGTAAGGATACAGTGCTGCCCGGGACCCTAACACCTGCATCCAACACTGCACTACTCCAGACCAGCTGGAGGGGCAAGATGTGTCGCGCTTCCTGCTGAGTCCTGACCCTGATTGGAGTGGGGGGAACCAAAGAAGGGGGAACCATGTAGTGAGTGTGGGTGGAGGACGTAGATCAGGGGAGCATTGAAGGGAGTGATATAAAAAGAAGGTGGAACATTCTAGAAGAGGTCAGTCCACAGTGAGAGGAGTTGGGAGCAGGAGCTCTGTAGGAGCTCTGCTCAGTAGGAGGGCCTGAGGAGAGGCCCAGGACTGGAGAGAGAGAGGAGCAGGAAAGGCTCCAGGAGGCCACCCGTATGCCCGAATCTGCCAGGCGGTGGAGGGGTCAGGTCGCACAGAGGGGACCGGTCCCTAAACTAGCAGAGCACTTCAAGTCTCAACTAGGAAACCGGAGGCTGTAGTATTTCAAGTACTGCAGCCACAGTCCACATCAGTCTCACCAAGAAGGTAGCCATAGAGGACCCAGGGGACAGAGAAGACGTTGCCCAACAAGGTCCGCGGCCACTGGATTGGGACACTAGGTGTGAGGTGTAGAAAGACGGCTGAGAAGGTCATATAGAACGGGGTCCTGTCAGGCACTCTTGAAACACCTGGGAGTTTGCTCAACCCCTGCCTGGTGAACGCAGCGTGACGTGGGAGGCTGTAAGCTGGACAGTGCAACCTGAGGAACTTAACAACTGTGAGTAAACTCTGAAGACTGCACCCCACTGTCTCTGTGAAGTTATTGCTGCGCGATCACCCCCTGCACTACACCGCAACATCCATAACAATTCAGCACAGCCCTGGAGTTAAGCTCTACCTGTGGAGAGCTAAACCAACTCTGCTGCATTTGCACCAGCTCCAGAGGACCTGCCCCGCAGCGGTGGCTCCCTTTAGCCGCATACCACAGGTGGCGTCACGAACTGTATATAAAAACTATAAATCCCCTGTAAATAATATTCCCCATTTTGATTGACCGCCCTGGGTCACGGACCGGGTCACCGCCACTGTGACATCTCCCCTAGCAACGACCGGCCCGGCACCGAGTACCACATGGCCCAGGGGGCAAGTCACTTCCGCCTCCACGAGCTTAATAGGCCACATTTCAACTGCAAGCAGCTGTCAAAAATTTGGCAGTATAGTATTGCAGCCTGTGGGTTGGTGGGTGGCTGCCTGCATACTTGCGCTTGCATTCCAAGGAATGGGGTAGGGACAACTGAACGCTGCAGTGGGACAAGAACGTGGACGGTGATTATTGCAAGTTTGCAACGACAGGAGCATGGCGGGAGGCATCTTCGCATGCGCCAAGGATCGCTTATGATGGGCACACTTTTAGGCAGTGACCTGGAAGTCAGAGATGCTTCCAGAGGTCTTCCCCATGCTGTTCCCATGTCTTTTCAGCACTGTATGCATGTGTCTGATGATGTGTCACACACCACATGGCCAGATAAGGTTGTAAAATGCTAAAATTACATTTCCTGGTGAATGAATTTGTCTTGGTTGAAAGCAATGCAAAAGTGCAAAAGCGCATCAAAAACGCAACGTGTGAACATAGCCCAAGGTGTGGAGGAGTATTTTTGGTTTTGGTTATTTATTTTGCCTTCTATACAAGTCATTACCCTGGAAAGGATGTTCCTTAACATATTTCCCAGGAAAATCCATTTTGGTTTCGTTTTTGCATGTTTTATTGTGAGTCCGTAAAAGTGGCGTAATACTCTGACAACGTTGTTAACAGCAGTGACCTGGGAGTCAGAAATGCTTCCAGCGGTCTTCCCCATGCTGTTCCCATGTCATTTGAGCACTGTTCACATCGATTTGGGCAATTTTTAGGCCCTCTGCAAACCGACGGGGGGCGCCGCCTGAAAAATGCTCGAGTTTCCCATAGACTTACATTGGGCTCCTTGCTCGGGTCGAGCACCCGAGTATTCCAATTTGCTCGACCCGAGCAATGAGTACCCGAGCATTTTAGTGCTCGCTCATCACTATTTGTAGCCTTTATTCCATATTCTTCAGCATATAAATGTGTTTGAAAAATTCTTGTGCTAAAGCCAATGGAATAAAGTCTACAAATTCTACAAACTTACAAGTGAGTGCCGGTCTTTTTCTTGCTATTTGAAATGGGATACCATTCAACCCAAAACACGAGCACCATCTACTCTTGAGTGCCGACTGGAATTGATATTCATATGATTGATCAATGTTATAGAGGAGAACATGTCCGTCCCTCAGAGAAGAATTTCTGGTAATGCCACTTTGGACTTATCATAAATTAGAATTTAAACTTTACAAGCTAATATCTTTGCAACGGAAAGGAGAAATTAAAAAAATAAAAACTATATTTCATTCAGCTCTGCAGCCACTATTCCATGATGCTCAAAATGGTGAAAGGTTGCATAGATTATTTGTTGGATTAGCCAACGGTGGGAAGAGAGCTGAGGTACTTTCCTGTTACCTGAGGTGCTGTGGATGCCAAGGTCCAGGCTGAGAGGAGAAGTTTTAGTGCACGTATGGTGCTATATGCAGCGGGAATGAGGAGAACTGCTACACATTGCCGGAAAAGTGCTGGGGTCATCACACCATGAGGGGCTTTTGGCTCAGTGTACTGAATAACTGTGGAGAGCTGTAATCATCATCATCATCATCAACTGCTCCAGTAAAAGCAAGTTCTGGACATTGCATATTGAGACGAGCTGATCCTGCTTCCGCAACTTCCCCTTTTTATTCAGCAGAGGACGGTCCACCGGCCAACGAGACCACTGTGACCATTGGCCGCCATTACGCCCCGGCTCGCTGGAGGCCGACCCAGACACCTATACTCTGTCAATGTTCAATCAGAATCTACTAACATCAGACTATGATTAACACCCAATTTGTAAATTTATTGATATATTTCTAGCAGGAATACCAGAGAAAAAGCGCAATCTAGAGTTATAAGAAGTGCACCAGGATTTTTATTATTTGGGGAATGTGAGTATGTACTAAAACATATATTTCCAGAGAGCGACTTGGTCTTCTTTAAACCTTTTCTTTAGGTTCGGGTAAATGATGAATATTAGGTAACTGTTGATAACGTGATTCTATCATATACAGTAGAGACCAAAAGTTTGGACACACCTTCTCATTTAAAGATTTTTCTGTATTTTCATGACTTTGAAAATTGTACATTCACACTGAAGGCATCAAAACTATGAATTAACACATGTGGAATTATATACTTAACAAAAAAGTGTGAAACAACTGAAAATATGTCTTATATTCTAGGTTCTTCAAAGTAGCCACCTTTTGCTTTGATGGCTGCTTTGCACACTCTTGGCATTCTCTTGATGAGCTTCAAGAGGTAGTCACCGGAAATGGTTTTCACTTCACAGGTGTGCCCTGTCAGGTTTAATAAGTGGATTTTCTTGCCTTATAAATGGGGTTGGGACCATCAGTTGTGTTGGGCAGAAGTCAGGTGGATACACAGCTGATAGTCCTACTGAATAGACTGTTAGAATTTGTATTATGGCAAGAAAAAAGCAGCTAAGTAAAGAAAAACGAGTGGCCATCGTTACTTTAAGAAATGAATGTCAGTCAGTCAGAAAAATTGGGCAAACTTTGAAAGTGTCCCCAAGTGCAGTTGCAAAAACCATCAAGCGCTACAAAGAAACTGGCTCACATGAGGACCGCCCCAGGAAAGGAAGACCAAGAGTCACCTCTGCTTCTGAGGATAAGTTTATCCGAGTCACCAGCCTCAGAAATCGCAGGTTAACAGCAGCTCATATTAGAGATCAGGTCAATGCCACACAGAGTTCTAGCAACAGACACATCTCTACAACAACTGTTAAGAGGAGACTTTGTGCAGCAGGCCTTCATGGTAAAATAGCTGCTAGGAAACCGCTGCTAAGGACAGGCAACAAGCAGAAGAGACTTGTTTGGGCTAAAGAACACAAGGAATGGACATTAGACCAGTGGAAATCTGTGCTTTCGTCTGATGAGTCCAAATTTGAGATCTTTAGTTCCAACCACCGTGTCTTTGTGCGACGCAGAAAAGGTGAACGGATGGACTCTACATGTGTGGTTCCCACCGTGAATCATGGAGGAGAAGGTGTGATGGTGTGGGGGTGCTTGGCTGGTGACACTGTTGGGGATTTATTCAAAATTGAAGGCATACTGAACCAGCATGGCTACCACAGCATCTTGCAGCGGCATGCTATTCCATCCGGTTTGCGTTTAGGTGGACCATCATTTATTTGACAATGACCCCAAACACACCTCCAGGCTGTATAAGGGCTATTTGACCTAGAAGGAGAGTGATGGGGTGCTACGCCAGATGACCTGGCCTCCACAGTCACCAGACCTGAACCCAATCGAGATGGTTTGGGGTGAGCTGGACCGCAGAGTGAAGGCAAAAGGGCCAACAAGTGCTAAGCATCTCTGGGAACTCCTTCAAGATTGTTGGAAGACCATTTCCGGTGACTACCTCTTGAAGCTCATCAAGAGAATGCCAAGAGTGTGCAAAGCAGTCATCAAAGCAAAAGGTGGCTACTTTGAAGAACCTAGAATATAAGACATATTTTCAGTTGTTTCACACTTTTTTGTTAAGTATATAATTCCACATGTGTTAATTCATAGTTCTGATGCCTTCAGTGTGAATGTACAATTTTCAACGTTATGAAAATACAGAAAAATCTTTAAATGAGAAGGTGTGTCCAAACTTTTGGTCTGTACTGTACATATATATATTATATATATATATATATATATATATATATATATACAGTATATATATATATATCAATGAGTGGAACAGGTGGCCACGAGAGGTGGTGAGTTCTCCTTCAATGGAAGCCTTCAAACAGAGGCTGGACAGACATCTGTCTCAGATGGTTTAGTGAGTCCTGCATTGAGCAGGGGGTTGGACACGATGAACCTGGATGTCCCTTCTAACTCTAACAGTCTATGATTCTACTGATGGGCTATCCTTAAGATAATCAGCTGTTCTCGTTGATGGTAGTGTCAGGAACAGACCGAATACAGAGCTGAATAGCTTCTTTGACAGTATAATGGACGTGGTCTGGCACTGCACATCCACCCCCTATTGAATTGAATAGCGGCAGATGTGCAGTACCCGGCCACGGCCATTACAGTGGTGGCCAAAAGTATTGGCACCCCTGCAATTCTGTCAGATAATACTCAGTTTCTTCCTGAAAATGATTGCAATCACAAATTCTTTGGTATTATTATCTTCATTTAATTTGCTTGCAATGAAAAAACACAAAAGCGAATGAAGCAACAATCAAATCATTGATCATTTCACACAAAACTCCAAAAATGGGCCAGACAAAAGTATTGGCACCCTCAGCCTAATATTTGGTTGCACAACCTTTAGCCAAAATAACTGCGAACAACCGCTTCCGGTAACCATCAATGAGTTTCTTGCAATGCTCTGCTGGAATTGTAGACCATTCTTCTTTGGCAAACTGCTCCAGGTCCCTGATATTTGAAGGGTGCCTTCTCCAAACTGCCATTTTGAGATCTCTCCACAAGTGTTCTATGGGATTCAGGTCTGGACTCATTACTGGTCACCTTAGAAGTCTCCAGTGCTTTCTCTCAAACCATTTTATAGTGCTTTTTGAAGTGTCTTTTGGGTCATTGTCCTGCTGGAAGACCCATGACCTCTGAGGGAGACCCAGCTTTCTCACACTGGGCCCTACATTATGCTGCAAAATTTGTTGGTAGTCTTCAGACTTCATAATGCCATGCACACGGTCAAGCAGTCCAGTGCCAGAGGCAGCAAAGCACCCCCAAAACATCAGGGAACCTCCGCCATGTTTGACTGTAGGGACCGTGTTCTTTTCTTTGAATGCCTCTTTTTTTTTCCTGTACACTCTATGTTGATGCTTTTTCCCAAAAAGCTCTACTTTTGTCTCATCTGTCCAGAGAACATTCTTCCAAAACGTTTTAGGCTTTCTCAGGTAAGTTTTGGCAAACTCCAGCCTGGCTTTTTTATGTCTCGGGGTAAGAAGTGGGGTCTTCCTGGGTATCCTACCATACAGTCCCTTTTCATTCAGATGCCGACGGATAGTAGGGGTTGACACTGTTGTACCCTCGGACTGCAGGGCAGCTTGAACTTGTTTGGATGTTAGTTGAAGTTCTTTATCCACCATCCACACAATCTTGCGTTGAAATCTCTCGTCAATTTTTCTTTTCCGTCCACATCTAGGGAGGTTAGCCACAGTGCCATGGGCTTTAAACTTCTTGATGACACTGCGCACGGAAGACACAGGAACATTCAGGTCTTTGGAGATGGACTTGTAGCCTTGAGATTGCTCATGCTTCCTCACAATTTGGTTTCTCAAGTCCTCAGACAGTTCTTTGGTCTTCTTTCTTTACGCCATGCTCATTGTGGTACACACAAGGACACAGGACAGAGGTTGAGTCAACTTTAATCCATGTTAACTGGCTGCAAGTGTGATTTAGTTATTGCCAACACCTGTTAGGTGCCACAGGTAAGTTACAGGTGCTGTTAATTACACGAATTAGAGAAGCATCACATGATTTTTCAAACAGTGCCAATACTTTTGTCCACCCCCTTTTTTAGGTTTGGTGTGGAATTGTATCCAATTTGGCTTTAGGACAATTCTTTTTGTGTTTTTTCATTGAAGACAAATTAAATGAAGATAATAATACCAAAGAATTTGTGATTGCAATCATTTTCAGGAAGAAACTGAGTATTATCTGACAGAATTGCAGGGGTGCCAATACTTTTGGCCACCACTGTATATAGTAGACTCAGCTGTGCTGTGCAGCTTCGTAACTGAGCAGTTCCAGCTGTTGCCAACATCACGAACAGCTGATCATAAGAAAACCCCTTATAATTTTGGACAAATATTCCATTTATACCATTAGTAAGAATCTCACTGATAGCTAATTCCTCTAGGTTGCAGCTTAGGGACAGGTCTAACACATTGTGGTGTCGGATTTTTATTTTGTTTCTGTTCTTACCATTGAAGTGTGAATGGATTGGCGGAGTGCATGGTTGACCGCCATTCTACTCAAACAACTTCTCACTGTAGTCATAATGATGCCTGGGGTTAGAGAAGCAAGGCCTGAGTTGATCCTCAGGGCATCCAACTCTCTTGGTGACCAAGGCAGAGTTTACAGTTTACTATACTAATGTTGGTCAGGTTGGCCATTTTACACTTATATTCTTGACAGATATGGTCAAGGTAAGCATGCATCGGGCTTCAGCTCCTTCAGTAATTTGACCTGCTCTTTTCCAGTTTTCTATTGGCTGTAGAAAAAAATGCATTTCTTTTTATTTCCACCTTTAACTGATCACTAGTAGGCAGAAACTTCTTATCCCGCCCCGGAGGAAAGTCCTTTTAGTTTTAATTACAAGATTTCTCCTGTGCTTCCCCTATACTCTCGAATTTGTTACCGCAACCAATTAGACTCTGCTTTTCACCTTCGAAACCTTCATGTGTAAAGTAAAAACCCACCTTTTCAAGACAGCCTAAAACCTGAAAAACAGTCCTGCCACCTCCACACTGCCATACGAGCAGCTTCTACCTTCACATACTGAGGGCAGGGTCTTCTCTCCCATTGTACTTGTCTGTCACTTGCTTAGCCGTGTTTAGTTATACTTTTTATACGTTGTTGTATTTTGTACCATAAAACATTAGAACATCATTAGAAAAATAATTCTCATCAGACAATATAAAAAATAATCTCCTTTATGATGGGGTCTTCTGACCCATAAACATATAATGTATAGTGTGAATAGGAAGACACAGTTTTTAGTAAGACACTGAACATAGCATAAAACGGACTGATATTCAATATTTTCCTCCAAGAATGTACTGCTGCTTTTAAACTTTCAGACATTCAATTAAATGAAGATTCCTATGAGGTTAGAAAGCTTTTAAATTGGTCAATATTAAGTGAAAAGGTGTCTTACTGCTATTTCAGTTTTCATTAATTGTACATTGATGAAAACTTCTGTAGAAGGAGCTTCTCTTTAAAGAAGCAACATTAACCATCTTTTAAAAAGTCATTCGATTTTTTTCTAAAACTGGAAATGTTCAGTATAAGGCAAAAAATATTCCTTAATATACATGTACCCACTCTAGGAATTCAAAGAACATTGAGCTAATCTAAGAGATACCGTAGATGTATGCTTTTATAACATACAGTTGGAATCTTAAAGGGCACCTGACAAAAGTAACAACCCTCCCAAGCCGTCTATATGGACATGTAGGTCACAGAAAATTGAATAAAATGATACCTTGATATCTGCGATCCAATGTTTTATTCCAGAGTAATCCACATTTTTCTTAACATGTAAATTAGCTGTGAAGATCTCTGGGCTGGACATAGATCTCCCTGAGAATCTGCCTCCAGAGATTATTTTATATCAAAGGAGGAGTTACCATAGTGAGACATGTAATGACTGACAGTCTGCTCTTCTGATCTACATGTCTCACACTGGTAATGCCCCCTTTCATTTAAAATAATCTTTGGAGGCAGATACTCAGGGAGATCTATGTCCGGCCAAGAGATCTTCACAGCTAATTTGCATATTAAAAAAAATGTGGATTTCTCCGGAATAAGAGATTGGATCGTAGATATCAAGATATTATTTTATTCAACATTCTATGACCTACATGCCCATATAGACGGCTTAGGAGGGTTGATCATACCCCGGTGCTTCTGTATATTACCAACAACTTGACTGAACACTGGACTTGCTTTGTTTCCCGACTTGGTATCTTTGCACTTGAAGTTCTTAACTTTGCATGTGCCAAACATTGCTACTGTCTGCTTATGTTCTACTATATACAGTTATATGAAAAAGTTTGGGCACCCCTATTAATCTTAAGCTTAATGTTTTATAAAAATTGGTGTTTTTGCAACAGCTATTTCAGTTTGATATATGTAATAACTGTTGGACACAGTAATGTTTCTGCCTTGAAATGAGGTTTATTGTACTAACAGAAAATGTGCAATCTGCATTCAAACAAAATTTGACAGGTGCATAAGTATGGGCACCTCACCAGAAAAGTGACATTAATATTTAGTAGATCCTCCTTTTGCAAAAATAACAGCCTCAAGTCGCTTTTTGTAGCTTTTAATGAGTTCCTGGATCCTGGATGAAGGTATTTTTGACCATTCCTCTTTACAAAACAAATCCAGTTCAGTTAAGTTTGATGGTTGCCGAGCATGGACAGCCCTCTTCAAATGATCCCACTGATGTTCAATGATATTCAGGTCTGGGGACTGGGATGGCCATTCCAGAACATTGTAAGTGTTCCTCTGCATGAATGCCTGAGTAGATTTGGAGCGGTGTTTTGGATCATTGTCTTGCTGAAAGATCCATCCCCTGCGTAACTTCAACTTTATCACTGATTCTTGAACATTATTGTCAAGAATCTGCTGATACTGAGTGGAATCCATGCGTCCCTCAACTTTAACAAGATTCCCGGTGCCGGCATTGGCCACACAGCCCCAAAGCATGATGGAACCTCCACCAAATTTTACTGTGGGTAGGAAGCGTTTTTCTTGGAATGCTGTGTTTTTTGCCGCCATGCATAACGCCTTTTTGTATGACCAAACAATTCAATCTTGGTTTCATCAGTCCACAGGACCTTCTTCCAAAAAGAAATTGGCTTCCCCAAATGTGCTTTTGCATACCTCAGCCGACTCTGTTTGTGGCGTGCTTGCAGAAACGGCTTCTTTTGCATCACTCTCCCATACAGCTTCTCCTTGTGCAAAGTGCGTTGTATAGTTGACCGATGCACAGTGACACCATCTGCAGCAAGTTGATGCTGCAGCTCTCTGGAGGTGGTCTGAGGATTGTCCTTGACTGATCTCATCATTCTTCTTCTCTGCCTTTCTGATGTTTTTCTTGGCCTGCCACTTCTGGCCTTAACAAGAACTGTCCCTGTGTTCTTCCATTTCCTTACTATGTTCCTCACAGTGGAAACTGACAGGTTAAATCTCTGAGACAGCTTTTTGTATCCTTCCCCTGAACAACTATGTTGAATAATCTTTGTTTTCAGATCATTTGACAGTTGTTTTGAGGAGCCCATGATGCCACTCTTCAGAGGAGATTCAAACAGGAGAACAACTTGCAAGTGGCCACTTTAAGTAGCTTTTCTCATGATTGCATACACCTGGCTATGAAGTTCAAAGCTCAATGAGGTTACAAAACCAAAAAAAGTGCTTTAGTAAGTCAGTTAAAAGTAGGTAGGAGTATTTAAAACAAGAAAATGATAAGGGTGCCCATACTTATGCACCTGTCAAATTTTGTTTGAATGCAGATTGCACATTTTCTGTTAGTACAATAAACCTCATTTCAAGGCAGAAACATTACGTGTCCAACAGTTATTACATATATCAAACTGAAATAGCTGTTGCAAAAACACCAATTTTTATAAAACATTAAGCTTAAGATTAATAGGGGTGCCCAAACTTTTTCATATATCTGTATCTGACCTTTTTAAATATATCTCTGCCTGATGAGTATAAACACTCTTATGCCATCTTTTTTCCAAAACAGAGGTATTTCTGATGATCTTTTTACCCCTGGGCCTGCAAAAATGACCAGGGGAAAAGCGTCTACATCTAGAGAAGTGAAAGTTTAATCATTTCAGATGGCAGTTCTTTACTGTGTGAGAAGTGAGAATATGGATTTTTTACTGTAAGAGCAGTGAGACTATGGATTCTTTAATGTGGGAGCAGTGAGATTATGGAACTTACTACCACATGATGGTTTGATGGTCAATTCATTGAAGTTCTTGAAGGGTCTGGATGCTTTTCTTGGAAAATATAATACTACAAGTTATAGGTACTAGACTCTATGATGGGACCTTGATCTAGGGAACTAGTCTGATTGCCATATGTGGAGTCGGGAAGGAATTTTCCACTAGTGTGGGGTAATTAACATCTGCCTCATTAAGTTATTGGCTTCTCCTGGACCAACAAGTAGGATTATTGTTTAAACTTGAAAGATTTGTGGCTTTTTTTCAACCTTAACACTATGAAATTATTTCTATGAAAAAATGTTCTCATTTTTACAGGAAATCCCCTTGTATGAGTGACTTACCATCCACTTTAGTCCAATTTTTGGTTTAATTCCTTGATGTTCCGGTGATCTTTGGTTAATGTCCAAAAACAACGATATGCCATAAATCCCTGTGACCACTGTAGCCAATCACTGGCCTCAAGGGTCACATGCCAAACATGCTAAGGCCAGAGATTTGCTGCAGCGGTCACTTGGATATGCAACACATCATCATTAAAGAAAAAGAAACAAAGCTAGGGACCAGTGAAATAGCTGTAAGTGACTAATACCATTGCTTGTTTTTTACTTTTTGGAACTTTTCCTGCGAAAAATTAAATTTGATCTTCTAGCATCATCGCCAACCTTATTAAAGCCTACAAAAAATGGTATTCCTATACGTCAAAAATTATGATCTACTGTGCTTTAGGACCAGATATATTACCCAGCCCGTAGGTTTTGAAGAGCTACAGTAAAATATATCCAAGTAAGGCCTCATTAAGACGTCCATTTTTTTCACGTAGGAGAAAAACTGATTGAGTTTCATCAGTGATTTTTAGTCAGAGTGATTTTTAGTCTGAGTTTGACCCGGGTGCCATCAGTTTTCCTCGTACGTAAAAAGTAAAAAAAAAATCTGTATTCTCTTCATATGTAATAGTGCATGAAAATCGGGCAGCACGCGGATGGTATCTGAGTGCTGTCCGACTTTTTCACTCACCCACTGACTTGCATTGCTGAATCTGATCATAATCGGACGTGTCTCAACGATTTTGCATAGACCACTTGGCCCGCGGAAAATCACAGACATGTAAATGACCACATTCACTATTGCAGGTATGAGTGATATCCGTGAAAAACAGGGATAACACTCATATGTTAAAAACGGACGTCTAAATGAGGCTTAACTGTGATCAGTGCCTTCAAAAATTTGCATCCCTGCTGTGATAATGGCATCGGGGGACCAGTCTATGATCAAGAAACATCAGATCCACTTGGAGCTTTGACTATATCATTGATAAATCCCTTTAATAAAAAGTTGGTAGGTCTTTAATCTCCAAGGCATGTAGACCTGATTTTTCTCTTGTGTCACTCCTTGGTTGTAAATGGCCTATCATCCTGGAATTCTTCTGGGAGGTCATTTAAATATCCAAACTCGAATGTTTGATGATTGCAAAATGTACGAGTGATTGTCTGTAATGTTCTAAGTGAGAAGAAGTGTCAAAGGCGTTTTAATCTGTAACCGTATGAAATTCCATTTCCTACAATGTTTAAGTATAAGAACTATGCATGTATTAGCATGGCAATGAATCAAGTAATAAGTCCGGTAACCTCAGGGGCTTTTCTCCATAGATTTCATTTTTTTCTCTGTAAACCTACATTATATTCGAAAAGACTATGAAATATTGAGGCATTTCGCTTCAATCAGTGATAACTTGTGGCAGCTCTCCAGCACCAGATTACAATTTTCCCTTTATAAAGAAATCTAAAATATCACATTCTGACAGCATAGTAGAAATATATGTGCAAGTATTTCTATGTCCAATGCTAGCAAGGACTTTATAGACATTTTCCACATATTTGGTATAATTCTGGTCAGTGGAGGTCCAGCCTTCAGGAACCCCACAAGTCCTTAGAATGATGAGGCTGCAGGCAATGCTATTATTTCACAGTAATGATGATAATTTCCATAAGTTACAAGCCAGGGAGTAGCTGGGGATGGACAACCAGGGCAGATATCACAGGGGTGGAGATAAGCCAGTTTGCTTTTAATTTGGTCTTTAGTAGTGTTGAGCGAGCATGCTCGCTACTGCTCGGTACTCGCCCGAGCATCTCACTGCTCGAGATGCTCGGCGCTCATCGAGTATTTCCTGGTTGCTCGGGCGGGAACTCGGGTCCCCTCCCTGCATGTTTGGCGCTCTTTAGAGAGCCAATCAACATGCAGGGATTGCCTGCCATGCACTGTAATGCCGTAGCCATGTTGGTTGTGGGCATTACAGTGATTGGCTGGCCGCATAGCCTCATCGGGTCTATATCAGACCTGGTGCCGCCATGTCCGTCAGAGTCACTCCGGATCAGACAGTGTAGGGAGAACTGCTGCTGCGTCAGGGAGAGATTTGCTTGTGTATTAGGTAGTGTAGGGAGAAAAACCGTACATTACACATATCCATGTTAACAAACAGTCCTTCTGAGGACTAATCCATCTGCAGAGATATCAAGCAGGCAGGGTGTATAGGCAGGCAGTGTATATAGCAGACTGCAGTGCATATAGCACAAGAGGCTCAATTCCAGTTCTGCCTTCTGCTGCTGTTAGATATTTCTATACATAGGCTCAGGTCTCGAGCCAGGAATACTTGTCTTTGGATCTTAATCCTCATTATTTGCTTAAAAAGCAATCCAGAGAACACTGTTTTTCTGCGCCATTTGCTTGTTGGCACTGCAGAATACAGCCAGGTCCTTTCCATATTAGAGCGCTAGAAATCCAGCTATTTAAAACTTTGTTTTCTCCGTCAAACGGATTACATTTATGTTGTCAGAAAATACTGCCACTTCTGGCCTCCATTAAAAATTTCTTTCAGTGTGTCAGTGAAGCAATTCACAGCAGTTTGCTGTTCAAACTAGTTACCTACAGGCCAGGTATTTAAAACTGTGTTTTCTCCATCACACGGATCACATATAAGTTCGATCCAAACTCAGTCATTTGTAGTGAGCGTGGAAGATACTGTCCTCCATTTAAAATGGGCAAGGCATGTGGCAAGGGACGGGGAACTGGACGTGATGGTAATGGTGCATGCAGAGGCCGAGGACAAGGCAGTGGGCAAACACCCACATCTTCTCGCCTGACCTTCCTGTCCCAATTTCTAGGGGACCGCAGCACACCACTATTGAACCCAGAGCAGTGTAAAAAGGTTGTTGGTTGGATAGCGGATAATGCTTCCAGTCACTTAGCCACCACCACCACCACCTTGTCCTCCACACCGCAAAGTCTCAGTAGCCGTGAGTCTGGACCTCATATTCCTCACCCTGATCCTCCTTCCTCCCACCATGCCGAGTACCCAGAGACAACTGATCCCACACATGGACACTCTTAAGAGCTGTTCACTTTTCCATTTATAGATTCGGGCCTCTCGCCCGGTCCACTTGAAGCGGGGCAAGAGGAGATCGCGTGTAGCGATGCCCAAATATTTGAGCAGCCACGGTCACACGAAGGCGACGGTGGGAAAGTGTCACACGAGGTGGACAATGATGAGACACAATTGCCAGAAAGTCAGGAGGAGGACCAGGGTGCGGAAGTGGACGATGAGGTGGTGGATGATATAGTAACTGACCCAACCTGGCAGGAGGACATGCAGACCGAGGACAGCAACACACAGGGGGAGGGAGGCAGAGCACCCCAACAGGCAGGAAGAAGCTGTGTGGTGGCCGCAGACAGAAGGCAGGCAACTGTTCCCCATAACACCAACACGAAGGAAGTTGCCAGTACAACTGTTAGGTCTTCCCGAGTCTGGTTGTTTTTTAAAAGACTCTGACAATAACCCCAAAAAGGCTATTTGCACCACCTGCCAGGCCAGCATAAGCAGGGGTGGCAAAACGACCAGCCTGACCACTACCAGCATGATCAGGCACATGGCAGCAAAGCACCCAACTATGTGGGCCGAACCCCAGGGTTCAGGAACAGTGTCTGCAGGTGGCACCATTGCTTCTTCCTCTGTTGTGCATGAAAGCCAATCCCCTGTCTATGGTGCATGCAAAGATGCCTCCAGCCCTGCACCTGTCGTTGCACACTCTCAAGTAGCAGCATCAGGAAGCACGTCCATGTCCTTGTCTCAGTGCAGCTTTCAGTTGTCCATACCCCAGTCCTTGGAGCGCAAGCGCAAATATGCAGCCAACGCCCCACAGGCCACACTACTAAATACTCACATTTGACGACTGCTTGCGCTCGAAATTTTGCATTTTAGGCTCGTGGAGACGGAAGCACACAACCTGATGGCGACGGCCGTCCCTCGGTACTCGGTCCCCATCCGCCACTATTTCTCCCGGTGTGCCGTCCCCGCATTACACAAGCACGTGTCCCAAAACATTAGCCGTGCCCTCAACAACGCCGTTACCGGGAAAGTCCACCTAACCACGGACACGTGGACAAGTGCTTGTGGGCAGGGATGGTACATCTCGCTGACGGCACACTGGGTTAACATAGTGGAAGCCGGGACCCAGTCTGACCTTGGGACTGAACACGTCCCCCCGACGCCAAGGATTGCGGGCCCTAGGTCAATCAGGGTTGCCCCCACGGTCTACAGCTCCTGCACCTCATCCTCCTCAGCCTCCTCCTCATCTTCAGCCTCCATCTCTGAAATGACCACATCAGTCACAAGCTGGAAGCACCGCAGCACTGCCTCGGCCAAGCGGCAACAGGCTGTGCTGAAGCTAATATGCTTAGGTGAAAAACCGCACAATGCTGAAGAGTTGTGGACAGCTCTGAAAGAGCAGGCAGATGTGAGGCTGACTCCGCTGAACCTACAGCCAGGCATGGTCGTGTGTGACAATGGCCGGAACCTGGTGGCGGCTCTGAGGCGAGGCGAGCTCACACACGTACCATGCCTGGCCCATGTGCTTAACCTCGTGGTTCCGCGGTTTCTCAAATCCTACCCGGAGCTGCCAGATCTGCTTGTTAAAGTACGCCGCCTGTGTGCCCATTTTAGAAAGTCAGCTACAGCTTCCGCCGCCCTTGCCGTGTTTCAGCAGCGTTTGCAGCTTCTGGCTCACAGACTGG
This sequence comes from Phyllobates terribilis, assembly GCF_046119375.1. Classification (NCBI taxonomy): domain Eukaryota; kingdom Metazoa; phylum Chordata; class Amphibia; order Anura; family Dendrobatidae; genus Phyllobates; species Phyllobates terribilis. Next base: position 71,844,857 of record NW_027362762.1, read on the forward strand.
TGTGTGATGTCCACACGCGTTGGAACTCTACACTGCAGATGTTGGGAAGGATTTGTGAGCAGAAGAGTACCAGCATCAGCAAGGCCGTCGGTATTCAGTTCAGACTCCACACATAAGACCTCAGGAGTGGACAAAATGGTGAGCGGCGATGACTCCATAATTAGCATCACCATCCCGCTTCTCTGTCTTCTGAAACGCTCTCTGCTCATAATCAAAGAGGATGCATTGCAGGCGGAGCACGATGAGATGGAGCAAGGAACCATACATGTTGATTACACACAGCCAAGCCTCATCTCATCCCAACGTGGATTGGGTGACAATGAGGAAGAGGAGGAGGAAGGACAGGAGCTAGTTTCATGCACTATAGATGGTACTACCTGCACAGCTGTCATACCGTCTGTGCAGTGTGGATGGCCAGAGGACAGAGAGGAGGAGGAGGAGGAGGAGAGCATGGTCAGTCATCCTCTTGATGAGGACACGGAAGTCTTGCCTGTTAGCAGTCTGGCACGCATGGCTGAGTTTATGTTATGCTGCCTTTCCCATGACCCTCGCGTTCTCAAAATTTTGGGTGATAGTCATTACTGGTTGGTGACACTTCTAGACCCACACAACAAGGAGAACTTTATATCTTTTATTCCTGAGTCAGACAGGTCTACAAAAATGGGGCAGTAGCAGAAGGCCCTTGTTGCGGAACTATTAAAAAAATTCCCATCTGAAAACGCTGGCGGCAGAGGGCACACTTCGTTGGACAACCAAGGAGTACAGGTGAGAGAGACACAACTTCAATCCAGCAGAGGCAGGGGAACACTGTCAAAGTTCTGGGAGAGTTTTCACAGACCCTCCCATCGCACAGGCCCTGAGGCGCGGGGTACTCTCACAAGGAGTGCAAAGTTTGGGAAGATGCTGAGGGAGTACCTTGCCGACTGTACCAACGTCCTCTGTGATTCCTCTATGCCTTATAATTATTGGGTATCCAAGCTGGATACGTGGAATGAACTGGCTCTCTATGCCTTGGAGGTCCTGGCCTGCCCTGCCGCCAGCGTTTTATCAGAGCTAGTTTTTAGTGCTGCTGGTGGAATTATAACTGATAAGCGCATCCGCCGATCAACTGAAAATGCTGACAGGCTGACTCTTATAAAAATGAACAAGGGCTCGATTGGGCCAGACTTCTTAACACCACCGAATGATAGCAGCGTAACATAAACTCAAATCCAGAGTCTTTTCTTGGGAGGCGTATTCCCATTCACCTTTTCACACCCACACATGAGTATATGCTTCCTGATTTTGGCTATTTGCTCTTGTCCTCCTCCTTCTCCTCATCCTCCACCACGGTATCACCAGGGTGACTGTGGTCCGTGATGCAACACCCACATAATTTTTTGAAAGGGTGTTTATGATGCCCGTAAAAAAAATTTTTTGATACAGTATGTTCATGTATACCCCCAGGGGTAAATGTTTGTCAGCCCATACACTTAGTGCATGGGCATTAAAAGTATAGGAGGCCTGCTGCTTTCTAATGGGAACATTGTTTTATGAGGCCCTCCTCCATGTCTCTTCCAAGGGGCATTGAAGTGCCTCCAAATTTTTGGCAGCCCTTGCATTCACTGCATAGTCCAACACTATGGGAGATCCTCTCCTTTCTAATGGGAATTTGTCGCTACTGTGGCCCTGCTCTATGTGTCTTTAAATTCTTAGTGGGGTTTTTCCTAAAATTGGTCAGCCATTGGACTCACTGCATACCCTATAACTGTATTTCAGACTCTCTCCTTTCTAATGGGAACATGTCGTACCTTGTTACTGTGGCCCTGCTCTGTGTGTCTTTAAATTCTTAGTGGGGTTTTTCCTAAAATTGGTCAGCCGTTGGACTCACTGCATACCCTATAACTGTATAGCAGACTCTCTCCTTTCTTATGGGAATTTGTCATTATTGTGGCCCTGCTCTGTGTGTCTTTAAATTCTTAGTGGGGTTTTTCCCAAATTTTGGCATCCCTTGCAGTCACAGCATGGGCATTACCACTATTGGAGACCCGCTCCTTTATAATGGGAACATTTTTTTTTACTGAATCTATCCTCTATGTCTCTTCAAAGGGGTATTGAGTTGCGTCCAAATTTTTGGCAGCCCTTGCAGTCACTGGATACACAATAACAGTATAGGAGATCCACTTGTTAATAATGGGAACAACAAAGGATAGCCGGCTGATGGCTCTCTAACAATAGCGAGGGCCAACTGCTGGCCTTTTAAGAATAGTAAGGACCGCCTGATGTCCCTATAAAAATAGGCTTTATGACTTTCAGAGTCCCTCCATCATAAATTAAACAGGATGTGTCTGATGATGTGTCACACACCACATTGCCAGATAAGGTTGTAAAATGTTAAAATGACATTTCCCGGTGAATGCATTAGTTTTAAAAAATAACGTAAAAAACCCCAAAACAATAGGATCTTTCTTTAGTATAAAAAACAGCGTCACCAATTTAACCTCAATGTAATCACATTGTTCAGCTCATTCACCTCCTTCTCCATCTCCGAAATGACCACATCAGTCACAAGCTGACAGCACTGCAGCACTGCCTTGGCCAAGCGGCAAAAAGCTGTGCTGAAGAATACATGCTTAATGCTTAATTTACAAACCGCCCAGCACTGCAGAGTTGTTAAAAGCTGTAACACAGCAGCCTGATCTGTGGCTCTCACAGCTGAACATACAGCCAGACATCGTCATGTGTGACAATGGGCGGAACTTGGTGACGGAGAAATGACAGCCGGAGTAGATACGGTTTCCCTCTATGAGAGTACTTTCACCGGGCTAAGAAAAACGTGTTGTGGAAGATTCCCGGACACTCTATGGCTGCTTTTTTGATGTGGATCGGCCATGCTTATGCATGTTATTTCTTAAACTGCATTACAGATCAGGCCATTGTCCAACTCCGTATTCAAGAAATTAAATGCGCAAAGAAAGATGTGTGTATGTCAAAGCACCACCGACAAGTGCGAGTTGATGTTGGACGGGCTGCCATTGCTTCTGCAACAAGCTGCATTAGAGGACTTCCTGGGAGAAATGACACGCAGGGCAGATACGGTTTCCCTCTATGCCAGCCCTTTCACCAAGCTAAATACAACTCTCAGCAAAAAAAGTTGTGGACTGGCTCCGTACCGTCCCTGGCCACATTCACCTGTCCACGTGTTTGTGGTTAGGCGCTCCTTCCCAGTAAGTGCACTGGGGAGGGCACGGGTAATATTGAGGGACCGGTGCTTGTGGAAGGCGGAGGCGACACCGGGAGAAACAGTGGTGTCTGCGGACCGAGTATGCACACCCGGCCGCCGCCAGCATGAGGTTGTGAAAAGCTTCCGCCTCCACGAGCCTAAAAGGCCACATTTCAAGTGCAAGCAGCTGTCAAAAATTTGGCAGTATAGTATTGCAGCCTGTGGGTGGTTGAGTGGCTGGCTGCATACTTGCGCTTGCATTCCAAGGAATGGGGTAGGGACAACTGAACGCTGCACTGGGACAAGGACGTGAACGGTGATTGTTGCAAGTCTGCAATGACAGGTGCATGGCGGGAGGCATCTTCACATGCGCCAAGGATCACTTATGATGGGCACACTTTTAGGCTGTGACCTGGGAGTCAGAAATGCTTTCAGAGGTCTTCCCCATGCTTTTCCCATGTCTTTTCAGCACTGTATGCATGTGTCTGATGATGTGTCACACACCACATGGCCAGATAAGGTTGTAAAATGTTAAAATGACATTTCCCAGTGAATGCATTTGTCTTTGTTGAAAGCAATGCAAAAGTGCAAAAACACATCAAAAACGCTACGTGTGAACATAGCCCAAGGTGTGGAGGAGTATTTTTGTTTTCGGTTATTTATTTTGCTTTATATACATTGTACGTGTCATGGAAAGGATGTTCCTTAACATATTTCCCAGGAAAATCCATTTTGATTTCGTTTTTGTATGTTTTATTGTGAGTCCGTAAAAGTGGCGTAATACTCTGACAACAGCAGTGATCTGGGTGTCAGAAATGCTTCCAGGGGTCTTCCCCATGCTGTTCCCATGTCATTTGAGCACTGTTCCCATCGATTTGGGTGATTTTTAGGCCCTCTGCAGACCGCCGGGGGGAGCCGCCTGAAAAATGTTTGAGTTTCCCATAGACTTACATTGGTCTCATTGCTCGGGTCAATCACCCAAGTATTCCAATGTACTCGACCCGAGCATCGAGCACCCAAGCATTTTAGTGCCCGCTCATCACTAGTATTTAGTAAAAATGAGCGGATCAGTCTATTAATCTTCAAAGAATAGAGTTCAAATCAAATTTCCTGAAAATTGTGGTTCCACTCGAATTTGAACATTTTGAGATTCAATTCAAGATTCTCCAAAAAAATAAATCTTCCCCAACAGCATTTCCCACACATCAGAGAGCAGGCTAACATCATTTTGCGTTGTTTCCTCACTCTCTCCTGTAGAGTGTAAGCTCTTATGGTCAGCTGGGTCCTCTCTCTTTCTCTCTCTATCCTGTAAGCTTTTATGATCAGCAGGGTCCTCTCTCTCTCCGGTAGAGTGTAAGCTCTTATGGTCAGCGGAGTCCTCTCTTGCCTGTAGAGTGTAAACTCTTATTGTCAGCAGGTTCTTCTCTCTCTCCTGTAGAGTGTAAGCTCTTATGGTCAGTGGGGTCCTCTCTGTCTCCTCTACAGTGTAAGCTCTTATGGTCAGTGGGGTCCTCTCTCGCCTGTAGAGTGTAAGCTCTTGTGATCAGTGGGGTCCTCTCTATCACCTTTAGAGTGTAAGCTCTTATGGTCAGTGGGGTCCTTTCTCTCTCCTGTAGAGTGTAAGCTCTTATGGTCAGTGGGGTCCTCTCTTTCTCCTGTAGAGTGTAAGCTCTTATGATCAGTGGGGTCCTCTCTCTCCTGTAGAGTGTAAGCTCATATGGTCAGTAGGTTCCTCTTTCTCTCTCTCTTGTAGAGTGTAAACTCTTATGGTCAGTGGGGTCCTCCCTCTCTCCTGTAGAGTGTAAGCTCTTATGGTCAGTATGTTCCTCTTTCTCTCTCTCTTGTAGAGTGTAAGCTCTAAGCTCCTATGGTCAGTGGGGTCCTCCCTCTCTCCTGTAGAGTGTAAGCTCTTATGGTCAGTAGGTTCCTCTTTCTCTCTCTCTCCTGTAGAGTGTAAGCTCTTATGGTCAGTGGGGTCCTCCCTCTCTCCTGTAGAGTGTAAGCTGTTATCGTCAGTAGGTTCCTCTTTCTCTCTCTCTCCTGTAGAGTGTAAGCTCTTATGGTCAGCAGGCTGCTCTCTCTGTCTCTTGTAGAGTGTAAGCTCTTATGGTCAGCAAGCTGCTCTCTCTCTATCCAGTAGAGTGTAAGCTCTTTTGGTCAGCAGGGTCCTCTCTCTATCTTCTTTAGCGTGCAAGCTGTTGGTGGGGTTCTCTCCCCCCCCTCCCATGTGTATTTTTCAAGCAATTACAAGCTTTGAAGTATAAAGTTTCATGCAAATTTATTCGCTACAAATCAAATTTTTGGAGAAAATTCTGTGAAGTTGAGAAATTTGAATTTCAAAAGATCCGCTCATCTCTCATATTTAGATGCTGTTCTAAGGCAGCAAACTGAACCATTACCCTGGATGAGATGTGGCTACATATTGCTTTTACTATAGACATAAATCACTTATACTCTATATAATTCCTTTTGTTTCTGTTTTGTGTATGGCATGTGATCTTTGGCTGGGATCTTAGAAAGAATAAAAAACTAAGTTTGGCAGCTCCTTATAGGGGTTCAACTATAACTTTTTAACCAAAGCCTAGAAAATTACACCATTGCCCCGTAACAGTAGGTGATAAAGGTCTAATTAAGGGTACATTCACACATAACATAATTTGGGGAAAAATCTAGTGATGAGCGAGCACTAAAATGCTCGGGTACTCATTGCTCGGGTCGAGTTAATTGGAATACTCGGGTGCTTGACCCAAGCAACGAGCCCAATGTAAGTCTATGGGAAACTCGAATATTTTTCAGGCGGCGCCCCCCGGCGGTCTGCAGAGGGACTAAAAATTGCCCAAATCGGCGCGAACAGTGCTCAATTGATATGGGAACAGCATCAGGAAGACCCCCTCAAGCATTTCTGACTCCCAGGTCACTGCTGTCAACAACGTTGTCAGAGTATTACGCCACTTTTACGGACTCACAATAAAACATACAAAAGCGAAACCAAAATGGATTTTCCTGGGAAATATATTAAAGAACATCCTTTCCAGGGTAATGACTTGTATATAAGGCAAAATAAATAACCAAAAACAAAAATACTCCTCCACACCTTGGGCTATGTTCACACGTAGCGTTTTTGATGCGTTTTTGCACTTTTGCATTGCTTTCAACAAAGACAAATGCATTCACTGGGAAATGTCATTTTAACATTTTACAACCTTATCTGGCCATGTGGTGTGTGACACATCATCAGACACATGCATACAGTGCTGAAAAGACATGGAAACAGCATGGAGAAGACCTCTGGAAGCATTTCTGACTCCCAGGTCACAGCCTAAAAGTGTGCCCATCATAAGTGATCCTTGGCGCATGTGAAGATGCCTCCCGCCATGCACCTGTCATTGCAGACTTGCAACAATCACCGTTCACGTCCTTGTCCCAGTGCAGCGTTCAGTTGTCCCTACCCCATTCCTTGGAATGCAAGTGCAAGTATGCAGCCAGCCACCCAACCACCCACAGGCTGCAATACTATGCTGCCAAATTTTTGACAGCTGCTTGCACTTGAAATGTGGCCTTTTAGGCTCGTGGAGACAGAAGCTGTCCACAATCTTATGGCAGCGGCGACTGGGTATCCATACTCGGTCCCCAGCTGCCACTATTTTTCCCGGTATCGTCTCCGCCTTCCACAAGCAAGGGTCCCACAACATTACCCTTGCCCTCCCCAGTGAATGTGGCCAGGGACAGTACGGAGCCAGTCCACAGCTTTTTTTGCTGAGTTTTATTTAGGTCGGTGAAAGGACTGGCATAGAGGGAAACAGTATCTACTCTGGGTGTCATTTCTCCCAGGAAGTCCTCTAATGCAGCTTGTTGCAGAAGCAATGGCAGCCCGTCCAACATCAACTCACACTTGTCGGTGGTGCTTTGACACACAAACATCTTTCTTTGCGCATTTAATTTCATGACTACAGAGTTGGGCAATGGCCTGGCCTGCAATGCAGTTTGAGAAATAACATGCATAAAAACGTGCGATCCACATTAAAAAAGCAGCCATAGAGTGTCCGGGAACCTTTCCCCACACTTTTCTTAGCCAGGACTGCTTCTCGGCAGGGTTGGATGGTCCCACCAGAGAATCTTCTGGTGTGCCCTTGCTTCTACCTCAGGAGAGTTCATGATAGCGCTAACTTTGCAGCTGCTATGGGGCTCTTGAGCGAGGGAGAAAGTGAGCCCTCAGAATCAAATCCTCTGGTGGGCACAATGTTTTTCAATCTGAAACAGCTTCTCAGTGGGAGTTGTATTTCACCACAGCCATGTTCTTTAGCTTGGTGTAAGGACTGGCATAGAGGTAAACCGCATCTACTCCGGCTGTGATTTCTCCATCACCAGGTTCCGCCCATTGTCACACACGACCATGCCTGGCTGTATGTTCAGCGGTGAGAGCCACAGATCAGGCTGCTGTGCTACAGCTTTCAACAACTCTGCAGTGCTGGGCGGTTTGTCACCTAAGCATTAAGCATGTTATCTTCAGCACAGCCTGTTGCCGCTTGGCCAAGGCAGTGCTGCAGTGCTGTCAGCTTGTGAATGATGTGGTCATTTCGGAGGTGGAGGAGGAGGTACAGGAGCTGAGCAATGTGATTACATTGAGGTTAAATTGGTGACGCTGTTTTTTATACTAAAGAAAGATCCTATTGTTTTGGGTTTTTTATGTTATTTTTTAAGACCAATGCATTCACCGGGAAATGTCATTTTAACATTTTACAACCTTATCTGGCAATGTGGTGTGTGACACATCATCAGACACGTCCTGTTTTATTTATGATGGAGGGACTCTGAAAGTCATACAGCCTATTTTTATAGGGCCAGCAGATGCCCCTTACTATTCTTAAAAGGCCAGCAGTCGGCCCTCATTATTGTTAGAGAGCCATCAGACGACTATGCTTTGTTGTTCCCATTATCAACAAGTGGGTCTCCTATACTGTTATTGCGTATGCACTGACTGCAAGGGCTGCCAAAAATTTGGACGCAACCCAATACCGCTTTGAAGAGGCAGAGAGGAGGGTCTCAGTAAAATAAATGTTCCCATTATAAAGGAGCGGGTCTCCTATAGTGGTAATGCCCATGCTGTGACTGCAAGGGATGCCAAAATTTGGGAAAAACCCCACTAAGAATTTAAAGACACATAGAGCAGTAACGACAAATTCCCATTAGAAAAGAGAGAGTCTGCTTTACAGTTATATGGTATGCAGTGAGTCCAACGGCTGACAAATTTTAGGAAAAACCCCACTAAGAATTTAAAGACACATAGAGCAGGGCCACAGTAACAAGTACGACATGTTCCCATTACAAAGGAGAGGGTCTGCTATACAGTTATAGGGTATGCAGTGAGTCCAACGGCTGACCAATTTTAGGAAAAACCCCACTAAGAATTTAAAGACACATAGAGCAGGGCCACAGTAACGACAAATTCCCATTAGAAAGGAGAGGGTCTCCCATAGTGTTGGCCTATGCAGTGAATGCAAGGCGGCCAAAAATTTGGAGGCACTTCAATGGCCCTTGGAAGAGACGTGGAGGAGGGCCTCATAAAAAAATGTTCCCATTAGAAAGGAGCAGGCCTCCTATACTTGTAATGCCCATGCACTAAGTTTATGGGCTGACAAACATTTACCCCTGGGGGGTATACATGAACATACCATATAATTTTTTTTTTTACGGGCATCATAAACACCTTTTAAAAAAATGATGTGGGTGTTGCATCACGGACCACGGTCACCCTGATGATATCGTGGTGGAGGATGAGGAGAAGGAGGACAAGAGCAAATAGCCAAAATCAGGAAGCGTATACCCATGTCTGGGTGTGAAGAGGTGCATGGGAATACACCTCCCAAAAAAACCCACTGGATTTGAGTTTATGTTACGCTGCTATCATTCGGTGGTGTTGAGAAATCTGGCCCAATCCAGCCCTTGTTCATTTTTATAAGAGTCAGCCTGTCAGCATTTTCAGTTGACAGGCGGATGCGCTTATCAGTTATAATTCCAACAGCAGCACTAAAAACCCGCTCTGATAAAATGCTAGCGGCAGGGCAGCCCAGGACCTCCAAGGCGTAGAGAGCCAGTTCATTCCACGTGTCCAGCTTGGATACTCAATAATTAAAAGGCACAGAGGAATCACGTAGGACGATGGTACGGTCGGCAAGGTACTCTCTCAGCATCTTCCCAAACTTTTAACTCCTTGTGAGAGTACCCCGCACCTCAGGGCCTGTGCGATGGGACGGTCTGAGAAAACTGTCCCAGAACTTTGACAGTGTTCCCCTGCCTCTGCTGGATTGAATTTGAGTCCTCCTTGGTTGTCCAACGAACTGTGACCTCTGCCGCCAGCGTTTTCAGATGGGAATTTTTTTAATAGTTCCGCAACAAAGGCCTTCTGGTACTGCCCCATTTTTGTAGACCTGTCCGCCTCAGGAATAAGAAATATAAAGTTCTCCTTGTAGCATGGTTCTAGAAGTGTCACCAACCAGTAATGACTGTCACCCAAAATTTTGAGAACGCGAGGTTCATGGGAAAGGCAGCGTAACATAAACTCAGCCATGCGTGCCAGACTGCTAACAGGCAAGACTTCCGTGTCCTCACCAAGAGGATGACTGACCATGCTCTCCTCCTCCTCTTCCTCCTCTCTGTCCTCTGGCCATCCACGCTGAACAGACGGTATTACAGTTGTGCAGGTAGTACCATCTATAGCACATGAAACTAGCTCCTGTTCTTCCTCCTCCTCTTCTTCCTCATTGTCACCCAATCCACGTTGGGATGAGATGGGGCAGGGCTGTGTGTAATCACCTTGTATGGTTCCTTGCTCCATCTCATCGTGCTCCGACCTGCAATGCATCCTCTTTGATTGTGAGCAGAGAACGTTTCAGAAGACAGAGAAGGGGGATGGTGATGCTAATTATGGCATCATCGCCGCTCAGCATCTTGGTGGAGTCCTCAAAGTTTTGGAGGATGGTACATAAGTCTGACATCCATGTCCGCTCCTGAGGTCTTATGTGTGGAGTCTGAACAGAATACCGACGGCCTTGTTGATGCTGGTACTCAACAACTGCCCTCTTCTGCTCAAAAATCCTTCCCAACATCTGTAGAGTTCCAACGCGTGGGGACATCACATACCATTCTGTGAGCCGGAAGCTGCAAACGCTGCTGAAACACGGCAAGGGCGGCGGAAGCTGTAAGTGACTTTCTAAAATGGGGCCATATTTTAACAAGCAGATCCGGCAGCTCCGGGTAGGATTTGAGAAACTGCTGAACCGCGAGGTTAAGCACATGGGCCAGGCATGGTACGTGTGTGAGCTCGCCTCACCTCAGAGCCACCACCAGGTTCCGGACATTGTCACACACGACCATGCCTGGCTGTAGGTTCAGCGGTGTCAGCCTCACATCTGCCTGCTCTTTCAGAGCTGTCCACAACTCTTCAGCATTGTGCGGTTTTTCACCTAAGCATATTAGCTTCAGCACAGCCTGTTGCCGCTTGGCCGAGGCAGTGCTGCGGTGCTTCCAGCTTGTGACTGATGTGGTCATTTCGGAGATGGAGGCTGAAGAGGAGGAGGAGGATGAGGTGCAGGAGCTGTAGACTGTGGGGGCAAACCTGATTGACCTAGGGCCCGCAATCTTCGGCGTCGGGAGGACGTGTTCCATCCCAAGGTCCGACTGGGTCCCGGCTTCCACTATGTTAACCCAGTGTGCCGTCAGCGAGATGTACCGTCCCTGTCCACAAGCACTTGTCCACGTGTCCGTGGTTAGGTGGACTTTCCCGGTAACGGCGTTGTTGAGGGCACGGCTAATATTTTGGGACACGTGCTTGTGTAAAGCGGGGACGGTACACCGGGAGAAATAGTGGCGGCTGGGGACCGAGTACCGAGGGACGGTAGATGCCATCAGGTTGCGTAATGCTTCTGTCTCCACGAGCCTAAAAGGCAACATTTCGAGCGCAAGCAGTCGTGAAATGTGGGAATTTAGTACAGTGGCCTGTGGTGCGTAGGCTGCGTATTTGTGCTTGTGCTCCAAGGACTGGGGTATGGACAACTGAACGCTGCGCTCGGACAATGACGCGCTTCTTGATGCTGCTACTTGAAAGTGTGTAATGATAGGTGCAGGGCAGGAGGCATCTTCGCATGCACCATGGACAGGGGATTGGCTTGCATGCACAACAGTGGAAGAAGCAATGGTGCCACCCGCAGACACTGTTCCTGGACCCTGGGGTTCGGCCCACAAAGTCAGGTGTTTTGCTGCCATGTACCTGATCATGCTGGTGGTGGTCAGGCTGGTCGTTTTTTCACCCCTACTGAGGCTGGCCTGGCAGGTAGTGCATATGGCCTTTTTGGGGTTATTGGCAGAGTCTTTAAAAACAACCTGACTCGGGAAGACCTAATAGTTGTACTGGCAACTTCCTTCATGTTGGTGTTACGGGGAGCAGTTACCTGCCTTCTTTCTGTGGCCACCACACTGCTTCTTCCTGCCTGTTGGGGTGCTCTGCCTCCCTCCCCCTGTGTGCTGCTGTCCTCGCTCTGCATGTCCTCCTGCCAGGTTTGGTCAGTTACTATATCATCCACCACCTCGTCTTCCACTTACGCACTCTGGTCCTCCTCCTGACTTTCTGGCAAATGAGTTTCATCATAGTCCACCTCTTGGGACACTTTCCCACCGTCGCCTTCACGTGACCCTGGCTGCTCAAATATTTGGGCATCGCTACATGCGATCTCCTCTTGCTCCGCTTCAAGTGGACCGGGAGAGAGGTGAGAATCTATAAATGGAAAAGTGAACAGCTCTTTGGAGTGTCCAAGTGTGGGATCAGTTGTCTCTGGGCACTCGGCATGGTGGGAGGAAGGATTTTCAGGGTGAGGAATATGCGGTCCAGACTCATAGCTACTGAGACTTGACCGTGTGAAAGACAAGGTGGTGGTGGTGGCTAAGTGACTGGAAGCATTATCTGCTACCCAACCAATAACCTTTTGACACTGTTCTGGGTTCAATAGTGGTGTCCTGCGGTCCCCTATTAATTGGGACAGGAAGGTCGAGCGAGAAGATGTTGGTGTTTGTTGTGGCACAATTTCAGCTTGCCCATGGCCTCGGCCTCTGCATTCACCATCATCACCATCAAGTCCAGTTCCCCGTCCCTTGCCACGTGCCTTGCCCATTTTAAATGGAGGACAATATCTTCCTCGCTCACAACAAATGACTGAATTTGGAGCGAACTTATATGTGATCCGTGTGACGGACAAACCACAGTTTTAAATACCTGACCTATAGGTAACTATTTTGAACAGCAAACTGGTGTCAATTGCTTCACTGACACACTGAAACTAATTTTTAATGGAGATCAGAAATGGCACTATTTTCTGAAAACATATATGTGATCCGTGTGACGGAGAAAACACAGTTTTAAATACCTAGCTGTAGGTAACTATTTTGAACAGCAAACCGGTGTCAAAAACTTTGCTGACGCACTGAAAAAAAAAATTCATGGAGGCCAGAAATGGCAGTATTTTCTGAAAACGTATATGTGATCCATGTGACGGAGAAAACACAGTTTTAAATACCTGGCCTGTAGGTAACTATTTTGAACAGCAATCTGGTGTCAATTGCTTCACTGACACACTGAAACAAATTTTTAATGGAGGTCAGAAATGGCAGTATTTTCTGAAAACGTATATGTGATCCGTGTGATGGAGAAAACGCAATTTTAAATACCTGGCCTGTAGGTAACTATTTTGAACAGCAATCTGACATCAATTGCTTCACTGACACACTGAAACTAATTTTTAATGGAGGCCAGAAATGGCAGTATTTTCTGAAAACGTATATGTGATCCGTGTGACGGAGGAAACACATTTTTAAATACATGGCCTGTAAGTAACTTATTTGAACAGCAAACCGTTGTCAAAAAACATTGCTGACACACCGAAAAATTTTTTTTATGGAGGCCAGAAATGGCAGGATTTTCTGAAAACGTATATGTGATCCGTGTGACGAGGAAAACACATTTTTACATACCTGGCCTGTTGGTAACTATTTTGAACAGCAAACTGGTGTCAATTGCTTCACTGACACACTGAAACAAATGTTTAATGGAGGTCAGAAATGGCAGTATTTTTTGAAAACGTATATGTGATCCGTGTGACAGAGAAAACACAATTTTAAATACCTGACCTGTAGGTAACTATTTTGAACAGCAATCTGGTGTCAATGGCTTCACTGACACACTGAAACAAATTTTTAATGGAGGTCAGAAATGGCAGTATTTTTTGAAAACGTATATGTGGCCCGTGTGACAGAGAAAACACAATTTTAAATACCTGACCTGTAGGTAACTATTTTGAACAGCAATCTGGTGTCAATTGCTTCACTGACACACTGAAACAAAATTTTTAATGAAGGTCCGAAATGGCAGTATTTTCTGAAAACGTATATGTGATCCATGTGACGGAGAAAACACTGTTTTAAATACTTGGCCTGTAGGTAACTATTTTGAACAGCAATCTGGTATCAATTACTTCACTGAAACAAATTTTTAATGGAGGTCAGAAATGGCAGTATTTTCTGAAAATGTATATGTGATCCGTGTGACGGAGAAAACACAGTTTTAAATACCTGGCCTGTAGGTAACTATTTTGAACAGCAAACCTGTGCCAAAAACTTTGCTGACACACTGAAACAAATTTTTAATGGAGGCCAGAAATGGCAGTATTTTCTGAAAACTTATATGTGATCCGTGTGACGAAGAAAACACCTTTTTAAATACCTGGCCTGTAGGTAACTATTTTGAACAGCGAACCTGTGTTAAAAAACTTTGCTGACACACTGAAAAAAAAAATTTATGGAGGCCAGAAATGGCAGTATTTTCTGAAAGCGTATATGTGATCCTTGTGATGCAGAAAACACAGTTGTAAATACCTGGCCTGTAGGTAACTATTTTGAACAGCAAACTGGTGTCAAAAACTTTGCTGATACACTGAAAAAAAAATTTCATGGAGGCCAGAAATGGCAGTATTTTCTGAAAACGTATATGTGATCCATGTGACGGAGAAAACACAGTTTTAAATACCTGGCCTGTAGGTAACTATTTTGAACAGCAATCTGGTGTCAATTGCTTCACTGACACACTGAAACAAATTTTTAATGGAGGTCAGAAATGGCAGTATTTTCTGAAAACGTATATGTGATCCGTGTGACGGAGGAAACACATTTTTAAATACATGGCCTGTAAGTAACTTATTTGAACAGCAAACCGGTGTCAAAAAACATTGCTGACACACTGAAAAATTTTTTTTATGGAGGCCAGAAATGGCAGGATTTTCTGAAAACGTATATGTGATCCGTGTGACGAGGAAAACACAGTTTTAAATACCTGACCTGTAGGTAACTATTTTGAAGAGCAATCTGGTGTATGGTTTTTCTCTCTACACTACCTAATACACAAGCAAATCTCTCCCTGATGCAGCAGCACCTCTCCCTACACTGTCTGATCCGGAGTGACTGTGACGAGCATAGCGGCGCCAGGTCTGATATAGACCTGATGATGCTGTGCGGCCAGCCAATCACTTTAATGCCACAACCAACATGGCTACGGCATTACAGTGAGAGGCAGGCAATCCCTACATGTTCATTGGCTCTCTAAAGAGCACCAAACATGCAGGAAGGAGACCCGAGCTTAGGCCGAGCAACCCCGGAAATACTCGGCGAGTGCAGAGCATGTCGAGCAGTGAGATGCTCGGGTGAGCACCGAGCAGTAGCGAACATGCTTGCTCATCACTAGAAAAATCAATTGCAGATTTTGCTACAAATTCCACAGTACAATCTACATTTTTTTAATTTTTGTCACACATTTTCTTGGGATTTCATCTTATGAATTGCAATTGACAAGTAATGGAAATCTGGCTAAAGGTAAATATCCATAGAAATTATTTTTTTTCAGCCTATAGATGAGATTTCTTAAAATATTATCCTTGTTGTTGCTACTAATGTAATATGCGGCAATTTTTTTCTGCCTGAATCATAACCTAAGGCTCAGTTCATATCTGAGAGGTGGTTTCTATTTACAACATAGGCGATTATACCGTGACAGATGGGTGGCATGGCTTACACCAGCAGCACCAATGGATCAAATTGATGGAAATCGGGGGCCATGAGGTTCTATTGAGGTTTCCTCCAAAGGCATGACTAGAGTCCAATGGGCTGAAAATCAAGTTTTGGACCTTGTCCTCCCACCCCACTCCACCATCAGCTTGTAGCTCGTAGGAGTCTACATATGTTTTTCCTCCCTCAAAAAAATATACAACTGGACATATAAGATATTTTTTATATATCATATGTAACATACCTGGCGGCGTCCTTGCATAGTGGTCCATCTCCCACTGTGCAAGAGCACGCACTTGATCTCCAGTCCAGTCTGCTAGCCTGGCTTCCCTCCATGCTGTCTGCTTGCCTCTGCTTCTGCTGCTTAAGGGCGGCGCCCGATCACTTCCTGTTTCTTGTACCTGCTGCGGGCACACCCCTTGTGCGTCCTCAGCTTGTTGCTGTCTGTCACCTGGTATTTAACCCAGCTGCTCCAATGAATCCCTGCCTGAGCATTGTGTTTCATTCAGTGTGCTCTTTCACTCTGAATGTGCCAGGTCCCTTTCTGTGTTTGCTTGCTTGCCTGCCTTTCCTGGAGGCTGTATTTCCAGGCCTGTCTGAACACGCTCCTAGCCTGTTCGTTCCGCCTTCTAGGGGCTGCATACCTAGACCCGCTCCTGTATCTTGTCTGTCCTGTCTGAACACGCTCCTAGCCTGTTCCTCCCGCCTTCTAGGGGCTGCATACCTAGACCCGCTCCTGTATCTTGCTACTGTGTCTGTTCTTGTCTGTATACTCTTCTTGCCTGTTTCCTGTGTTTCTCTATGTCCGTACCTTTCCTTTTTCTGCAGAGTCTGAACTCGTACCTAACTCGTGCTCGTTGTCACTGTACTTCCGTTTGTGAGTTTGTGGTCCACTCGCTACTTCACTGCAAGTACGCTGTGGGTATCTGGTTCTGCCTTTCCCTTCCTGCCTGTTCCGTGTGTACAAAGCCCTGTCCCCCCTGCTCTGCCTTGCTCACCGCTCCGGCGGTTCTAGCCTGCTCAGCCTTGCTCACCGCTCCGGCGGTTCTAGCCTGCTCTGCCTTGCTCACCGCTCCGGCGGTTCTAGCCTGCTCTGCCTTGCTCACCGCTCCGGCGGTTCTAGCCTGCTCTGCCTTGCTCACCGCTCCGGCGGTTCTAGCCTGCTCTGCCTTTGCTCACCGCTCCGGCGGTTCTAGCCAGCTCTGCCTTTGCTCACCACTCCGGCGGTTCTGGCCTGCTCTGACCCTTTGCTCACTGCTCTGGCAGTCTTGCTCCGCTCTGACCCTTTGCTCACTGCTCCGGCAGTATTGCTCCGCTCTGACCCTTTGCTCACTGCTCCGGCAGTCTTGCTCCGCTCTGACCCTTTGCTCACTGCTCTGGCAGTCTTGCTCCGCTCTGACCCTTTGCTCACTGCTCCGGCAGTCTCGCTCCGCTCTGACCCTTTGCTCACTGCTCCGGCAGTCTCGCTCTGCTGACCCTTTTCTCACTGCTCCGGCAGTCTCGCTCCGCTCTGACCCTTTGCTCACTGCTCCTGCAGTCTCGCTCTGCTCTGACTCCTTTGCTCACTGCCCCGGCAGTCTCGCTCAGCTCTGACCCTTTGCTCAATGCTCCAGGCGGCCTTGTCCTGAATTTATAAATTTTTAACATACCTTTTTTTTATCAATTTTATGGGATTTTTTTGAGTAATTTTATTTTATTTTACGTTAATATTTAACTTCTAGTTTTATTTGTTTTGGTAATTGAGATTGTAAAATTCTTACTATTTACATTTTCAAAAAATTTTCATGTTTTTTGATTTGGGACCGGCTCAACTAAGTTTTCGAATGCTAAAAATAACTGTATTATCCCATATACCACACAGTATTTTACTCAGGGGACATGGAGAAGCAGACAGTTAGCTGTGTTAGCCAACACACAGGAAAAAATCCACTTTCTTTTACTTCTCGTAAGATTCATCAATGTCTAGTCTGTGAAAAATTGCTATTATCTCAGAAGGAACATCAGTTTTTGCCGGGTAATTCATCATCCAATATTGTTCTAATGGTCATCCTACTATTTATTCTAGCACATCATCCCATTTTCTGTAGCATGCGCAAAAAGAAAATATGTTTTATGTAAATATCTGTCGTAAGTAAAGCGCATTTTTCGCTCAACTGTTTTTACAACTTTTTGTTTCGAATTTATTTTGTTTTATTATTTCACATTTTATTATATTATCTACAATCTACAATCAAAAATAATAATCTCGACAAGTGTTTATAGATTTTGTTTATGTTTTTAAACTTTCAAAAATTTTTTATTTTTTCCAGATTAGACCACATAGACACATACACATGCAAGGGTCAGTTTAACAGAAAACTAACTGTACCAAAATGTCCTTCTGTATTTTATACACTATATATCAGGATGGTATGTGCTTGTATAAGTGACCTAATTGCTGGACCTTAGTAAGCTTTTGGCCCATTAGGAGGTTGTCCAGGCTTGGGGCTCAAGTCTGTAGTCGTTCTATGTACGTGCTGGTAGGATTCTCCGGTGCTGGTGTTGGGAGTTGACTGCAAGTACGTGATTTGCATACATGTGGTCAGGCTTGGACTGGCCCACCGGAGAACAGGATAATCCTCCGGTGGGCCACCACCCTCTTATATGAGCAGTACTTGGCGCAATATACTTGAATTACTATGTACAGGCAAAGGCATCATCTTATTCATTTAAGTCTACCCAGTATATAAATTTGTTATTGATTATAATGTCACATTTGCATGTAGTTGAAAAGTGGGGGCCTGGAGTTGGTTACTGGTGGGCCCTTGGCATCCCAGTCCAACTCTGCATATGGTCATGTGCCAACTAGATGTGTTCAGCTTCATTCAGTACAAATGAATTGAGTGAAGCCGAACACGTCTAGTTAGAATGTGGCCACAAATATGCAAATTACATACTTGAGTCACATAACTGCATACTACCTGCGTCGGTACTGGAAAATCCTGACAGTGCGCACTGTGCACGCTGTGAGGATTCATAAGTCTACAGTCGCTCAGACTGACTGCAGACTTGTAAGCCAAGCCTGGGCAACCCCTTTAAGTCAAGTCTCACATTTGATGATGCCATGTGCAGGACCTTCTATGAGTCGCCCCCTATGTATGATATGCAGTCATGCCATGTACATATAACTGTGCCAAACAATGTTTAATTAGTGTACAGATCAACAGTTCGTTTAGAGGGATTGTCTAGGACTTTGATAATGAAGACCTATCCTCAGGAAAAATCTTCAATGAAAATAAGCGGGGGCAAAAATCCCAACGTCCCTTCCGATCAGCTGTTTCCAGTTCTCATGTCGGCAGATGTACACAGTGTATGGCGCCAAAACAATACAGTTGAATAGACCAAGTAGTGGCAGTTATAGGGCACTGCAACTCAGCTCTCATTTACTTCAATAGTAGCTGAGCCGTAGTATCCGAGGCCACCATACAGTTCACAGAGTTTTGCTGTTCCACTCCAAATGCTGTAAACTTCACTGGACAAAAGAAAACACAACTGATTGTGGGGGGGTGCCAGTATTGTAACGCTACTAATCTTACATTAAAGGGGTTCTCCAAAAAATGTAATAAAATGTCCTCCAACTTAGGATTGGCTGCCATTTGAATTACGTGACGGAGGTCAGTGTGAAAAAATATGTTTGACAGAAATAAAATTCTCCTTCATCAGGGCCGGAGTCCCCCTGGCTCAGCATCAACCAAGTTGTCCAGGGATTATACGCATGTTTCATCGGATCCACTAAAGCTGACCGCCAACACCGGAACATCTACAGTACCGTTTGGTTTCAGGATCATTTACCCATATCATTTGACCTCCATTTACCTGCTGTGACCGCTTTTTCACAACTTAGGGCTTGTTCACATGACCGTATTTTCGGTCCGAGTGCTGTCCATGGAAAAATCGGATCACACTTGGACCAATGTTATTTAATGGGGCAGTGCAGATGAGCGATTTTTTTTCACTGACCGAATCTGCATATGAAAAACATTTCAGCATATAGAAGTTTCTTCCGTCAATGGGATGATACTCAGCTATTCAAGTCTATGCATCAGATGCTACACAGAGCCACAATACAGTGTCAGATTTTTACGAATACATTGCAATTCTGTAAATGACCTTGTATATTAAAAAACAGATTGTATGTAAGCAGGTCACTGGGATGCAACAAGCAGATAGGGATAAGGCGGAATTAATCAACATAACAGTTTATTCTTCTTAACACGGACATAGGGAGGGATAGTTTTGAATAGGAAGTAAGTGAAGTAATACAGAATATGTCAGAATACAATATCAGCAAAGTTGACGTCAAACACAAAATAACTTGTACAGCACAATTCCTCTTTCCTAACTAGCTGGTTCCCAGTGACTATAGCGTTCACAGGGATAGAGGTGTTATTAACGTGGTCCTACTCAAGTTACAGACAAGTCTTTCTAGCAAAGTCAATTAAAGCTTTCTGGGCCTTCCTCACACTGGCTGGTCCCCATCCTGTCTGCTGCACTGCCCCAGATTGAACTCTGTACCGTACGTCAGCGTAGGAAGTGACTGCCCAGCTCACTCGTGCCTCCTGATGTTACGGGTGTGTCCGGTGTGACAGACCGTCGCTCTGGATCCGGCTGTAGAAGGTCACTGCGCTTGGCACTGCAGAAGCTTTCTTGATCCTCTCATCTCTGTAGTATAGTGATATGTTTCTCCCTTTAGGACCCAGCAGCAACCTACACCTTCTGCTGCTGATTGACACACCCTTGCTTGGTAGTTAAAAACTCTCAGTTTCTCCAGAGAGTCACCTGTGATAGTTCTATGTACCTCTGTGCGTGTTTGGAGCACTAGCAGTCAGCTAGTTTCTTCTCTGGTGCCCTTGGAGGACAGTTGGCGTTATCTCTCTGGTGTCTGCTCAAGCTAAGTGTATCCCCTTTGTTTGTTTACCTACTTGTCTTTAGTTTGTAGTGGGGCATGTCTAGTGCTCACCCCATCCCCTCCCTATCTAGGGCCTAGGTCTAGGGACATTCAGGGTTTAGGTTCCTGTTCGGCGATTGGCGCAGAACCTATAAAGGGACGATAGGGTAGGCAGGGTGATATTAGATCTGCCTAGGGGTCTCCACTCCCCCTTTCCCAAGTTGTTGGGCTCCCTTCCCCTCTTCCCGTCGTTATACACTTATTCCTTCCCTCACCTTGTGTGACACCCAATCACAGCAGCAGACGTTCACTTCTGGATTGGAGTCCACACCTGGTCTTCGGTGCTTGACCTGCGATGGTTGTCTATCGGGCCAGGATGGATGAGGGCTGGGACTTGCGTCTTGACAGGCATAGTCTGGCTCGCGGGTCTTGAGTGGCACAAGGCTAGGTCTCAGGTCGTGAGAGGCGAAATCTGGCTCGTGGGTCTCAATCGTAGCCTGGGTCCCGCTAACTGGCACTCGATGCCCCAGGGGCTGTAGCGATGTATCAGCTGCAGCGTCTCTCTCAGCACACGTCCTGCTAGTCTCACTTCTTAGCCCAAAGTGATTCCCGCCTTGTCTCTCTGGTATTTTATATCGGAGGGCTGCGTCACAGAAGTCACCTGACCCAGTGCTCTCTTTGGACTCGTCCTCCCTGCAACACTTCCACTTTATTCTGGTTCCGCAGGGTTCCGTATGAGCAGTAGATGGCAGTCTCTAATCACAAATGGTGCACACCGCTGGGGAATCTCATCTTTCATTGTACACTCTCATACATGTACTCGGAGGACAAGATCGCCCCACTTTTCTGGATGAAACTCTGACCGATTTTTTATGCGCCCATGTGAACCTACCCTTATAGGGAAAGGTATGTGGACAGTGACTCTGGTAAAATTGCTATTTTTCACTTTTCTTATGGCCATGACTCATGAGGTTATTATCTCACTAGTTTTAGCTTGGAGATTATTATTTCATTTATACAGTTTATCATTTGCCTGATATGGTTTTACACAGGTTCAGATGTAATTGCCCACTGTGTTTCGCTTTGGTGTTCTTTGCTTTATTGCAGTTATTTATTAGCTTTTCCTGGTTTCTATTTTTCCAATTACACAAAAGGTTTTTTTTTTAAGGGGTTTCCACAATACTTGATTGTAACCTATTATTGGACCTCACTGGTCCATCGTAGAGCGCTCTGGTGAGCAATAGGAAATGTCACATCTGCAACCTCTTCCTAAAATATGAGTCTGTACTTCTCAGCAGTGAAATGGCTGGCAATAAACCTCCTCCTGAATCACGCTATATTGAAAGTGTGCCACTATTTATCATACTGTACGTTTATATAACGCTGCTCTGCATTTCATAGGCATCATATATTATCCTTTAAAGCCCACATTACAGAGTGCTTCACGTTCCCATTTATCATCAGAATGTGTTGGATTCTACAGAAAATTAACCTGCCCATTTGTCATCACATCATGAATCTCTATTGTTTTTTCCCAAAGCTTTTTGATCTGAGCAGAAGTAAATGTATTCACAAGGAGCACAGATCACCGAGAGCCTTAATGCCGCCATTCAGCAGACATTATTATACAGATGATAGCAACCTAAATATATTAACAAATCCCATATAAATCCTACAATCGCCATCCTAAAATGTTTTCTCTGTGCACAAAATTATCATGATGAGAGCCACATGTCTGAATATGCATTTCATCGCATCTGAATCATTTTACGTTTATACTGAAAATCATGGCAGAATGTAGAATATCTAACACGTACACCTTGTATATACTATGGTATAGTCAAAAATTAGCTTAAAGGGGATGTCTCGTGAAAAGATCCCCTGTCTATCTGCTCTTTTAGGTCTCATGAAGCATTTCTAACTTTGCCAGACAGTGGACATCCATATAAAACATGGGAAGCCATTCATTGAAAAGGTCGCAAAATAATGTGGTGTTGGGATCTACTCTCTCAGATAGGCATTAGGTAGTGTTCACACAGGAAATATGATTTGTCCAAATGTGCAGTTTTATTGCTTTCATAAAACTCCAGGACACATATATGTCAGTGCAGGCTCACCCGAACAGATTACAGTCCTTTCTCCCAGAGCAAATTTCATACATAGAAAAGGCAAAATTTTACCAGTCTCAATATCCCCTTCAGACTGAGCTCAAGCAGCTTCCAGGGCCAAACAGAAATACTAAACTCCAGGCACAGTTCACACTGAACAGGCTGTAGCTTCCACAAGCTTCTCTGCACACACAGACTGCTCAGCTTTCCTAGCTGACCCATGCAGTCTCCATTCAGAGAACAACCGCAGCACATCTCTCTCTCAGTTAGAGCTCACATTTTGCCTGGTCACTTACCAGCAGCACACTCGACTCTGATCCATCCAACAGGCCCTGGTTCTTAGTCCATACTAGGCAGGTGCATCTAATCAGATACTGCTTTCCCCTGTCCTACTTGGCTCTGCTACAGTGGCTACTTCAAGGGAAACTAATGCCATGTTTAATGGGTAGGAGAAACTTGGAATATTTTTTTCATACTGCCACACTGATGATAAAAATAGACAAATGGCCCAAAAATAGATGACAAAGATAGTGCAGTCTGCTGATGATAGTTGTTATGCTCATGCCCGGACTGACTGGCGTGAGCGTGGTTAGTGGTCCCACGAGCCGAGGAGTGCCTGGAGGGGCATGACTAGGGGCCTTGCCAGATCCGACCACGAACACACGGTGGCTTAATTGACTCTGTGGTCTGAGGAGGGACGTGGGAGGTGGCCCAGGTGCTACTCCAGGTCAGACCCTGGTTACAGCTGTTGACACACACCGGGGAATACAGGAACGGGCAGGCACAGCTGGTATGCAGACAAGTGGGTACTGGGAGGCACGGCTGGTATGCAGACAGGTGGGTACTGGCAGGCACGGCTGGTATGCAGACAGGTGGGTACTGGCAGGCACAGCTGGTATGCAGACAGGCGGGTACTGGCATTCACAGCTGGTATGCAGACAGGCAGATACTGGTAGGTAGGAATGCAGGCTGGATAGGGACCAGTACAGACTGGGATACAGGAACAGATCCGCAGGTGCGGTGGACAAGCAGAGCAGAACCGCAGGCGCGGAGGACAAGCAGAGCAAAACCGTAGGTGTGGAGAGCAAACAGAGCAGAGCGAAACCGCAGGTGCGGTGGACAAGCAGAGCAGAGCGAAACTGCAGGTGCGGTGGACAAGCAGAGCAGAGCGAAACCGTAGGTGCGGTGGACAAGCAGAGCAGAGCGATACCGCAGGTGCGGTGGACATGCAGAGCAGAGCAAAACCACAGGTGCAGTGGACAAGCAGAGCGAAACTGCAGGTGCGGTGGACAAGCAGAGCAGAGCGAAACCGCAGGTGCGGTGGACAAGCAGAGCAGAGCGAAACCAGAGGTGCAGTGGACAAGCATTGCAGAGCGAAACCGCAGTGGCGGTAGACAAGCAGAGTAGAGCGAAACCGCAGGTGCACTGGACAAGCAGAGCAGAGCGAAACCGCAGGTGCACTGGACAAGGAGAGCAGAGCGAAACCGCAGGTGCGGTGGACAAGCAGAGCAGAGCGAAACCGCAGGTGCGGTGGACAAGCAGAGCAGAGCGAAACCAGAGGTGCGGTGGACAAGCATTGCAGAGCGAAACCGCAGTGGCGGTAGACAAGCAGAGTAGAGCGAAACCGCAGGTGCACTGGACAAGCAGAGCAGAGCGAAACCGCAGGTGCACTGGACAAGGAGAGCAGAGCGAAACCGCAGGTGCGGTGGACAAGCAGAGCAGAGCGAAACCGCAGGTGCGGTGGACAAGCAGAGCAGAGCGAAACCAGAGGTGCGGTGGACAAGCATTGCAGAGCGAAACCGCAGTGGCGGTAGACAAGCAGAGTAGAGCGAAACCGCAGGTGCACTGGACAAGCAGAGCAGAGCGAAACCGCAGGTGCACTGGACAAGGAGAGCAGAGCGAAACCGCAGGTGCGGTGAACAAGTAGAGCAGAGCGAAACCGCAGGTGCGGTGGACAAGCAGAGCAGAGTGAAACCGCCGGTGCGGAGGTCAAGCGAGGCAGAACAGAGCAGAGCGAAATCGCAGAGCAGAAGGTGCAGGCAGACAGGACAGGGCTCTGTTCACATGGAACAGACTGGGAAACACAGGAAGATAGTTAGAACACAGGAGGTAGATACGGAGGCAGGGAAACGGGACAAGCAGAACCAGATACACACAAGGTACTTACAATGAAGTAGCAAGTGGACACAAAACTCACAAACAGAAGTACAGAGACAACGAGTTGGAGTTAGGTGCAGGTTCAGACACTGCAGGAAAAGGGAAGGTACGGACATAGAGACAAACAGGTAACGGGCTAGGACACAGTTCAGACAAGAACTGAACCCGGAACAAGATTCAGGAACAAGCCTGGGAACTCAGCCCCCAGGGTGGCGGAAACAGACTAGAAGTCACAGATACAGGTAACGGGCCTGGGTATACAGCCCCCAGGGTGGCGGAACAGACTAGAAGTCACCGATACAGGTAACAGGCCTGGGTATACAGCCCCCAGGGTGGCGGAACAGACTAGAAGTCACAGATACAGGTAACAGGCCTGGGTATACAGCCCCCAGGGTGGCGGAAACAAACAAGATACAGGACAGGACCTGGCAACTCAGTTGCACAGAACACACTGAAAGAAAGTGTTGCTCAGGCACCTCCTACTGGGTGGAGGGGGTTTAAGTATCCAGTGACTCACAGCAATAGGCTGGGGACGCATTAGGAGTGCGCACACTATAACTTTAAGAAACAAGCATTAACCGTGCCGCCACCCTAAGCAATCAGAAAAGAGACATGCACACAGCAAGTACTGGAGCAAATTGTGCAGCCTGGACTGATAGGTAAGTTGGCGGTCTTGCATGGTGGGAGATGGTAAGCCATGCCAGCACGCCGCCAGCGATGTTACAATAGTCAGATTGCACTATCATCAGCAGAATATCTTTACTTGCTGCTGGACACCCATTTTTCTGCTGATGAACCTCTATCATGTGGGGAAACGCGTCGAGATATGCTGGAGGAGGCGAGATGACTCATACTTGAAACTTCTTTTTGGTTGACTGTAACAATATACTGTGTATTTTGAGCTTCTAGTTAAGACAGCTGACTTGCTTCACCCCAGCAGGGGGTTTATTTATTACCTTTGGTATTTTCTGATCATAACAGAGTGTTTGTGTTCTGTTCCTAGTTGCTACCTATATCAGTGCTGTATGTTATTTGACTATATATTCACACAGACGAGGTGTTTAGGGTTTCCAATATTGTTAGCAACTATTTAGGATCTCTTTAACACTGAAAGATCCATCTATATATTTAGTGACTGTGACTTGATTATCTATCTACACTGTGTTCCAAATTATTATGCAAAAAGTGTTTAGAAGTGATAAGGTAAGAATTTTTTTGTTTGTCAGTTAAACTCATTGATGGTGATGTGTGTCAGGGCTCTTTATATCACTGTAAGCAATTGCAGACACCTGTGCTAATTAGTTTGGCAGGTGTGTCCAATGAAAGGCAAGACTACTTAAGAAGGCTGTCCCACATTATTAAGCAGCCTACATTTTCTGCCAAAATGGGAAAGAAAAAGGATGTGTCGGCTGCTGAGAAGCAACAAATTGTGGAGTGTTTAGGTCAAGGCATGACTACAATCAACATTGCCAAGACACTTCATCGTGATCATCGCACAATCAAGAAGTATGTAGCTGATTCACAGTACACACGTGTGCGTGCTGATAAGGGAAAATTGAGGACTCTTTCCTACAGGCAATTATGTCAGGTTAAAAGAGCAGCGGCAAAAAAGCCTTGTCATAGCAGCAGACAAGTTTTTGAAGCTGCTGGTGCCTCCAACGTCCCCCGAACAACAAGATGCAGGGTCCTTCAGAGGTTTGCAGCTGTGCGTAAGCCATCCTGTCGACTTCCTCTATCCACTGCACACAAGTAGAAACGGCTCCAGTGGGCCAAACAATACATGAAGACTGACTTCAAAACTGTTTTGTTCACCGATGAGTGCCGTGCAACGCTCGATGGTCCAGATGGATGGAGTGGAGGATGGCTGGTTGATGGACACCCCATGCAAACACGGCTACGGCGCCCACAAGGAGGAGGTGGAGTAATGTTTTTGGCTGGAATCATGGGGAGAGAGATTTTCGGCCCCTTTAGGATCCCTGAAGGGGTAAAGATGAACTCCATAATGTATGTTGAGTTTCTCAAACAGCACTTCCTTCCATGGTTCAAGAAGAAGAACCGTGTATTCCGCAGCAAGATCATTTTCATGCATGATAATGCACCGTCTCATGCTGCACTTAACACATCTGCATCTCTGGCTGCTATGGGCATAAAAGGGGACAAACTTATGGTGTGGCCCCCAAGCTCCCCTGACCTCAACCCCATTGAGAACCTCTGGAGCATCATCAAAAGGAGTGTCTATGATGGCGGGAGGCAGTTCACATCTAAGCAACAGCTCTGGGAGGGTATTCTGTCCTCATGCAAAACAATTGAAGCAGAAACCATCCAAAACCTGACAAATTCAATGGACGAGAGAGTTCAGAAGCTCCTTTCGAACAAGGGGTCCTATGTGAAAATGTAACATCACCTAGAATAAAGTTTTTAGTTGAAAACTGTTTGATTTCAGTTTGTAATAACCTGCTAATGCTTATAATTTCAAAAATGACCATTTTTTTGTTCTTTATTAAAATGAAAAGGTTGAAAACTCTGCTGTGCATAATAATTTGGAACATGCATTTTGAGTGCAGTTTGAGTGTTTTATTTTTTTAAAAATATACTGTTATCGTAGGCAGTTTGTACAAAAACCTTTCAATTGTACTCTAATAATTATTTGACTGAAAAAATACAATGACTGCAATTCATAGAGGTAATTTGGGAAAATCTGAGAAAATATTATTTGCATAATAATTTGGAACACAGTGTATATCACTATTATAACACAAAAATTGGATAATTATCTTCCAGGGGGGTGCTGGAGGCAAGCAACGCTAGAAGAAAGCCCCACATGACGGGATTGGCCAGGAGGGTGCAATTTTTAAAAATTAAGGGATCGGGGTTGGGTATGAGGTTTTAAGGGGGCGGGCATTGGAAAAGAGGGGGTATATTAGGGAAAAAGTGTGGGAAAATCGCAAGTCCTGCAGTGCAGTCACAGAGGAAGTACCCAATCAATCATTATTGATTACTGACCTGTCCTGATGGAGACAGTGGACTCCCTGATCAGCAGACTGTGAGAGACAGCTCGATACAGACTTGGGGGGCGGTTGGAGCCCCAGCTATCCGAATTGCTGGGGAATGCCCGGACCGAAGATTTGCCATCGAGGTCAGGAAGAAGAGCCAGGAGAACGCGGCCCCCTGAGAGGCTTTCGCCCTAGGTGTCCATGTGCAGCAGGCACAGGCTGTGGAGCCCCTCAGGGAACCCTGCATCAGGTGAGCGTGGCAGTGGAATCCCCCGCAGTCACGCCTGCCACGTCAGGAATCCGCCCAGCCAACCTGCGGGCGTTGCTGCCAGCGGGTCGTGGTTCGCGACCGAAGAGAGGGCCTCACCGGAAGCGCGGCCTACATCGATGGTGTGGTGCAGTACGAGAGCCAGGGCCGCACCGGAAGTCAGGCCCACTTCACAGCCACGTCATCGGTCAGGGTCGCACCGGAAGTGCGGCCTGCATCAGCGCGAGTGTCTTCGCAAAGTGGGAGGGCCGCACAGGAAGCAGGCGGCACATCACCGGTACGGTCCCCCGTGAGAGGAGCCGGCAGGGGGGTACGGCGGCGGGTGTCGCAAACGAGGGGGCCAGAAGAAGCAGCAGTACGGCAGGCACACCTGGCGATGATCCAGTCGGGGTGCCTGTTAGACAAAACAGCAGGCGAGTGACTCACCCCCTGGGCCGTGGGGCACTCGGATCCGGGCAGTAGGGGAACGATGGGAGTAGTAGTGGCAACCCGGTTCCGTGGCTCAGGGTGGTCAGGCCAGTGGTAGTCCGTTATGCGCTGATGATTATGTCCGACTACGCCACCCGTGGATTGCGGTTATTAGGAACCGCCGCTGCATGCAGACCGCTGGGGCTGATGAGGTGTGCAGCTAGGGTAGTGTGACTCCCCACGGGAAGAGTGCGGCCCCAGGGCAGTATAATGGATGGTGGGAGTGATGGTGGTGAGAGTCCCAGTACCGGTAGTGCTGGAGGCGCGAAGGAGCACACAGACAACAGGTTGCAGTCCAGGGTCTTTACTAAAACAGGTAAACTGACCCATAAACAGTCCCGGCTAGGAGGGGACCTGGATGTCTGAGAGCAATGGGGAAATTGGCCCTGGTCAGGGTGAGGGTGTAGGCCTACCGTGCTTTCTGTGCTCCTTCTGGCTATCTCCTCCTTATAGGGTAACAGCCCACGTTTCTGAGCTTTCCGTGTACTCTCGCCTGTATGGCCTGCGACGTGGGTTCCTTTATGCTCACGGCCTGGTACGGCTTTCCTGGTCCCTTCTGTTGTGGCAGAGCCTCCAGGCTTCTTAGGCCAAGGAACATACAGTTCCCTGCGGACTGGTTATCTGCTGTGGGATGTGGAATCCTCCCAGCCTCAGACACCAAAGTCTGGTAAATTAAGTCCTTTATCTGCCAAGACAGGCTCTCTTCGCCTCTTGTCTCTGGCTTGTGGCTCTCCTCCTGCCACACTTCCTCTTAGGTGCAATACAACTTTCTGTCCCTGCTCTGCTCCGGTCATCCAGTTCTCTCTAACCCTGCCCCCAGCACCAGCTTTTATAGGGGCAGCCTGCTCCCCCTACTGGCCTGAGACAGGAGGTACTGCATGCTAATATTCCCCTGACTAGAGAACCTCCCCCTTGCTCTCAGACACAGCTTTATTACATTTTGTGGCATCCAGGCCAGGGTGACACACGAGCACCGCACAGGGGTGCTACGGGCAGGCAGCAGCAGTTTGAAGACCTGCTGCCTGGCTCAAGTCATCAAACTCCAGGGAGCAGAGCAGCGGGCAGCAGCATGGAGCTGCCTGGCAGTTCTACACAGGGCATCTCGGACCGGGCTGGAGAGTCCGGGTCTAGAGGTCGTTCAGGGTCAAGGGCGCAGGGAGGAGCGGCGCAGCGATGAGTAGAAGAAGATCCTTGGAGGCATCATCACATGTTCAGGTCCCCCCTGGTGACGAGAAGGCCAGGGGAACGGGCCTTGAGGAGCTGCAAGAGTCTGGAGGATCAGACTACTTGGAGGATCGGAACGACTTAAGGGATCAGCAGGATTCGGGATGTATGGCTGGCGGGGACACAGCACCTGCACAGGGGGACACAGCACCTGCGCAGCACCTCTGTGGCCAAATTTATCCACAAGAAATACAGGTGCAGTGTTTTTTATTTGGTGGGAAAAGGTGAGTGCTGGAAGATGGGAGGGGTATTTTACAAGGGAGGATCCCGGGTTGATCGTACACGGTCATGTTTTATATTTTTGTGTGGCTTAAATATTTAGACTTTTTCGCCTTTAGGGCTGAATTGGCCAGAAATATATTCATCATATGTATAGGAGGAATACTCTCCCCGCCTTTTCTGACCAATCTTGTTTTTGTGAAGTGCAGTACCATACTTTAATATAGTATGAATAGGTACCAAATACTATTACGCACATTGCCACTTTATTATTGCACTTTATTTAGTACTGTATTCTAGCACCTTTCGTGTCTATGGTTTTTATGACATATTATTAAAAGTTAAATTTTAGGGTATTTCTATGTGAGATAATATTCTTTCTATTCTTCAGACCATGATGTCCTTCTCCAGTGATTGCTCTTTGTATAATGTGTCCAAAGTAGGCAAGTCATAGCCTGGTGATCCTTGCTTCTAGAGTCATAATACACCGTGATGCACAATTGCAAGAAATTGACTCCTGCCGATGACAAGTATTTCCAGCATTTTCCACAAATTCTAGAAAACCAATGACACAAGGCATACATGTCAAAAATTGACCCTCTGGAGATACCAACACATATGCCCTGGGTCAAACTTATATTTATTTATGGTGCTGCAATCCAACAAGTGAAAACGTTTCAGTCTAGAGACCTTCATCAGTACAACAGATTGCACAAGAAAGGCCGTGTATACTAACGCTATGGATCAGCAGTGAGCACTGCAATGGCAGGAAGCGTTAGTATACACGGCCTTTCTTGTGCAATCTGTTGCACTGATGAAAGTCTCTTGACCAAATCGTCTTCACTTGTTGGATTGCAGCACCATAAATAAATATATTCAAAATATTCTTTGATCCACTACGAGTGCCAAGTCTTTTTCTACAGTTCACAAAGGATAGGATCCTACTTGTGCACCATACATAGGAATGCCGTGGTACCACTTTACTGGGTTAAACTTAGGGAAGGCAATCCATGAGCATCCTGGTTTTCATCCTATAACAACAGTACAGGGATCTTGACTTCGCTGTAGGGTATCCTGGGACACTCAGACCACTAACAGCTGATGATGGATACTGAAACGTAAAGTCAAGATAAGATCGGAGAAGTTTAGCAAGACAAGCCGGTGCAGGACAGGCAGAGTTCATTCAATGTGGTAGACAAGCAGAAGGTCAGGGCAGGAGTAGTTCTCCCACTAGGGAAGACTGGCAGTATTCAGGAACCAAGATCAGGGTATAGTTGGGTTTGTAAATGGAAGACAATACAGAACAGCTTTGCAAAGACAGGAATCAAAAATACATTACTGGTCATACACGGTGCGTTATGGAAAGATGGACTAGGGTGCACTGCCTTTTAAAGAAATGAAGTCAGCATACACGACCTTGGAGGCAACACCAAAGGTACTAGCCAGATGTTTGATGTTGGTGGTCAGGAGCCTGCAACGGTAGAGCAGGGAAGGGGGGACCACTGGCAAACTGGGAACCAGCAGTTACAGAGACAGTAATAGGCCATGACACACAGGGATTATACTTTCTTGAGTTTCATTTTCTGTAAGGTATTATACGTTTTATACAGTCGTTTTATATGTGTGTTTGACAAAAATTATGTACAAAATAAAAGTTTCCTTAGGGGTTGTCATGCTGCTGTCCTAATCTTCAACACCATGTGTTCCCGTTATCCCAAAATACAATAGTAGGGTATATAGTATCGCACAAGGTGAGAGATGCAAACTATTTTATCATTGGTCAAACTCTTTTTTCATTACTTTACTTATAATTCATTGTTTCACTCCTTTCAGACAAATGCAAACAGTCTCCGGGCAAGGTTTTCGCAGGAGTCTCCACAGACCTAGATCTGGCCCGGCCAGCAGCAGAGACAAGATGATTATTATTCCTCTAATCTACATGTGCAACTAAAACACATGTTCTAGAAGATGACATCCATTATCTACTAAATTAAATGTGATTAACAGAGAAAAAAAGTCACCTTGTACAAATTGGCAAGATGTCAGCTGTAATATCTGCCGGTCGTGCTGATGGATTACTGAGAAGTCATGCAATATTTTTTAAAACTGTGTCCCAACTTTTCAGTAAAATAGTGCTAAAAAACATAAATATTATAAAAAGTAATTATCCGCTCTTTTCATTATACTTGCCATATTATATATCCTCTTGGCTCAACATATCCTGACATGGTTTTGTAATACTCTGTCAGGAGATGGTGGTTGTGATGTGAAGGTTGGGCCCTCAATGGTTCTAGCATGTTATGATAATATTGTATTGAAACTGGTTTGGTGAATGCCAGGAGAACGTAATCCCGCCTGACTGCATTGTACCTGCTGTAAAGTTTGGTGAAGGAGGGTTAATACTATGGGCTGTTTTTCAGAGCTCGGCTTTGGCCCCTTAGTTCCAGTGAAGGAAAGTTTTAATATTTCAGCTCAAGACATTTTGGAGAATTGTAGCTTCCATATTTGTGTGAAAAGTAGTGTTGAGCGAACTTGTTCGGCATTTCAAATTCTGGTTCGTGTTCGGGGTTCCGGCTTGTTTGCGCCAACAAGCCGGAACCCCGAACACGAACCCGAATTTGAAATGCCGAACAAATTCGCTCAACACTAGTTAACAGCCCTTTTCCATTCCCTATGATTGTGCCTACTGTGCAAAGCAAGGTCCATTTGGTGAATTTAGTGTGGAAGAACATGACTAGCTGCACAGAGCCCAGGTGTCTGGGGTGTAATGATCAAAGTCGCAGAGGGTGTGACCCTAACCGGGCCTGTGCGAGAAGAGGGTCAGCGACTATTTCAGCTGGATGTACGTCTGAGGATGCACATCCAGTTCAAGTTTATTGTGGAGCAAAGACCCACTATGTCCCTGCACCGAAAACATGCTGCTGGCTGAAGCCAGCATCTCAATTACAGGTGGCGCATAGCAGTGACGTCATGCACCATAGCAAGCACACCAAAGTGTAAGCCCCGTGTCGTGGGAGCAGGGGGAAGGTGAGAAGAATCAGGGTTTTTTTTTATTTTTTTTACATGTGTTAGGGAACAGCAGCAGAACAGAGAGTTTTATTACAAGATGGGGCAAGGAGCTGAAACATTTTACCAGGAAGTGGCCCAGGATGGGGGACATATATTACTGGAAGGGGTCAGGATGTGGACATTATACTACAATAGGGGACATTATTACTGGAAGGGGCCTAGATGGGGGACATTATTACCGAAAGGAGCTCAGGATGGAGAAGATTATACCAGAAAGGGGTCCAGGATGGGTGACATTAGTACAAGATGGTTGACATTATTACATTATAGGGAGGCAACACATGTCTTTAGTGGATTTAGAATGCCACAAGGGCCAATACATCTGACCAACATGTAGGTGGGGACCAAGGTCCAAATTTTGCACTAAACTTTGATCTAATCTCCAGATATCTTCCCTCACATAATCTCTGGTCCTCCCATGACCTCCTTCTCTCCTCCACACTTATTCGCTCCTCACCCAATCGCCTTCAAGACTTCTCCTGAATATCCCCCATCCCCTGGAATTCTGTGCCCCAACACGTCCAATGGTCCACCATATTCAGATCCTTCAGACGAAACCTGAAAACCCATATCTTCAAGAAAGCTTACAACCTGAAATGACCCTGGAGCCACCTCACCACCACTGGAGCTGGCACCTCACCAACATCAGAGCTGCCGCCTCACCACTACTAGAGCTGCTGCAACTCCCCAACCTACTGTCTCCTTCCCCACCATCCTGTAGACTGTAAGCCCGCAGGGGCAGGGTCCTCTTCCCTCTGTGCCAGTCTATCATTGTTTATTTGTTACTGTAAGTGATATCTGTATTTGAACTGAAACCCCTTCTCATGTACAGCACCATGGAATCAATGGAGCTATATAAATAAATAATAATAATAACAATATTGGTATATTGCATTAGCATATTATAGGTCAAATAATTAGGCAACACTAAAGCATGAGTCGCGCCCAGGGGATGGGGACGACTCGGTGCCTGGGCCTTTGCCTGGTTGTGGGGATGTCGCGGTGGTTGGCTCCCGGGCCCGTACCCTGGGGTCACTCTTGAAAAAGGGGATTGAAACTTGGATAGAAAATAAAAATAAAGTAAATAGTTTGTGACGCCACCTGTGGTACCTGGTAATGATTACCAGCGCTGCTTCAGACCTCCGGGGGTGTTGGGATGGCAGCTGAGGTGTTTCTGCTCCCCACAGGTGGAGCAGGCCCCCGGGGCAGTGTGGAGTTTCATGGTGGGTGGTGATGCTGGGGCTTGTAGTGCAGGCGGGATGGCACAGCAGGAGTAACTGACAGAGACAGGGGATTCGCTTCAATACCTTTACTGGTGCGGATGTCAGGTACGGTCCAGGGTACTCAGTAGGATGGGTGCACTTCAGGACTTCTCCACAGTGAGCGGGTATAAGGCCTCCTGGTCCGTGTCTGCCTCTCTGTATGCTCCTGGCCAGCCTGCAACTGGGCCTAGCTTATGTGTCGTGCTGTTCCTTCACCTGTTGCTTGGTAGTGGGACCTTCTGCTGGCAACCACTATCCCTGGGTCGCTGGGGCCTTCGTGGTTCCTGGTCCTGTAATGGGTCTAGCTTCAGGTCTGCCAGGGACTTGTAGTCCTCCTGGAATGCCGGTGGTCCCTACTGGGTATAAAGGACCCTGTAGGTGCGGACCCGGTGTCCGGTTTGTATCTTCGGGGTGAGCCTATGATGCTCCTCTGCCGCCCTAAAATCCTCTCTCCTCTCTGCGGTCGGCCACACTCGGGGCCCTCAATACTCAGCAGCAGACGTGCTGTGTCTTCGCTGCTCTCAGCGTCAGCACGCTCTCAGACTCTGTCTGACTCCTTCTGACTGAACAA
Organism: Phyllobates terribilis; assembly: GCF_046119375.1. Taxonomy (NCBI): domain Eukaryota; kingdom Metazoa; phylum Chordata; class Amphibia; order Anura; family Dendrobatidae; genus Phyllobates; species Phyllobates terribilis. Next base: position 71,879,427 of record NW_027362762.1, read on the forward strand.
CTAACTGACTGCCTGGCTCCACCCTCCATATATATATCCCTAACGGGCTCCCTCTGGTGGTGTGAGGTGGAAGGGTGGAGGTGTTTGTATGTAATGAGGGCTTCTTGTGGAGAAGTCCGTCCATGCACCCTTTTGGGTCCTGTAGTACCTGTGAACAGCAGGGTGCCACATTCCCCCCTAGTACAATTCAGTACTCCTGGACTGAAGCATTTTGCAAAACAGGTTACAACAATAATAACAATTATACTAATAACAATAATTAAGTTACAGCAAGTCCCATAACCAGGTGTCCATTTCACCAATGAAAGTGTAACAAGGGTAACATGAGGGACCCGCCTGAAAACCCTCAACGTAGGCCCTGGGCGTGGCTACAGGGCATAAGTGATCCAGGTGCTGGACCACGTCTTCGGCCACGCCAAACAGGTTTTTGTTCTTTGGTCATTTATAGGGCACTTTGATAAGTGCAAACTATATACAAGAACAGTTTTTGGCTGCTCACAGTCCTCAGCCTACAAGTCTTTGTACCCTGACGGGTATCTAAATGCACACATGTTATTGACAGTTTACACAATAAATAATAGGCAATACCCAACTGGGTAACTATTTACAATTCAGGCACTTCATGCTTATTCCCTAAACCGGTCAGGGATTTGTCCTTGTGTGCTGCGTGTGGACCTTCGTAGCACTGGGGTGTCACTAGTGTCTGTGCGTACCCTTTCTGTTAATCTAGCAGGTGTACGTGCTGATAGATTATAGAACTGCCTTAATCTCTCTATGGGACTGGCAAGAGCACTGTCCACTGGGCCTGCAGGCTCTGCTTCAACGGGTAATCCTCCTCTTACTGGTTTCTCTTCCTGTTCCTGAGCAGGTTCTTCCAGAGCGCTCACAGGTTCTTCTTGTGGCTGATAGAAGTGTATTATGGGTATAATCACTGCTCCATCAAGTTGAGGCCAGTCCGCAGGGAAATCTCCTAGAACTGTGTGAAGCACTTCTTCCTTGGGTTCTTACGCTGCTATAGGAGGTACTTCTTGCTCTGTTGTCTTCAGTAGACCTGGGAACACTTTCAGATGGTCTCTTGAGACTGTTGCTGTTGTTTTTCCTCCATCTTTGCTAATCAGGCAAGTTTTACTGTTGTCAAATCTGGAGTTCAGCACTGTGTAGGGCTCTCTTTCCCACTTGTCATCGAGCTTGTGACTTCTTCTCTTCCACTTTAGCACTATCTCTCCAGGTGCCAAGGGTTCTGCTGGTGCATGTTTATTGTACTGTTCTTCCTGCCTCTCCCTTACTCGGTTCAGACTGTCTTCTACACAGGCCTGTACTCTCTTGTACTGCTCTTGCTGATTTGTATCCCAGTCTTCAGTGGACATATCTGCTTCCGGTTCTACCACTCCGAGTTCCAGGTCCATGGGCAACTTTCCGGGTCTTGCTGTCATGAGGTACGCTGGGGTACAATTTGTAGAACTCACAGGTATGTGATTGTACAGATCTACCAGGTCAGGTAGTTTGTCTGGCCACTGGTTTCTTTCTTCCAAGGGTAAGGTTTTCAGCAGGTCTATGACGATGTTGTTCATTTTATCACACAAACCATTGGTCTGAGGGGGGTACGGCGTAGTCCGGATCTTCTTGCACCCATACAGATGACAGAGTTCTTTAAACAGCTCGGCTTCAAAGGCAGGACCTTGATCCGTCAGCACTTTGTCTGGGTATCCATGGGGCCTGCAGAAGTATGCTTGGAACTTTCTTGCTGCAGTCTCTGCGGTCAGGTCCTTGACAGGGGCTACCACCAGGAACCGAGAATGATCCACCATGGTCAGGGCATAGGAGTAGCCTGACCTGCTGGGTGACAGCTTGACGTGATCCAGAGCGATGATCTCCAGGGGCTGGGTTGTCTTGATGGACTGCAAGGGTGCTTTCTGGCTGCCGTAGTCTTTTCTTCTGAGGCTACAGGGCCCGCAATTCCGGCATCACCTCTCTATGGAGCTCCGCATTCCATCCCAGTAGAACCGGTCCTTCAGCAGGGTTTACAGTTTCTTCCAGCCAAAGTGACCTGCTTGATCGTGGTAGGCCTCCAACACCATCTGGATATCCGTTCTGGGTACAACAATCTGTCACACCATTTCATGGGTCTTGGGGTTGACATATCTTCTGCACAGATTCTCTCTATAGATGAACAGCCGGCTTCTCTCATTCCACAGTTGCTTGGCTTGTGGAGGATGTAGCATCGGCGTCTCTGCCCCGTACTAGGCAGAGACGCCGTCCCTCTCACCTCCCCGCTCCTGGCGCGGCGTCCTCCAGCGCTTCTCTCCCCGCTGCTTCCGGCACGCGCTCCTTCCCCAGCAGTGTGCTTAGGGCGTGCGCGCGCTCCCCCTCTCTTAAAGGGACCGCGCGCGCCGTCCTAAGGAGTCCCCGGCCAATTGCCGGAGGACCTCCCATATATAAGGCACCTCCTCCAAAATGGAGGTGCCCGAGGTGCTTGATACCTGCCTGATAACTGCTACCCGCTTGCAAGCCTGCGGTCCGACGGTCTGCCCTCCGACTCCTGTCAGTCTGTCTATGGACCAGCCTGTCCGCTCACCTGGGAGCGCTCACCTGTTACCTGCCTGCTAGCCTACCTGGAGGCTCTGCCGTCACTTGCCGTGACCACCTGCCTGTCCAGAGACTTTTGCCCGCTCACCTGGGAGCGCTCACCTGTTACCTGCCTGCTAGCCTACTGGAGGCTCTGCCGTCACTTGCCGTGACCACCTGCCTGTCCAGAGACTCTTGCCCGCTCACCTGGGAGCGTCCATCCGCTACCTGTCTGCTAGTCTACCTGGAGGTTCTGCCGTCACTTGCCGTGACCACCTGCCTGTCCAGAGACTCTCGCCCGCTCACCTGGAGCGCTCACCAGCCACTAGCCCGCTGCCCTTCTACCCAGAGACTGTCCCTGTCACTTGCCGTGACTACCTGCCCCTCTACCCAGAGACTGTCCCTGTCACTTGCCGTAACTACCTGCCCGTCTTCCCTGGGAGCCACCCGCTTCCTTACAAGGACTGCCTCCTTGTATGCTCAGAGGTTCCACCTCCCAGACCCGTTACAGTTTGCTCGGGCCATGGAACCCGGTGGCCCCCAGATCTCCGATCTGCACCAGGAAGTCTTACGTCAGAAAACTCAGCAGGAGGTGGTACTGTCCTATCTACGGTCCGTTAACTCTCGTCTAGGTGCATTGTGTGACTCGTCTATGTCTACCTCTGATCCAGCCGTGCCCATTTCTGCGGTACCGCAATCCAGTCCCTTCATGGTACCCGACTATGGACCTCGGCTTCTGGTACCTCCACGCTTTGCCGGCGAACCTACTTTAGCTCGGGGTTTCATAAACCAGTGCACCCTGCACTTTGAGCTATTGGCATACCAGTTCATCTCCGACCGGGCCAAGGTGGCCTTCATCATGTCCCATCTCACTGGGGAGGCACTGGCATGGCTAAATCCCCTGTGGGAGAGAGGGGATCCCCTGGTGTCCGACCTGCCGTCTTTCCTCGCTGCTTTCCGGAAAGTCTTCGATGAACCTGGACGGAAAACCTCTTTTGCCTCCTCTCTGCTACGTCTCCACCAAGGGAGTCTCACCGTGGGCCAATATGCCATACGGTTCCGCACCCTCGCTTCTGAGCTTGCCTGGGAAAATGAGGCTCTGGTGTCCGTCTTCTGGGAAGGTCTTTCCGGTCGGATTAAGGACGAGTTAGCTGGTCGGGACATTCCTACCACTCTGGATGGCCTGGTGTCACTAGCTACCCGGATTGGCATCCGGTTCCAAGAACGTGCCAAAGAGACTGCCTGGGAGAAAGACTTTTCTTGCTCTGCTCCTACTTCCCTGAGACCTGCCTCTCAACCAGTCACTCCGCGGGCACTCTCGCCTGAACCTATGCAGATCGACCTATGCAGATCGACCAGACCAAAATGGTCAGATCTCGCCAAGAATCTCGCCGAGCCGAGGAAAGCTGTTTCTATTGTGGCAGTATGGAGCACTTCATCCGTTCCTGCCCGGAAAAGCCGGGAAACACCAGTGTCTAGGACCGCTCGGAGAGGTCGTCCTAGACAAAAGTAAGCCCTCTCCGTCTCTGACTTTACCGGTCTCTATTGCTTGGGGAGAAAACCATCACTTTGAACTCGCCCACCTGGATTCTGGAGCTGCTGGAAACCTCATCTCCCAGTCTCTGGTAGAGAGATACCATATTCCCACCAAGTCCCTGGCTGAACCATTGTCAGTCGCCTCCGTGGATGGAAGACTTCTCTCGGAGACCATCCTGCTCGTCACTGAACCCATAACCCTGCAGGTGGGAATGCTGCACTCTGAGGAAATCTCATTCCATGTGCTGTCCGGACTTTCTCACTCCCTGTTGCTAGGTCTACCTTGGCTCCAGACACACGAACCCGTACTGAACTGGCGATCCGGTGAAGTACTCCGATGGGGTCCAGACTGCCATAGGACCTGCCTGGTTCCGGTCCGCCCAGCTCGCCCTCCGCCTACTCCAGCTAATTTACCAGGTCTCCCGGCTCCTTACTGGCCCTATGCGGACGTCTTCGGTAAGAAGGAAGCAGAGACGTTGCCACCCCATAGGCCATATGACTGCCCGATCGACCTGGTACCTGGCACCACTCCTCCCCGTGGGCGTATCTACCCGTTGTCTGCAGCCGAGACCCGGGCCATGTCTGAGTACATTGAAGAGAATCTGGCTAGGGGATTTATCCGAAAATCTACCTCCCCGGCTGGAGCCGGATTCTTCTTTGTCAAAAAGAAAGACGGCTCGCTACATCCCTGTATTGACTACAGAGGACTCAATCTCATCACAGTAAAAAACAAATACCCCCTGCCGCTCATCTCCGAATTGTTTGACCGTCTCAAGGGCGCCAGGATCTTCTCCAAGCTGGATCTACGAGGAGCATATAACCTGGTCCGTATCCGTCAAGGAGACGAGTGGAAGACGGCATTCAATACCCGGGACGGTCACAATGAGTACCTTGTGATGCCCTTCGGTCTCTGTAATGCTCCCACTGTCTTTCAAGAACTAGTCAACGACATCTTCCGCGACCTCCTGTACTCCTGCGTAGTGGTATACCTGGACGATATCTTGGTCTTCTCTCCGGATCTCCCCACACACCGAAGGGATGTTCGTCAGGTCCTGCTTAGGCTTCGGCAGAACCACCTCTATGCCAAATACGAGAAGTGCCTCTTCGACCAGACCTCCCTACTGTTCTTGGGCTATGTCATCTCCCAAACAGGTCTGCAAATGGATCCCGAGAAGCTCTCTTCCGTTCTAAAATGGCCTCGTCCTGAAGGTTTGAAGGCGATACAGCGATTCCTGGGCTTCGCTAATTACTATCGTCTTTTCATCCCACACTTCTCGTCTCGGACTGCTCCCATATCTGCACTTACCCGTAAGGGGGCTAATCCCAGGACATGGGCGCCTGAAGCCGAGGAGGCCTTCCTTTCCTTTAAGAAAGCCTTCGCCTCTGCCCCCGTCCTGCACCGTCCGGACTGTAATAAACAATTCTACCTGGAGGTTGATGCCTCCTCCTCCGGAGCCGGAGCGGTACTCACCCAAAAATCTTCTACCGGGAGAATGGTAACCTGCGGCTTCTTCTCCAAAATCTTCTCCTCGTCTGAGCGCAACTACTCCATAGGAGACCGTGAATTGTTAGCCATTAAATTGGCACTGGGGGAGTGGCGCTATCTGCTTGAAAGGGCTCTCTACCCGGTAATTATCTACACGGATCAGAAAAACCTGGCATATCTCCAAAATGCCCAGAGACTCAATCCTCGCCAGGCCCGGTGGTCGTTGTTTTTTGCCCGCTTCGACTTCATTCTTCATTTCCGTCCGGCGGACAAGAACGTCAAAGCTGATGCCTTGTCCCAGTCCTTCCTGTCCTCCGATCAAGAGGAGGAGCCTACGCACATCATCGACTCCTCCAAGGTGATGAATGTGGCCCCCTTGGATCTGACTCGTCTCCCACCCGGTAAGACGTTTGTTGCCGTACCAGACCGGGAGAGGGTTCTTCGCTGGGGACATTCTTCTAAGCTAGCTGGCCATGCTGGCCAAAAGAAGACCTTCAACTCATTACCCGGCATTACTGGTGGCCTACCCTGCGTAAGGACGTGGTAGACTTCGTCTCGACCTGCTCATCCTGTGCCCGTAACAAAGTACCCAGACATCTACCAGCCGGCCATCTCCTGCCCCTTCCCGTACCTGCTGCTCCTTGGCAGCACATTGCTATGGACTTTATCACCGATCTTCCTATTTCTGCCGGTTGTACAGTCATTTGGGTTGTCACTGACCATTTTTCTAAGATGGCCCACTTCATTCCCCTGCCTGGTCTCCCATCTGCACCCGAGCTGGCTAAAGACTTTATCCGCCACATCTTCCGTCTCCATGGCCTGCCCCTCCACATCGTGTCGGATCGTGGGGTTCAGTTCACCTCACGCTTCTGGAGAGCCACATGTAAGCTGCTAGACATCGCCCTGGACTTCTCCTCCGCTTACCACCCACAGTCCAATGGTCAAGTGGAGCGGATCAATCAGATCCTGACCAGATCCTCCGGCACTTCGTTAATGCACACCATTCGGACTGGGTGGATCTCCTACCATGGGCCGAGTTCTCTTACAATAACCATGAGAGCGAATCCTCTTCCAAATCCCTGTTCTTTATAGTCGGTGGCCAACATTCCCGGATTCCACTTCCTGTCTCCGTTTCTGTGGACAACCCTGCTGCGGAGTCTCTTGTCAGCAAATTTTCTACTATTTGGGAAAGTACCAGGTCCGCTCTTCTTCTGTCCTCTGAGCGGATGAAGAGATATGCTGATAAGAGACGTCTGGATCCGCCTCAATTCCGTCCGGGAGACAAGGTTTGGCTCTCGTCCAAACATGTGCGGCTCAAAGTACCCTCCTTCAAGTTGGGCCCTCGATTCATCGGTCCCTTCGAAGTCCTCAGGCAAATTAACCCTGTGGCCTACAAATTAAAACTCCCTGCCACCCTACGGATTCCCAACTCCTTCCACGTATCTCTCCTCAAACCCGTTGTCTTTAACTCTTTTTCCAATAATCCAGGTGCCCCTCCTGCTCCGGTTTCCGCTGATGACGTCTTTGAGGTAGAGAGTATTCTGGCCTCCAAGAGGGTAAGAGGAAAGACCTTTTTTCTGGTAGATTGGAAGGGGTTTGGTCCTGAGGAGAGAACTTGGGAACCCAGGGAGAACATCAACGCCCCGCTTCTCCTTGAAAAATTTCTTTCTGGCCAAAAAAAGAGGGGGCCTAAAGGGGGGGGGGTACTGTAGCATCGGCGTCTCTGCCCCGTACTAGGCAGAGATGCCGTCCCTCTCACCTCCCCGCTCCTGGCGCGGCGTCCTCCAGCACTTCTCTCCCCGCTGCTTCCGGCACGCGCTCCTTCCACGGCAGTGTGCTTAGGGCGCGCGCGCGCGCTCCCCCTCTCTTAAAGGGACCGCGCGCGCCGTCCTAAGGAGTCCCCGGCCAATTGCCGGAGGACCTCCCATATATAAGGCACCTCCTCCAAAATGGAGGTGCCCGAGCAATGTTGTTGCAAAGCCTTCACTCTGCTTCTGCCCTCAGGTCCCGTTACCAGTTACCTACCAGTCACCTGCCAGATTCCTGCTTGTTACCTGCCAGTCACCTGCCAGATTCCTGCCTGTTACCTGCCAGTCGCCTGCCAGATTCCTGCTTGATACCTGCCTGATATCCGCTACCCGCTTGCAAGCCTGCGGTCCGACGGTCTGCCCTCCGACTCCTGTCAGTCTGTCTATGGACCAGCCTGCCCGCTCACCTGGGAGCGCTCACCTGTTACCTGCCTGCTAGCCTACCTGGAGGCTCTGCCGTCACTTGCCGTGACCACCTGCCTGTCCAGAGACTCTTGCCCGCTCACCTGGGAGCGCTCACCTGTTACCTGCCTGCTAGCCTACCTGGAGGCTCTGCCGTCACTTGCCGTGACCACCTGCCTGTCCAGAGACTCTTGCCCACTCACCTGGGAGCGTCCATCTGCTACCTGTCTGCTAGTCTACCTGGAGGTTCTGCCGTCACTTGCCGTGACCACCTGCCTGTCCAGAGACTCTCGCCCGCTCACCTGGAGCGCTCACCAGCCACCAGCCCGCTGCCCTTCTACCCAGAGACTGTCCCTGTCACTTGCCGTGACTACCTGCTCCTCTACCCAGAGACTGTCCCTGTCACTTGCCGTGACTACCTGCCCGTCTTCCCTGGGAGCCACCCGCTTCCTTACAAGGACTGCCCCCTTGTATAGTTGCTCAGAGGTTCCACCTCCCAGACCCGTTACAGTGGAGCATCCTTCTCCAGGTGAGAACCTTCCTGGGTGATCACAGTCTTTTGATGAGGCTGACAACCGGGTCACTGTCTTGAGTCCTTTCAACTGTGATGGGGTAGAGGATTCAGCGTCCTTCCCTGACGTCTTCTGGTTACTCATGGACCACTCCGCTTCGGTGGAAAGCAGGTAATTCAGCTTCCTCTAAATCATCCACTTCATCCTCGGTGTCTGACTGGTGGGGCATCCTTGACAGGGCATCGGCATTGGTGTTCTTGTGACCTGCCCAATACCTGATGGTGAACTGATAATTCGACAGTCTGGCCACCCAACGCTGTTCCATGGCTCCCAACCTGGCTGTCTCCAGGTGTGTCAAGGGATTATTGTCAGTAAAGGCTGTTCATTTCATTGAGGCTAGGTAATGCTTGAACCTTTCAGTGATAGCCCAGACCAAGGCCAGGAACTCCAGCTTGAAGGAACTGTAGTTCTCCGGGTTCCTCTCGGTAGGGCATAGCTTCCTATTGGCATACGCAATTACCTTCTCTCTTCCATTTTGCTTCAGGGACAACACAGCTCCCAGTCCCTCATTGCTGGCATTGGTGTACAGCAGGAAAGGCTGGTTGTAGTCAGGGTAAGCCAGGATTTCTTCACCAGTCAGGATTTCCTTCATTACTGCAAAGGATTCAGCCTGTTCTTTGCCCCACTGGAATGGGGGACTCTTTCCTCTTTTGGACTGTCCTACCAGGAGGTCTTGTAGAGGTGCTACCTTTTTGGTATAGTCCTTTATGAACCTCCTGTAGTACCCGACCAGTCCCAGGAATTGCAGTACTTCTTTGATGCTTCTCGGCTCAGGCCACTTCTGGATGGCAGTGACCTTCTCCGGGTCTGGTGCTACTCCCTCCGAGCTGACTACGTGCCCCAGGTACTGAACCTTCTGCTTGAGCAAGTGGCATTTAGAAGGCTTTAGTTTCATCCCATACTGGGACAATGCTTCAAATACCTCCGCCAGGTGCTTCAGATGGTCTTCATACATCCTCGAGTACACGATAACGTCATCCAGGTGCAGCAGCACTGTCTCGAAGTTCCGATGTCCCAAGCAACATTCCATCAGCCTCTGGAACGTTCCGGGTGCATTGCAGAGTCCAAACGGCATACTGTTGAACTCGCACAGTCCCATCGGGGTGGTGAAGGCCGTCTTCTCCCGGTCTTCCTCAGCAACAGAGACTTGCCAGTACCTGCTAGTGAGATCCAGTGTAGAGAAGTAATTGGCAGATTTTAGTGCAGCCAGGGATTCCTCTATACTGGGCAAAGGGTATACATCTTTATGTGTTATGCGATTAATCTGTCTATAATCTACACACATCCTCATGCTACCGTCCTTTTTCCTGACCAGGACCCGGGGAGCTGCCCAAGGGCTACAGCTATCCCTTACTACCCCTGCCTTTTTCATGTCACGCAACATTTCCTTGGCTTTCTGATAATGTGCTGGTGGTATGGGTCGGTAACGCTCCTTGATGGGTGGATGGTTACCGGTGGGTATGTGGTGTTGTACCCCTTTAACCCTTCCAAAGTCAAGTGGGTGTTTACTAAACACTTGTTCATATTCCTGAATCACTCTGTAAACACCGTGTTTCTGATGGACAGGAGTGGCGTCAGTCCCAACATGGAGCTGTTGGCACCAATGCTCCAGCTGAGATTCGGAGTCATAGTCCTCCACTGTATCTGGTGGGGTCAAGGATTCCACTGTGTGTATGGCATCATCATTCACAGTATACAATCTGGCGACAGTGGCGTATCTTGGTAATTTAACTTCCTCCTCCCCACAATTTAGGAGACGTATGGGTACCCTCCCATTGCGTACATCAACTACCCCTTTAGCAGTTAAGAGTGTAGGTCTGTGCTCCGAGCTAATGGGCTCCACTACCGCCTGGTAGTTCTGTCCCTTGAGACCTATTGCTGTCCTACACCAAATCAGCATCTCACTCATTGGGGGAATCACAATGGGTATCGGGTCTGTCACCCGTACATTACCAATCTCACCACCTGTTAGCTTTACCTGCTGCTGGTACAGGAAGGCTCGAATCTCTCTCTGAAGCACCTTCCTCTGCCCTGGTTTGGCAGTGTCAGTAATCTGTTGGAGTAAAAACAACAATTTTCCTAAACAGTTACCAACAATATTTGTACCAAGTATCATATACAAGTCTGTATCACCAGGGTTAGATTCTATGACAATTAGTCCTTGGTCCTTTAGTTTCACTCTCCCCACCTTCACTGTCACATCCTTAACCCCTACTAGGTTAAGAGGAAGGCCGTTAGAGGCATACACAGAGAGGTTCGGGGCTGGCGGGTGGAGTTCATCTATGGACCAGTATCTTTTGTAGAGGACATCAGGTATAATGGTTACCTGTGAGCCGGTGTCCAGTAATGCAGGTGTTGCTATGCCGTCCAGCACGATGGACAGGAAAGGCCTTCCTCCTACGAACCGGTGGTACCAGCTTGATGGGCCTGGTTGATTTACTCCTGGGTGTCTGCCTCGGCCCCAGGGTTTGCCTGTTTAAAGGACAGTTCCGCACGGTGTGGCCTGCCTTGTGGCAGCGATAGCAGATGAAGTCTCCTGGAGGGTGACGTTGGTCGCTGGTCCTCCCACGGGGTAGCGTTGTCCTCCCACGGGGTGGTGTCGTCCTCCTTCTTCTCCTCATCCAGGGGACATCCTCAGGACTGTCGGCGAGTAGCATCCTTCCTTCCGGCTCGGGCTGTAGCTGCAAGGTGCTCAGGACAGTGGCCAGGGTTTTACTCAACTGACGCACTTCAGAGCGCAGGTTGTCCAGCTCGCTAGGGGGCACTGTTTGCATCTTTGTTTCAGCCGTCAATGAAGGAGCAGTGGGTGCTGCGGCCACTGGGGTGGCCCCACCCTGGTAACGCTGGATAGCAGTCCCTGATGTTTCCAGGGGCTGAAGGCCCTTAATAGCCATGTCCTTCAGGGTGTCAAAGGTGGCGTCTGGATGATCTAATGCCCACCACCGTACAGTTCTGCTCTCCTCCTGCGACCTCAACCCCCGGATGAACTGTTCCGTTAGCATTTTATTCTCATCTTGTATGCTGGCTGAACTAACCTGTTTCAGAGTCCGCATGGCTTCCTGTAGGCGCCAGGAATAGTCCCGGATACTGTCCTCAGGTTTCTGGGCACAGTGGTAGAACCTCATCCGGAGATCTGTCTCAGTGCGGTTTTCAAAGACAGTTTGCAGTCTCTTAAAGATAATGGATACTGATTCCTGGTCTGCGGCTGGCCAGGTTTCAACTTCCCGCTCTGCGGCACCAGTCAATTGGCCCAGCACAACAGCGGCTCTCTGTTTACCAGTCATTGAGTACATATCCAGTACACCGCATATCTTCCTTTTGAATCCAGACAGAGTGTCTGGTTTGCCATCATACTGGGGAAGCCATTTTGCTCCAGGGATATACGGCAGGGCCATGGGTATCAACGGAGTCACGACTCCTGCTGGTGGGGCGGCCGCTCCGGCCTGAGCAGCACCGGGCGCAAGTTGAGCATCAGGAGCGTTATCCGGTGCTCCGGCGTCTCGCTGGTCGTCAGCCATGGTTGCGCCCCCCTAGTGAACCGTAGCCTACCTCCTGCTTCTTTAATCCGGTAGGCCGCAGATCCACAGATGACGGTCTCCTTCCAGGACCTGACGCTTCCTGGTGCTGCGTCAGAGCGCGAGGCGGGGCTTGAGCTTTGCGCACTTCCAGCAGTCACGCCTTTCCGATTCCCTCGATTATGCCTCTCTTCTTCCCGCGTGCCGACTCGAAAATGGCGGACAATGGCGGGAAACAGCGGCAATTGGCGGGAAAACTTCACCACGGTATGCGACACAGTTCTTTAAGGCGCACAGTACCCGGTGGCAACGGGCACGCAATCCTGTTCATGACGCCAAGAAGAGTGATGTCGCGCCCAGGGGATGGGGACGACTCGTTGCCTGGGCCTTTACCTGGTTTTGGGGATGTCGCGGTGGTCGGCTCCCGGGCCCGTACCCTGGGGTCACTCTTGAAAAAGGGGATTGGAACCTGGATATAAAATAAAAATAAAGTAAATAGTTTGTGACGCCACCTGTGGTACCTGGTAATCATTACCAGCGCTGCTTCAGACCTCCGAGGGTGTTGGGATGGCAGCTGAGGTGTTTCTGCTCCCCAAAGGTGGAGCGGCACCCGGGGCCTTCGTGGTTCCTGGTCCTGTAATGGGTCTAGCTTCAGGTCTGCCAGGGACTTGTAGTCCTCCTGGAATGCCGGTGGTCCCTACTGGGTATAAAGGACCCTGTAGGCGCGGACCCGGTGTCCGGTTTGTATCTTCGGGGTGAGCCTATGATGCTCCTCTGCCCCCTCAAATCCTCTCTCCTCTCCTCTCCTCTCTGCGGTCGGCCACACTCGGGGCCCTCGATACTCAGCAGCAGACGTGCTGTGTCTTCGCTGCTCTTAGCGTCAGCACGCTCTCAGACTCTGTCTGACTCCTTCTGACTGAACAACTAACTGACTGCCTGGCTCCACCCTCCATATATATATCTCTAACGGGCTGCCTCTGGTGGTGTGAGGTGGAAGGGTGGAGGTGTTTGTATGTAATGAGGGCCTCTTGTGGAGAAGTCCGTCCATGCACCCTTTTGGATCCTGTGGTACCTGTGAACAGCAGGGTGCCACACATGCCAAAAACCAAATGGATTGTGCAAGATTTAAATAACAAAAATACAAGTTGTACTAAAATAGTAGAGCTACATAACGGGCCGGATCAGCTGTCATGTGCCCATGTGACGTCCGCAATGAGCGCTGGCCTCTCAGTGACGAGTCATCATGGTGGCAATGCGCTATACCACAGGTGCGGTCATTTTTGATGGGTTAGGGTACATAATGGCGACTTGATCGCTCTCAGACACCTGAAGAAACTGCATGTAGCGGTGAAACGCGTCGAGGTGCACACTAGCCCTGGTCTTTCCCTTCCTCATTATGGCCACAGGTAACGCTGCTGATTTAAAGATGTGCTAATTATAGCGCTCTATATTATAATTCATGTTTGACAGCCAATTGGGGAATATAGGAATGACTTTTCTGCTTATATGCTATTTTAGCACAACTTGCATTTTTGTTATTTAAATCTTGCACAATTCATTTGGTTTTTGGCATGCTTTAGTGTTGCCTAATTATTTGGCCTATAATATGCTATTCAGCGTAATGCAATATACCACTATAAATTGAACTATAGGGCTATTTTCTATGTTTTCTGTATCTTGTCTATATACGTGTTTTTTTTATTGATAATTGATTTTTACTCTGTATATTTTTGAATAAAATTATTTTTTAATGTAATACCTTGGATCAGATGTTCCTTCAGAATTCTCTGTAGGTTCAGTGCATTGTTTATGAAGGGATCCTCTTTGCTATTTTGTAAGGATTTATACAGTATCTATTGTATATATGTCTACACCACTGCCAGACCCCCATCCCAACCCCTTTGCGATGAACAGGAATGGAAATTGTGAGCCCGACAACATCAGTCTAACCTCACAAATGCTCTTCTGGATAAAGGGGCAAAAAATCCCAGATATCATTTAGAATACAATTACTTGCAGCATAGAATTTAATTCTGTATCGATCCCTTGAAATCAGTAACTATTTCCAGCACCTAAATTCTGATGCCCTTCTAAGTTACTGAACCGATAAAAATACCCATATGACGTTTTCACCCCGGAGGTCGCTTCCCCCGCTGCTTGTTATCATTGTATAATAGCTAACATTTCAAAGTTTTCTATTTTCAGGACTAATATTCCAACGAATAATGAATTCTATTCTAACCCAGTAGTAGATGTCATGCATTATTACGATACAATTGGCTTTTACTTGCATCTGATATTTATGATATAAACTATAAATAAGTCCAATCTTGGCTGAAGCATTTGTGGAATAAATATTCCATTTTCTCCTTGTGTATTCATCTGCAAAACAGAATTTTCCAAGGTAAATTGGATTCTGAATTTATATGGTTAGAAATCACTGAAAAAAAAATAGAAGTAAATGTAATGTTAACGATACAGGGAAACCTTTATATTCACGGAATGGCTGCAACCCTGCGTAGTCTATGAAAGTATAACTTTTACGGCTGCAATTAAAAGATCTTGCTTGCGACAAACAAATAATGAACAAGTTTTACTTTTTGCACATAGACACTTTATGTCGGGTTAAAGAAGAAAAAATCAATTTGAGACACAGAATTCAATATCTTCCCTCTGCTCTAAAGCAAAGCTGTCCGGAAAAAGAAATGTCTGGATGCTATAATTCGGTAAAATCTTCAAACCCTAACACACGTTTTATTACCTTTTATGGCTCATCATTTGCTATTATTTTCTTATTCCGTTCTTTCTCAATTCTAAAGAATGAATTAAATGGTTTCTTAAATGGTGGTCTTAAAGGATTTTATTCAAGATTTATATTATTTTTTGTAGCAGCAGGTTATGGTATAAATATAAATAATTTAAAATAAAATAGAACTTTGTAAAAGTAAAAACTACCTATAAAATCCTTGCTGTCCCAGAGGTACCTGAAGTCTCTGTTTACTTTGCTGTAGCAATTATTTTCCATAAATCCATGCATGTGACAGCTGCAGCCAATCACTGGCCCCAGTAGTTTCTTGACATACAAACAGACATCATCTCTGAGACCTGTGATTGGCTACAGGGATCAGGTGGAAATACAAAATGTGAGAATGTGATAAGTACCGTACAGCATTCGGGTTTCTCTGTCAGTCCCGTAGACAATGAAAGGATTGGCATGCACATGTATAACCAGGTCTTTCCATACAATCCTGACCAAACCCAGAAGATGCATGGACGCAAGTTCTAGCTATTCTGGAGGTACTAAAGGTGAGACCTTCAGTGATCACCAGACATTTAATAGCTTTATGTCTTTTGTGTATGAAACCCATTTAATGACAAGGTAAATGCCTTTCCACATTTCACCCACAATAACTATATAAAGGGGATGTCCACTTCTTAAATGCCTGAGTCCCTCGAGTAAAATAAGAAAAGCTGGGTTTCCGGGAGCTCACGCGACACTGGTATGTCACACGAGCACTGCAGCTTTTACACATCTGTCCTGGGTCTGGGCTTTGCTCCGTATGCCCTGGTTTGCTAAACTTTCTTGTGCTGCAAGTAGCCCGGCGAGCTCCCATGTGTTGAATTTACTAGGCCTATATTAGGCATAACAAGATACACACCTGTGTCTTGGTATTAAGACATTTAGTTTGCTGTGCCCAGTTCCTTGTCGGAAGTCTCCTGGATTCCTGCAGCTTCCAGTCGCTCAGTTACATGTCTGCCTGCAGCTTCCAGAACCTCTGCAACCTGTCTGCGGTCTCCAAGACGTCTCCTTGCTGCCTGCAGCTTCCAGTCCCTCAGTTACATGTCTGCCTGCAGCTTCCAAAACCTCTGCAACCTGTCTGCGGTCTCCAGGAAATCTCCTTGCTGCCTGCAGCTTCCAGTTCTTCAGTTACATGTCTGCCTGCGGCTTCCGAAACCTCTGCAACCTGTCTGCAGTCTCCAAGGCATCTCCTGTCTGACTGCAGCTTCCAGTATTTCTGCAACTTGTTTCCGGTCTTCCAGGACCTCTGCTACCTACCTTTCTGCGGTTTCCAGGATGTATCCTGTCTGTCTGTGGCTTCCAGTACCTCTGGTGCATGTCTGCATTCCCTGCGTTCCTCAACTGCCGGTAGCACTGACGTCTGTGGCCCGTGTGCCCACCCGGACTTTGGGCTTCAAAGATCTACCTCATCTAGTGAGTCCTTGACAGAAGCAAATCACCTGCTGACTGTCTACAGCCTTTACTACTTTGTCAGAGTGGACGTCCGCTCTGATGTCATATTATAGATCGGCCATCAATCATTTTTATTGAAAATGGTTATTTTAGGCATCTATACATTTGTGTGTAATTCCTTTTTTTTTTTTTTTTTTTTTAAATAAATAACTGTGAAGACTCGGGGTCTTCCTTGGGCATAATACTACTCAGACAACACAGGGGGAGGGTAAAACAGTGTGGCAATACTTTATTGAACCACCAAGCAGACCATAAACACATAGAACAGTCCCAGCAAATACCCAAGATGGTGTAAAATTACACAATCTCACCCTTCTGCTGGCTCGTTGGGAATAGAGCAGATGCAACTTTGGGACTTCCAGGGCCAACTATTAAAAATTCTCAACTCAACCTACAAGAGAAGTCAACATTCAGACTTATGACAAAAGTCCATGTTTCTTGTCCCATCCGAAGAAAGAAACACATAAATTCAAAATAAAATTAATATCGTATTTCTCATGGCCTACTTAATTTAGACCTCTGGATAATTAAGATTAAAAGCTGTGTCATCACAATAGCCTATTCAGGTTATTATGGATTCCTTAGATAGGGAAGTCTTGTTACCCGATCAAACTTTGGCGACACTAGCAACAGAGGGGTTAAACTATTGATGTGACAATGAAATAATAAGCTATCATTAAAAGAAAAAAATACGCAACATAAAATAATCAACATTGAAAAATGAGACCCTTTCATGGCTGCTATAATAAGGGATTCTGGCAGACATCAAAGGATTAAACTATTAGCTTTATAATTTCTTTTTAACCCCCCTTCCTTTATGGTACGGCCAAATGCCGCAGGGAACCCAGCTGCGGATAGTCAATGGTTCCATAATTGTGCAAGAAAATTGTGCGACAATTGGCCATTAGTTTGGGACACATATCTCCCAGACGCCACATGCGTTGTCTACCTTACATAATTTATTTCCATGGAATCTTTTTCACAATCCTCGTCTGATAAGTTTATAAGTGAAACTATTGGGGGTTGCAAACATGTTAGTTGCTATAGATCCAAAAACTAAAGGGGGACATCTGCACTAAGGACAGACCATAAATGTTTAATTCATTGTCCAAACCTTCACTGATCAACACAAGGAAGGGAACACAGCTCCCAATCTTATTGGTTTAAATAGATGAATAAGTTGTAGGTTGATATGCTGCTCCTGGTGGGGTTTCTTGTAAGGACCCGATGTTGACGTACTATTCTTCAAGCCTAATAATATCACATACAGATGGGTCCTCCCTTACCTTTCTGCAAATTAGATTAAGGGTTCCAATTTATTATGATACAAATGTAAAACTTTATCGCAGCAAGCGAGCAAACGCCTTAACAGACTGCAATTCATATCACAACCACTGGATGGCCACATAGAGACACGTATAGCATAAACATCTCCCAACAGATTGGAGCAAAATTATATATATTTTTTCAGAGCTGATCATCTCATGTCACGTATCCTGAGATATGTTTAGCAGAAAACTAAAGGAGGACACATTTGTAGTCTTTCAATAGAAGAAACTCTTGTGATCCATTCTAAAGTGCACCCTCTATGAAGCAGCAAACTTCTCCAAATCTGCTGTTTTCCACCTCGTTTAATAATATTCTTCATTATCATAATTGTAAATCTGTAAACCACTCATTACAGTTTGCCTAAAAGTGATTTATCCCAAGGCTCTTGAATTATATTGAACTCAGCCTCGGAGAATTTGCTTTTGATGAGAATTAAAGGCAGCAGGTTAATTATGTCACTTGTTGACAGTCTAATCATTTCTAGAACTAATACCAGGTGCTTCCGAGGGTTGATTGAGAAAGGAAGGCGTGAAAGGAAAAACAGTCTTTATAAGCAATCTAGTTTTCAGGCAAAACAGTGTTTATGGTTGCAGCAGGCGTGACTGAAATGGTGCACAGAGTGTAATCGGACGTCAGAGCTGTTGTGACAGATGTGACCGCCCTTACCATTCCACAATTTTTCATTAAAGACTCCAATTTTTCCAGATACAAATTACATACATTATCACAACATGCTTGCAAACCAGCAATTCACATCAGAACCACTCAGTGGCCACAAATAACATAAACATCACCTGACAGAGTATCCTGAAATTACTTTTTTTAAACAAGGCAACCTAGAGCCACTCATCATAGTACATGTCGAGTGTGAAGGAAAGCTAACAAATAACATCTGTATAATGTTTAGTAATTAAAGGTTTGCCAACCATGGAACCACCATTTTATTTCCTTTTATTCTACTTATATATCAAAATAAATTCTGCAGTGACTGAAGTTCCTAAAGTATCTTTACAGCAATATTTTTTTCAAAATCTGAGCTGCAAATTCTCACATACAAAGAGTTAAATAGGATCTGCACTTTCATTATTTTCAGAAATCAGCAGTCCAAGCAAAAATAAGAAATGTAATATATTTGATTAAGGAAAAATACTTTCCCCTCTTTCTTCACTTCTTCATTCCCTGCACTGATCATTCATTTTCAAATGACGCTCCAGTGTCTATATATCGGTCTTCAATGAAGGATCAAATTACACCTACTGCTTGTAGAAATCTACGGAAAGGGGAGGGGAGAGAAGCTGATGGAAGACAGGGGCAGAGACAGACAAAGGTAAACTGCTGAGGCTTCTAGTGCAGAGCGAAAAGCTGTTTAAAAAAAGCAGAATGTAAGACAAATAATAGATGGAACATGTGTTAGTCCTTATCTACACAAACATTCAAATTTATTCTAAATGTCTGATAGTGGTGACCACGGAGAGCATTAAATGTGCCATTTAATGCTATGTTCAGTGTTAAAAGAACTGAACTCTAACCGCTCTATAGTTGTATGTAGAACCTGGTATACGGTGGATGGGAGTTAATATACAGTTAAAAGCCAGACAATCTGTGATGCCAAATAGTTACCTGTCATTGCACGTAATTTAATCAGTTCTGAAGGGAAATTTCATTTTATATCAATTAAATACATTAATGCCAAAAAGAAAGAATTTCATAATCATTTCCATCAGTCCCTTAAAAGATGATCATAACAAAGTAATTATAGGAGACAAAGAAAAGGGTGAGATATTAATCATGGACTTCACGTCCATGATCACCAATGAACTGTCTTTTCCACGTATCATTCAGCAAAGCAGAAATTAAAGTTCACCACTGAATAAAATAAAATTAACACAAGGAGAAGTACCATGGAATCCGAGCAAATTAAATGATGACAAAAACCCCAGGCCAGATGGCATTCATCCATGAGTATTGAGGGAGTTGAACTCAATAATTGACAGACCGATGTATCTCATCTTCTTAGATTCTCTTGTAATAGGGGTAGTGCCACAGGATTGGAGGACGGCTGACGATTTTTAAGAAAGGTCAGAAGATGGATCCATGCAACTGTAAGGTGCCTCAGCGAGGTAGTCGTGGGCGAGCTGTAGCCCCTGCTCGCCCTGGCACCCTACAATCAATACGTGTCCTCCCTCTGATGTGTGGCCCTGTATGTAGTGCTCTCCACTTACTTCAGACCATCTGATCGCGGCTGTCTCCAGTCATTTCTCTTCTGGGACCAGGGCAGCAATAAATTCAGAGGCCATGAGGTTCTTAACTATAAGGCTATGTGCCCACGATGCAGAATTGAAGCAGAAAATCTCTGCAGCGTTTCTGCATGTCCTGGGCAGTAAAAACGCTTGCGGATTTTACTCGCGTTTTTTAAGCGTTTTTACATGTGGATTTGACTTGTGTTTTTCAAATGCATTGTGATCTCAAATCCGCATGCGGAAACACACAAATAATGGACATGCTGCGGATTCTTCCGCAAGGAAAATCCGCTGCGGAAAATTCCGCAGCATGTGCACAGAACATGCGGATTTTCGTTTCCGCTTCGTAAATTCCGCATCAAAAACGCTTGGATAACGCATAGTGGGCACGCAGCCTGACTGGGACTTTACTTGGGGAAGAGGAATATATACAGTATTTACAGGCAGATATAATGGATAAGGCCCGACAGGTTATCATCTCCCTCACAGGCGCTTGCAACTTCTTCAGCCCTGGTTCCCTCTTTAAGTGAAGCATCTCTGTGACTCTAATCTATAGCCCAAGAGAATCTTCCTCAATATCAACAGTGTATCCGGATCCTATATCTCCCCCACGTCTTAGCCTGGAGTCCTATCTTCTTCTGCTGCCTGCAGACTGAAAGTGCACCGGGTCCTCAATACCTCTGTTGAGTTTCTCCGGCCGGCTAACAGGACTCTTGCATAGGGAGATCTTCACACTGGTGATCCTACTGTCTGAGGGTACGGAGCTCCCATCTACCCTAGCAGCCACCATATACTCAGGCTGCCCGTACGGTTCACTGTCCTAACTCTTTCTGAGTCTTCACTTCCTGCTTCTGGAAACTAAGCAGAGATTTTCCTAATGTGCCCACCCTCTGTGGGCTGTCATCACAACCATTAACCCCATGACTGTCTGAAATACTGCTGGCAGATTCACCCTTTGATCTGCACCCGGGACAGTGGCATCTTGTGGCTGGTTACAAGTACTGCAGCCCACAAGGAATTATGTTAAACTGAGCTCTAAACATACTCAGTGTCTGACCATGGCACCAAGTTCCCCCTCTACTCTACGGACTGGACCACTGCAGCTAACCCCTTAGCTTGGCCTAACAACAGTTCAGAGAGGTCTAACTATGGGAACATCTTCTTTAACTACTTCAGTGCCAAAGGAAGGTTACATCCTTCCTCACTATTACACAACTACCGTCCCGTAAGTTTGACTTCAGCAATGTGCAAAATTTTGGAGGAAACAATAATAGATGACCTGAAAAAAAAATATTTATATATATTTATTTATTTATTTTGCAGAGAACAATTTAATAACTGACAATCAACTTGTTGGGTTTCTATCAAGAGGCAAGCACAAATCTGGATGTTGGTAATGCGGCTGATGTGATTTATCTGGACTTTGCAAAGGCATTTGATACAGTACCACATAGCCTTATACTGAAGCTACAGAAGCAAAGACTTGGGGGAACTATATGTAGATGGGTAAGGAACTGGCTAAATGATAGGAAGCAAATGGTTATTATAAATGGTACATTCTCTAAATGGGATATAGTCAGCAGTGGGGACCGCAGGGATCTGTGCTAGGACCGATACTATTTAACGTCTTTATTAATGACCTTGGGGATGGGATTGCAGACCTTGTCAGTTTTTGCAGACGACACCAAACTATGTAGGATATTAAAATCTGTCCTTGACATTACTATATTGCAGAACGATCTGGATAAGATGACTGAATGGGCAAACACTTGGCAGATGAGGTTAAATGTAAATAAATGTAGAGTAATGCACCTAGGACGGAGTAATCCTATTGCTGCATATACAGTACAGACCAAAAGTTTGGACACACGTTTTTAAAGATTTTTCTGTATTTTCATAACTATGAAAATTGTACATTCACACTGAAGGCATCAAAACTATGAATTAACACATGTGGAATTATATACTTAACAAAAAAGTGTGAAACAACTGAAAATATGTCTTATATTCTAGGTTCTTCAAAGTAGACACCTTTTGCTTTGATGACTGCTTTGCACACTCTTGGCATTCTCTTGATGAGCTTCAAGAGGTAGTCACCGGAAATGATCTTCCAACAATCTTGAAGGAGTTCCCAGAGATGCTTAGCACTTGTAGGCCCTTTTGCCTTCACTCTGCGGTCCAGCTCACCCCAAACCATCTCGATTGGGTTCAGGTCTGGTGACTGTGGAGGCCAGGTCATCTGGCGTAGCACCCCATCACTCTCCTTCTTGGTCAAATAGCCCTTATGTGACGCTCACAGCCCTCACCCTGGAAGATGGGGATACTCGGAGCCGGGTCAGATGTTTGGTGGGTTGTAGCCGTGGCCTGGACCCGTTCCGTGCCCAGGGTCGTCACATTAAAAAAAAAGGACGTAATGGGCTGACAGGGTTAGTGTTCATCGAGTGGTGAAATTGACTATGCCACCTGTGGTGTCTGGTGATGGCCACCAGTGCTGCGGCAGTCCTCTGAGGCGGGATGTAGTGGCAGCAGGAGATGGTACTACTCCCCACAGGCGGAGCAGGACCTCAGGGCAGAGAGACGGATGGAGGGAGTTGTAGTGGAGGAGTTCTGGTGCGGTGCGGTGCAGAAATAAAAAGACCGGAGGCCATAGGGGTAGACTTTCAGAGTTTTTACTCACGGTAGAGCATGCAGCTGCAAGGCTTCTCCTTGCTCCTCGCGGGGCTCTGCGGCCACCAGGACCGGGGGTCCGACAGCCTCCGAGCAATTCAGGTGCTTTAGCCAGGACCCCACACCAAAGTGTTCCTAGACTTCAAATTAAGTCCTCTCCTATCCGCGTGTGTAGAAAGGCCAAGTCTCCCTCTGGACTATGCACAGAACAAGGGTACGGGTGGCGACTCTGCTCCATTACCCGGTGGGATCCACTGAGCCTCCGGGCTTCTCCGACTGAGACATAGAGTAACAAAGTCAGATATCAGGGGCCGGTACCCCTTTTGCAGCAGGAATCCCTCTGACTAGGCCAGAGTAGCGAGGACAGGTGGCGTATACCTCTCCGTCTGCATCCCCCTGGGATCCTTTTGCGGTGGAGCTAGACTCCTCTGCTCCAGGCCTTCTTGGGTAGGGACCTTGACCGGGTAGAGACAACCGTTAACTCTTGCCCGCTCCTCGACTCAAGGCAAGAGTACGAGGACCGTGTCCCCATCAACTGCAGGTTCACACAGAAAGCCACGTTCAGTGCTGAAGATCACAATCAAAAGACCATGAGCCCAAGATGGCTGTTTATTAAATATGAATTATTAAGAGTAACCTACATGTGCGTCCTCCACCCTCACCCACTACATGGTTCCCCCTATCTTTTGGTTCCCCCATCTCCACTTATCCTGGAAGGGGCAGCACTGTAGTGCCTATTAGCCCCCTCTGCAGGTGGGAGAAGTGTAGTGTTGGATGCAGAGGTGTGGTCCTGACAGTTGCACCATCCTTACCTCAAAGGAGAGATACCACACCCCATTAAAGGGGTGCAATATCCCTGTGGCGATCGAACCCTCAGGGGCGCCACATTCCCCCCTGGTGAAACACAGCACGTCCGCGGGCTGCAAAGAGAGCAAAGCCTGGTACAGACTTTTTATATTTTTGGTATAACATTTGAACAATCTTCCCTTTATGGGAGGCACCTTTTCTTAAACGTTACAAACTGTAAATATTATAAAAGTATAAAAATATAAAACCATCAAGAGACATTATGCATGAAGACAGACGGGAAGAAAACATAATGGAATAACAATCAAAACATTAACAAAACAATTTAACTGTAGAGGTTATAGCTGCCGGGGCCGCTTAATCCATAGGTCCCCACCGGGGGAAAGGCTCATTCCTCCCAACGGAGGCTGGTCGGTCTTCAACTGTCATGCGCGAGGGGGCGTCGCTCCTGGATACCTTGTGAACATCCAGGGCGTACCACCCCCGCACCCCGTGGTGGCGGGTGTACGTAACCAAGTCACCCGGGAAGAGCTTCCGACCAAGGTGTCCCTTTTTCAGCCACGGCTCGACGTCCCGCCGGCTGACGAAGACGTCTTGCTCAAACTGGGGACTCCTGATGAAGCCCCATCCTGCCTCGTGGTGGAAGCGGACGACTTGCCCTTGCTCCTGAGAGCTTGGACTGGCTGCCTCCTCCTGGCGGGCCCTGGACTTTGCAGCCTTGGCGCACACCTCGAGGCGCTCGCAGCGGACCTCTCTCTGCCGTCGCTCCCGATCGAGCTGGAGGATTTGCTGCCGACACTGCTCACTCCTCCTCCGCGCTTCAGCCCGGGTCTCCCGGGGGAAGCCCATCAGGTCCCCCCCTGGTTGTCCAAGGCCCACTCTTCAGCTGCCGGCCAGGTAACTGGAGGTTCTGGCAGCGATGACAGCAGGGGCCGCTGCAGGTCCTCAGGGAGTGCGGACCAATCCGGGTTGGGGTCGGTGGATACCCCAGCAAACACAGGTTCCTCCGAGACGGGAGGCGGGAGGCAATGCAGGTCCCCGCCGATGGCGGAGGCCTCTAGCTCCGGGGCAAAGACCTGCTCCCAGGTGACCGCGCCAGGTAGCAGATACTCAGTCATGAGGTCCAGTAGGGGCATGGTGGGCTCAGCAGCCGGGAATGGGGGTATCACACTCACCCGCTCCTGGGCTGCACGCGACCACTGTTGCTACATCCTCCCGAGTTGCTACTCCTTGGCGGCGAGCCCGGATCTGTTGCAGCATTTCTTCCCGCCACACGGCGGATGCCGCCTGCTGGGCCTCAGCTACCTTTCGAGCAAGGTCCGGGGTTTCCTTACGGAGAAAGTCAAGATCTCCTGGGGTCAGGGATATGCCAGCCTCCTCGCTGACTGGAGAAGGACCTGGGCCGGGTTCGGAAGGCTCCGGTAGACTCCCCTCAGCAGAGTCCATGTCTGCTCCTGAGGATAGTAAGTCTCGGACTCTTATGGCCGCACCTGTTGGTTTTCCCCGTTCCCTCCTCTTTTCGGGGCTGCTCCAGGGCGGTAAGCTGACAGGCATGCCTTCGGACATCCCATTCGTTTTGACGGGCACTACCCCGCGGATAGTCTCTAATGGAAGGGGTGGTCTGCTCTTTTGACGCCATGGGGGAGCCTGGTCGGGCACCCTTTTAAGTGGAAAACGACAGTCCAAGGTAAAAGGCGCACGGTACCCGGTAGCAGTGGGCAATTTCCTTCCGTTGCTGCGGGCACGCAATCCTGCCGACTACACCAAGTTATGTGACGCTCACAGCCCTCACCCTGGGAGATGGGGATACTCAGAGCCGGGTCAGATGTTTGGTGGGTTGTAGCCGTGGCCTGGACCCGTTCCGTGCCCAGGGCCGTCACATTAAAAAAAAAGGATGTAATGGGCTGACAGGGTTAGTGTTCATCGAGTGGTGAAATTGACTACGCCAACTGTGGTGTCTGGTGATGGCCACCAGCGCTGCGACAGTCCTCTGAGGCGGGATATAGTGGCAGCAGGAGATGGTACTACTCCCCACAGGCGGAGCCGGGCCTCAGGGCAGAGAGGCAGATGGAGGGAGTTGTAGTGGAGGAGTTCTGGTGCAGTGCGGTGCGGTGCAGAAATAAAGAGACCGGAGGCCATAGGGGTAGACTTCCAGGGTTTTTACTCATGGTAGAGCATGCAGCTGCAAGGCTTCTCCCTGCTCCTCGCGGGGCTCTGCGGCCACCAGGACCGGGGTCCGACAACCCCCGAGTAATTCAGGTGCTTTAGCCAGGACCCCACACCAAAGTGTTCCTAGACTTCAAATTAAGTCCTCTCCTATCCGCGTGCGTAGAAAGGCCGGGTCTCCCTCTGGACTATGCACAGAACAAGGGTATGGGTGGTGACTCCGCTCCGTTACCCGGTAGGATCCACTGAGCCTCCGGGCTTCTCCGACTGAGACATAGAGTAACAAAGTCAGATATAGGGGGCCGGTACCCCTTTTGCAGCAGGAATCCCTCTGACTAGGCCAGAGTAGCGAGGACAGGTGGTGTATACCGCTCCATCTGCATCCCCCTGGGATCCTTTTGCGGTGGAGCTAGACTCCTCTGCTCCAGGCCTTCTTGGGTAGGGACTTTGACCGGGTAGAGACAACCGTTAACTCTTGCCCGCTCCTCGACTCAAGGCCAGAGTACGAGGACCGTGTCCCCATCAACTGCAGGTTCACACAGAAAGCCATGTTCAGTGATGAAGATCACAATCAAAAGACCATGAGCCCAAGATGGCTGTTTATTAAATATGAATTATTAAGTGTAACCTACATGTGCGTCCTCCACTCTCACCCACTACATGGTTCCCCCTATCTTTTGGTTCCCCCATCTCCACTTATCCTGGAAGGGGCAGCACTGTAGTGCCTATTAGCCCCCTCTGCAGGTGGGAGAAGTGTAGTGTTGGATGCAGAGGTGTGGTCCTGACAGTTGCACCATCCTTACCTCAAAGGAGAGATACCATACCCCATTAAAGAGGTGCAGTATCCCTGTGGTGATCGAACCCTCAGGGGCGCCACACTTACACAGCCTGGAGGTGTGTTTGGGGTCATTGTCCTGTTGAAAAATAAATGATGGTCCAACTAAACGCAAACCGGATGGAATAGCATGTCGCTGCAAGATGCTGTGGTAGCCATGCTGGTTCAGTATGCCTTCAATTTTGAATAAATCCCCAACAGTGTCACCAGCAAAGCATCCTCACACCATCACACCTCCTCCTACATGCTTCATGGTGGGAACCAGGCATGTAGAGTCATCCGTTCACCTTTTCAGCGTCGCACAAAGACACGGTGGTTGGAACCAAAGATCTCAAATTTGGACTCATATGACCAAAGCACAGATTTCCACTGGTCTAATGTCCATTCCTTGTGTTCTTTAGCCCAAATAAGTCTCTTCTGCGTGTTGCTTGTCCTTAGCAGTGGTTTCCTAGCAGCTATTTTACCATGAAGGCCTGCTGCACAAAGTCTCCTCTTAACAGTTGTTGTAGAGATGTGTCTGTTGCTAGAACTCTGTGTGGCATTAACCTGGTCTCTAATCTGAGCTGCTGTTAACCTGCGATTTCTGAGGCTGGTGACTCGGATAAACTTATCCTCAGAAGCAGAGGTGACACTTGGTCTTCCTTTCCTGGGGCGGTCCTCATGTGAGCCAGTTTCTTTGTAGCGCTTGATGGTTTTTGCAACTGCACTTGGGGACACTTTCAAAGTTTGCCCAATTTTTCGGACTGACTGAACTTCATTTCTTAAAGTAATGATGGGCACTCATTTTTCTTTACTTAGCTGCTTTTTTCTTGCCATAATACAAATTCTAACAGTCTATTCAGTAGGACTATCAGCTGTGTATCCACCAGACTTCTGCACAACACAGCTGATGGTACCAACCCCATTTATAAGGCAAGAAATCCCACTTATTAAACCTGACAGGGCACACCTGTGAAGTGAAAACCATTTCCGGTGACTACCTCTTGAAGCTCATCAAGAGAATGCCAAGAGTGTGCAAAGCAGTTGTGGCACCCCAGGGTCTGGTTACCACAGTAATAGAAATATTACGTCTGAGAGCAAGTGGGAGGTTTCTCTGGTCAGGAGCCCTAAGCATGCAACACCGCCTGCCCAGACCTGGGAGGGGAGGAATCTGCCCTTATAAACTGGGTCTGGGGCGGGATTAAGTCAGTCAGAGCCTGGAGACAGTTCCAGACACAGGGAAAGTGTCAGCAAGGAGCTCTGTAGGAGCAGGAGCGAGTGCCAGGGGCTGGAAGCTAGATAGCTCGCCCTTGCTGATGACATTAAGACCGGACACGGAGTCCAAGGCTGTGGGGACATCCAGGTTCAGCAGCAGAATCCAACCGACAGGGGATTCCATGTCCTCTGGCCTGAGAAGCCCGGAGGCACGGTCACAAGCAAGGGACCAGCACCGCCATTGTGAAGCGGAGGCTAACAGAAGGCCCCAAATCGCCGGCCGTACGGGTGAGCACTACACGGTATACTCAGGGACGTGGGCTACTTCTACCCGCACACAGCAAGGTAGCCAGGAAAGAGTACAGATAGACGGGGAGGCCTACAACTCCACCTGGCCAGGGGAGATCCTGCTAGCTCTCAGACTGACTAGGCCTCTACTGCTAGCCAGTACTCCCGGGAGGGTCTGCTTTATAACATCAGTAAAGACCCTGAACTGCACTGCACGGACTCTGAGTTATTCCTGCTGCGCTCGTGCACCATCTCTCCCATCATCCACACTAACTGCCCTGAGGCTATACTCCTCCCGTGGGGAGTCATCCTGTTCTTAGCTGCACACACAACACCGGCCTCAGCGGTCTGCCTTGCAGCGGCGGTCCCCACTGACCGCAATCCATGGGTGGCGTAGTCGGACTATTATCTCACTAATAAGACTGTCACTGAATTGACCACCCTGGGCACGGACCGGGTCGGCGCCACGGAGACTACAACCCCCAGCGATCCGGCTCCGGGTATTCCCTGCACAACACAGGCCCAGGGGGCGCGTCAACTTTGGCGTAGTCGGCAGGATTCAAACCAACCCGCCCCAACGGGTATTGCGTGCCTGAAAAAAATTACTTTTGCACTTACCTGAGAGAAGTTTCCCACTTTCCAGAGTCGTTTCCCGCCATCGGACGCCATCTTGGGTCGTTTTCCCGCCATCCGCAGCCGCTTCCCGCCATCGGACGCCATCTTCTGGATGCTGCGCGGGAAGAAGTGGGGCGTGGACGCCGAAAGCGTGCGAGATCCGAAGCTCCGCCCCACGCGCTGACGCTGCGCAAGGTCCTGGAAGGGAGAGGGAGCGACGCTGACGTCACAGGAGCGCGACGCAAGGTCCCCAACCCCGACGATCGACTGCGAAGCCGCGGCCTACGGAAGAAGAGCATCGCAAGGTAGGCCACGGTCCACTAGGGGGGGAAGGAGGATGTCGGATACCGAGGGGAGCTCCACCGCCACACCGGCCGCCAGCGCAACCGCTGCTTTGGTCATGCCATTCACCATGCCCTATATCCCGGGGGCAACCTGGCTACCCCAGTACTCAGGGGAGTAACATACCCTAAGTGACTTTAGGGAGAGACTGGATAGCCTCTTCCAGGTATACCCCCTCACGGAAGAGCAAAAAGTGAGCATCCTGGTGGCCCAGTTAATCGGGGCAGCCCAAAGGGAGGTAAAGTCCTGGCCACCTAGGAAGAAGAGGACTGTCAGAGAAATACTAGCCCGGCTGAAAGACACATTTGATACCCGAACCTCAGCCGAAATAAAGCTCAGATTTTACGGGTGCAAACAACGGGCACATGAAAGTATAAGAGACTATGCTCTAAACCTACAAGAGGCCCTGAGAGCCATTAAGCAGGCAGACCCTGACAGCGTGGGGAATGAAGACAAGCTGTTGACTGAACAATTTATTGAGGGTCTACTGTGCAATGCCCACCGAACCCAGTTGCGGGCAATGGCCTTACCGGACCCTGACCTGGACTTTGCACAGTTCAAGGACAGAGCCATCCGGGTGCTCCGAGAACTGGCACCAGGTGGCGCTGTGACCCACAGGTGCCCTGCTATCACTTATCACCAGGACGCGGCGCCCTTGTCTGCAGGGCCTGTGGGAGCTGATGCGCAGGCTTTGAACATTAACCCGGCTACAGACCTGCACCATCAGGTCCAAGAGCTGACTAAGAGCGTTGCCGCGCTAACCAGAACTGTGCAGTCTTTACAAGTCTCTTCTCCAGAAAAGATCCAGCTGGCATCCGGACCGGAGGACGTCCCGTGGCGCCGACTGAGGAGGACCCCAACGGCCAGAGGAAGACCCAGCGACCGATACAACGAGGGCGGACAACCCATCTGCCGCCGCTGCAATCAACCAGGACATATGGCAAGGTACTGTCATTTAAACGGGCACAACCTGGGGTAGAGGGCCAACCCCCAGGCATAAGATCATCAGGCCCATCGAACTGGCGTGATAAATACGTAGGGGGACGTCCGGTCTTGCCTGTGGTACTGGATGGCATTCCTATGAGTGCCCTACTAGACCCTGGGTCACAGGTGACTACCATCCCATACGTACTCTTCAAGCGGTACTGGAATGACTCGGACATAACCCGCTACCCAGATGACGACCTGAGCATTATCGCCAGCAATGGTCAACACGTGCCACAGATAGGATTTAAAGAGGTGACCATCAAGGTCGGTAAGGTTGAACTGCCGGCACAAGGACTGATCATTGTGGACATTGACCGTTGCGAGAGTCACCCAAAAATAACCCTAGGTACTAACGTAATCGAAAACTGTCTTGCAGAGGTGATTCTTATTTTGCAACAGGTTGCCAAGAACGCCAGTTCCAGCCAGCAGCGTGTCCTCCAAAAAGAGATCCGGGCACTGATGAAGCAACAACAGGTGGAACTATCTGGTGGTGAGATTGGTAGCGTAAGAATGTGTGACCCATTCCCTATTGCCATGCCCCCGAAAAGTGAGATGATGATTTGGTGCCGGGCAGCTATTGGTCTAAGAGGTAGAGACTACCAAGCAATGGTAGAACCCGTCTACTCAGACAGTAGGCCCACCATTTTGACAGCACGGGGGGTGGTCGATGTACGCCATGGGAGGGTGCCCGTCCGCATCATAAATATCGGGGAGAGAGAAGTATACCTGCCCCGGTATGCCACGCTAGCCAAATTGTTCACCATCAACCTGAACTCTGTACAGGCCGTAGAACCCTTGCCTCCATCTCAACCAGAGGAAGGTAACGGCTCTAAGAAACCAATGGAGGACTGGTGTCAGCAATTGCATTTGGGTACTGACTCCACTCCCTCACACCAAAAACAGGGAGTCTATCGGGTGGTTCAAGAGTACGAGAGAGTGTTTAGTAAACACCCGCTGGACTTCGGGCGAGTAAAGGGGGTAGAACATCACATCCCCACGGGAGACCATCCTCCCATAAAGGAGAGATACCGACCCGTACCCCCTGCACACTACCAACACGCCAAGGGGATGCTAAAAGACATGAAGGAGGCTGGGGTAATTAGGGACAGCTGTAGCCCCTGGGCAGCTCCACTAGTCCTAGTGAAAAAGAAAGACAACACCATGAGAATGTGTGTAGACTACAGGAAGGTCAACCATATCACACACAAAGATGCGTACCCGTTACCAAGGATAGAAGAGTCCTTAGCTGCATTAAAATCTGCTAACTTCTTCTCTACTTTGGATCTCACTAGCGGGTACTGGCAGGTTCCTGTAGCAGAGGCAAACCGGGAGAAGACCGCATTCACCACCCTGATGGGACTCAGCGAATTTAACTGTATG
Source organism: Phyllobates terribilis (assembly GCF_046119375.1). NCBI lineage: Eukaryota > Metazoa > Chordata > Amphibia > Anura > Dendrobatidae > Phyllobates > Phyllobates terribilis. Next base: position 71,910,413 of record NW_027362762.1, read on the forward strand.
CCGTTCGGGCTCTGCAACGCACCGGGAACCTTCCAACGGTTGATGGAATGCTGTCTGGGACACCGGAACTTCGAGACGGTCCTATTATACCTGGACGATGTCATCGTGTATTCCAAGACCTATGAGGACCATATGGAACACCTGGCAGAAGTGTTTGAAGCCCTGGCAAACTATGGCCTAAACGTAAAACCCTCAAAGTGTCATCTATTGAAGCCAAAGGTACAGTACCTGGGACACGTGGTGAGTGCTGACGGAGTAGCCCCCGACCCTGACAAGATCACCGTGATTAAGGACTGGCCAAGACCATCCAGCATAAAGGAAGTGCGGCAGTTCCTCGGGTTGGTAGGCTACTACCGAAGATTCATTCCCGGTTCTCCTATGCAGGACCTCCTGATAGGCCAGTCCAGGAAGGCCAAAAACCAGAAGCCACCCTTCAGATGGGAAAAGCTGGAAGAGGAGTCATTCCGCCAGCTGAAGATGGCCCTCACGGGGGATGAAATCCTGGCGTACCCTGATTACAGCCAGCCCTTTATCCTCCACACGGACGCAAGCAACATCGGGCTAGGAGTCGTACTGTCCCAGATCCAGCAGGGGAGAGAACGGGTAATTGCTTACGCCAGCCGAAAACTGCGACCCACGGAAAGAAACCCTGAGAATTACAGCTCGTTCAAGCTAGAGTTCCTGGCAGTGGTGTGGGCGGTAACCGAATGTTTTAAGCATTACCTTGCCTCTTCCAGGTTCACCGTGTACATGGACAACAACCCGTTGACACACCTGGACACTGCAAGACTGGGTGCCCTGGAGCAGAGATGGATGGCCCGCCTGTCCAATTATGAGTTCACGATCAAATACCGGGCAGGACGCTCCAATACCAACGCGGACGCCCTGTCCAGGATGCCAAACCTACCGGACGGAGGGGAAGATCCAGAAAAACTGGAAGAGGTCGAACTCCCTGCGTTCCACCGTCATGGGATTACCCAGTATTCCCACCGTGTGAGGGGCCAGCTACGTTCAACCCCTTACCCCACTACAACTGGGCGGAGACGCAAGACAGTGACCCCGCAGTCCGTCTGGTGAAGGAGATGCTGACCCAGGCTGACGCCCGCCTGGACCCAGACGCTCCGGAAGAGACCAATCAACTGTCGACGGAAAAAAGCAGACTGTTTCTCTACAAGGAGAAGTTGTGCCGCAGAATGGTCAATTCCCGGACACATGAACTGATCTGGCAGGTTGTGGTACCGAGACGGGACGCAGCTATGGTGCTGGAGGCATACCACAATGGGGCAGGGCACTTTGGATGGAAGAAGCTGGAGTTCCTGCTGCGTGAACGGTTCTACTGGATAGGCATGAGAGGAGCCATTGAGAGATGGTGTAGAGACTGTGGCCCGTGCAATCTAAGAAGGAGGGACGGTGCCAGCCAGAGGACTCCCCTGCAGCCCATCCTCACTAGGCAGCCGCTGGAACTGGTCGCTCTGGACCATGTTAAACTGGCTCCAAGCAGAAGCGGGTATGTCTACGCCCTAACCATCGTGGATCACTACTCCCGGTTCCTGGTGGTGGTCCCTGTCAAAGACTTGACGGCTCAGACAGCAGCCAGAGCCTTCCAGCTGCACTTCTGCCACCCACACGGGTAACCGGACCAAGTGCTGACGGACCAAGGACCAGCCTTCGAAGAGGAGGTCTTCCAGGAGTTCTGCAACCTGTATGGCTGCAAGAAGATAAGAACAACGCCCTATCACCCCCAAACCAATGGACTCTGCGAGAAGATGAATCAGGTGGTGATAGATCTGCTAAAAACATTGCCCCTGGAAGAACGCAGTCTGTGGCCTGAGAAACTGCCCGATCTGGTGGACCTGTATAACCACATCCCGGTAGGTTACACCAACTGTACCCCGGCTTACCTAATGCGAGCAAGACCTGGTAAGCTGCCTGTTGACCTGGATATGGGAGTCCTGACACCCGAGGACACCTCGCCAGAGGCAGACTGGGATACAGAACGGCAGCAGCAGTACCGGAAAGTACAGGAGAGAGTCGAGCGAAGTCTCTGTCAATCAAGAGAAAGGCAGGAGAGGACTTATAACCAACATGCTCCCGCTGTTCCCCTGGTACCTGGAGAGCAGGTCTTGAAAAGAAAAAGGCGGCTCCACAAGTTGGACGACCAGTGGGAAAAGGCCCCGTACACCGTACTGCCCTCAAGCCACAATAATCCAAAGGTGTACGTCATCAGCAAGGATGGAGGAGAGACCACAGCCACTGACTCCAGAGACCACCTGAAAAAGTGCCCCTAGAAGTTGCAAAGCACGGATGAAGATCAGGAAAACCCTCAACCCGTAGAGGAAAAGGAGGAAATGATCAGCACCATACTCGAAGACTTTCCCCGGTCCTGGACACGAGTAAACAACGCTATCGTGGTGCCCATCCTCACCTTTCTCCAGCCAGCCCCTCAAGTGCCTACAGAAGACCAGGTAGAGCTGGAAGAGCAGCCGGCCCAAGAGGCAGAAGAGTCCACACCAGCAGCGCAGGAGGATCAACCCTCTGCTAGTAGTGAGCCTGCCGTGCCCCTAGTGAGCCAAAGAGTACGCAGACAGCTGCCCAGCTTACCCATAACACCTCCTACACCCTGGAGTGCAGGACCAGTTAGTGAGCTCTATAGGTCCACTAGAGTCACTAGAGGTCAGATGCCCGCTCGCTGGAGAATATAAAGTAATGCACTGTAAATTTACCTGTTTCTTGAAAATGTTTACGGTTTTTGTTGTTGCCTGTTATTAATTATGTTTCTCAGTTACCCTGCAGATTTCTATGGACTAACAGGTTATGGACGCTGGATAACCGGAACAATCTTGTAGATAGTTGCACATTGTGCCTCTTGCGAAGACGGCCGCGGAAGTGAAAACCTGTCTGGCGTGGCCTCCTTGTGGCCCAAAGTAGCTAGCTTCAGCCTTGCAGCCACGCCCAAGGCCAACGCAAGGGGTTTTCTTTGGACAGGTCCCCTACCTCTTCTCAAAAACTTCACCTTGGGTGATATGGACACCCGGTTACGGAAACGCCGTGACCACAAAATGTACTTTTTCATGTTGTCTTGTTATTGTTATACCCTGCATTTATGTTTCTTTAAAAATATGTTTAGTCCCGGAGTACTAAATTTTGCTAGGGGGGAATGTGGCACCCCAGGGGTCTGGTTACCACAGTAATAGAAATATTACGTCTGAGAGCAAGTGGGAGGTTTCTCTAGTCAGGAGCCCTAAGCATGCAACACCGCCCGCCCAGACCTGGGAGGGGAGGAATCTGCCCTTATAAACTGGGTCTGGGGCGGGATTAAGTCAGTCAGTGCCTGGAGACAGTTCCAGACACAGGGAAAGTGTCAGCAAGGAGCTCTGTAGGAGCAGGAGCGAGTACCAGGGGCTGAAAGCTAGATAGCTCGTCCTGGCTGATGACATTAAGACCGGACACGGAGTCCGAGGCTGTGGGGACATCCAGGTCCAGCAGCAGAATCCAACCGGCAGGGGATTCCATGTCCTCTGACCAGAGAAGCCCGGAGGCACGGTCACAAGCAAGGGACCAGCACCGCCATCGTGAAGCGGAGGCTAACAGAAGGCCCCAAGTCGCCGGCCGTACGGGTGAGCACTACACGGTATACTCAGGGACGTGGGCTACTTCTACCCGCACACAGCAAGGTAGCCAGGAAAGAGTACAGATAGACGGGGAGACCTACAACTCCACCTGGCCAGGGGAGATCCTGCTAGCTCTCAGACTGACCAGGCCTCTACTGCTAGCCAGTACTCCCGGGAGGGTCTGCTTTATAACATCAGTAGAGACCCTGAACTGCACTGCACGGACTCTGAGTTATTCCTGCTGCGCTCGTGCACCATCACTCCCATCATCCACACTAACTGCCCTGAGGCTATACTCCTCCCGTGGGGAGTCATCCCATTCTTAGCTGCACACACAACACCGGCCTCAGCGGTCTGCCTTGCAGCGGCGGTCCCCACTGACCGCAATCAACGGGTGGCGTAGTCGGACTATTATCTCACTAATAAGACTGTCACTGAATTGACCACCCTGGGCACGGACCGGGTCGGCGCCACGGAGACTACAACCCCCAGCGATCCGGCTCCGGGTATTCCCTGCACAACACAGGCCCAGGGGGCGCGTCACAGTCATCAAAGCAAAAGGTGGCTACTTTGAAGAACCTAGAATATAAGACATATTTTCAGTTGTTTCACACTTTTTTGTTAAGTATATAATTCCACATGTGTTAATTCATAGTTTTGATGCCTTCAGTGTGAATGTACAATTTTCAAAGTCATGAAAATACAGAAAAATCTTTAAATGAGAAGGTGTGTCCAAACTTTTGGTCTGTACTGTACATTAAATGGGAGTATACTCGGGACTACAGAACAGGAGAAGGACTTGAGTATTCTGGCTACAAGTAAGCTGAGCAGGAGTACTCAATGTCAACAAGCAGCTACAAAAGCAAACAAGATTTTAGGATGTATAAAAAGAGAGATAAAAACCCAATGTACTGTTACCGCTTTATAAATCACTGGTGAGACCACATCTGGAATATGGGATCCAGTTTTGGGCTCCACATTTTAAAAAGGATATTCAGAAGTTAGAGTCAGTTCAAAGGCGGCAACATGAGAATTGCATGGAAGGCCTCTCATATGATTAGAGGCTGGAAAAGTTGAGCTTGTTTATCTTAGTAAAAAGACACCTCAGAGGAGTACAAAGGACTAGCACATAACTTATTCCTTTCAAAGACCATACTAAAGCCCCCGTCTCACAGAGCGATGTCGCTATGTGTGACACTTTGCAGCGATCAGGCCCCTGCTGTGAGGTCGCTGATCGCTGCAGAATGTCCTGGACCATTTTTTGGTTGTTGCCCTCCCGCTGGTCAGCACACATCGCTGTGTGTGACCAGCGGGACCAACGATCAGGCTGGTAACCATGATAAACATCGGGTTACTAGGGGCACACTCGCACTTAGTAACCCGCTGTTTATCATGGTTACGAGCCTGCTAAAGTGAGCGGTAACCTCCCGCTCACTGTAGCAGAGTGGTAACCATGATAAACAACGGGTTACTAGCTGCGCGTGTGCCCCTAGTAACCCGATGTTTATAATGGTTACCAGCCTGCTCCTGCTTCAGCAGGCTGGTAACCAGGAGCAGGACATCGTGGAAAGATTCTTTCCACGATGTCGCTGCTCCCCTGATCGTTGGTGAGCCCGCCTGTTTGACAGCTCACCAGCGACCACATAGCGACGCAGCAACGATCCCTGACAGGTCGTATCGTTGTCGGGATCGCTGCAGCGTCGCTAAGTGTGACCGGGCCTTTAGGATCAGGGGTCACTCATTATGGGTGGAAGAAAGGCGATTCCGGCACCTAAACAGGAAAGGGTTCTTTACAGTCAGAGCAGTCAGACTGTGGAATGCCAACCACAAGAGGTAGTGACGGCAGACACTATAACAGCATTCAAAAAAGGGCTGGACGATTTCCTGAATACACATAACATTGTGGGTTATAGTTAAATTAGTGACAAAATGTAGAATTGACACTAAAACAAATATTAAAAAAGGGGGTTAATGGAATTGTGGGTGATAAATAATTTAGTAATAGAGAATGTAGAACGGTTGAATTTTATGGACCTGTCTCCTTTTTCAACCTATATAACTATGTAACTCGGCAAAGATGGCAGCTTTTGCTTGTGGGTTTCCAAAGGTGCCCAAGGCAACTCAATGTGCAACATCACCACATGCCCTGTGTCATACTAATTCATCTCTAGCTCACCTCCTGCTCAATGGATGCGCTTCTCCAACCTCACTGCCCACTGAAGATTCTCAGGAAACAAGTTTATTTTGGTTTTCAGTTCATGGATACTTCTCTGATGGACAGATTTCAGGCCTAATAAATCTGACATGTAAATCAAAGGACAACTTGTCTCCAGATGTGGACCGTCCAAAAACAACCCTTTGTCTCCAAAAAGTCATTTTTATAAGTTTCTGTCGGTAGTGGAGTGAGTTGCCAAAGCCTGGACAAGGAAAGTCTTCTGCATCCCCTAACTCGTGAACCATTAGCACATCCTGAGTCTCTTCCACCAGTCCAATATTGAACATCTTATCCCCCAAGCACATGTACTGTATTATAAGTAAAACACTAATGTAGCTATAGTTTGCCCTTTGACCCTCTAGTGATTTTTCTGCTTTATACTAAAATCATGTATAACATTTTAAAAATAAAAAGTTATACGTTGTTATATTTGTTTTCTACTTTTTATATTACATTTTTTATGTAACAATTTTACCCTTTCCCATCTCTTCTCTTAACCCAACTGCAGCCATAACCATATTCTAGCCCTTTTTCTAACCATAGCACTATCCCTTGCCCTAACCATAATTAGGGTTAGAAAAGTGTAAAAACAGCTCTTAATGAATAAATGAAGACAGTATTGAATCGTGTGCAGTGCAGTCCACATGATTCATTCTGTATTCATTCATCAGCTTCTCAGCTTTTGTCATTACATCACAGTCGATCCTTTGCGGAGCACCGTAGCCAATGACAAACCCATACTGACTGCTGAGCTCTGCATAGGTAGTCCCGGCGCTTACTGGTGCCACTCATTTGAGTATAGTCATATTGAAGGGCAAAATTTTGTGCCCCCTAAACCATGGCAACCTGTGACACCCCTACACTACGCCACTGCCTCTCTTCTCTTATTAATGTGATGCAAAGCTCCAATTCACAAAGCCAATGTTAGTGTCAATCTCTTTTTAGCTCTTTCCTGATTCCCGGTAGTCGTGGGTGAGGTACTCGTCTTCCATACCCCAGAACGCTACATGAAAACGGGGTCCTGACTGGGTCTGTGTGTGGTTGTGTTTCTGCGGAAACCTTCATATTCAGTTCTCCCACAGTTGGTGCGACACCGGACCCCTTTAGACCCACGATGAGGAAACCAGACTATTTTTACAAACTGAAGTCCTTTTTACTGACAATCAAACTTATGTACAAAGGTAGCAGGAAATAAGTTTGCTGTTTTCTTCTGCCCAATACAGAGGCACATTCCTGGTGGTTATGGACGGCGACAATACTTGTGATGAATGTTACTGCAGAACTTCATATTAAGTAGAGGACGTCCATCTTCCCAGTATAGTGCTACACGGGTCGATGTGTTTCACTGTGACCACTACACTCCAACTGCACTTCCTGAGCACAACTTAAAGGGGTTGTCCAGTCCAAATCGATAAGTCTGCAGTCACTCTGTGTGACTGCAGACTTATGAATCCCCTCAGAGTATGCACTGAGAGCTGAGGGGATTACTCTGTTTCAGACCCGGGACCAGAAGGTATGCATGCGTTATACATACTCCGCCCGCATTATACATACTAATACATACCCTCCTCACCAGTGGACATGACCTCACTCCATCCAAGTGTAGGGAAGCGAGGCCGCGCTCACTGGCCTGGAGTATGTATAATGCATACATACCCTCCGGACCCAGGTCTGAAACCGAGTAATCCCCTCAGCGCACAGTGCGGATTCATAAGTCTGCAGTCACAAAGAGTGACTGCAGACGTATCAATTTGGACAGGACAACCCCTTTCAAAGCTGACAACATATCACATTAGATGTGAGTTAAATACTCACAATGTAACACATCTCCATTGGTCAGAATAATTAGATGTATTAAATGTGGAGAGATTGGATGACCTTTGCCAGTGATGTCACTACCAAGTCTTTAAAAGATCAGACTGTCTCCCAGCCAGCTCATTATAGCCTCATCCCCCTGATAATGCCTGTGTGGCGAAACATGTTTGGGAGGCTAATGGCTGTTTACGTTTTTAAAAGTATGTATGAGGTAAGGATAATGAGAATGGAATGTGATAGAAATAGGTAAAAAGCTACTAGATATATAGCCGAGATCTGAATGCATCAGCACTTAATAAAGTTAAATCAGGTGGTACTTGATGCATACATAGAGAGATAGTACTTGGTAAAGAGATTACTTTTAGGCAAAGCACTAGCACTTTAACTATGCATGATCAGGATTGACCTGTTGAATACAATTCCCTTCCTAGCACTATGTGTTTTTAATGAATATGGGTCTTTTCCATTGTTTAACAATTAACAATAAAAGTTAAATTTTAATAGGGTCTTTAATAAGGGGCCTTTATTTGCCTAAGGCAATTTGTGTGTATAGTAATATAACCCCGTGCTAACCCTCAAGCAGTATTGCTTTACTGTTCTTTCTTGTCTCTCGCTCACTAACAACACCCTAACCAAACAGGAACTGTTAACCTGGTCTCTATTACTCCTCTCTAACTATGGGCCGGTCTTACAGTTAACCCTGTCACCCCTGACTAACAGGAACTGCAGCCTCCAGGAGGATAATACATAAAATACAGTACATTTTCATACATTTAAAACAACATTGGTCTCCAGAGAGGTCTCCACCCCTACACTGTCTCCCAACACACAAACTTCACCAGAGCACTGGGGGTCACCAGTCAAGCAACCAGGAACCAAAGATGCTTTATTCTCTTTAACCTAAAGGGGATGTACTGTATGTTTACCCCCTTACATAGAACTGTTTTAAAGCATAGCCCCAAGCAAGTGATATGATTCCTTATCAAAATTTCACTAAAGGGTAGGGGTCTATAGACAGTCATGGACAAAAGTGTTGGTACCCTTGAAATTGTTCCAGAAAATGAAGTAATTTTCCCAGAAAATGATTCATTTTTTTTTCTACACGGTTGTTTCATTTGTGCATATTGGAACAACAGAAATTGGACATACCATATTTTTCGGACTATAAGACGCAACGGACCATAAGACGCACATAGGCTTTAGAGGAGGAAAATAGGAAAAAATTGAAGCAAAAAAAGGGGGCATGATGCACTGGTATGGATGAGGGGGTGTGCTGCTGACACTGTTATAGGGGTAATATCCCTCAATTCTGTACTAATACCCCCATATTGATATATATGCCCCCATTCTGGTATACATGATCTCCTTCCTGGTATGCATGGCACCCCCATCCCCATCACGCTGCACACATAAAAAAAATAAACGATTCTACTCACCTTCTCCCTGCTCCAGCGCTGCTTCCTGTTCTGCTGTCAGCAGCTGATTTCACCATGTAAGTAGCGCATGGCATCACTGCCATGCACCCTCACATGCTGATGTCAGCTGCCGGAATATTCACTGTTCCCCACGCCCGGACTATGGGCATGGGGACCAGTGAACATTCATTCTCCTTAATAGTACGCACAGTGTCAGCTACAGCCGCCGGCTCTGGTAGCTGCTGGGCGATCACGAGTGCCCACTATTAAAGAGAATGAATATTCACTGCTTCCCACTTCCATGAGCATGGTGAGCAATGAATTTTCATTCTCTTTAAAAGCGAGCAACCGTGATGACCCAGCCGCCGCCGGAGCCAGCGGCTGCGGCTGACACTGTGCGCGCTATTAAGGAAAATTAATATTTAGTGCTCCACAAGCCCATAGGCGTGGGGAGCAGTGAATATTAATTTTCTTTAGCAGTGGGCACAGTGTTAGCTGCAGCACTCAGCTCCTGCATTCTGTGACCCGCTCCTCTGCCGCTGCTGCTCCCCCCACACACCCCACCATCCACAGCCGGACCATACATCCAGACTATAAGACTAGTGTTGAGCCACCCCCGTGGTGTTCGAGTTCGGTTCGGTTCGTCGAACACCCGTATGTTGGCCGAACTGTTCGTCGAACACCTTCGAACACCATTAAAACCAATGGCAGGCAAACAAAAACACATAGAAATACATAGAAAACACCTTCAAAGGTGTCCAAAAGCTGACAAACTGCTCAGAAGACACAACTAAAACATGGAAAAGTGACAAGTACATATAGTCATGCGAAAAGAAAAGAGGTGGAGGAGTAAAAGGAGGGGGAGACACAGATATAGGCATGTCATGCCCTTCTAAAATCCAAAAAGTGAGAAGCCGACACGGCCAGTCCGTTCCTGCCCGTGCGACCTCCGTGTCGCCGGGTTTGTGCCAGAGCCGCGGTGGACCCTGACGGCCAGCCCCCCTCTCCCAATACTGGTGCCTGTCCGCTGGTGGGTGGAGCGAGCCCCCCCTGCGGTGGAGGCAGGTCTAATCTTTTTAATTTAAATTGTCTCTCTAATTTGAATGAGTACACTTTAAATCCTTTTACAAGGATTTATTCGAGGGCAAGTCTCATGCCAGCAGCCGCGTAATTCCAGCTCCAGTAGCGTCCACTAAAGCTGCTGCAGTTAAAAAGCTTTTATAAGGATCGAGCTCGGTGGTCCACCGCAAGGCGTCCTACCGCAAGTCCCAGCCCCTATGCCTTGGGGTGCCTCCCCGATGCTCTTCACTGAGTGTCCCGGGGGCCCGAACCATTTCCTTTGAAAAAATTAAGTGTCCAAACTACAGGTGGTGTAGCTTGCTTAACAGCTGGGATAATCCGCTGACTAGGCACAAAGTATTTCCTGGGCTAGATGCAGTTAAAAATTTGTAATTAGATACTCTCGTTGGATGCTGAGAAAGCATTCCATAGAGTCTCCTGGCACGCCATATATTATTCTCTTAAAAAGCTTGGGGTTGGGGTCTAGGGGACCCTTTTATAGCCAAAATCACGGCCCTGTATCACAATACGTCACCTAGGCTGAAGATAAATGGAACATTTTCATCACCTTTCATAATCACCAATGGGACAAGGCAGGGATGTCCTCTGTCCCCTCTCTTATACATCCTAGTGACGGAGCACCTGCTCTCATCAATTCGCCATAACACCAATATTAGGTGGATTGAGGTGAGAGGCACCGAGTACAAGTGCTCTGCATTTGCTGATGATGTCCTAGTATATATCACTCAATCACATATATCCATCCCTGCTGTTATGGCTGAAATAGATCACTTTGTTACATGGTCAAATTTTAAAATCAATGCAGCGAAGTCTGAGGCCCTCGATGTCTCCCTCCCCAAATCCATACAGAATTCCATCCAGTCCAACTTTCCCTTTGCCTGGCCCTCACAGGGTATCAAATACTTAGGAATTCGTATTCATAGAGACCTCTCCCGTCTATGTTATCTTAATTTTGGGCCCTTTATTGAACAACTCCATACAGACCACGGTTGGCAAGTTAGAACTGTAAGATTCACTACGTGAACCACTGGTGTTTTGTGAAAAAGCACATGTACATTGTGTTCCAAATTATTATGCAAAAAGTGTTTAGGAGTGATAAGGTAAGAATTTTTTGTTTGTCAGTTAAACTAATTGATGGTGATGTGTGGCAGGGCTCTTTATATCACTGTAAGCAATTGCAGACACCTGTGCTAATTAGTTTGGCAGGTGTGTCCAATGAAAGGCAAGACTACTTAAGAAGGCTGTCCCACATTATTAAGCAGCCTACATTTTCTGCCAAAATGGGAAAGAAAAAGGATGTGTCGGCTGCTGAGAAGCAACAAATTGTGGAGTGTTTAGGTCAAGGCATGACTACAATCAACATTGCCAAGACACTTCATCCTGATCATCGCACAATCAAGAAGTATGTAGCTGATTCACAGTACACACGTGTGCGTGCTGATAAGGGAAAATTGAGGACTATTTCCTACAGGCAATTACGTCAGGTTAAAAGAGCAGCGGCAAAAAAGCCTTGTCATAGCAGCAGACAAGTTTTTGAAGCTGCTGGTGCCTCCAACGTCCCCCGAACAACAAGATGCAGAGTCCTTCAGAGGTTTGCAGCTGTGCGTAAGCCATCCTGTCGACCTCCTCTATCCACTGCACACAAGCAGAAACGGCTCCAGTGGGCCAAACAATACATGAAGACTGACTTCAAAACTGTTTTGTTCACCGATGAGTGCCGTGCAACGCTCGATGGTCCAGATGGATGGAGTGGAGGATGGCTGGTTGATGGATACCCCATGCAAACACAACTACGGCGCCAACAAGGAGGAGGTGGAGTAATGTTTTGGGCTGGAATCATGGGGAGAGAGATTGTTGGCCCCTTTAGGATCCCTGAAGGGGTAAAGATGAACTCCATAATGTATGTGGAGTTTCTCAAACAGCACTTCCTGCCATGGTTCAAGAAGAAGAACCGTGTATTCCGCAGCAAGATCATTTTCATGCATGATAATGCACTGTCTCATGCAGCACATAACACATCTGCATCTCTGGTTGATATGGGCATAAAAGGGGACAAACTTATGGTGTGACCTCCATGCTCCCCTGACCTCAACCCCATTCAGAACCTCTGGAGCATCATCAAAAGGAGTGTCTATGATGGCGGGAGGCAGTTCACATCTAAGCAACAGCTCTGGGAGGGTATTCTGTCCTCATGCAAAACAATTGAAGCAGAAACCATCCAAAACCTGACAAATTCAATGGACTAGAGAGTTCAGAAGCTCCTTTCGAACAAGGGGTCCTATGTGCAAATGTAACATCACCTAGAATAAAGTTTTGAGTTGAAAACTGTTTGATTTCAGTTTCTAATAACCTGCTAATGCTTATAATTTCAAAAATGACCATTTTTTGTTCTTTATTAAAATGAAAAGGTTGATCGAAGAGTGTGGGGGATCTAAGAGTGTGGCAACCCAGTAGTCAGGATTATTTCGAATTCTGACAATCTGAGGGTCATGTTGCAGGTAGTGCAGCAAGAAGGCACTCATGTGTCTTGCGCATCTAGGAGCCCCAAAATTATTTTCCGGGCTAGATGCAGCTAAAAATTATTATTAATTTGAAAGCTGGTGGAGCTTAGTATAGATGGCCTAATAGAATCAGTACTGCAAACTGCTACAAAGCCCAAATTATTTTCCAGCCAAGATACAGATAAACATGATTAGTAATTTTAAATCTGGTGGAGTTTAGTATAGATGGCCTAATTGAATCAGTACTGCACACTGCTACAAGGCCCAAATTATTTTCCAGCCAAGATACAGATAAACATGATTAGTAATTTGAAAGCTTAAAACGGTTGGTGAGGTGATTTTAACAAATCATCAAGCTTTTACTCTCCCCAGGATGACACAGGGGTAGAAAAGTCGTTTCGGATCCATGATTTGTTCATCTTTATGAACGTGAGTCTGTCTACATTATCAGTGGAGAGCCGCGTGCGCTTATCTGTCAGCACACCACCAGCAGCGCTGAACACACGTTCAGACAGAACGCTGGCTGCGGGGCATGACAAGATCTCCAAGGCGTAAGTGGCGAGCTCCGGCCATTTATCCAGATTGGAAGCCCAAAAAGAGCAAGGGTCCAGTGACACAGTCATGGCTTCAATGTTTACTTGGAGATACTCCTGTACCATCGTCTCTAGGCGTTGACTATATGTCAGACTTTTTGTCTCCTGTGGCCTTGCAAAGGATGGGCTAAAAAAGTGGTGAAATGATTCCGCAAAATTGATGTTACAGCAGATACTGTGTTTCTGTTACCTTTTGAGTGCTGAACACTCGACGGTCCCACGGTTGGCTAGTTGGAACTGTGTGATTCACTACGTGCACCACTAGTGTTTTGGGGAAAAGCACATGTAAGATTCTGCAACAGTCTCTGCTGATACTCCTGCATGCGTGCATCTCTTTCTATGGCAGGAATAATTTCTGCAAATTTACTTTTGTACCGGGGATCTAACAGTGTGGCAACCCAGTAGTCAGGATTATTTCTAATTCTCACAATTCGAGGGTCATGTTGCAGGTAGTGCAGCAAGAAGGCACTCATGTGTCTTGCGCATCCAGGAGCACCAGGTCCCTGTTGTGCTGGTGGCGAGGTAACAATCATGCTTCCTTCCTCTGTCCTCTCCCCCCAACCTCGCACAACAGAAATGTGATCAAGGTCTCCCTCATCTGATGAGTCTTCCATCAGTTCGTTCTCCACTTCTTCCTGGGCTCCTGCACCTTCCTCACTAGTTTGGCTGCTACCATGCGCCCTGGTAAAACCATCTCCCCCACCCACACATGCCTGCCGCCTTGGTGCTGCCGACCGTCTGGACCTTGCAGATGTTAGCCCTTCCGCATACAACTCCTCCTTCTCTACTTCCTCCACCTCCTCTTGTGCCACCACCTGACTCCGAATTCTGTTTAACATGTGCTCCAGCAAGTAAATCACCGGAATAGTCATGCTGATAATGGCATCGTCAGCACTAAACATCTTCGTCGCCATTTCAAAACTGTGCAGAAGGGAGCATAGGTCCCTGATCTGAGACCACTCCTCCAGCGTGATTTGCCCCACCTCTGGATCTCGTTGGCCCAGGCTATACGTCACAACGTATTGCACCAGGGCTTGTCGGTGCTGCCACAGTCGCTGCAACATGTGCAGAGTTGAATTCCACCGGGTAGGCACATCGCATTTTAGCCGGTAAAGTGGCAGGCCCAACGATTTCTGTAGAGATGTAAGTTGCTGAGCTGCGGGATGCGAACAGCGGAAGTGAGCATACAGCGACCGTGCCCTCTGCAGAAGGCCATCTAGTCCGGGATAGTGGGCTAAAAATTGCTGGACAACCAGGTTCAACACGTGAGCCATACAAGGCACGTGTGTGACACTGCCTGGGCGAAGGGCCGCACCCAGGTTTGCAGCATTGTCGCACACGGCCTTCCCTGGTTTCAGGTCCAGTGGAGACAACCATTCATGAAACTGGTTCTCCAGAGCTGACCACAACTTCTCAGCTGTGTGACTCACATTTCCCAGACATTTCAACGTAAAAAACGCCTGATGACGTTGAGCCCTGCTGCCAGCATAGTAAGGAGGTGTGCAGGATCCCTTTTGCGCAGTTATAAAGCTTGTGGCATGACCAGACAGGCTTTGGGTGCAGGTGGAGGACCGAGAGGAGGTTGAGGAGGCAGAAGCAGTGGAGGAACTTTGAGATAAAGAGGATTGAAGCACAACTCGTGGGGACGGCAAGACTTGGACAGCAGCCCCTTGTCCTGCTGTCACCATAGTTACCCAGTGCCCAGTCAGCGACATGTAACGCCCCTGTCCATGCCTACTCATCCAAGTGTCTGTGGTGAAATGCACCCTGTCACACACAGAGTTTCTCAAAGAATCGGTGATGTTGTGTGCGACATGCAGGTGGAGCGCAGGCACACCTTTCTTTGAGAAGTAGTGCCGACTGGGCATCTGGTACTGGGGCACTGCGACGGACATAAGGTCTCGAAAATCCTCTGTGCCCACCAGGCGGAAAGGAAGCATTTCTGTAGCCAAGAGCTTGCAGATGGTGAAATTCAACCTCTTAGCTTTCTCATGGCTAGGAGGAAATGGTCTTTTACTTGTCCATATCTGAGGGCTGGCTGTTGTGCTTAGACGGGGTTGAGAAGGGTGTCCCCGGCAAACTGTCGGTCTGTGAGGAAGATGCAGGCGGACATGTTAGGTTGCCTTGATCCAAAGGTGGTGCTGTCGATGTCGGACAGCGCTCAACACCAGCTGTTGTTTCCACCTCCAAAGAAAATGATGACCTGCCAATCACGCTGGCTGTTGCGGGTAAAGAGGTGGCAGGTCTGCGTCCCAAAACAGGTGTGACTGCTGTCCCCCCAGTCACAGAGGATGAAGAGGCCGCGGATGCACAAGATGTGGCAGACGGTGGTTGGCCCGGCCGGCTAGGCCGCATTGTAGCACAGTGAGCTTCCCACTGCAACTTATGCTTCATATCCATGTGCCGGTTCATGCATGAAGTACTCAAACTATGTATTTTTTGGCCTCTACTTAGCTTTTGGGGACAAATGCTACAGATAACACGAGTTGGGTCATCTTTATCGATCTGAAAAAATGCCCAGGCTATGCAAGGCTTAGCACCCATGCAACCTGAAGAGCCACCACGACTTGTGGTCAGAGGCAGAGTTGTGCTTGAGGATGCAGTTGTTGATGTGCTTCCAGTACTACGTCTCTCTCCAGGAAGGCGCAACCTGACCTCGTCGTCACTAGCATCCTCCTCCACCTCCTCTGCTGACCTCATCTCTTGGCTGACTGTGGGTTGACAGTAAGTGGGATCTCCAACCTCGTCATCATCACCCTGTGTGTTATCACACCCATCGTCCTCAGAGACAACCTCTTCCTGCCCTGACAAAAAACTAAAGTTGTCGCTTCAATCAGGTATTTGAGTCTCATCATCATCTTCCTCATTGTCTCCACCAACAGGAGTTACAGTTTGGGAACGAGGGTCTACATTATGGTCAGAAACTTCTGCGTCTGGTCCTGGATCCGACTCATAAAGATTCTGGGCATCAGTGCAGATCATTTCCTCGTCTGGATTCACAGAAGCTTTGGAGCCGACCTCTGATTCCCAGGCTATAGTATGAGTAAACAGCTCTGCAGACTCAACCATCTGTTCTACGCGATACTCAGACGGGCAGCTGGAGGCTTGGGAGCTGTGAGGAAGCAAGTGCGATTGGGGTGACACCTCTGAGGACTGGAGTATTTGTGATGTTGAAGTTGAGGTGAAGGAGAGCCCACTTAAAGGAGCACTTGATATCCGTTGAAGCACCTGCTGTTTTTGTGCCTCATCTGGAATTTGTAGCGATTGGCGTGGCCGTAAGAAAGGGATCTTATCACATTGTCCGCTAAAAGAAGTAGACATCTTAGTTTGGCTGGAAGATGGTCTTTCTTCTGCAGATGTTACTGTTGCTTTAACACCTACCCCACAGACACAACCTTTTTTTTCCCTTCCCAACACGCCTGTTCCCCTTTCCACCAGCAGCAGGCCTTTTTCCACTCATTTTGGTGGTTAACTAATTCACAACTCTGGAGTTGTTTGCACAAAAAACAATGGATGGGAACCGAGCAGAGCTGAGTGGCCAAACTGTGGTATTAGCCCAAAAGTATTGGCTGGGTTAGATACAGATAAAAATGATATTGAATTTCCAACCTGGTGGAGGTTAGTATAGATGGACTAATAGAACAAGTCCCACACACTGCTACAAGCCAAAATATTTTTTCAGAGCTAGATGCAGAAAAAAATTAGATTGAATTTGCAACCTGGTGGAGGTTAGTATAGATGAACTAATAGAACAAGTCCCACACACTGCTACAAGCCGAAATATTTTTTCAGAGCTAGATGCAGAAAAAAATTATATTGAATTTGCAACCTGGTGGAGGTTAGTATAGATGGACTAATAGAACAAGTCCCACACACTGCTACAAGCCGAAATATTTTTTCAGAGCTAGATGCAGAAAAAAATTAGATTGAATTTGCAACCTGGTGGAGGTTAGTATAGATGGACTAACAGAACAAGTCCCACACACTGCTACAAGCCGAAATATTTTTCCAGAGCTAGATGCAGAAAAAAATTAGATTGAATTTGCAACCTGGTGGAGGTTAGTATAGATGGACTAATAGAACAAGTCCCACACACTGCTACAAGCCGAAATATTTTTTCAGAGCTAGATGCAGAAAAAAATTATATTGAATTTGCAACCTGGTGGAGGTTAGTATAGATGGACTAATAGAACAAGTCCCACACACTGCTACAAGCCGAAATATTTTTTCAGAGCTAGATGCAGAAAAAAATTATATTGAATTTGCAACCTGGTGGAGGTTAGTATAGATGGACTAATAGAACAAGTCCCACACACTGTTACAAGCCGAAATATTTTTTCAGAGCTAGATGCAGAAAAAAATTATATTGAATTTGCAACCTGGTGGAGGTTAGTATAGATGGACTAATAGAACAAGTCCCACACACTGCTACAAGCCGAAATATTTTTTCAGAGCTAGATGCAGAAAAAAATTATATTGAATTTGCAACCTGGTGGAGGTTAGTATAGATGGACTAATAGAACAAGTCCCACACACTGTTACAAGCCGAAATATTTTTTCAGAGCTAGATGCAGAAAAAAATTATATTGAATTTGCAACCTGGTGGAGGTTAGTATAGATGGACTAATAGAACAAGTCCCACACACTGCTACAAGCCAAAATATTTTTTCAGAGCTAGAAGCAGAAAAAAATTAGATTGAATTTGCAACCTGGTGGAGGTTAGTATAGATGGACTAATAGAACAAGTCCCACACACTGCTACAAGCCGAAATATTTTTTCAGAGCTAGATGCAGAAAAAAATTAGATTGAATTTGCAACCTGGTGGAGGTTAGTATAGATGGACTAATTAAATGATACTATGCCCAAAAGGTTTTACTTCACTAGGTGCAGTAAAAAAAATTGTATTCTATACACAGGTGGTGTAGCTTGCAACACAGATAGGCTTCTCCACTGACTAACACACACTGCAAGAGTACAAAAAGGATTTGCTTTGCTAGATTTAGCCAAATGCTGTGAAAAAAACTTGCACAGCACTGGCACAGACCTGCCTGGCAAAAAGTGATAGGAACTGATGTAACCTAGCCCTGAAAAGGACTGCAATTGCAATTAGTCTTTACTCCCAACTAGAGATGAGCGGTGTTCGACTAGAACTGTTCGCCAATCTCAAATTCGAGCTGTTTTGGGCGGTGTTCGAGTCGTTCGACGAACGCGAACGATTTGCAAAAAATTCGGCTGTTCGAGGTTATGTTCGATAACTGTTCGTGCACCAAAAGCGTGTCCTTCATGTCTGGCATTTAGAGCACCAATCATGCAGGGATTGTCTGCCACTCACTGTAATGCCACAGCCATGATGGTTGTGGCATTACAATGGTTGCCCAAATCGATGGGAACAGTGCTCACAGTGAAACATGAAAAGCCGGCAATTCAGCAGCGGCATATACCGGTACCCGACAATTTAGAACCGAAAGTATAGAGCATCACACATAGATTAGATAGATAGAAACATGTCAGTCACATATATAAGAAGTACAGTGATAGTGTTGATTACTGTACTTGTCATTTAGTGTTAAAATAAAGGATTTATTTAAAAAAAAATTGGTGTGGGGTTCCCCGTAATTTTAGTCTCTAGCGGAAGTTAAGCAGACGGTTGGGGCAGATGTTTGAAGCCTGGGAAGGGGTTAATACCCACGGAGCTTCCCAGGCTACTAATATCAGCCCCCAGCTGAATACCTAGCCTTTACTGGCTATTAAAATGGGGGACCCCAAAAAAAATGACGTGGGGTCCCCCCTATTTTAATAGCTAGCAAAGGCTAGGCAGACAGCTGGGGGCTGATATTAATAGCCCAGGAAGGGTGCCATGAATATTGGCCCCCTCCCAGGCTAGAAACACCAGCCGTCAGCCGCCCCAGAAATGGCGCATCCATAGGATGCACCAATTCTGGCACTTAGCCTCGCTCTTCCCACTGCCCTGTAGCGGTGGCAGTGGGGTAATAGGGTTGGGGTTGATGTCAGCTTATAATGCCAGCTGACATCAAGCCCAGGTTAGTAATGGAGAGGCATCTATAAGACACCCCCATTACTAACCCCATAGTCAAAGTTACAAAAAAACACAAACACCCAGAATAAAGTCCTTAATTGAAATAAAGACACAATTTTTTATTGTTCTAAATTAAACCATACTTACCATCATGCCCATTCCAGCTGAAGCCAACGGTCTCCTGCAATAAAAGTAAAATAATAAAGCAACATCATCCTTACCTTTCCATGGTTCCCACGACAGCTTCAGCTCTGCTACATTCACATGACAGGCTGGACCGCAGCAGAACGCTGCCATCCAGCTTGCCATGCGGCAGACACTGAGAAGCGCAGGCATGCTTGCGCTCCTCAGTGTCTGGCTGTGACGGCATATAGATGAGCCGAGTTCATGTCCAATGAACTCAGCTCACCTCATGCACGTCACTGACAGCGTGGGAAAATTCTCCTGCGCTCAGCGCTTGAGCAGGAGAATTCTCCCATGCTGGGATGGCATTGAGATGACAGGCTGGATGGCAGCTGAGCGCTGCCATCCAGCATGCCATCCTTCATAGACACTGCAGAGAGCAGGCATGCTTGCGCCCTGCAGTGACTCTGAAGGATGACAAGCTGGATGGCAGCGCTCAGCTGTGATCCAGCCTGTCATCTCAATGCCATCCCAGCGTGGGAGAATTCTCCTGCTCAAGCTCTGAGCGCTGAGAATTTTCCCACGCTGTCAGTGACGTGCATGAGGTGAGCCGAGTTCATTGGACATGATCTCGGCTCACCTTTATGCCGTCACAGCCAGACACTGAGGAGCGCAAGCATGCCTGCGCTTCTCAGTGTCTGCCGCATGGCAAGCTGGATGGCAGCGTTCTGCTGCGGTCCAGCCTGTCATGTGAATGTAGCAGAGCAGAAGCTGTCGTGGGAACCATGGAAATGTAAGGATGAGGTTGGTTTATTAGTTTAATTTTATTGCAGGAGATCGTTGGCTTCAGCTGGAATGAGCGTGATGGTAAGTATGGTTTAATTTAGATCAATAAAGAATTGTGTCTTTATTTCAATTAAAGGACTTTATTCTGGGTGTTTGTGTTTTTTTGTAACTTTGACTATGGGGTTAGTAATGGGGGTGTCTTATAGACGCCTCTCCATTACTAACCTGGGCTTGATTTCAGCTGGCATTATAAGCTGACATCAACCCCAGCCCTATTACCCCACTGCCACCGCTACAGGGCAGTGGGAAGAGCGAGGCTAAGTGCCAGAATTGGCGCATCCTATGGATGCGCCATTTCTGGGGCGGCTGACGGCTGGTGTTTCTAGCCTGGGAGGGGGCCAATATTCATGGCACCCTTCCTGGGCTATTAATATCAGCCCCCAGCTGTCTGCCTAGCCTTTGCTAGCTATTAAAATAGGGGGGACCCCACGTCATTTTTTTTGGCATCCCCCATTTTAATAGCTAGTAAAGGCTAGGTATTCAGCTGGAGGCTGATATTAGTAGCCTGGGAAGCTCCGTGGGTATTACCCCCTTCCCAGGCTTCAAACATCTGCCCCAGCCGTCTGCTTAACCTCCGCTAGAGACTAAAATTACGGGGAACCCCACGCAAATTTTTTTTTTAATAAAACCTTTATTTTAACACTAAATGACAAGTACAGTAATCAACACTATCACTGTACTTCTTATAAATGTGACTGACATGTTTCTATCTATCTAATCAATGTGTGATGCTGTATTCTTTCTGTTATAAATTGTCGGGTACCGATGCTGAATTGCCGCCGGCTTTTTTAAAGAGACGGTGCATGAAAACACTAATATTTTTTTTAATAAATCCTTTAACACTAAATGACAAGTACAGTAACCAACACTGTCACTGTACTTCTTATATATGTGACTGACATGTTTCTATCTATCTAATCTATGTGTGATGCTCTATTCCTTCTTGTCTAAATTGTCGGGTACAGGTGTATGCCGCTGCTGAATTGCCGCCAGCTTTTTTAAAGAGGGTGTCTTCTGAGCAGTTTGTCAGCTTTTGGACACCTTTGAAGGTGTTTTCTATGTGTTTATATGTGTTTTTGTTTGCCTGCCATTGGTTTTAGCGGTGTTCGACGGTGTTCTAAGGTGTTCGACGAACAGTTCCTCGAACATCCCGGTGTTCGACGAACCGAACCGAACCTGAACACTACGGGGGTGGCTCAACACTACTCCCAACCTATCTACTGTAGTTAAGAGCACAGACCTGCCTGATAAAAGTGATAGGAACTGATGTAACCTAGTCCTTAAAAGGACTGCAATCACAACTATTCCCTCCTCCCAAGCTATCTGTAGATTTGTGCGAAAATTGGCTTGAAATTAACAAAGTATAGCGCACACAGCAACAGCGGTGCCGTCTAACACGCAGCTGCAGCAGTGAGAAAATGGTGGCGACGGGGAAAATGGCTGGGTCTTATAGGGCAAGGACATGTGACATAGACTGCCAATGACACATGCCCTTGCTTGTGTGAAAAAAAGCAGTTTGCTCCGTGTGTGCGCTGCTGATAGGCTGATAGATTGCACCTCCCCACTGTAAATGCGGGAAAGAGAAAAAAAAAATGGAGATCTTCATTATTTCTGCAGAGATCCATCCCCTGCCCCTCCCCCCGCCCCGCTGTACACTCAAACTGCGTATTAACATTAATTTTCAGCATTACTGAGAAAAAATCCAGTTATGATTTTGGTGCACGAACAGTTATCGAACATAACCTTGAATAGCCGAATTTTTTTCAAATAGTTCGGGTTCGCCAAACGGCTCGAACACCGCCCAAAACAGCTCGAATTTGAGATTGGCGAACAGTTCGAGTCGAACACCGCTCATCTCTATATAAGACGCACAAATTTTGGAGGAAAAAAGTGCGTCTTATAGTCCGAAAAATAAGGTAATTTCACACAAAACCCCCAAGAGTGGGCTGTACAAAATTGTTAGAACCTTTCTAAAAATGTGGTTAAACCAATTTGAGCCAGTATTTGCATTGTGTGTCTGTGTCAAAGATTAAGTCACCTCCCCTTCTTATCTGGTTTCAGGTGTGATTTTCATATTGCCCACACCTGTTACTTACTACAAGTGAGTTTGAACGAGTATCACATGCTTGAAACAAAGTTGTTTACCCACAATTTTGGAAAGGTGCCAACAATTTTGTCCAGCCCATTTTTGGGGGTTTGTGTGAAATTATGTCCAATTTGCCTTTCTTTTTTTTGTGTTGCACCAATAAACACAAAGGAAATAAACACGTGTATAACAAAACATGTGTAATTGCAATATTTTCTGGGAGAAATACTTCATTTTCTGGAACAATTTCAAGGGTGCCAACACTTTTGACCATGACTGTACATCCAAAATCAACACTTTTGGCAGTGTGGGTCATTTCTTGGTTGCAAATGTATCAACTAGGGAGATATTGTACACTAGCTTAGTCCCAATTCTAAGCAGATGAAAACTCAGCATTCAATGGGATGAAGTTAAACAAAGAGTTTATTCATGCAATATAATATATCCAGAAAATCAATGCAGAATATTTAAGGTTTTAGCCCTGAATCTGGGCCTTCATCAGTATTGTGCGGATTGCTAGGGTTGTGGTGAGAGGATCATGTGTGTAGCACTGTGGTAGGTGCGAACAACATTGCTGGCTGCATGGCACTGTTATTATGGATCCGAACCCTACTTGGGCGGTTATAGGAAGTTTCGCCCCCCGAAGTTCGCCCCCCCGCAATTTGCCCCCAGCAGTTCGCCCCCATCAGTTCGCCCCCGCACATTTCGCTCCTATCATTTCGCCCCCAGGAAGATTCTCCCCCGCACATTTCGCCTCCGCACGTTTTGCCCCCGGACCGGGGCGAACCGGGGGCGATATGTGCGGGGGTGAAATGTGTGGGGGCAAAACATCCTGGGGGCCAAATGCTAGGGACGAAATGTGCGGGGGCGAACTGCTGGGGGCGAACTGCTGGTGGCGAAACATCCAATTCCCACTTGGGCACCAACTCATTGATACGGAGTGACATATATTATTATCTACGAATAGTCCCAATACTTGTCCTAAAAACTGTTGCTCAATGTTGTTCTTGCTTTCCTTTTACACAGACTAATATCCTTACTAGTGATGAGCGAGCATGCTCGCTACTGCTCGGTGCTCGCCCGAGCATCTCACTGCTCGAGATGTTCGGCGCTCACCGAGTATTTCCGGGTTTGCTCGGCGGGAGCTCGGGTCTCCTCCCTGCCTGTTTGGCGCTCTTTAGAGCGCCAATCAACATGCAGGGATTGACTGCCACTCATTGTAATGCCGCAGCCATGGTTTCAGTGTGTCAGTGAAGCAATTGACACTAGATTGCTGTTCAAAATAGTTATCTAAACGACAGGTATTAAAACTGTGTTTTCTTCGTCACACAGATCACATATACGTTGTCAGAAAATACTGCCAGTTCTGGCCTCCATTAAAAATTGAATTTCTTTCAGTGTGGCAGTGAAGCAATTCCCACCAGTTTGCTGTTCAAACTACTTTAGCTACAGGCCAGGTATTTAAAACTCTGTTTTCTCAGTCACACGGATCACATATACGTTTTCAGAAAATACTACCATTTCTGTCCTCCATTAAAAATTTGTTTCAGTGTGTCAGTGAAGCAATTGACCCTAGATTGCTGTTCAAAATAGTTATCTAAAGGACAGGTATTTAAAAATGTGTTTTCTCCGTCACACAGATCACATATACATTGTCAGAAAATACTGCCATTTCTGGCCTCCATTAAAAATTTCCTTTAGTGTGTCAGTGAAACAATTCACACCAGTTTGCTGTTCAAACTAATTACCTACAGGCCAGGTATTTAAAACTGTGTTTTCTCCGTCACACGGATCACATATACGTTGTCAGAAAATACTGCCATTTCTGGCCTCCATTAAAAATTTCCTTCAATGTGTCAGTGAAGCAATTCACACCAGTTTGCTGTTCAAACTAGTTACCTACAGGCCAGGTATTTAAAACTCTGTTTTCTCCATTACACGGATCACATATAAGTTCGCTCCAAACTCAGTCATTTGTAGTGAGCGTGGAAGATACTGTCCTCCATTTAAAATGGGCAAGGCATGTAGAAAGGGACGGGGAACTGGACGTGATGGTGAAGGTGCATGCAGAGGCCGACGACAAGGCCGTGGGCAAGCTGAAATTGTGCCACAACAAACACCCACATCTTCTCGCCTTACCTTCCTGTCCCAATTCCTAGGGGACCGCAGCACAACCACTATTGAACCCAGAGGAGTGTCAAAAGGTTGTTGGTTGGAGTTGGAGTCTGGACCGCATATTCCTCACCCTGATCCTCCTTCCTCCCACCATGCCGAGTGCCCGGAGACAACTGATCCCACACTTGGACACTCTGAAGAGCTGTTCACTTTTCCATTTATAAATTCGGGCCTATCGCCCGGTCCACTTGAAGCGGGGCAAGAGGAGATCGCGTGTAGCGATGCCCAAATATTTGAGCAGCCACGGTCACACGAAGGCGACGGTGGGAAAGTGTCACAAGAGGTGGACGATGATGAGACACAATTGCCAGAAAGTCAGGAGGAGGACCAGGTGTTAGAACCTTGCTCTTAGGTTTTTTCCTTTGCTGGTCACATGACCTTGTTGGCCTATTTAATCCTGCTCCGCCCTTCTGGCTTTGCTGGACTTCATTGTATAACTACTTTCTAGCTAGCCTGTGCTCTGTATCTAACTCTGTTAGTTTGCTTGGTCTACGGACCTCAGTGTTCTATATATTTTGTTTCTTTGTCTGTCTGCTACTATTTCTGTTAGGAGGTGTCCCATTTTCCTCCCAGTCCTTAGTACTTGTAGGGATTCCTTCCCCACATCTATAGGTCTCCGTACAGACTAGCTTAGGACTTTAGCAGGTCTGATCGCAGGATCAGGTCCCCTGTTACATCGTAGGGATAAAGCTGAGTTCTATCGTAGGGACAGATCTCATCTCTTTCCTTAGCTCTGGTAGCAGAACATAACAGTAAGTCCAGCCTGCAAATTCTCTAAGGAAAGATTTTTCTGTTCCATCATGGTGTCGGTTCAGGATTTGGCTCATTGCCTGCAGGGACTCTCTCTGGAGGTGGCCGAGCTCCGTCAGCACGTGAGTAACTGTCCTGGAGCACATTTCTTGGAGCCTAAGGTATGTTTGCCGGATTTATTTTTTGGTGAACACCGAGAATTTTTTTCGTTTAAAAATGCTTGCTTATTGTATTTTCGTTTGAGACCCAAGTCCTCTGGGGATGAATCCCAGCGCATAGGGTTCATAATGTCACTTTTGCGCAAAGAGCCTCAGGAGTGGGCCTTTTCTTTGCAACCTAGTGATACATGCTTCAGATCAGTGGATAGTTTTTTTTCTGCTTTGGGGCTATTATATGATGATCCTGACCGTGTCGCATCAGCTGAGACTGAGTTAAGACGTTTGAGACAGGGATCAGGTAATGTGGAAAAATATTGTACTCATTTCCGTCGATGGTCTACTCAAACAGGGTGGAACGATTCTGCTCTGAAAAGTCTATTTCTTGCTGGGCTCAATGAAAGGGTTAAAGACCTGCTAATTGCTTATCCTACACCTGAAGATTTGCAACAGGCTATGCAATTAGCTATACGGGTGGATAGAAGACTGCGTGCAAGGGTTAATGAGAGCAAATCCTCTGCTATGTCAGTTTCTGGTTATAAGAATGTGTGTACTAACAGTGGGGAACCGATGGAGATTGGATCGGTGTCACCTCGCTCTCAAGAAAAAGACCGTAGACTTTTTGAAGGCTTGTGTTTCTATTGCGGAAAATCTGGTCATTTGATTAAAGGCTGTGAGCTTCGTATGAAGAAAGAAAAAAAAATGGTCAGTCATGCCCGTATTGCCTGTTTAAATTCCAAGGGTGTATTTTTAGCTGCTTCCACGATTGCTCAGGAAAAATTAATGGAATTTCGGGTGTTTGTCGATTGTGGGTCTACTCTGAATGTAATTGATGGAGGATTCTTGGAAAGACTCAATTTAAAACCCGAACCTTTATCATCCCCCATTGCTGTGGTTTCTGTGGATGGTTCCCCTTTGAAGAATATTACTCTCAAGGTCTGTGAATTTCCTCTCACTATTAATGGTGTTCACCATGAGAAATTGGATTTGGTAGTGTTGAATAATTTGCCTTCTCCAGTAATATTGGGATTGCCCTGGTTAAAATTTCACAATCCTGTACTGGATTGGTCTACCAGTGAAATTAAATCCTGGAGCCATAAATGTTATGACAAGTGTTGTAACGGGCGTATTGCAGCTTTGGATAGGGGAGAATTGCCTGTTCCTATTCAGGATTTTTGGAGAGTTTTTTCTGAGAAGGAATCGCGGGTTTTGCCTCCCCATAGAGACTATGATTGTTCTATTGAATTTGTCCCTGGAGCGACTCTTCCTAAAAGTCGTTTATTTAACCTTACTATTCCTGAGAGGAAGGCTTTGGAGGAATACATACAGACAAGTTTGGCCGCCGGTCACATTAGGCCTTCTAAGTCTCCTGTGGCGGTTGGATTTTTTTTTGTAAAAAAAAAGGACGGCGGTTTACGTCCTTGTCTGGATTTTCGTGAGATTAACAAAATTACTGTACGCAATCCTTACCCACTGCCATTGATTCCTGATTTATTTAACCAGTTAATGGGGGCCAAGTGGTTCTCTAAAATTGACCTTAAGGGGGCATACAATCTGTTGCGCATGAAGGAGGGTGACGAATGGAAGACTGCTTTTAACACTCCTGTGGGTCATTTTGAGAATCTGGTGATGCCTTTTGGTCTTACCAATGCTCCTGCATTTTTTCAGAATCTTATTAATGACATCCTTAGACCTTTGATCGGCAAAAATGTAGTTGTGTATTTGGATGACATTTTGATTTATTCGCCGGATCTGGAGTCTCATTGGCGGAGCGTACGTGAGGTATTACAGTTGTTAATGGACAATTCGCTTTTTGCTAAGCTGGAGAAATGTGAGTTCGCTGTACAGAGAATTAGTTTTTTGGGTTACATTATCTCCAGCGAAGGTTTTGAGATGGACCCGGTTAAAGTTCAAGCTGTACAGGAATGGCCTAGGCCTATTGGTTTGAAATCGATACAGAGGTTTTTAGGCTTCGCCAATTATTACAGAAAATTCATAAAAAAAATTTTTCTAGTATTGTCAAACCTCTGACCGATCTCACCAGGAAAGGTGCTGATGCGGTTCAGTGGTCTTCTGAGGCTATTGAAGCTTTTGTGTATCTCAAGGAGAGGTTCTCCTCTGCTCCCATCCTTATGCAGCCTGATGTGACTAAGCCGTTTTTGGTTGAGGTTGATGCTTCCTCTGTGGGGGTTGGCGCAGTATTGTCTCAGGATAACGGGGATGGATTACATCCCTGTGCCTTTTTTTCAAAAAAATTTTCGGAGACTGAACTGAATTACGATATTGGTAATCGGGAATTATTGGCTATTAAACTCGCATTTGAACACTGGCGCCACTTCTTGGAAGGTGCGGAATTTCCCGTTCAGGTTCTTACGGATCATAAAAATCTGATATATCTTGATGCTGCCAAGCGCCTGAATGCCCGTCAGGCTAGGTGGGCACTGTTTTTCTCGCGGTTTAATTTCTCCGTTACTTACATCCCTGGTACTAAGAATGTTAAGGCGGATGCCTTGTCTCGCAGTTTTTCTCCCATAGTCGGTGCTGAGAAAGAGGAGAACATTTTACAAGAAGGTGTTGTGATAGCTGCTTTGGACTCCGTTTTGGAAGATGAGATTCTTAAAGCACAGGAGAATGCCCCATCTAACACTCCTCATGGGAGGTTGTTTGTGCCTGGGACCTTTAGGAGAGATTTGTTTGTTGAGTGTCACGAATCTCGGTTGGCAGGTCATCCCGGAATCTCTGAGACCAAGAGACTGGTGGGTCGCAGTTTTTGGTGGCCTGGATGGCAGAAGGAAGTCATTAAGTGGGTGCGTCAATGTACTATATGTGCTAGATCTAAGTCCTCACATACTCCTGCTGCGGGGTTGCTTTGTCCTTTGGAGGTTCCCAGTGCTCCTTGGACACATTTGGCTATGGACTTTATAACTGACCTTCCCCCCTCTGAGGGTTTTACTGTCATCTGGGTGGTCGTGGACCGTTTTAGCAAGATGTGTCACTTGGTTCCCTTCGTCAAACTGCCCTGCGCTAAAACTCTCGCTAAGGCCTTTGTCAAGGAAATTGTCAGACTTCATGGCGTTCCTACTGACATTGTTTCTGATAGGGGTCCTCAGTTCGTGGCTCGTTTTTGGCGTGCCTTTTGTGACAGGTTGGGAGTTCATTTATCGTTCTCGTCCGGATATCATCCTGAATCTAATGGCCAGACAGAAAGGAAAAACCAGGATGTTGAGCAGTTCTTGCGTTGTTTTGTGGCAGACAATCAGGAGGGGTGGTCTGAGTTTCTGCACTTGCTGAATTTGCTCTGAACAATCATACATCTTCTTCTGCTGGTTGTTCGCCTTTTTTTTGTTGCTCTGGGAGACATCCGTCGTTTGGGTCGTTCTCCAAGTTGGGATCTGCCGTGCCTGAGGAGAATTTTTCCGGTGATTTGGAGAGAGTTTGGACGGATGTGCGTGGTAATCTTCAGGAGGCCAACAGAAAATCTAAAGACTACTTTGATAGGAAACGACAGGAGGTTTTGTTCGCTGTTGGTGACATGGTTTGGTTGTCCTCTAGGAATCTGCGGTTGAGGATTCCTTCTAAGAAATTGGGTCCCAAGTTTGTAGGGCCCTTTAAGGTGCTTCAGGTTGTCAACCAATCTGCTGTTAGGTTGGAGGTTCCTACCTCCTGGAGAATTAATCCGGTATTTCATGTCTCTCTGTTAAAAAAAGCTGTTGTGTCGAATGGTGACGCCTCTGCCTCTGTTCCTCCGGTGGTGGAGGACGGGGAATATGAAATTTCTCGCATCCTTAACTCTAGACGGTATAGAGGTAGTTTGCAGTATCTTGTGGCCTGGAAAGGTTTCGGACCCGAGGATAACTCTTGGGTGAGGTCAGATGATGTTTCCGCGTCCAGACTTATCAGAGCGTTTCACAGGAGATTTCCTGATAAGCCTGGTCCTAGGGGATCCGGAGGATCCTCTTAGAAGGGGGGGTACTGTTAGAACCTTGCTCTTAGGTTTTTTCCTTTGCTGGTCACATGACCTTGTTGGCCTATTTAATCCTGCTCCGCCCTTCTGGCTTTGCTGGACTTCATTGTATAACTACTTTCTAGCTAGCCTGTGCTCTGTATCTAACTCTGTTAGTTTGCTTGGTCTACGGACCTCAGTGTTCTATATATTTTGTTTGTTTGTCTGTCTGCTACTATTTCTGTTAGGAGGTGTCCCATTTTCCTCCCAGTCCTAAGTACTTGTAGGGATTCCTTCCCCACATCTATAGGTCTCCGTACAGACTAGCTTAGGACTTTAGCAGGTCTGATCGCAGGATCAGGTCCCCTGTTACATCGTAGGGATAAAGCTGAGTTCTATCGTAGGGACAGATCTCCTCTCTTTCCTTAGCTCTGGTAGCAGAACATAACACCAGGGTGCGTAAGTGGAAGACGAGGTGGTGGATGATATAGTAACTGACCCAACCTGGCAGGAGGACATGCAGAGCGAGGACAGCAGCACGTAGGGGGAGGGAGGCAAAGCCCCCCAACAGGCAGGAAGAAGCAGTGTGGTGGCCGCAGACAGAAGGCAGGCAAACGTTCCCCGTAACACCAAGACAAAGGAAGTTGCCAGTACAACTGTTAGGTCTTCCCGAATCTGTTTGTTTTTTAAAGACTCTGCCGATAACCCCAAAAAGTTATTTGCACCAACTGCCAGGCCAGCATAAGCAGGGGTGGCAAAACGACCAGCCTGACCACCACCAGCATGATCAGGCACATGGCAGCAAAGCACTCGACTTTGTGGGCCAAACCCCAGGGTCCAGGAACAGTGTCTGCAGGTGGCACCATTGCTTTTTCCGCTGTTGTGAATGCAAGCCAATCCCCTGTCTATGGTGCATGCGAAGATGCCTCCTGCCCTGCACCTGTCGTTGCGCATTCTCAAGTAGCAGCATCAGGAAGCACGTCCATGTCCTTGTCCCAGCGCAACTTTCAGTTGTCAATACCCCAGTCCTTGGAACGCAAGTGCAAATATGCAGCCAATGCCCCACAGGCCACACTACTAAATCTTCACATTTCACGACTGCTTGCGCTCGAAATGTTGCCTTTTAGGCTCGTGGAGACGGAAGCATTTCGCAACCTGATGGCAGCGGCCGTCCCTCAGTACTCGGTCCCCAGCCGCCACTATTTCTCCTGGTGTGCCATCCCCACATTACACAAGCACGTGTCCCAAAACATTAGCCTTGCCCTCAACAACGCAGTTACCGGGAAAGTTCACCTAACCACGGACACGTGGACAAGTGCTTGTGGGCAGGACGGTACATCTCGCTGACGGCACACTGGGTTTACATTGTGGAAGCCGGGACCCAGTCGGACCTTGGGACGGAACACGTCCTCCCGACACCAAGGATTGCGTGCCCTAAGTCAATCAGGGTTGCCCCCACGGTCTTCAGCTCCAGCACCTCATCCTCCTCAGCCTCCTCCTCCTCTTCAGCCTCCAACTCCGAAATGACCACATCAGTCACAAGCTGGAAGCACTGCAGCACTGCCTCAGCCAAGCGGCAACAGGCTGTGCTGAAGCTAATATGCTTAGGTGACAAGCCGCACAATGCTGAAGAGTTGTGAACAGCTCTAAAAGAGCAGGCAGATCTGTGGCTCACACCGCTGAACCTACAGCCAGGCATGGTCATGTGTTACAATCGCCGGAAACTGGTGGCGGTTCTGAGGCGAGGCGAGCTCACACATGTACCATGCCTGGCCCATGTGCTTAACCTCGTGGTTCAGTGGTTTCTCAAATCCTACCTGGAGCTTCTGGATCTGCTTGTTAAAGTACGCCGCCTGTGTGCCCATTTTAGAAAGTCGGCTACAGCTTCCGCCGCCCTTGCCGTGTTTCAGCAGCATTTGCAGCTTCCGGCTTACAGACTGGTGTGTGATGTCCCCACGCATTGGAACTCTACACTGCAGATGTTGGGAAGGATTTGTGAGCAGAAGAGGGCAGTTGTTGAGTACCAGCATCAACAAGGCCGTCGGTGTTCAGTTCAGACTCCACACATAAGACCTCAGGAGTGGACATGGATGTCAGACATATGTACCATCCTCCAAAACTTTGAGGACTCCACCAAGATGGTGAGCGGCGATGACGCCATAATTAGCATCACCATCCCGCTTCTCTGTCTTCTGAAACGCTCTCTGCTCACAATCAAAGAGGATGCATTGCAGGCGGAGCACAATGAGATGGAGCAAGGAACCATACAGGGTGATTACACACAGCCAAGCCTCAACTCATCCCAACGTCATCCTCTTGGTGAGGACACGGAAGTCTTGCCTGTTAGTAGTCTGGCACGCATGGCTGAGTTTATGTTACGCTGCCTTTCCCATTACCCTCGCGTTCTCAAAATTTTGGGTGACAGTCATTTCTGGTTGGTGACACTTCTAGAACCACGCTACAAGGAGAACTTTATATCTCTTATTCCTGAGGCGGACAGGTCTACAAAAATGGGGCTGTACCAGAAGGCCCTTGTTGCGGAACTATTAAAAAAATTCCCATCTGAACACGCTGGCGGCAGAGGGCACACTTCGTTGGACAACCAAGGAGTACAGGCGAGAGAGACACAACTTCAATCCAGCAGAGGCAGGGGAACACTATCAAAGTTCTGGAAGAGTTTTCACAGACCGTCCTATCGCACAGGCCCTGAGGTGCGGGGTACTCTCACAAGGAGTGCAAAGTTTGGGAAGATGCTGAGGGAGTACCTTGCCGACCGTACCAACGTCCTCTGTGATTCAGCTGTGCCTTATAATTATCGGGTATCCAAGCTGGATACGTGAAATGAACTGGCTCTCTATGCCTTGGAGGTCCCTGCCGCCAGCGTTTTATCAGAGCGGGTTTTTAGTGCCGCTGGTGGAATTATAACTGAAAAGCGCATCCGCCTGTCAACTGAAAATGCTGACAGGCTGACTCTTATAAAAATGAACAAGGGCTGGATTGTGCCAGACTTCTCAACACCACCGAATGATAGCAGCTTAACATAAACTCAAATCGAGTGTCTTTTCTTGGGAGGTGTATTCCCATGCACCTTTTCATACCCACACATGGGTATACGCTTCCTGATTTTGGCTATTTACTCTTGTCCTCCTCCTTCTCCTAATTCTCCACCACCATATCACCAGGGTGACCGTGGTCCGTGATCCAACACCCACATAATTTTTTTAAATGGTGTTTATGATGACCGTAAAAAAAAATTTTATACAGTATGTTCATGTATACCCCCCAGGGGTAAATGTTTGTCAGCCCATACACTTAGTGCATTGGCATTACAAGTATAGGAGGCCCGCTCCTTTCTAATGGGAACATTTTTTTATGAGGCCCTCCTCCACGTTTCTTCCAAGGGGCATTGAAGTGTCTCCAAATTTTTGGCAGCCCTTGCATTCACTGCATAGGCCAACACTATGGGAGACTCTCTCCTTTCTAATGGGAATTTGTCGTTACTGTGGCCCTGCTCTATGTATCTTTAATTTCTTAGTGTGTTTTTTCCTAAATTTGGTCAGCCGTTGGACTCAATGCATACCCTATAACTGTATAGCAGACTCTCTCCTTTCTAATGGGAACATGTCGTACTCGTTATTGTGGCCCTGCTCTATGTGTCTTTCAGAGTCCCTCCATCATCAATTTAACAGGATGTGTCAGATGATGTGTCACACACCACATTGCCAGATAAGGTTGTAAAATGTTAAAATTACATTTCCCGGTGAATGCATTTGCCTTAAAAAATAACGTAAAAAAAAAAACAGTATGATCTTTCTTTAGTATAAAAACAGCGTCACCAATTTAACCTCAATGTAATCACATTGTTCAGCACCTGCACCTCCTCCTCCATCTCCGAAATGATTGCATCAGTCACAAGCTGATAGCACTGCAGCACTGTCTTGGCCAAGCGGCAACAGGCTGTGCTGAAGATAACATGCTTAATGCTTAGTTGACAAACCGCCCAGCGCTTCAGAGTTGTTGAAAGCTGTAACACAGCAGCTTGATCTGTGGCTCTCACCGCTGAACATACAGCCAGGCATGGTCGTGTGTGACAATGGGCGGAACCTGGTGACGGAGAAATGACAGCCGGAGTAGATAGAGTTTCCCTCTATGCCAGTCCTTTCACCGAGCTAAAGAATATGGCTGTGGTGAAATAAAACTCCCACTGAGAAGCTGTTTCCGATTGAAAAACATTGGGCCCACCAGAGGATTTGATTCTGAGGGCTCACCTTTCTCCCCCGCTCAAGAGCCCCATAGCAGCTGCAAAGTTAGCGCTATCATGAACTCTCCTGATGTAGAAGCCAGGGCACACCCGAGGATTCTCTGGTGGGACCATCCAACCCTGCCGAGAAGCAGTCCTTGCTAAGAAAAGTGTGTGGGAAGGTTCCCGGACACTCTATGGCTGCTTTTTTACTGAGGTGGAAACCCACAGAAACACGGGGAGAACATACAAAATCCTTGCAGATGTTGTCCTTGCTGGGATTTGAACCCAGGATCCCAGCGCTGCAAGGCTTCAGTGCTAACCACTGATCCAATGTGCTGCCGTTCACCCTCTGATATCTAACAGGCTGGGGAAACTTGCACCTACTGCAACTCTATCTTCAGCTCCTTTGTGAGAAACTAATTTATTTGGGAAGCCACTCAGTCTACCAAATAAAATTCCTGAGAAGGAAATTGGGGAAGACTTTGCTACTGGTACTGGGGGCAGTGCTAATACCATGGCGTCGTACCATAGTTTACTGGAAATATTCCAGGCTGGTAGGAGGCAAACAGATTCCCACAGAAAAGTGCCAGCAGTAATGTTCAGGGACCCACGCTTTTAGAAGGCGGAGACAACACCGGGAGAAATAGTGGTGGCTGGGGACTGAGTATGGACACAAGGCATGAGGTTGTGAAAAGCTTCTGCCTCCACGAGCCTAAAAGGCCACATTTCAAGTCAAAGCAGCTTTAGAGGACTTCCTGGGAGAAATCGCAGCTTGAGTAGATATGGTTTTCCAAGTCCTTTCACCAAGCTAAAGAATATGGCTGTGGTGAAATACAACTCAGCAGAAAAAGCTGTGGACTGGCTCCGTACCGTCCCTGTCCACATTCACCTGTCCACGTGTTTGTGGTTAGGCGGTCCTCCCCAGTAAGTGCACTGGGGAGGGCACGGGTAATGTTGTGGGACCCGTGCTTGTGGAAGGCGGAGATGATACCGGGAGAAACAGTGGCGGCTGGGGACCGAGTATGGACACCCGGCTGCCGCCGGCATGAGGCTGTGACAAGCTTCCACCTCCACGAGCCTAAAAGGCCCCATTTCAAGTGCAAGCAGCTGCCCAGAAATCTGGCACTTTAGTATTGCAGCCTGTGGGTGGGTGGGTGGCTGGCTGCATACTTGCGCTTGCATTCCAAGTAACAGAAAACTAAGCAGATGGTGGCCTCTATGATCATCATGGCCTCACCTCGGC
The DNA here is from genome assembly GCF_046119375.1 of Phyllobates terribilis. Classification (NCBI taxonomy): domain Eukaryota; kingdom Metazoa; phylum Chordata; class Amphibia; order Anura; family Dendrobatidae; genus Phyllobates; species Phyllobates terribilis. The sequence continues at coordinate 71,945,245 of NW_027362762.1, forward strand.
ACTATGAACTCTTCTGAAGGAAAAGCCAGGGCCCACCGGAGGAGTCTCCGGTTTTCTGGTAGGTCCGTCCAACCCTGCCGAGAAGCAGCCCTGGCTAAGAAAAGTGTGTGGGAAGGTTGCCGGACACTATGGCTGTTTTTTTACTGTGGATCAGACGTGCTTATACATGTTATTTCTCAAACCGGATTGCAGATTGTAACGGGTCTGGGAGGTGGAACCTCTGGGCTACTATACAAAGGGGCAGTCCTTGTAAGGAAGCGGGTGGCTCCCAGGGAAGGCGGGCAAGTAGTCACGGCAAGTGACAGAAACAGTCTCTGGGTAGAAGGGCAGGAGGTCACGGTAAGTGACGGGAACAGTCTCTTGACAGGCGGGTGGTCACGGCAAGTGACAGCAGGGTAAGAGTCTCTAGACAGGCAGGTGGTCACGGCAAGTGACGCAAGAGCCTCCAGGTAGGCTAGCAGGCGGGTAGCAGATGAGCGCTCCCAGGTGAGCGGGTAAGAGTCTCTCGGCTGGCTGGCAGGTGGTCACGGCAAGTGACGGCAGAGCCTCCAGGTAGGCTAGCTGGCGGGTAGCAGGTGAGCGCTCCCAGGTGAGCAGGTAAGAGTCTCTCGGCTGGCTGGCAGGTGGTCACGGCAAGTGACGGCAGAGCCTCCAGGTAGGCTAGCTGGCGGGTAGCAGGTGAGCGCTCCCAGGTGAGCGGGTAAGAGTCTCTCGGCTGGCTGGCAGGTGGTCACGGCAAGTGACGGCAGAGCCTCCAGGTAGGCTAGCTGGCGGGTAGCAGGTGAGCGCTCCCAGGTGAGCGGGTAAGAGTCTCTCGGCTGGCTGGCAGGTGATCTCAGGCAGGTATCAGGCAGGTGCTTCCTGATCCGCAGGCGGACTGGTCCATAGACAGACTGGCGGAAGCAGGTAGACAGACTGTCGGACCGCAGGAATGCAAGCAGGTAGACAGAGCTGGAAAGCAGACTGGCAACGGGACCTGAGGGCTGAAGCAGAGGTGAAAGGCTTTGCAACAACTTTGCTCGGGCACCTCCATTTTGGAGGAGGTGCCTTATATATGGGAGCTCCACCGGCAATTGGCCGGGGACTCCTTAGGACGGCGCGCGCGGCCCCTTTAAGAGAGAGGGAGCGCGCGCGCGCCCTAAGCACAGTGCCCGGGAAGCGGCGAGCGCTGCCAGCAGCGGGGGAAGGGGACGCCGAGGACGGAGCAGGGAGGCGAGAGGAACGGCGTCTCTGCCTAGCAGGAGGCAGGGACGACGACGCTACAGTACCCCCCACCTTTAGGCCCCCCCTTTTTTAGGCCGGAGAGAAATTTATCAAGGATGAGGTGGGCATGGATGTTCTCCCGGGGCTCCCACGTTCTCTTCTCAGGACCTAACCCCTTCCAATCCACTAGAAAAAAGGTCTTTCCTCTTACCCTTTTGGTGGCCAGAATGCTCTCTACCTCAAACTCGTTTTCAGCGGAAACCGGAGCAGGAGGCATACCTGTAGACTTGAAAAAAGAGTTAAGTACCACAGGTTTGAGGAGAGATACATGGAAGAAGTTAGGGATCCGCAAGTTGGCCGGGAGTTTCAATTTATAGGCCACCAGGTTGATTTGTTTGATAACAGCCAGTGGGCCGATGAACCGAGGCCCTAACTTGTAGGAAGGAATCTTGAGCCGGACATACTTGGACGAGAGCCAGACTTTATCACCAGGACGGAATTGGGGCGGATCCAGACGTCTTTTGTCAGCCTGTTTCTTCATCCGCTCGGAGGACTGAAGAAGTGCGGATCTGGTACTCTCCCAAATGGAGGAGAATTCGCTAACAAGAGATTCCGCAGCCGGATTATCCACCGAGGCGGAGACGGGAAACGGGATCCGAGGATGTTGACCGTAGACGATAAAAAACGGGGATTTGGAGGAAGACTCGCTCTCGTGATTATTATTGGAAAATTCGGCCCACGGTAAAAGATCCACCCAGTCGGAATGGTGGGAATGAACAAAGTGCCGGAGGTAAATGGTTAAAATTTGGTTGATCCGCTCTACTTGACCATTGGACTGTGGGTGATAAGCAGAGGAGAAGTCCAAGGTGACCCCCAGCAGTTTACACATGGCTCTCCAGAAGCGAGAGGTGAACTGAACTCCTCGGTCGGATACGATGTGGAGAGGGAGACCATGAAGACGGAAAATATGATGGATAAAGTCTTTAGCCAATTCAGATGCAGACGGAAGGCCCGGCAGGGGAATGAAGTGAGCCATCTTAGAGAAGCGGTCAGCGACCACCCAAATGACCGTACAACCAGCAGAGACAGGGAGATCCGTTATAAAGTCCATGGCTATATGCTGCCACGGGGCAGCAGGTATGGGAAGAGGCAGAAGGCGGCCGGCTGGCAGATGTCTAGGAACCTTGTTGCGGGCGCAGGACGCACAGGCTGAGACAAAGTCTATTACGTCCTTGTGCAGGGTAGGCCACCAGTAATGCTGGGTAATCAGCAGGAGGGTCTTTTTCTGGCCAGCATGGCCAGCTAGCTTAGACGAATGTCCCCAGTGTAGGACTTTCTCACGATCAGGTACTGTTACGAACGTCTTACCGGGTGGAAGACGATTTAGATCCACGGGGGCCACCAGCATTACCTTGGCGGGGTCGATGATGTGCTTTGGCTCCTCCTCTAGATCGGAGAACAAAAAGGATTGGGACAAGGCATCAGCTTTGATATTTTTGTCTGCCGTGCGAAAATGAAGAATGAAATCAAAGCGGGCGAAGAACAAGGACCACCGGGCTTGGCGCAGGTTAAGTCGTTGGGCACTCTGGAGATAAGCCAAGTTTTTGTGATCCGTGTAGATTATTACCGGGTGAAGAACCCCCTCGAGCAGGTAATGCCACTCCTCCAGTGCCAACTTAATGGCTAACAATTCTCGGTCTCCTATAGAATAATTGCGCTCAGATGAGGAGAAGAGTTTGGAGCAGAAGCCACAGGTTACCATTCTTCCGGATGACGCCTTTTGGGTGAGCACCGCTCCGGCTCCGGAGGAGGAAGCGTCTACTTCTAAGAAGAATTGTTTGTTGCTGTCCGGACGGTGCAGCACAGGAGCGGAGGAGAAAGCTTGTTTCAAAGACAGGAAGGCCTCCTCTGCCTCGGGCGGCCATTCTTTGGGATTAGCGCCCTTACGGGTGAGCGCAGAGATAGGGGCAGTCCGGGAAGAGAAGTGCGGAATGAAGAGGCGGTAGTAGTTGGCGAAGCCCAGGAACCGCTGGATAGCCTTCAACCCCTCCGGTCGGGGCCACCTCTGGATGGCAGAAAGTTTTTCAGGATCCATTCGTAGACCGGTCTGAGAGATGATGTAGCCCAGAAATAGAAGCGAGGTCTGCTCAAAGAGGCACTTCTCAAATTTAGCATAGAGGTGGTTTTGCCTGAGCCTGAGCAGGACCTGACGAACGTCCCTCCGGTGTGTGGGGAGATCCGGTGAGAAGACCAAGATGTCGTCCAGGTATACCACCACGCAGGAGTAGAGAAGGTCACGGAAGATATCATTGACCAACTCTTGAAAGACGGCGGGAGCATTACAGAGACCGAAGGGCATTACGAGGTATTCATAGTGGCCGTCCCGGGTGTTGAATGCCATCTTCCATTCATCCCCCTGACGGATACGAACCAGGTTATAGGCCCCACGGAGATCCATCTTGGTGAAGATTCTAGCACCCCTCAGACGGTCAAATAATTCAGGAATGAGCGGAAGGGGGTATTTATTCTTCACCGTGATCTGGTTAAGGCCTCTATAGTCTATGCAGGGACGGAGTGAGCCGTCCTTCTTTTTAACGAAGAAGAAGCCTGCTCCCGCCGGGGAGGTAGATTTCCGGATAAATCCCCGGGCCAGGTTCTCCTCGATATATTCAGACATGGATCGGGTCTCAGCAGCGGATAAAGGGTAGATACGCCCTCAGGGCGGAGTAGCGCCAGGTACCAAGTCGATAGGGCAATCGTATGGTCAATGACGAGGTAATGTCTCTGCTTCCTTTTTATTAAAGAAATCAGCATAAGACCAATAGGGTACCGGCAGGCCGGGTAGATTGGCTGGGGGAGGAGAAGGACGGTCAGGATGAACGGGAACTAAACAAGTCTTATGGCAGTCCTGTCCCCAGCGAAGGACTTCTCCGGTCTGCCAGTCAAGCACGGGTGCATGTCTCTGGAGCCAAGGTAGGCCAAGCAAAAGGGCATGAGAGAGTCCAGGTAGAACATGAAAGAAGATGCTCTCAGAGTGCAGCATTCCCACCTGCAGAGTTATGGGTTCGGTGATAAGTTGGATGGGATGCGGTAAGAGACCCCCGTCCACGGAGGCGACAGATAAGGGTTCGACCAGAGGTTTGGTGGGAATGCGGTATTTCTCTACCAGGGACTGAGAAATAAGATTTCTGGCAGCTCCAGAATCAAGTTGAGCTAGTTCTCCCCGCAGATGATAGAGACCGACAGCATCAGAGATGGAGAGGGTTTATTCTTGTCTAGGACGACCTCTCTGAGCGATCCTAGACACAGGCGTTTCCCGACCTCTCCGGGCAGGAACGGATCCGGTGCTCCTTACTGCCACAGTAGAAGCAGCTCCCCTCGGCACGGCGTGACTCTTGATGGGTTTTGACCATCTTGGTCTGGTCGACCTGCATAGGCTCGGGTGAGTGCGCCTGAGGAGTTACAGAGGAAGTGACGGGATTCTGGAAGGTAGGAGCAAGGCGAGGAAACCTCCTGTCACGGGTGACCTCTTTGGTACGCTCCTGGAACCGGATGTCAATCCGGGTGGCAAGTGTTATTAAATCGTCGAGAGTGGTAGGAATGTCCCGACCGGCAAGTTCATCTTTAATCCGGCCGGATAGACCTTCCCATAAGATGGACACCAGGGCGTCGTTATCCCAGGCAAGCTCAGAAGCAAGGGTACGGAACCGTATGGCATATTGGCCCACGGTGAGACTCCCTTGACGGAGGCGCAGCAGAGATGAGGCGGATGAGGTCTTTCGTCCTGGTTCGTCGAAGACTTTCCGGAAGGCCGAGAGAAAGGCTGGCAGGTCGGACACCAGGGGGTCTCCTCTCTCCCATAGAGGATTTAGCCAAGCCAGCGCCTCCCCAGTGAGATGGGACATGATGAAGGCCACTTTGGCTCGGTCGGTGGAAAACTGGTGTGCCAAAAGTTCGAAGTGCAGGGTGCACTGGTTAATGAAGCCCCGTGCCTGACCGGGATCTCCACTAAAACGAGGCGGGGCGGAAAGGCGGGGGCCGGGAAGGGATGCCATGGTATTGATGGGCAGCGGCGCTGCCGGGGTAGTAGTTGTGCGAGTGGAAGCAGCTCCCGACGAGGCAGTCAGTGTGTCCAGGCGGGAGTGAACACTACGCAGGTGGCCCAAGATGGAGTCCTGTTGGGACCTCTGACGGGAAAGTTCATGACATAGGTCCGAGAGCGAGGGAGCTTGGGTGCCACCGGGTTCCATGGCCCGAGCAAACTGTAACGGGTCTGGGAGGTGGAACCTCTGGGCTACTATACAAAGGGGCAGTCCTTGTAAGGAAGCGGGTGGCTCCCAGGGAAGGCGGGCAGGTAGTCACGGCAAGTGACAGGAACAGTCTCTGGGTAGAAGGGCAGGAGGTCACGGCAAGTGACGGGAACAGTCTCTTGACAGGCGGGTGGTCACGGCAAGTGACAGCAGGGTAAGAGTCTCTAGACAGGCAGGTGGTCACGGCAAGTGACAGCAGGGTTAGAGTCTCTAGACAGGCGGGTGGTCACGGCAAGTGACGGCAGAGCCTCCAGGTAGGGTAGCAGGTGAGCGCTCCCAGGTGAGCGGGTAAGAGTCTCTCGGCTGGCTGGTGGTCACGGCAAGTGACGGCAGAGCCTCCAGGTAGGCTAGCTGGCGGGTAGCAGGTGAGCGGGTAAGAGTCATTCGGCTGGCTGGCAGGTGATCTCAGGCAGGTATCAGGCAGGTATCAGGCAGGTGCTTCCTGATCCGCAGGCGGACTGGTCCATAGACAGACTGGCAGATGCAGGTAGACAGACTGTCGGACCGCAGGAATGCAAGCAGGTAGACAGAGCTGGAAAGCAGACTGGCAACGGGACCTGAGGGCTGAAGCAGAGGTGAAAGGCTTTGCAACAACTTTGCTCGGGCACCTCCATTTTGGAGGAGGTGCCTTATATATGGGAGCTCCACCGGCAATTGGCCGGGGACTCCTTAGGACGGCGCGCACGGCCCCTTTAAGAGAGAGGGAGCGAGCGCGCGCCCTAAGCACAGTGCCCGGGAAGCGGCGAGCGCTGCCAGCAGCACGGGAAGGGGACGCCGAGGAAGGAGCAGGGAAGTGAGAGGAACGGCGTCTCTGCCTAGCAGGAGGCAGGGACGCCGACGCTACACAGATCAGGCCATTGTTCAACTCTGTAGTCATGAAATTAAATGTGCAAAGAAAGATGTTTGTGTGTCAAAGCACCACCGAGAAGTGCGAGTTGATGTTGGACGGGCTGCCATTGCTTCTGCAAAAGCTGCTTTAGAGGACTTCCTGGGAGAAATGACACCCAGAGTAGATACGGTTTCCCTCTATGCCAGTCCTTTCATCGAGCTAAAAAATATGGCTGTGGTGAAATACAACTCAGCAAAAAAAGCTGTGGACTGGTTCCGTACCGTCCCTGGCCACATTCATCTGTCCACGTGTTTGTGGTTAGGCGGTCCTTCCCAGTAAGTGCACTGGGGAGGGCACGGGTAATGTTGTGGGACCCGTGCTTGTGGAAGGCGGAGACGACACCGGGAGAAACAGTGGCGGCTGGGGACCGAGTATGGACACCCGGCCGCCACCTGCATGAGGCTGTGACAAGCTTCCGCCTCCACGAGCCTAAAAGGCCCCATTTCAAGTGCAAGCAGCTGCCCAGAAATCTGGCAGTTTAGTATTGCAGCCTGTGGGTGGGTGGGTGGGTGGATGGCTGGCTGCATACTTGCGCTTGCATTCAAAGGAATGGGGTAGGGACAACTAAACGCTGCACTGGGACAAGGACGTGGATGGTGATTGCTGCAAGTGTGCAACGACAGGTGCATGGCGGGAGGCATCTTCGCATGGGCCAAGCATCACTTAAGATGCGCACACTTTTAAGCAGTGACCTGGGAGTCAGAAATGCTTCCAGAGGTCTTCCCCATGCTGTTACCATGTCTTTTCAGCACTGTATGCATGTGTCTGATGATGTGTCACACACCACATGGCCAGATAAGGTTGTAAAATGTTAAAACGACATTTCCCAGTGAATCCATTTGTCTTGGTTGAAAGCAATGCAAAAGTGCAAAAATGCATCAAAAACGCTATGTGTGAACATAGCCCAAGGTGTGGTGGAGTATTTTTGTTTTTAGTTATTTATTTTGCCTTATATACAAGTCATTACCCTGGGAAGGATGTTCCTTAACATATTTCCCAGGAAAATCCATTTTGGTTTTGTTTTTGTATGTTTCATTGTGAGTCCGTAAAAGTGGCGTAATACTCTGAAACGTTGTTGACAGCAGTGATCTGGGAGTCAGAGATGCTTCCAGGGGTCTTCCCCATGCTGTTCCCTTGTCATTTGAGCACTGTTCCCATTGATTTGGGCAATTTTTAGGCCCTCTGCAGACCGCCGGGGGGAGCCGCTTGAAAAATGCTCGAGTTTCCCATAGACTTACATTGGGCTCGTTGCTCGGGTTGAGCACCCGAGTATTCCAATGTGCTCGACCCGAGCAACGAGTAACCGAGCATTTTAGTGCTCGCTCATGTAACCCGGGTACTTTTGATGCAGTGACACAGAAATACAGAGCAGCCAATACGGGGTTAATAAACAGGGGGGTTTATAAGAACAAGGTCAATCTCCACGCAGGGAGCAATAAGGAAAATATGGGGGGGAAACAAGGGAAATTGCAGGTGAAAGTCTATAACTAACAGTTCACAGTCTGACAAGATGTAGCAGAGCCGAACCGGTTGTAAACGTCAGTTTGTACACTTAGCTGACTCTGGCTCCTCACAAGGCAGTCGCCAGTGGATGCAGGTGATGATTTCTTCAGTCTTTCCCGCCCAAACAATGCTCCGTCTTCTGGCGGCAGCGGGCGGTCTCCGGTTTTACCCGCTGAGCCCCTAGTCCATAACACGGCACCTCACGTGCCTCGGCTCCACGGACCCTGCGTTCCTTATCTCTATAGTCGGGCTTGACTCCTCCGGTCCTCTGCACCCGACTCCTGCTCCCAGTACTCGAGCCAGGAGCCTGGACCCTCTCACACTGTTCTCCTGCGCAGGACTCAGCTCCGCTTTCCCTCGCAAAACGTCCTCGTCTCTTCCTCTCTCCAGTCACACCAGGAGTCCCTCGGTCACCTGACTTCCCAGCTCTGTCTCTGGACACACCCCCAACTTCCCAGTCACATGACTCCTGTGCTCGCAGTCTGTCTCCCCCCTGCAACAGGAGGTACAGCCCCGGCAGTTCCGGATCCCTTGCTCTGAAAGCACTTACACCCCGGTCTTCCCCCTTACACTCATCACTAATCCTTACACCTTATATTTTTCCATATGTTCGTTATTAAAACACACATACAAGACCCTCTCTAAATACTAACAAAACATATATGTAAAAATTCTCCCGTTTCTATGTTGAGGCTATCCGCCATAATTCTGCTGATAAGACGGTACCGTAGGCTTTATCGCTTAATAGCAATTACTTAGCATGCAGATAAGCATGTTGTGTAGATAACCTTCAATTTACATTTGCATACACTTGTGAGTTTTACTTTGAAAAAAATATTTAAAAATTATTTCTACACCACCAGCTAATAACCTTGTAAAACATTTCCACATCATTATGCTAATTTGTTTGCTGCATACTAATTCCCGTTTTCAGTAAAAATATTGAAATTTAACAACGTGAGCGCGAACACGAGAAGTGCAAACAAACGCCTTATTGTAAATGGCAGGAAACTCTAGCAGATGTTCACATAGACTCCAAAGACTCAGTTTGGTACAATAGTTTGTTACAGTGAACAGTATCATCAGAAAATTACTTACACACTCTTACATTGCTCCAGACTCTTAATTATGTGACTCTCCTAGTCGTAAAATGCTGTTTTTCACTGTGGCCACTGGAGTATTCCGAATAGTCTGATATTTCTTTTGTCTTCTTCATCTCCTGTTTCATGTTGCTGTTTAGATTGGGACAGAATCATCTCATTATAATTAGAAGGCGGGACGTGCAATGGCAGACTGTTGCAGATTTGCTGCTTTCAGCAGAATCATTTAGCAGACATTGTGGAAGAATGAACAGGTTGACTTGGGACATACCTCAACCATTATCTTTGCTTAGGTTCACCTGGTGAGGTGGATCCTCTAAGCCTCTGTTACGAGAATTTCAAGGGGCTCACTGGGTGAGTTGGATCTTCTAAGCCTCTTACGAGAATTTTAAGGGACTCACTGGGTGAGTTGGATACTCTAAGCCTCTGTTACGAGAAGTTCAAGGGTCTCACTGGGTGAGTTAGATCCTCTAAGCTTCTGTTATGAGAATTTTAAGGGACTCACTGGGTGAGTTGGATCCTCTAAACCTCTGTTACGAGAAGTTCAAGGGTCTCACTAGGTGAGTTGGATCCTCTAAGCCTCTGTTATGAGAATTTCAAGGGGCTCACTGGGTGAGATGGATCTTCTAGGCCTCTTACTAGAATTTTAAGGGACTCACTGAGTGAGTTGGATCCTCTAAGCCTCTGTTACAAAAATTTTAAGGGACTCACTGGGTGAATTGGACCCTCTTAGCCTCTGTTACGAGAATTCAAGGGGCTCACTGGGTGACATGGTTGCTCTAAGCCCAAGATCCATGTGGGCACATGGGACATGGGCATCAGTGCAGCAGGTTGGTGAGTAGAGGGACTGGAATGCGTAGGTACACAGGCGCAATGCTGGAAACCGCAGGACGTCAGGAAACTGCAGTCAAGCAGGTGGAGTGCGGAAACCACAGGCAGGTGGAGGATGTCAGGAAACTGCAGGCAAGCAGAGGGTGTCAGGAATCCACAAGCAAGCAGAGGATGTCAGGAAAGCGCAGGCAAGCAGGTGGAGTGCAGGAAACCGCAGTCGGGTAGCAGATAACATTGCGGGTAACGGGAAAGTCAGCAACCAAGAAAGTCGCACACAGCCAGGAAGACTCCCTGAAAACCACAGGCAGACACAGAGAAGAGGTCCAGAAGACCCGGGGACAGGTAGCCGAAAGAACTCCGGGGTCACAAGAAGCCTCAGACAAGTAAAAAGAGGCATTTAAATCTGCTGGTCTACAGGAGACATTCTGCAGCCCGCAGCCAGGCTGCTGTGCACACACAAACTAAAAGTCAGTCACATAATCAATACCAAGGCCCGGGTGTGTGTCTAAGAAGCCCTTAAATAGGCCCAATCAGTGAGTGTGAATAGCGGTATCAGAGCGCCAATAACAGGGCAAAAATTAATTAAAATGACTGAATTATTAATAAACACTACACGTTTTGGTGGACAAGGCCACCTTCATCACCTGATGAACTGGGTGCACATGACGCGCCCCTGGGCCTGTGTCGCGCTGCGTTGCGCATGCGGGAGCCTACCCGGAGCCGGATCAGTAGAGGGTTGTAGTCTCGTGGCGGTGACCCGGTCCGTGCCCAGGGAGTCAAACTAGACGGCAGTCTATTAGTAGTAAATAGTTGATGACTACGCCACCCGTTGAGTGCAGCCAGGGAGCTGCTGCTGCAGGGCAGACCGCTGAGGCCGGTGGTAGGATTGTGCAGCGTGATAGTATAACCCCCAACGGGAGGGGTATGGCCTCAGGGCAGCCGACGTGGATGATGGGGGTAGCAGGAACCACTCAGAGACGGTACGGTGTAGTTCAGGGTCTTTACTGGTAACAACGATAGACCCTCCCGGAGTACTTGCTAGCAAACGGGGCCTGGTCAGTCTTTGAGCAGATGGGATCTCCCCTGGCCAGGCGTAGTTGTAGGCCTCACAAACTGACTGTACTCTTCTGGCTACCTTGCTAGAAGCTGATGTAAGTAGCCCACGTCCCTGAGTGTACCGTGTGGTGCTCACCCGTATGGCCGGTGACTCGGGGCCTTCTAATGGCTTCCGCTCCACGATGGCGGTGCTGGTCCCACGCGTGTGACCGTGCCTTCGGGCTTCTGGGCCAGAGGACCTGAAATCCCCTGCCTGACGGATTCTGCTGCTGGGTAGAAGTTAGTCCCCACAGCCTCGGACTCCGGGTCCGGTAAAGAATCTTCTTAGTCAGGGCGAGCGCTGCAGCTGCCAGCCCCTGACTCCTTGGAACTCTGCTGTTTCCTATGCTGCTTCTTGTCTCCACTCTCCTTGTCTGACTCTCCCTGCCTCAGCCCCGGGTTTTTACAGGGGAAGCTCTTCCCCTCCCAAGACTGGGCAGGAGGTGTGGCATGCACAGGATCCCTGACCAAAGGACCTCCCACCTGCTCTCAGACATAACATTACATTACTGTGGAAAACCAGTCCCCTGGGGTGCCACATTCCCCCCTAGTGAAATTTAGTACTCCGGGACTAAACACATTTAGAAAAACATAACAAAGTATAACAATAACAACACAATAAGAAAAACACATAAGATGGTTGCGGCGTGTCCGCAACCGGGTGCAGTCTTTGAAGAAAAGCAAAGGTGTCCATTTCACCAACACAGGGAGACGTAACCAGGTAGGGGTCTGTCCTACCCCGAGTCCTTAACAGTCTCTAGTCCATCCTGGGTTACGCTCCAACTATATACAAGGATTCCCGGTAAATCCACCAAGGTTTCCTAAAAACAACTGGAAACACAAAATTATTCACAAGCAACAATACACAGAAAAACATAAATAAAACAATTTATACACTTTAAATTCTCCAGCGTGCGGGTAACTGGCCTCTAGTGGCCCGAGTGGACCTACGGAGCTGACTGTCTGGCCCTGAACTACAGGGTGTAGGAGCTGTCAAGGGTAAACTGGGCAGCTGTCTACCGGCTCTTTGTCTCACTAGGGGTACGGCAGGCTCACTATAAGCAGAGGGTTGATTCTCCTGTTCTGCTTGTGTGGAGTCTTCTGCCTCCTGGACCGGCTGTTCTTCCAGCTCTACCCGTTGCTCCGTAGGTTCTTGGGATGATGGTTGGAGGAAGGTGAGTACGGGTACCACAACTGCACCATTGACTTGAGTCCAAGACTGAGGGAAGTCCCCGAGCACGGTACTAACCATATCTTCCCTTTCTTCCACGGGTCGATGGTCTTCGTGTTCCTCTTCAGGGTTCCTCAGTTGTTCGGGACACTTCTTCAGGTGGTCCCGGGATACAATGGCTGTGGTTTCCCCTCCGTCTTTACTGATGGTACAGACCTTCGGGTTCTCGTGGCTTGAGGGCAGTACGGTGTACGGGTCCTCCTCCCACTGGTCATCCAACTTGTGGAGCCGTCTTTTCCTCTTCAAGACCTGCTCTCCGGGTACCAGGGGAACAGCGGGAGCATACTGGTTGTAAGTCTTCTCTTGTCTTTCCCTAGCCTGACAGAGACTTCGCTCCACGCTCTCTTGTACTCTCCGGTACTGCTGCTGCCTCTCTGTGTCCCAGTCTGTTTCTGGTGAAGTGTCCTCAGGTGTCAGGACTCCCATTTCCAGGTCAACAGGTAACTTACCAGGTCTCGCCCTCATTAGGTAAGCCGGGGTACAGTTGGTGGAACCTACCGGGATGTGGTTGTATAGGTCCACCAGATCGGGCAACTTCTCAGGCCACAGACTGCGTTCTTCCAGGGGCAATGTTTTTAGCAGATCCATTACCACCTGGTTCATTTTTTCACAAAGTCCATTAGTTTGCGGATGGTAGGGTGTCGTCCTTATCTTCCGGCAGCCATACAGATTGCAGAATTCCTGGAAGACCTCCGCTTCAAAGGCAGGTCCCTGGTCCGTCAGCACTTGGTCCGGGTACCCGTGTGGACGGCAGAAGTGCTGCTGGAAGGCTCTAGCTGCTGTTTGAGCCGTTAAGTCCTTGACGGGGACGACAACCAAGAACCGGGAGTAATGATCCACGATGGTTAACGCGTAGACGTAGCCACTTCTGCTTGGGGTCAGTTTTACATGATCCAAGGCTACCAGTTCCAACGGTTGCCGGGTGACGATGGACTGCAGGGGAGTCTTCTGGCTGGCCCGGTCCTTCCTTCTCAGATTGCACGGGCCACAGTCTCTGCACCACTTCTCGATGGTTCCCCTCATGCCTACCCAGTGGAACCGCTCGCGCAGCAGGAACTCCAGCTTTTTCCACCCGAAGTGTCCAGCTCCGTCGTGGTATGCCTCCATCACCATGGCTGCGTCTCTTCGTGGCACCACTACTTGCCAGAGTAGTTCATGCGTCCGGGAGTTGACCATTCTGCGGCACAACTTCCCCTTGTAAAGGAATAGTCGACTCTTCTCCGCCCATAGTTGTTTGGCTTCCTCCGGAGCGTCTGGTTCAAGTCGAGCCTCCGGCCGAGTCAGCATCTCCTTCACCAGTCGGACGGCAGGGTCGCTGTCTTGCGTTTCCGCCCAGTTGTAGTGGGGTAAGGGGTTCAACGTAGCAGCCTGTTTACCCCTTACCCGGTGGGAATACTGGATAGTCCCATGACGGTGGAACGCAGGGAGTTCAACTTCTTCCAGTCCCTCCGGATCTTCTCCTTCGTCCGGCAGGTTGGGCATCCTGGACAGGGCATCCGCGTTAGTATTGGAGCGTCCTGCCCGGTATTTGATTGTGAACTCGTAGTTGGACAGACGGGCCATCCACCTCTGCTCCAGGGCACCGAGTCTTGCCGTGTCCAGGTGTATCAACGGGTTGTTATCCGTGTATACGGTGAACCGGGAAGAAGCGAGGTAATGCCTAAAGCGCTCGGTGACTGCCCATACCACGGCCAGGAACTCTAGCTTAAATGAGCTGTAATTCTCGGGGTTCCTTTCGGTGGGTCGCAGTTTTCGGCTGGCATAGGAGATCACTCGTTCTCTCCCCTGCTGAATCTGGGATAGTACGGCTCCTAGCCCGATGTTACTGGCGTCGGTGTAGAGGATGAAGGGCTGGCTATAGTCTGGGTACGCCAAGATTTCATCCCCCGTGAGGGCCATCTTCAGCTGGCGGAAGGACTCTTCTTCTAGCTCTTCCCATTTGAAGGGCGGCTTCTGGTTCTTGGCCTTCCGGGACTGGCCTATCAGGAGGTCCTGCATAGGCGCTGCCTTTTTGGTGAAACCGGGAATAAACCTTCGGTAGTAGCCTACCAACCCTAGGAACTGCCGCACTTCTTTTACGCTGGAGGGGCTTGGCCATCCCTTAATTGCGGTGATCTTATCGGGGTCGGGAGCCACTCCGTCAGCGCTCACCACGTGTCCCAGGTATTGCACCTTTGGTTTCAGGAGGTGACACTTGGAGGGTTTCACCTTTAGGCCGTAACTCGCCAGAGCTTCGAACACCTCCGCCAGGTGTTTCAGGTGGTCCTCATAAGTTTTGGAGTATACGATGACATCGTCCAGGTACAACAGGACCGTCTCGAAGTTTCTGTGGCCCAGACAGCACTCCATTAATCGTTGGAAGGTTCCTGGGGCGTTGCAGAGTCCGAACGGCATGCAGGTGAACTCGCTAAGTCCCATCGGGGTGGTGAATGCGGTCTTCTCCCGGTCCGCCTCTGCTACAGGAACCTGCCAGTACCCGCTAGTGAGATCCAAGGTAGAGAAGAAGTTAGCAGATCTTAAAGCAGCCAATGACTCCTCTATCCTTGGTAAGGGGTACGCATCCTTGTGTGTGATACGGTTGATTTTCCGGTAATCTACACACATCCTCATGGTGTTGTCTTTCTTTTTGACTAAAACTAGTGGGGCTGCCCAGGGGCTACAGCTATCCCGGATTACCCCAGCCTCCTTCATGTCTCTAAGCATCCCCTTGGCGTGTTGGTAATGTGCAGGGGGTACGGGTCGATACCTCTCTTTTATGGGAGGATGATCTCCCGTGGGGATGCGGTGTTCTACCCCCTTGACTCGCCCGAAGTCTAACGGGTGTTTACTAAACACTCTCTCATACTCTTGAACCACCCGATAGACTCCTTGTTTCTGATGTGAGGGAGTGGAATCAGTACCCAAATGTAGTTGCTGACACCAGTCCTCCATGTCTTTCTTAGAGCCGTTACCTTCCTCCGGGTGAGATGGAGGCAAGGGTTCCACAGATTGTATAGAATTTTGATTAGTGGTATATAATTTGGCTAGCGTGGCATACCGGGGCAGGTACACTTCCCTCTCCCCGATATTTATTATGCGAATGGGCACCCTCCCATGGCGTACATTGACCACTCCCCGTGCTGTCAAAATGGTGGGCCTACTGTCTGAGTAAACTGGTTCTACCATTGCCTGGTAATCTCTTCCTCTCAGACCAATAGCTGCCCGGCACCAAATCATCATTTCACTTTTTGGGGGCATGGCAATAGGAAAAGGGTCACACATTCTTACGCTACCAATCTCACCGCCGGAGAGTTCCACTTGTTGCCGTTGCATCAGTGCCCGGATCTCTTTCTGGAGCACCCGCTGCTCGCCGGAGCTGGCGTTCTTGGCAACCTGCTGTAAAAGGAAAATCACCTCTGCAAGACAATTTTCAATTACGTTAGTTCCTAGAGTTATTTTTGGGTGACTCTCATGTTTATCAATATCTACAATGATCAGTCCCTGTGCGGCCAGTTCGACTCTACCGATTTTGAGGGCCACCTCCTTAAATCCGATCTGTGGCACGGGCTGGCCATTGCTGGCGATGATACTCAAGTCGTCGTCAGGGTAGTGGGTAATATCCGAGTCATTCCAGTACTGCTTGAAGAGCACGTACGGGATGGTGGTGACCTGTGACCCGGTATCCAGTAGGGCACTCATGGGAATGCCATCCAGTACCACAGGCAAGACTGGACGTCCTCCCACATATCTGTCGCGCCAGTTCGATGGGCCTGGTGATCTTTTTCCTGGGGGTTGGCCCTCTACCCCAGGTTGTGCCCGTTTAAAGAACAGTACCTTTCCATATGTCCGGGTTGATTGCAGCGGCGGCAGATGGGTCGTCCGTCCTCGCTGTATCGGTCACTGGGTCTTCCTCTGGCCGGTGGGGTCCTCCTTGGTCGACGCCACGGGATGTCCTCCGGTCCGGATGCCAGCTGGATCTTCCCTGGGGTGGAAACCTGTAAAGACTGCACAGTTCGGGTTAGCGCAGCAACGCTCTTAGCTAGCTCTTGGACCTGATGGTGTAGGTCTGGAGCCGGGTCATTGTCCAAAGCCTGCGCATCAGCTCCCACAGGCCCTGCTGACAAGGGCGCCGCCTCCTGGTAGTAAGTGGTAGTGGGGCGTCTGTGGGTCACAACGCCACCTGGTGCCGGTTCTCGGAGCACCCAGATGGCTCTGTCCTTGAACTGTGCAAAGTCCAGATGGGGATCCTGTAAGGCCATTGCCCGCAACTGGGTTCGGTGGGCATTGCAATATAAACCCTCTATAAATTGTTCAGTCAACAGCCTGTCCTCGTTTCCCACCCCATCAGGGTCGGTCTGCTTTATGGCCCTCAGGGCCTCTTGTAGGTTTAGTGCATAGTCCCTTATACTCTCATGCGCTCGCTGCTTGCACCCGTAGAATCTAAGCTTAATCTCGGCTGAGGTGCGGGTATCAAAGGTGTCCTTCAGCCGGGTTAGTATCCCTGCGACAGTCTTCCTCCCAGGTGGCCAGGATTTTACTTCCCTTTTGGCTGCCCCGGTTAGTTGGGCCACCAGGATGCTCACTTTTTGCTCTTCTGTGAGGGGGTACACCTGGAAGAGGCTATCCAGCTTTTCTCTAAAGTCATGCAGGGTATGTGACTCCCCTGAATACTGGGGTAGCCAAGCTGCTCCCGGGATATAGGGCATGGTGAAGGGCATAACTGCAGCAGCGGTAGCGCTGGCGGGGGTTGGGGCAGTGAAGCTCTCCTCCGTATCCGACATCTTCCTCCCCCCTAGTGGACCGTGGCCTACCTTGCGATGATCCTCTTCCGTAGGCCGCGGCTCCGCAGTGGATCGTCAGGGTTGAGGACCTTCCGTCGCGCTCCTGTGACGTCGGCGTCTGCTGGGCTCCTTCCAGGACCTTACGCAACGTCCGGACGTGAGGCGGGGCTTCAGTTCTCGTGCGCTTTCGGAGTCCACGTCCCTCTTCTTCCCGCGCGGCGTCCCCAAGATGGCGTCCAACGGCGGGAAAACTCCACGGATGGCGGGAAGAAGGCCGAAGATGGCGCCGGATGGCGGGAAACTTCACCGATGGCGGGAAGAAGGTAGAAGATGGCGCCGGATGGCGGGAAACCTCCACGGATAGCGGGAATCTTCACCACTGGTAAGTTTGAACAGTCTTTGCTTTTCAGGCACGCAGTACCCGGTGGTTGCGGGCACGAAATCCTGCCGACTACGCCAAAGTTGACGCACCCCTGGGCCTGTGTCGCGCTGCGTTGCGCATGCGGGAGCCTACCCGGAGCCGGATCAGTAGAGGGTTGTAGTCTCGTGGCGGTGACCCGGTCCGTGCCCAGGGAGTCAAACTAGACGGCAGTCTATTAGTAGTAAATAGTTGATGACTACGCCACCCGTTGAGTGCAGCCAGGGAGCTGCTGCTGCAGGGCAGACCGCTGAGGCCGGTGGTAGGATTGTGCAGCGTGATAGTATAACCCCCAACGGGAGGGGTATGGCCTCAGGGCAGCCGACGTGGATGATGGGGGTAGCAGGAACCACTCAGAGACGGTACGGTGTAGTTCAGGGTCTTTACTGGTAACAACGATAGACCCTCCCGGAGTACTTGCTAGCAAACGGGGCCTGGTCAGTCTTTGAGCAGATGGGATCTCCCCTGGCCAGGCGTAGTTGTAGGCCTCACAAACTGACTGTACTCTTCTGGCTACCTTGCTAGAAGCTGATGTAAGTAGCCCACGTCCCTGAGTGTACCGTGTGGTGCTCACCCGTATGGCCGGTGACTCGGGGCCTTCTAATGGCTTCCGCTCCACGATGGCGGTGCTGGTCCCACGCGTGTGACCGTGCCTTCGGGCTTCTGGGCCAGAGGACCTGAAATCCCCTGCCTGACGGATTCTGCTGCTGGGTAGAAGTTAGTCCCCACAGCCTCGGACTCCGGGTCCGGTAAAGAATCTTCTTAGTCAGGGCGAGCGCTGCAGCTGCCAGCCCCTGACTCCTTGGAACTCTGCTGTTTCCTATGCTGCTTCTTGTCTCCACTCTCCTTGTCTGACTCTCCCTGCCTCAGCCCCGGGTTTTTACAGGGGAAGCTCTTCCCCTCCCAAGACTGGGCAGGAGGTGTGGCATGCACAGGATCCCTGACCAAAGGACCTCCCACCTGCTCTCAGACATAACATTACATTACTGTGGAAAACCAGACCCCTGGGGTGCCACACACAGAAGGTGGAGTATACCAAACTGAGTCTTGACTCTTAATCCTAAAACACCGGTGTGTGTCCTAATGGGCCTTATATAGGATTATCGAGATGATGTCACTGTTTCTTTTGTTTGCCTAGGAGACCGACTATTGCTGCTGTCTATCTTGTAAGAGCTGCATTGAAAGGTGGCCGGGATAAGTAGGAAACAACATGCTCTAGCGATCCTGGTCACAGCTTACAAGCTTTTGAGAAAAGGACTTGTAATCACTGCGCATATTCTGCTGCTTAGCAGCGGTGGTTGGTCTCCAATGCAACGAGCTGTAAGCAAAAGAAAAGTGTTAATATCGCAAGAATGGCTGAAAATTTTGCTAAGTAGTAAATTGCAAAACAGCTTGTATTTGCAAGCTCTATCCGACAATATGAACATGGGAATGACCCTTTAAAGCAACTGTACAGAACTAAAAACATGGCTGCTTTCTAGGAAGAGAGCCACATTTGTCCTTGGGTTGTGTCTCGTTTTGCGGTTTGGCTTCGTTGGGGTGAATTAGACTAAGCTTAAATACCGGACACATACTATGTAAAAGGACGGCACTATTTTTGAAAGTCAGTAAACATATTTTGTAATGATGTACAACCCTACGATGGCCATTCAGTTTATTTAATGTATGAGACAAAGAGCACATTTAATGTATGAGACAAAGAGCACATTTGTGACCCAAGAAAGGCGAATGGCACGGCAAGAAATGCAATTTACTAAATGCAATCTGTGTATCAGATAAAGTATAGAAACTGGCAAAGAAAAAAAATCTAATGGAAAAAACAGGACGACCAAAACTGACAGAATTTGCTCAGATGATTTTTGGGAAACCACAAAACTTCAGAGTAAATATATCCATGTGTTCGGATGGATTAAGCCCCTGAGGTCACCGGCCGTACATGAAGGTTTAGGAGAAACCACAGTTTTGTCCTATAATTAGGGGGAATAAATAGCTCCATATGTTTGGATGGTGAAAGTGATGCTAAAAATTGCTCAGTCTGCTGCTACTTACTGATAGGAAGTGACCAGGCTGCGAGGGAATCAAGCCTTCAAGCGCTATATCTTACACCGACACAACTACATACAGCCATGGTAGCGATAGAAGCTAATACAGCATCCAGAGCAGGGGGTAATTAATCCTCATTCAGATGTTATGGGAATTTTTTGCATACGAAAAAAAAAAAAAAAACCTTTCAGCGTGGATCCGATTTTTAGGATCTATTTTTAGTCCATTTTTATCAGTGTAAGATCTGATTTTTTTTAATGCAAAAAAATAAATTCCAAGCTTCTCTTACCCATGGAAAATGTAAAAACCAGACAGCAGCCAGATGAAACATAGATTGTAGAAAAAGACTTGGCACTTGTAGTGAATCAAAGAATATTATGAATATATTTATTTAAAGTGCTGCAATCCAACAAGTGAAGACGTTTCGGTCAAGAGATTTTCATCAGTACATCTGCACATGAGCAAAAATAGATATATACATATAAAGGGTATGGATGCACCTAAATTAAATTGGAATAGTTGGTGATATCAATGGCTATTGAAGTTATGCGCTGAAACGATCCAGACCGTCCTGATTATCGAGCACGGGATTTGAGGAATCTCATTGTACAGGGTGGGCCATTTATATGGATACACCTAAATTAAATGGGAATGGTTGGTGATATCAACTTCCTGTTTGTGGCACATTAGTATATGGGAGGGGGGAAACTTTTCCAGATGGGTGGTGACCATGGTGGCCATTTTGAAGTCGGCCATTTTGGATCCAATTTTATTTTTTTCAATGGGAAGAGGGCCATGTGACACATCAAACTTATTGAGAATTTCATAAGAAAAACAATGGTGTGCTTGGTTTTAAAGTAACTTTATTCTTTCATTGTGTAGGATTGTCAATGCAACCCTCTTCTCCCACTCTTGACACACTGATAACAACACCGCAGAAGAAATGCTAGCACAGGCTTCCAGTATCCGTTGTTTCAGACGCCCATCTGGAAAAGTTTTCCCCCTCCCATATACTAATGTGCCACAAACAGGAAGTTAATATCACCAACCATTCCCATTTAATTTAGGTGTATCCATATAAATGGCCCACCCTGTACATTAATACAAAAAAAATCCACAAATTAATTAAGAGAAATAAATAAAGTATATACAAAGAAATAAAAAAAAAGTGGGATGGAAAATAATCCATAATATATAAAGGGATAAACAATGTGTGGGACCAGTAATTAAAAGGAAGCCCAGAAAGTACAAGGTTCAATAAGACAACAGTGATAATGAACCAAAAATTGTCTGTCTGCTGTCTCTAACATCATGTCCTACCTCTATCTTAAACTGAATCTCTCCAAAACTGAACTTCCCACTGCTTTGGGGTCATATTCGACACTAACCTTTCCTTTACTCCCCATATCCGATCACTCACTCGCTCTTGTCACCTGCATCTTAAAAGCATCTCCAGAATCCGACCTTTTCTCACCTCTGAAACTGCTAAAACTCTTACTGTTGCTCTTATTCACTCTCGTCTGGACTACTGCAACTCTCTTCTGATCGGTCTCCCTCTTACCAAACTTTCTCCTCTCCAATCCATCCTGAATGCGGCAGCCAGGGTCGTGTTTCTGTCCAGCCGCTTCACCGATGCCTCCATCTTGTGCCAGTCATTACACTGGCTGCCCATTCACTACAGGGTCCAATATAAACTCATCGTTCTCACCCACAAAGCTCTCCACAGTTCTGTACCACCTTATATCTCCTCTCTCATCTCTGTCTATCGCCCTACACGTGCCCTCCGTTCCACAAATGACCTAAGACTAACATCCCCCATAATCCGAACCTCGCACCTCCGTCTCCAAGACTTCTCTCGTGCTGCGCCAGTTCTCTGGAATGCTCTACCCCAGACCATCCGACTGATGCCTAGCCCCCATGTCTTCAAGCGTGCTTATTCTGCCACCGATGTACGTGGGGAGAGATGTGTCTGAGGGATGTGACACGGATCTCTGTTTAAGCAATGGCATATAGCGTCAACTCACTGACCTGCGCATCTGTTCCTCATGAACTGCACGTGATAATCTGATAATCTTCAATGAAGATGCAGTGATGAATTCAACAGATTTAATTACAGTTCTTGATGAGGTGAGATGAGGGAAGGTGAAGGATGAGGAAAGGGTAGGAATTGTAGGTATTAGAAGCGCCAGGTAAAGTGGTAACAAGAGAATCCTTTCTCCAGTCCTGCAGCATGTGTAGTCAAGATGGATGTGATGAAGAAGAAGGAAGTGAGGAGCAGGAGATAGGAGGAGCTACAGACCGAAAGGTGTTGTGGGTAAAACACAAGAATAATACATGTTATAACATACAGTATTATAACAACGGCCAGTAGATGGCAGCAAAGTACAACAGTACAATAATCATGTAACATTAGGTAATGTCCAAAATGGCTGAAAGTCTTTTCAAACAAAGAGCTGGACAGCACAGTGCTTTAAAAACCCATCTCTTTAAACAGGCCTACCACCTCAACTACTCAGTAAACTAACTTTCCCCTTTTCCCTCCTTCTAAATATTATTCAGAATCTGTTCCTCACTATTCATCTGTCTCCACACCCTCCATGCACACGATAACTGCACTTGATACTTGAATATCGCACTTAAACATACAGGCTGATGACCGGATCATACAGCTTTATAAGAAAATGCCTATTTATTATAATTGCCAGATCTGAAATAACAAGCACTTTTCACCCATTGTGTCCCCCCATTTCCTTGTAGAATGTAAGCAGCGAGCAGGGACCTCACTCCTAATTAGTGTTGAGCCACCCCCGTAGTGTTCGAGTTCGGTTCGGTTCGTCGAACACCCGTGTGTTCGCCGAACTGTTCGTCGAACACCTTCGAACACCGTTAAAACCAATGGCAGGCAAACAAAAACACATAGAAACACATAGAAAACACCTTCAAAGGTGTCCAAAAGCTGACAAACTGCTCAGAAGACACAACTAACACATGGAAAAGTGACAAGTACATATAGTCATGCGAAAATAAAAGAGGTGGAGGAGTAAAAGGAGGGGGAGACACAGATATAGGCATGTCATGCCCTTCTAAAATCCAAAAAGTGAGAAGCCGACACGGCCAGTCCGCTCCTGCCCGTGCCACCTCCGTGTCGCCGGGTTTGTGCCAGAGCCGCGGTGAACCCTGATGGCCAGCCCCCCTCTCCCAATACTGGTGCCTGTCCGCTGTTGGGTCGAGCGAGCCCCCCTGTGGTGGAGGCAGCTCTAAGCTTTTTAATTTAAATTGTCTCTCTAATTTGAATGAATACACTTTAAATCCATTTACAAGGATCTATTGGAGGGCAAGTCTCATGCCAGCAGCCGCGTAATTCCAACTCCAGTAGCGTCCACTAAAGCTGCTGCAGTTAAAAAGCTTTTATAAGGATCGAGCTCGGCTGTCCACCGCAAGGCATCCTACTGCCAGTCCCAGCCCCTATGCCTTGGGGTGCCTCCTGATGCTCTTCACTGAGTATCCCATGGTCCCGAAGCATTTCCTTTGAAAAAATTAAGTGTCTAAACTACAGGTGGTGTAGCTTGCTTAACAGCCGGGATAATCCGCTGACTAGCAGACACTGCTACTAGGCACAAAGTATTTCCTGGGCTAGATGCAGTTAAAAATTTGTAATTAGATACTCTCGTTGGATGCTGAGAAAGCATTCCATAGAGTCTCCTGGCACGCCATATATGATTCTCTTAAAAAGCTTGGGGTAGGGGTCTAGGGGACCCTTTTATAGCCAAAATCACGGCCCTGTATCGCAATACGTCACCTAGGCTGAAGATAAATGGAACTGTAGCACCCTGAGGGCTCGGTTGCTACAGACGTATTGCACCTCACCCAGAGGTGTGATATCTCACTCTCAGGTAAGGATGGAGTGTGGATCAGGACCCGACACCTGCATGCATTACACCACATTGCCGTGGGGCAGGGCGACCAATATGCCCCTGAGATGGGCACGACAGTCCCTGTCCCTGGCTGGAGTGGGGGGAGGGAACACTGAGGAAGGGGAACCCTGTAGTGCAGGAGCAGGGAGGAAGCAGTTCCTGGGTGCATTGAGAAGGGAGTATAAAAGGTGGGCACCATCTTAGTTCAGTGCAGAGAAGTCTGAGCAGAAGTGGCAGGGAGCAGGGGCTCTGCATGAGCTCTGCTCCGGAGAGGGCCTAGTAACAGAGGCCCAGGCCTGGAAGAGGGAGAAGGAAGGAAGAGAAGCGGAGAAGGCTCCAGGAACGAGGAATGAAGGGATCCCAGGGGTGCGGACGGGCGAGTCGCCACCGCACGCCCGAATCCACCTGCGTGGAGGGGTCAGGCCAAAGGGGGAGACCGGTCCCCGAACTAGTGGAGGCAGGAAACGACCCTCAGCTAGAAACCGGAGGCTCTGACATTTTATGTGGCGCAGCCCCTCGCTACACCCGCTAGGAAGGCACCATATAGGGTCAGGGAAACTGGCGCCAAGTTTACCAAGAGGAGGCCCGAGGCAGCCGGACAGAAGTGTTGGTAAGAAAGGCCAGACAAAGGACACACAAAGGGGGTCCTGTGAAGTGCTCCAAAGTTATCTGGGAGTTGTCTGAGCCCCTCACCTGGTGAGCACAGTACGACGTGGGCAGCCGTTACCTGCAGACGTGGTCTGGATAATAAGAACTGTGAGTAAAGGCCCTGGACTGCATCACTGACTCCGTGTCGTTACTGCTGCTGCCCTGCACCATCACCCCCATCCTCCGCATACACTGCCCTGAGGCTATACTCCTCCCGTGGGGAGTTATGCTACGCTCTGCTGCACCCACAACACCAGCCTCAGCGGTCTGCCCTGTAGCGGCGGTTCACTCTGACCGCAATCCACGGGTGGCGTAGTCGGACATTTAAACATCAAAACCACATAAATAGTTCCGCCACTGGTTTGACCGCCCTGAGCCACGGAACCGGGTCGCCGCCACGAAGACTAAAACCACCAGCATCCACCAAAAAGGGTCCGGCTCCGGGTGTCCCAAGGCCCAGGGGGTGCGTCAGAACATTTTCATCACCTTTCACAATCACCAATGGGACAAGGCAGGGATGTCCTCTGTCCCCTCTCTTATACATCCTAGTGACGGAGCACCTGCTCTCATCAATTCGCCATAACCCCAATATTAGGTGGATTGAGGTGGGAGGCACCGAGTACAAGTGCTCTCTATTTGCTGATGATGTCCTAGTATATATCACTCAATCACATATATCCATCCATGCTGTTATGGCTGAAATAGATCACTTTGTTACATGGTAAAATTTTAAAATCAATGCAGCGAAGTCTGAGGCCCTCGATGTCTCCCTCCCCAAATCCATATAGGATTCCATCCAGTCCAACTTTCCCTTTGCCTGGCCCTCACAGGGTATCAAATACTTAGGAATTCCTATTCATAGAGACCTCTCCCATCTATGTTATCTTAATTTTGGGCCCTTTATTGAACAATTCCATACAGACCACGGTTGGCAAGTTAGAACTGTAAGATTCACTACGTGAACCGCTGGTGTTTTGTGGAAAAGCACATGTACACCGCGTTCCAAATTATTATGCAAAAAGTGTTTAGGAGTGATAAGGGAAGAATTTGTTTGTTTGTCAGTTAAACTCATTGATGGTGATGTGTGTCAGGGCTCTTTATATCACTGTAAGCAATTGCAGACACCTGTGCTAATTAGTTTGGCAGGTGTGTCCAATGAAAGGCAAGACTACTTAAGAAGGCTCTCTCACATTATTAAGCAGCCTACATTTTCTGCCAAAATGGGAAAGAAAAAGGATGTGTCGGCTGCTGAGAAGCAACAAATTGTGGAGTGTTTAGGTCAAGGCATGACTACAATCAACATTGTGCGATGATCAGGATGAAGTGTCTTGGCAATCAAGAAGTATGTAGCTGATTCACAGTACACACGTGTGCGTGCTGATAAGGGCAAATTGAGGACTCTTTCCTACAGGCAATTACGTCAGGTTGAAAGAGCAGCGGCAAAAAAGCCTTGTCATAGCAGCAGACAAGTTTTTGAAGCTGCTTGTGCCTCCAACGTCCCCCGAACAACAAGATGCAGGGTCCTTCAGAGGTTTGCAGCTGTGCATACGCCATCCTGTCGACCTCCTCTATCCACTTCACACAAGCAGAAACGGCTCCAGTGGGCCAAACATTACATGAAGACTGATTTCAAAACTGTTTTGTTCACGGATGAGTGCAGTGCAGCGCTCGATGGTCCAGATGGATGGAGTGGAGGATGGCTGGTTGATGGACACCCCACGCAAACACGGCTACAGCGCCAACAAGGAGGAGGTGGAGTAATGTTTTGGGCTGGAATCATGGGGAGAGAGATTGTCGGCCCCTTTAGGATCCCTGAAGGCGCTAAAGATGAACTCCATAATGTATGTGGATTTTCTCAAACAGCACTTCCTGCCATGGTTCAAGAAGAAGAACCGTGTATTTCACAGCAAGATCATTTTTCTGCATGATAATGCACCATCTCATGCTGCACATAAAACATCTGCATCTCTGGCTTATATGGGCATAAAAGGGGACAAACTTATGGTGTGACCCCCATGCTCCTCTGACCTCTACCCCATTCAGAACCTTTGGAGCATCATTAAAAGGAGTGTCTATGATGGCGGGAGGCAGTTCACATCTAAGCAACAGCTCTGGGAGGGTATTCTGTCCTCATGCAAAACAATTGAAGCAGAAACCATCCAAAACCTGACAAATTCAATGGACGAGAGAGTTCAGAAGCTCCTTTCGAACAAGGGGTCCTATGTGAAAATGTAACATCACCTAGAATAAAGTTTTGAGTTGAAAACTGTTTGATTTCAGTTTCTAACAACCTGCTAATGCTTATAATTTCAAAAATGACCATTTTTTTGGTCTTTATTAAAATGAAAAGGTTGATCGAAAAGTTTGGGGGATCTAAGAGTGTGGCAACCCAGTAGTCATGATTACTTCGAATTCTGACAATATGAGGGTCATGCTGCAGGTAGTGCAGCAAGAAGGCACTTATGTGTCTTGCGCATCTCGGAGCCCAAAAATTATTTTCCGGGCTAGATGCAGCTAAAAATTATTTTTAATTTTAAATCTGGTGGAGCTTATTATAGATGGCCTAATAGGATCAGTGCTGCACACTGCTACAAAGCCCAAATTATTTTCCAGTCAAGATACAGATAAACATGATTAGTAATTTGAAAGCTTAAAACGTTTGGTAGGGTGATTTTAACCAATCATCAAGCTTTTACTCTCCCCAGGATGACACAGGGGTAGAAAAGTCGTTTCGGATCCATGATTTGTTCATCTTTATGAACGTGAGTCTGTCTACATTATCAGTGGAGAGCCGCGTGCGCTTATCTGTCAGCACACCACCAGCAGCGCTGAACACACGTTCAGACAGAACGCTGGCTGCGGGGCATGACAAGATCTCCAAGGCGTAAGTGGCTAGCTCCGGCCATTTATCCAGATTGGAAGCCCAAAAAGAGCAAGGGTCCAGTGACACAGTCGTGGCTTCAATGTTTACTTGGAGATACTCCTGTACCATCGTCTCTAGGCGTTGACTATGTGTCAGACTTCTTGTCTCCTGTGGCCTTGCAAAGGATGGGCTAAAAAAGTGGTGAAATGATTCCGCAAAATTGATGTTACCAGCAGATACTGTGGTTCTGTTACGGTTTGAGTGCTGAACACTTGACGGTCCCACGGTTGGCAAGTTGGAACTGTGAGATTCACTACGTGCACCACTGGTATTTTGTGGAAAAGCACATGTAAGATTCTGCAACAGTCTCTGCTGATACTCCTGCATGCGTGCATCCCTTTCTATGGCAGGAATAATTTCTGCAAATTTACTTTTGTACCGGGGATCTAACAGTGTGGCAACCCAGTAGTCAGGATTATTTCTAATTCTCACAATTCGAGGGTCATGTTGCAGGTAGTGCAGCAAGAAGGCACTCATGTGTGTTGCGCATCCAGGAGCACCAAGTCCCTGTTGTGTTGGTGGCGAGGTAACAATGATGCTTCCTTCCTCTGTCCTCTCCCCCCAACCTCGCACAACAGAAATGTGATCAAGGTCTCCCTCATCTGATGAGTCTTCCATCAGTTCGTCCTCCACTTCTTCCTGGGCTCCTGCACCTTCCTCACTAGTTTGGCTGCTACCATGCGCCCTGGTAAAACCATCTCCCCCACCCTCACATGCCTGCCGCCTTGGTGCTGCCGACCTTCTGGACCTTGCAGATGTTAGCCCTTCCGCATACAACTCCTCCTCCTCTACTTCCTCCACCTCCTCTTGTGCCACCACCTGACTCCGAATTCTGTTTAACATGTGCTCCAGCATGTAAATCACCGGAATAGTCATGCTGATTATGGCATCGTCAGCACTAAACATCTTCGTCGCCATTTCAAAACTGTGCAGAAGGGTGCATAGGTCCCTGATCTGAGACCACTCCTCCAGCGTGATTTGCCCCACCTCTGAATCTCGTTGGCCCAGGCTATACGTCAGAACGTATTGCACCAGGGCTTGTCGGTGCTGCCACAGTCGCTGCAACATGTGCAGAGTTGAATTCCACCGGGTAGGCACATCGCATTTTAGCCGGTGAAGTGGCAGGCCCAACGACTTCTGTAGAGATGTAAGTCGCTGAGCTGCGGGATGCGAACGGCGGAAGTGAGCACACAGCGACCGTGCCCTCTGCAGAAGGCCATCTAGTCTGGGATAGTGGGCTAAAAATTGCTGGACAACCAGGTTCAACACGTGAGCCATACAAGGCACGTGTGTAACATTGCCCCGGCGAAGGGCCGCACCCAGGTTTGCAGCATTGTCGCACACGGCCTTCCCTGGTTTCAGGTCCAGTGGAGACAACCATTCATGAAATTGGTTCTCCAGAGCTGACCACAACTCCTCAGCTGTGTGACTCACATTTCCCAGACATTTCAATGTAAAAACCGCCTGATGACGTTGAGCCCTACTGCCAGCATAGTAAGGAGGTGTGCAGGATCCCTTCTGCGCAGTTAGAAAGCTTGTGGCATGACCAGACAGGCTTTGGGTGCAGGTGGAAGACCGAGAGGAGGTTGAGGAGGCAGAAGCAGTGGAGGAACTTTGACATAAAGAGGATTGACGCACAACTCGTGGGGACGGCAAGACTTGGACAGCAGCCCCTTGTCCTGCTGTCACCATAGTTACCCAGTGCCCAGTCAGCGACATGTAACGCCCCTGTCCATGCCTACTCGTCCAAGTGTCTGTGGTGAAATGCACCCTGTCACACACAGAGTTTCTCAAAGAAGCGGTGATGTTGTGTGCGACATGCTGGTGGAGCGCAGGCACACCTTTCTTTGAGAAGTAGTGCCGACTGGGCATCTGGTACTGGGGCACTGCGACGGACATAAGGTCTCGAAAATCCTCTGTGTCCACCAGGCGGAAAGGCAGCATTTCTGTAGCCAAGAGCTTGCAGATGGTGAAATTCAACCTCTTAGCTTTCTCATGGCTAGGAGGAAATGGTCTATTACTTGTCCACATCTGAGGGACCGAGGGCTGGCTATTGTGCTTAGACGGGGTTGATAAGGGTGTCCCCGGCAAACTGCCGGTCTGTGAGGAAGATGCAGGCGGACATGTTAGGTTGCCTTCATCCAAAGGTGGTGCTATCGATGTCGGACAGCGCTCAACACCAGCTGGTGTTACCACCTCCAAAGAAAATGATGACCTGCCAATCACGCTGGCTGTTGCGGGTAAAGAGGTGGCAGGTCTGCGCCCCAAAACAGGTGTGACTGCTGTCCCCCCAGTCACAGAGGATGAAGAGGCCGCGGATGCACAAGATATGGCAGACGGTGGTTGGCCCGGCCGGCTAGGCCGCATTGTAGCACACTGAGCTTCCCACTGCAACTTATGCTTCATGTCCATGTGCCGGTTCATGCATGAAGTACTCAAACTATGTATTTTTTGGCCTCTACTTAGCTTTTGCTGACAAATATTACAGATAACACGAGTTGGGTCATCTTTATCGATCTGAAAAAATGCCCAGGCTATGCAAGGCTTAGCACCCATGCGACCTGAAGAGCCACCACGACTTGTGGTGAGAGGCAGAGTTGTGTTTGAGGATGCAGTTGTTGACGTGCTTCCAGTACTACGTCTCTGTCCAGGAAGGCGCAACCTGACCTCGTCGTCACTAGCATCTTCCTCCACCTCCTCTGCTGACCTCATCTCTTGGCTGACTGTGGGTTGACAGTAAGTGGGATCTCCGACCTCATCATCATCACCCTGTGCGTTATCACACCCGTCGTCCTCAGAGCCAACCTGTTCCTGCCCTGACAAAAAACTAGTTGTCGCTCCAATCAGGTATTTGAGTCTTATCATTGTCTTCCTCATTGTCTCCACCAACAGGAGTTACAGTTTGGGAATGAGGGTCTACATTATGGTCAGAACCTTCTGCGTCTGGTCCTGGATCCGACTCATAAAGATTCTGGGCATCAGTGCAGATCATTTCCTCGTCTGGATTCACAGAAGCGCTGGAGTCGACCTCTGATTCCCAGGCTATAGTATGAGTAAACAGCTCTGCAGACTCAACCATCTGTTCTACCTCATACTCAGACGGGCAGCTGGAGATTTGGGAGCTGTGAGGAAGCAAGTGCGATTTGGGTGACACCTTTGAGGACTGGAGTATTTGTGATGTTGAAGTTGATGTGGAGGAGAGCCCACTTAAAGGAGCACTTGATATCCGTTGAAGCACCTGCTGTTTTTGTGCCTCATCTGGAATTTGTAGCGATTGGCGTGGCCGTAAGAAAGGGATCTTATCACATTGTCCGCTAAAAGAAGTAGACATTTTAGTTTGGCTGGAAGATGGTCTTTCTTCTGCAGATGTTACTGTTGCTTTAACACCTACCCCACGGACACAACCTTTTTTCCCCTTCCCAACACGCCTATTCCCCTTTCCACCAGCAGCAGGCCTTTTTCCACTCATTTTGGTGGTTAACTAATTCACAACTCTGGAGTTGTTTGCACAAAAAAACAATGGATGGTAACCGAGCAGAGCTGAGTGGCCAAACTGTGGTATTAGGCCAAAACTATTGGCTGGGTTAGATGCAGAAAAAAATTATTTTGAATTTGCAACCTGATGGAGGTCAGTATAGATGGACTAATAGAGAAAGTCCGACACACTACTAGAAGGCCAAATATTTTTTCAGAGGTAGATGCAGAAAAAAATATATTCAGTTTGCAACCTGATGGAGGTCAGTATAGATGGACTAATAGAACAAGTCCCACACACTGCTAGAAGCCCAAATATTTTTTCAGAGGTACTGTAGATGCAGATAAAAATTAGTTTTAATTTGCAACCTGATGGAGGTCAGTATAGATGGACTAATAGAGAAAGTCCGACACACTACTAGAAGGCCAAATATTTTTTCAGAGGTAGATGCAGAAAAAAATATATTCAGTTTGCAACCTGATGGAGGTCAGTATAGATGGACTAATACAACAAGTCCCGCACACAGCTAGAAGCCCAAATATTTTTTCAGAGGTACTGTAGATGCAGATAAAAATTATTTTTAATTTGCAACCTGATGGAGGTCAGTATAGATGGACTAATAGAGAAAGTCCGACACACTACTAGAAGGCCAAATATTTTTTCAGAGGTAGATGCAGAAAAAAATATATTCAGTTTGCAACCTGATGGAGGTCAGTATAGATGGACTAATAGAGAAAGTCCGACACACTACTAGAAGGCCAAATATTTTTTCAGAGGTAGATGCAGAAAAAAATATATTCAGTTTGCAACCTGATGGAGGTCAGTATAGATGGACTAATACAACAAGTCCCGCACACAGCTAGAAGCCCAAATATTTTTTCAGAGGTACTGTAGATGCAGATAAAAATTATTTTTAATTTGCAACCTGATGGAGGTCAGTATAGATGGACTAATAGAGAAAGTCCGACACACTACTAGAAGGCCAAATATTTTTTCAGAGGTAGATGCAGAAAAAAATATATTCAGTTTGCAACCTGATGGAGGTCAGTATAGATGGACTAATACAACAAGTCCCACACACAGCTAGAAGCCCAAATATTTTTTCAGAGGTACTGTAGATGCAGATAAAAATTAGTTTTAATTTGCAACCTGATGGAGGTCAGTATAGATGGACTAATAGAGAAAGTCCGACACACTACTAGAAGGCCAAATATTTTTTCAGAGCTAGATGCAGAAAAAAATTATATTCAGTTTGCAACCTGATGGAGGTCAGTATAGATGGATTAATAGAACAAGACCCACACACAGCTAGAAGCCCAATATTTTTTCAGAGGTACTGTAGATGCAGATAAAAATTAGTTTTAATTTGCAACCTGATGGAGGTCAGTATAGATGGACTAATAGAATGATGCTATGCCCAAAAGATTTTACTTCACTAGGTGCAGTAAAAAAATTGGTATTCTATACACAGGTGGTATATCTTGCAACACAGATAGGCTACTCCACTGACTAACACACTCTGCAATAGGCCAAAAAGGATTAGCTTTGCTAGATTCAGCCAAATGCTGTGAAAAAAACTTGCACAGCACTGGCACAGACCTGCCTGGCAAAAACTGATAGGAACTCATGTAACCTAGTCCTGAAAAGGACTCCAATTACAATTAGTCTTTACTCCCACAACCTATCTATTTAAGAGCACAGACCTCCCTGATAAAAGTCGTAGGAAATGCTGTAACCTAGTCCTTAAAAGGACTGCAATCACAACTATTCCCTACTCCCAAGCTATCTGTATATTTGTGCGAAAATTGGCTTGAAATTAACAAGGTATAGCGCACACAGCAACAGCGGTGCCGTCTAACACGCAGCTGCAGCAGTGAGAAAATGGTGGCGACGGGGAAAATGGCTTGGTCTTATAGGGCAAGGACATGTGACATACACTGCCAATCACACATGCCCTTGCTTGTGTGAAAAAAAGCACTTCGCTCCGTGTGTGCGCTGCTGATAGGCTGACAGATTGCACCTCCCCACTGTAAATGCGGGAAAGAGAAAAAAAAATGGAGATCTTCATTGTTCCTGCAGAGATCCATCCCCTGCCCCTCCCCCCGCCCCGCTGTACACTCAAACTGCGTATTAACATTAATTTTCATCATTACTGAGAAAAAATCCAGTTATGATTTTGGTGCACGAACAGTTATCGAACATAACCTCGAACAGCCGAATTTTTCTCAAATTGTTCGTGTTCGCCGAACGGCTCGAACACCGCCCAAAACAGCTCGAATTTGAGATTGGCGAACAGTTCGAGTAGAACAACGCTCATCTCTACTCCTAATGTAACTGCTTAAACTGTCTTAAATTGTAATGAATTTATTGTCTGTACATGTCCCCGCTTAATTGTAAAGTGCTGCGGAATATGCTGGCGCTATAAATAAAAAATTATTATTATTATTATTATTAAAAATTTGCATCAGAAGTATAAAGCAGCAGGAGCTTACACACACTGATCAGTAAACTGCATGGTGAAAGAAGTTGACGTGCCCTCAAGGCCGTGGGGTACTCGGCAGCCGGGCCTCTGGATGCCGGTTGGGGGATATCATAGTGGCTGGCCCGGTCAGTGACCCAGGGCGGTCAGTGCAAAAGGGGGATATTTTTAGAAAGTTCGTGATGTCACCTGTGGTGTCTGGTGAGGATCACCAGCGCTGCAACAGTCCTCTGAGGCAGATGTTAGGGCTGCTTGTGATGGGACGGCTCCCCACAGGTGGAGCAGGCCTCAGGGCAGTGAAGTGAGAGCGTGGGTTGCGCTGGGCGTTGTAGTGCAGGGGGAACAATGGCGCCGATGAAAGAATGGACGGAGGCAGTACAGTGCAGTCATCCGAGATTTTACTCACAGTTCTTCAGACAGTCCACAGGTGCACTGTACAGGTGAAGGCCTCCCGCTTCGCGCTGCGTTCACCAGGCAGGGGTTCAATCCTTCCTCAGGCAGCTTGGGAATACCTGGCAGAACCCCACTTTCTCATGTTCCTATTCTAACCGTCTTCACACTGGGTCTTTCTCCCTCCTGCCCTGCGCTGCCCACTCTGAATCCTGTTCGGGTACTCTGAAGTCCCTCCTGTCCGTCGGAGTTACACAGACTTGCTTGACCCTCAAGGGACTAGAATGCGGCTACGATCCCTCTGTCTTCTGACAGATGCGGGGCGTACGGGTGCCGTCCTGCGCGCTCCGTACCCCCTGGGATCCTTTCTTAGAACGGAGCCTACTCCCTGCTTCCCTCCGGGGCCTTCTGACCTGGCCCTACTTGTGGAGCAGAGCTCCTAATGAGACTCTGCTCCCAGACTGTTCTTCTGAACTGTCCCGAGCTGTTCTTCTGAACAGCTCTCACTTATCTGCTCATCTACTCAACTGTCCTGCCACCCTAAGATGGCTTCCCTATTTATACTCCTACCAAAGTGCTTCCTCTAACTACTTCCTCCACCCACACCCACTACTGGTTCCCCCTACCTTTGGGTTCCCCCCACTCCAGCCAGGGTCAGGGCTCAGCAGCTGCGCTCTGCATGTTGCCCTTCCAGCCGGCCTGGAGCAGTGTAGTGTTGGATGCAGGTGTTGGGGTTCCGGGCAGCACTCCCTCCTTACCTGAGAGGAGACACCACACCTCTGGGTGAGGTGCAGTACCTCTGTGGCGACTGAACCCTCAGGGGCGCCACAAAGTCAAAGGGTGAAACCTGCTAAGCAGAGACAGCGTCTGGAGCCTGTAACCCAGATGAACATATACATATGGATTCAGTGAATGTATCAGGAGCTGTGAGTGACAGCCACCATAAACTGAGCAGAGTAATTTACCAGATTGCACAAGATATACCATATAAACTAAGCAGTGGGCACTGCAATGGCAGGAAGCCTAAGGCTAAGTGCCCACGATGCAGAAATGCTGCGGATTTTTCCTGAGCGTTTCTGCATCTCCCTGGCAGAAAAAAATGTATGTGGATTTTACATGCGTTTTTCTGCCAGGTAGAAGCGTTTGTGAAGCATTTTGAACATGCGATTTTGCATGAGGGGCTGACGTCAGCGGTCACGTGACCTGTCACATGACTAAATGACGTCATGGAAGGTCCTTTTACACCACCGCGAGCAGCCGAAGAGCCAGCAGCGCTGCCAGGAGCAGACAGGGGGCCATCAGAAGGTAAGTATATGTGTTTTTTTATTTTAATTATTTTTTAACTACAGGTACTATGATACCCGGGTCTGGAGGAGAGTCTCCTCTTCTCCAGACCCGGGTACCATCCGCGCATTGAATAGCATAATATCCGCATGTGTACGTGTAGTCATGCGGATGTTATGGGGTCCAATGCAAGTCAATGGCGGAGATTTCGCTACGATTCCGCAAAATGAATGGACATGCTGCGGATTTTTCCGCAATGATAATCCGCAGTGGAAATTTCTGCAGCATGTGCACAGCACATGCAGATTATCATTGGGAAACATGGCAGACAACTTAACAAGCATTTTTAATGCGTTTTCACGGTGGAAATGGTGCAGCGAAAATGCATTAAATCCTCATCGTGGATAGTTGAGGGATGAATGAGGTGTACTGCTTTAAAAGCCAAGTCCCGCAGGTAGAGCTGTCACGTGGGATGATGAGTCATAAATCATGTGGGATAAGTGCGTCTGGTTGTGGCCATCAGCGTCATCGAAACAGGACGCTGCAGAAACAGCTGGATGGCTTAGTGAAGGCAGAGAAGCAGCTCCATCTACCACTTTACATGACACATAGATGGCATTCAAGTAGAGATGAGTGGATTGATTGGCGAATTTCCTGAAATTAAGATTTGATTCACAAGTGCCCCATGCCATTTCACACACTGCTGAAGCATCAGAGAGCAGGCTAACATCAATGGATTCCTCTCTCCTGTAGAGTGTAAGCTCTTATGGTCAGCAGGGTCATCTCTCTCCTGTAAAGTGTAAGCTTTTATGGTCAGCAGGGTCCTCTCTCTCTCCTGTAGAGTGTAAGCTCTTATGGTCAGCAGGGTCCTCTCTCTCCTGTAAAGTGTAAGCTTTTATGGTCAGCAGGGTCCTCTCTCTCTCCTGTAGAGTGTAAGCTCTTATGGTCAGCAGGCTCCTCTTTCTCTCTCTCCTGTAGAGTGTAAGCTCTTATGGTCAGCAGGCTCCTCTTTCTCTCTCTCTCCTGTAGAGTGTAAGCTCTTATGGTCAGCAGAGTCCTCTCTCTCCCTTCTGTAGAGTGTAAGCTCTTATGGTCAGCAGGCTCCTCTTTCTCTCTCTCTCTCCTGTAAAGTGTAAGCTCTTATGGTCAGCGGGGTCCTCTCTCTCCTGTACAGTGTAAGCTCTTATGGTCAGCAGGGTCCTCTCTCTCTCCTGTGGAGTGTAAGCTCTTATGGTCAGTGGGGTCCTCTCTCTCTCTCTCCTGTAGAGTGTAAGCTCTTAGGATCAGCGGGGTCCTCTGTCTCTCTCTTCTGTAGAGTGTAAACTCTTAGGGCTAGCATGTTCTTCTTTCCTCCATGTGTATTTTACAAGCAAGACATGTATTTTACAATCTTACCAGTACTGGGGTTCATGAAAATGTAATCACCAAAAAACAAATTTTTAGGGAAAATTCAGCAAAATCTGCGAATTTTAATTTCAAAAGTTTCACTTATCTCTACATCCAAGTGCTGCTTGATTTTTTCACAGACCTATTGCTTTGAATGGGCGAGTTTCATCCATGGCTCAAATCAAAAACGGACACTCAATAAAAAAACACAGACGTGATCAGCCCCATTAACTATAATGGTTGCTTGTTCTAGCCATGAAAAATCAGGTCCTGGTGCTTCTCGCCCAGAGGCACCAAGATGGTAGGAAGATTTGTTTAAGCATTGGGAAACAAGAGTTTCAATTTTTGACTCTGACTAAAAGATTGAAGGGGGACCTTTTAGGTGTAAAAAATGTGGTTTTACTTTATATACAGTACAGACTAGTGTTGAGCATTCCGATACTGAAATATTGGGTATCGGCCGATATTCGCGGTATCGGAATTCCGATACTTAATTCCGATACTTTTACAATATCGAATACCGGAATCGGAAGTTCCCATAATGCCTGCGCTCTGCAGTGTCTCTGAAGGATGACAAGCAGGATGGCAGCGCTCAGCTGCGATCCAGCCTGTCATCAGAATGCCATCCCAGCGTGGGAGAATTCTCCTGATTGTTTAAAAGCCGGCGGGCGGTAAAAAGCCGCCGGCTTTTAAACAATCACACAGCCCCATACTGCTTCCCCGCAGCCTCCCACCACGATCCTCCGCTCCCCTCGCCACCTCCCTGATGGTAAGTTAGGACCGGGCGGGGAGCGCAGCACCAAGGAGCGGGGAGCGAAGGACCTGGGCGGGGAAGCCGGAGGTGAAAAGACTTCACCGCCGGCTTTCCCGTTCTGTGCTGCGCTTTCCCGCCGATTATTTCAAATGAACAGCTGAGGTATCAGGTGATGCCGATCAGCTGTTCATTTGAAGTAGCCGCGGTGCCCTCAGAGGGTTCATGTGAGTTCATGCTTGACTGCATGAACTCACATGAACTTTCCCACGGCCGCACAGGTCAGCCACACCTCGCAGACCATCAGACCCATCATGATTGGTGTGTGCGCGATGTCTGTGCGATGTGTGCGGGTGTGCGCGATG
Source organism: Phyllobates terribilis (assembly GCF_046119375.1). Taxonomy (NCBI): domain Eukaryota; kingdom Metazoa; phylum Chordata; class Amphibia; order Anura; family Dendrobatidae; genus Phyllobates; species Phyllobates terribilis. Next base: position 71,982,243 of record NW_027362762.1, read on the forward strand.
TGTGCGGGTGTGTGCGGTGTCTGTGCGATGTCTGCGGTGTCTGTGCGATGTCTGCGGGTGTGTGTGTGCAGGCAGACATAGGCCGATGTGACACTACTACTCCCATCGGCCTATGTCTGTCCCCCGTCCACTCGTGCCAGCAGGATCAGCTTGATGGGAGCAGTAGTTCCCATCAGCCTGATCCTGCTATTTAAACTGCCCCATGTGTTATTTTTGCCCCTATACGTGTTTTTTTAGGCCCCCATATATATTTGTTTTTGGTCCCCAATAAATTTTAAATACATGTCATTGGTGGCCAGTGGTTACCTAAAATAAATTAGTTTATACATTACCTGTCCCCGCCGATCGCCACCTAAAATAAAGTAAAAAATAAAAAACTACACCTATACTCACCTAGACACCTAATTCACAGAAGCCATCGATCTCCTGTAATAAAATAATAAACCACAACCTTATCCTTACCCCTCCGTAGTAGTCCACGAGTGTCCCACGATGATCTCCAGTTTAGAGCCGCCACATAGAATGTGACCGCTCTGAACCGCTGCTGCTGCTAGAATGATGGGGCCGTAAAGCAGCCCCGTCATTGCATAAGCGGGTTCGCCGGAGTTCAGGCAGCGCTGCTCCGGTCAGCTCCTTTACGGCCCTGCAGTATCGTGAGAAATTCCCACGGTACAGCAGAGCCGTAAGGGGGGTCTCCGGAGCTGCGCTGACAGAATGCACTCCGGTGACCTCAGTCAGTGGCTCCCGCTGCCGGGAGCGGACGTGTTCCCGGCAGCGTGAGCTTACAGCAGCCATGCACAGCTGTCACCATCTCCAGATGTGACAGCTGTGCATGGGAGATCAGCGCAGGAACGTGGACCGGTAACTATTTTTTTTTAGCAAACTAAGAATTAAATAAAATGGTGTGTTTTATTTCAAATAAATTATTTTTTTCTGGGTGTAGTGTGTGTTTTTTCTTTTTAACACTTTGTAGGTTAGTAATGGGGGTGTCTTATAGACGCCCATCATTACTAACCTGGGCTTCATGGCAGCTGTCGCTGACATGAACCCCACCACTATTACCCCACTGCCACCGCACCAGGGCAGCGTGGAAGAGCGAGGCTAAGTGCCAGAGTTGGCGCATCCTATGGTTGCGCCATTTCTGGGACGGCTGACGGCTGGTGTTTCTAGCCTGGGAGGGGGCCAATATTCATGGCACCCTTCCTGGGCTATTAATATCAGCCCCCAGCTGTCTGCCTAGCCTTTGCTATCTATTAAAATAGGGGGGACCCCACGTCATTTTTTTGGGGGGTCTCCCATTTTAATAGCTAGTAAAGGCTAGGTATTCAGCTGGGGGCTGATATTAGTAGCCTGGGAAGCTCCGTGGGTATTACCCCCTTCCCAGGCTTCAAACATCTGCCCCAGCTGTCTGCTTAACCTCCGCTAGAGACTAATATTATGGGGGATCCCACGCCAATTTTTTTTTTAATAAATCCTTTATTTTAACACTAAATGACAAGTACAGTAACCAACACTATCACTGTACTTATTATATGTGACTGACATGTTTCTATCTATCTAATCTATGTGTGATGCTCTATTCTTTCTGTTATAAATTGTCGGGTACCGCTGCTGAAATGCCGGCCGGCTTTTTTAAAGAGACGGTGCATGAAAACACTATTATTTTTTTTAATAAATCCTTTACACTAAATGACAAGTACAGTAAGCAACACTGTCACTGTACTTCATATATATGTGACTGACATGTTTCTATTTATCTAATCTATGTGTGAAGCTCTATTCTTTCTGTTCTAAATTGTCGGGTACCGGTGTATGCCGCTGCTGAATTGCCGGCTTTTCATGTTTCACTGTGAGCACTGTTCCCATCGATTTGGGCAACCACCTCCCCTAATACATTCTACATTATTGTTAGTTGTTTTCCTTCATGTAGAATTAACCTACAAGGAAAGAAAGGGTTTATTTTCATTCCGATATTTGTGTCCCATTGACTTGCATTGGTTATCGGTATCGGAATCGGCGATATCCGATACTTTTTGGGTATCGGCCTGATCCAATCCGATCCGATATTTCCTGATATCGGAAGGTATCGCTCAACACTAGTACAGACCAAAAGTTTGGACACACCTTCTCATTTAAAGATTTTTCTGTATTTTCATGACCATTAAAATTGTACATTCACACTGAAGGCATCAAAACTATAAATTAACACATATGGAATTAATTATATACTTAACAAAAAAGTGTGAAACAAATGAAAATATGTCTTATATCCTAGGTTCTTCAAAGTAGCCACCTTTTGCTTTGATGACTACTTTGCACACTCTTAGCATTCTCTTGATGAGCTTCAAGAAGTAGTCACCGGAAATGGTTTTCACTTCACAGGTGTGCCCTGTCAGGTTTAATAAGTGGGATTTCTTGCCTTATAAATGGGGTTGGGACCATCAGTTGTGTTGTGCAGTAGTCAGGTGGATACACAACTGATAGTCCTACCAAATAGACTGTTAGAATTTGTATTATGGCAAGAAAAAAGCAGCTAAGTAAAGAAAAACGAGTGGCCATCATTACTTTAAGAAATGAAGGTCAGTCAGTGCTAAAAATTGGGAAAACTTTGAAAGTGTCCCCAAGTGCAGTTGCAAAAACCATCAAGGCTACAAAGAAACTGGCTCACATGAGGACCGCCCCAGGAAAGGAAGACCAAGAGTCACCTCTACTTCTGAGGATAAGTTTCTCCGAGTCACCAGCCTCAGAAATCGCAGGTTAACAGCAGCTCAGATTAGAGACCAGGTCAATGTCACACAGAGTTCTAGCAGCAGACACATCTCTTCAACAACTGTTAAGAGGAGACTTTGTGCAGCAGGCCTCCATGGTAAAATAGCTGCTAGGAAACCACTGCTAAGGACAGGCAACAAGCAGAAGAGACTTGTTTGGGCTAAAGAACACAAGGAATGGACATTAGACCAGTGGAAATCTGTGCTTTGGTCTGATGAGTCCAAATTTGAGATCTTTGGTTCCAACCACCGTGTCTTTGTGCGACGCAGAAAAGGTGAACGGATGGACTCTACATGCCTGGTTCCCACCGTGAAGCATGGAGGAGGATGTGTGATGGTGTGGGGGTGCTTTGCTGGTGACACTGTTGGGGATTTATTCAAAATTGAAGGCATACTGAACCAGCGTGGCTACCACAGCATCTTGCAGCGGCATGCTATTCCATCAGGTTTGCGTTTAGTTGGACCATCATTTATTTTTCAACAGGACAATGACCCCAAACACACCTCCAGGCTGTGTAAGGGCTATTTGACCAAGTAGGAGAGTGATGGGGTGCTACTCGAGATGACCTGGCCTCCACAGTCACCAGACCTGAACCCAATCGAGATGGTTTGGGATGAGCTGGACCGCAGAGTGAAGGCAAAAGGGCCAACAAGTGCTAAGCATCTCTGGGAACTCCTTCAAGATTATTGGAAGACCATTTCCGGTGACTACCTCTTGAAGCTCATCAAGAGAATGGCAAGAGTGTGCAAAGCAGTCATCAAAGCAAAAGGTGGCTACTTTGAAGAACCTAGAATATAAGACATATTTTCAGTTGTTTCACACTTTTTTGTTAAGTATATAATTCCACATGTGTTAATTCATAGTTTTGATGCCTTCAGTGTGAATGTACAATTTTCATGGTCATGAAAATACAGAAAAATCTTTAAACGAGAAGTTGTATCCAAACTTTTGGTCTGTACTGTAGATGTTGTGATATATGACATTTCTACACATTCTTTAGCCGCTGATCGAGTGAAAGTAGTTCTGCTTATGCTTGTATTACTACAGATCAGCTTACTACTAGTGTTGAGCCACCCCCGTAGTGTTCGAGTTCGGTTCGGTTCGTCGAACACCCGTGTGTTCGCCGAACTGTTCGTCGAACTGTTCGTCGAACACCTTCGAACACCGTTAAAACCAATGGCAGGCAAACAAAAACACATAGAAACACATAGAAAACACCTTCAAAGGTGTCCAAAAGCTGACAAACTGCTCAGAAGACACAACTAAAACATGGAAAAGTGACAAGTACATATAGTCATGCGAAAAGAAAAGAGGTGGAGGAGTAAAAGGAGGGGGAGACACAAATATAGGCATGTCATGCCCTTCTAAAATCCAAAAAGTGAGAAGCCGACACGTTCAGTCCGCTCCTGCCCTTGCCACCTCCGTGTCGCCGGGTTTGTGCCAGAGCCGCGGTGAACCCTGACGGCCAGCCCCCCTCTCCCAATACTGGTGCCTGTCCGCTGGTGGGTCGAGCGAGCCCCCCTGTGGTGGAGGCAGCTCTAAGCTTTTTAATTTAAATTGTCTCTCTAATTTGAATGAATACACTTTAAATCCATTTACAAGGATCTATTGGAGGGCAAGTCTCATGCCAGCAGCCGCGTAATTCCAGCTCCAGTAGCGTCCACTAAAGCTGCTGCAGTTAAAAAGCTTTTATAAGGATCGAGCTCGGCTGTCCACCGCAAGGCATCCTACTGCCAGTCCCAGCCCCTATGCCTTGGGGTGCCTCCTGATGCTCTTCACTGAGTATCCCGTGGTCCCGAAGCATTTCCTTTGAAAAAATTAAGTGTCCAAACTACAGGTGGTGTAGCTTGCTTAACAGCCGGGATAATCCGCTGACTAGCAGACACTGCTACTAGGCACAAAGTATTTCCTGGGCTAGATGCAGTTAAAAATTTGTAATTAGATACTCTCGTTGGATGCTGAGAAAGCATTCCATAGAGTCTCCTGGCACGCCATATATGATTCTCTTAAAAAGCTTGGGGTAGGGGTCTAGGGGACCCTTTTATAGCCAAAATCACGGCCCTGTATCATAATGCGTCACCTAGGCTGAAGATAAATGAAACTGTAGCACCCTGAGGGCTCGGTTGCTACAGAGGTATTGCACCTCACCCAGAGGTGTGATATCTCACTCTCAGGTAAGGATGGAGTGTGGATCAGGACCCGACACCTGCATGCATTACACCACATTGCCGTGGGGCAGGGCGACCAATATGCCTCTGAGATGGGCACGACAGTCCCTGTCCCTGGCTGGAGTGGGGGGAGGGAACACTGAGGAAGGGGAACCCTGTAGTGCAGGAGCAGGGAGGAAGCAGTTCCTGGGTGCATTGAGAAGGGAGTATAAAAGGTGGGCACCATCTTAGTTCAGTGCAGAGAAGTCTGATCAGAAGTGGCAGGGAGCAGGGGCTCTGCATGAGCTCTGCTCCGGAGGCGGGCCTAGTAACAGAGGCCCAGGCCTGGAAGAGGGAGAAGGAAGGAAGAGGAGCGGAGAAGGCTCCAGGAACGAGGAATGAAGGGATCCCAGGGGTGCGGACGGGCGAGTCGCCACCGCATGCCCGAATCCACCTGCGTGGAGGGGTCAGGCCAAAGGGGGAGACCAGTCCCCGAAACTAGTGGAGGCAGGAAACGACCCTCAGCTAGAAACCGGAGGCTCTGACATTTTATGTGGCGCAGCCCCTCGCTACACCCGCTAGGAAGGCACCACATAGGGTCAGGGAAACTGGCGCCAAGTTTACCAAGAGGAGGCCCGAGGCAGCCGGACAGAAGGGTTGGTAAGAAAGGCCAGACAAAGGACACACAAAGGGGGTCCTGTGAAGCGCTCCAAAGTTATCTGGGAGTTGTCTGAGCCCCTCACCTGGTGAGCACAGTACGACGTGGGCAGCCGTTACCTGCAGACGTGGTCTGGATAATAAGAACTGTGAGTAAAGGCCCTGGACTGCATCACTGACTCTGTGTCGTTACTGCTGCTGCCCTGCACCATCACCCCCATCCTCCGCATACACTGCCCTGAGGCTATACTCCTCTCGTGGGGAGTTATGCTACGCTCTGCTGCACCCACAACACCAGCCTCAGCGGTCTGCCCTGAAGCGGCGGTTCACTCTGACCGCAATCCACGGGTGGCGTAGTCGGACATTTAAACATCAAAACCACATAAATAGTTCCGCCACTGGTTTGACCACCCTGAGCCACGGAACCGGGTCGCCGCCACGAAGACTACAACCACCAGCATCCACCAAAAAGGGTCCGGCTCCGGGTGTCCCAAGGCCCAGGGGGTGCATCAGAACATTTTCATCACCTTTCACAATCACCAATGGGACAAGGCAGGGATGTCTTCTGTCCCCTCTCTTATACATCCTAGTGACGGAGCACCTGCTCTCATCAATTCGCCATAACCCCAATACAGTTATATGAAAAAGTTTGGGCACCCCTATTAATCTTAAGCTTAATGTTTTATAAAAATTGGTGTTTTTGCAACAGCTATTTGAGTTTGATATATGTAATAACTGTTGGACACGTAATGTTTCTGCCTTGAAATGAGGTTTATTGTACTAACAGAAAATGTGCAATCTGCATTCAAACAAAATTTGACAGGTGCATAAGTATGGGCACCCTTATCATTTTCTTGTTTTAAATACTCCTACCTACTTTTAACTGACTTACTAAAGCACTTTTTTTGGTTTTGTAACCTCATTGAGCTTTGAACTTCATAGCCAGGTGTATGCAATCATGAGAAAAGCTACTTAAAGTGGCCACTTGCAAGTTGTTCTCCTGTTTGAATCTCCTCTGAAGAGTGGCATCATGGGCTCCTCAAAACAACTGCCAAATGATCTGAAAACAAAGATTATTCAACATAGTTGTTCAGGGGAAGGATACAAAAAGCTGTCTCAGAGATTTAACCTGTCAGTTTCCACTGTGAGGAACATAGTAAGGAAATGGAAGAACACAGGGACAGTTCTTGTTAAGGCCAGAAGTGGCAGGCCAAGAAAAACATCAGAAAGGCAGAGAAGAAGAATGATGAGATCAGTCAAGGACAATCCTCAGACCACCTCCAGAGAGCTGCAGCATCAACTTGCTGCAGATGGTGTCACTGTGCATCGGTCAACTATACAACGCACTTTGCACAAGGAGAAGCTGTATGGGAGAGTGATGCGAAAGAAGCCGTTTCTGCAAGCACGCCACAAACAGAGTCGGCTGAGGTATGCAAAAGCACATTTGGGGAAGCCAATTTCTTTTTGGAAGAAGGTCCTGTGGACTGATGAAACCAAGATTGAATTGTTTGGTCATACAAAAAGGCGTTATGCATGGCGGCAAAAAACACAGCATTCCAAGAAAAACGCTTCCCACCCACAGTAAAATTTGGTGGAGGTTCCATCATGCTTTGGGGCTGTGTGGCCAATGCCGGCACCGGGAATCTTGTTAAAGTTGAGGGACGCATGGATTCCACTCAGTATCAGCAGATTCTTGACAATAATGTTCAAGAATCAGTGATAAAGTTGAAGTTACGCAGGGGATGGATCTTTCAGCAAGACAATGATCCAAAACACCGCTCCAAATCTACTCAGGCATTCATGCAGAGGAACACTTACAATGTTCTGGAATGGCCATCCCAGTCCCCAGACCTGAATATCATTGAACATCAGCGGGATCATTTGAAGAGGGCTGTCCATGCTCGGCAACCATCAAACTTAACTGAACTGGAATTGTTTTGTAAAGAGGAATGGTCAAAAATACCTTCATCCAGGATCCAGGAACTCATTAAAAGCTACAAGAAGCGACTTGAGGCTGTTATTTTTGCAAAAGGAGGATCTACTAAATATTAATGTCACTTTTCTGGTGAGGTGCCCATACTTATGCACCTGTCAAATTTTGTTTGAATGCAGATTGCACATTTTCTGTTAGTACAATAAACCTCATTTCAAGGCAGAAACATTACTGTGTCCAACAGTTATTACATATATCAAACTGAAATAGCTGTTGCAAAAACACCAATTTTTATAAAACATTAAGCTTAAGATTAATAGGGGTGCCCAAACTTTTTCATATAACTGTATTAGGTGGATTGAGGTGGGAGGCACCGAGTACAAGTGCTCTCTATTTGCTGATGATGTCCTAGTATATATCACTCAATCACATATATCCATCCATGCTGTTATGGCTGAAATAGATCACTTTGTTACATGGTCAAATTTTAAAATCAATGCAGCGAAGTCTGAGGCCCTCGATGTCTCCCTCCCCAAATCCATATAGGATTCCATCCAGTCCAACTTTCCCTTTGCCTGGCACTCACAAGGTATCAAATACTTAGGAATTCCTATTCATAGAGACCTCTCCCATCTATGTTATCTTAATTTTGGGCCCTTTATTGAAAAACTCCATACAGACCACGGTTGGCAAGTTAGAACTGTAAGATTCACTACGTGAACCACTGGTGTTTTGTGGAAAAGCACATGTACACTGTGTTCCAAATTATTATGCAAAAAGTGTTTAGGAGTGATAAGGGAAGAATTTGTTTGTTTGTCAGTTAAACTCATTGATGGTGATGTGTGTCAGGGCTCTTTATATCACTGTAAGCAATTGCAGACACCTGTGCTAATTAGTTTGGCAGGTGTGTCCAATGAAAGGCAAGACTACTTAAGAAGGCTCTCTCACATTATTAAGCAGCCTACATTTTCTGCCAAAATGGGAAAGAAAAAGGATGTGTCGGCTGCTGAGAAGCAACAAATTGTGGAGTGTTTAGGTCAAGGCATGACTACAATCAACATTGTGCGATGATCAGGATGAAGTGTCTTGGCAATCAAGAAGTATGTAGCTGATTCACAGTACACACGTGTGCGTGCTGATAAGGGCAAATTGAGGACTCTTTCCTACAGGCAATTACGTCAGGTTAAAAGAGCAGCGGCAAAAAAGCCTTGTCATAGCAGCAGACAAGTTTTTGAAGCTGCTGGTGCCTCCAACGTCCCCCGAACAACAAGATGCAGGGTCCTTCAGAGGTTTGCAGCTGTGCATACGCCATCCTGTCGACCTCCTCTATCCACTTCACACAAGCAGAAATGGCTCCAGTGGGCTAAACATTACATGAAGACTGATTTCAAAACTGTTTTGTTCACGGATGAGTGCCGTGCAGCGCTCGATGGTCCAGATGGATGGAGTGGAGGATGGCTGGTTGATGGACACCCCACGCAAATACGGCTACAGCGCCAACAAGGAGGAGGTGGAGTAATGTTTTGGGCTGGAATCATGGGGAGAGAGATTGTCGGCCCCTTTAGGATCCCTGAAGGCGCTAAATATGAACTCCATAATGTATGTGGATTTTCTCAAACAGCACTTACTGCCATGGTTCAAGAAGAAGAACCGTGTATTTCACAGCAAGATCATTTTTTTGCATGATAATGCACCATCTCATGCTGCACATAAAACATCTGCATCTCTGGCTGATATGGGCTTAAAAGGGGACAAACTTATGGTGTGACCCCCATGCTCCCCTGACCTCTACCCCATTCAGAACCTCTGGAGCATCATCAAAAGGAGTGTCTCTGATGGCGGGAGGCAGTTCACATCTAAGCAACACCTCTGGGAGGGTATTCTGTCCTCATGCAAAACAATTGAAGCAGAAACCATCCAAAACCTGACAAATTCAATGGTCGAGAGAGTTCAGAAGCTCCTTTCGAACAAGGGGTCCTATGTGAAAATGTAACATCACCTAGAATAAAGTTTTGAGTTGAAAACTGTTTGATTTCAGTTTCTAATAACCTGCTAATGCTTATAATTTCAAAAATGACCATTTTTTTGGTCTTTATTAAAATGAAAAGGTTGATCAAAAAGTTTGGGGGATCTAAGAGTGTGGCAACCCAGTAGTCATGATTACTTCGAATTCTGACAATATGAGGGTCATATTGCAGGTAGTGCAGCAAGAAGGCACTTATGTGTCTTGCGCATCTCAGAGCCCCAAAATTATTTTCCGGGCTAGATGCAGCTAAAAATTATTATTAATTTTAAATCTGGTGGAGCTTAGTATAGATGGCCTAATAGGATCAGTGCTGCACACTGCTACAAAGCCCAAATTATTTTCCAGCCAAGATACAGATAAACATGATTAGTAATTTAAATCTGGTGGAGCTTATTATAGATGGCCTAATAGAATCAGTGCTGCACACTGCTACAAAGCCCAAATTATTTTCCAGCCAAGATACAGATAAACATGATTAGTAATTTGAAAGCTTAAAACGGTTGGTAGGGTGATTTTAACCAATCATCAAGCTTTTACTCTCCCCAGGATGACACAGGGGTAGAAAAGTCGTTTCGGATCCATGATTTGTTCATCTTTATGAACGTGAGTCTGTCTACATTATCAGTGGAGAGCCGCGTGCGCTTATCTGTCAGCACACCACCAGCAGCGCTGAACACACGTTCAGACAGAACGCTGGCTGCGGGGCATGACAAGATCTCCAAGGCGTAAGTGGCTAGCTCCGGCCATTTATCCAGATTGGAAGCCCAAAAAGAGCAAGGGTCCAGTGACACAGTCATGGCTTCAATGTTTACTTGGAGACACTCCTGTACCATCGTCTCTAGGCGTTGACTATGTGTCAGACTTCTTGTCTCCTGTGGCCTTGCAAAGGATGGGCTAAAAAAGTGGTGAAATGATTCCGCAAAATTGATGTTACCAGCAGATACTGTGGTTCTGTTACGGTTTGAGTGCTGAACACTTGACGGTCCCACGGTTGGCAAGTTGGAACTGTGAGATTCACTACGTGCACCACTGGTGTTTTGTGGAAAAGCACATGTAAGATTCTGCAACAGTCTCTGCTGATACTCCTGCATGCGTGCATCCCTTTCTATGGCAGGAATAATTTCGGCAAATTTACTTTTGTACCGGGGATCTAACAGTGTGGCAACCCAGTAGTCAGGATTATTTCTAATTCTCACAATTCGAGGGTCATGTTGCAGGTAGTGCAGCAAGAAGGCACTCATGTGTGTTGCGCATCCAGGAGCACCAAGTCCCTGTTGTGTTGGTGGCGAGGTAACAATGATGCTTCCTTCCTCTGTCCTCTCCCCCCAACCTCGCACAACAGAAATGTGATCAAGGTCTCCCTCATCTGATGAGTCTTCCATCAGTTCGTCCTCCACTTCTTCCTGGGCTCCTGCACCTTCCTCACTAGTTTGGCTGCTACCATGCGCCCTGGTAAAACCATCTCCCCCACCCTCACATGCCTGCCGCCTTGGTGCTGCCGAGCGTCTGGACCTTGCAGATGTTAGCCCTTCTGCATACAACTCCTCCTCCTCTACTTCCTCCACCTCCTCTTGTGCCACCACCTGACTCCGAATTCTGTTTAACATGTGCTCCAGCATGTAAATCACCGGAATAGTCATGCTGATAATGGCATCGTCAGTAGAGATGAGCGTTGTTCTACTCGAACTGTTCGCCAATCTCAAATTCGAGCTGTTTTGGGCGGTGTTCGAGCCGGTCGGCGAACACGAACAATTTGAGAAAAATTCGGCTGTTCGAGGTTATGTTCGATAACTGTTCGTGCACCAAAATCATAACTGGATTTTTTCTCAGTAATGATGAAAATTAATGTTAATACGCAGTTTGAGTGTACAGCGGGGCGGGGGGAGGGGCAGGGGATGGATCTCTGCAGGAACAATGAAGATCTCCATTTTTTTTTCTCTTTCCCGCATTTGCAGTGGGGAGGTGCAATCTGTCAGCCTATCAGCAGCGCACACACGGAGCGAAGTGCTTTTTTTCACACAAGCAAGGGCATGTGTGATTGGCAGTGTATGTCACATGTCCTTGCCCTATAAGACCAAGCCATTTTCCCCGTCGCCACCATTTTCTCACTGCTGCAGCTGCGTGTTAGACGGCACCGCTGTTGCAGTGTGCGCTATACCTTGTTAATTTCAAGCCAATTTTCGCACAAATATACAGATAGCTTGGGAGTAGGGAATAGTTGTGATTGCAGTCCTTTTAAGGACTAGGTTACAGCATTTCCTACGACTTTTATCAGGCAGGTCTGTGCTCTTAAATAGATAGATTGTGGGAGTAAAGACTAATTGTAATTGGAGTCCTTTTCAGGACTAGGTTACATCAGTTCCTATCAGTTTTTGCCAGGCAGGTCTGTGCCAGTGCTGTGCAAGTTTTTTTCACAGCATTTGGCTGAATCTAGCAAAGCTAATCCTTTTTGGCCTATTGCAGAGTGTGTTAATCAGTGGAGTAGCCTATCTGTGTTGCAAGATATACCACCTGTGTATAGAATACCAATTTTTTTACTGCACCTAGTGAAGTAAAATCTTTTGGGCATAGCATCATTCTATTAGTCCATCTATACTGACCTCCATCAGGTTGCAAACTGAATATAATTTTTTTCTGCATCTAGCTCTGAAAAAATATTTGGGCTTCTAGCAGTGTGTGGGACTTGGTCTATTAGTCCATCTATACTGACGTCCAGCAGGTTGCAAATTGAATATAATTTTTTTCTGCATCTAGCTCTGAAAAAATATTTGGGCTTCTAGCGGTGTGTGGGACTTGGTCTATTAGTCCATCTATACTGACCTCCATCAGGTTGCAAATTAAAAATAATTTTTTTCTGCATCTAGCTCTGAAAAAATATTTGGGCTTCTAGCGGTGTGTGGGACTTGGTCTATTAGTCCATCTATACTGACCTCCATCAGGTTGCAAATTAAAAATAATTTTTTTCTGCATCTAGCTCTGAAAAAATATTTGGGCTTCTAGCAGTGTGTGGGACTTGGTCTATTAGTCCATCTATACTGACCTCCATCAGGTTGCAAATTGAATAAAAAAAATTTCTGCATCTAGCTCTGAAAAAATATTTGGGCTTCTAGCGGTGTGTGGGACTTGGTCTATTAGTCCATCTATACTGACCTCCATCAGGTTGCAAATTAAAAATATTTTTTTTCTGCATCTAACCCAGCCAATAGTTTTGGCTTAATACCACAGTTTGGCCACTCAGCTCTGCTTGGTTACCATCCATTGTTTTTTTGTGCAAACAACTCCAGAGTTGTGAATTAGTTAACCACCAAAATGAGTGGAAAAAGGCCTGCTGCTGGTGGAAAGGGGAATAGGCGTGTTGGGAAGGGGAAAAAAGGTTGTGTCCGTGGGGTAGGTGCAGAAGAAAGACCATCTTCCAGCCAAACTAAAATGTCTACTTCTTTTAGCGGACAATGTGATAAGATCCCTTTCTTACGGCCACGCCAATCGCTACAAATTCCAGATGAGGCACAAAAACAGCAGGTGCTTCAACGGATATCAAGTGCTCCTTTAAGTGGGCTCTCCTCCACATCAACTTCAACATCACAAATACTCCAATCCTCAAAGGTGTCACCCAAATCGCACTTGCTTCCTCACAGCTCCCAAATCTCCAGCTGCCCGTCTGAGTATGAGGTAGAACAGATGGTTGAGTCTGCAGAGCTGTTTACTCATACTATAGCCTGGGAATCAGAGGTCGACTCCAGCGCTTCTGTGAATCCAGACGAGGAAATGATCTGCACTGATGCCCAGAATCTTTATGAGTCGGATCCAGGACCAGACGCAGAAGGTTCTGACCATAATGTAGACCCTCATTCCCAAACTGTAACTCCTGTTGGTGGAGACAATGAGGAAGACGATGATAAGACTCAAATACCTGATTGGAGCGACAACTTTAGTTTTTTGTCAGGGCAGGAACAGGTTGGCTCTGAGGACGACGGGTGTGATAACGCACAGGGTGATGATGATGAGGTCGGAGATCCCACTTACTGTCAACCCACAGTTAGCCAAGAGATGAGGTCAGCAGAGGAGGTGGAGGAAGATGCTAGTGACGACGAGGTCAGGTTGCGCCTTCCTGGACAGAGACGTAGTACTGGAAGCACGTCAACAACTGCATCCTCAAACACAACTCTGCCTCTCACCACAAGTCGTGGTGGCTCTTCAGGTCGCATGGGTGCTAAGCCTTGCATAGCCTGGGCATTTTTTCAGATCGATACAGATGACCCAACTCGTGTTATCTGTAACATTTGTCAGCAAAAGCTAAGTAGAGGCCAAAAAATACATAGTTTGAGTACTTCATGCATGAACCGGCACATGGACATGAAGCATAAGTTGCAGTGGGAAGCTCAGTGTGCTACAATGCGGTCTAGCCGGCCGGGCCAACCACCGTCTGCCATATCTTGTGCATCCGCGGCCTCTTCATCCTCTGTGACTGGGGGGACAGCAGTCACACCTGTTTTGGGGCGCAGACCTGCCACCTCTTTACCCGCAACAGCCAGCGTGATTGGCAGGTCATCATTTTCTTTGGAGGTGGTAACACCAGCTGGTCTTGAGCGCTGTCCGACATCGATAGCACCACCTTTGGATCAAGGCAACCTAACATGTCCGCCTGCATCTTCCTCACAGACCGGCAGTTTGCCAGGGACACCCTTATCAACCCCGTCTAAGCACAATAGCCAGCCCTCGGTCCCTCAGATGTGGACAAGTAAAAGACCATTTCCTCCTAGCCATGAGAAAGCTAAGAGGTTGAATTTCACCATCTGCAAGCTCTTGGCTACAGAAATGCTGCCTTTCCGTCTGGTGGACATAGAGGATTTTCGAGACCTTATGTCCGTCGCAGTGCCCCAGTACCAGATGCCCAGTCGGCACTACTTCTCAAAGAAAGGTGTGCCTGCGCTCCACCAGCATGTCGCACACAACATCACCGCTTCTTTGAGAAACTCTGTGTGTGACAGGGTGCATTTCACCACAGACACTTGGACGAGTAGGCATGGACAGGGGCGTTACATGTCGCTGACTGGGCACTGGGTAACTATGGTGACAGCAGGACAAGGGGCTGCTGTCCAAGTCTTGCCGTCCCCACGAGTTGTGCGTCCATCCTCTTTATGTCATTTTTCCTCCACTGCTTCTGCCTCCTCAACCTCCTCTCAGTCTTCCACCTGCACCCAAAGCCTGTCTGGTCATGCCACAAGCTTTCTAACTGCGCAGAAGGGATCCTGCACACCTCCTTACTATGCTGGCAGTAGGGCTCAACGTCATCAGGCGGTTTTTACATTGAAATGTCTGGGAAATGTGAGTCACACAGCTGAGGAGTTGTGGTCAGCTCTGGAGAACCAATTTCATGAATGGTTGTCTCCACTGGACCTGAAACCAGGGAAGGCCGTGTGCGACAATGCTGCAAACCTGGGTGCGGCCCTTCGCCGGGGCAATGTCACACACGTGCCTTGTATGGCTCACGTGTTGAACCTGGTTGTCCAGCAATTTTTAGCCCACTATCCCAGACTAGATGGCCTTCTGCAGAGGGCACGGTCGCTGTGTGCTCACTTCCGCCGTTCGCATCCCGCAGCTCAGCGACTTACATCTCTACAGAAGTCGTTGGGCCTGCCACTTCACCGGCTAAAATGCGATGTGCCTACCCGGTGGAATTCAACTCTGCACATGTTGCAGCGACTGTGGCAGCACCGACAAGCCCTGGTGCAATACGTTCTGACGTATAGCCTGGGCCAACGAGATTCAGAGGTGGGGCAAATCACGCTGGAGGAGTGGTCTCAGATCAGGGACCTATGCACCCTTCTGCACAGTTTTGAAATGGCGACGAAGATGTTTAGTGCTGACGATGCCATTATCAGCATGACTATTCCGGTGATTTACATGCTGGAGCACATGTTAAACAGAATTCAGAGTCAGGTGGTGGCACAAGAGGAGGTGGAGGAAGTAGAGGAGGAGTTGTATGCGGAAGGGCTAACATCTGCAAGGTCCAGACGGTCGGCAGCACCAGGGCGGCAGGCATGTGAGGGTGGGGGAGATGATTTTACCAGGGCGCATGGTAGCAGCCAAACTAGTGAGGAAGGTGCAGGAGCCCAGGAAGAAGTGGAGGACGAACTGATGGAAGACTCATCAGATGAGGGAGACCTTGATCACATTTCTGTTGTGCGAGGTTGGGGGGAGAGGACAGAGGAAGGAAGCATGATTGTTACCTCGCCACCAACACAACAGGGACTTGGTGCTCCTGGATGCGCAACACACATGAGTGCCTTCTTGCTGCACTACCTGCAACATGACCCTCGAATTGTGAGAATTAGAAATAATCCTGACTACTGGGTTGCCACACTGTTAGATCCCCGGTACAAAAGTAAATTTGCAGAAATTATTCCTGCCATAGAAAGGGATGCACGCATGCAGGAGTATCAGCAGAGACTGTTGCAGAATCTTACATGTGCTTTTCCACAAAATACCAGTGGTGCACGTAGTGAATCTCACAGTTCCAACTTGCCAACCGTGGTCTGTATGGAATTGTTCAATAAAGGGCCCAAAATTAAGATAACATAGATGGGAGAGGTCTCTATGAATAGGAATTCCTAAGTATTTGATACCCTGTGAGGGCCAGGCAAAGGGAAAGTTGGACTGGATGGAATCCTATATGGATTTAGGGAGGGAGACATCGAGGGCCTCAGACTTCGCTGCATTGATTTTAAAATTTTACCATGTAACAAAGTGATCTATTTCAGCCATAACAGCAGGGATGGATATATGTGATTGAGTGATATATACTAGGACATCATCAGCAAATAGAGAGCACTTGTACTCGGTGCCTCCCACCTCAATCCACCTAATATTGGGGTTATGGCGAATTGATGAGAGCAGGTGCTCCGTCACTAGGATGTATAAGAGAGGGGACAGAGGACATCCCTGCCTTGTCCCATTGGTGATTGTGAAAGGTGATGAAAATGTTCTGACGCACCCCCTGGGCCTTGGGACACCCGGAGCCGGACCCTTTTTGGTGGATGCTGGTGGTTGTAGTCTTCGTGGCGGCGATCCGGTTCCGTGGCTCAGGGCGGTCAAACCAGTGGCGGAACTATTTATGTGGTTTTGATGTTTAAATGTCCGACTACGCCACCCGTGGATTGCGGTCAGAGTGAACCGCCGCTACAGGGCAGACCGCTAAGGCTGGTGTTGTGGGTGCAGCAGAGCGTAGCATAACTCCCCACGGGAGGAGTATAGCCTCAGGGCAGTGTATGCGGAGGATGGGGGTGATGGTGCAGGGCAGCAGCAGTAACGACACGGAGTCAGTGATGCAGTTCAGGGCCTTTACTCACAGTTCTTATTATCCAGACCACGTCTGCAGGTAACGGCTGCCCACGTCGTACTGTGCTCACCAGGTGAGGGGCTCAGACAACTCCCAGATAACTTTGGAGCGCTTCACAGGACCCCCTTTGTGTGTCCTTTGTCTGGCCTTTCTTACCAACACTTCTGTCCGGCTGCCTCGGGCCTCCTCTTGGTAAACTTGGCGCCAGTTTCCCTGACCCTATGTGGTGCCTTCCTAGCGGGTGGAGCAAGGGGCTGCGCCACATAAAATGTCAGAGCCTCCGGTTTCTAGCTGAGGGTCGTTTCCTGCCTCCACTAGTTCGGGGACCGGTCTCCCCCTTTGGCCTGACCCCTCCACGCAGGTGGATTCGGGCGTGCGGTGGCGACTCGCCCGTCCGCACCCCTGGGATCCCTTCATTCCTCGTTCCTGGAGCCTTCTCCGCTCCTCTTCCTTCCTTCTCCCTCTTGCAGGCCTGGGCCTCTGTTACTAGGCCCGCCTCCGGAGCAGAGCTCATGCAGAGCCCCTGCTCCCTGCCACTTCTGCTTAGACTTCTCTGCACTGAACTAAGATGGTACCCACCTTTTATACTCCCTTCTCAATGCACCCAGGAACTGCTTCCTCCCTGCTCCTGCACTGCAGGGTTCCCCTTCCTCAGTGTTCCCTCCCCCCACTCCAGCCAGGGACAGGGACTGTCGTGCCCATCTCAGGGGCATATTGGTCGCCCTGCCCCACGGCAATGTGGTGTAATGCATGCAGGTGTCGGGTCCTGATCCACACTCCATCCTTATCTGAGAGTGAGATATCACACCTCTGGGTGAGGTGCAATACGTCTGTAGCAACCGAGCCCTCGGTGCTACAGTTCCATTTATCTTCAGCCTAGGTGACGTATTGTGATACAGGGCCGTGATTTTGGCTATAAAAGGGTCCCCTAGACCCCTACCCCAAGCTTTTTAAGAGAATCATATATGGCGTGCCAGGAGACTCTATGGAATGCTTTCTCAGCATCCAACGAGAGTATCTACTTACAAATTTTTAACTGCATCTAGCCCAGGAAATACTTTGTGCCTAGTAGCAGTGTCTGCTAGTCAGCGGATTATCCCAGCTGTTAAGCAAGCTACACCACCTGTAGTTTGGACACTTAATTTTTTCAAAGGAAATGCTTCGGGACCACGGGATACTTAGTGAAGAGCATCAGGAGGCACCCCAAGGCATAGGGGCTGGGACTGGCACTAGGATGCCTTGCGGTGGACAGCCGAGCTCGATCCTTATAAAAGCTTTTTAACTGCAGCAGCTTTAGTGGACGCTACTGGAGCTGGAATTACGCGGCTGCTGGCATGAGACTTGCCCTCCAATAGATCCTTGTAAATGGATTTAAAGTGTATTCATTCAAATTAGAGGGTCAATTTAAATTAAAAAGCTTAGAGCTGCCTCCACCACAGGGGGGCTCTCTCGACCCACCAGCGGACAGGCACCAGTATTGGGAGAGGGGGGCTGGCCGTCAGGGTTCACCGCGGCTCTGGCACAAACCCGGCGACACGGAGGTGGCACGGGCAGGAGCGGACTGGCCGTCTCGGCTTCTCACTTTTTGGATTTTAGAAGGGCATGACATGCCTATATCTGTGTCTCCCCCTCCTTTTACTCCTCCACCTCTTTTCTTTTCGCATGACTATATGTACTTGTCACTTTTCCATGTGTTAGTTGTGTCTTCTGAGCAGTTTGTCAGCTTTTGGACACCTTTGAAGGTGTTTTCTATGTGTTTCTATGTGTTTTTGTTTGCCTGCCATTGGTTTTAACGGTGTTCGAAGGTGTTCGACGAACAGTTCGACAAACAGTTCGGCGAACACACGGGTGTTCGACGAACCGAACCGAACTCGAACACTACGGGGGTGGCTCAACACTAATCGTCAGTAGAGATGAGCGTTGTTCTACTCGAACTGTTCGCCAATCTCAAATTCGAGCTGTTTTGGGCGGTGTTCGAGCCGGTCGGCGAACACGAACAATTTGAGAAAAATTCGGCTGTTCGAGGTTATGTTCGATAACTGTTCGTGCACCAAAATCATAACTGGATTTTTTCTCAGTAATGATGAAAATTAATGTTAATACGCAGTTTGAGTGTACAGCGGGGCGGGGGGAGGGGCAGGGGATGGATCTCTGCAGGAACAATGAAGATCTCCATATTTTTTTCTCTTTCCCGCATTTGCAGTGGGGAGGTGCAATCTGTCAGCCTATCAGCAGCGCACACACGGAGCGAAGTGCTTTTTTTCACACAAGCAAGGGCATGTGTGATTGGCAGTGTATGTCACATGTCCTTGCCCTATAAGACCAAGCCATTTTCCCCGTCGCCACCATTTTCTCACTGCTGCAGCTGCGTGTTAGACGGCACCGCTGTTGCTGTGTGCGCTATACCTTGTTAATTTCAAGCCAATTTTCGCACAAATATACAGATAGCTTGGGAGTAGGGAATAGTTGTGATTGCAGTCCTTTTAAGGACTAGGTTACAGCATTTCCTACGACTTTTATCAGGCAGGTCTGTGCTCTTAAATAGATAGATTGTGGGAGTAAAGACTAATTGTAATTGGAGTCCTTTTCAGGACTAGGTTACATCAGTTCCTATCAGTTTTTGCCAGGCAGGTCTGTGCCAGTGCTGTGCAAGTTTTTTTCACAGCATTTGGCTGAATCTAGCAAAGCTAATCCTTTTTGGCCTATTGCAGAGTGTGTTAGTCAGTGGAGTAGCCTATCTGTGTTGCAAGATATACCACCTGTGTATAGAATACCAATTTTTTTACTGCACCTAGTGAAGTAAAATCTTTTGGGCATAGCATCATTCTATTAGTCCATCTATACTGACCTCCATCAGGTTGCAAACTGAATATAATTTTTTTCTGCATCTAGCTCTGAAAAAATATTTGGGCTTCTAGCAGTGTGTGGGACTTGGTCTATTAGTCCATCTATACTGACCTCCATCAGGTTGCAAATTAAAAATAATTTTTTTCTTCATTTAGCTCTGAAAAAATATTTGGGCTTCTAGCAGTGTGTGGGACTTGTTCTATTAGTCCTTCTATACTGACCTCCAGCAGGTTGCAAATTGAATATAATTTTTTTCTGCATCTAGCTCTGAAAAAATATTTGGGCTTCTAGCGGTGTGTGGGACTTGGTCTATTAGTCCATCTATACTGACCTCCATCAGGTTGCAAATTAAAAATAATTTTTTTCTGCATCTAGCTCTGAAAAAATATTTGGGCTTCTAGCAGTGTGTGGGACTTGGTCTATTAGTCCATCTATACTGACCTCCATCAGGTTGCAAATTAAAAATAATTTTTTTCTTCATTTATCTCTGAAAAAATATTTGGGCTTCTAGCAGCGTGTGGGACTTGTTCTATTAGTCCATCTATACTGACCTCCATCGGGTTGCAAATTAAAAATAATTTTTATCTGCATCTAGCTCTGAAAAAATATTTGGGCTTCTAGCAGTGAGTGGGACTTGGTCTATTAGTCCATCTATACTGACCTCCATCAGGTTGCAAATTAAAAATAATTTTTTTCTGCATCTAGCTCTGAAAAAATATTTGGGCTTCTAGCAGTGTGTGGGACTTGGTCTATTAGTCCATCTATACTGACCTCCATCAGGTTGCAAATTGAATAAAAAAATTTTCTGCATCTAGCTCTGAAAAAATATTTGGGCTTCTAGCGGTGTGTGGGACTTGGTCTATTAGTCCATCTATACTGACCTCCATCAGGTTGCAAATTAAAAATAATTTTTTTCTGCATCTAGCTCTGAAAAAATATTTGGGCTTCTAGCAGTGTGTGGGACTTGGTCTATTAGTCCATCTATACTGACCTCCATCAGGTTGCAAATTAAAAATAATTTTTTTCTTCATTTAGCTCTGAAAAAATATTTGGGCTTCTAGCAGTGTGTGGGACTTGTTCTATTAGTCCTTCTATACTGACGTCCAGCAGGTTGCAAATTGAATATAATTTTTTTCTGCATCTAGCTCTGAAAAAATATTTGGGCTTCTAGCGGTGTGTGGGACTTGGTCTATTAGTCCATCTATACTGACCTCCATCAGGTTGCAAATTAAAAATAATTTTTTTCTGCATCTAGCTCTGAAAAAATATTTGGGCTTCTAGCGGTGTGTGGGACTTGGTCTATTAGCCCATCTATACTGACCTCCATCAGGTTGCAAATTAAAAATAATTTTTTTCTGCATCTAACCCAGCCAATAGTTTTGGCCTAATACCACAGTTTGGCCACTCAGCTCTGCTCGGTTACCATCCATTGTTTTTTTGTGCAAACAACTCCAGAGTTGTGAATTAGTTAACCACCAAAATGAGTGGAAAAAGGCCTGCTGCTGGTGGAAAGGGGAATAGGCGTGTTGAGAAGGGGAAAAAAGGTTGTGTCCGTGGGGTAGGTGCAGAAGAAAGACCATCTTCCAGCCAAACTAAAATGTCTACTTCTTTTAGCGGACAATGTGATAAGATCCCTTTCTTACGGCCACGCCAATCGCTACAAATTCCAGATGAGGCACAAAAACAGCAGGTGCTTCAACGGATATCAAGTGCTCCTTTAAGTGGGCTCTCCTCCACATCAACTTCAACATCACAAATACTCCAGTCCTCAAAGGTGTCACCCAAATCGCACTTGCTTCCTCACAGCTCCCAAATCTCCAGCTGCCCGTCTGAGTATGAGGTAGAACAGATGGTTGAGTCTGCAGAGCTGTTTACTCATACTATAGCCTGGGAATCAGAGGTCGACTCCAGCGCTTCTGTGAATCCAGACGAGGAAATGATCTGCACTGATGCCCAGAATCTTTATGAGTCGGATCCAGGACCAGACGCAGAAGGTTCTGACCATAATGTAGACCCTCATTCCCAAACTGTAACTCCTGTTGGTGGAGACAATGAGGAAGACGATGATAAGACTCAAATACCTGATTGGAGCGACAACTTTAGTTTTTTGTCAGGGCAGGAACAGGTTGGCTCTGAGGACGACGGGTGTGATAACGCACAGGGTGATGATGATGAGGTCGGAGATCCCACTTACTGTCAACCCACAGTCAGCCAAGAGATGAGGTCAGCAGAGGAGGTGGAGGAAGATGCTAGTGACGACGAGGTCAGGTTGCGCCTTCCTGGACAGAGACGTAGTACTGGAAGCACGTCAACAACTGCATCCTCAAACACAACTCTGCCTCTCACCACAAGTCGTGGTGGCTCTTCAGGTCGCATGGGTGCTAAGCCTTGCATAGCCTGGGCATTTTTTCAGATCGATAAAGATGACCCAACTCGTGTTATCTGTAACATTTGTCAGCAAAAGCTAAGTAGAGGCCAAAAAATACATAGTTTGAGTACTTCATGCATGAACCGGCACATGGACATGAAGCATAAGTTGCAGTGGGAAGCTCAGTGTGCTACAATGCGGTCTAGCCGGCCGGGCCAACCACCGTCTGCCATATCTTGTGCATCCGCGGCCTCTTCATCCTCTGTGACTGGGGGGACAGCAGTCACACCTGTTTTGGGGCGCAGACCTGCCACCTCTTTACCCGCAACAGCCAGCGTGATTGGCAGGTCATCATTTTCTTTGGAGGTGGTAACACCAGCTGGTCTTGAGCGCTGTCCGACATCGATAGCACCACCTTTGGATCAAGGCAACCTAACATGTCCGCCTGCATCTTCCTCACAGACCGGCAGTTTGCCGGGGACACCCTTATCAACCCCGTCTAAGCACAATAGCCAGCCCTCGGTCCCTCAGATGTGGACAAGTAAAAGACCATTTCCTCCTAGCCATGAGAAAGCTAAGAGGTTGAATTTCACCATCTGCAAGCTCTTGGCTACAGAAATGCTGCCTTTCCGCCTGGTGGACACAGAGGATTTTCGAGACCTTATGTCCGTCGCAGTGCCCCAGTACCAGATGCCCAGTCGGCACTACTTCTCAAAGAAAGGTGTGCCTGCGCTCCACCAGCATGTCGCACACAACATCACCGCTTCTTTGAGAAACTCTGTGTGTGACAGGGTGCATTTCACCACAGACACTTGGACGAGTAGGCATGGACAGGGGCGTTACATGTCGCTGACTGGGCACTGGGTAACTATGGTGACAGCAGGACAAGGGGCTGCTGTCCAAGTCTTGCCGTCCCCACGAGTTGTGCGTCAATCCTCTTTATGTCATTTTTCCTCCACTGCTTCTGCCTCCTCAACCTCCTCTCGGTCTTCCACCTGCACCCAAAGCCTGTCTGGTCATGCCACAAGCTTTCTAACTGCGCAGAAGGGATCCTGCACACCTCCTTACTATGCTGGCAGTAGGGCTCAACGTCATCAGGCGGTTTTTACATTGAAATGTCTGGGAAATGTGAGTCACACAGCTGAGGAGTTGTGGTCAGCTCTGGAGAACCAATTTCATGAATGGTTGTCTCCACTGGACCTGAAACCAGGGAAGGCCGTGTGCGACAATGCTGCAAACCTGGGTGCGGCCCTTCGCCGGGGCAATGTCACACACGTGCCTTGTATGGCTCACGTGTTGAACCTGGTTGTCCAGCAATTTTTAGCCCACTATCCAAGACTAGATGGCCTTCTGCAGAGGGCACGGTCGCTGTGTGCTCACTTCCGCCGTTCGCATCCCGCAGCTCAGCGACTTACATCTCTACAGAAGTCGTTGGGCCTGCCACTTCACCGGCTAAAATGCGATGTGCCTACCCGGTGGAATTCAACTCTGCACATGTTGCAGCGACTGTGGCAGCACCGACATGCCCTGGTGCAATACGTTCTGATGTATAGCCTGGGCCAACGAGATTCAGAGGTGGGGCAAATCACGCTGGAGGAGTGGTCTCAGATCAGGGACCTATGCACCCTTCTGCACAGTTTTGAAATGGCGACGAAGATGTTTAGTGCTGACGATGCCATTATCAGCATGACTATTCCGGTGATTTACATGCTGGAGCACATGTTAAACAGAATTCGGAGTCAGGTGGTGGCAAAAGAGGAGGTGGAGGAAGTAGAGGAGGAGGAGTTGTATGCGGAAGGGCTAACATCTGCAAGGTCCAGACGGTCGGCAGCACCAGGGCGGCAGGCATGTGAGGGTGGGGGAGATGATTTTACCAGGGCGCATGGTAGCAGCCAAACTAGTGAGGAAGGTGCAGGAGCCCAGGAAGAAGTGGAGGACGAACTGATGGAAGACTCATCAGATGAGGGAGACCTTGATCACATTTCTGTTGTGCGAGGTTGGGGGGAGAGGACAGAGGAAGGAAGCATGATTGTTACCTCGCCACCAACACAACAGGGACTTGGTGCTCCTGGATGCGCAACACACATGAGTGCCTTCTTGCTGCACTATCTGCAACATGACCCTCGAATTGTGAGAATTAGAAATAATCCTGACTACTGGGTTGCCACACTGTTAGATCCCCGGTACAAAAGTAAATTTGCAGAAATTATTCCTGCCATAGAAAGGGATGCACGCATGCAGGAGTATCAGCAGAGACTGTTGCAGAATCTTACATGTGCTTTTCCACAAAATACCAGTGGTGCACGTAGTGAATCTCACAGTTCCAACTTGCCAACCGTGGGACCGTCAAGTGTTCAGCACTCAAACCGTAACAGAACCACAGTATCTGCTGGTAACATCAATTTTGCGGAATCATTTCACCACTTTTTTAGCCCATCCTTTGCAAGGCCACAGGAGACAAGAAGTCTGACACATAGTCAACGCCTAGAGACGATGGTACAGGAGTATCTCCAAGTAAACATTGAAGCCACGACTGTGTCACTGGACCCTTGCTCTTTTTGGGCTTCCAATCTGGATAAATGGCCGGAGATAGCCACTTACGCCTTGGAGATCTTGTCATGCCCCGCAGCCAGCGTTCTGTCTGAACGTGTGTTCAGCGCTGCTGGTGGTGTGCTGACAGATAAGCGCACGCGGCTCTCCACTGATAATGTAGACAGACTCACGTTCATAAAGATGAACAAATCATGGATCCGAAATGACTTTTCTACCCCTGTGTCATCCTGGGGAGAGTAAAAGCTTGATGATTGGTTAAAATCACCCTACCAACCGTTTTAAGCTTTCAAATTACTAATCATGTTTATCTGTATCTTGACTGGAAAATAATTTGGGCTTTGTAGCAGTGTGCAGCACTGATCCTATTAGGCCATCTATAATAAGCTTCACCAGATTTAAAATTAAAAATAATTTTTAGCTGCATCTAGCCCGGAAAATAATTTTGGGGCTCCGAGATGCGCAAGACACATAAGTGCCTTCTTGCTGCACTACCTGCAGCATGACCCTCATATTGTCAGAATTCGAAGTAATCATGACTACTGGGTTGCCACACTCTTAGATCCCCCAAACTTTTCGATCAACCTTTTCATTTTAATAAAGACCAAAAAAATGGTCATTTTTGAAATTATAAGCATTAGCAGGTTGTTAGAAACTGAAATCAAACAGTTTTCAACTCAAAACTTTATTCTAGGTGATGTTACATTTTCACATAGGACCCCTTGTTCGAAAGGAGCTTCTGAACTCTCTCGTCCATTGAATTTGTCAGGTTTTGGATGGTTTCTGCTTCAATTGTTTTGCATGAGGACAGAATACCCTCCCAGAGCTGTTGCTTAGATGTGAACTGCCTCCCGCCATCATAGACACTCCTTTTAATGATGCTCCAAAGGTTCTGAATGGGGTAGAGGTCAGGGGAGCATGGGGGTCACACCATAAGTTTGTCCCCTTTTATGCCCATATCAGCCAGAGATGCAGATGTTTTATGTGCAGCATGAGATGGTGCATTATCATGCAGAAAAATGATCTTGCTGTGAAATACACGGTTCTTCTTCTTGAACCATGGCAGGAAGTGCTGTTTGAGAAAATCCACATACATTATGGAGTTCATCTTTAGCGCCTTCAGGGATCCTAAAGGGGCCGACAATCTCTCTCCCCATGATTCCAGCCCAAAATATTACTCCACCTCCTCCTTGTTGGAGCTGTAGCCGTGTTTGCGTGGGGTGTCCATCAACCAGCCATCCTCCACTCCATTCATCTGGACCATCGAGCGCTGCACGGCACTCATCCGTGAACAAAACAGTTTTGAAATCAGTCTTCATGTAATGTTTGGCCCACTGGAGCCGTTTCTGCTTGTGTGAAGTGGATAGAGGAGGTCGACAGGATGGCGTATGCACAGCTGCAAACCTCTGAAGGACCCTGCATCTTGTTGTTCGGGGGACGTTGGAGGCACAAGCAGCTTCAAAAACTTGTCTGCTGCTATGACAAGGCTTTTTTGCCGCTGCTCTTTCAACCTGACGTAATTGCCTGTAGGAAAGAGTCCTCAATTTGCCCTTATCAGCACGCACACGTGTGTAAGGTGAATCAGCTACATACTTCTTGATTGCCAAGACACTTCATCCTGATCATCGCACAATGTTGATTGTAGTCATGCCTTGACCTAAACACTCCACAATTTGTTGCTTCTCAGCAGCCGACACATCCTTTTTCTTTCCCATTTTGGCAGAAAATGTAGGCTGCTTAATAATGTGAGAGAGCCTTCTTAAGTAGTCTTGCCTTTCATTGGACACACCTGCCAAACTAATTAGCACAGGTGTCTGCAATTGCTTACAGTGATATAAAGAGCCCTGACACACATCACCATCAATGAGTTTAACTGACAAACAAACAAATTCTTCCCTTATCACTCCTAAACACTTTTTGCATAATAATTTGGAACGCGGTGTACATGTGCTTTTCCACAAAACACCAGTGGTTCACGTAGTGAATCTTACAGTTCTAACTTGCCAACCGTGGTCTGTATGGAATTGTTCAATAAAGGGCCCAAAATTAAGATAACATAGATGGGAGAGGTCTCTATGAATAGGAATTCCTAAGTATTTGATACCCTGTGAGGGCCAGGCAAAGGGAAAGTTGGACTGGATGGAATCCTATATGGATTTAGGGAGGGAGACATCGAGGGCCTCAGACTTCGCTGCATTGATTTTAAAATTTTACCATGTAACAAAGTGATCTATTTCAGCCATAACAGCAGGGATGGATATATGTGATTGAGTGATATATACTAGGACATCATCAGCAAATAGAGAGCACTTGTACTCGGTGCCTCCCACCTCAATCCACCTAATATTGGGGTTATGGCGAATTGATGAGAGCAGGTGCTCCGTCACTAGGATGTATAAGAGAGGGGACAGAGGACATCCCTGCCTTGTCCCATTGGTGATTGTGA
Source organism: Phyllobates terribilis (assembly GCF_046119375.1). Classification (NCBI taxonomy): domain Eukaryota; kingdom Metazoa; phylum Chordata; class Amphibia; order Anura; family Dendrobatidae; genus Phyllobates; species Phyllobates terribilis. The sequence continues at coordinate 72,009,325 of NW_027362762.1, forward strand.
AAGGTGATGAAAATGTTCTGACGCACCCCCTGGGCCTTGGGACACCCGGAGCCGGACCCTTTTTGGTGGATGCTGGTGGTTGTAGTCTTCGTGGCGGCGATCCGGTTCCGTGGCTCAGGGCGGTCAAACCAGTGGCGGAACTATTTATGTGGTTTTGATGTTTAAATGTCCGACTACGCCACCCGTGGATTGCGGTCAGAGTGAACCGCCGCTACAGGGCAGACCGCTAAGGCTGGTGTTGTGGGTGCAGCAGAGCGTAGCATAACTCCCCACGGGAGGAGTATAGCCTCAGGGCAGTGTATGCGGAGGATGGGGGTGATGGTGCAGGGCAGCAGCAGTAACGACACGGAGTCAGTGATGCAGTTCAGGGCCTTTACTCACAGTTCTTATTATCCAGACCACGTCTGCAGGTAACGGCTGCCCACGTCGTACTGTGCTCACCAGGTGAGGGGCTCAGACAACTCCCAGATAACTTTGGAGCGCTTCACAGGACCCCCTGTGTGTGTCCTTTGTCTGGCCTTTCTTACCAACACTTCTGTCCGGCTGCCTCGGGCCTCCTCTTGGTAAACTTGGCGCCAGTTTCCCTGACCCTATGTGGTGCCTTCCTAGCGGGTGGAGCAAGGGGCTGCGCCACATAAAATGTCAGAGCCTCCGGTTTCTAGCTGAGGGTCGTTTCCTGCCTCCACTAGTTCGGGGACCGGTCTCCCCCTTTGGCCTGACCCCTCCACGCAGGTGGATTCGGGCGTGCGGTGGCGACTCGCCCGTCCGCACCCCTGGGATCCCTTCATTCCTCGTTCCTGGAGCCTTCTCCGCTCCTCTTCCTTCCTTCTCCCTCTTGCAGGCCTGGGCCTCTGTTACTAGGCCCGCCTCCGGAGCAGAGCTCATGCAGAGCCCCTGCTCCCTGCCACTTCTGCTCAGACTTCTCTGCACTGAACTAAGATGGTGCCCACCTTTTATACTCCCTTCTCAATGCACCCAGGAACTGCTTCCTCCCTGCTCCTGCACTGCAGGGTTCCCCTTCCTCAGTGTTCCCTCCCCCCACTCCAGCCAGGGACAGGGACTGTCGTGCCCATCTCAGGGGCATATTGGTCGCCCTGCCCCACGGCAATGTGGTGTAATGCATGCAGGTGTCGGGTCCTGATCCACACTCCATCCTTATCTGAGAGTGAGATATCACACCTCTGGGTGAGGTGCAATACGTCTGTAGCAACCGAGCCCTCGGTGCTACAGTTCCATTTATCTTCAGCCTAGGTGACGTATTGTGATACAGGGCCGTGATTTTGGCTATAAAAGGGTCCCCTAGACCCCTACCCCAAGCTTTTTAAGAGAATCATATATGGCGTGCCAGGAGACTCTATGGAATGCTTTCTCAGCATCCAACGAGAGTATCTACTTACAAATTTTTAACTGCATCTAGCCCAGGAAATACTTTGTGCCTAGTAGCAGTGTCTGCTAGTCAGCGGATTATCCCGGCTGTTAAGCAAGCTACACCACCTGTAGTTTGGACACTTAATTTTTTCAAAGGAAATGCTTCGGGACCACGGGATACTTAGTGAAGAGCATCAGGAGGCACCCCAAGGCATAGGGGCTGGGACTGGCACTAGGATGCCTTGCGGTGGACAGCCGAGCTCGATCCTTATAAAAGCTTTTTAACTGCAGCAGCTTTAGTGGACGCTACTGGAGCTGGAATTACGCGGCTGCTGGCATGAGACTTGCCCTCCAATAGATCCTTGTAAATGGATTTAAAGTGTATTCATTCAAATTAGAGGGACAATTTAAATTAAAAAGCTTAGAGCTGCCTCCACCACAGGGGGGCTCTCTCGACCCACCAGCGGACAGGCACCAGTATTGGGAGAGGGGGGCTGGCCGTCAGGGTTCACCGCGGCTCTGGCACAAACCCGGCGACACGGAGGTGGCACGGGCAGGAGCGGACTGGCCGTCTCGGCTTCTCACTTTTTGGATTTTAGAAGGGCATGACATGCCTATATCTGTGTCTCCCCCTCCTTTTACTCCTCCACCTCTTTTCTTTTCGCATGACTATATGTACTTGTCACTTTTCCATGTGTTAGTTGTGTCTTCTGAGCAGTTTGTCAGCTTTTGGACACCTTTGAAGGTGTTTTCTATGTGTTTCTATGTGTTTTTGTTTGCCTGCCATTGGTTTTAACGGTGTTCGAAGGTGTTCGACGAACAGTTCGGCGAACACACGGGTGTTCGACGAACCGAACCGAACTCGAACACTACGGGGGTGGCTCAACACTAATCGTCAGCACTAAACATCTTCGTCGCCATTTCAAAACTGTGCAGAAGGGTGCATAGGTCCCTGATCTGAGACCACTCCTCCAGCGTGATTTGCCCTACCTCTGGATCTCGTTGGCCCAGGCTATACGTCAGAACGTATTGCACCAGGGCTTGTCGGTGCTGCCACAGTCGCTGCAACATGTGCAGAGTTGAATTCCACCGGGTAGGCACATCGCATTTTAGCCGGTGAAGTGGCAGGCCCAACGACTTCTGTAGAGATGTAAGTCGCTGAGCTGTGGGATGTGAACGGCGGAAGTGAGCACACAGCGACCGTGCCCTCTGCAGAAGGCCATCTAGTCTGGGATAGTGGGCTAAAAATTGCTGGACAACCAGGTTCAACACGTGAGCCATACAAGGCACGTGTGTGACATTGCCCCGGCGAAGGGCCGCACCCAGGTTTGCAGCATTGTCGCACACGGCCTTCCCTGGTTTCAGGTCCAGTGGAGACAACCATTCATGAAATTGGTTCTCCAGAGCTGACCACAACTCCTCAGCTGTGTGACTCACATTTCCCAGACATTTCAAAGTAAAAACCGCCTGATGACGTTGAGCCCTACTGCCAGCATAGTAAGGAGGTGTGCAGGATCCCTTCTGCGCAGTTAGAAAGCTTGTGGCATGACCAGACAGGCTTTGGGTGCAGGTGGAAGACCGAGAGGAGGTTGAGGAGGCAGAAGCAGTGGAGGAACTTTGACATAAAGAGGATTGACGCACAACTCGTGGGGACGGCAAGACTTGGACAGCAGCCCCTTGTCCTGCTGTCACCATAGTTACCCAGTGCCCAGTCAGCGACATGTAACGCCCCTGTCCATGCCTACTCGTCCAAGTGTCTGTGGTGAAATGCACCCTGTCACACACAGAGTTTCTCAAAGAAGCGGTGATGTTGTGTGCGACATGCTGGTGGAGCGCAGGCACACCTTTCTTTGAGAAGTAGTGCCGACTGGGCATCTGGTACTGGGGCACTGCGACGGACATAAGGTCTCGAAAATCCTCTGTGTCCACCAGGCGGAAAGGCAGCATTTCTGTAGCCAAGAGCTTGCAGATGGTGAAATTCAACCTCTTAGCTTTCTCATGGCTAGGAGGAAATGGTCTTTTACTTGTCCACATCTGAGGGACCGAGGGCTGGCTATTGTGCTTAGACGGGGTTGATAAGGGTGTCCCCGGCAAACTGCCGGTCTGTGAGGAAGATGCAGGCGGACATGTTAGGTTGCCTTGATCCAAAGGTGGTGCTATCGATGTCGAACAGCGCTCAACACCAGCTGGTGTTACCACCTCCAAAGAAAATGATGACCTGCCAATCACGCTGGCTGTTGCGGGTAAAGAGGTGGCAGGTCTGCGCCACAAAACAGGTGTGACTGCTGTCCCCCCAGTCACAGAGGATGAAGAGGCCGCGGATGCACAAGATACGGCAGATGGTGGTTGGCCCGGCCGGCTAGGCCGCATTGTAGCACACTGAGCTTCCCACTGCAACTTATGCTTCATGTCCATGTGCCGGTTCATGCATGAAGTACTCAAACTATGTATTTTTTGGCCTCTACTTAGCTTTTGCTGACAAATGTTACAGATAACACGAGTTGGGTCATCTTTATCGATCTGAAAAAATGCCCAGGCTATGCAAGGCTTAGCACCCATGCGACCTGAAGAGCCACCACGACTTGTGGTGAGAGGCAGAGTTGTGTTTGAGGATGCAGTTGTTGATGTGCTTCCAGTACTACGTCTCTGTCCAGGAAGGCGCAACCTGACCTCGTCGTCACTAGCATCTTCCTCCACCTCCTCTGCTGACCTCATCTCTTGGCTGACTGTGGGTTGACAGTAAGTGGGATCTCCAACCTCATCATCATCACCCTGTGCGTTATCACACCCGTCGTCCTCAGAGCCAACCTGTTCCTGCCCTGACAAAAAACTAAAGTTGTCGCTCCAATCAGGTATTTGAGTCTCATCATCGTCTTCCTCATTGTCTCCACCAACAGGAGTTACAGTTTGGGAATGAGGGTCTACATTATGGTCAGAACCTTCTGCGTCTGGTCCTGCATCCGACTCATAAAGATTCTGGGCATCAGTGCAGATCATTTCCTCGTCTGGATTCACAGAAGCGCTGGAGTCGACCTCTGATTCCCAGGCTATAGTATGAGTAAACAGCTCTGCAGACTCAACCATCTGTTCTACCTCATACTCAGACGGGCAGCTGGAGATTTGGGAGCTGTGAGGAAGCAAGTGCGATTGGGGTGACACCTTTGAGGACTGGAGTATTTGTGATGTTGAAGTTGATGTGGAGGAGAGCCCACTTAAAGGAGCACTTGATATCCATTGAAGCACCTGCTGTTTTTGTGCCTCATCTGAAATTTGTAGCGATTGGCGTGGCCGTAAGAAAGGGATCTTATCACATTGTCCGCTAAAAGAAGTAGACATTTTAGTTTGGCTGGAAGATGGTCTTTCTTCTGCAGATGTTACTGTTGCTTTAACACCTACCCCACGGACACAACCTTTTTTCCCCTTCCCAACACGCCTATTCCCCTTTCCACCAGCAGCAGGCCTTTTTCCACTCATTTTGGTGGTTAACTAATTCACAACTCTGGAGTTGTTTGCACAAAAAAACAATGGATGGGTACCGAGCAGAGCTGAGTGGCCAAACTGTGGTATTAGGCCAAAACTATTGGCTGGGTTAGATGGAGAAAAAAATTATATTCGAGTTGCAACCTGATGGAGGTCAGTATAGATGGACTAATAGAACAAGTCCCACACACAGCTAGAAGCCCAAATATTTTTTCAGAGGTAGATGCAGAAAAAAAATATATTCAGTTTGCAACCTGATGGAGGTCAGTATAGATGGACTAATAGAGAAAGTCCCACACACTGCTAGAAGGCCAAATATTTTTTCAGAGCTAGATGCAGATAAAAATTATTTTTAATTTGCAACCTGATGGAGGTCAGTATAGATGGACTAATAGAGAAAGTCCCACACACTACTAGAAGGCCAAATATTTTTTCAGAGCTAGATGCAGAAAAAAATTATATTCAGTTTGCAACCTGATGGAGGTCAGTATAGATGGACTAATAGAACAAGTCCCACACACAGCTAGAAGCCCAAATATTTTTTCAGAGGTAGATGCAGATAAAAATTATTTTTAATTTGCAACCTGATGGAGGTCAGTATAGATGGACTAATAGAGAAAGTCCCACACACTGCTAGAAGGCCAAATATTTTTTCAGAGCTAGATGCAGATAAAAATTATTTTTAATTTGCAACCTGATGGAGGTCAGTATAGATGGACTAATAGAGAAAGTCCCACACACTGCTAGAAGGCCAACTATTTTTTCAGAGCTAGATGCAGAAAAAAATTATATTCAGTTTGCAACCTGATGGAGGTCTGTATAGATGGATTAATAGAACAAGTCCCACACACAGCTAGAAGCCCAATATTTTTTCAGAGGTAGATGCAGAAAAAAAATATATTCAGTTTGCAACCTGATGGAGGTCAGTATAGATGGACTAATAGAGAAAGTCCCACACACTGCTAGAAGGCCAAATATTTTTTCAGAGCTAGATGCAGAAAAAAATTATATTCAGTTTGCAACCTGATGGAGGTCAGTATAGATGGACTAATAGAACAAGTCCCACACACAGCTAGAAGCCCAAATATTTTTTCAGAGGTAGATGCAGATAAAAATTATTTTTAATTTGCAACCTGATGGAGGTCAGTATAGATGGACTAATAGAGAAAGTCCCACACACTGCTAGAAGGCCAAATATTTTTTCAGATCTAGATGCAGATAAAAATTATTTTTAATTTGCAACCTGATGGAGGTCAGTATAGATGGACTAATAGAGAAAGTCCCACACACTGCTAGAAGGCCAAATATTTTTTCAGAGCTAGATGCAGAAAAAAACTATATTCAGTTTGCAACCTGATGGAGGTCAGTATAGATGGACTAATAGAACAAGTCCCACACACTGCTAGAAGCCCAAATATTTTTTCAGAGCTAGATGCAGAAAAAAATTATATTCAATTTGCAACCTGATGGAGGTCAGTATAGATGGACTAATAGAATGATGCTATGCCCAAAAGATTTTACTTCACTAGGTGCAGTAAAAAAAATGGTATTCTATACACAGGTGTTATATCTTGCAACACAGATAGGCTACTCCACTGACTAACACACTCTGCAATAGGCCAAAAAGGATTAGCTTTGCTAGATTCAGCCAAATGCTGTGAAAAAAACTTGCACAGCACTGGCACAGACCTGCCTGGCAAAAACTGATAGGAACTGATGTAACCTAGTCCTGAAAAGGACTCCAATTACAATTAGTCTTTACTCCCACAACCTATCTATTTAAGAGCACAGACCTGCCTGATAAAAGTCATAGGAAATGCTGTAACCTAGTCCTTAAAAGGACTGCAATCACAACTATTCCCTACTCCCAAGCTATCTGTAGATTTGTGCGAAAATTGGCTTGAAATTAACAAGGTATAGCGCACACAGCAACAGCGGTGCCGTCTAACACGCAGCTGCAGCAGTGAGAAAATGGTGGCGACGGGGAAAATGGCTTGGTCTTATAGGGCAAGGACATGTGACATACACTGCCAATGACACATGCCCTTGCTTGTGTGAAAAACAGCAGTTCGCTCCGTGTGTGCGCTGCTGATAGGCTGACAGATTGCACCTCCCCACTGCAAATGCGGGAAAGAGAAAAAAAATGGAGATCTTCATTATTCCTGCAGAGATCCATCCCCTGCTCCTCCCCCCACCCCGCTGTACACTCAAACTGCGTATTAACATTAATTTTCATCATTACTGAGAAAAAATCCAGTTATGATTTTGGTGCACGAACAGTTATCGAACATAACCTCGAACAGCCGAATTTTTCTCAAATCGTTCGTGTTCGCCGAACGGCTCGAACACCGCCCAAAACAGCTCGAATTTGAGATTGGTGAACAGTTCGAGTAGAACAACGCTCATCTCTACTTACTACCAGTAAGGTGCTGGTGGATTTTTTGTCTTTGCTATGGAACATTTACACCACTAATTTTTCAAGTATTTTTTTTTCTCCATCTTCTACTCATGTGAGAGAATAGGATCACACGCTGTTCAGAGTTTCATCAGAGTGGCATTTGCCTTTCTCTCGGAAGAGAGAAAATACGGTCGTCTGCACCTAGCCTAATGGTGACTTATTTATTTACTCCTTACTCATTATTTAATTTGTGCTTTTTTATGTTAACTTCACTTGATTTAGTCTAATCTTTTTTCAGTTTTGTGGGTATCATTTCTGTTATTTGGAATTCATCATTTGCAACTTTTCGATTTGTCACATTTTTGCATAACTGGGCTCCAAAAGCTTAGTAGAGTGCAAAATCTGTTTTTTTTTAATGCACATATTAGTCCTTATTGAAAGGATAGTGTAACTTTTTACTCTGAAACGACTCAAACATCTTCACTTTTGTGCCAAATCATCAAGCACTGTGCTCCCATTTTGCTGTGTTTGGCAGAAAATCTGTCAGTGCACAAAAGAAGAAAAAAAAAGACAAGACAAAAAATGTAATTCAACAAAACAGCAAATGATGACTCTCAGCCATAGTCCTAAATATAAATGGTTATAAGAAAACAAAGATATGCAGTATTTATCGGAACTGGATATGTCCTTATTTAATCCCCCAGCTCATACATTAGGGTGTGGAGTATGGAAATCTCCCTAGAATGTGGAAATACAGTAGTGTTCAAAATAATAGCAGTCCAATATGACTAACCAGATTATACACTGTTTTTGGTATAAATGATATTACTACATGTCAAACAATTTACCAGTTGGTGCAGTAGATTGTAAGAAAACCACAAGACTCCGCATTCATGATCTGCAGGTTTTTGACTCTGTGTATTTGAATAATTAATTGTGTTCAAAATAATAGCAGTGTGGAATTCAATTAGTGAGGTCTATCATTCTGTGAAGAAACAGGTGTGAATCAGGTGGCCCTTATTTAATGGTGAAGCCAGCACATGTTGTACATGCAATTCTCCTTGAAAGCCTAAGAAATATGCGTCATTCGAGACTAGTGATGAGCGAGCGTGTTCTGTTGCAAACAGTCACAAATTATGCACACGGAGTGACTTAAACATAACATTTAAGCACACAGAAGATGCTCGGAAAACACCCGAGCATGTTCGTAAATCTTGAGTAACGAGCATGGTCGCTCATCACTATTCGAGACATTGTTCAGAAGAACAGCATACTTTGATTAAAAAGTTGATTGGAGAGGGTAAAACTTATAAAGAAGTGCAGACAATGATAGGCTGTTTAGCTAAAATGATGTCCAATGCTTTAAAATGAAAAGCAAAACCAGAGAGACGTGGAAGAAAACGGAAGACTATCATTCGAATGGATCGAAGAATAGCCAGAATGGCAAAGGCTGAGCCAATGATCAGCTCCAGGATGATCAAAGACTGTCTCAAGTTACCTGTGAGTACTGTGACAGTTAGAAGACGCCTGTGTGAAGCTAATCTCTTCACAAGAAGTCCCTGCAAAGTCCCACTGATAAAAAAAAGACATGTACTGAAGCGGATACAATTTGCCAAAGAACACATCATCTGGCCTAAAGAGAAATGGAGAAACATACTGTGGACTGATGAAAGTAAAATTGTTCTTTTTGGTCCAAGGGCTGCAGACAGTTCGTCAGGCGACCCCCAAGCTCTGCATTCAAGCCACAGTACACTCTGAAGACAGTGAAGCATGGTGGTGTAAGCGTCATGATATGGGCATGTTTCTCTTACTATGGGGCCGGACCTATTTACCGCATACCAGGGATCATGGACCAGTTTGCATATATTAAAATACTTGAAGATGTCATGTTGCCTTACACTGAAAAAGATATGCCCTTGAAATGGGTGTTTCAACAAGACAATGACCCTAAACATACCAGTAAATGAGCAATATCTTGGTTGCAGTCCAACAAAATTGAGGTTATGGAGCGGCCAGCCCAATCCCCGGACATTAATCCAATAGAACACTTGTGGGGTGACATCAAAAATGCAGTTTCTGAGGCAAAGCCAACAAATTCCAAACAATTGTGGGATGTAGTCAAAGCAACCTGGGCTGGAATAACAGCTGACAGGTGCCAGAAGTTGGTTGACTCTATGCAACATAGATGCAAAACAGTTCTAAAAAACTGTGGGTATATAACTAAATATTAGGTTGGTGATTCACAGGAATGCTAAATCCTCAAAAAAGAGAGTACATATTGTGAGTTTGGAAAGACAAATTCAGACACTGCTATTTTTTTTAGAACAGTCCAATGTTAATTTTTTGTCATTTACTGTAAAGTAGTTAAAAATTATATACATTTCTCTTCATGTTTTGAGTTAGAAAACAGTGTGCAATATTTCCAATGCATGGAAATAACAACTAGTATAAAGAGTTTGTTCTTAACATGTTTTTGAACACACTGCTATTATTTTGAACACTACTGTACCAATGTCCCACTTGGTTAAGGACTCCAATTTTTCACAAAACAAATTCAATACATTACCACGACATGCCAGTTCAACACTCATCAATGGCAGCTCATATCACAATCACTGAGTGACCACATATAGACACATATAGAATAAACATCTCCCTACAGAGTATCACAAAATCCTGTTTTATTAACAGCTGGTCATCTAGTGTCACTCCTTCTAAGTTTAGCCAAGAGAAAAGGCAAAGAGCACACATGTTTATGGTCAAATAGCGTAAATGGATTGAGGTTTACCGACAAACAATCTAATTTTCTGTCCTTACTGGAACTAATATGTCGAAAGTTTTCCATTATGGTTCGAAATATTTTTCATCATAGGACACTTATATTGTCTGAATGGAAATTTTCCAAGTGCCCATCACAGAAAATCTCCATTAAAATGAATCAGTAACAGGAACCTCCGAGTGCTTTGACAGGTTATAAAAGTTATTTTAGGACACTTTAAATAGTAAAATAGGTCTGACTTTTGTACTTTTATGAGTATTGCATCATTTTTCCATCAGTGTTGGAACGGTCATTATGACCAGACAGACAAAGCAATTATCTACTTGACATTAAAGTACTGGGAAGAGTAAAGAATGGTGCAAAAACATCAGATAATCCTGTCCACTGGTTCTTGAACTCCTCCAGTTTTGGCCGGCCAGAATGGGCAGGTGATAGCCGGAGTGGGGCTTGATGTTGTTTCCTATTGCAGGCAGACCCGCGTGGGAGGGCTCCTGCTGCAGCCTGTTGTGCGGAGGAGGGGGTAAAGGTTGATCTTCAAAGTCACACAGAGAAGGTTTTTTTTTAAAAATACTTCTCATCTTTGCTTGTAAGATGAGTCATAAATGGCATATTATTTGACATACTCCAAGCTCTAAGGCCAAACCACTCCACATGGGCAGCACATGCACAGTGCGTGGGGCTATCTAACCATCCAAACTATAAAGCGCACTATTAAAGGAGCGTATTTCTGGCCTCTGTGTCAGTTATAGGTGCTGGTTTTGGGTTTGTCTGCTCCATGGCATGGGATCCTTTCAAATCGCCTACTAACTTTTGGCATCCATTGTTGCAGCGCGGCACAAACTTGATGTTACTCCAGGCCGCAAAAGAGGATCTGCAAATTCCGGAGTGTATTGAAAAAGGAGAAGAAATTAGTATTGCGGCATAAAAGACATTATTAAGCTTAACGTCTGTTGTGGGTAAATTGTTTGAAGGATTTCTTAGAGATGCTATTGTAGAATATCTTAATGATAATAACTAACTCCATATCAACATGGATTCATGAGGGATCGCTCCTGCCAAACAAACCTGATCGCCTTCTACGAGGAGGTGAGCTCACAGCTGGACCGGGGGGAGTCAGTGGATGTTGTATACCTTGACTTCTCCAAAGCGTTTGATACCGTGCCACACAAAAGGTTGGTATATAAAATGAGAATGCTTGGTCTGGGGGATAATGTGTGCAAGTGGGTAAATAGCTGGCTGAGTGATAGAAAGCAGAGGGTGGTTATCAATGGAGTAAGCTCAGGGTGTGTCAGGGTTACTAGCGGGGTGCCTCAAGGGTCTGTCTTGGGCCCTATATTATTTAATATATTTATTAATGATCTAGTGGAAGGGTTGCATAGTAAAATAGCAATATTTGCAGATGATACTAAACTTTGTAAAGTAGTTAATACAGATGAGGACAGGGCACAGCTACAGGAGGATTTAGATAAATTGGGGAGTTGGGCCAAAAAATGGCAAATGGGGTTCAATGCCGATAAATGTAAGGTCATGCACATGGGAAAGAAAAACAGCAGTCACCCATACATATTAAATGGGAAACCGTTGGGGAAATCTGACATGGAGAAGGACCTGGGCGTCTTGGTTAATAGCAAATTAAATTGGAGTGCCCAGTGTCAGGCAGCAGCTGCGAAGGCAAATAGAGTCATGGCATGCATCAGAAGAGGAATAGGGGCATATGATGAGAACATTGTTCTTCCTCTGTATAAAGCGCTGGTAAGGCCGCACTTAGAATATTGTGCACAGTTCTGGGCTCCGGTGCTCAGGAAAGACATATTGGAGCTAGAAAGGGTTCAAAGGAGGGCGACTAAGGTAATAAAGGGAATGGAGGGACTAGAATACCCAGAGAGGTTGTCAAAATTAGGCCTATTTACGTTGGAAAAGAGAAGGCTTAGGGGAGACCTCATAAACATGTATAAATACATCAGGGGGCAGTACAGAGATCTCTCCCATGACCTGTTTATACCAAGGATGGAGACAAAGACGAGGGGGCACACTATGCGTCTGGAGGAAAAGAGGTTCCTGCACCAGCATAGAAGGGGATTCTTTACGGTCAGAGCCGTGAGACTCTGGAACTCTCTGGGAGAGGAAGTGGTGATGTCCAACTCACTTAATGAGTTCAAGAGAGGCCTGGACGCCTTTCTTGAGAACAATAAAATTACATCTTATGCTTAGTTAATTAATTAATCCAGGGATTTAATCTGACTGCTAGATTGGTGTCGGGAAGTGAATTTTTCCTCAATGATGTAAATTGGCCTATACCGCATGGTTTTTTTTTTGCCTTCCCCTGGATCAACGCTGCGGAATAGCTGCAGTGCACAAGAAATAGGCTGAACTGGATGGACGCTTGTCTTTTTTCGGCCTTATAAACTATGTAACTATGTAACTATGTAATTTAATTCAATCAAGATTACATAATAGCAAATACAAAAAGTCACATAACATGATAGGAGATATAAAGTGCGAGGTGCCAGATATCAAGGGGTCACATGGATAATGGGTCATACAGATTATGCAGATATAGATAGCTCCATATAGATGCAAATTATGGGTGTGAGAATATATATCAGAAAAGTTTCTAGGGATCAATGCTTAGTAGTATGCAGCTCAGTGCTAATAGAGAGCTGTTAAGCCCAAAGTGGCGTGTGCACCCGGAGCCCCCCCCCCCCCGCCACACTCATTGAATTATGGGGTTGATATGCCAGTGTTCCTATTGATGTGCATGTACACATATGTGGATGTAGGAGGCAATTTGTGCTTCTTTAATTTATTCTCTTATTCCAATTGGACTGGTATGTCTCCTCCCCTATGCGCTTCCCCTCCTCCTTCTGATATGCTGTGAATGTGGCGGCCGCTACCATGGCTGCCCACCTTGGGGTTGTGCGGTTGCGCCGCGGTCCTCCGCTCCCCCGTGCCCACTCCTGGACGTCTCTATGTCTCTGGCGCGCCCCTGGGGGCGTGTCTACTGGCGCGCTCCCGCGCGCGCTCCTGGGGCATGACGGCCTGGGTGCGTGCGGTGGGGGGGCGGGGCTCTGGACGCATGCGCCATTAGACTCCAATGGGCTTCCTTGGTCTCCACGGTCACATGACCTGTCAGGGGCGTATATAGTAGGTCCCATGGCCGCTCTAAGACATGTGCCTCTTGATAAAGATTGGCAAAACGCGCGTCGGGGCGCGCCGTCATCCTCATCACCACACCTGTCGGGGGGTCATTCCTGGATGGGCTAAGTACCAAATGGGATCACTTACATATTTGGGCTTAACAGATCTCTATTAGCACTGAGCAGCATACTACTAAGCATTGATCCCTAGAAACTTTTCTGATATATATTCTCACACCCATAATTTGTATCTATATGGAGCTATCTATATCCGCATAATCTGTATGACCCACTATCCGTGTGACCCCTTGATATCTGGCACCTCGCACTTTATATCACCTATCATGTTATGCGACTTTTTGTATTTGCTATTATGTAATCTTGATTGAATTAAATTGTGTCTTTTATGCCGCAATACTCATTTCTTCTCCTTTTTCAATGTATTGATCATATGAGTAGGCAACAATCGGTCCAATATCTGGTACTTATGACCAGACATCATGGTCCGTTCAGCTTTATAAGGTGGGCCACTGTTTGTTCATAAATTCCGGAGTGTAGTAGGTGGCCACAGAATACTAACTTTTCAAATTTATCACTCATCTCTATTTTTAGTACATTTTTACATTGACTTTCTGAAGTTGTTGACCCTATCAACTTACATCCAATCTATTACTGGTTTTTCCTACCTTTATTGGATGTCACGCTGGAAATCAGAGGTCTAGTTTAGGCACCAAGACCTAAATTCCAGTTATGGAAAATAGGAGAGGAGGTTCAACAGGTAAATTTTGCCATCCTCGTTGAAACTCTTTACCTGGATGAAGCCAGCTTGTTACACAAGCAGCATGGGTGGCATAGAAATGGCTGCCCAGAGTGATAAATTCTTAGGGGCGCAAAATTTGAAAAGTAGAAAAAGTTCCTATTTCTTTATTCTTGTTTTGAAATTTTGGGCCACAAAGAAGTGGTTTCACTATCCTCAAACATCCAGGACAGTGAACCTGCCCCAGAATTTTGGATGGATGCCCTGAATCTGCAGACAAGCGCCACTATGAACTATATTGGTTTCAACATGATGCCATGCACCTCTCGACCATCCTCCATTCTGTATGTTGTAGCCTACTGTAGACATACAGGCTACAAGACAACAGCATCCTGGCTCAGGGGGTCCGTGTCGGTTTGCTTGGTGTGCCAGAGAGAAGAGTTCTCAGACAAGTGGGTTAGATGAGTGTAAACTTAATTTTTTCGGGGGGTTTACATAAGTGCTTTTGGAGGCAATCAATACTTTTAAATGGAGCACAAAGGCGGCATTACCAATTTATAAAATGGGGCACTCAGGAGCAATATTTGTTTTATGAGGATACTCAGATGACATTATTACTTTATGGGTTATGGGGCACAAAACTTGCCTTATTGCTACTATTATTGCTGGTTATGGGGCAAAATACTTGTCTTATTGCTACCATTATAACTGGCTTATGGGGTGCACACCTCTTAATGAATCAGGAGCATCTGGCGAGTGGTGTACGGCTCCGTGTATCTCGCCACAAGTCTTACTCCAGATTTATGACATAAGTAACTCCACAGTTCGTCATAAATTACACCCCTGTCGCACCCCAGTCCCACCCCTGCTCTGGCTATTTTGATGGCAGTGGAATAACCTAATGTGAAAACTCCAAAAGTAGCAGTCCGAGTTGCCCAAAAAAATTGCGACTTTTCAAACTACTTTAATTGCTTTGATGTATTGGCCGCATTGACTGTGTAGACAAATGTCTATGCCATGAATCACTTAGAAGCATGTCCTCTTTAAATATTTTCAATAAGTCAATTTTCTATACTTTCTGCAATACATTAGATATATAGATAGGTTCTATCTTTCTATTTTTCTATCATTTTCATGCAGTTGGCATTTCTACAGAAAATCCCACGTAAATCTCTAAAGCTTTATATTTTGTATCACATCCAATAATGCAGAACACCAATGTCTAGAAATAATGCAGATGAATAGAGCAAATGAAATTCTGAAATCTGTGCTAGAGGCTAAAATTACATCAAAAGCGTAAAATCCCGAGAGGTTACACGGGAGCCGTTAAATACAGCCCTATATCTTACACCACAGACACTATGGGACATAACTCAGTGAAATTACACTTTTTCATATGCGACTGCAGACCTCAAGTGGTTTGCTGGCCCGGAACATATGTTTCAGATTATTTGGCGCTTCGCCCCTATTACATGCCCATTCGCAGGATTTCCCTTATTACCAGTTTTCGGTAAATTATTTATCTGGTAATGAGAGTTATTGGATTTTGACCTTAAAAATAGATTTCAAAAAGTCCATTCCTTTTGGATATTAAAATCATAAATATCTTTGAATCTATTGCTTCTTGGCGGTTTCTTTTACCTGAGAAGAAATCAAGGTCACGTTATTAAAGGCCATACATTATGTCACCACCACAATGAGTATTTGTATGGAAGCATAATCGCCTGGGAGGGAGGCAAGACAAGTGAAATGGAATGAAAATCAATAGTCTTCATTTATGGCTTATATGAGTCTTATCAATGTGCCGGCTTCTTCCAGTGAACTTACCTTCTGGAATATGAAGATGTATGCATTGAATGGAAAGACACTGAAGCAGATATTCTGCGAATATTTTATCAATCTGAGAAAATTTTGGCATTGATTTGGACCGCGAATTGGTATATGTGCTATATAGGCTATTCTCCTTGCAACCTTCAATTTTGGGGGAAGTACAAATAAGGTAAGTCCATAAGCAGTGGAACTTTTCTGATGTGGAACTCACCTCAAATCCAGTAATCTTCAAGTAAAATCCTTATTTATTACATGCAGATTTTGCTGCAGATTGCATCGAAGATTCACCATATAATTCACCCCTGAAATATTAAAAGTGGTGGTTAAATCTGCAAAAAATATACAACAAAATGAGCATCTTGAAGATGAAGCATTCTCCCTATTCCGCATAAAAAATGTCAAATCTCATCCAATAGTCTGGTACCAAAATCTGCTGGGGATTTTATCCTGAACAAATCCACAGGTAAAATCTGAAACAAATCTGCCACAACTGAATTCACCATAAGGTTGTATTCACAATTAGTTTTTTAGGAATTTTTCGAGCAGAAACGGAGTTGAAATTCTACAAATCCTCGTCAAAAACTTGGGGAAAAACTTGGGAATTTCCTCTCACTTTCTGCTCTGAAAACTCAGCAAAAAAAAAACTCAGTGTAGGAAA
This sequence comes from Phyllobates terribilis, assembly GCF_046119375.1. Taxonomy (NCBI): domain Eukaryota; kingdom Metazoa; phylum Chordata; class Amphibia; order Anura; family Dendrobatidae; genus Phyllobates; species Phyllobates terribilis. Next base: position 72,025,732 of record NW_027362762.1, read on the forward strand.
AACTCAGCAAAAAACTCAGCAAAAAACTCAATGAAGGAAGTGGAAAAGGCTGGAAAAGGTTACATAACCATCTCTGAGTTTTGATGCTACCAAATCACAGTCAGACAGTTTATGTACAAATGGAGGAAATTCAAGACCCTCCCAAGGAGTAGTCAACCAACTAAGATAACTTCATGAGCAAGGTGTATAGTGGTCAGTGGTCACAAAGGAACCCAAGGTAGCCTCTAATCAACTAAAGGCCTCTCTCACATTAGATAATGTTAATGTTCATGAATCCACCATCCTGAGGACACTGAACAACAATGCGCATGGTTTGATTTCAAGTAGACAGTGACTGCTCTCCCAAAAGATCATTGCTGCCTGTCTGTAGTTTGCTAAAGATCACCTGGACAAGCCAGATACTGTGGACGGATGAGAACGAAATGGAGCTTTTTGGTGTAAATGAAAAGCGTTATGTTTGGAGGAACCTTGTTCATCTTGATAGTACACTGTGTTCCGAATTATTAGGCAAATGAGTATTTTGATCACATGATACTTTTTATACATGTTGTCCTACTCCAAGCTGCATAGGCTTGAGAGCCAACTACCAATTAAGTAAATCTGGTGATGTGCATCTCTGTAATGAGGAGGGGTGTTGACTAATGACATCAAGGTGTGCTTAATTATTAGGCAACTTCCTTTCCTTTGGCAAAATGGGTCAGAAGAGAGTTTTGACAGGCTCTGAAAAGTCCAAAATTGTGAGATGTCTTGCAGAGGGATGCAGAAGTCTTGAAATTTCCAAACTTTTGAAGCGTGATCACCAAACAATCAAGCGTTTCATGGAAAATAGCCAACAAGGTCGCAAGAAGAGTGTTGGCCAAAAAAGGCACAAAAGAACTGCCCATGAATTGAGGAAAATCAAGCGTGAAGCTGCCAAGATGCCATTCGCCACCAGTTTTGCCATATTTCAGAGCTGCAACGTTACTGGAGTATCAAAAAGCACAAGGTGTGCGATACTCAGGGACATGGCCAAGGTAAGGAAGGCTGAAAAACGACCACCTTTGAACAAGAAACATAAGATAAAACTTCAAGAATGGTTCAAGAAATATCTTAAGACTGATTTCTCAAAGGTTTTATGGACTGATGAAATGAGAGTGACTCGTGATGGGCCAGAGGCCGGATCAGTAAAGGGCAGAGAGCTCCACTCCAACTCAGAAGCCAGCAAGGTGGAGGTGGGGTACTGGTATGAGCTGGTATCATCAAAGATGAACTTTTGGGACCTTTTCGGGTTGAGGATGTGACTCGCCCCCTGGGCCGTGGGGCACTCGGATCCGGGCAATAGGGAAACGGTGGGGGTAGTAGTGGCAACCCGGTTCCGTGGCTCAGGGTGGTCAGGCCAGTAGTAGTCCGTTATGCGCTGATGATTATGTCCGACTACGCCACCCGTGGATTTGCGGTCATTAGGAACCGCCGCTGCTAGGCAGACCGCTGGGGCTGATGGTGTATGCAGCCGAGGTGGTGTGACTCCCCACGGGAAGAGTGCAGCCCCAGGACAGTGTAGTGGATGTTGGGAGTGATGGTAGTGAGAGTCCCAGTGCTGATAGTGCTGGAGGAGCAAGGAGCACACAGACAACAGGTTGCAGTCCAGGGTCTTTACTAGAACAGGTAAATTGACCCACAAAACAGTCCCGGCTAGGAGGGGACCTGGATGTCTGAGAGCAATGGGGAAATTGGCCCTGGTCAGGGTGAGGGTGTAGGCCTACCGTGCTTTCTGCGCTCCTTCTGACTATCTCCTCCTTATAGGATAACAGCCCACGCTTCCGAGCTCTCCGTGTATTCTCGCCTGTATGACCTGCGACGTGGGTTCCCTTCTGCTCCCAGCCTTGTACGGCTTTGCTGGTCCCTTCTGTTGTGGCAGGGCCTCCAGGCTTCTTAGGCCAAGGAATATACAGTCCCCTGCGGACTGGTTATCTGCTGGAGAATGTGGAATCCTCCCAGCCTCAGACACCAAAGTCTGGTAAATTAAGTCCGTTATCTGCCAAGACAGGCTCTCTTCGCCTCTTGTCTCTGGCTTGTGGCTCTCCTACTGCCACACTTCCTCTTAGGGTGCAATACAACTGTCCCTCTCTGCTCTGGGACCTGAATCCTCAGACAGGTCGTCCAGCTCTCCCTAACCCTGCCCCCAGCACCAGCTTTTATAGGGGCAGCCTGCTCCCCCTACTGGCCTGAGACAGGAGGTACTGCATGCTAATCTTCCCCTGACTAGAGAACCTCCCCCCTGCTCTCAGACACAGCTTTATTACATTTTGTGGCATCCAGGCCAGGGTGACACATTCCCCCCTAGTAAAATTTAGTACTCCGGGACTAAACAGTAAACAAAGACAATATGCATGACCATAAAACATTATCAGGAAAGTGACGCACAGATTGAGTTCTTAAGGTCACAGTGTGGTCTGTGACCGGGTGTCCATATCACAAATACAACGGGGAGCCTTAACCAGGTGGGGGTCTGTCCTACCCCAAGTCCTTTACAGTCTTAGTTCATTCCTGGGCTAGGCTCCGAACGCAGTCCATACAAGGTCCCGGTTATAAAAAGTCCATAACCTGTGAGTCCTTACGGTAACTGCAAGAAACTGAAACACACTATTAATAAACATGCAGGTAACTTTGCAAACATTTCAACATTTGGCAACAGGGTTATTTACACTTTTAGTGCACTCTATATTCTCCAGCGAGCGGGTATCTGTCCCTTTGTGCTCCTGGTTGACCTACGTAGCCCACTGTCTGGTGGTGGACCGACCTGGCTTTCCCCACTAGCGTTAGGGGTACAGCTACCAGCTGGGTGTATAGGTAGGGCAGGCAGCTGTCTGCGGGTCCTTTGGCTTACCGCAGGCATGGCAGGCTCACTGTCAGCAGAGGGTTGACTCTCCTGGGCTGCTGATACAGGCTCTTCTGCCTCTGGAACCGCTTGCTCCTCTTCACCTTCCGGCTCTGGTGTTGGTTGTTGCTGTGCCGGTTGCAGGAAATGCAGGACGGGTACCACTATGGCATCATTTATTCGAGTCCAGGACTGAGGGAACTCTCCGAGAATGGTGCTGATCAATTCTTCCTTGTCCTCTGCGGGTTCAAGGTCACTCTGATCCTCTTCTGCACTACGGAGTTGCTCGGGGCACCTTTTGAGGTGGTCTCTGGAGATGGTACTAGTGGTTTCTCCTCCGTCCTTGGTGATCACGCACACCTTCGGGTTGTCGTGGTCAGACTGCAGTACGGTGTAGGGTTCCCTTTTCCACTGGTCGTCCAACTTATGTAGCCTTCTCTTCCGCTTCAGGACTTGCTCACCTGGTTCTAGGGGACCAGCAGGGGCGTGTTGGTTGAAGAGTTTTTCTTGCCTCTCTCTCACCTGGGCCAGGCTCTTCTCCACACTCTCCTGTACCTTCTTGTACTGCAGTTGCCTTTCCGTATCCCAGTCTGCATCCGGGGAGGTGTCCTCAGGTGTTGGGACTCCCATCTCCAGGTCTACGGGCAGCTTACCTGGTCTGGCTCGCATCAGGTAAGCCGGGGTGCAGTTGGTAGCATTTACCGGGATATTGTATAAGTCTATCAGGTCCGGCAGTTTTTCTGGCCACAGGCTGCGTTCCTCCAGGGGCAACGTCTTCAGGAGATCAATAACTATATTGTTCATCTTCTCACACATCCCGTTGGTTTGTGGGTGGTAAGGCGTTGTCCGAATCTTCTTACAGCCATAGAGGTTGCAGAACTCCTGGAAGATTTCAGCCTCGAACGCTGGACCCTGGTCTGTCAGGACCTGTTCCGGATACCCCTGTGGACGGCAGAAGTATTGCTGGAAGGCTCTGGACGCTGTTTGGGCTGTCAAGTCCTTTACCGGGACCACCACTAGAAAACGGGAATAGTGGTCCACGATTGTCAGGGCATAGATGTATCCTGACCAGCTGGGAGCCAATTTGACATGGTCCAGAGCTACCAGCTCAAGAGGCTGCGTGGTGACGATGGGCCTCAAGGGTGTCTTCTGGCTGGCACGGTCCTTCCTCCTTAGGTGACAAGGTCCACAGTCTCTGCACCATTTTTCTACAGCTCCTCTCATGCCGACCCAAAAGAACCTTCCTCTTAGCAGGAACTCCAGTTTCTTCCAACCGAAGTGTCATGGTAAGCCCCCAAGACCATAGCTGCATCCCGCCTTGGGACCACGACTTGCCAGGTCAGCTCGTGCGTCCGGTGGTTGACAATCCTTCTGCACAACTTGCCTTCGTAGAGGAACAGCTTGCTCTTCTCTTTCCATAGCTGCTTGGCTTCCTCTGGAGCATCCGGATCTATGCGGGCATCTTCCTGGGTCAGCAGATCTTTCACCAGGCGGATGGCAGGGTCACTATCTTGGGTCTCGGCCCAGCTGTGGTGAGGTAGGGGATTTATCATCACGGTTGTTAGATCCTCCTCCTTCACGCGGTGGGAGTATTGAGCGGCTCCATACCGGTGAAACGCGGGGAGTTCTACCTCCTCCAGCTCTTCTGGATCTTCGTCACCTTCAGGTAAGTGAGGCATCCTCGATAGGGCGTCAGCGTTGGCATTGGTTTTGCCGGCCTGGTACTTGATCACGAAGTCATAGTTGGAGAGACGGGCCTTCCACCGCTGTTCTTGGGCACCCAGTCTTGCATTGTCCAGGTGTGTCCACGGGTTGTTGTCCGTATACACGGTGAACTTTGCGGAGGCCAGGTAATGCTTGAAGCGTTCCGTCACGGCCCACACCACCGCCAAGAATTCTAGCTTGATGGAGCTGTAATTCTCCGGGTTCCTCTCGGTGGGCCTCAGCTTCCGGCTGGCGTACGCGATCACCCTTTCTCTGCCGTGTTGGTTTTGGGACAGTACGGCTCCCAGTCCCACATTACTGGCGTCTGTGTGGAGAATAAAAGGCTGGCCATAGTCAGGGTAGGCCAGGATCTCATCCCCCGTGAGGGCCATCTTCAACTGGCGGAAGGACTCCTCTTCCGGTTTATCCCACTTGAAGGGTGGCTTTTGACTCCTGGACTTAGATTGTCCGATCAGGAGGTCCTGCATAGGAGCTGCCATCTTAGTGAACCCGGGGATGAACCTTCGGTAGTAGCCTACCAACCCGAGAAACTGTCTCACCTCTTTGATGTTCGAGGGGCTTGGCCAGCTCTTCATTGCCATAACCTTGTCAGGGTCGGGGGCTACTCCTTCCGCGCTTACCACGTGCCCTAGGTACTGGACCTTTGGTTTCAGCAGGTGACACTTCGATGGTTTCACCTTCAGGCCATAGCCTGCCAGGGCTTCGAACACCTCGGCCAGGTGCTTGAGGTGGTCCTCGTAGGTCTTCGAATAGACGATCACGTCGTCCAGGTAGAGGAGGACCGTCTCGAAGTTTCGGTGCCCTAGACAGCATTCCATCAGCCTCTGGAAGGTCCCTGGTGCGTTGCAGAGCCCGAAGGGCATACAGTTGAACTCACTCAGTCCCATCGGGGTGGTGAAGGCGGTCTTTTCCTTGTCAGCCTCTGCCACAGGAACCTGCCAGTACCCGCTAGTAAGGTCCAAAGTAGAAAAGAAGTTAGCAGATTTTAGTGCAGCTAAAGACTCCTCTATTCTAGGCAGCGGATATGCGTCTTTGTGAGTGATACGGTTGATTTGTCTATAATCCACGCACATTCTCATGGTGCCGTCTTTCTTTTTCACCAGAACCAAGGGGGCTGCCCAGGGGCTACAGCTATCTCTAATGACCCCAGCTTCCTTCATTTCTCTTAGCATGCCCTTTGCGTTCTGATAATGTGCAGGGGGTACACGTCTGTGTCTCTCTTTTATTGGTGGGTGGCTCCCTGTGGGGATGTGGTGTTCTATCCGTTTTACTCTGCCGAAGTCTAGCGGGTGCTTACTAAAGACTCTCTCATACTCCTGTACTACCCGGTAGACTCCTTGTTTTTGGTGCAGGGGAGTGGAGTCAGCACCCACGTGGAGTTTCTGGCACCAGTCCTCCTTTTGTTTCTGGGAGCCATTACCCTCCGCCTGTGGAGATGGAGGCAAGGGTTCCACGGCCCTGATAGCTTTGTGTTCAACAACAAACAGTTTGGCGAGTGTAGCGTACCTGGGTAAGTGTACTTCCCTCTCCCCAATGTTGAGGATGCAGACGGGCACCCTCCCATGATGGACATCAACCACCCCCCGGGCTGTCAAAATGGTGGGCCTGCTGTCTGAGTACACGGGTTCTACCATGGCTTGGTAGTCTCTACCTCTCAATCCGATTGCAGTCCGACACCAGATCATCATTTCACTTTTGGGAGGCATGGAAATGGGGAATGGGTCACTCAGTCTTACGCTACCGATCTCACCACCAGACAGTTCTACCTGCTGCCGTCTCATCAGGGCTTTTATCTCCTTGTTGAGGACTCTCTGTTGGCTGGAACTAGCATTCACCGCCACCTGTTGTAGAATTACAATTACCTCTGAAAGACAATTTTCAATCACGTTAGTACCCACAGTTATTTTAGGGTGACTTTCACGACGGTCAATGTCCACAATAATCACTCGCTGTGCTGGCAGTTCAACTTTACCAATTTTAATGGTCATCTCCTTGAACCCCATCTGCGGCACGGGTAAGCCATTACTGGCGATGATGCTCAAGTTACTGTCTGGATACGGCGTTATATCAGCATCAGTCCAATACTGCTTAAAAAGTACATAAGGGATAGTGGTTACTTGCGACCCAGTATCCAGCAAGGCGCTCATGGGGATACCGTCCAGCACCACGGGTAAAACCGGGCGCCCCCCAACGTACTTATCACACCAATTATAAGGGCCTGGTGATCTTATGCCTGGGGGTTGGCCCTCTGCCCCAGGTGGGACCCGTTTAAATTACAGTACCTGGAAATGTGTCCGGGCTGGTTGCATCAACGGCAAATGGCCTGTCCATCCTCTGCGCAGCGGTCTGTGGGCCTCCCTCAGAACGACGGGATCCTCCTCTGTCGACGCCACGGGACATCCTCCGGACTTGAAGCCAGCTCGATGGGTCTTGACGGGTCCACTTGCAATGCCTGGACGGTCCTGGTCAACGCCGCGACGCTCCTGGTCAGCTCCTGGACTTGGTGGTGCAGGTCTTTCGACGGGGCTTGGTTCAGGGCCTGTGCATCAGCCCCCACGGGATCCATAGAGGAGGGCGCCGCCTCCTGGTGGTAGGTGAGAGCAGGGCGCCGGGGGTTTATAGCGCCACTGGTTGCAGATTCACGGAGTACCCTTATGGCCCTGTCCTTAAATTGGGCAAAGGTCAGGTCGGGGTTCTGAAAGAACATGAGGCGCAGTTGGGCCCTGTGGGCGCTAGACAGCAGACCTTCTACGAATTGTTCTGTTAGCAGCTTATCCGCTTCCTGCACACTGCCAGGGTCAGTTTGTTGAATAGCCCTCAAGGCTTCCTGCAGATTTAGGGCATAGTCTCTGATGCTGTCCTGTGCCCGCTGCTTACATCCATAGAACCTCATTTTAATCTCAGCGGAGGTACGTGTGTCAAAGGTACCCCGCAGCCGGGCCAGAATACCCTTCACAGTCCTTTTCTCCTCAGTGGGCCATGATTTTACCTCCCTTTGGGCTGCGCCAGTTAACTGCCCTGTTAGTATGCTGACCTTCTGTTCCTCTGTCAGGGGGTAGACTTGGAACAAACTGTACAGCCTTTCCTTAAAGTCAGTCAGGGCATGGGGCTCCCCTGAGTACTTGGGCAGCCAGGCCGCTCCAGGGATGTAGGGCAGGGAAAAGGGCATCACCGCTGCTGCAGCTGCGCTGGTGGTAGTGGGCGCCTCTGTGTCCGACATCTTCCTCCCCCCTAGTTAAGCGTGGCCTACCTTCCGACGATCCTCTTCTGTAGGCCGCGGCTCCGCTGCTGCTGCTCTGGACGAGGACCTTGCGTCGCGTCCTGATGACGTCAGCGTCGCTCTCTCTCCCTTCCAGGACCTTGCGCAGCGTCGGTGCGTGGGGCGGAGCTTCGGGTCTCGCGCGCTTTGGACATCCACGCCCCTCTTCTTCCCGCGCGGCGTCCTGAAGATGGCGTCTGATGGCGGGAAAACGGCTGAAGATGGCGGGAACCGATGGAAGATGGCGGGAGACGGCTGGAAATGGCGGGAAACGGCTCCGGATGGCGGGAAACCTCTTTTCAGGTAAGTGCAAAGTCTCTTTCAGGCACGCAATACCCGTTTGTGGCGGGTTGGTTGCAATCCTGCCGACTACGCCAAAGCTGACTCGCTCCCTGGGCCGTGGGGCACTCGGATCCGGGCAATAGGGAAACGGTGGGGGTAGTAGTGGCAACTCGGTTCTGTGGCTCAGGGTGGTCAGGCCAGTAGTAGTCCGTTATGCGCTGATGATTATGTCCGACTACGCCACCCGTGGATTTGCGGTCATTAGGAACCGCCGCTGCTGGGCAGACCGCTGGGACTGATGGTGTATGCAGCTGAGGTGGTGTGACTCCCCACGGGAAGAGTGCAGCCCCAGGGCAGTGTAGTGGATGTTGGGAGTAATGGTAGTGAGAGTCCCAGTGCTGATAGTGCTGGAGGAGCAAGGAGCACACAGACAACAGGTTGCAGTCCAGGGTCTTTACTAGAACAGGTAAATTGACCCACAAACAGTCCCGGCTAGGAGGGGACCTGGATGTCTGAGAGCAATGGGGAAATTGGCCCTGGTCAGGGTGAGGGTGTAGGCCTACCGTGCTTTCTGCGCTCCTTCTGACTATCTCCTCCTTATAGGATAACAGCCCACGCTTCCGAGCTCTCCGTGTATTCTCGCCTGTATGACCTGCGACGTGGGTTCCCTTCTGCTCCCAGCCTTGTACGGCTTTGCTGGTCCCTTCTGTTGTGGCAGGGCCTCCAGGCTTCTTAGGCCAAGGAATATACAGTCCCCTGCGGACTGGTTATCTGCTGGAGAATGTGGAATCCTCCCAGCCTCAGACACCAAAGTCTGGTAAATTAAGTCCGTTATCTGCCAAGACAGGCTCACTTCGCCTCTTGTCTCTGGCTTGTGGCTCTCCTACTGCCACACTTCCTCTTAGGGTGCAATACAACTGTCCCTCTCTGCTCTGGGACCTGAATTCTCAGACAGGTCGTCCAGCTCTCTCTAACCCTGCCCCCAGCACCAGCTTTTATAGGGGCAGCTTGCTCCCCCTACTGGCCTGAGACAGGAGGTACTGCATGCTAATGTTCCCCTGACTAGAGAACCTCCCCCCTGCTCTCAGACACAGCTTTATTACATTTTGTGGCATCCAGGCCAGGGTGACACAGATGGAGTGAAGCTCAACTCCCAGACCTACTGCCAGTTTCTGGAAGACAACTTCTGCAAGCAGTGGTACAGGAAGAAGTTGGTATCGTTCAAGAAAAACATGATTTTCATGCAGGACAAAGCTCCATCACATGCATCCAACTACTCCACAGCGTGACTGGCCAGTAAAGGTCTAAAAGAAGAAAAAATAACGACATGGGCCCCTTGTTCACCTGATCTGAACCCCATAGAGAACCTATGGTCCATCATAAAATGGGAGACCTTCAGGGAGGGAAAACAGTACACCTCTCGGAACAGTGTCTGGGAGGCTGTGGTGGCTGCTGCACGCAATGCTGATGGAAAACAGATCAAGCAACTGACAGAATCTATGGATGGAAGGCTGCTGAGTGTCATCATAAAGAAAGGTGGCTATATTGATCACTAATTATTTTGGTTTTTGTTTTTGCATGTCAGAAATGTTTATTTCTAAATTTTGTGCACTGATATTGGTTTACCTGGTGAAAATAAACAAGTGAGATGGGATTATATTTGTTTTTTATTAAGTTGCCTAATAATTCGGGACAGTAATAGTTACCTGCACAAACAGATATCCTCCTAAGATAGCCAAATCTAAAAAAAAAACACTCCAACTTCCAAAAATATTAAGCTTGGATATTTATGAGTCTTTTGGGTTGATTGAGAACATAGTTGTTGATCAATAATAAAAATAATCCTCTAAAATACAACTTGCCTAATAATTCAGAACACAGTGTAGTATCATGATTTTGGCCTGTTGTGCTGCATTCCGGCCAGGACGGCGTCCCACCATTAATGGAACACCGAATTCTGAATTTTACCAGCAAATTCTATAGGAAAATGTTAGGACATCTGTCTATGAGCTGAATTTCAAGAGAACATGGGTCATGCAGCAAAACAACCACCCAAAGCACACAAGTCGTTCTACAAAAGAATGATTAAAGAAGAATATGCATAACACAGCTGAAGGTGATTTGTACAGAGTAATGGGCTAAAATTCCTCCAAATGTAGTGTGACAGTGTCACTGGTTTTATATGTGAGGGGAGGTATGTGTCACTCAGGATGCTCTCCTGTGTGAACTAAGACCTACTTTATTTCTGCCAGCATGTTATATGCTGGTGGGTTTATTCTGTTAAAGGGTGTGCGGTTTTATGGGAATGTTAAAGAGGACGGGACGCCATTGCCCCTACCTCCCCTCAGGGTGTGGCTGAGCAATGTGTAAAAGCTCAGTCCTTTTTTCTTTTCTCTGGAGTGTGATCTGGAGAGTGAAGTCTCCAGACAGTGTTGTGGAAGCTGCAGAGCTTCAGGACTTTGCCTGTGCAGTTGTGCTACCGAGAGCGGGCAGAACCCGCTCACCTATGGACGGAGCTATATTTTGTTTTGTTTTCCCATTTAACCCAGAGGGGTCTTGTTTATTTTTCCTGTGGAACCCTGCATGAGTTTATGCCAGATAAGAAACCAGCAGAAAGGTAACCTGAAAACATGTGTCCTGAGTCTGCCTCCAGGAGAGCCGAGCAAGTCATCTTGTCACAGTAGTTAGTGCTGCACAAGGCGGTCAAACCAGATACTGAGAGCAAGGGTTCACATATTTTTGCCACTCACAAGTTGTATCATTTTCCTCAATAAAAAAAAAATGACAAAGTCTAATATTTTTTACTAATTTGTTTGATGTTTTTCTTTAACTATTTTTAGGACTTGTGTAAAAAATCTGATATAGTTTTAAATCAATTTATGCAGAAATATGGAAAATTCTGAATATTGATATGCCTCATCAATGTGATGTGAGATAACTTCAGAAAGGTAAATTTCCAACGGCTGAGAGATGATCTTAGTGCCATAAAATGGGACAATGTCCTGATAAATAAAAACACACAAAGCAAATTGGGGAATTTTAGGCCACATTCACACGTTGAGTATTAGGTCAGTATTTTACATCAGTATTTGTAAGCCAAAATCAGGAGTGGAACAATCAGAGGAAAAGTATAATAGAAAAACGTCACCACTTCTGTATTTATCACCCACTCCTGGTTTTGGCTTCCAAATACTGATGTAAAATACTGACTAAATACTGACCATGAGAACATGGCCTCATAAGCTTCCTGAATAGGACCTGTACACAATATAAACCCTATGGGAATAAACAAGCAAGAAATAGGAGGAAACCACTATGGCTAATTAAAGTTGTAACGGGCGCAATAAATGACAAAAAAGAAAGCATTTAGAGAATTAAAGCAAATGGGTAGTGACGAGGCATTAATTAATTAATTAATTATAGAAAACAAAATTAAATGTGTAAAAGTCAAAACAAGGCAGCAAAGATTGAGACAGAATGACTCATTGCCAAAGAAAGTAAAAATAATCCAAAAATATTCTTCAACTATAAAACAGTAAGAAAGTGAAAAATTATAGTGTTGGCCCCCTCAAAAATAGTCTGGGTGAAATGGTGGAAGAGGATGAAGGAAAGGCCAATTTGCTAAACTCCTTTTTCTCTTCAGTATTTATACCCAATATCCCATGACAGACTACATGATCAGGGATACTAGAAAGTATGACACCGCCCAGATGGAGTGCACCCCCGAATTGTGCAAGAATTAATTACAGTGATAGACAAACCATTTTTTTAATATTCAAGGATTCCATAATAACAGTCTGTGCCACAGGACTGGGGTGCGAATATTCAAAAAGTGGAAAAAATGTGAGACTGCAAATTATAGGCCGGTAAGTTTAACCTTAACTGTGGGTAAAATCCTTGAGGGTTTATTAAGAGATGCTATTCTGGAGTATCTAAACAAAAATAACCTCATGACCCAACATAAACGTGGTTTTATGACAGATCAGTGCTGTCAAATTAATCAGAACATCTTCCATGAGGAAGTAAGTTCCAGACTGGACCAGGGAAATGCAGTGTATATTGTCTATATGGACTTTTCAAAGGTGTTTGATATGGTGCCACGCAAAAGGTTGGTATATAATATGAGAACAATGGGACTAGGGGAAAAAATATGTAACTAGGTTAACAATTGGCTCAGTGATAGAAAACAAAGGGTGGTTATTAATGAAACACACTAAGATTGGGTCACAGTTAACAGTCGGGTACCACAGGGGTCAGTATTGGGCCCTCTTCTTAACAAATTAATTAATGACATTGTTGGAGACAATTACAATATTTTCAGATTATACAAAACTCTACAGGGTAATCAACACAGAGGAGGATAATTTAATATTACAGAAGAATTTATGTAAGCTGAAGGCTTGGGCAAAGAAATGGCAAATGAAATTTAATGTAAGATTATGCACTGGGAAATAAAATGTATAATTATATACTAAATTGTAAAATCTTTCTAATGATCTTATTACATTTAGGCCTGCAACGGGGACAAGAGGGCATCCTCTACATCTAGAGGAAAAAATGTTTAATCATAATCACAGATGCAGATTCTTTGCTGTAAATATAATATTACAGGTTATGGTCACTGGATTCTGTGATGGGATGTTGATCCAGTGAACTAGTTTGATTGACATATAGAGTTGGGATGGAATTTTTCCCCTAATACTGAGATATTAGTGTTCTGTTAGGTAAGGTTATATTTTGAACTGGATGGAGCTAAGTGTACCTTAAAACCATAAAACTATGAAACTTACTGATCATTGGGAGTCCTGCTTGGACCTTCAGCGATCCCAGGAATAAGTTCAGCAGTGCTGTCTTGAATGGAGCACAGATGCACAAGCTCAGTCTCTACTCCATTCATTGTCTGTGGGATGACTGGATTTGGCCTGGTGCTCTGTTATTTCTGTCATTCCTGTAGAAAATGAATAGATGAGCATGCCACCTCCATTCCATTCAAGACCGTGCTCTGAAGAGTCCAAGTCTCCAGTTCCCAGAGCACCATTCTTGGTATTGCATGGTCCCAGCGGTCAGTGACTCAGTGGTCAAAAAGTGATTCCCTATTATCTGGATAACTTACTATCTTGGGAATAACCCATTAACATAGCATGTTGGCTACCTACAGCCACAACGAAAAGAAAGTTCTTTTATTACTGAGATTAAAGGGGTAATATCCTCTCTGATGATTATGGCATAGAAGTAATAAATGCCATAAATGTCCCGCATCTATCTCGAGAATAGGACCTATTCTAGCACTTTTGTCAGTGGAGCGGGGGCCACACTTGACTTCTTTGTTCACCTTGAAGGAAACTTCACCATTTTTGTATTTAGGTTACTACTTATTCTCTTCTAACTTGGACTATATTAATTTTTAACTTAGAAAATTTCCGTAATATGTGTAAAGCAAAAAAATCCAAAAATATCAAAGTCGCCAATAAAAGAGATCTCAGCATTCTAGAAATAACAGCACGGATGGATAAAACAAGTCATTATGGAACGGAATGATAAAAGACTTCCCGTCTCCTATCCACTTATCTCCTAATCTGCCGCGTTCCTTCATCTTATCTCCATTTTGTGTCTTCTTGAAGCCATGTTTGGCTAAGACGTCTCAGAATCTGTTGTCTACAAAGCCCGGGGAAATGGTGATTACCATGTGTGTATTTGCAGACAGATGCTCAGTAACTCACACAGTTATTATGAGCTGTGCCTAATCTTCACAACCAAAGCAATTTGTACACATTGAAATCAGTGGCCTCATTTCCCGGCTTTGTTTGATTACGGAGTAAATTGTACGCGCAGTGCAAAAGCCGTCATTTCTCTAATCAATTTAGAATCTTCTCTATGAAATTAATCTGCAATTATGAATTTCATGAGAATACAACATGCAATATTTTATTTACTGATCCATAATAATTTGAAACATAAGGACCCAACTCAATAGTTTGTAGTACACTGTGGTCAATAGAGAGCCATAGTCTCACTATTGTTTTGTGTATAGACTTAAAGGGATTGTCTCCTGAAGACAGCCCCTATCTATTTGTCCAATTAGAGCAAATAGACATCATGGAAAGGGGGTCCCCGACTTGACCTAACTTTATGAGCCAGAATGGATAAGCTACTCCTATTCTTTAAGAATCGGAAAGTCTATGAATTACATGGATGTCCATGTACTGTATCTAATGTTACACTCCCCCATGCAGCATCCACTGCAGGAAAAATGCCTGGATGACTATGGCTTTCCCATGGCAAAATCAGCAGTTTGTCAGGATTTTAGGAGGAGTGGATCGATCAGCTTTTCAAGTCAACACCTGCTTTTTTGAAAAGTGTGGCCTATAATGAAACAACCCCTTAAGGACCGAGCCACTTTGTAGGTTAATGACCAGACCTCATTTTTTAAATCTGACCACTGTCACTTTATGAGGTAATAACTCTGGAACACTTCAACGGATCCCACTGATTCTGAGATTGTTTTTTCATGACATATTGTACTTCATGACAGTGGTAAAATTTCTTCGATATCACTTGCGTTTATTTGTGGGAAAAAAAAATTGTGAAAATTTTTAAAATTTTGCAATTTTCAAACTTTGAATTGTTATGCTCTTAAATCAGAGAGATATGTCATACAAAGTAGTTAATAAATAACATTTTCCACATGTCTGCTTTACATCAGTACAATTTTGGAAAAATTGTTAGGAAGTTATAAGGGTTAAAAGTTGACCAGCGATTCCTCATTTTTCCAACAAAATTTACAAAATCATTTCTTTAGGGACCACATCACATTTGAAGTGACTTTGAGGGGTCTATATGACAGAAAATACCCAAAAGTGACACCATTCTAAAAACTGCACCCCTCAAGGTGCTCAAAACCACATTCAATAAGTTTATTAACCCTTCAGGTGCTTCACAGGAATTGAAGCAATGAGGAAGAAAAAATTAACATTTAACTTTTTTTCACAAAAAAATTTAATTTAGACCCAATTCAATTTTTTTTATTTTCGCAAGGGTAACAGATAAAAATGGACCCCAAAATGTATTATGCAATCTCTCCTGAGCATGCTGATAGCCAATATGTGGCCGGAAACCACTGTTTGGGCACCCGGCAAGGCTCGGAAGCGACGGAGCGACATTTGACTTTTTGAATTCCAAATTTTCTGGAATGCCATGTCACATTTAGGGAGCCCCTGATGTGCCTAAACAGTGGAAACCCCCCACAAGTGACCCCATTTTGGAAACTAGACCCCTCAATGAACCTATCTAGATGTGTGGTGAGAACATTAAACCCCCAGGTGCTTCACAGAAGTTTATAACCTAGAGCTGTGAAAATAAAAAATCTAATTTTTTCCACAGAAATGAAGTTTTAGCCCCAATTTTTTTATTTTCACAAGGGTAACAAGAGAAAATGAACCACAAAAGTTGTGTGCAATTTCTCCTGAGCATGCTGATATCCAACATGTGGGTGAAAACCACTGCTTGAGCGCACGGCAGGGTTCAGAAGTGAAGGAGCACCATTTGACTATTTGAATGCAAAATTGACTGGAATTGATAGCCGGACGCCATGTCACATTTAGAGAGCCCCTGAGGTGCCTATATAATGGAAACCTCTCACAATTAACCCAATTTTGGAACTAGACCCTACAAGGAACTTGTCTAGATGTGTGGTGAGCACTTTGAACCCCCAGGTGCTTCACAGAAGTTTATAACGTAGAGCGGTGAAAATAAAAAAATCTGTGACGCTGAGTCACTTTTCACAGCCAGGCCATGAGACGGGATAGTCAAGGAGTCCGAAGTCAAAGCCAGGAGGATACGTCATAAACAGAGGGAAGAGGCAAAGGCGTAGTCAGATAGAGTTCCGTAGATCAGAATACCAGGAGGAAAGCAGATCAGAGCAGAAGGGGATAAACAGACGGATGGTCAGAACAAGGTCCAAGGTCAGGCATCAGAAGATCAATAAACAGAACTCAAGGCACAGAGAACAAACCTCACACTAGCTGAATGTACATCTGGCAGAGATCTGGGACAAACAGCTCAGTTAATTAGCCAGGCATTCAACTGGGATAATGAACACCTGAAGATAGCCAGTGCCTCCCAGTCTCAGATTGGACAGCGGAGCTGTCAATCACCACACTGACAGCTATTGCACGCCCCTGTACCAGATTGGATGGTTGAGCTGTCAATCACATTACTGATAGCTCCCGCACTCCCCTGTACAAGATTGGACGGCTGAGCTGTCAGTAACTGCATCCCAGACACAGTGAGGGGTGGAACCGTGATAAAATCACAAAAATGTTCTTTTAGCCCCAAATTTTTTATTTGTGGGTCATGGCACCCTCATGGCCATCTAGCAATAATACGAGCAGATCTCAGTGAAATTTTACTTGGTCGTCCAGACCTTATCTTGACCTCTACTGCTCCTGTTAACTGCCATTTCTTCATTACATTTTAAACTGAGAAAGGGCAACTTGAAAAAGCTTTGCTATCTTTTTATAACCCTCTTCTGCTTTGTGGGCCTCCACCATTTTCATTTTCAGAGTGCTAGGGAGCTGCTTGGAAGAAGCCATGGCTGCTGTTTTTTGGCACAAGGTTAGAGGAGGCTGGGTTTTATAAAGCTGGGAAATCTGCATCACCTGGACTTTCCTAATAATGATAGTGAAGAAGCCATAACCATAACAGGCTAATTAAGGTCTGAAACCTTGATCAAAGTTATCTGAGCACAAAAATCTCCAAGGGTGTCCAAACATTTGTATTGGCCCATTTTCCTTTTTTTTGTAATTTTTAAAATGTAATAGATGAATATATATATTTTTACCTAAAATACAAATGAAATGTGTCATCTTTAACTTTAGCCCTTTTCGAGACCATTTCATCTTCAACTTGCTTAACTGTTCACATTAACAGTGATTTTCAACAAGAGTGCCCAAACATTTACATGCCACTGTATAATTGTCATTATCTAATGTCTTTTATAACTCAATGTTAACATGTTACTCTTTACCCAAAAATAAAGAATATACGCAAGAAATGGCTGCTCAAAAAAAAATTAATCAGGGGAGCACCAGGAATAAAGCAAAAGCAAAAACTCACCACTTTTGATCTAGTGACAGGTCCTCTTTTAAATAAAAAAAAGCTACAATATAAAGATATTTTCTTAACAAGGAAAAAATATGGAAAAATGTGGACAAATGTAATAAATGTAATAAGAAACGGTTCTATCAAAAAAAAGTTGCCATTTATTTTGCTATTCAGTTAAAAGGGTTAAAAAGCTTTTGATAAATGATCAATACAGTGCGCACATTAAAAATTGTGAGTGGACCCAACACTGAAAGGAAACTTCCCTCATGGTCTTCAATAAGGATTTGATAGAAGATGGGCTTTGGGAAGCAAGCTAAGTACTGTGGGTCCCCCCTTTTTTTTGTAAATTCAGCTCACATAAAACTGTGATACCACCATATAGTGCCAAGAAAACATTGCAATATACAGTACAGCCCAAATAAAACTACCATACAGTGTCCAAAATAAGATACATCCTTAAAGCATAGCTGCCAACTGTCCCAGATTCCCTGGATTGAAAGTTGGTGTTTGGGGTATTATTTAGAGGGATGGAGGTGTTTTCAAGAGGGTAGAGTCAGGGTAAGGGACGGTGCTTAAACTTTCCAAAAAATGATGGAAACTATGTTAATGAGCCACTTAGTTCTGACTTAACTGTAAGGAGATGGACATATTGCCCGTGTTTCCCCCTTGAAGAACAAGTGTGTTATCGTAATGCGTAAAGTGAATTGTGCTATAAGTTAATGATGTGTGTTGTTTGACAGTAGGGAAAGTAAGAGTTAATGATTGGGACTAGCCCAGAGTGGGAGGGGCTACGCTGAAGGGACAGAGGCAGTTTCTTGTCAGAACGGGAGAAAGGGAGTAGAAAGAAAACCTAAGGTCTAATGTGAGCAGTGCCACATGACGTGGGTGTCCCTAACGATAGAGGAGACAGATACAAAGGATAGCAAGATCCTAGCAGAGACAAAGAGAGAGAAGTGACTGAAAGAACAGAGTGATCCATCAGAGACGGGCCCTGGGTCAGGACACCTAGTATTACGGCCCAGAGTTTATAACTTACACAGGTAACCGGCCAAGACAGGACAGAGTACATAAGATGAAGAGAGTGCCCCGGGCAGGAGTTCCAGAGCGTCAGAGGCAGAGAAGATATGTACCGGCCATACTGGCAATATAAAGAAGACGCGAAACAGCAGGTTGAGAATAGGACTCTTGCTAACTGGACTGAAGTACTGAACTGGGCTGTGGTGAAGTAGAGGGGAATGGTGAATATAAAGAACAAGCGAGTAAAGAGGAAGGAATTGAAACTGTGTGTGGAAAATGCTCCGTATTGTAAAGGAAACGTTCATCAAGTTGTGTGCCCGCTATTTATTGTACATAGTTCCCACCAAGATAATGTTGAGTAAAAAGTTTATTTTGAATGGTGGTCTCCCTCACTGAACTGTGAAACATCTGGTCCTGGCAAACCAGCAACATCAGTTACACGTGGCCTGCAAGGGCGTAGCGTCCCCACAGCACAAGTCCACACACCCAGCCAGGACCATGTAACATGCCGGGGACAAAGATGAATACCTCGCCCACCCTGCCACCCCACACCATATTACATAATACTGCAATTTATTTCACAAAAATGTCTGCAGTATACCCTATAAATATTAGTGTGTTCTGTCCTTAGTTATCGCTGGAGCCCTTCTTTTGCATGGAGCCCCACAATGACTAGAACGGAGTCCTGAATCTCTGATTTCCTCTTTAGTGCACAGCGCAGTAAGGAGACATTTCATTGGGGCAGAGGTTGAGCCCACATCATGTGTATCTGCTCTTTGTCTTATGGAGCTGAAGCAAACACCTGAGTATGACGTTCAGTCCTTCTTCCACTGCATCGAGCTGCAAGGAACATGGACAACCACAGTGATGAGGAATGGAGGCTCAGAATCTTTCTTGTGGTCTGTGGTGTCCCCAGCAATCAGCCACTTATTACATTTCCATGACTTATAATGGAATCTGCTAGATTTCTGTTGGGGTTTCAATCTTTGTGATGGGAAGAAGAGCTCTCCTGACAAATGCTCTTCTTGCTGTCCAAAATATGGGACCCCTCTTGATGGAAAGTATATAAGTCGAGTATGAAAAGAGCCTAAGTGCTCAAGAAAATAGTTGGTGTACTGCGGTCCGGAGTCTATTCTGTGCTCCACAATCCATTGGGGTCCTATCACTTGGATCTTCACTTCACAGTCCCATCTTCATAGATGAGCATTGTTGGACAATTCTTATAAAAACAAGAACTTTTCCAATTTACTGTTTATTAAAATTTGCAGCCGTTCTTGAGATATTAACAGTTTTCTTTTGTATACAGTTCATGGCCTTGGTGTCCGACCACCGCTGCTGTCTAGCAGCGGTGGCCAAACATCTGCAGTGATTACAAGATCTTTTCTATTGTGCCTTTAAGCACTACTTTGAAGCTGGCTAGGATCGCTGGATTGCAGTGTTATCCCCTAATCTGGGCCAACTTCTTTACAAGCTAAGCAGCAGAGGTGGTCGGTCTCCTAGGCAACCAGCTGTAAACTAAAGAAAAGTGTTATTCTTTAAAGGACAATTACAAATTTTAACAAACAGTAAATTGCAAAAATACTAGTTCTATAAGCACAATGCAACAACACTCATCTATGGAGATGGGGTTAACCCTTTAAGATAACCCTCTTCCTTGCAAGACCACAGTGAATAATAGTCTGTATGCAGCAGTGGTTGCGTGGTTGTGCTGCATCATACCCCTTTAATTGATAGTTATGTTATTACAATGTGATATTTCTGACATAAGACTTTTTACTAATTGAAAACTTTTTTCAACTATTCAGCTAAAAATATAGTGTGGTAATTTAACTAGAGCCATGCCCAGATTACCAGCGGGAGGGCAAGAGCAGAAAAGCAACAGAATTGGGAAATCACAGAACACTTCATTATGGTAACTTAAAGAGTTACAAAGTATCTTCTATCATCCAGACAATGACACCAACTATTAGCTTTTGACTACATCATTTAATAGATTTAGATGCAATTACTTGTAATTAATTTTGCATAAAAGCTCATCAAGCAAAATGGGAAACATCATAAAACCTTCACCTTAAACTAAATCATTCTCCTTATTTCCTTACTAGTTAACCTCATTTAGGGATTTTATTACATTAAAATTCCAGAATCATAATGAAATGTAGAAAAAAGTGTGAACTGTATATTGTAAAGTATCGTCTAGTGAAGTATAGTAAATAATTGTATAGGTGAATATTGGATAATGTCATACCGGTGACTTAAACGGTTGGTAAGCACCATCCTACTTACTGCGTTCACCGCTCTGTTCCTCCCAGTGTAAGACCATCTCATTTCCAGCACTGCTACATCCTCCTGTTGCTAAAGAGTCTCCATCCAGCTATATTGAGGCACGACCAGACTCTGCAGTAATTTAACCCTTTGTGTTCTGCAGATTTTTTCTCCCGTGGCCTATCACCTGCCAACAGTGGATATATTAGGCAGCTGTTCCCTCCACACCTTGTCTGAGCTTACGTCCTAGTTCCAGTTTGTATCTAATTCTCAGTCAAGGTGCTTTATTGTTTTGACTCTCCTTATACCAACCTGGCTTGCTTTCTCATTTAGTCTGACCTCTCTGTTCCTGATCCTGGCTTCAAGTTTTGAACCTGAGCTTCTCGCCCCGATCTTGGTCTTTCTGACCACGTCTCTGTCTTCGCCCTCCATGCTTCGTAATTAATAATATAAAAATAATTTTTATTTTTATAGCGCCAACATATTCCACAGCACTTTACAATTTTAGGGGGGACTTATACAGACAGTATAGAATAAGCATATCTCATATCGAAAGGAGTGAGGGCCCTGCTCGCAAGCTTATAGTCTATGAGGAAATGGGGGAAACACAAAAGGTAAAATGTACATATATTGTATAATGCAGCCTTCATATACTAAATAGGATAAATAATAATACATGGACTGGTCGCCGCCAGTCAGTATGTGTACAGTCCTGACCGAGGCGATTAAGTACATGGATGGTATGAACCTGAAATTGAAAAAGATTTTAATATGGGCCAAAACTGGGACAGTTAGATAGTGTGTTGAGGCGATAGGCCAGTCTAAAGAAATAGGTTTTTAGGGTTCGCTTGAAACTGTGGGTATTGGGAATTAATCGAACTGTCCTGGGTAGTGCATTCCAAAGAATTGGCGCAGTACGCGAGAAATCTTGGAGACGGGAGTGGGAAGTTCGGATTATGGAGGATTTTAGTTTTAAGTCATTGGCAGAACGGAGGGCACGGTTAGGATGGTAGACTGAGACAAGGGAGGAGATGTAGGGGGGTACTGAAGCATGGAGCGCTTTGTGGGTAAGCTTGATAAGTTTATATTGAACTCTATATTGGATGGGCAGCCAATGCAATGACTGGCACAGGGAAGAGGCATCAGTGTAGGGGTTGGCGAGGAATATGATCCTGGCTGCTGCGTTAAGGACGGATTGGAGAGGGGAGAGTTTAGTAAGAGGGAGACAGATAAGTAGAGAGTTGCAATAGTCGAGACGAGAATGAATAAGAGCTACAGTAAGAGTTTTTGCCGAGTCAAAGGTAAGAAAAGTCCTGATTCTTGAGATGTTTTTGAGGTGTAGATGACATGAACGAGCGAGTGATTTGATGTGAGGAGTGAAGAAAAAGATCTGAATAAAAAATGACCCCAAGACAGCGGGCTTGTTGCTGGGGAGTAATGGTTGTGCCCCACACGGAAATGGCAATATCGGGCACAGGTAGGTTAGTGGAGAGAGGAAATACGAGTAGTTCAGTTTTTGACAGATTCAGTTTTTATTATCATAGAATCATAGAATGGTAGAGTTGGAGGGGACCTCCTGGGTCATCTGGTCCAACCCCCTGCTCAAAGCAGGATTCACTAAATCATCTCAGACAGATGTCTGTCCAGCCTCTGTTTGAAGACGTCCATTGAAGGGGAACTCACCACCTCTCGTGGCAGCCTGTTCCACTCATTAATCACCCTAACTGTCAAAAAGTTTTTTCTAATATCTAATCTGTGTCTCCTCCCATTTGGTTTCATCCCATTGCTTCTAGTCTTTCCTTGTGCAAATGAGAATAAATATGATCCTTCTACAATGTGACAGCCCTTGACATATTTGTAGACAGCTATTAAGTCTCCTCTCAGTCTTCTTTTTTGCAAGCTAAACATTCCCAAATCCTGCAACCGTTCCTCATAGGACAGGGTTTGCAGACCAGTCACCATTCTGGTCGCTCTTCTCTGAACTTGCTCCAGTTTGTCTATGTCTTTTTTAAAATGTGGTGCCCAAAACTGTACACAGTATTCCAGATGAGGTCTGACCAAAGAGGAGTAAAGACCGATAATTACTTCACGTGATCTAGACTGTATGCTTCTGTTAATACATCCCAGAATTGTATTTGCCTTTTTTGCTGCTGCATCACACTGTTGACTCATGTTCAGTCTATGATCTATTAGTATACCTAAGTCTTTTTCACATGTACTGTTGCTTAGCTCTATTCCTCCCATTCTGTATATGCTTTTTTCATTTTTATTGCACAGATGTAGTACTTTGCATTTTTCCCTGTTAAAAACCATTCTGTTGGTTGCTGCCCACTGCTCCAGTTTATTTAGGTCTTTTTGAATCCTCTCTCTCTCTTCTCTAGTATTAGCTATCCCTCCTAGCTTTGTGTCATCAGCAAATTTAATCAGTTTACCCTCAATTCCTTCATCTAAATCATTGATAAAGATGTTGAACAATACAGGTCCCAGGACAGAGCCCTGTGGTACCCCACTTGAGACATTCATCCAGCTGGATGTGAAGCCATTTACAACCACCCTTTGAGTCCGATCACTAAGCCAGTTATGAATCCACCTAACAGTTGCCTGGTCCATTGCATACTTGGTCATTTTTTCAATAAGGATGGTGTGAGATACTTTGTCAAATGCTTTGCTGAAGTCAAGATATACTATATCTACAGCATTTCCCTGATCCACCCAGTCAGTGATTCTGTCATAGAAGGAAATTAAGTTAGTCTGACATGACTTGTTAGTTACAAACCCATGCTGACTCTGGTTAATCACTTCATTCTTATCCAGGTACTTACATACATGTTGTTTAATAATTTGTTCAAAGATCTTTCCTGGTATAGAAGTCAGACTCACCGGCCTATAGTTCCCTGGGTCCACCTTCTTCCCCTTTTTGAAGATAGGAACAACAGGGAGGACATTAGAGGGAGGACATAATGTTAGACACAGCAGAAAGACAATCACTGGGGTTTTGTAGTAATGCAGGGGTGATGTCCGGAGCAGAGGTGTATAATTGGGTGTCATCAGCATAGAGATGGTACAGAAAACCAAATCTGCTGATTGTTTGTCCAATAGGAGCAGTGTATAAAGAGAAAAGAAGGGGGCCTAGGACTGATCCTTGAGGAACCCCGATGGTAAGGGGAAGGAGAGAGGAGGAGGAGCCGGCAAAAGACACAGAGAAGGAGCGGTCAGAGAGGTAGGAGGAGAACCAGGAGAGAGCGGTGTCCTTGAGGCCAATAGTGAGGAGCATAGTGAGGAGGAGCTGGTGATCCACAGTGTCGAATGATGCAGAGAGATCCAGGAGATTCAGCAGGAAATTGTGACCATTAGATATAGCTGTTAGTAGATCATTAGAGACTTTAGTGAGGGCAGTTTCAGTAGAATGTAAAGAGCGGAAACCAGATTGTAAAGGGTCAAGAAGAGAGGTATCTGAGAGATAGCAGATTAGACGGGAATGGACCAGGCGTTCCAGGAGTTTAGAGATAAAGGGAAGATTGGAAACAGGTCTGTAGTTGGCCGTGCAGTTCTGGTCAAGAGATGTTTTTTTAAGTAATGGATGTATGCTGGCGTGTTTAAAAGAAGAGGGAAAGATAATAGATGAGAGGGAGAGGTTGAAAATTTTAGTTAGGTGAGAGGTGACAGCTGGAGAAAGGGACTGAAGGAGATGTGAGGGAATAGGGTCACTGGTGCAGGTGTAAGGTGAGAAGATGCAAGGAGCCTGATCACTTCATCTTTCGTAACTGGTTTAAAGTCAGAAAGTGAGCAAGATACAATGTGGGGGGGGGGAGCATGCATACCATTTGGGGATTGGGAGAAAATTTCCTGTCAGATATGGTCAATTTTTTCTTTGAAATAATTGGCCAGATTGTCAGCACTGAGGTCAGTGGTCAGGCCTGTGCTGTTTGATTGAGGAGAGAGTGAAACGTGTCAAAGAGGCATTTAGGATTATTGGAAAGTGAGATGATGAGGTTGTTAAAGTAGGCTTGTTTGGAGAGGTGAAGGGCAGAGTTATATGTTTTCAGCATAAATTTATAATGGAGGAAATCTTCGGGCAGATTAGATTTTCTCCACAGCCGTTCAGCACACCTGGTAGATTTTCTCCACAGCCGTTCAGCGCACCTGGAGCACTGCAGGAGAAGACGTGTTTGAGACGTGTGCCAGGGTTGTTGCCGTCTATGCCGAATTGTTCTTTGTGTAGGAGGTGCGGCTTCATCTAGGGCGCATAGCATTATTTCGTTATAATGCTTCAATGCACAGTCGGGACATGAGAGGGAGGAGATTGGGGCCAATGATGATTTGAACTTTTTCATAAATTTCTGGGTTTTAATGGAGCATATATTTCTATAAGTGTGGAAAGTGGGGGTTTCTTGAGTAGAGTCACAGTTCTTGACAGAGAATGAAAGGAGATTATCGTCAGAGAGTGGAAGGGGAGAGTTAGTAAAGTCATGTACTGAGCAAAGCCGGGAGAAGATCAGGTCCAGTGTGTTCCTGTCTTCATGTGTAGGGGAATTAGCAAGCTGTGAAAGGCCGAAGGAGGAGGTTAGCGATAAAAGATGAGCGGCAGATGGGGAAAGGGGATCACCAATTGGGATGTTAAAATCTCCCATGATTAGAGTGGAGATGTCGCAGGATAGAAATTTGGAAGCCAGGCAGCAAAGTGATCCAGGAACTGACGGGAGGGACCTGGAGGGCAATAGACAACCGCCACTCGCATGGAGAAGGCCCAGTAGAGTCTGACTGTGTGGGCCTCAAAAGAAGGGAAGATAAGGGAGGGTACTGAGGGAATAACCTGAAAAGTACATTTTGTTGTAAGAAGCAGACCAACACCTCTCCCTGATCTGTTGTCAGGTCTCGGGGTATGAGAGAAATGTAGGCCACCATAGGAGAGAGCTGCAGCGGCGGTGGTGTCCGACTGCTGGATCCAGGTTTCGGTGAGAGCCAGAAGGTTGAGGGAATTAGAGAGGAAAAAGTCATGGATGTAAGAGAGTTTATTACATGCTGAGTGCCCATTCCAAAGGGCACAGTTGAAAGAGACAGAAGGCATGCAAGGAATATTAATAAGATTAGCAGGGTTTCTGAATTTAACAGGGAAAGGGTAAGTGTTATTATTACTGGAGGGTCCTGGATTAGGAGAAATATCACCTGCGACTAAGAGAAGGAGGATATAGAGGAGTGAGCAGATGGTTGAGTGATTTGTGAGAGCATTTCCTGTGTTGTATGGTGGGAATGAATGGATCTGTGTGGTATAACATTGTGAAGAGAGCATGACAGATTTACATAGGAGACGGGAGGAGAGAGGGGTTAATATGGATGAAATGTGCAGAATTTGTGGGAGAACGGTGAATATGGATGATTGTAGCAGCCAGACCGTAAAAGGCACAAATACAAATGGTGAATAATGTTTGCAAAACAGATGACCTGGAAGCAAGTTTGTTTAATTGTCTTGCATGTCTTATCTGTCTCCTGCCCTGTCCAACTGCCATATCTAACTGCCGAAGCTGTTAGAACTCTCCTGTTAGGTTTTTTCTATCTTGCTGGTCACATGACCTTGTTTGACTATTTAATCCTGCTCCGCCCTCCTGGCCTTGCTGGACTTCATTGTAATTTCTACTCTTAAGTTAGCCTGGTGCTTAGTTACCTTTCTCAGTCTGTTTAGCTTGGTCTTCGGACCTTTATGTTCTATGTTGTGTGTTTGTCTTTTACTGCTACAATTTCTGCTAGGAGGTGCCCAACTTTATCCCAGTCCCTGGTTCTTTTGGGGATCCCTCCCTTGCATCTGTGGGTCTTCGTACAGACTAGCCGAGGACTTTAGCGGGTCTGATCGCAGGATCAGGTTCCCCGTTACATCGTAGGGATCTAGCTTAGTTCTATTGTAGGGACAGATCTCCTTTCTTTCCTTAGTGCTTGTAGCAGATCATAACAGTAAGTCCAGCCCAAAAATATCTCTAAGGAAAGACTTCCAGTTTCCATCATGGTGTCAGTTCAGGATTTGGCTCAACGCCTGCAGGGACTCTCTCTGGAGGTGGCCGAGCTCCAACAACACGTGAGTAGCTGTTCTGGAGCACATTTTGTGGAGCCAAAGGTACGTTTGCCTGATTTATTCTTTGGTGATCAACAGGAATTTTTTTCCTTTAAAAATTCTTGTTTATTGTATTTTCGTTTGAGACCCAGATCCTCTGGTGATGAACCACAGCGCATAGGGTTCATTATGTCACTTTTGCACAAAGAACCTCAGGGATGGGCCATTTCTCTCCAACCTAGTGATCCATGCTTTAGATCAGTGGATAGTTTTTTTTTCCGCTTTGGGTTTGTTGTATGATGATCCTGATCGTGTCTCATCAGCTGAGACTGAATTATTACATTTGAGGCAGGGATCAGGTAATGTGGAAAAATATTGTTCTCACTTCCGTCGGTGGTCTGCCCAGGTGGGGTGGAACGATTCAGCTTTGAAAAGTTTGTTTCTTGCAGGGCTAGGTGAAAGGGTTAAGGATTTGCTGATTGCTTATCCCACACCTGGAAACTTGCAGGAGGCAATGCAATTAGCTATACGGGTGGACAGGAGACTGCGTGCAAGGGTTAATGAAAGTAAATCCTCTGCCATGTCAGCTCCGAGTCTTGAGAGGGTCTGTACTGACATTGGAGAGCCAATGGAGATCGGGGCGATGGCACCCCGCTCTCAGGAAAAAGACCGCAGATCTTCTGAAGGTTTGTGCTTTTATTGCGGAAAATCTGATCATTTTATTAAGAACTGTGTACTTCGTATGAACAAAGAAAAAAAAAAGGTCAGTTACGCCCGTATTGCCTGTTTAAATTCTAAGGGGGTATTTCTTTCTGCTACTACCACTGCTCAGGAAGAATTAATTGAATTTCGGATATTTGTGGATTGTGGTTCTACTCTGAATGTGATTGATGGGGGATTCTTGGAAAAACTTAAATTAAAACCCAAACCTTTGTCATCCCCTATTGCTGTGGTTTCTGTCGATGGCTCCCCCTTGAAGAGTGTTACTCACAAGGTCTGTGAATTTCCCCTCATTATTAATGGTGTTCATCAAGAAAATTTGGATTTGGTGGTATTAAATAATTTGCTTTCTCCAGTAATTTTGGGGTTACCCTGGTTAAAATTGCACAATCCTGTACTGGATTGGTCTACTAATGAAATTAAGTCCTGGAGTCCTAAGTGTTATGACAAGTGTTGTAACGGACGTATTGCTGCGGTGGAAAAAGGGGAATTACCTGTACCTATTCAGGATTTTTGGAGAGTTTTTCTGAGGAGGAGTCACAAATATTGCCTCCCCATAGAGACTATGATTGTACCATTGAATTTGTCCCTGGAGCGACTCTTCCTAAAAGTCGTTTATTTAATCTTACTATTCCTGAGAGAAAGGCTTTGGAGGAATACATACAGACAAGCTTGGCCGCCGGTCACATTAGGCCTTCCAAGTCTCCTGTGGCTGTTGGATTTTTTTTTGTTACAAAAAAGGACGGCGGTTTACGTCCTTGTCTGGACTTTCGTGAGATTAATAAAATTACTGTACGCAATCCTTACCCTCTGCCATTGATTCCTGATTTGTTTAACCAGTTAGTGGGGGCCAAGTGGTTCTCTAAAATTGATCTCCGGGGGGCATACAATTTGTTGCGCATGAAGGAGGGTGATGAATGGAAGACTGCTTTTAACACTCCTGTGGGTCATTTTGAGAACCTGGTTATGCCTTTTGGTCTTACCAATGCTCCAGCATTTTTTCAGAATCTTATTAATGACATCCTTAGACCTTTGATCGGCAAAAATGTGGTTGTGTATTTGGATGACATTTTGATTTATTCGCCTGATCTGGAGTCTCATTGGCAGAGTGTATGTGAGGTATTACAGTTATTAATTGACAATTCGCTTTTTGCTAAGCTGGAGAAATGTGAGTTTGCTGTACTGAGAATTAGTTTTCTGGGCTACATTATCTCCAGCGAAGGCTTTGAGATGGACCCTGTGAAGGTTCAGGCGGTTCAGGAATGGCCTAGGCCTATTGGTTTGAAATCGATACAGAGGTTTTTGGGTTTCGCCAATTATTACAGAAAATTCATTAAAAATTTTTCTATTATTGTCAAACCACTGACCGATCTCACCAGGAAAGGTGCTAATGCGGTTCAGTGGACTACTGAGGCCATTGAAGCTTTTGTGTTTCTAAAGGAGAGGTTCAGCTCTGCTCCTATCCTTATGCAGCCTGATGTGACTGGCTGTTTTTGGTTGAGGTTGATGCTTCTTCGGTGGGGGTCGGTGCAGTGTTGTCTCAGGAAATCAAGGATGGAGTACATCCCTGTGCTTTTTTTTCAAAAAATTTTTCTGAGACTGAACTTAATTACGATATTGGTAATCGGGAATTGCTGGCTATTAAACTCGCATTTGAACACTGGCGTCATCTCTTGGAAGGTGCTGAATTTCCCATTCAGGTTTTCACTGATCATAAAAATCTGATCTATCTTGATGCTGCCAAGCGCTTGAATGCCCGTCAGGCTAGGTGGGCACTTTTTTTCTCGCGGATTAATTTTTCCGTTACTTACATCCCGGGTACCAAGAATGTTAAAGCTGATGCTTTGTCTCGCAGCTTTTCTCCCATGATCGGTGCTGAGGAGGAGGGGAGCATTTTACAAGAAGGTGTTGTGATTGCTGCATTGGACTCCGTTTTGGAAGATGAGATTCTTAAAGCACAGGAGAATGCCCCATCTAACACTCCCCATGGGAGGTTGTTTGTGCCTAGGACCTTTAGGAGAGATTTGTTTGTTGAGTGTCATGAGTCTCGGTTGGCAGGTCATCCAGGAATTTCTGAGACCAAGGGACTTGTGGGTGGCAGTTTTTGGTGGCCTGGATGGCAGAAGGAAGTCATTAAGTGGGTGCGTCAATGTACGGTGTGTGCTAGATCTAAGTCTTCGCATGCTCCTGCTGCGGGGTTGCTTTGCCCTCTGGAGGTTCCTAGTGCACCTTGGACACATCTGGCTATGGACTTTATTACTGACCTTCCCCCCTCTGAGGGTTTCACTGTCATCTGGGTGGTCATGGACCATTTTAGCAAGATGTGTCACTTGGTTCCTTTCATCAAACTGCCCTGCGCTAAGACACTCGCTAAGGCCTTTGTCAAGGAAATTGTCAGACTACATGGCGTTCCTACTGACATTGTTTCGGATATTGGACCTCAGTTCGTGGCTCGTTTTTGGCGTGCTTTTTGTGACAGGTTGGGAGTTCATTTGTCGTTTTCATCCGGATATCATCCTGAGTCTAATGGCCAGACAGAAAGGAAGAATCAGGATGTTGAGCAGTTCTTGCATTGTTTTGTGGCAGACAATCAGGAGGGGTGGTCTGAGTTTCTGCCACTTGCTGAGTTTGCTCTTAACAACCATACATCCTCTTCTGCTGGTTGTTCGCCTTTTTTTTGTTGTTCTGGGAGACATCCCAGAACCTCATGCACGTCACTGACAGCGTGGGAAAATTCAGTGACGTGCATGAGGTGAGCGAGTTCATTGGACATGACCTCGGCTCATCTTTATGCCGTCACAGCCAGACACTGAGGAGCGCAAACATGCCTGCGCTTCTCAGTGTCTGCAGCATGGCAAGCTGGATGGCAGCTTTCGGCTGCGATCCAGCCTGTCATGTGAATGTAGCAGAGCTGAAGCTGTCCTGGGAACCATGGAAAGGTAAGGATGATGTTGGTTTATTATTTTATTTTTATTGCAGAAGACATTGGCTTCAGCTGGAATAGGCGTGATGGTAAGTATGGTTTAATTTAGAACAATAAAGAATTGTGTGTTTATTTCAATTAAAGGACTTTATTCTGGGTGTTTGTGTTTTTTTTTAACTTTGACTATGGGGTTAGTAATGGGGGTGTCTTATAGACGCCTCTCCATTACTAACCTGGGCTTGATGTCAGCTGTCATTATAAGCTGACATCAACCCCAGCCCTATTACCCTACTGCCACCGCTACAGGGCAGTGGGAAGAGCGAGGCTAAGTGCCAGAATTGGCGCATCCTATGGATGCGCCATTTCTGGGGCGGCTGACGGCTGGTGTTTCTAGCCTGGGAGGGGGCCAATATTCATGGCACCCTTCCTGGGCTATTAATATCAGCCCCCAGCTGTCTGCCTAGCCTTTGCTAGCTATTAAAATAGGGGGGACCCCACGTCATTTTTTGGGGGGTCCCCCATTTTAATAGCTAGTAAAGACTAGGTGTTCAGCTGGGGGCTGATATTAGTAGCCTGGGAAGCTCGGTGGGTATTACCCCCTTCCCAGGCTTCAAACATCTGCCCCAGCCATCTGCTTAACCTCCGCTAGAGACTAAAATTAAGGGGAACCCTACACCAATTTTTTTTAAATAAATCCTTTATTTTAACACTAAATGACAAGTACAGTAATCAACACTATCACTGTACTTCTTATATACAGTATGTGACTGACATGTTTCTATGTATCTAATCTATGTGTGATGCTCTATTCTTTCTGTTATAAATTGTCGGGTACCGATGCTGAATTGCCGGCCGGCTTTTTTAAAGAGACGGTGCATGAAAACACTAATATTTTTTTTTATAAATCCTTTAACGCTAAATGACAAGTACAGTAAGCAACACTGTCACTGAACTTCTTATATATGTGACTGACATGTTTCTATCTATTTAATCTATGTGTGATGCTCTATTCTTTCTGTTCTAAATTGTCGGGTACCGGTGTATGCCGCTGCTGAATTGCCAGCTTTTCATGTAATACATTCTACATTATTCTTAGCCATCCAGCTTGTCATCCTTCAGAGACACTGCAGAGCGCAGACATTATGGGAACTTCCGATTCCGGTATTCGATATTCTAAAAGTATCGGAACTCAGTATCGGTACCCGATATTTCAGTATCGGAGTGCTCAACACTAATAATAAATAATATAGCAAAGTATGTTATAGTTGTTATGCACACATGATAGTAAACACGGGATAAAAGGATCTATCAATGAATAACCTGCACAAGCCCACCCAGTTCCTGTACAGACTAAATTATCCGGTAACGCAGGCCCTAGTGGCTTCAGCACACATGGATAAGCCCTGCAGGTAAAACTAGAGGCTACCACTAAGACCTGGCTCCCTGAAAGGCCAACAAGTGTATCTCGTAACTACAAAGGAACCGAGAGAGAGTGCAGTTTAATAAATAAACCCCAATAATACATATATCTGTCTGGCCTAGATACCCAGAAGTAGGAACAGAACTCCAAGCAGAATCCACTAAAGACTATCAGCAGCAGAAGAGACTAGCAGGGTGGAGGTTTAACTTAGTAGCACCTGCAATGTGATAGGACAGGCTAGATAACAAATGAAAAACACCTGCTGTCCAAAAGAAATGGACAAAGGCAAAAGGTAATCAGCATTTGAACAGTGACAGAACCTGCTGTGACTCAGTGGACAGAGACGCCGACAGAAAAGCACAGGACTGCTGGATCAAACTGTCAGAAACAGATTCCATGAGGGTGGTATGAGGGCCCGACGTCCACAAGTGGGTGTTGTGCTTACAGCACAACACCGTGAAGGGTGATTGCCATTTGCCAGAGAAAACCAAGTGTTATGATACTGGCTTAGTACTGCTGGAAACCAGTGGCCGAAGGAGGACAAGCAGGAACAGCAAGCGGCAGTGTAAGTTCTTGTAGGAGATGTAGGAAATAATCCGTAGATAGGTGAGAATAATCTAAGTAAGAATGTTCAGGAGCTTGGAGACTGGAAACTAGGCTAATGTGGCACCCTGCTACTACAGGCACCACAGGACCCAAAATGGTGCATGGATGGACTTCTCCACAAGAGGCCCTCACTACAAACAGACACTTCCACCCTTCTACCTCATACCACCAGAGGGAGCCCTGTTAGGGATATATATACTGGAGGGTGGAGTTAGGTAGTCAGACAGTGTGTTGGCACTTAGACCAGTGAAGAAGCAGCACGTGAGCTGCTGTGTGTTGAGGGCCCGAGTGTGGCCGAGGCAAGGAGAGGAGAGAGGAGTTAATGGGGCATCTCAGGCTCACCCCAAGACACAAGCCGGACACCGGGTCTGCGCCTACAGGGTCCTCTACACCCAGTAGGGACCACCGGCATACCAGGAGGCTTCCAGACCCCTGGTCATCCTGAAGCTACTATCAATTACAGGACTAGGAACCACGAAGGCCCCGGCATCCAGGGATAGTGGTTGCCAGAGAAAAGTCCTACTACCAAGCAGTCAGGTGAGAGAGCAAAACAACATAGAAGCTAGGCCAAGCTCCAGGCTGGCTAGAAGCTTAGAGAGAGGAAGACACGGACCAGGAGGCCTACAACCCGCTCACTGGGGAGAGTTCTGAAGTGCACCCTTCCTAGCAAGTACCTTGGACCCTACCTGCCATTACACCAGTAAAGGTACTGAAGCGAATCCCCTGTGTGCGTGTCCGTCATTCCCCCTGACCCGACCTGGCCACCTCTCACCTGCATCCCTTCCATCAACTCTGCCCCGGGGGCCCGCTCTGCCTGTGGGGAGCAGAAACATCCCAGCTGCCATCCCATCACCCCCGGAGGTCTGCAGCAGCGCCGGTACTCATTACCGGGAACCACAGGTGGCGTCACGAGACAAACTGTTAACAAAAACCCCCTTTTAAAGAGTGACCCCAGAGGACGGGCCCGGGAGCCGACTGCCGTGACATCCTACAAAGGAGGTAAAGGCCAAGTTTCCCCCATATCCCCCCTGGGCGAGTCACTAAGAGGTAGACACAATACTTAATGAGTGAGGGATTCATACAGCTTTAAGTAGGCCCAAACAGGAAGCAATAATGTAGGCATTGATGCTTTGGACTGGCCTCCCCGTTCCCCAGACTTGAATCCAATCTAGCACATCTGGGACATCATGTCACATTTCATCCACCAACGCCATGTTGAACCACAGACTGTCCAGGAGTTGACTGATGCTTTAATCCAGGTCTGGGAGGAGATCCCACAGGAGACCATCCACTGTATCATCAGGAACATGCTCAAGTGTTGTAGGGAGGTCATACAGGCACATGGAGGCCACACACACTACTGAGCATCATTTCCTTCTCTTAAGGCATTTCCACTGAAGTTAGATCAGCCTGTAAATTGATTTTACACTTTGATTTTGAGCAACATTCCAAATCCAGACCTCCATGGGATATTCATTTTGATTTACGCTGATTATTTCTATGTTTTTTTGTTCTCAACGCATTCCACTATGTAATGAATAAAGATTTGCAACTGGAATATTTCATACAGTGATATCTAGAATGTGGTATTTTAGTGTTCCCTTTATTTTTT
The DNA here is from genome assembly GCF_046119375.1 of Phyllobates terribilis. Lineage (NCBI taxonomy): Eukaryota > Metazoa > Chordata > Amphibia > Anura > Dendrobatidae > Phyllobates > Phyllobates terribilis. The sequence goes on from NW_027362762.1 coordinate 72,059,563, forward strand.
GAGCAGTATACAGTATATATATACAGTTATATGAAAAAGTTTGGGCACCCCTATTAATCTTAAGCTTAATGTTTTATAAAAATTGGTGTTTTTGCAACAGCTATTTCAGTTTGATCTATGTAATAACTGTTGGACACAGTAATGTTTCTGCCTTGAAATGAGGTTTATTGTACTAACAGAAAATGTGCAATCTGCATTCAAACAAAATTTGACAGGTGCATAAGTATGGGCAACCTTATCATTTTCTTGTTTTAAATACTCCTACCTACTTTTTACTGACTTACTAAAGCACTTTTTTTGGTTTTGGAACCTCATTGAGCTTTGAACTTCATAGCCAGGTGTATGCAATCATGAGAAAAGCTACTTAAAGTGGCCACTTGCAAGTTGTTCTCCTGTTTGAATCTCCTCTGAAGAGTGGCATCATGGGCTCCTCAAAACAACTGTCAAATGATCTGAAAACAAAGATTATTCAACATAGTTGTTCAGGGGAAGGATACAAAAAGCTGTCTCAGAGATTTAACCTGTCAGTTTCCACTGTGAGGAACATAGTAAGGAAATGGAAGAACACAGGGACAGTTCTTGTTAAGGCCAGAAGTGGCAGGCCAAGAAAAACATCAGAAAGGCAGAGAAGAAGAATGGTGAGATCAGTCAAGGACAATCCTCAGACCACCTCCAGAGAGCTGCAGCATCAACTTGCTGCAGATGGTGTCACTGTGCATCGGTCAACTATACAACGCACTTTGCACAAGGAGAAGCTGTATGGGAGAGTGATGCGAAAGAAGCCGTTTCTGCAAGCACGCCACAAACAGAGACGGCTGAGGTATGCAAAAGCACATTTGGAGAAGCCAATTTCTTTTTGGAAGAAGGTCCTGTGGACTAATGAAACCAAGATTGAGTTGTTTGGTCATACAAAAAGGCGTTATGCATGGCGGCAAAAAAACACAGCATGCCAAGAAAAACACTTGCTACCCACAGTAAAATTTGGTGGAGGTTCCATCATGCTTTGGGGCTGTGTGGCCAATGCCGGCACCGGGAATCTTGTTAAAGTTGAGGGACGTATGGATTCCACTCAGTATCAGCAGATTCTTGACAATAATGTTCAAGAATCAGTGATAAAGTTGAAGTTACGCAGGGGATGGATCTTTCAGCAAGACAATGATCCAAAACACCGCTCCAAATCTACTCAGGCATTCATGCAGAGGAACAATTACAATGTTCTGTAGTGGCCATCCCAGTCCTCAGACCTGAATATCATTGAACATCTGTGGGATCATTTGAAGAGGGCTGTCCATGCTCGGCGACTATCAAACTTAACTGAACTGGAATTGTTTTGTAAAGAGGAATGGTCAAAAATACCTTCATCCAGGATCCAGGAACTCATTAAAAGCTACAGGAAGCGACTAGAGGCTGTTATTTTTGCAAAAGGATGATCTACTAAATATTAATGTCACTTTTCTGGTGAGGTGCCCATACTGATGCACCTGTCAAATTTTTGTTTGAATGCAAATTGCACATTCTCTGTTAGTACAATAAACCTCATTTCAAGGCAGAAACATTACTGTGTCCAACAGTTATTACATATATCAAACTGAAATAGCTGTTGCAAAAACACCAATTTTTATAAAACAATAAGCTTAAGATTAATAGGGGTGCCCAAACTTTTTCATATAACTGTATATATATATATATATATATATATATATATATATATATATATACAGTACAGACCAAAATTTTGGACACACCTTCTCATTTAAAGATTTTTCTGTATTTTCATGACTATGGAAATTGTACATTCACACTGAAGGCATCAAAACTATGAATTAGCACATGTGGAATTATATACTTAACAAAAAAAGTGTGAAACAACTGAAAATATGTCTGATTATTCTAGGTTCTTCAAAGTAGCCACCTTTTGCTTTGATGACTGCTTTGCACACTCTTGGTATACTCTTGATGAGCTTCAAGAGGTAGTCACCGGAAATGGTTTTCACTTCACAGGTGTACCCTTTCAGGTTTAATAAGTGGGATTTCTTGCCTTATAAATGGGGTTGGGACCATCAGTTGTGTTGTGCAGAAGTCTGGTGGATACACAGCTGATAGTCCTACTGAATGGACTGTTAGAATTTGTATTATGGCAAGAAAAAAACAGCTAAGTAAAGAAAAATGAGTGGCCATCATTACTTTAAGAAATGAAGGTCAGTCAGTCCGAAAAATTGGGCAAACTTTGAAAGTGTACCCAAGTGCAGTTGCAAAAACCATCAAGCGCTACAAAGAAACTGGCTCACATGAGGACCGCCCCAAGGAAAGGAAGACCAAGAGTCACCTCTGCTTCTGAGGATAAGTTTATCCAAGTCACCAGCCTCAGAAATCGCAGGTTAACAGCAGCTCAGATTAGAGACCAGGTCAATGCCACACAGAGTTCTAGCAGCAGACACATCTCTTCAACAACTGTTAAGAGGAGACTTTATGCAGCAGGCCTTCATGGTAAAATAGCTGCTAGGAAACCACTGCTAAGGACAGGCAACAAGCAGAAGAGACTTGCTTGGGCTAAAGAACACAAGGAATGGACATTAGATCAGTAGAAATCTGTGCTTTGGTCTGATGAGTCCAAATTTGAGATCTTTGGTTCCAACCACCGTGTCTTTGTGTGACGCAGAAAAGTTGAACGGATGGACTCTACATGCCTGGTTCCCACCGTGAAGCATGGAGGAGGAGGTGTGATGGTGTGGGGGTGCTTTGCTGGTGACACTGTTGTGGATTTATTCAAAATTGAAGGCATACTGAACCAGCATGGCTACCACAGCATCTTGCAGCGGCATGCTATTCCATCAGGTTTGTGTTTAGTTGGACCATCATTTATTTTTCAACAGGACAATGACACCAAACACACCTCCAGGCTGTGTAAGGACTATTTGACCAAGAAGGGGAGTGATGGGGTGCTACGCCAGATGACCTGGTCTCCACAGTCACCAGACTTGAACCCAATCGAGATGGTTTGGGGTGAGCTGGACCGCAGAGTGAAGGCAAAAGGACCAACAAGTGCTAAGCATCTCTGGGAACTCCTTCAAGATTGTTGGAAGACCATTTCCGGTGATTACCTCTTGAAGCTCATCAAGAGAATGCCAAGAGTGTGCAAAGCAGTCATTAAAGCAAAAGGTGGCTACTTTGAAGAACCTAGAATATAAGACATATTTTCAGTTGTTTCACACTTTTTTGTTAAGTATATAATTCCACATGTGTTAATTCATAGTTTTGATGCCTTCAGTGTGAATGTACAATTTTCATAGTCATGAAAATACAGAAAAATCTTTAAATGAGAAGGTGTGTCCAAACTTTTGGTCTGTACTGTATATATATATATATATATATATACACATATATATATATATACATATATATCTATAAAATAGCGATGAATTGTACTCTATAGTAAAGTATCATACGGTGTAGTAGTTGATAGTAAAGAATTTGTAAAGGAGTGGAGAAGCCATCAACACCCCCTTGAAGATCTTATGGTTATATAATACATTGCCATGGCTTATATGTTGTTTTATCTGGGTCTTCAGTTATTAGCTAACCAGTAGATAGGGTTAACTATTGGGGCCAGCCCATGAAGGTAGGAGTTAAGCAGGTATAGGACATACAGTTTCCTGTTTGTGAGGCAGATAGAATAGATTACCGACAAGAAAAGGACCTATGGTATTAATGCTAGCAGATCTGCATTGGAAAGGGTGTTGTGTGCGAAGAAGGGTGTGTGAGATGGGGATGATTGAACATTGTTGCAGTATCATACTCCGGCCACAAGAGGTCTCTGTTGCCTCTGAAAGGGACTCTATGGTGGACTTGACGATGTTTTAGTTAGTTGAAGCAGGAAGCTGATGGAGCAGGTGAATTGTGTGGCATCCTGAAACTCAGTTTGTGCAGTGTGCTGGGAGCTGAGCAGATTATTGAAGAAAGGTGCAACTGTTCCTGTAAATCCTGCCAGAGAGGAAGAATTACTTATTTTAGCCTATCAGGCTAAAACTATGATCCACATAACAAGTCCAGGATCCACTTCTCGGCCTCCCAGTTAAATGGCCGATCGGACCATCAGGCAGCCTCTTCAGTGATCAGTTTATGGCCAGTAAGTTCTGAGCTCAGACCCCACCACAGGGATCCCGGTGGGAGCATGCACACAGACTTTAGAGAGAGTTTGGCGCAAAACATAGATTCTCAGTTAGAGACATTGTTTGCTAATAGGTCTGTGTGAACCTTAGCAAGATACTCTCCTCAGTGCTTGAGCTTCTGTATAGATAGCATAACAGAATTATAATCTTAAATAATTGTTAAGTTTGTGAATCTCTGCTCTGCACCATTGCAGGGGACACCTCTTGCACCCATCTAATTACATACCTGCTCTGGGTAACTCCCGGTTACCACAGGTCAGGCAAATTATAGTGTATCCGATAGAACATACTGGGCCTGTTTGTTGTGCAGCACAAGGGTCATAGCTGTCCTGGGCTAGGTGTGTGTGAAATTTATCTGTATTTTATTTATTGTGTTTCTGGAGTAACTCTATTTTTGTTGTTAGTAAAAAGTAGTTTCTTAACAAATTGTCTAGTCGCGTTCTTTGTCCTCGGCCTGCTGCATTCTGGGAGACCACACCCGTACACGGTCTACAGGAGACCAGATTCAGATAGCATGTTCCAAAGTAAACAAGGATTGCACTGCAGGATTCCTTATCTCAGGCAAGCGTGGGGGGGTGCTACAGCAAACATTATCTATACTAGATAAGAAGTAGAAGTGTAGCCAGACCTGAGGGTCATAGAGGAGAAGATGGCCAGGCTGGGACATGTGTTCTCCTATGGAGAATTGAAGACGCAGTGTCACACCAAGGAGCATGTGGCCCTCATCAAATGGTGTTTGAGAATAGTTGTGAGGAGTCGTAGCAATGCACCTCAGACAATGAGGTTCTGACTAGCATTTAACGAACGTGTTCGCCACTACTCGGTACTTGCCCAAGCATCACGGTGCTCGACAAGATCGGCGCTCAGCGAGTATTTCCGTGTTGCACGGGTGGGAGCTCGGGTCCCCACCCTGTGTGGCGCCCTGCTGCGCATTGGTGCCACAGAACCCAGAAGGATGCATGGATGGACTTCTCCACAAGAGGCCCTCACTACATTTGCACACCTCCACCCTACCACCTCAGACCAGCAGAGGGAGCCCATTAGGGATATATATAGGGAGGGTGGAGCCAGGCAGTTAGTTAGTTGTTCAGTGAGTTTAGTGTGCTCAGTGAGAGAGCAGCACGCAGGCTGCTGTGTGAGGCAAGTTGAGGCCTACAGCACGCACTGAAGCCTAGTGAGGGCCCCGAGTGTGGCCAAAGGCAAGAGGAGAGAGGAGTTGAGGGGGCAGAGGAGCGTACCAGGCTCACCCCAAAATATACACCGGACACCGGGTCTGCGCCTACAGGGACCCTTTATACCCAGTAGGGACCACCGGAACCACTGGATGACTACAGGTCCCAGGTTTACCAAACACTGACTACAGAACCAGGGTTAGGAGTCACGGAGGCCCCAGCGACCAGGGACAGTGATCTCCACGAGTAAGCCCTACCACCAGGTCAGCAGGTGCAAGAGAGAGACAGTAACCAAGCTAGGCCTAGTACCAGGCAGGCCAGAAGCTTAGCAAGAGAAAGCAACGGATCAGGAGGCCCTATACCCGCTCACTGGGGAGAGTCCAAAAGTGCGCCCTTCATCCAGAGTACCCTGGACCGTGCCTGCATCATCACCAGTAAAGGTACTGAAGCTTACCCCAGTGTGAGTGTACGTCTTTCCTCGGGGACCGTCCGGCCGTCTCTCACCCGCATCCACCATTCACCCCTACACTGCCCTGGAGCTAGCTCTACCTGTGGAGAGCCACACCATCCCTGCTGCCGTAACACCACTCCAGAGGACTGCTCCGCAGTGGCGGCACCCTTTTGCCGCAATCCACAGGTGGCGTCACGAACACTTTCCAAATCCTCTATAAATATTATTCCCCCTTTTTGATTGACCGCCCTGGGTCACGGACCGGGCCAGCCACCGTGATACCCCCCAGAAAACCAGAGGCCCGGCTGCCGAGTACCCCACGGCCCTGGGGGTGCGTCACCTGCATGTTTGGCGCTCTTTAGAGAGCCAATGAACATGCAGGGATTTCCTGCCACGCACTGTAATGCCGTAGCCATGTTGGTTGTGGGCATTACAGTGATTGGCTGGCCGCACAGCATCATCAGGTCTATATAAGACCTGACCTAGGAGTCATATTTTTTTGCACTGTGTGATTTATCCATTTACTTCCAGTTATTTGGGTATTTTGCTTGTCGTTGGTTTTTCTCTATATAAGACCTGGTGGCGCTATAATCGTCACAGTCTACCCCGGAAACAGGCAGAGTAGGGAGAGCTGCTGCTGAGTCAGGGAGATATTTGCTTGTTTATAGTTAGTATAGGTATTCCACAACATATATATAGCCATCTGAAGTAACAGTCCTTCTGAGGACTAAACCAGCTGCATATATTTAGTGGTGATAGCAGGAGTTAGACAGACAGGCAGTCTATGTGGCAGACTGCAGTGCATGTAGTGCAAGAGGGTCCATTGCACATTCTGACTGATCCTGCTATTACAGATATTTGTAGACATAGCCTCAGGTATCAGGGGCCAGGGCAAATTTTTTTTTCTTAATTCTGATTATTTGCTTAAAAAGCAGTCCAAAGTATACAATTTTTCTGCTCCTTTTGCTTGTTAGCACTGCGGAATACAGCCAGATCTGTTCCATATTACAGTGATAAAAGTCCAGAAATTTGTAGTAAATGTGGAAAATATTGGCATCCATTTCCATTTTGTTACAGTGTGTCAGTGAAGCTATTCATACGAGGTCACTGTGAAAAATAGTATTGGTAAACTACAGGCCTGCAATTTAAAACCATGGTTCTCCATCAGACGTAAATATAACTGCGTTCCAAATTCAGCCATTTCTAGCCTCCATTTCCATTTTGTTGCAGTGTGTCAGCGAAGCTATTCACACGAGGTCTCTATGAAGAGTAGTATTAGTAAACTACAGGCCTGAAATTTAAAACCGTGGTTCTCCGTCAGACATATCACACATAATTGCGTTCCAAATTCAGCCATTTCTGGCCTCCATTTCCATTTTGTTGCAGTGTGTCAGCGAAGCTATTCACACAAGGTCGCTGTGAAGAATAGTAGTATTAAACTACAGGCCTGCAATTTAAAAACGTGGTTCTCCGTCAGACGTATCACATATAACTGCGTTCCAAATTCAGACATTTCTGGCCTCCATTTCCATTTTGTTTCAGTGTGTAAGTGAAGCTATTCACATGAGGTCGCTGTGAAAAATAGTAACCTACAGGCCCGTTATTTAAAACCGTGTTTTCCCTCAGACGTATCACATATAACGGTGTTTCACATCCAGCCATTTGTACTGAAAGTGGAAAATATTGTCATCCATTTAAAATGGGCAAGGTGCGTGCCAAGGGATGGGAAAGTGGACATTATGGTGATAGTGCATGCAGAGGACGAGGCAGAGGCTGTGGGCAAGCTGAAATTGTGCCACAACAAACACCCACATGTTGTCGCTTGACCTTCCTGTCCCAATTACTAGGGGACCGCAGAACACCATTATTGAACACAGAGCAGTGTCAAAAAGTTGTTGGTTGGATAGCAGATAATGCTTCCAGTCACTTTACCACCACCACCCTATCTTCCACACAGTCAAGTCTCAGTAGTCATGAGTCTGGACCGCATATTCCTCAACCTGATCCTCCTTCCTCCCACCATGCCGAGTGCCCGGAGACAACTGATCCCACACTTGGACACTCAGAAGAGCTGTTCACTTTTCCATTTGTAGATTCGGGCCTCTCGCCTGGCCAGCTTTAAACGAGTCAAGAGGAAATTGCGTGTAGCGATGCCCAAATATTTGAGCAGCCACGGTCACACAAAGGCAACAGTGGGAAAGTACAATTACTGTCGCAAGAGTTGGATAAGGATGAGACACAATTGCCAGAAAGTCATGAGGAGGACCAGGGTGCGGAAGTGGAAGACGAGGTGGTGGATGATATAGTAACTGACCCAACCTAGCAGGGGGACATGCAGAGCGAGGACAGCAGCACACAGGGGGAGGGAGGCGTAGCATAACAACAGGCAGGAAGAAGCAGTGTGTTGGCCGCAGACACCAGGTGGCTAAGCGTTTCCCGTAACGTCAACACAACGGAAGTTACCAATACATCTGTTAGGACTTCCCGAGTCTGGTTGTTTTTTAAAGACTCTGCAGATAACCCAAAAAGGCCATTTGCACCACCTGCCAGGCCAGCATCAGCAGGAGTAGCAAAACTAGCAGCCTGACCACCACCAGCATGATCAGGCACATGGGAGCAAAGCACCCGACTAAGTGGGCCAAACCCCAGGGTCCAGAAACAGTGTCTGTGGGTGACACCACTGCTTCTTCCGATGTTGTGCGTGCACGCCAATCTCCTATCCATGGCGCATACAAAGATGCCTCCCGCCCTGCACGTGTCTTTGCACACTCTTATCTATCACCACCAGCAAGCATGTCCACGTCCTTGTCCCAGCGCAGCGTTCAGTTGTCCCTACCCAAGTTCTCGGAATGCAAGTGCAAATACGCAGCCAACACCCCACAGGCCACAGTACTAAATTCACACATTATGTGAATGCTTGCACTCAAAATGTTGCCTTTTAGGCTCGTGAAGACGGAAGCTTTCCACAACCTGATGGCAGCGGCCGTCTCTCGGTACTCGGTCCCCAGCCGCCACGATTTCTCCCGGTGTGCAGTCCCCGCATTACACGAGCATGTGTCCCACAACATTAGCCATGCCCTCAACAGCGCAGTTACTGGGAAAGTTCACCTAACCACGGACACGTGGACATGTGCTTGTGGGCAGAAACGGTACATCTCGCTGACGGCACACTGGGTTAATATAGTGGGAGCCGGGACCCAGTCGGACCTTGGAACGAAACACGTCCTCCCGACGCCGAGGATTGCGGACTCTGGGTCAATCAGGGTTGCCCCTACATTCTGCAGCTCCTGCACCTCAGCCTCCTCTTCAGCCTCCATCTCCAAAATGACCACATCAGTCACAAGCTGGAAGCACTGCAGCACGGCCTCGGCCAAGCGGCAACAGGCTGTGCAGAAGCTAATATGCTTAGGTGACAAACCGCACAACGCTGAAGAGTTGTGGACAGCTCTGAAAGAGCAGGAAGATCTGTGGCTCACACCGCTGACCCTACAGCCAGGCATGGTTGTGTCTTAGAATATCCGGGAACCTGGTGGCAGCTCTGAGGCGAGGCGAGCTCACACACGTACCATGCCTGGCCCATGTGCTTAACCTCGTGGTTCAGCGGTTTCTCAAAACCTACCCAGATCTGCTTATCAAAGTACGCCACCTATGTGCCCATTTTATAAACTCAGCTACAGCTTCTGCCGCCCTTGCCTTTCTTCAGCAGTGTTTGCAGCTCCCAGCTCACCGATTGGTGTGTGATGTCCCCACACGTTGGAACTCTACATTGCAGATGTTGGGAAGGATTTGTGAGCAGAAGAGGGCAGTTGTTGAGTACCAGCATCAACAAGGCCGTCGGTATTCAGGTCAGACTCCACACATAAGACCACAGGGGAGTACACATGGATGTCAGACATCTGTACCATCCTTCAACACTTTGAGGACTCCACTAAGATGGTGAGCGGCGATGACGCCATAATTAGCGTCACCATCCTGCTTCTCTGTCTTCTGAAACATTCTCTGCTCTCAATTAAAGAGGATGCATTTCAGGCAGAGCACGATGAGATGGAGCAAGGAACCATACAGGGTGATTCCACACAACCCAGCCTCATCTCATCCCAACATGGATTGGGTGACAATGAGGAAGAGGAGGAGGACTAAAAACAGGAGCTAGTTTTCTGCGCTATAGACGGTTCTACCTGCACAACTGTCACACCGTCTGTTCAGCGAAGATGGCAGAGAGGAGGAGGAAGATGAGGTGGAGAGCATGGTCAGTCGTTCTCTTGGTGAAGACATGGAAATCTTGCCTGTTAGCAGTCTGGCGCACATGGCTGAGTTTATGTTACGCTGCCTTTCCCATGACCCTCGCGTTGTTCAAATTTTGGGTGACAGTCATTACTGGTTGGTGACACTTGTAGACCCACTCTGCAAGGAGAACTTTCTGTCTCTCATTCCCGTGCCGGACAAGCCTAATAAAATGGGGCAGTACAAGAAGGCCCTTGTTGTGGAATTATTAAAAAAAATTCCATCTGAAAACGCTGGCAGCAGAGGTCACAGTTCATTGTACAACCAAGAAGTACAGGCAAGAGAGACACAAATGCAATCCAGCAGAGGCAGGGGAACACTGTGAAAGTTCTGGGACAGTTTTCTCAGACCCTCCCATAGCACAGGCCCTGAGCTGTGGGGTACTCTCACAAGGAGGGAAAAGTTTCGGAAGATGTTGAGGGAGTACCTTGCCGACCGTACCATCTTCCTCCGTGATTCCTCTGTGCCTTATAATTATTGGGTATCCAAGCTGGACACGTGGTATGAACTGGCTCTCTACGCCTTGGAGGTCCTGGCCTTCCCTGCTGGTAGCGTTTTGTCAGAGCGGGTTTTTAGTGCCGCTGGTGGAATTATAACCAATAGGTGCATCCGCCTGTCAACTGAATATGCGAACAGGCTGATTCTTATAAAAATGAACAAGGGCTGGATTGGGCCAGACTTCTCAACACCACCGAATTATAGCAGCGTAACATACACTCAAAAACAGTGTCTTTTTTCTGGGAAGTCTAACTCTATTGCCATGCATCTCTGTCTTCACACCCAGACATGTCCATAGGCTTCCTGATTTGGTCTATTTGCTCTTGTCCTCTTCATTCTCCTCATCTTCATCCTCCGCCACCATATCTACCATATCACCATATCTATGTCTCTTGCAAGGGGCATTGGAGTTCCTTCAAATTTTTGGCAGAAGTTGCATTCACTGCGTAGGCAAACTGTATGGGAGACACACTTCCTAATAGTGGAAACATTGCCCGCTCCTTTCAAATGGGAACATGTCGTTACTGTGGCCCAGCTCTATGTGTATTTAAATATTTATTGTGTTTTTTCCTAAATTTTGGTAGCCGTTGGACTCACTGCATACCCTATAACTGTATAGCAGGCCAGCTCCTTTCTAATGGGAACATGTCATTACTGTGGTCCAGCTCTATGTGTCTTTAAATTGTTATTGGGGTTTTTCCCAAATTTTGGCAGCTCTTGCAGTCACTGCATGGGCATTACCACTATAGGAGACCCACTCCTTTATAATAGGAACATTTTTTTTACTACGGCCCACATCTATGTCTCTTCAAAGGGGTATTGGGGTCCAAATTTTTGGCAGCCCTTGCAGTCACTGCATATGCAATAACAGTATAGGAGATTCACTCTTTAATAATGGGAACAACAAAGCATAGCCGACTGCTGGCCCTTTAAGAATAGTAAGGGCCACCTGATGGCCCTCTAAAAATAGTCTTTGTGACTTTCAGAGTCCCTCCTTCATAAATGAAACAGGATGTGTCTGATCATGTCTCATACACCACATGGCAAGATAACGTAGTAAAATGTTAAAATTACATTTACCGGTGAATGCATTTTTCACGGTTGAAAGCAATGCAAAAGTGCAAAAACGCATCAAAAACGCTACGTGTGAACATAGCCCAAGGTGTGGAGGAGCATTTTTGTTTTTGGCTATTTATTTTGCCTTATATACAAGTCATTATCCTGGAATGGATGCTTCTTAACATTTTTCCCAGGGAAAATCCATTTTGGTTTCGTTTTTTGAATGTTTTATTGTGAGTCCGTAAAAGTGGCGTAATACCTCTGACAACTTTGTTGACAGCAGTGTCCCGGGAGTCAGAAATGCTTCCAGGGGTCTTCCCCATGCTGTTCTTATGTCATTTGAGCACTGTCCCCATCGATTTGGGCAATTTTTAGGCCCTCTGCAGACCGCCGGGGGGGAGGGGGGGGCGGAAAAATGCTCGAGTTTCCCATAGACTTACATTGGACTCGTTACTCGGACTGAGCACTCGAGCATTCCAATTTGCTCGACCCGAGCAACGAGTACCTGAGCATTTTAGTGCTCGCTCATCACTAGTTCTGACATGAAGCAAAGATTGAGGTTACCACAATGATTTGCTGGTCTAGGGCAACATGTAACAGAAGTAATGTACTGCCCTGTGTAAATGTGAAATTCCTGTCTCTGGATTGTGCAGAAGATGTATTCTTTAAGTGTTGTGCCTCCAATCTGATGTATATATTTCTCATCAGCATGCTCAGTAAATATACGTTTATTTTTGGACTCTAGTCTCCCTGATTCATCTCTACCTCTTTTGGTCCTAGCCTGCCATTGCAAGTGGCAGCATGTGGTCTGCAGTGATGTATCGCTATGGTAAGTGTACAGACACCCAACCAGGATCCACCTATTTCTGTAGGGTGGCGGGGCTCAGATGTGAACCTTGGCCACGGCCTCCCTGTCCGTTACAAATAAGTATAGGAAAGTATAGTATAGTACAATAAAGTGTATAATGGGGTGTCTTGGCACTGAACCCCAACTGATCCTGAGGTGAAGTAGTTTTCATTCTTGATTGTCTATAAAAAGGAGGTTGCAGAAATGCAGCTTTGTTTGTTGAACAGGTTGTCCCCATCAGGGAAAGGACACAAAAAGAGCCATAGGCCCAGCTGACCATTTAGGCATAAATTGGGAATCCGCCTAGTGTGAATTACAGCAGGACCCTACCTTCCCATATACATATAGACTTCAGTCTAAGAGAGGATTCACACTAGGCAGGTTCCCAGCAACGAGAGTCGCCTTCACTGTGGCTGCCAGGTACACATAAATTGACAAATTTATGCGCTAAGAATTCTCAGTTATTTCTATTTTCTAGAGCAGTAATGCAGTTAAAATTTCTTATATTTCATGTTTGCATACTACAGAGTGCTACTTTATTTTTTGGTTACAGAGGGATGCAGCACTCCTGAAGTTGCCAAGATATTGGAGTGCGATCATAGAACCATCAAATGTCTTGTTGCAAATAGTCATCAGGGTCTCAAAAAACGTGTTGAGAAAAAAAGTTTAACTGCCAAAGATTTGAGACAAATCAAGCATAAAGCGATCAGGAATCCGTTACCCTCCAGTGCTGAGAAAGGCACAGAAGTACAAGGTGTTCAGTGCTCAGAGACTGAGGAGACTAGGGACAAAATTGTAGACCTGCACAAGGCTGGAATGAGCTATAGGACAATAGGCAAACAGCTTGGTGAGAAGGCAACAACTGTTGGCACAATTATTAGAAAATGGAAGAAACGCAAGATGACTGTCAATCTTCCTTGGTCTGGAGTTCCATGCAAGGTCTTGCCTCGTGGGTTAAGGATGATTCTAAGAAAGGCCAGGAGTCAGCCCAGAAATACATAGGAAAACCTGGTCAATGACCTAAAGAGAGCTGGGACCACAGTCTCAAACATTACTGCTAGTAACACACTATGCCGCCATGGATTAAAATCCTGCAGTGCACGCAAGGTCCCCCTGCTCATGCCAGTGTAGCACCCTGGGGGTTCGGTTGCTACAGAGGTATTGCATCTCATCCAGATGTGCGATATCTCACTCTCAGGTAAGGATGGAGTGTGGATCAGGACCCTGACACCTGCATGCATTACACCACATTTCCGGGGGGCAGGGCGACCGATATGCTCCATGTAGAGCGCGACAGTCCCTGTCCCTGGCTGGAGTGGGGGGAGGGAACACCTAGGAAAGGGGGAACCCTGTAGTGCAGGAGCAGGGAGGAAGCAGTTCCTGGGTGCACCTAGAGGGAGGTACAAAAAGGTGGGCACCATCTTAGTTCAGAGAGAAGTCGGTTCAGTTCAGTCAGAGAGAAGATGTGACAGAGCAGGACTCTGTGGAGCTCTGCTCCTGACGCGGGTCTAGCCTGCGAGGCCCAGTCAGCACTGAAAGGAGAGAGAGAGAGTTGGGGAGAAGGAATGAAGAAGAGCGGAGGAGGCTCCAGGAACACAGAGGAAAGAAGGGACCCCAGGGGTGTGGACCGGCTGGTAGCCACCATACGCCCGCATCTACCTGAGTAGAGGGGTCAGGCCAAGGGGGAGACCAGTCCCCGAAACTAGTGGAGGCGGGGAACTACCCTCAACTAGAAACCGGAGGCTGTGACATTTCATATGGTGCAGCCCCTCACTACACCCGCTAGGAAGGCACCACATAGGGTCAGGGAAACTGGCGCCAAGGTTTATCCAGAGAAGGCCAGAGGCAGCCGGACAGAAGCGTGGTCACTGGTGGGGTATGACAGGCCAGAGGAAGGACACGCAAAGGGGGTCCTGCGAAGCGCTCAAAAATTTTCTGAAAGTTGGCCGAGCCCCCTCACCTGGTGAACATGGTGCGACGCGGGAAGTTACAGCCGGCCGGAGTAACGTGGAGTAACGAACTGTGAGTAAAGATCCTGGACTGCATTACAGAGACTCTGAGTCATTATTCCCTCACACCATCACCCCCATCATCCACCTACACTGCCCTGGGGCTACACTTCTCCCATGGGGAGTCATACCATTCCTGTGCTGCTCACCAACACCAGCCCAAGCGGTCTGCCCTGCAGCGGCGGTTCATCCTGACCGCAATCCACGGGTGGCGTAGTCGGACATTTGAAAATAATGAAAACCATATCAATTGACTGCCACTGGTTTGACCACCCTGAGCTATGGGACCGGGTCATCGCCACGGTGACTACAACCCCCAGCATCCCACAAAAGGCCCGGTTCCGGGTTCCCCATGCGGCCCAGGGGGCGCGTCAGCAGCACATGTCCAGACCTGTTTGAAGGTTGCCAATGACCATATGGATGATCCAGAGGAGTCATGGGAGAAGGTCATGTGGTCAGTTGAGACCAAAATAGAACTTTTTGGTATTGACTCCACTTGCTGTGTTTGGAGGATGAAGAAGGATGAGTACAACCCCAAGAACACTGTACCAACTGTGAAGCATGGTGGGGGAAACATTATACTTTTGGGGGTGCTTTTCTGCACAGGGGACAGGATGACTGCACTGTATGGAAGGGAGGATGGATGGGGTCATGTATTGCCAACAACCTCCTTCCCTCAATAAGACCATTGAAGATGGGTTGTAGTTGGGTCTTCCAGCATGACAATGACCTGAAACACATAGCCAGGGTAATTAGTGACTCTGTAAGAAGCATTTCATGGTCCTGGACTGGCCTAGCCAGTCTCCAGACCTGAACCCAATAGAATTGTATCAAATACTTATTTCATGCAATAAGATGCAAATTAATTATGTAAAAAAATCATACAATGTGATTTTCTGGTTTTTATTCTTAGGTTCTGTCTCTCACAGATGAAGTGTACCTACGATAAAAATTACAGACCTCTCCATTCTTTGTAGGTGGGAAAACTTGCAAAATCGACAGTGTATCAAATATTTATTTTCCCCACTGTATATTGGTAAGTTGTATCACTTACTATTTTAAGTAAAATATTAGAAAACTAGTGCGAAAAAGCAAATTCAATCATTTACAAAGTGACTCACCCTGTGATATAGCTTTATACTGTGAAATGTAGTTAAAAGTAGCAGTTGCACCTACAAAGTGTTACTGAATTTTAATGTTCAGGATCTTTTTACTGAGGAAAATTCTCTGATGTGAGAATTTGCTTTGTATAGACACATGCAAGCAACTGTAGAAAAGTATCAGCACATTTTACTGCTAAATCAGTATTTTCGAACCCTATCATTAGAAATCCACAGCCAAGCAAAGTGAGCAGAACAGCCAAATAAATGTGCGCTTACAAAGAACACATCTGTTAACTCTTCTGGAGATTCATCTCCTTCTCGGCTCTACACGGAGTGAGGACTTCAATAACTGAGGACGAAACAACAGGACACCTGGATCAAGTATTGCAAACAAGGGTGAAACATAAAGGATCTTGGATCCCAAAGCAGAAACTGTAACGGGCTCCCCTACCTACCATGTGCCATATATAATACTACTGGCCTAGGGCCCCTTTAGGCACCAGAACCTTAGTGCATCGGCTACTCCTATTGCTATAATCCTGTGCACCTTCACTTACATAGGAGCAGAGCTACCATACTCATGAATGGCCACTACAAGCGTACAGAGCAGGGGTATACATAGAGATCATGGGGCCCCATAGCAGAAGCCCTAATTGCCCCCCTCCCCCCACACACACACAAAATTATTATATGTAAGGGTCACAAAAGAGCATATCTCACAACTTTGCAGCCCTTGCAAAGTGATTTTCCTCTTATTGAAGCCCCTTAGTGTTCCCACACATTAAGGTACCCCTTCATGGCACCCAAAAAAGTATGATGCCAACAAAAATGCCTCCCAACGTCAATATGATACCCCCACAGTCAATTCCTCCACTGTACCCTCCACACACAGTAAGATCTCCCTATAGCATATCCCCTTTGCCGCAAGGTATGATACCTCCACAGTGACTCCAACATAGTATGATGCACCTGTGGTGACCCCAACACATCCCTCCACACAATATAATAACCCCCACACTGCCTTCCATACAGTATAATGGACCTCCATACAGTATAAGGCCTTCAAACAGTATGATGGCTCCTACACAACCCTCCACACAATATGATCGCTCCAACTGAAGCCTCCACACTGTATAATTGCCCATATACAGTATAATGGCCCCACTAGCTCTCCAAATGGTATACTGGCTCCCTTACATAGTCCTGCATACAGTATAATGGCCCCTAGTAAGTACTCATTGATTAAAAAAATACAAGTAAAATACTCACCTCTTCTCATTCCCACGCTGCTCCGGTCTCTGCAGCGTGTGTTTTGAAGCTCTGCAGAGGGAGCACAGTCTACTGACATCATTACACCCACTGCGCAAGATGTCAGAGCTCAGACGCATAGGAAGAATGATGGAGGAGGGAGCGGACAGCTGATGATTGCTTTCAAGTGTATCCTCTGCATCTAGGATACAGATACAGTTGAAACTGTGATGCCGGGTGGGGGAAGCTCCGTGCTGGCACTAGATCCTGATTCACAGGCCCCATAGCGGCAGCGTGATTTGCCACTATTAGAGGTATATGGTACGCAGCTATGCTGTTCCATCTCTGCACGCAGCGCTGATAAGAGTTGATCGATGGGGGTCCTGGGTGTTTGAACTGATATTGATGAACTACCTCTTTTAAATACAATTTAGCATAAACCAGGCACTGCTGTGTATTACACATCTTTAATTATCTGGAAAAAAAAATAAAAAATATTAAAAAAAAATTACAAATTCTAAAAGTTCAAATCACCAGCCTTTTGCCCCATTCAAAATAAAACAATAAAAAAAATCAAATATACATATTTGGTATCGCCGAGTTCAGAATCACCTGATGTATCTGACTCGCCCCCTGGGCCTAGTGTGAACGTGTGTGGGATACCCGGAGCCGGGTCTCTGGGGGTTGTAGAATCCGTGGCGGTGACCCGGTCCCGTGGCTCAGGGTGGTCAGGCCGATGGCGGTATTTTGTGGGGGTTTTAGGTTAATTGTCCGACTACGCCACCCGTGGATTGCGGTCAGCGCGGACCGCCGCTGCAAGGCAGACCGCTGGGGCTGATGGTGTGTGCAGCTGAGGTAATGTGACTCCCCACGGGAAAAGTGGAGCCCCAGGGCAGTGTAGTTGATGGTGAGGGTGATAGTGCACGGGAGTCCCAGCACTAGTAGTGCTGGTGCGGCAATGAAGCAGGAACGACTCAGAGTCTTTGCAGTGCAGTTCAGGGTCTTTACTGGTGATATTAAGGCAGACCCTCCCGGGAGTACTGGCTAACATAAGGAGCCTGGTCAGTCTGCGAGCAAACAGGAGCTCCCCTGGCGAGGTGGAATTGTACGCCTCCCCGTCTATCTGCACTCTTTCTGGCTACCTTGCTGTAAGCGGGTAGAAGTAGCCCACGTCCCTGAGTATACCGTGTGGTGCTCACTCGTATGGCTGGTGACTTGGGGCCTTCTGTTAGCCTCCGCTCCTGGATGGCGGTGCTGGTCCCTTCCTTGTGACTGAGCCTCTGGGCTTCTATGGCCAGAGGACCTGGAATCCCCTGCCGGCTGGTTTCTGCTGCTGGGTGAATATCAGTCGCCACAGCCTCGGACTCCGTGTCCGGTTATCAGATTCTTCTGCCAGAGTGAGCTCTGCTCAGCTCCAGCCCCTTGTCTTCAGCTACTGCTCCTACAGAGCTCCTGCTGTAACTCTCCCTGTGTCTGGAACTGTCTCCAGGCTCTGACTGAACTCACTAATCCCGCCCCAGACCCAGTTTATAAGGGCAGATTCCTCCCCTCCCAGGTCTGGGCAGGAAGTGTTGCATGCTTAGGGCTCCTGACCAGAGAAACCTCCCACTTGCTCTCAGACGTAATATTTCTATTACTGTGGCAACCAGACCCCTGGGGTGCCA
This sequence comes from Phyllobates terribilis, assembly GCF_046119375.1. Taxonomy (NCBI): domain Eukaryota; kingdom Metazoa; phylum Chordata; class Amphibia; order Anura; family Dendrobatidae; genus Phyllobates; species Phyllobates terribilis. The sequence continues at coordinate 72,078,067 of NW_027362762.1, forward strand.
CATTCCCCCCTAGTGAATTTTAGTACTCCGGGACTAAACACATTTTTAAGAAAGCACAAATACAGGGTATAAACAATAATACAACAACATATACACAAGAAGCTTTAGTCTTTAGAGGTCACGGCGTGTCCGTAGCCGGGTGTCCATATCACCCAACAAGGTGAAGTCTTGGCACAGAGTAGGGGACCTGTCCAAAGCAAACCCCAAGCTTTGGCCCTGGGCGTGGCTGCAAGGCTGAGGCTAGCTACTTTTGGGCCACAAGGAGGCCACGCCAGACAGGTTTTCTCTTCCGCGGCCATCTTTGCAAGAGGCACAAAGGTGCAACTATCTACATGTAGTTCCGGTTATTCAGCGTCCATAACCTGTCAGTCCAAATAAACCTGAAGGGTAACTAGAGAAACATAATTAATGAACAGGCAACAAAAACATAAACCATTTTCAACATTTGCAGTTTACAGGTAACACAGTTTAGATTCTCCAGCGAGCGGGCATCTGTCCTCTAGTGCTCCTGGTGGACCTACGTAACCCACTATCTGGTTCTGTACTACAGGGTGTAGGAGGTGTTGCGGGTAGGTCTGGCAGCTTTCTGCATACTCTTTGGCTTACTAGGGGCACGGCAGGCTCACTACTAGCAGAAGGTTGATTCTCCTGGGCTGCTGGTATGGATCCTTCTACCTCCTGGGCCGGCTGCTCTTCTGACACTACCTGTTCTTCTGTAGATCCTTGAGGGGCTGGCTGGAGAAAGGTGAGGACGGGTACCACGGCTGCGTTGTTGATCTGAGTCCAGGACCGGGGAAAGTCTCCGAGTACGGTACTGATCATTTCTTCCGTTTCCTCTGCGGGTTGAGGGTTTTCTTGATCTTCTTCAGGGCTTTGCAGCTGCTCGGGACACTTCTTCAGGTGGTCTCTGGAGACAATGGCTGTGGTCTCTCCTCCATCCTTACTGATGATACATACTTTTGGGTTCTCATGGCTTGAGGGCAGTACGGTGTACGGGTCCTTCTCCCACTGGTCATCCAACTTGTGGAGCCGTCTCTTTCTCTTCAAGACCTGTTCTCCAGGTACCAGGGGAACAGCGGGAGCATACTGGTTATAAGCCTTCTCTGGCCTTTCTCTTGCTTGAGACAGACTTCGCTCGACGCTTTCCTGTACTTTCCGATACTGCTGCTGCCGTTCTGTATCCCAGTCTGCCTCTGGCGAGGTGTCCTCAGGTGTCAGGACTCCCATATCCAGGTCAATAGGCAGCTTACCAGGTCTTGCTCTCATTAGGTAAGCCGGGGTACAGTTGGTGGAGCCTACGGGGATGTGATTGTACAAGTCCACCAAATCAGCCAGTTTTTCAGGCCACAGACTGCGTTCCTCCAGGGGCAACGTTTTTAGCAAGTCTATCACCACCTGGTTCATTTTCTCACATAGTCTGTTGGTCTGAGGGTGATAGAGCATTGTTCTTATCTTCCTGCAGCCATACAGAATGCAGAACTCCTGGAAGACCTCCGCTTCGAAGGCTGGTCCTTGGTCCGTCAGCACTTGCTCCGGGTACCCGTGTGGACGGCAGAAGTGCAGCTGGAAGGCCCTGGCTGCTGTTTGGGCCGTTACGTCCTTGACAGGGACCACCACTAGAAACCGGGAGTAGTGATCTACGATGGTGAGGGCGTAGACGTACCCAGATTTGCTTGGAGCCAGTTTCACATGGTCCAGGGCTACCAGTTCCAGTGGCTGCCTGATGATGATGGGCTGCAGGGGACTCTTCTGGTTGGCACGGTCCTTTCTTCTTAGGTTGCACGGGCCACAGTCTCTGCACCACCTCTCGATGGCTCCTCTCATGCCTACCCAGTAGAACCGTTCACGCAACAAGAACTCCAGCTTTTTCCATCCGAAGTGTCCTGCTCCATCGTGGTACGCCTCCAGAACCATAGCCGCGTCTCGTCTTGGGACCACTACCTGCCAGGTCAGCTCATGTGTTCTAGAGTTGACCATTCTCCGGCACAGCATCTCCTTGTAAAGAAACAGCCTGCTTTTCTCCTTCCACAGTTGCTTGGTCTCCTCCGGAGCGTCTGGGTCAAGTCGGGCATCAGCCTGTGTCAGCATTTCCTTCACCAGACGGACTGCGGGATCACTGTCTTGTGTCTCCGCCCAGCTGTAGTGGGGTAAGGGATTGAACGTGGCAGAGCGCCTGTCCCTTACACGGTGGGAATACAGGGTAATCCCATGAGGTTGGAACGCAGGGAGTTCGACTTCTTCCAGTTCTTCTGGATCTTCCCCTACGTCCGGTAAGTTTGGCATTCTGGACAGGGCATCCGCGTTGGCATTTGAGCGTCCCGCCCGGTATTTGATGGTGAATTCATAGTTGGACAGGCGGGCCATCCATCTCTGCTCCAGGGCACCAAGTCTTGCAGTGTCCAGGTGTGTCAACGGGTTGTTATCCGTGTACACGGTGAACTTGCAAGAGGCAAGGTAATGCTTGAAACGTTCGGTCACTGCCCACACCACTGCCAGGAACTCTAGCTTGAATGAGCTATAATTCTCAGGGTTTCTCTCTGTGGGCCGTAGTTTTCGGCTGGCGTAAGCAATTACCCGTTCTTTCCCCTGCTGGATCTGGGACAGTATGGCTCCTAGCCCGATGTTGCTCGCGTCCGTGTGGAGGATAAAGGGCTGGCTGTAGTCAGGGTACACCAGGATTTCATCCCCCGTGAGGGCCATCTTCAGCTGGCGGAAGGACTCTTCTTCCAGCTTTTCCCATCTGAAGGGCGGCTTCTGGTTTTTGGCCTTCCTGGATTGGCCTATCAGGAGGTCCTGCATAGGAGCTGCCATTTTGGTGAAACGGGGAATGAATCTTCGGTAGTAGCCTACCAACCCGGGAAACTGCCGCACTTCCTTTATGCTGGAGGGTCTTGGCCAGTCTTTAATCACGGTGATCTTATCGGGGTCGGGAGCCACTCCGTCAGCACTCACCACGTGTCCCAGGTACTGCACCTTTGGTTTCAGCAGGTGACACTTGGAGGGTTTCACCTTGAGGCCGTAGCTTGCCAGGGCATCAAACACTTCTGCCAGGTGTTTCAGATGGTCCTCGTAGGTTTTCGAATAGACGATGACATCGTCCAGGTATAACAGGACCGTCTCGAAATTCCGGTGTCCCAGACAGCATTCCATCAACCGTTGGAAGGTTCCTGGTGCGTTGCAGAGCCCGAATGGCATACAGTTGAATTCGCTGAGACCCATCGGGGTGGTGAATGCGGTCTTCTCCTTGTCCGCCTCTGCTACAGGAACCTGCCAGTACCCGCTAGTAAGATCCAAAGTGGAGAAGAAGTTAGCAGATTTTAATGCAGCTAAAGATTCTTCTATTCTAGGTAACGGGTACGCATCTTTGTGTGTGATACGGTTGACCTTTCTGTAGTCTACACACATTCTCATGGTGTTGTCCTTCTTTTTCACTAGAACTAGTGGAGCTGCCCAGGGGTTACAGCTGTCCCTGATTACCCCAGCCTCCTTCATGTCCCGCAACATCCCTTTTGCATGCTGATAGTGTGCAGGGGGTACAGGTCGGTATCTTTCCTTTATGGGCGGATGGTCTCCTGTGGGGATGTGATGTTCTACCCCCTTTACTCGCCCGAAGTCTAGCGGGTGTTTACTAAAGACTCTTTCGTACTCCTGAACCACCCGGTAGACTCCCTGTTTTTGGTGTGAGGGAGTGGAGTCAGTACCCAAATGCAGTTGCTGACACCAGTCCTCCATTTGTTTCTTAGAGCCGTTACCTTCCTCTGGTTGAGATGGAGGCAAAGGTTCCACGGCCCTTACAGAATTTTGGTTTATGGTGAACAATTTGGCTAGCGTGGCATACCGGGGCAGGTATACTTCTCTCTCCCCGATATTTATGATGCGGACGGGCACCCTCCCATGGCGTACATCGACCACCCCCCGTGCTGTCAAAATGGTGGGCCTACTGTCTGAGTAGACGGGTTCTACCATTGCTTGGTAGTCTCTACCTCTTAGACCAATAGCTGCCCAGCACCAGATCATCATCTCACTTTTCGGGGGCATGGCAATAGGGAACGGGTCACACATTCTCACGCTACCTATCTCACCACCAGATAGTTCCACCTGTTGCCGTTTCATCAGCGCCCGGATCTCTTTTTGCAGAACACGCTGCTGGCCGGAACTGGTGTTCTTGGCAACCTGCTGTAAAATGAGAATCACCTCTGCAAGACAATTTTCAATCACGTTAGTTCCCAAGGTTATTCTAGGGTGGCTCTCATGATGGTCTATGTCCACAATAATCAGTCCTTGTGCCGCCAGTTCGACTTTACCGACCTTAATGGTCACCTCCTTGAATCCCACCTGCGGCACGGGCTGACCATTGCTGGCGATGATACTCAGGTCATCATCTGGGTAGCGGGTTATGTCCGAGTCATTCCAGTACCGCTTAAGGAGCACGTACGGGATGGTAGTCACTTGTGACCCAGTGTCCAGTAGGGCACTCATAGGAATGCCATCCAGTACCACAGGCAAGACTGGACATCCCCCTACGTATTTATCACGCCAGTTCGATGGGTCTGATGATCTTATGCCTGGGGGTTGGCCCTCTACCCCAGGTTGTGCCCGTTTAAATGACAGTACCTTGCCATGTGTCCGGGTTGATTGCAGCGGCGGGTTATCCATCCTCGTTGCATCTGTCGCTGGGTCTTCCTCTGGACGTTGGGATCCTCCTCTGTCGGCGCCACGGGACGTCCTCCGGTCCGGATGCCAGCTGGATCTTCCCTGGAGGGGAAACCTGTAAAGACTGCACAGTTCTGGTTAGCGCGGCTACGCTTTTGGTTAACTCTTGGACCTGATGGTGCAGGTCTGTAGCTGGGTTGTTATCCAAAGCCTGCGCACCAGCTCCTACAGACTCTGTAGACAAGGGCGCCGCCTCCTGCTGATGGTTAATAGCAGGACGCCGGTGGGTTACAGCGCTACCCGGTGCCGGTTCTCGGAGCACCCGGATGGCCCTGTCTTTGAACTTTGCAAAGTCTAAACCAGGGTTCTGCAAGGCCATTGCACGTAACTGGGTTCGGTGGGTGTTGGACAGCAAACCCTCAATGAATTGCTCAGTTAACAGTTCATCTGCATTCCGCACACTGTCAGGGTCTGCCTGTTTAATGGCTCCCAGGGCCTCTTGCAAATTAAAAGCATAGTCTCTTATACTGTCTTGGGCCCGCTGCTTGCACCCATAGAATTTCATTTTGATCTCTGCTGCGGTACGGGTATCAAAAGTGTCTCTCAAGACGGGTTAAGATTTCTTTTACATTCTCCTTGTCCCGGACTGACCAGGACTTTACTTCACGTTGGGCTGCCCCGGTTAGCTGGCCTACTAATATGCTCACTTTTTGTCCCTTTGTCAGGGGGTACACCTTAAACAGGCTGTACAGTCTTTCTTTAAAGTCGCTTAGGGTATGCGACTCCCCTGAGTACTGGGGCAGCCAGGCCGCTCCGGGGATATAGGGCATTGTAAATGGCATTACTGCAGCAGCGGCCGCGCTGGTGGTGGAGGGTCCCTCCGTATCCGTCATCTTCCTCCCCCCTAGTAAAGTGTGGCCTACCTTCTGTTGTTTCTTCTCCGTAGGCCGCGGCTCCGCAGACGATCGTCAGGGTGGAGGACCTTGCGTCGCGCTCTGGTGACGTCAGCGTCGCTCTCTCTCCCTTCCAGGACCTTGCGCAGCGTCGATGCGTGAGACGGAGCTTCGGGTCTCGCGCGCTTTCGGCGTCCACGCCCCTCTTCTTCCCGCGCGGCGTCCCGAAGATGGCGTCCAATGGCGGGAAAACGACTGCGGATGGCGGGAAACTTTTGAAGATGGCGGGAAACTTTTGAAGATGGCGGGAAACGGCTCCAGATGGCGGGGACCTTCACCACGGCAGGTATGACAGTCTTTTGAAGGCGCGCAGTACCCGGTGGTTGCGGGCACGAAATCCTGCCGACTACGCCAAAGCTGACTCGCCCCCTGGGCCTAGTGTGGACGTGTGTGGGATACCCGGAGCCGGGTCTCTGGGGGTTGTAGTATCCGTGGCGGTGACCCGGTCCCGTGGCTCAGGGTGGTCAGGCCGATGGCGGTATTTTGTGGGGGTTTTAGGTTAATTGTCCGACTACGCCACCCGTGGATTGCGGTCAGCGCGGACCGCCGCTGCAAGGCAGACCGCTGGGGCTGATGGTGTGTGCAGCTGAGGTAATGTGACTCCCCACGGGAAGAGTGGAGCCCCAGGGCAGTGTAGTTGATGGTGAGGGTGATAGTGCACGGGAGTCCCAGCACTAGTAGTGCTGGTGCGGCAATGAAGCAGGAACGACTCAGAGTCTTTGCAGTGCAGTTCAGGGTCTTTACTGGTGATATTAAGGCAGACCCTCCCGGGAGTACTGGCTAGCATAAGAGGCCTGGTCAGTCTGTGAGCAAACAAGAGTTCCCCTGGCCAGGTGGAATTGTACGCCTCCCCGTCTATCTGCACTCTTTCTGGCTACCTTGCTGTAAGCGGTTAGAAGTAGCCCACGTCCCTGAGTATACCGTGTGGTGCTCACTTGTATGGCTGGTGACTTGGGGCCTTCTGTTAGCCTCCGCTCCTAGATGGCGGTGCTGGTTCCTTCCTTGTGACTGAGCCTCCGGGCTTCTATGGCCAGAGGACCTGGAATCCCCTGCCGGCTGGTTTCTGCTGGCTGGGTGAATATCAGTCCCCACAGCCTCGGACTCCGGTGTCCGGTTATCAGATTCTTCTGCCAGGGCGAGCTCTGCTCAGCTCCAGCCCCTGGTCTTCAGCTACTGCTCCTACAGATCTCCTGCTGTAACTCTCCCTGTGTCTGGAACTGTCTCCAGGCTCTGACTGAACTCACTAATCCCGCCCCAGACCCAGTTTATAAGGGCAGATTCCTCCCCTCCCAGGTCTGGGCAGGAAGTGTTGCATGCTTAGGGCTCCTGACCAGAGAAACCTCCCACTTGCTCTCAGACGTAATATTTCTATTACTGTGGCAACCAGACCCCTGGGGTGCCACATATCAACATATAAAAATAATTAATCTGATCGGTAAACGGTGTAACGAGAAAAAAAATCAAAACTCTAGAGTTACCGTTTTCTGGTCATTGCAGCACTGCAATAAAATGCAATAACGGACGATCAAAACATTTTATCTACCCCAAAATGGTATCAATAAAAATGTCAGCTCGGCGCTTAAAAAGTAAGTCCCCACCCTGCCCCAGATCTTGAAAAATGGAGACGGTACGGGTCTTGGGAAATGGCACAATTTTTTTTTTTTTTTAACAAACTTTGGATTTTTTTTCACCACTAAAAAATCTACTAAATAAAAAAGAACCTATACATGTTTGGTATCTACGAACTCATAATGACCTGGAGAATCATGATGGCAGGTCAGGTTTATGATATAGTGAACATAGTTTAAAAAAAAAAAATTGTGGAATTGCACTTTTTTTGCAATTTCACCGCACTTTGAATTTTTTCCCTTTTCCAGTACACATTATGTCGTTCCAAAAGTACAACTCATCCCGCAAAAAACAATCTCCCATGAGTGCCCCAATAAAAAGTTGTGATACCCCTTAACAAGTAATAGTGCCAGGAGTGCCCCTTACCCACTGCTCTGTGCTAGTCCGTGCAGTCATGACTTTCCGTATACAACACACGCTCCCGTATACAACACATATAGATGGCTCAAGACCGCTGGGGTCAATGATTGGCTGCAGATCACGTGTTGTTGACAGTGCTATCATTGCATGCTTCATCATGAATTTGGTGCATCTTTAGGCTGCCCATGTGCCACAAACTGAAATCTACACCAGTTACGATCTAAATTGTATATCTCCTATACTTAACACCATTTCTGGCTTAAAATGTTGTGAATCTGGTTAATAGCTGTTGCTCACATCTTCCAATAAGTCCCATCTACTTTTTTGAAAAAGGGGGAGCACCTTTTTAATACTAAAAGTCACAACACTTTTACATAACTAAGCACGGTACAAAAATTTGCAACTGTTTTCAGGTATAAAACCCTTAATGAATTCAACCAAAAGTTGGTGTATTTCCAAAATCAAAATGTGATCCTATAATAATGGCCTTACTCTATATATGTATTAATTTATGCCAATATAATACAGTTTTAAATCTGCACTATTTTGCACATATCACCCCAAAAGAAGCCACACCAGGGTCTACTTACCCTCCAGTCGCCATTAGAACCATACGGTTGTAGTTCCAGTGCTCCTGATCGATCATGCGCACTGTGCTCTGGAACGTGTCTAGAATGGAGCTTCTACTATGTAGGAAGATGTCACAGAAAGGGGCAGAACCTCCTACATTACAGTGCAAAGGGCTCCTACCAGGAACCATTAGTGTGTGTGCTGATTAATAAGAAGAGAGATTTACTGCAGGAGGGGGCTCTGTATAGAACCACTGAGCGGATATACTGCTGGGGCTCCGTATACAGGGGTTGAGAGTAACATATACTGCAAGATGAGGGCTCTGTGTAAAGGAGGCTGAAAGGAGTATTATACTGAAGTATGGGCCTTTATATACAGGCGCTGATAGGAATAATTGATATACTGCAGGATCAATCTGTGTATAGAGGGGGCTTAATGGTGAGATCTACTGCAGGATGGAGCTGTGGATAGAAGGGGCTAATAGGAGTGCTATACTGCAGAATTGAACTTTATATAGAGGGGCTGAAAGGAATAATTTAGTGCAGGATTGGCTGTGTACAGAGGAGACTGAATGGAGAGATATACAGCAGGATGGGGCTGCATAAAGAAGGGGCTGAAAAGAGTGATATACTGCAGGATGGGGCAGTGTATAGAGGGGAAGCTGAAATAAGTTATATACTCCATAATGGGGCTGTGCAGGGGGATTAAAGGGAGATGCATTCTACAATTAGATTAGCTTGATGATAACTCAGAGAGGTAGGGCTAGTCAGGAACACACAGTAGAGGAGGGAGGGGTCTGCAGCACTGTGGAGAAGCAAATGCTGCTGGGAAATGTAGAATTAGCAGATAAGAATACCCTGAACCATTCTGCATGGAGAGGCAGACAGAGATGAAAAAAGACACAAAGGTACAAGGAACATCATTAATCTGTATATTAACAATAAGTATGCATTTACTATGCTTTGTGAAAAATAATGTGTTTTGGGAATAACCCATTAAATATATGCTACTATTTTTTGTATATATCTTTTATGATTACAAAATATAAAAATCTATTTGGGATGATCCTACAAGGGTGAAACACATCACTGCGGTATCCGACTACACACAGAGCTTGCTTGTAGTCTGTAACCATGGAGACACATAAATCGGAATTGGAGCTGTATACAAAACAGTAGAATACTGTACATTCTGCTAACATATTTATACCATGCTTCAATTTCTATTTTATAGTCTCAAATATAAAATTGAATCCTTAGGAACTGGTGGTTTGGTTTTCTATTCCGACTTCTTACATCTTTTCCTCTTACCCATTGGGTGGACTTGTCTTGCTGGATGGCTTTTACCACCCATTTGGTGGCACACGGTGACACGACAGGAGTAATTGAGGCAGATGCCGTCTGCTGACTTTCGGGTTTAGTGTGACAGTCAGAATGACAGAGATAGATTTAAAAGGCTTCTTTTTTTAACAAAGTCTTATAGTCATACTTGATTTCCTTCTTCTTTTATGCTTATCCACCTATACACACATACTGCAGATAAAGCCATCTAACAACAGAACAAAACTAATAAAGAAGCATGGAAGTAGAAAATTCTGCGTCCCAGACCTTCTGTGATGCCCCCTTTAGCAATAGCAGTTAGTAATATGTAGTATATAGAAGTCATCATAGGACAGATTTCCACCATTAGGTCACGTTCACACGATCAGTATTTGGTCAGTATTTTACATCAGTGTTTGTAAGCCAAAACCAGGAGTGGAACAATCAGAGGAAAAGTATAATAGAAACCCGTCACCACTTCTGTATTTATCACCCACTCCTGGTTTTGGCTTTCAAATACTGATCTAAGATACTGACCAAATACTGAACGTGTGAACGTGGCCTTAGAGTTAAATTAGTGGGAACAACTAAGGATTGGGCCAGTCCACTAAAATACCGGAAGTTCCTCTATTGGCACAGGCTATGACACAATAATGAGCCCAAAAGGTGCATTAAGAATTGTAAAAATGTTTTTTATCCCCAATTACCGGCCAATGTAACTCTTTAAAGGAAAGGACGATTTTTCGTTTTTGCACTTTTATCTCTATTGCATTTTGGGGGTCATCGTAGTGATCAAAAAAAGACAATTATGGATTTTTTTTTTTTTTTTCGGCATTCACATTATGGGATAAATATTTGTTTTATTACATCTGTTAAATTATGCATGCAGCAATAATGTTAATTTTTTAATTTTTACATTTAAACAATTAGATTTTCGAGGTTTTGACTATATTTTTACATTATTTTTTTTTTTATTAGTCCCTTTAGGAGTTGCAGTCTTTTTAGGCTGTTTAGCCAAAATGAGTTTTTGACCCTCTGTATTTTCACTATTTCAAAAACTCAGTGTCTTACAGTTTCAGCAAAGTGGATAGGAGTTATAGAAATCTCCTGCCCGCTGTGTTTTTTTTTATGCAGCGTAAACTGACCTGCGGTGCAAATTTCAAATCCGCAACCTGTCAACTTCTCCAGCGGGTACGCTGAGTATTATGTGGATTTTCCCCATAGACTTGAATTAGACGTGAAAAATCTGCAAGTGAAAAATAATTAATAATAATATAATAATAATTATATTATGATAATACAGTAACTTAATAATAATAAGTCAAATACCACAAATTATCAAAAAACAAACCAGCTTTATTTAAAATATAACATATCAACAGGAGACAATAAAAAGCAGTGTCAAAAAATGTGATAAAAATGCATGTAAAAATACGCAAAAAATCTGCAACAACTGCAACTCAACAAATACCCATCGTGGAAATATGGGGTTAAATATGCCATTGATCTCCTGACAAATTAGCAAAATACTTGTTTGTCAGGTGACAAGTGACATAAAAATCATCGTTATCGGCAGCACATTACTCCATGTAAACAGAGGATGTGCTGCCGATAACGATGATTTTGTATGGAGACTTAACGATCGTATTAATGATTGTTCTATTCCCACTAGTTTTTGTTGGCTCATGTGAACAGGTCAGTAACTGAGCGCCAATCGACTTGAATATTGTCGATCATCACTTGTTAACAGACCGAGAGAAGCCCTTCTTAATTCTCCGTATGCGTCCAGCTCCTCAGAGGGGATCTCATTTACATGTATAAATATATGTGTGGTCAATATGATGGACTGGCACATGACTTATTCCTTCCAAAGACCATACTAAGGACCAGAGGACTTGTAGAGGAAAGGCGATTCTGGCAGCTAAATTGGAAAGGATTCTTTACAGTTAGAGCAGTCTAATTGTAGAATGCCCTGATGTATCCACTTACCAACCCCTGCCGATCAGAACTCAATAGATGTGCTGGAGAGTGATATGCTTTGCCTCTGAGCTGCCTCAATGGATGATTTCCCCATGTGTTTTCATGATTTTTCCACTGAGTATTCCGGATTTGTTCTACACTCGAAAAAAAAAACACTAATTGGGTAAATTAGCGTCCTACGAAATTGGCCCCAGTGTGTGAAAGACATATTAGATTGTGACCTTCATTGGGAACATGGAATGGTATGAGTGACGACATTGTACTGCGCTTTAGAATATGTTGGCGCCGGAAAAGCAACAGAAATCAATAACATATGAAGTAGTAGCTATGGAATGGAGCCGACTTTTACTGTTCGTTATACTATTCCTTTTCTGCTGTTTCTTTTTTTTAATAATTCATGTGGTTGAGTTGTTTTATTAATTAGAGAACATTCACATTATTCCACTTGGTGATTAGGAGGATGAGAATAATGAGCGCGGAATAATTTTGACTGATGGTGATTACGTGAATACATTGTGTTTGACTTTTTGTTCTGAAAATCCATCTTTCTGACTCGAGTATAAGACTGTATTCAGATTTGATATGAAAAAATATATAGAAGAGATCTCGTCACAAGATTCATTGGTTGAGATGGATAAGAAGACGTCAGAATAGAAGGAGTCTGAAGTCTATTGGAAATATGGCACTCGGTAAACTGGAACTGTAAGGTTGACCAAAGACAAACAGACACAGGGCACCAAATCCCCAGCCACGCAGAGATTTAAAGCTGCAATGCACTGACCTCTGTGCCGGATATTAAAGAAACACTCCTATTGCAATCATCATATTATATAGCACTGTGTACTTACAATTGCCCATTTTACCTTTCTACCCAGCTGATTCTTCTCTTTTCCATTAGGTCTATGACATCACATGATAAAAAACTGACTAACCGAATCCTTCTAAGCTCTATGTAGAAACAGGAGGTCAATTTTCCCTGTGTGAGTACTAAGTCAGTGCAAATGTCCCTGGCAGGGGAAGGAAGTTGCAGCTGGGTTAGGAGTTGAAGAGAGGAATGATAAATGCAGGAACAAGATACTTCCTGTTTCTACATAGAACAGAGAAAAAGAGAAGAATTAGTGGGTAGAAAGGCAAAATGAACAATTGTAAGTGCACAGTGCTATATAATATGATGACTGCAATATATTAAGAGGATAAAAACTTTGATGAGAGGAGGAAGGCTTCTTTAAGGTTCTTAACCTACAGATCTTGACATGACCCACACCAAGATTAAAGATCTCTTGATGCAGAACACTTACTTGACACCTAGCTTGATGCGATCAGTGACAGTTTTAAGCACCATGATATCTTACTGCTACATGGTAGTTAACGCTTTGTGTGCTAAGATAAAGAAAGGCTACACCTGGGTACCATTCATTGTGATTTTTAAAGGGAATCTGTCACAAGGTTTTGCCATATGAGAGCAGCATGATGCCCATGCAGAGACCCTGATTCCAGTGATGTGTTGCTTACTGGGCTGTTTGGTAGATCTGCAGCAGAGAAAACAGGAATTTTATCAAAACTACAGCAGTTCTCTGACTGCTGAGCTCTCTATAACTCCATCCACACTCCTGTTTAGCATTTTTTGTGTACAATGTGCATAGGCAGAAAATTGACAATCAGCAGCCCAGTAAGTGGTACATCGCTGGAATCAGGGTCTCTGACAAATTCCCTTAAAGAACTGAAGAAGAAGTGCTGCAGGATGCGGCTTTTATTCCATTCTAAAAATGAACACATAAAGGTTGGCAGACGGACCCCATAATAGTTGTGAAGTCCCAATGCTGCCATTTGCATAAATTATGTAACAGATCTGTTGAGATTTTTCCATTTGTGTGTTCCTCAAAACTGAAGATCCAACCGGAAGTGTGAACATAACCTAATATTTCCTGGAGCCAGCTGAGTACCTCGACTCGAGTATTGCAGGCATCAGACCAGATACATATGAGATAATTATGGTCTATTATGTCTGTTACGAGCAGAGAATACGAAGCAAAGGCCACCGCAGCCTTACACCCTGCAGTGACACAAGTGCTCCATGTCCGCTACGCGGCAAACGCTGATTTCTTTATTTGCCGTTATTCTGTGACTCCATTCTGATGATGTGGATGTAAAGTATTCTGAGCCGTCTCCTTGATTTCTCTCGATTTCCTCCTGATTGACATCTTAGCTGGCTATTTCCGTACAGCGAGGGGAAATATTTAGAAAATAGCAGCTTAAGTGGGTAATTCAGGTGAGCAGGATCCCGCTGCTCTTGTGGATCCTCATGGAGAGACGCTCGTAAAGCAGTCAGGGAGAATTACCATTCTATATATTAAATGGAGCACAACTGCAATTTCATCGGGCAGCCGAATGACTGCACAATATTGTAAGTCATGTCTTTACTTCCATGTCTACAATAAGTTTTGCAGAGACCTGATTATACAGTAAAAGGGTTATTCCCAAGATATGGGATAACTTGCTCATTGCAAGGGGTCCAACCGCGGTGATTTTGAGAGTGAGGCTGGAATCCGGGAACCTGATTAGAGGCAAATCTTGAATGGAGCTTGAATGGAGCAGAAGTGTGAATGATCGACCTCCATTGTCTATTAGGCCAGGATTACACGACAGTATTTTTATCTCATCCGAGAAAATCGGTCCAATTATGCTAATCACACTCTGATTAAATTCAGATTTTCTCGGATGAGGAGACGAGAGAAAAAAAATAATTCCCCATCTTCTCCATTCCATCAGTCCGTGAAAATCAATACCACACTCATTGATCCGAATGCGTTCTGAATATTGGATGCACATTGTGCGTTCTGCAATTCTTTTCATCGAACAGACTCGGTCCAAGGAAAGAAACGGACAGGTGCACAGTTCCATAGAATAGCATTGGTTCAAGTGCAATCCAATGTTTTGCCGGATCGCTTGAGCCCTTAGACTGTTGGAAATAGCTGGACTATATTCTCAACATTCTCCGGCACTACTATAGACAATTAATGACAATGAGCACCTCAACTCCATTCAAGATGGGACTATGTAGAGTCTGATTCCCAAGTGACAGAGTCCTGTTCTTAAGAACACTGGGGTCCCCAGTAGTCAAACCCCTAATAATCAGTAAGTTATCCCACAAGGAAAGGGAATAACTTAATATTTTGAGGCTAACCCTTTAAACACATAGGTGATTACCACAATACACTGGAAGATGATAAACGTCTTATGGCTAGGGCTAATTGATGGAAGTGACGCGCCCCCTGGGCCGTGTGTGTAGGGGAATACCCGGAGCCGGGCCTCTGTGAGATGCTGGGGGTTGTAGTCTCCGTGGCGGCGACCCGGTCCGTGCCCAGGGCGGTCAAACCAGAGGGGATAGTCTATTCGTTCTGAATGTCCGACTACGCCACCCGTGGATTGCGGTCGGAGTGAACCGCCACTGCAGTGCAGACCACTGAGGCTGGTGTTGTGGGCACAGCAGAGTGTTGTATAACTCTCCACGGGCGGAGTATAGCCTCAGGGCAGCAAGTGGGGATGTTGGGAGTGATGGTGCGCGGGAGTAATGACTCAGAGTCTCTGTAATGCAGTTCAGGATCTTTACTCACAGTTCTTTATCCAAGTTACTTCAGCTGGTCATAACGTCCTGCGTCGCACTGTGCTCACCAGGTAAGGGGCTCGGCCAACTCCCAGATAACTTTGGAGCGCTTCACAGGACCCCCTTTCTGTGTCCTTCCTCTGGCCTGTCATACCCCACCAGTGACCACGCTTCTGTCAGGCTGCCTCCGGTCTTGGCGGGTAAACGTTGGCCTCCGTTTCCCTGACCCTATGTGGTGCCTTCCTAACGGGTATGACAAGGGGCTGCGCCACATAAAATGTCACAGCCTCCGGTTTCTAGCTGAGGGTAGTTCCCCGCCTCCACTAGTTTCGGGGACCGGTCTCCCCCTTTGGCCTGACCCCTCCACACAGGTAGATTCGGGCGTGTGGTGGCTACCAGCTGGTCCACACCCCTCGGGTCCCTTCGTTCCTTGTTCCTGGAGCCTTCTCCGCTCCTCTTCCTTTCTCTTCCTCTCCAGGCTTGGGCCTCAGTTACTAGGCCCGCCTCCGGAGCAGAGCTCATGCAGAGCCTCTGCTCCCGGTCACTTCTCCTCAGACTCCACACTCATCTAAGATGGTAACCACCTTTTATACCTCCCTCTTGGTGCACTCAGGAACTACTTCCTCCCTGCTCCTGCATTACAGGGTTCCCCCTTCCTCGGTGTTCCCTCCCCTGACTTCAGCCAGGGACAGGGACTGTCGTGCTCTGCCTGGGGCATATCGGTCGCCCTGCCCCCTGGAAATGTGGTGTAATGCATGCAGGTGGTGGGGTCCCGATCCACACTCCATCCTTACCTGAGAGTGAGATATCGCACATCTGGATGAGATGCAATACCTCTGTAGCAACCGAGCCCTCGGGGTGCCACAGAAGCTCCGATCACTAGAACAAGGGTTTCAGGTCTCCCTAATCTTCCCCAAGTGCAAGACCACAGTCAGAAGGAGTTTATATTAATGAAAGAAATGCCACGCAACTCAATGATGCCCGTACTGACAGAAATGGCTGAGAGCTGCACTCTGCTATCAACCAGTTCCATAGAAATTAAAAAGAAAGGCCCTGCCCATGTACAACCGCAACTGCCCAGGTACAATCAACATTGACCATGTACAACCACCATTGCCCATGTACATCCACCGCACTATTCAAAGTTCTTCTTGCTGTGTTGTTCTTCCTCCCAATTCTAATGATTGGTGGAGGTCCCAGCAGTGGCGCTCTCTATAATCAGACATTTATGGCTTTTTCTGAAGATACAAGATAAGATAACCTTTAGATTCATGCTGCCCAAACCATGGGCCATTTTAAGCTGCGACACTTTGAGAAGCCAGCAGAAGACTATGGGTCTCAGTCTCAGATGACATGTCCAAAAGGCAGGTCCCTAGACTGACAGGCCTCTACCTATACACACATTAAAGGAGAGACCTGCTTGTCTATGGGAACGGTGCAGTGTGAAGCCTCCATGGACCTCCCTCTTAGACTAGTCATCCCAGATGCACAGTGCCCGGACAACTTTATAAAATGTGTCCTCTGACGTTTTGCAGCATTTCAGAGTGAAACATACACGGTTGTAATAACGTAGCCAGTGTCTGATTCATACTACTCGTGGTTCGGGCAGCATAAATTTCAAGTCAAGTCTTCCTTAAAAGGCTCACATGTGGACATTTCCTGGTTAAGTTGTATGTAACAGTACTGGACTGCACCAACCAGAACTCTGTGCCCGACGGGACATAAAATGCAGGAGCTGGAACTACGGAAGAGCAGCCGGCAGGCAGGAAGAATAGGTGAGAAACTAGAGCAATCTAATCTGTGGTATTAATTATTGGATCTAAGTTACATGGTAGCAAGCACTTACAATTCCACCAGAGCAACAGCTGCAGCAAAATGGATTTTCTGTAGTCTCGGGAACTGGACCTTTGATGTCCAGCGGATTGTCATTCCGGCTCTCTGATTAAGTGAGTTGTCTGTGATAACGACAACCTTTTAAAACAGCTTCCACAGTGGAGACTCTTTAGGTCCCATTACATATTTCATCAGTATGGGCCGACTATTCGATGTATATGGGGGCCTCGTGACTTTGACCAGACAGATGAGAGAAGGATCGGTCCACTGAAATTTCAGCAGTTAATTCTTATTTTCAGGGTGGACAAATGTAGCACCCTGAGGATTCGGCTGCTACAGGGGTATTGCACCTCAACCCAGAGGTGTGATATTCCACTCCCGGGTAAGGATGGAGTGTGGATCTGAGCTCGGTAGGCTGCATGCACTACACACATCCCATTTCCGAGGAGCAGACCGACGGTACTCCCACTTAGAAATGTGCAGGTACGACCGAGTCTGTTCCTGGCTGGAGTGGGAGGGGGGTGGTACATCCCAAGTAGTGTAGGGGCAGATAGGGGGAGCAGCCTGGGTAAAGATAGGAGCTCATTGGGTGCTGGTCACCTGAGCTCACACATAGAGGGTGTATATAAGGTGGGCACCATCAGAGAACAGAGTCAGTCTGTCAGCCTTTGCAGAGGAGTCACAGGAAGAGGAGCAGAGCAGATCCAGAGAGAGAGAGAGGAGAAAGAAGGAAAGACCCAGAGGGGGAAGCAGAAGAGAGGACTCTAAGACCCCAAATTCAAGCTACGGGTGAAGAGTCGGCATCAGGGTACCGGAACCCAAGCTGGTGGGGGCAAAAACACACCCCAGCCAGAGACCGGAGGCCGTGGGCAGCGTCTGCCACGGCCACCCACCACATCCACCACGAAGGCATACCACGTGGAGGGTCAGGGAACCCAAGGCCAAGGGTCTCCCAACAGAAGGCCCGAGGGAGCTGGACCTGGGTGGATCACTAGTGGGGACGGCCAGAGAAAGGACAGAAGGAGAGCTCAGGGTCACGCTCCGGACTCGCTTGGGGGTTGGCTGGATCCAGGACCTGGTGGACGCAGCACGGCTCGGGAGGTCACTTGAAGCTGGAGTGACCGGAACATCAGCAGTGAGTAAATACCCTAAACTGCACAACCCGACTCTGTCTTCCTTTAACACCTATGCTGCACCACCACAACCCCCATCCTCTGCACCTGACCCCCTGAGGCTATACCCCACCCGTTGGGGGTTATACCATCACAAGCTGCACCTACACCATCAGCCTCAGCGGACCCTGCTGCAGCGGCGGCCATAGTGACCGCAATACAACGGGTGGCGTAGTCGACATAAAGAACTTTATAACATCTGTAGGACTGCCACATACACACTGAGTTTGACACCCTGGGCACGGACCGGGTCACAGCCACTCGGAAGACTACAACTCCCATCTGATCCGGCTCCGGATATTCCCCCTAAAGAATATGGCCCAGGGGGCGCGTCACAAACCTCTGCCAGAAGCCACCACCCACCTCTCCATTGCAAACACATGAATGCTTAGCAGAGCGTTCACATGTATAGGGGAGTAGGGTGAGATAGATGTCAGCCAAACAACAGTCAGTTGAGAGATATCTCGCTCATGGCCAGCTGTACATCTAGCTAGAACAACCATTCCCATAATTAATGCTGTATGGGGAAAAAAGTGGTGACCACCGGTGATCCACTAATGGTGCTGGGACCATTACATTGAGTGTGGCCCCAACCCCGTCATGAGTGAAGAAATTTAGGGGTAAGTAATAATTGCTCTACACACAAGGCTCATAATGCCTACATATCTGTGGTATCTCAAAGCAGAGACTTGAAGCCTCTGTGGTCACCATCACGGCAGTCGCCGAGACCTAAATCTTTCCTTTCTTTTGTAAATGAATCTATTTAAAATGTAATTTATTACCAACATCTGGTGCATCTGAAATAGAATTTGCTGGCTCCATTTTAGCAGAACCAGATGTCGGTCTAAATTTGATGTGGATTAAATTGTTTAAATGTTTTATTTATTTGGCATTCAATATAAAGATTAGGACAGATGTGAGTCCTGTTACTTACAATGTACTTAATTTACTCTACATCTCACTAGACCAGTCCTAGCATCGATTAAGTATAGTCCAATGAATCTATTTTTGGAAATCTATTGGAAGGGCTGAAATGGAGTGTCTGGGTTGGCTCCTACAGATGTGATAGAGAAGGGTCTAGAGACGAGCAATTCGATTTGCACTGCCCAGGTCTGTAGTCTTCCCTACTGCACCCAGCATCCTCAGCCTGGCATCCCCAGCCCATTATTCTAGGCTCCTGTAGAGCTTAGTAGGCCCCGCACCATCATGCCGTTATGTGAGACCTGGTGACTAGATTTAATGACATTGTGGGTCCTATAGAACACAAGAGGTTCCCAGGATGCTGGGCCAAGGATAAAAGGTGTAAAGGTGAAGACTGGCTGCAGGGCTGGACTGAATGCTGGATCAAATTGCTCATCCCTGGTCAGAGAAAAGACCCACTCATAAAAGGCATGTGCACTCGACCGTTGTTTTTGATAGATAGCACTCGTACCCATGTTATTCTATGGGGTTGTTCACATGTCTGATTGTCCACAGGGGTCCAAAGAAAAAATCAGTGACACGTCCAATTTTGATCCAAGTGTCAGATCAAAATCGACAATGCAAGTCTATGTGTCCATGGAAAGCATCATTATGACATTTCAGTGCGGTCCAATTTTCATGGACTGACTAAATGGAGAAGGTAGAGAAACTTTTTTTTTCTCTCCACCACCGAGAAAAACTATTGACACTTGGACCACACTCTGATCAATCTCTGGACCTGGGAGATTAACTATTAGCCGTAACTTGATTTGGTAAAAAAAAGGACAACCCCTGTAATCGTGCCAACCACATGGAGAAGGTGGAAAGTTAGAAAAGTCCTGGAGGATAAAAGCTTTTAAATGACAATAATCAAAGCTGTGATGTAGTTGTGTGACGTGGCCTATAAAAGGAATTTGCAGTCGAAGAGCGTGGCTCTCATAGAGGCACTTGTCAGATAATAGAAATATTCATCTAGTGGCTCTCTGTGCTGCCAATACAACAAGGATGCTATTGAACGGAGAAGGTCTTGATGTAAGTACCATCACCTGCCGTGATTGCTCTTCCTCACCACAAATACTAATCATTTTGACAAACAAGAGTGAATTTCCCTTTATAAATCTCATCACGACAAGAAGGTTAGGAAACTGCAAGTGATTATAGATTCCATGGATTCTCCAAACCTCTGTACAGCTAACAGCAAGTATGTCTTCATCAAGAAGTCCAGAAATCGCTAGGCCGCAGGTCATTGATTCCAATCTCCAAAATGAAGGAGCCACAGTCCTACTTGGAATATGTGTCTTCTTCTTGGTTTACACGAAAACCACACATGGTTGTGCCTGTACCTGGGAGTGCAGCTCAGTCCCATTGAAATTAATGAGCTTGAGCCATATTACCACCATAGCAGCCCATATGGACAATGCTTCGTGTGGACAATAAAGGGGGCACCACGCTTGCTGCAGACACTTTATTCTGGTGATCAGAATCTGTAGGGGGGAAAGAGGTACCATTACAAATTTATTAAAAGTTGGGGCTTTTTTTGCTGCACATTTTGACACCAATATGGCAGAAATACAATACAAAACTACTAAAATATCCAAACCTCATTTAGGGCAGAAAAGTGAGCTACATTCTCACATCCGTGTGTATTTTTACATCCGCGTAAAACGATCCATTTTTCTGCAATGTGTCATGCCTTTTCCATCTGTTGTTTCTCACTCGTTTTTAAAAATTGAAGGAGGCTGTCCGGCATTTTATTTAACCATTTCCACTATCCGTCCCAGGTCTTTGTTCAGTCTCCCATTAGCCCCTCCTCAATGTGATCATGGGGAGCCAATATGTTGCTACAGTGGCATGCGAAAGTATTCACTTCCCTTGTAATTTTTCGTGTTTAGCTACCTCACAACCTGGAATTTCACTGTTTTTTTTTGAGGGTTTGCATCAGTTCATGTAAAGTACATGCTTGCAACTGTGAACATTTGGTTTTCTTTTTACTGTGAAGCAAACAACAAATAGGACAAAATAAGTGAAAACTTCAGTGTGCACAACTATTCACTCCCCTAAAGTCAGTTCTTTGTAGAGCCTCCTTTTGCAGCAATTACAGCTGCAAGTCGTTTTGGATAAGTCTCTATGAGCTTTCCACATCTTGCCACTAGGATTTTTCTCATTTCTCAAGGTAAAACTGCTCCAGCTCCTTCAAGTTAGGCTGGTTTCAAACGTCCGTATATTTCTGATACCAGAAAAACCAGTACCCGAGATACCCGTGTCCTGTGTGTCCGTGTGTCACACGTGTGGCAACTCTGTGCCGCATCAGGATCACACGAACCGGCACCTGAGAATCAGTGTACAGTTAGCGCTGTTCCCAAACGCCGGGTGCTGAACGCTGCTTTCATCATGGTTCCCTGCCGGCGCTGCGATCAGCACCAGCAAGGACAATGATGAGGGTAGTAGTGTCTGCTCCCTTAGTGTCCCTGTGTAAAAATAAGAATAAAATAAAAAATCCATATACTGACCTGTCCGGAGATGTCCCTGCTGTAATCCTCTGACCACTGACGCCGAGGAGCCGGGATGAATGAGCTGCTGCAGCGACCGGACCTCGGAGCTGAGCTCAGGAGCGGTGTCCTGTCACTCACTGAGCGCAGCTCCGGAGCTGCTCGCTGCAGCGGCTCATTCTCCCCGACTCCTCTGCTGATCGGTCGCATGGATTACAGTGGGGGACATGATGAAGGCAGCATTCAGCACCCAGAGCTTGGGAATAGCGCTAACTGTACACTGATTCCCAGGTGCCAGTCTGTGTCACACTGATGACACATGTATGTCATCCATGTGTGTTCAGCATGGGACACTTTTGCACAAAAAAACTGACATATCAGTGTGGAGCACATGGACACACGGTCTGTGGAAACACACTGACATGTGCGCAGACCCATAAATTTGAAAGGGTCTACGTGTGTCAGTGTATCCAGTACGTGTGGAAACTGTCACCACACATACTGGACACACGGACGTGTGATAGAGCCCTAAGATGGAACAACAATCTTCTCTGACCACAGATTCTCAATTGGATTAAAGTCTGGGCTTTGACTAGGCCACTCCAAAAAATTAAGGCTATGCTCACACATTGCATTTTTGCTGCATTTTTTGTGTTCAAATTTTAAGCTGCATTTTACAGTACCAGCAAAAGCTATGAGCTTTCAGAAATTTCATGCACACACATTGTTTTTTTTCCTGACTGATTTGGAAAAATCAGTTTTGCAAACTGCAGCACGTCACTTGTTTCAGTGTTTTTTTCAGCGTTTTTTCAGCATTTTTTCACCCGTAGAAAGCAATGGGTAAGTGCAAAGACGCAGCAAAAAAAGCCAGAATGGCATCAGGTTTTGCTGCATTTTTGGCACAAAAGACCTAAGGAAGTTGCATCATTTTTGGGGAGAGGGCACTAAACTTTATCAGCATGCACAAGAGACAATAAAAACACAGCAAAAAAGCAGCAATTACGAAGCAAAAAGTACAGCAAAACCTGCTTTTTTGACGCTGCTTCTTTACTGCCAAGAGAGCAGGTTTTGCCTGCTGAAAAAAAACACTGCAAAAACGAAACATGAGAACATAGCCTTACACGTTTCCACTTAAACCACTCAAGTGTTGCTTTAGCAGTATGCTTTGGGTCATTGTCTTGTTGGAAGGTATACCTCCATGCCAGTCTCAAATAATTGACAGACTGAAACAAGTTTTGCTGAAGAATTTCACACCATCCATCTTCCCCTCAACTCGGACCATTTTCCCTGTTCCTGCTGCCGAAAAACATCCCCACAGCATGATGCTGCCTCCACTATGTTTCACTGTGGGGATGGTGTTCTTATGGTGATGAGCTGGGTTTCTTTGGCGCCAGCCTTAGTGTTTACCCTGGTAGCCAAAAAGTTCCATTTTGGTCTCATCTGACCACAACACCTTCCTTCATACATTTGGGGAGTCTCCCACATGTCTTTTGGCAAACTCAAAACAAGCCTTATAATTTTTGTGTGTAAGTAAATGCTTTATTCTGCCCACTCTTCCATAAAGTCCACTTCTATGTAGTGTACGACTTCTTGTGGTCGTATGGACAGATACTCCAGTCTCTGCTTGGGAACTCTGCAGCTCCTTCAGGGTTACCTTTGGTCTCTGTGCTGCCTCTCTCATTAATGCCCTCATTGCCTGGGCTGAGAGTATTGGTGGGCGGCCACCTCTTGGTAGGTTTGTTGTAGTACCATGTTCTTTCCCTTTGATGATAATGGATTTGATGGTGCTCCGGGGATCATCAGAGATTGGGATATTTTTTTTATATGATGTACTTCTCAACAACTTTGTCCCTGACTTGTTTGGAGATCTCCTTGGTCTCCATTGTGTTTGGTTAGTGGTTCCTCTTGCTTAATGGTGTTGCAGCCTCTGTGGCCTTTCAGAAAAGGTAAAGTGTATATACTGACAGACTGTGACACTTAGATTGCACACAGGTGGACTTCCTTTCATGTGACTTATGAAGGTAATTACTTGCACCAGAAAATGAGGGTGAATACATATACACATGCCAATTTTTAGTTATTTGATCCCATGAATTTAATTTATGCATATATTTTTCTCACTTCAATTCAATCAATTTAGACTATTTAGTGCTGATGCATTACACACAGATCAGATTACAAAAATATTTAAATACAGATTGTAATCTACCAAAATAAGTAAAAAGCCAATGGGGGTGAATACTTTCGCAAGCCACTGTATAACAGTAGAAGGCCTGCTGGAAACCCCCGTAGGCTACTCTTCATAGGAGACAGTGATTTTTACTACTGTGGTGCTTGAAAGTTTGTGAACCTTTCAGAATTGTCCATATTTCTGCATAAATATGACCTAAAACTAATTCAAATTTTCACCTAAAGTCCTAACAGTAGATAAAAAGAAACAAATGAGTCAAAAATATTAGTTATATTTTATCGAGGAAAACTATCCAGTATTACATGTTTGTGAGTGACAAAAGTATGTGAACCTTTGCTTTCAATATCTGGTGTGACCTCCTTGTGCAGGAATAACTAACTGCATCTAAACATTTCTGGTAATTGATGATTAGTCCTGAACATTGGCTTGGAGAAATTTTAGCTGACTCCTCCCCATAAAACAGCTTCACCTCTGTTATGTTGTAGGTTTTCTACCATCAACTTCTCGCTGCAGGTTCTTCCACAACATTTCTAAGAGATTAAGGTCAAAATTTTGACTTGGCCATTCCAGACTCACCTCTGGTGATGTATTCATGTGGCCGGGAGTTTGCACATAGCATATGTAGCGCCCCGAGGGTTCGGTTGCTACAGGGGTATTGCACCTCAACCAGAGGTGTGATATTCCACTCCCAGGTAAGGATGGAGTGTGGACCAGGGCTCAGTTAGCTGCACACATACATACACACACTCCTCATTTCCGGGGAACAGCTCGACGGTGCTCCCATTTATATATATGCAGGCACAACTGACCATGTCCCTGGCTGGAGTGGGGAGGGGGGAGAGAACCCATTGATGTAGGAGCAGAAGGGGACGGTTTCTGGAGCATAGGAAGGAGCTCATTGGTTGCAGGTCACCTGAGCTCAGACACAGTAAAGTAGATAAAAGGTGGGGGCCATCTTAGGAGGGAGTTGAGTTCGTTTAGAGAAGAAGTTCAGCCAGAGAGGGCTGACAGGGAGCTGAGGCTCAGTCTGAGCTCAGCTCCACGAGGCAGGCCTAGGGTGAAGGCAGGAAGCCAGAAGAGAGAAGAGGAGAAGGAGAAGGAAGGAAGAAAGGTGGAGAGAAAGAGGAGTAGAAAGGCTCCAGAAACAAGAAGGCAGAAGGGACCCTAAGAACCCACGAGATAACGGGTGAAGGGTCAGGCAGAATAAGGGTACTGGATTCCCAAGTTGGTGGAGGTAAATTATCCCTCAGCCAAAGACCGGAGGTCGTGATCATCTATTGGTGCGACCCCCTGCTACACCCACTAGGAAGGCACCACGTAGGGTCAGGGAAACCGGCGACAGGTTTCACCAAGAGAAGGCCCGAGGCAGCTGGACAGAAGTGTGGTCACTGGTGGGGCACGAGAGGCCAGAGAAAGGATAGAAGGGGGTCCTGTGCCATACTCCTGAATTGCCTGGGGGTTCACCGAGCTCCTCACCTGGTGGACGCAGCACGGCTTGGGCAGTCATTGCCGGCAGAAGTGACTCGGATAACAACTGTGAGTAAAAGACCCTGGACTGCATCACTGACTCTGTGTGATTTATGCTGCGCCTGCACCATCACCCCCAGCATCCTACTACACTGCCCTGGGGCTACACTCTTCCCGTGGGGAGTTATACTATCTCAGCTGCACACACCATCAGCCTCAGTGGACTGCCTTGCAGCGGCGGTTCATAATAGCCGCAATCCACGGGTGGCATAGTCGGACATTAACCTAAAACATATAAAAGACTGCCACTGACTGGTCTGACCACCCTGAGCCACGGACCGGGTCACCGCCACGCGGAGACTACAACCCCCAGCATCCCACAAGAGACCCGGCTCCGGGTAACCCACACGTGTGCACACACGGCCCAGGGGGCGCGTCACATACTTTCGGCCACATGACCGCCGCTCCCAGCGCTGACACCGGAGAATCCTTACAGTGTAATGTGAGGATTCATAGTAACTGCAGACTTGAAGTTTATGATCGGAAAACCCCTATAATAACCGAGTCTGATCTCTAAAACGGATGAGAATAGGACTACTCTGAGTCTCATGGACCGGAGACACGGACGTGTTTTTAAAACTGATGTGTGTGGATCAATGTGTAACACCATTGCCAGCTCCCCTGCATGGTTTCCCTTCCCCCTCCATGCATACTCACTGCTCCGTCCCCGCAGCGTGGTCCCGTTCTGCTGGCCTGCCTCCTGCTTGTACATGCCTCCTGGCAGTGCGCCTAGTGTGAGCACGGGATCGCTTCCCCATTCTTAAAGGGGAAGTGTACCCACATAGTAAAATGCCCCCAGCGAATAGCTGGGAAGCATTTAGAATTATGAGTTCAACTGCTGGGTGGCTTTCAGCCTATATTACTGAGAGTCATCCTGTATAAAACCTCATAAACATGTATAAATACATCAGGGGGCAGTACAGAGATCTCTCCCATGACCTGTTTATACCAAGGATGGTGACAAAGACGAGGGGGCACACTATGCGTCTGGAGGAAAGGAGGTTCCTGCACCAGCATAGAAGGGGATTCTTTACGGTCAGAGCCGTGAGACTCTGGAACTCTCTGGGAGAGGAAGTGGTGATGTCCAACTCACTTAATGAGTTCAAGAGAGGCCTGGACGCCTTTCTTGAGAACAATAAAATTACATCTTATGCTTAGTGATAGTTAATTAATCCAGGGATTTAATCTGACTGCCAGATTGGAGTCGGGAAGTGAATTTTTCCTCAATTATGTAAATTGGCCTATACCGCATGGTTTTTTTTTGCCTTCCCCTGGATCAACGCTGCGGAATAGCTGCAGTGCACAAGAAATAGGCTGAACTGGATGGACGCTTGTCTTTTTTCGGCCTTATAAACTATAAAAGACTCCCTCTCCCGTAGGGAGTCGCCAAAACAACAGCTTTCATTAGTATGCAGTCACCCCTACTAGTGAGTTGTTAGGTCCTCTGGTCCTGGTGTGGCCAGTGTCCTGAACCCGAATCCCTCGTCCTGGTGTGGCCAATACCCCGAACATTTTCTCCTGATGCTGGGGTGGCCAGTCCTGTTCCAGTATCTGAACATTCCCTGTCTGAATCTCCATGTCAGTGATCCTGGACTGTACCTACTGAGTCTGAACGGAGCCCTAATCAGTGTCAGCTCCCCTGACCCCTGAGGTCAGCAGCTACTGCCGGACCCCACCCTGAAGTGGTACCTGGTAGCTACCCGCAGCAAGCACAAGCCTGACCTCACCACTAGAGGCTCCAGTAAACACCAAGGTCCCTGCTTAGTCATGCCCCTCCAGTGTAGGCCCGGTCCGTGGCACAGTGGGTCCACAAATCCATGTGCGCCACCAGTGGGTGTAACACATTGACATACTACGGGTCTGTCAGCTGTTCAAGAACATAAAGGGACGGAACTAGGACGAGTCACAAGGATGTGTGAATGCAGCCTAATGCTCAACAGTAATTTAATTGAATTGTCTTTGGGATTCAGGAGAAATAATGGGGTTCTAATGGGGATTATGTTGTATACAAGTGATATATTAGGTTTATCTATCTGCTTACTTTTTCAATATCTTACTTTATTCCAACATTGCCACCCGGGAATGTTAACAATCAAGTAAGAGGTGAACTGTAGGAATGATTTTATAAGACATCAATTGTTACCTCGGGTTAATATGTGTTGGCTGAATAGTGCAGGTTGCTCCCTCCGGTATTCTCAGTATCATAAAGCTCAGAGCGCTTTGTGAAAGTGACTGATGTTATCACGCAGCTCAGAAGGTAACATGTCTGAACCCGGATATCAAGTGCATACTTATTACCTTCAAACACATATTCCTCACGGCGCTAGCCAAAGTTAACCACTTCCAGTGGAGGCGATTTCTTGAGCTTTTTCATTGTATAAGATTTCATTTTTGCAACTTTCTAATATGATTTATTTATTGAATCGCTGAGGATTTTAAGATCTCCGCTTGCAGCCATTGAATTGATTTCTGACACCCAGAAGATAAACATCTTTCCTGGTGATGTGATGTTCAGAATGAAAGACTAGAAGCAATGGGATGAAACTGAAAGGGAGAAGATACCGATTAGATGTTAGAAAAAAACTTTTTGCCAGTGAGGGTGATCAATGAGTGGAACAGGCGGCCACGAGAGTTGGTGAGTTCTCCTTCAATGGAAGTCTTCACACAGAGGCTGGACAGATATCTGTCTGAGATGGTTTAGTGAATCCTGCATTGACCCTAGAGGTCCCTTCCAACTCTAACATTCTAGGATTCTATGATTCTAGGTTTAGTAATGAGCGAGGGATTCAAATTCAGCAGATGCACAGGGGAATTCGATTTGCAAAGTTGTTTGACGCAAATTGAATGTTCGTTTTATGCTAACAAAGGGTGAAAAAAAATATATTAAAAAAATTAATACTCAGCTGTTCCATCGCCACAGTGTGGTGTTCGGTCCTCCGCACTAACCGGCTTCATCATCTCACCTATCCCAACATGCGGCATTCCTATTAGCCTTCTTCATGGGATTCCCGGTCCAGGTACACCTTTGATGTCACGACACACGTTGTAATGTCATGACGTGCCGACAGAGGTTTACTTGCAGTGTGAAGAAGACTGAAAATGAAATTGGGCAGCACAGTGGCTCGGTGGTTAGCACTGCAGCCTTACAGCACTGGGGGCCTGGGTTCAAATCCCACCAAGCACAACATCTGCAAGGAGTTTGTATGTTCTCCCCGTGTTTGTGTGGGTGTTCTCCAGTTTCCTCCCACACTCCAAAGACATATTGATAGGGAATGTAAATTGCAAGCCCCAATGGGGACAGTGCTGATAATATCTGTAAATTGTCTGAATTGTAAAGCGCTGTGAAATATGTTGGTGCTATATAAATAAAAAGATTATTATTAAACTTAACGAGAGAAGGCGGAAAGAAGAGGCTGTATGGTGCAGAGGACCAGAGGGTGTGCTGCTACAGATGAGTGACAAAATGAGCATTAATTATTTTTTTAACCTTTTTCTCGGCCCTCCACTATTCACCATTTTTATGGATTCACACAAAGTGGGTTGCAAAAAAATTTGGATTCAGGAAAATCCAGATTTTTAAAAACATTTGAGCCAAAATTAATTAACCTCCAACAAATTCTCTCAACTCTAGTAAGGCCCTAATACTGAGCTCTGACAGTCATGACAAACCTATTTATTACTATTGGATTTTAACAGGTAATAAATGATCTCACTGACTAATCCATTGGGTTTCCCTCTTTTTAACTATAAAAACCCAGCCCGTGACCCATGTGCATGGCTTCCACCACATGGAGCCACCTGAAGGTAGGACCTGGTCATCCATCTATGTGGTCATAACCATAACAGGTTATTATGGTCTGAATGTAAACAATGAAGGGTCCCAATCCAGAACTGCAAGTATAGAGCATGAGAAGCCCTTTAAAGTTATCTCATTAATCAAATTCATATAAAAAAAAGTTCTCAAAGAGCTCTTACCTGCTATTCTAAAGTGGATCTGTCACCAGATTTCACAGTAGAAACTACACACATTATTAAATAGATATATTGGACCTGATGAGGCTGGTATTCTTACTTTGAAATCCATGCCAGAATTGCTGTATATTTCTGGAAGCTTAAACTCAATGTCTGCCTACCTATTGAGCTGTCTCACTTTTTAGCTGGATTTATAAAATGCTCTTTTTAATATCAGGTTTCTACAGCCATTCTGAAATATTTTCACAGTAAGTACACCAGCCTCAACAGGCGTAAGAGATGTATTTAATAATGTATGTAGTCTATATAGTAAAATATGGTGACAGATCCACCTTAAATTACTTTACCTACCCCCCACCAAAATTCTCTTCTTGTAATCTCTCAAACCATCATTTCTAATTTGTGCTATGGGACATTATCACCTGACCCATTACTCTGTTGGCTGCCTTCAAATTCCTTACACATACTCTAGATGTCTTTCACTCCCCCCTGCTCCGCATTACTAGTGTCCTTCCCTGTAGATATAGTCCTCAATAAGTCTGAAATCAATCTCCTTCCCCCTCTGGCAGCAATAAATATAATACCCAGTAAGATCCCCTGCAGATAATTAGATAACAAAATGTACCATGCAGTCTGAAGTAGTGAAAAGAAATAGTATTTTCTGGCTCACAAGTCAATCTTCAGAAGAAGTCTTCTCAGATTTGCTGCAGGGGGAAGCAGTTTGTATCGACTGCTGTGTACTGAGCAGGGGATCAATACTCCAAAAATAGGAATGAAAATTTAGCAGTGGGGAGAGCGACTGAGCATGTGTGACCACCAGCACTCGGACGTGCACATTCCTATACAATTTGTGCACCAGGTGGCGCCGTGTAAGAAAATATCATAACACTTAATTTCTTTATGCATGTAGATGGAAAATATTGATACTTTTTCATGATTCACTGGCAGGACAACCCCTTTAATATAGTGTTACAGAGATAATTTGATAATTAAAGGAGATCTGACTGCTGGAACGCCTCAATGATTACCAGATTGGGGCTCTGCAACAACGTCTCGAATACAATGCAGGAGCACATGCTTGGCCTCCATTTATATTCTATGGGGCTGCCAATAGTAGCTGAATGCTTTTTTCAACAGTCACATTGATAATGATGAACGATTGTTCTCGGCAGCACATCATCCTATGAAAACATTACCTGTGCTGCCGAGAACAATGGCATCCGGTGCACACTGAACCATCTTGTACAGATCATTCATTGCATATATCACCTGCAGACAAAGAAGCTGCTGATCGGTGGTCATTAAGTGACGTCCATATTGATCTATCTGTGTGATTTATCGGCTTAGCTGTTACCTACTCCTGTAAGCAGTGTATGGAGTTGTACACCACAGCGCTGTACATTGTTTAGTGTCATGTATTGGAATCTGCCTCCTATTCAGGTGAATGTCATTGCGCCTTTTGTCTAAAAAGAGCAATCAGGGTATTTAATACTTTAAGAGTCCACTGTATACAAATGAGGCACGCTCTCTTCTACTCTATCCGCCTCCCCTTGCCACTAAATGCAGCGACTAATGACTGGCTGCCATGTAATGAAATATCCTGATCAAGGCACCATGGTTTGTTGACACTTCCTATCCCCTAACAGTGGAAACCCCATCCCGTGTGATTTCACCCCTGGATTTAGGGAGCTGAGTTGACCTTTGAGGAAGGACACTTCCACTGAGAGTAAAGAAAGGACTTGAGAACACGATGGAGCTGCAAGTAAATCGAGGTAAAATCAATTGTTCTCCATGGGCAAATAAATTGACCACTTGACATCATTTATGATCAAAATTTTACCAACTTGGCATAGCAAAGATTTTTCTCACATACGCACACTCCTTTTGTCAAGCAATGACCCTCTACACTTCTTCCATGTCCTGAAAAAGTACATGGCGGGAGGTTCTGGTGGTAACCAAGATATTTTACAACTCTTACGAGAGATTTCCTTGTTACCATGTACATTTTTAATTTGACTTTAGCAGTTCAAGCTGCATTGCAACCACAATTATTCCATTCTGCCATGGCCTTACCTCCATAAATTTCCATCATCTCCAATAATTTCCAAGAAAAAGCATCGTGGTACCACCATGGGTGCCTGGAATTTCCCAACGCTGGAAAACCCCTTTATGATGGTGATACTTATCCAAAACACGACATTCTTAGTATATTTTCTGCACCTCTGGGAGGGGGGTTATGAGTATATACTATGCAGTAACAAAGAAAATGACGGCACTTCCACTACAAAAACTAGGTGTGAACAGGTGCTTACTAAGAGCAGCTACCTCCATATATAATGAACAAATAAAGTAGCACACTGTAACACTGAGTATATAGATATGAAATATGAAATATGAATAGCTTAACTGCTGTAGAAAATAGAAATAAATAAAAAAAAATTTTTTTTAAAAATTTTTAGCGCATGTAAATATGAAGTATGGAAAATGAATAGCATTACTGCTGTAAATAAATGAGAAATCTTAGCGCATAAATTGGCCAATTCATGTGTACCTGACAGCCGCGGTAAGGCGTTTCTCGATGTCAGGACCTATCAATGTGAATACCTCTTTAAGAGACCTCCGTCTGCTTATGTGTGGGAAAGACAGATCCTGATGCATTAAAAACCACCTGCGGCATGGGGGTGGGGGTGGAGTGCTAAGTCAACGCTAAATCTAGTAACAAAGAAAATGACGGCACTTCCACTACAAAAACTAGGTGTGAACAGGTGCTTACTAAGAGCAGCTACCTCCATATATAATGAACAAATAAAGTAGCACACTGTAACACTGAGTATATAGATATGAAATATGAAATATGAATAGCTTAACTGCTGTAGAAAATAGAAATAAATAAAAAAAAATTTTTTGAAAGATTTTTTAGCGCATGTAAATATGAAGTATGGAAAATGAATAGCATTACTGCTGTAAATAAATGAGAAATCTTAGCGCATAAATTGGCCAATTCATGTGTACCTGACAGCCGTGGTAAGGCGTTTCTCGATGTCAGGACCTATCAATGTGAATACCTCTTTAAGAGACCTCCGTCTGCTTATGTGTGGGAAAGACAGATCCTGATGCATTTAAAACCACCTGCGGCATGGGGGTGGGGGTGGAGTGCTCAGTCAACGCTAAATCTAGTAACAAAGAAAATGACGGCACTTCCACTACAAAAACTAGGTGTGAACAGGTGCTTACTAAGAGCAGCTACCTCCATATATAATGAACAAATAAAGTAGCACACTGTAACACTGAGTATATAGATATGAAATATGAAATATGAATAGCTTAACTGCTGTAGAAAATAGAAATAAATAAAACAAAAATTTTTTGAAACATTTTTTAGCGCATGTAAATATGAAGTATGGAAAATGAATAGCATTACTGCTGTAAATAAATGAGAAATCTTAGCGCATAAATTGGCCAATTCATGTGTACCTGACAGCCGCGGTAAGGCGTTTCTCGATGTCAGGACCTATCAATGTGAATACCTCTTTAAGAGACCTCCGTCTGCTTATGTGTGGGAAAGACAGATCCTGATGCATTTAAAACCACCTGCGGCATGGGGGTGGGGGTGGAGTGCTCAGTCAACGCTAAATCTAGTAACAAAGAAAATGACGGCACTTCCACTACAAAAACTAGGTGTGAACAGGTGCTTACTAAGAGCAGCTACCTCCATATATAATGAACAAATAAAGTAGCACACTGTAACACTGAGTATATAGATATGAAATATGAAATATGAATAGCTTAACTGCTGTAGAAAATAGAAATAAATAAAAAAAAAATTTTTGAAAAATTTTTTTTTTAGCGCATGTAAATATGAAGTATGGAAAATGAATAGCATTACTGCTGTAAATAAATGAGAAATCTTAGCGCATAAATTGGCCAATTCATGTGTACCTGACAGCCGCGGTAAGGCGTTTCTCGATGTCAGGACCTATCAATGTGAATACCTCTTTAAGAGACCTCCGTCTGCTTATGTGTGGGAAAGACAGATCCTGATGCATTTAAAACCACCTGCGGCATGGGGGTGGGGGTGGAGTGCTCAGTCAACGCTAAATCTAGTAACAAAGAAAATGACGGCACTTCCACTACAAAAACTAGGTGTGAACAGGTGCTTACTAAGAGCAGCTACCTCCATATATAATGAACAAATAAAGTAGCACACTGTAACACTGAGTATATAGATATGAAATATGAAATATGAATAGCTTAACTGCTGTAGAAAATAGAAATAAATAAAAAAAAAATTTTTGAAAAATTTTTTAGCGCATGTAAATATGAAGTATGGAAAATGAATAGCATTACTGCTGTAAATAAATGAGAAATCTTAGCGCATAAATTGGCCAATTCATGTGTACCTGACAGCCGCGGTAAGGCGTTTCTCGATGTCAGGACCTATCAATGTGAATACCTCTTTAAGAGACCTCCGTCTGCTTATGTGTGGGAAAGACAGATCCTGATGCATTTAAAACCACCTGCGGCATGGGGGTGGGGGTGGAGTGCTCAGTCAACGCTAAATCTAGTAACAAAGAAAATGACGGCACTTCCACTACAAAAACTAGGTGTGAACAGGTGCTTACTAAGAGCAGCTACCTCCATATATAATGAACAAATAAAGTAGCACACTGTAACACTGAGTATATAGATATGAAATATGAAATATGAATAGCTTAACTGCTGTAGAAAATAGAAATAAATAAAAAAAAAAATTTTTTGAAAAATTTTTTAGCGCATGTAAATATGAAGTATGGAAAATGAATAGCATTACTGCTGTAAATAAATGAGAAATCTTAGCGCATAAATTGGCCAATTCATGTGTACCTGACATCCGCGGTAAGGCGTTTCTCGATGTCAGGACCTATCAATGTGAATACCTCTTTAAGAGACCTCCGTCTGCTTATGTGTGGGAAAGACAGATCCTGATGCATTTAAAACCCCCTGCCCATGGGGGTGGGGGTGGAGTGCTCAGTCAACGCTAAATCTAGTAACAAAGAAAATGACGGCACTTCCACTACAAAAACTAGGTGTGAACAGGTGCTTACTAAGAGCAGCTACCTCCATATATAATGAACAAATAAAGTAGCACACTGTAACACTGAGTATATAGATATGAAATATGAAATATGAATAGCTTAACTGCTGTAGAAAATAGAAATAAATAAAACAAAAATTTTTTGAAACATTTTTTAGCGCATGTAAATATGAAGTATGGAAAATGAATAGCATTACTGCTGTAAATAAATGAGAAATCTTAGCGCATAAATTGGCCAATTCATGTGTACCTGACAGCCGCGGTAAGGCGTTTCTCGATGTCAGGACCTATCAATGTGAATACCTCTTTAAGAGACCTACGTCTGCTTATGTGTGGGAAAGACAGATCCTGATGCATTTAAAACCACCTGCGGCATGGGGGTGGGGGTGGAGTGCTCAGTCAACGCTAAATCTAGTAACAAAGAAAATGACGGCACTTCCACTACAAAAACTAGGTGTGAACAGGTGCTTACTAAGAGCAGCTACCTCCATATATAATGAACAAATAAAGTAGCACACTGTAACACTGAGTATATAGATATGAAATATGAAATATGAATAGCTTAACTGCTGTAGAAAATAGAAATAAATAAAAAAAAATTTTTTGAAAAATTTTTTTTTTAGCGCATGTAAATATGAAGTATGGAAAATGAATAGCATTACTGCTGTAAATAAATGAGAAATCTTAGCGCATAAATTGGCCAATTCATGTGTACCTGACAGCCGCGGTAAGGCGTTTCTCGATGTCAGGACCTATCAATGTGAATACCTCTTTAAGAGACCTCCGTCTGCTTATGTGTGGGAAAGACAGATCCTGATGCATTTAAAACCACCTGCGGCATGGGGGTGGGGGTGGAGTGCTCAGTCAACGCTAAATCTAGTAACAAAGAAAATGACGGCACTTCCACTACAAAAACTAGGTGTGAACAGGTGCTTACTAAGAGCAGCTACCTCCATATATAATGAACAAATAAAGTAGCACACTGTAACACTGAGTATATAGATATGAAATATGAAATATGAATAGCTTAACTGCTGTAGAAAATAGAAATAAATAAAAAAAAAAATTTTGAAAAATTTTTTAGCGCATGTAAATATGAAGTATGGAAAATGAATAGCATTACTGCTGTAAATAAATGAGAAATCTTAGCGCATAAATTGGCCAATTCATGTGTACCTGACAGCCGCGGTAAGGCGTTTCTCGATGTCAGGACCTATCAATGTGAATACCTCTTTAAGAGACCTCCGTCTGCTTATGTGTGGGAAAGACAGATCCTGATGCATTTAAACCCACCTGCGGCATGGGGGTGGGGGTGGAGTGCTCAGTCAACGCTAAATCTAGTAACAAAGAAAATGACGGCACTTCCACTACAAAAACTAGGTGTGAACAGGTGCTTACTAAGAGCAGCTACCTCCATATATAATGAACAAATAAAGTAGCACACTGTAACACTGAGTATATAGATATGAAATATGAATAGCTTAACTGCTGTAGAAAATATAAATAAATAAAAAAAAAATTTTTTTGAAAAATTTTTTAGCGCATGTAAATATGAAGTATGGAAAATGAATAGCATTACTGCTGTAAATAAATGAGAAATCTTAGCGCATAAATTGGCCAATTCATGTGCACCTGACAGCCGCGGTAAGGCGTTTCTCGATGTCAGGACCTATCAATGTGAATACCTCTTTAAGAGACCTCCGTCTGCTTATGTGTGGGAAAGACAGATCCTGATGCATTTAAAACCACCTGCGGCATGGGGGTGGGGGTGGAGTGCTCAGTCAACGCTAAATCTAGTAACAAAGAAAATGACGGCAGTTCCACTACAAAAACTAGGTGTGAACAGGTGCTTACTAAGAGCAGCTACCTCCATATATAATGAACAAATAAAGTAGCACACTGTAACACTGAGTATATAGATATGAAATATGAAATATGAATAGCTTAACTGCTGTAGAAAATAGAAATAAATACAAAAAAAATTTTTGAAAAATTTTTTAGCGCATGTAAATATGAAGTATGGAAAATGAATAGCATTACTGCTGTAAATAAATGAGAAATCTTAGCGCATAAATTGGCCAATTCATGTGTACCTGACAGCCGCGGTAAGGCGTTTCTCGATGTCAGGACCTATCAATGTGAATACCTCCTTAAGAGACCTCCGTCTGCTTATGTGTGGGAAAGACAGATCCTGATGCATTTAAAACCACCTGCGGCATGGGGGTGGGGGTGGAGTGCTCAGTCAACGCTAAATCTAGTAACAAAGAAAATGACGGCACTTCCACTACAAAAACTAGGTGTGAACAGGTGCTTACTAAGAGCAGCTACCTCCATATATAATGAACAAATAAAGTAGCACACTGTAACACTGAGTATATAGATATGAAATATGAATAGCTTAACTGCTGTAGAAAATATAAATAAATAAAAAAAAAATTTTTTTGAAAAATTTTTTAGCGCATGTAAATATGAAGTATGGAAAATGAATAGCATTACTGCTGTAAATAAATGAGAAATCTTAGCGCATAAATTGGCCAATTCATGTGCACCTGACAGCCGCGGTAAGGCGTTTCTCGATGTCAGGACCTATCAATGTGAATACCTCTTTAAGAGACCTCCGTCTGCTTATGTGTGGGAAAGACAGATCCTGATGCATTTAAAACCACCTGCGGCATGGGGGTGGGGGTGGAGTGCTCAGTCAACGCTAAATCTAGTAACAAAGAAAATGACGGCAGTTCCACTACAAAAACTAGGTGTGAACAGGTGCTTACTAAGAGCAGCTACCTCCATATATAATGAACAAATAAAGTAGCACACTGTAACACTGAGTATATAGATATGAAATATGAAATATGAATAGCTTAACTGCTGTAGAAAATAGAAATAAATACAAAAAAAATTTTTGAAAAATTTTTTAGCGCATGTAAATATGAAGTATGGAAAATGAATAGCATTACTGCTGTAAATAAATGAGAAATCTTAGCGCATAAATTGGCCAATTCATGTGTACCTGACAGCCGCGGTAAGGCGTTTCTCGATGTCAGGACCTATCAATGTGAATACCTCCTTAAGAGACCTCCGTCTGCTTATGTGTGGGAAAGACAGATCCTGATGCATTTAAAACCACCTGCGGCATGGGGGTGGGGGTGGAGTGCTCAGTCAACGCTAAATCTAGTAACAAAGAAAATGACGGCACTTCCACTACAAAAACTAGATGTGAACAGGTGCTTACTAAGAGCAGCTACCTCCATATATAATGAACAAATAAAGTAGCACACTGTAACACTGAGTATGTAGATATGAAATATGAATAGCTTAACTGCTGTAGAAAATAGAAATAAATAAAAAAAAAATTTTTTGAAAAATTTTTTAGCGCATGTAAATATGAAGTATGGAAAATGAATAGCATTACTGCTGTAAATAAATGAGAAATCTTAGCGCATAAATTGGCCAATTCATGTGTACCTGACAGCCGCGGTAAGGCGTTTCTCGATGTCAGGACCTATCAATGTGAATACCTCTTTAAGAGACCTCCGTCTGCTTATGTGTGGGAAAGACAGATCCTGATGCATTTAAAACCACCTGCGGCATGGGGGTGGGGGTGGAGTGCTCAGTCAACGCTAAATCTAGTAACAAAGAAAATGACGGCACTTCCACTACAAAAACTAGGTGTGAACAGGTGCTTACTAAGAGCAGCTACCTCCATATATAATGAACAAATAAAGTAGCACACTGTAACACTGAGTATATAGATATGAAATATGAATAGCTTAACTGCTGTAGAAAATAGAAATAAATAAAAAAAAAAATTTTTTGAAATTTTTTTTTTTTATTTATTTCTATTTTCTACAGCAGTTAAGCTATTCATATTTCATATTTCATATCTATATACTCAGTGTTACAGTGTGCTACTTTATTTGTTCATTATATATGGAGGTAGCTGCTCTTAGTAAGCACCTGTTCACACCTAGTTTTTGTAGTGGAAGTACCGTCATTTTCTTTGTTACTAGATTTAGCGTTGACTGAGCACTCCACCCCAACCCCCATGCCGCATGTGGTTTTAAATGCATCAGGATCTGTCTTTCCCACACATAAGCAGACGGAGGTCTCTTAAAGAGGTATTCACATTGATAGGTCCTGACATCGAGAAACGCCTTACCGCGGCTGTCAGGTACACATGAATTGGCCAATTTATGCGCTAAGATTTCTCATTTATTTACAGCAGTAATGCTATTCATTTTCCATACTTCATATTTACATGCGCTAAAAAATTTTTCAAAAATTTTTTTTTTATTTATTTCTATTTTCTACAGCAGTTAAGCTATTCATATTTCATATTTCATATCTATATACTCAGTGTTACAGTGTGCTACTTTATTTGTTCATTATATATGGAGGTAGCTGCTCTTAGTAAGCACCTGTTCACACCTAGTTTTTGTAGTGGAAGTGCCGTCATTTTCTTTGTTACTAGATTTAGCGTTGACTGAGCACTCCACCCCCACCCCCATGCCGCAGGTGGTTTTAAATGCATCAGGATCTGTCTTTCCCACACATAAGCAGACGGAGGTCTCTTAAAGAGGTATTCACATTGATAGGTCCTGACATCGAGAAACGCCTTACCGCGGCTGTCAGGTACACATGAATTGGCCAATTTATGCGCTAAGATTTCTCATTTATTTACAGCAGTAATGCTATTCATTTTCCATACTTCATATTTACATGCGCTAAAAAAATTTTCAAAAAATTTTTTTTTATTTATTTCTATTTTCTACAGCAGTTAAGCTATTCATATTTCATATTTCATATCTATATACTCAGTGTTACAGTGTGCTACTTTATTTGTTCCTTATATATGGAGGTAGCTGCTCTTAGTAAGCACCTGTTCACACCTAGTTTTTGTAGTGGAAGTGCCGTCATTTTCTTTGTTACTAGATTTAGCGTTGACTGAGCACTCCACCCCCACCCCCATGCCGCAGGTGGTTTTAAATGCATCAGGATCTGTCTTTCCCACACATAAGCAGACGGAGGTCTCTTAAAGAGGTATTCACATTGATAGGTCCTGACATCGAGAAACGCCTTACCGCGGCTGTCAGGTACACATGAATTGGCCAATTTATGCGCTAAGATTTCTCATTTATTTACAGCAGTAATGCTATTCATTTTCCATACTTCATATTTACATGCGCTAAAAAAATTTTCAAAAAATTTTTTTTTTATTTATTTCTATTTTCCACAGCAGTTAAGCTATTCATATTTCATATTTCATATCTATATACTCAGTGTTACAGTGTGCTACTTTATTTGTTCATTATATATGGAGGTAGCTGCTCTTAGTAAGCACCTGTTCACACCTAGTTTTTGTAGTGGAAGTGCCGTCATTTTCTTTGTTACTAGATTTAGCGTTGACTGAGCACTCCACCCCCACCCCCATGCCGCAGGTGGTTTTAAATGCATCAGGATCTGTCTTTCCCACACATAAGCAGACGGAGGTCTCTTAAAGAGGTATTCACATTGATAGGTCCTGACATCGAGAAACGCCTTACCGCGGCTGTCAGGTACACATGAATTGGCCAATTTATGCGCTAAGATTTCTCATTTATTTACAGCAGTAATGCTATTCATTTTCCATACTTCATATTTACATGCGCTAAAAAATTTTTCAAAAAATTTTTTTTTATTTATTTCTATTTTCTACAGCAGTTAAGCTATTCATATTTCATATTTCATATCTATATACTCAGTGTTACAGTGTGCTACTTTATTTGTTCATTATATATGGAGGTAGCTGCTCTTAGTAAGCACCTGTTCACACCTAGTTTTTGTAGTGGAAGTGCCGTCATTTTCTTTGTTACTAGATTTAGCGTTGACTGAGCACTCCACCCCCACCCCCATGCCGCACGTGGTTTTAAATGCATCAGGATCTGTCTTTCCCACACATAAGCAGACGGAGGTCTCTTAAAGAGGTATTCACATTGATAGGTCCTGACATCGAGAAACGCCTTACCGCGGCTGTCAGGTACACATGAATTGGCCAATTTATGCGCTAAGATTTCTCATTTATTTACAGCAGTAATGCTATTCATTTTCCATACTTCATATTTACATGCGCTAAAAAATTTTTCAAAAAATTTTTTTTTTATTTATTTCTATTTTCCACAGCAGTTAAGCTATTCATATTTCATATTTCATATCTATATACTCAGTGTTACAGTGTGCTACTTTATTTGTTCATTATATATGGAGGTAGCTGCTCTTAGTAAGCACCTGTTCACACCTAGTTTTTGTAGTGGAAGTGCCGTCATTTTCTTTGTTACTAGATTTAGCGTTGACTGAGCACTCCACCCCCACCCCCATGCCGCAGGTGGTTTTAAATGCATCAGGATCTGTCTTTCCCACACATAAGCAGACGGAGGTCTCTTAAAGAGGTATTCACATTGATAGGTCCTGACATCGAGAAACGCCTTACCGCGGCTGTCAGGTACACATGAATTGGCCAATTTATGCGCTAAGATTTCTCATTTATTTACAGCAGTAATGCTATTCATTTTCCATACTTCATATTTACATGCGCTAAAAAAATTTTCAAAAAATTTTTTTTTATTTATTTCTATTTTCTACAGCAGTTAAGCTATTCATATTTCATATTTCATATCTATATACTCAGTGTTACAGTGTGCTACTTTATTTATACTATGCAGTATACGCTCCTGATGGATGATGTGACTGGCACTACCTGGCAACAACATGTAAGCCCAAAATAAATCTCCGGTCTTATCCGCATGGAGCAGATGCTCTGATAAGCAAACAAAGATAAACATGAGTGTGATTTGCTATGATAACTCTTCCAGATCGGAGCCTGAATTTTAACCATTCTCGGAGTTATCTCTGCTTCCAGCAGCTGCTTCTTCTATTAGATTCCACATCAACAAATTAGGACTGTGAGAGAAAGGGAGGAAAAAACGCTCTCGATTCACTGTCTGCATTCTTAATAGCCATTAAATCCGGCCCATATCTTATTTCTGGTCTAAGTGAATTAGGAAGCTTCTCCATACACACAGTGAATTCATTTCTATGCAAACCACTGTGTGTCCAGGGAAAAACATCCCCACTGACGAGTCCGGTTACGTCACAGCCCCTTCAGGAGAGATCTCTGCACCCTCTAGAAGAATAAGATTTCTTTTTGTCCATATTTTACACATAAATGGTACAAACTAATGAACAACTTTTACTCTCACACCATTGAAAAAAAAAACAACAACTGCAATAATGAGAATGACCTGCCTGTGAAATCCAGGATATTCTCACACTGTTCATCTCATACAAAGTTAGACTTTGGTAGAAATGTACTAGAATGAATGCATTTTCAGGATAACATTTTCTATTGAACAAGTTAGTTTGTAGGTAATACAGTATGTCTTTTCTGTACTGGTCCCGCCTTCCTGACTTTATATCTATATGGTCCTACAG
Source organism: Phyllobates terribilis (assembly GCF_046119375.1). Taxonomy (NCBI): domain Eukaryota; kingdom Metazoa; phylum Chordata; class Amphibia; order Anura; family Dendrobatidae; genus Phyllobates; species Phyllobates terribilis. The sequence goes on from NW_027362762.1 coordinate 72,119,820, forward strand.
GAACAGGATTACAGTACCTAGAACCAAGGAAAAGATTCAGTTGGCCATTCTAGACCTGTATTAAAATATCCTCATGAAGGCAAAGTACTTGTTAGTATGTACCTACCTGCAGCTCCTTTTGTTATCTAGAATCCTGGACACTTGGCCCACCAGCTCCATCTAGTACCCAGAACCTGGGACACATGCCCCACCAGCTCCACCTAGTACCCAGAACCTTGGACACTTGCCCCACCAGCTCCACCTAGTACCCAGAACCTGAAACACATGCCCCACCAGCTCCACCTAGTACCCAGAACCTGGGACACATGCCCCACCAGCTCCACCTAGTACCCAGAACCTGGGACACTTGCCCCACCAGCTCTACCTAGTACCCAGAATCTGGGACACTTGCCCCACCAGCACCACCTAGTACCCAGAACCTGGAACACATGATCCACCAGCTCCACCTAGTACCCAGAACCTGGAACACATGATCCACCAGCTCCACCTAGTACCCAGAACCTGGAACACATGATCCACCAGCTCCACCTAGTACCCAGAACCTGGAACACATGATCCACCAGCTCCACCTAGTACCCAGAACCTGGGACACTTGCCCCACCAGCTCAACCTAGTACCCAGAACCTGGAACACATGCCCCACCAGCAATACCTAGTACCCAGAACCTGGGACACATTCACCACCAGCTCCACCTAGTACCCTGAACCTCGGACACTTGCCCCACCAGTTCCACCTAGTACCCTGAACCCGGAACACATGTCCCACCAGCTCCACCTAGTACCCAGAACCTGGAACACATGTCCTGCCAACTCTTTCTAGTAGCTATCATCCACGACACATGAATGGCCATGCTCCCTCTGATATCCAGAAGCCAGGACACATACTCTGCTACGTTTTTTTTATTATGTATCACCTGGGACACATACCCAGCTAGTACTTTTAGTACCTAACACTTGGGACACATGCCTCATCAGCTCCTACTGGTACCCAGCACTTGGGACACATGTCCTACCAGCTCAGCATCCAGGGCACACACTCTTGCAGCTCCCTCTCGTACCTAGAATCTGGGACACATGCGTTTCCAGCTTCCTTTGGTACCCAAAACTGAGGACACATGCTCACTCGCCAGCTTTGTCAGGTCACAAATACTCAGGGCACATGCCACACCAGTTCCCTCTGGTTCTCAGATCCCAGTATACATGTTCGCTAGATCCCTCTGGAAAGTCAGAACCTAGGACACATGCTTGCCAGTTCCCTCTGGTAGACACCACCTGGGACTCATGCCTCCTCAGCTCTATTTGGCACTCAGCCTCAAGGTCAGATGGCCAGCCAGCATTGTTCGGTACCCAGAAACCCAAATGTTCATCAGCTCTCTCTGATACCCAAAACCCCAAAGACTTGCACCATCAGCTCCATCTAGTACCCATTCCCAGTTCGTTTTCCTTTGCCCAGCTGTGCTCTGACTGCAGCGTAAGCCGTTCTCACACCACAGGATTAAAAAATGACAATGACCTTCATGTTAACCCCACAATATACCGTATATAGAATGTCCATACAGAATAATAATAATAATCTACTTCATCTTCCACAGGGTCCTCTGATCCATGCATAAACATCACAATATTATTCTGTTGGTAACTCCAATGATTTGCAAGCTGGCAGCAAATTTAATATTTCACTCCAGCGCCACCACGCGGAAAATGAAGCATTACTGTGTGCTCATTGACATCATACAGTACAGCATTTATTTTTAGCAAGAAAAAAACTGTTCAGATACCTGTACTCACCATCAGTAAAGAGTGGATTGTCCACCAGGAATTTTCATGGAGTCAAGCTGCTATGATGTTTTCCATATAATGCACATGAGGGATTCCTGCTCTCCTTTCTCTATCTAGCACATGTACAGAAGCAGCAGAAGCATAAACAACATAATACTGCAGTACTGTGCAGTGTAGCTGTAAATCCAGATCTGCAGTGAGATAACACACTTACTAGAAAGCAGCGTCACAATTTCTCACTCTGCTCCTCCCTCCTTCAACCTCCCTTTTCTCTTTATGGAATTCATTAGGCAGCTGTGATCTGATCCCGCAGTGACCTGGTTGTCTGTCTTGTGAATGAGGAGTTTAGGAGTTAGCAAAAAGGTGAGAAAGGGGAGAACGTGTCTCAGAATTGAAGAAAGAAGCATATTTCTCTTATAAGAGTTATTATAATGTTTCTTATATTTGCAGTAGTATATTGAATTAATAGTGATTATTTAAAGGAGCATTTATGGCATATCCACAGGATATTTGGTCAGCAGGTTTTTGCTACCTCATCTGAGAGCAGCATTATGTTGGAAAAGAGACCCTGATTACAGTGATGTCTCACTTAGTTTACTGGGTGCAGTAGTTATGATACGGTTAGAGTTTTTAGATGTAGCAGAGATGAGAAAGGTAACCCCGCCCACACCACAGTTTCCTGTGTACATTGTATATCGACAGTGAGCTGCTCATCACAGGAGAGGGCGTGGTCAGACCAGGGCTCACGTGCACTGTGGTCCAGGCAGTGATAATCTCCTGGTGATAAAACATTCATTGCATTGAAACAACAGCACACAGCCTAATAAGTGACACATCCATGAAATCAGTGATCCAGACCCTACCTCATGCTGTATAGCAAAAATCTATTGACAGACGCCCTTTAATATGTGCGTTGATACGTCTGCTGCCATCACTAAGGACTTCAATGGAGAGGGTCAAGCATTTAAGCAGTTTAATAATTTGGGGATTTTTCATTGACATGACACCAATATTTACATACATGACACATTTCTTTAATTTCCTGCTCTTCCTTTCTTTCTGTGATAGATGATTTAGTACTATCAGTGATTTCATGTCTGTAGCACCAAGAGATTGTGAGTGGTGATGGCTCTGTCTGATTTAATAGGGCACGCAGGCACTTGCAGAGAGTAAAAGGTCAGCCTCCATTTACCACTCCTCTTTCACTTGGCATCAGTGTTCCTTAATTAAAATTTCTATGCAGCCTATTAACTCCTCTGTATATGCAGCTCTTGCTTCCACTTGACATCCAATTAGCCCGTAATCTCCTGTAACATCATTAATATAATCATCATCTCCAGTATGGCTTAAAGGGAGAATACAAAGAATCTGAGACTATTAGCATTACGCAGTTATTAAACCAACTTTTGTAAAAGAGCAGTAATGAATCATAGACATTAATGGCCACATCGTATCAAGGACTCACGGTTAGAACATCTATGGTTTATATTTTGTATTCGCTCTGGAAGTTTCCTCCATCCAGGATTTTAATAGGGCTTTCTAAATCTCAAGAATGATGGAAAAAAACAATATACAGGATTTGCATTTTTGTGCAAATAAAACCTAATTATTGAATAATTTAGTTTATGTTTCAGGTCTTCATCATTTTCAAGATTTTAGTAAAATCATAGTATGTTAGATTTGGAAGGGACCTCCAGGGTCATCGTGTCCAACCCCCGGCTCAATGCAGGATTCACTAAACCATCTCAGACAGATGTCTGTCCAGCCTCTGTTTGAAGACTTCCATTGAAGGTGAACTCACCACGTCTCGGGGCCGCCTGTTCCACTCATTGATCACCTTCAATGCCAAAAAGTTTGTTCTAATATCTAATCTGTATCTTCTCCCTTTCAGTTTCATCCCATTGCTTCTCGTGTTTCCATGTATAAATGAGCATAAGGATGGTCCCTCTACAATGTGACAGCCCTTCAGATATTTGTAGACAGCTATTAAGTCTCCTCTCAGTCTTCTTTTTTGCAAGCTAAACATTCCCAGATCCTTTAATCGTTCCTTGTAGGACATAGTTTGCAGTCCGCTCACCATCCTGGTATCTCTTCTCTGAACTTGCTCCAGTTTTTCGATGTCTTTTTTAAAATGTGCCCAGAACTGGACACAGTACTCCAGATGAGGTCTGACCAAGGAGAAGTAGAGGGGGATAATCACTTCACTTTTATTCAGAGGCTGCATCTCTACTGTAAGGGATCAGCTGTCTGGTAGGTGCTGGTACACATACAGGGATCTGGTTTCTTCAGTTCAAACCATGAAGTGGTTTATTAAGTATCCATAAACCAGTCAGGATAACAAAAACAGCCTTTCACAATGTGAAAACATAAAGTAAATAGTCTATATAGACGTGTGGGTTCGCCTGCTCTGGTTGACAGCGGGGACATCCCACGGATGCAGCCGCTGTCACCAGTTTGTCAGGGGACGTAACACCGCAGCCTCCAATCGTCATGACAGTTATGCAATTGACTGAGGAGTGATAGACGAGGCCACGGCTGCTTCTACAGTCATGGCCAAAAGTATTGAGAATGAGACAAATAGTAATTTTTCCAAAGTTTACTGCTTCATTTTTTGAAAGGGCAATTTGCATATACTCCTGAATGTCAAAGAGTGATCAGCTTAACAGCAATTACTGTACTTGCAAAGTCAATATTTGCCCAGAAAATGAACTTTAACCCCCAAAACACATTTCAACATCATTGCAGTCCTGCCTTAAAAGGAGCAGCTAACATCATTTTAGTGATTGATCCATTAACACAGGTGTGGGTGTTGATGACGACAGGGCTGGCGATCAATCAGTCATGATTAAGTAAGAATGACATCACTGGACACTTTAAAAGGAGGCTGGTTCTTGGTATCATTGTTTCTCTTCAGTTAACCATGGTTATCTCTAAAGAAACACGTGCAGCCATCATTGCACTGCACAAAAATGGCCTAACAGGGAAGAGTATCGCAGCTACAAAGATTGCACCTCAGTCAACAATCTATCGCATCATCAAGAACTTCAAGGAGAGAGCTTCCATTGTCAAAAAGGCTCCAAGGCGCCCAAGAAAGACCAGCAAGCGCCAGGACCGTATCTTAAAACTGTTTCAGCTGCGGTATCGGACTACCAGCAGTGCCGAGCTTGCTCAGGAATGGCAGCAGGCTGGAGTGAGTGCTTCTGCACGCACTGTGAGGCGGAGACTCTTTGAGCAAGGGCTGGTTTCAAGGAGGGCAGCAAAGAAGCCACTTCTCTCCAGAAAAAACATCAGGGACCGACTGATATTCTGCAAAAGGTACAGGGAGTGGACTGCTGAGGACTGGGGCAAAGTCATTTTCTCTGATGAATCCCCTTTTCGATTGTTTGGGACATCTGCAAAACAGCTTATTCAGAGAAGAAGAGGTGAGCGCTACCACCAGTCTTGTCTCATGCCAACTGTAAAGCATACTGAAACCATTCATGTGTGGGGTTGCTTCTCAGCCAAGGGAATCGGCTCACTCACAGTCTTGCCTAAAAACACAGCCATGAATAAAGAATGGTACCAGAATGTCCTCCAAGAGCAACTTCTCCCAACCGTCCAAGAGCAGTTTGGCGCCCAACAATGCCTTTTCCAGCATGATGGAGCACCTTGCCATAAAGCAAAGGTGATAACTAAATGGCTCATGGAACAAAACATAGAGATTTTGGGTCCATGGCCTGGAAACTCCCCAGATCTTAATCCCATTGAGAACTTGTGGTCAATCATCAAGAGACGGGTGGACAAACAAAAACCAACAAATTCTGGCAAAATGCAAGCATTGATTATGCAAGAATGGACTGCTATCAGTCAGGATTTGGTCCAAAAGTTGATTGAGAGCATGCCAGGGAGAATTACAGAGGTCTTGAAGAAGAAGGGGCAACACTGCAAATATTGACTTGCTGCATTATCTCATTCTAACTGTCAATATAACCTATTGGTACTCATAATATGATTGCAATTATATTTCTGTATGTGATATAAACATCAGACAAACATTAATAAAAACCAGAGGCCAGCAGATCATGTGAAAATATAATTTTGGTGTCATTCTCAAAACTTTTGGCCATGACTGTACTACTAGGAACTCACAGTAAGTGCGTGGTATATACACCTCCGATTCCAATGCATGGAATATATATATATATATATATATATATATATATATATATATATATATCTATAATATAACCGGGGATGCGTGTTTCTGTCCGAAGCCTCGATAGACTGCGCATGCGTGACGCGCAGTCTGGATCCAGAGAGAAGCACGCATCCAGACGTTACAGGTAAGAGGAGGTGTATGGTGCCGGAGATCATGGTATTCGTAGACACTGAACGCATACTGCGATCTCCGGCGCCATACTTACATACTTACCTGACCGGGAGGAGCGTTGCCGCGGCGCCTCTCTTCGCTGGAGACCGGGGGCGGAGTGAAGGCGTCGGACCGGCGCGTGCGCATAGTGCTATCCGGCGCCATTTTACTGAAGACACATTTACAGTGTGTCTTCAGCAAAATGGCGCCGGACAGCGTGGTGCTCCGGCGTCGCATTCCTCCCCCGGCCTCCGGCAGAAGAGGACACAGCAGCGCTGGAGCACAGAGAAGAAAGGTGAGTATAACGGTTTATTTTTTTCATATGTGTGTACAGTGTGAAAGGGGTGAGGGGACCATGCATATATCAGGATTGGGGGGTGAGGGGTACCATACATACCAGGATTGGGGGTGAGGGGTACCACACATACCAGGATTGGGGGTGAGGGGTACCACGCATACCAGGATTGGGGGGTGAAGGGTACCACGCATACCAGGATTGGGGGGTGAGGGGTGCCACGCATACCGGTATTGGGGGGTGAGGGGTACCACGCATACCAGGATTGGGGGGTGAGGGGTGCCACGCATACCGGGATTGGGGGTGAGGGGTGCCAGGCATACTGGGATTGGGGATGAGGGGTGCCATGCATACCGGGATTGGGGATGAGGGGTGCCACGCATACCGGGATTGGGAATGAGGGATGGGGTGCCATGCATACCAGGATGAAGGATACCATACACACCAGGATAGGGATGGGGTACCATGTATACCAGGATGAGGGATACCATACACACCAGGATAAGGATGAGGGGTGCCACGCATACCGGGATTGGGGGTGAGGGGTGCCACGCATACCGGGATTGGGGGTGACGGGTGCCACGCATACCGGGATTGGGGGTGAGGGGAGCCACGCATAATGGGATGAGGGGTGCCACGCATACTGGGATTGGGGGTGAGGGGTGCCTCGCATACCGGGATTGGGAGTGAGGGATAGGGTGCCATGCATACCAGGATGAGAGATACCATACACACCAGGATAGGAATGAGGGGTGCCACGTATACCAGGATTGGGGGTGAGGGGTGCCACGCATACCAGGATTGGGGGGTGAGGGGTGCCACGCATACCGGGATTGGGGGTGAGGGGTGCCAGGCATACTGGGATTGGGGATGAGGGGTGCCATGCATACCGGGATTGGGGATGAGGGGTGCCACGCATACCGGGATTGGGAATGAGGGATGGGGTGCCATGCATACCAGGATGAGGGATACCATACACACCAGGATAGGGATGGGGTACCATGCATACCAGGATGAGGGATACCATACACACCACGATAAGGATGAGGGGTGCCACGCATACCGGGATTGGGGGGTGAGGGGTGCCACGCATACCAGGATTGGTGGTGAGGGGAGCCACACATACCAGGATGAGGGGTGCCACGCATACCGGGATTGGAGGTGAGGGGTGCCACGCATACCGGGATTGGGAGTGAGGGATAGGATGCCATGCATACCAGGATGAGGGATACCATACACACCAGGATAGGGGTGAGGGGTGTCATGCATACCAGGATTGGGGGTGAGGGATGCCACGAATACCAGGATTGGGGGTGAGGGGTGCCAGGCATACCAGGATTGGGGGTGAGGGGTGCCACACATACCAGGATTGGGGGTGAGGGGTGCCACGCATACCAGGATTGGGGGTGAGGGGTGCCACTCATACCAGGATTGGGGGTGAGGGGTGCCACGCATACCAGGATTGGATGGTGGGGACAGGATGAGGGCAGCACAAATACAAGGAGGGGGGCAGCACATACCAGCATGGGAGACCATATACCAATAAAAATGCTCGCCACCCGGGCATAGAACGGGTTCAATAGCTAGTATATATATGACGCGCCCCCTGGGCCATATTCTTTTATGGGGAATATCCGGAGCCGGATCAGATGGGGGTTGTAGTCTTCCGAGTGGCTGTGACCCGGTCCGTGCCCAGGATGTCAAACTCAGTTGTATGTGGCAGTCCTACAGATGTTATTAAGTTCTTTATTGTCGACTACGCCACCCGTTGTATTGCGGTCACTATGGCCGCCGCTGCAGCAGGGTCCGCTGAGGCTGATGGTGTAGGTGCAGCTGGTGATGGTATAACCCCCAACGGGTGGGGTATAGCCTCAGGGGGATCAGGTGCAGAGGATGGGAGTTGTGGTGATGCAGTGTAGGCGGCAATCAGAGACAGAGTCGGGTTATGCAGTTTAGGATGTTTACTCACTGCTGATGTTCTGGTCACTCCAGCTTCGAGTGACCTCCCGAGCCGTGCTGCGTCCACCAGGTTCTGGATCCAGCCAACTCCCAAATAAGTCCGGAGCGTGACCCTGAGCTCTCCTTCTGTCCTTTCTCTGGCCGTCCCCACTATTGATCCACCCAGGTCCAGCTCCCTCGGGCCTTCTGTTGGGAGACCCTTGGCCTTGGGTTCCCTGACCCTCCTCGTGGTATGCCTTCGTGGTGGATGTGGTGGGTGACCGTGGCAAACGCTGCCCACGGTCTCCGGTCTCTGGCTGGGGAGTGTTTTTGCCCCCACCAGCTTGGGTTCCGGTACCCTGATGCCGACTCCTCACCCGGGGATTTAATTTGGGGTCTTAGAGTCCTTTCTTCTGCTTTCCCCTCTGGGTCTCTCTTTCTCCTCTCTCACTCTGGGTCTCTCTTCTCCTCCGCTCGCTGACTTTCTCTCTGCAACTGACCCTGTTCTTAGTTGGTGCCCACCTTATATACACCCTCTATGTGTGAGCTCAGGTGACCAGCACCCAATGAGCTCCTATCTTTACCCAGGCTGCTCCCCCTATCTGCCCCTACACTACTTGGGATGTACCACCCCCCTCCCACTCCAGCCAGGAACAGACTCGGTCGTACCTGCACATTTCTAAGTGGGAGTACCGTCGGCCTGTTCCTCGGAAATGGGATGTGTGTAGTGCATGCAGCCTACCGAGCTCAGATCCACACTCCATCCTTACCCGGGAGTGGAATATCACACCTCTGGGTTGAGGTGCAATACCCCTGTAGCAGCCGAATCCTCAGGGTGCTACATTCCCCCCTGGTAAATCACAGCACGTCCTCGGGCTGTAAGACATAACACCAAAAACATACAAAATTTTTTTGCATAAACATATAAAACATATAAAACAATATATATATATATATCAATATAAAACATTCTCGTCGCCTCTGGCTCCTCCTCCGGTCACTGTGCAACGTGTGACCGGGTAAAGTGCGACAGTCTCTCTGGAAAACTGGTTTTCCTATAAAACCGGTAGGGGGCGCTTTAGGACGCGCAACTATATACAAGGATTTGGCCGCTCTCAGTCCTCGGCCAGTTAAGGAGGGAAAGGGAATGGCTGCTCACAGTCCTCAGCCTGTGGGATTAAGGGTAAACGGGTAAACAGTTCACTCAGCTGGTCCCAACGGGGACTATATTTGCAGTAACTGTTTCTTTATACCCCGATCGGGTAACTATTTACAGCACCTACTCCGCTGTACTCAACAACGTCTTCCTCCTGCTCCTTCTTTGGGGATCTCAGCTTCAGACCCGTCCGGATCCTCTTGCTCCTCCTCCTCACATCGCAGCTCCTCCTCTGTCAGGCGATGCACATGGAGGGCGTAAGGTCCTTTGGCACACTTGTGCCGGGTAAAGGTGACCTCATCCCCGATATAAAGGTCACGACCTCTGTGCCCCTCCGGCAGATGGGACTCCACATCTCTGCGCGTGACAAAGACGTCGCCGGGGGTGTTGTGGTCTCTGATGAAGCCCCACCCATGCTGCATGTTGAACTTAATTACAGTCCCGGTGGTGCGGGGACTGTGCGCTGCATGGGGGTCCCTCCTGGTTCGGCTCTTCTGCTCGGCGCTCCTTATTTGGGCCTGTTGTTCCCGGACCCGCCTCTCTCTCCGCTCCCTCGCAAACTCCTCGAGCTGCTGTCGGCAGCACTCAGCACGCTCCGCTGCAGCTGCCCTGGTTTCTTGAGTGAACCCCATTAGGTCTTCTCCGGTGGGGTCCCACTCAAATTGGGTCTCTTCAAGCGGGGGCGAGATCCTTATCACGGGCTTCGGAGCCGGAATCAGGGGTGCACACATGGCCCCAACTCTCCTCTGGTGCTCCAGTTCATAATATCTCTGGGGCCAGATGAAAGGCTGTCCGTCCGGCCACGTGTGCTGGGCAAACAAGTCCTCTCCCAGACGCGGCACCCTTGGTTTTACGGGTGCGGGCGCGGTGGTGGTGGCGCCCGGGTTGCCCAGGCCTTGCGGCCAGGCCTGGGGCACCTGGAAGGTGAAGGGCACCGTCAGGACGGCGGCGCCCTGGGCTACCTGGCCTTGCGGCCAGGCCGGAGGCTCCGCGGAGGTAGGGGGCGCTGTTGGTGATGCGACGCCCGGGAATTCTAGGCCCTGCGACCAGGCTGGTGTTACTTCCTGTTTTGCCACGCTCGGGGTCGGTGCGCATGGCGTCACAGGGGTCGCGGCGGCGGCTTCCGGTTGGGGCCTAGTCTGCGTCGGTGACATGGCGTTTTCGGGCACAGCAGGGGGACTTTCGGGCTCTGCGACGGGGAGCTGGGGCAGGTAAGCGGTGTCCTGGTTTGGGGTATAGACGTCCCCTTTACCTGCCTCCATGCGTTCGGCTCCCTTCTCGGCGCCGTCTCCGGCCTTGGGTCCTCCCGCGCCATCCTCAGAGGCGGTCTGTTTCCTCATCTTGGCTGGCGTGCTCCGGGTCTTGGTTTGCTGGGCCATCTCTCGGCTCCACTCCGCCAATGTCTCTCGCTGTACCCGGGCCATCCTCCGTGCGAGGCCCTCCAGGGCAGTCTGTGCACACTCCCGGTCTCGGGGGAGCTGTGCGAGGACCTCCACTAGGCCTAGTGGGGTCGTGGTTTCCAGCAGGCTCCTGACCAACGGGTCGGTGCTGCTCTGCTCTTCTTCCAGCAGGCTCCTGGCCAGCGGGCCGGTGCTGCTCTGCTCTCTGGCCATCTCCGGGTGAGCTTCTCCGCTACTCCTCTCCAGGCTTCTTGCCTCCGGGTGCGCTCTCTCCAGACTGCTCCAAGCGACACCCATCTTTGCTCTCTCCTTCTCAGTCCTCCCACTTCGAGGGCGGTCCCGGGGCCACTTGGTGATTGTCAGCTCCAGGGGCAGTTCTTTCACGCTGACAGACACCTCTAGCATCACAGTCTCTGTTGGTGGGGGCGGTTTCCACTTTTGGCGCCATTTTCGGTCCTGGCCCACGATGGGAGGTGGCCTCTTGCCATCCTCTGGCACGCCCATAATGGCGTCCGCTCTGACAAGGCGGGAAACCTTTGGAAATGGCGGGAACCGCTTCCCAGTGGCGGGAAACTCTGCAGATGGCGGGAAAAAGCTGTTAATGGCGGACAACCGGCGGGAATCGACTGGTGATGGGGTCCGATGGCGGGGACCCTCCGGAACCGGCAGGAGACTTCTTTTTGAGGTAAACTCGCACTTTTCTTCAGGCACGCAGTACCCGGGTGTTGCGGGCACGTAATCCTGCCGACTACGCCAAAGTTGACGCGCCCCCTGGGCCATATTCTTTTATGGGGAATATCCGGAGCCGGATCAGATGGGGGTTGTAGTCTTCCGAGTGGCTGTGACCCGGTCCGTGCCCAGGATGTCAAACTCAGTTGTATGTGGCAGTCCTACAGATGTTATTAAGTTCTTTATTGTCGACTACGCCACCCGTTGTATTGCGGTCACTATGGCCGCCGCTGCAGCAGGGTCCGCTGAGGCTGATGGTGTAGGTGCAGCTGGTGATGGTATAACCCCCAACGGGTGGGGTATAGCCTCAGGGGGATCAGGTGCAGAGGATGGGAGTTGTGGTGATGCAGTGTAGGCGGCAATCAGAGACAGAGTCGGGTTATGCAGTTTAGGATGTTTACTCACTGCTGATGTTCTGGTCACTCCAGCTTCGAGTGACCTCCCGAGCCGTGCTGCGTCCACCAGGTTCTGGATCCAGCCAACTCCCAAATAAGTCCGGAGCGTGACCCTGAGCTCTCCTTCTGTCCTTTCTCTGGCCGTCCCCACTATTGATCCACCCAGGTCCAGCTCCCTCGGGCCTTCTGTTGGGAGACCCTTGGCCTTGGGTTCCCTGACCCTCCTCGTGGTATGCCTTCGTGGTGGATGTGGTGGGTGACCGTGGCAAACGCTGCCCACGGTCTCCGGTCTCTGGCTGGGGAGTGTTTTTGCCCCCACCAGCTTGGGTTCCGGTACCCTGATGCCGACTCCTCACCCGGGGATTTAATTTGGGGTCTTAGAGTCCTTTCTTCTGCTTTCCCCTCTGGGTCTCTCTTTCTCCTCTCTCACTCTGGGTCTCTCTTCTCCTCCGCTCGCTGACTTTCTCTCTGCAACTGACCCTGTTCTTAGTTGGTGCCCACCTTATATACACCCTCTATGTGTGAGCTCAGGTGACCAGCACCCAATGAGCTCCTATCTTTACCCAGGCTGCTCCCCCTATCTGCCCCTACACTACTTGGGATGTACCACCCCCCTCCCACTCCAGCCAGGAACAGACTCGGTCGTACCTGCACATTTCTAAGTGGGAGTACCGTCGGCCTGTTCCTCGGAAATGGGATGTGTGTAGTGCATGCAGCCTACCGAGCTCAGATCCACACTCCATCCTTACCCGGGAGTGGAATATCACACCTCTGGGTTGAGGTGCAATACCCCTGTAGCAGCCGAATCCTCAGGGTGCTACATATATATATATATATATATATATATATATATATATATACACTGCTCAAAAAAATAAAGGGAATACTCAAATAACACATCCTAGATCTGAATGAATGAAATATTCTCATTGAATACTTTGTTCTGTACAAAGTTGAATGTGCTGACAACAAAATCACACAAAAATCATCAATGGAAATCAAATTTATTAACCAATGGAGGCCTGGATTTGGAGTCACCCTCAAAATGAAAGTGGAAAAACACACTACAGGCTGATCCAACTTTGATATAATGTCTTTAAAACAAGTCAAAATGAGGCTCAGTATTGTGTGTGGCCTCCACGTGCCTGTATGACCTCCCTACAACGCCTGGGCATGCTCCTGATGAGGTTGCGGATGGTCTCCTGTGGGATCTCCTCCCAGACCTGGACTAAAGCATCTTCCAACTCCTGGACAGTCTGTGGTGCAACGTGACGTTGTTGGATGGAGCGAGACATGATGTCCCAGATGTGCTCAATCGGATTCAGGTCTGGGGAACGGGCGGGCCAGTCCATAGCTTCAATGCCTTCATCTTGCAGGAACTGCTGACACACTCCAGCCACATGAGGTCTGGCATTGTCCTGCATTAGGAGGAACCCAGGGCCAACCGCACCAGCATATGGTCTCACAAGGGGTCTGAGGATCTCATCTCGGTACCTAATGGCAGTCAGGCTACCTCTGGCGAGCACATGGAGGGCTGTGCGGCCCTCCAAAGAAATGCCACCCCACACCATTACTGACCCACTGCCAAATCGGCCATTCTGAAGGATGTTGCAGGCAGCAGATCGCTCTCCATGGAGTCTCCATGTCTGTCACATGTGCTCAGTGTGAACCTGCTTTCATCTGTGAAGAGCACAGAGCGGTAGTGGCAACTTTGCCAATCCTGGTGTTCTGTGGCAAATGCCAAGCATCCTGCATGGTGTTGGGCTGTGAGCACAACCCCCATCTGTGGACGTCGGGCCCTCATACCACCCTCATGGAGTCGGTTTCTAACCATTTGTGCAGACACATGCACATTTGTGGCTTTCTGGAGGTCATTTTGCAGGGCTCTGGCAGTGCTCCTCCTGTTCCTCCTTGCACAAAGGCGGAGGTAGCGGTCCTGCTGCTGGGTTGTTGCCCTCCTACGGCCCCCTATACGTCTCCTAGTGTACTGGCCTGTCTCCTGGTAGCGCCTCCAGCCTCTGGACACTACACTGACAGACACAGCAAACCTTCTTGCCACAGCTCGCATTGATATGCCATCCTGGATGAGCTGCACTACCTGAGAAACTTCTGTGGGTTGTAGAGTCCATCTCATGCTACCACAAGTGTGAAAGCACAACCAAGATTCTAAAGTGACCAAAACATCAGCCAGAAAGCATTGGCACTGAGATGTGGTCTGTGGTCCCCACCTGCAGACCACTCCTTTATTGAGGGTGTCTTGCTAATTGCCAATAATTTCCATCTATTGTCTATTCCATTTGCACAACAGCATGTGAAATTGATTGTCAATCAGTGTTGCTTCCTAAGTGGACAGTTTGATTTCATAGAAGTTTGATGTATTTGGAGTTATATTCTGTTGTTTAAGTGTTCCATTTATTTTTTTGAGCAGTATATATATATATACACACATATATATATACATACCCCAGTACAGTCACTGCCAGCTCCACAATAAGAAAAAAAGAACTACTAGCTGGCTGCCACCACCAAATGTTTATACAGGCCGATTGGACACCCGTTAGAGGTATCGTATGGCTTCAGAAGTACGGTATACAGGGAAAGAAGAACAGAGCTATTAAATTTTATATATTTAATCAAGAAAAGTATGCAGTATTTATAAAATATATATAAAGATGACATAAAATGGGAACAAAACAATATAGTATAAACAATTACATAAAATATAAAGGCATAACGAAATAAAATTACTAAACCTGATGTTGAAGGAATGGCTCTTATCTTTCTGGAGGAAAGCGCTCTTTTTAGGAAAAGTGAACACTCTCACAGAGAACTATGTCTTAGAGAATGAACAAAGACAGACACACAAATTCTGCTAATAGATCAAGGTTATGCCCTCATACCTCCCATTGGTGAGCTAATATAGGGGCTAGTTGTGGGATGTGCTAGGTCTATTTTATGAGATCTCTAACTTTTGGGATATCTTTGCCCCTGGAGGTCCCAGGTGGTAGATATTGTCATCATGTTTCTCAGTGTCATCCATCTGAGTGATATTAAGTTGGGGAGGTTATTTTGGCCTTCACTACGATGTCGAAAATATATCTCTCATAAATATCGGATCAATGCAAACCCCAATATTCATCACTGATCACTGGCTCCAAAAAGTCTCAGTCAGTGCTTTGATCAAAGGAAGCTTATGCCTGGAAAAAGCCACTGAATAAATTAATCTCAGCCTTGGTGTTATTTTCCCAGAAAAAATCTCCTGTAGTCACAACCTGTTCACAGCAGGAGGCTCCTACTTCAATGGAGGTACAAGTGTCAGCGCTCTCTCTCACTTACCCAGCTATAATTAATCCCATGTGTTCAATGTGGAGTCCTACTTCAATGGAGGTTGAAGTGTTAGATCTTTCTCTCTTTTCCCCAACTATAATTAATCCCATTTGTTCAATGTGAGGATGATGTCCCCTCTTCGGAGATGTCTTATGGATTTTAATTTTCTGTGTGACATTGTCCAGCTCTTTAGTCCTCAGCAAAGACAGACAACACTGGAGGTCTTCACACCTCCACTCGCAGACAATAAATACCAGAGGTGTTACCACCTCTAAACCCTGACAGTTATGAGCAGCCCTGCTGCCCTTTTAACTCCAGCTGAACCTATTGGATTGGAGGATGGGAATGACTGGTCCCACCCATCACTTACCAATCATTCCTGAACCTTAACTCATACTGCTCCACTAAACCAAAAGCTCTCAGCACCCTATCAGCGCTGGGGCCTTATTCTGATGTCACATCACCGAGGCCAGTTACCTCGGTGACACATCTACTCCATTCCAGATCTGTGGGCCTCAGATGCCATCTTGTTGCCTGTCTACACTGTAAACAACTAGTCCTTCTCTCAGCTGAGAATCAGATATGTTAGTGACTCGCCCAGGGGGATGGGGATGACTCGGGTACCCGGGCTTTAGCCGTAAGGATGTCGCGGTGGTCGGCTCCCGGGCCCATACTCTGGGCTCACTCTTTAAAAAGGGATTGGTTGGTTTATGAGTTTTATTAAAAGTTTGTGACGCCACCTGTGGCTTCTGGTGAGAATCACCAGCGCTGCGCAGTCCACTGAGGCCGATGATAAGGCAGCTCGATGGTATAGCTCCCCACAGGTGGAGCTGGGCCTCAGGGCAGCGTATGATGAGGGGATGCAGGACAGGCGAGACCCAGCCGGGTCAGAGCAAGAACAGGGACAGACACGATAGTCACTTCAGTACCTTTTACTGATGGAAATTCAGCCACATCCCGGAGCACTGTAGGGTGAAGGGTGCATGTCAGGATCCTCCCCAATGAGCGGGTGTAGGGCCTCCTGTTACTTGCCTCTGCGTAGTAAGTTTCTGACCTGCCTGGAGCTAGGCCTAACTTTGTCTCTGTCCTGCGCTGGCTGACCTTGTGGTAGGGCCTTCTCTTGGAATACACGCTCCTCAAGCTTGCGGGGCCTATGTGTTTCCCGGCTCTGTTACGTATCAGCACTTTAGCGATCCTGGGACTTGTAGTTCTCCAGGGATTCCGGTTATGCCTTACTGGGTCATAGAAATCCCGGTAAGCTTCGGACCCGGTGTCCAGTAAACTCTTCGGGGTGAGCTAGTTAAGCTCCTCTGCCCCCTATGTACTAACTCTCCACTCGTCTTCGGCCTACTCGGGCCCTCACTAGGCTATACACACTGCAGCCGGGACACTGCTCTTCTTTGCCGCTCTCAGAGCGTCGGCACACTCCTAGCTCTCTATCCTGAGCTCTGTGAGTTCTAGTCTGGAATCACTCTACAGACTGTACTGAACTCTTTCTGCAGGAACTGCTAGGCTCTGGCTCGACTGCACTGAGTCCTTCTGTGTCTGAGCAGGAAACTGCTGAATCACTTTTTGCGCTGCCCGGCTCCACCTTCCCTTTATATATCCCTAACGGGCTCCCTCTGGTGGTCTGAGGTGGAAGGTGGAGATGTGTGAATGCTTATGAGGGCCTCTTGTGGCGTCACATTAGTATCTTGTCAATGATGAGCTAAATACATGCCTAGCAGTTGCACAAATTTCTCTGTCACTTTGTTACAATGTATGAGTTTGTAGTCCAGACTTGTTAAAGGTAATCTGTAAGTGAGATCAACCCCCCAAACAGTTGTGTATCTAGAGCCCTATGTACAGTGTCCATTTTAGGACATAATCAGATATCAAAATCAAACATCAGAATGATGTCAGTTTGAGGCTAAATACCCTGTCTGAGAACTGATTTTGATAAGTGACTTTGACAAGTGACTCTGATATCTGACTTTGATAAAGGACTTTGATAAGGTACTTTTCCAACTGTAATAATAATAATAAAAAAGTCACTGTTCGCTGATGGGACTTGAACCCAAAACTCTTTGTCTTGAAGCCAGTGCACTAACCACTGAGCTATAAACTCAATTGTAGAAATCTAGGCATTTTATTTGGTTACGTGATTTTCAGTGCAAATGTAGCACCCTGAGGATTCGGCTGCTACAGGAGTATTGCACCTCAACCCAGAGGTGTGATATTCCACTCCCGGGCAAGGATGGAGTGTGGAACTGAGCTCGGTAGGCTGCATGCACTACATACATCCCATTTCCGAGGAACAGGCCGACGGTACTCCCACTTAGAAATGTGCAGGTACGACCGAGTCTGTTCCTGGCTGGAGTGGGAGGGGGGTGGTACATCCCAAGTAGTGTAGGGGCAGATAGGGGGAGCAGCCTGGGTAAAGATAGGAGCTCATTGGGTGCTGGTCACCTGAGCTCACACATAGAGGGTGTATATAAGGTGGGCACCAACTAAGATCAGGGTCAGATGCAGAGAACAAGTCAGATGCAGAGAACAAGTCAGATGCAGAGAACAAGACAGCTGCAGAGGAGCAGACAGCAAGACAGCTGCAGAGGAGCAGACAGCAAGCAGAGAGGAAGTCAGCCTGCAGCAAGAGAGAGACCCTGAGTGAGAGAGGAGCAGAGAAGGAGTACCCAGAGGGGAAAACAGAGAGGACCCAAGAACCCAAATTAAAGCACCGGGTGAGGAGTCGGCACAGGGTACCGGATCCCAAGCTGGTGGGGGCAGAAAACACACCCCAGCCAGAGACCGGAGACCGTGGGCAACGTTTGTCACGGTCACCCATCACATCCACCCCGAAGGCACACCACATGAAGGGTCAGGGAACCCAAGGCCAAGGGTGTCCCAACAGAAGGCCCGAGGGAGCTGGACCTAGGTGGATCACTGGTGGGGACGGCCAGAGAACGGGACAGAAGGAGAGCTCAGGGCCACGCTCCGGACTTGTTTGGGGGTTGGCTGGATCCAGGACCTGGTGGACGCAGCACGGCTCGGGTGGTCACTAGCAGCTGGAGTGACCAGTACAACATCTGCAGTAAGTAAACACCCTTAACTGCACTACCCGACTCTGTCTTCATTGCCGTCTGCACTGCACCACCACAACCCCCATCCTCTGCACCTGTCCCCCCTGAGGCTATACCCCTCCCGTTGGGGGTTATCCCACCAAGCTGCGCACCCACCATCAGCCTCAGCGGACCCTGCTGCAGCGGCGGCCACAGTGACCGCATCACAACGGGTGGCGTAGTCGACACAAAAGAACTCTTAATAACATCTGTAGGACTGCCACATAACACTGAGCTTGACGCCCTGGGCACGGACCGGGTCACAGCCACTCGGAGACTACAACCCCCATCTGATCCGGCTCCGGGTATTCCCCTAAAGAATATGGCCCAGGGGGCGCGTCAACTTTGGCGTAGTCGGCAGGATTACGTGCCCGCAACACCCGGGTACTGCGTGCCTGAAGAAAAGAACGAGTTTACCTCAGAAAGAAGTCTCCCGCCGGTTCCGGAGGGTCCACGCCATCGGACTCCATCACCAGTCGTTTCCCGCCGATTGTCCGCCATTTCCAACTTGTTCCCGCCATCTGCAGAGTTTCCCGCCACTGGGCGACGCTTCCCGCCAAAACCGCAGATTTCCCGCCTTGGAAGAGCAGCGGACGCCATTATGGGCGTGCCAAAGGAGGGCAAGAGGCCACCTCCCATCGTGGGCCAGGACAGAAAATGGCGCCAAAAGTGGAAACCGCCCCCACCAACAGAGACTGTGATGCTGGAGGTGTCTGTCAGCGTGAAAGAACTACCCCTGGAGCTGACAGTCACCGAGTTGCCCCGGGACCGCCCTCGAAGTGGGAGGAGACGAAAGGAGAGAACAAAGATGGGTGCCGCCTGGAGCAGTCTGGAGCGAGCGCACCCGGAGGCAAGAAGTCTAACGAGGAGTAGCGGAGAAGTTTACCCGGATATGGAGAGAAAGCAGAGCAGCACCGGCCCGCTGGCCAGGAGCCTGCTGGAAGAAGAGCAGAGCAGCACCGACCCGTTGGTCAGGAGCCTGCTGGACACCACGACCCCACTAGGCCTAGTGGAGGTCCTTGCACAGCTCCCCCGAGACCGGGAGTGTGCACAGACTGCCCTGGAGGGCCTCGCACGGAGGATGGCCCGGGTACAGCGCGAGATACTGGCGGAGTGGAGCCGGGAGATGACCCAGCAAGCAGAGACCAGTCAACGGAGCACGCTACCCTGGAAGAGGAAGCAGACCGCCTCTGAGGATGGCGCGGGAGGACCCAAGGCCGGAGACGGCGCCGAGAAGGGAGCCGAACGCATGGAGGCAGGTAAAGGGGACGCCTATACCCCAAGCCGAGAAACCGCCCACCTGCCCCAGCTCCCCGTCGCAGAGCCCGAAAGTCCCCCTGCTGTGCCCGTAGCCGCCATGTCACCGCTATGGACTAGGCCCCGACCGGAAGCCGCCGCAGCGACCCCTGTGACGTCACGCGCCTCGACCCGGAGCGTGACAAAGCAGGAAATACCACCAGCCTGGTCGCAAGGCCTAGTACCCCCGGGCGCCGCATCACCAACAGCGCCCCCTACCTCCGCGGAGCCTCCGGCCTGGCCGCAAGGCCAGGTAGCCCAGGGTGCCGCCGTCCTAACGGTGCCCTTCACCTTCCAGGTGCCCCAGGCCTGGCCGCAAGGCCTGGGCAACCCGGGCGCCACCACCACCGCGCCCGCGCCCGTAAAACCAAGGGTGCCACACCTGGGGAAGGACTTGTTCAGCCAGCTCACATGGCCGGACGGGCGGCCCTTCATCTGGCCCGAAGGATACCATGAGCTGGAACGGCAGCAGAAACTAAGACCCCTGGATGAACCCCTGATTCCGGCTCCGAAGCCCGTGGCACGGATCTCGCCCCCGCTAGCGGAAGCACAGTTTGAGTGGGACCCCACCGGAGAAGATCTAATGGGGTTCACTCAGGAAACTAGGGCAGCTGCAGCAGAGCGCGCTGAGTGTTGCCGACAGCAGCTCGAAGAGTTCGCGAGGGAGCGGAGAGAGAGGCGGGTCCGGGAACAACAGGCCCAAATAAGGAGCGCCGAGCAAAAGAGCCGGACCAGGAGGGACCCCCGTGCAGCGCACAGTCCCCGTACCACCGGGACTGTAATCAAGTTTAACCAGCAGCACGGGTGGGGCTTCATCAGAGACAACAACACCCTCGGCGACGTCTTTGTCACGCGCAGAGACGTGGAATCCCATCTGCCGGAGGGGCACAGAGGTCGTGACCTTTACATCGGGGACGAGGTCACCTTCACCCGGCACAAGTGTGCCAAAGGACCTTATGCCCTCCACGTGCACCGCCTGACGGAGGAGGAGTTGCGGTGCGAGGAGGAGGAGCAAGAGGACCCGGACGGGTCTGAAACTAGAGCCAAAGGTAACCAAAAAGCAAGAGCAGGAGGACGCCGTCGCTAAGGACAGCGAAGCAGGAGCTGTATATAGTTGCCCGTCGGGGCACAGTAAATTGAAACTGAAACCGTAAAATTGAAACTGTTGCTGCTAATATAGTCCCCGTTGGGACCAGCATGTGTGAACTGTTACCCGTTTAACCCCTAAATCCCACTGACCGAGGACTGTGAGCAGCCATTCCCTTCCCTCTACCTGGCCGAGGACTGAGAGCGGCCATATCCCTGTAAATAGTTGCGCGTCCTAAAGCGCCCCCTACCGGTTTTATAGGAAAACCAGTTTTTTCTAAGAGACTGTCGCACTTTTCCCGGACACACGTTGCACAGTGTCCGGAGGAGGAACCTGAAACAAGAAACGACTACGAGAATGTTTATATGAAAAGTTTTATATATATAATGTTTTATATGTTTTATTATGTTCATATGAAAAATTTGTATGTTTTGGTGTTTTTGTCTTTGCAGCCCGAGGACGTGCTGTGATTTACCAGGGGGGAATGTAGCACCCTGAGGATTCGGCTGCTACAGGAGTATTGCACCTCAACCCAGAGGTGTGATATTCCACTCCCGGGCAAGGATGGAGTGTGGAACTGAGCTCGGTAGGCTGCATGCACTACATACATCCCATTTCCGAGGAACAGGCCGACGGTACTCCCACTTAGAAATGTGCAGGTACGACCGAGTCTGTTCCTGGCTGGAGTGGGAGGGGGGTGGTACATCCCAAGTAGTGTAGGGGCAGATAGGGGGAGCAGCCTGGGTAAAGATAGGAGCTCATTGGGTGCTGGTCACCTGAGCTCACACATAGAGGGTGTATTTAAGGTGGGCACCAACTAAGATCAGGGTCAGATGCAGAGAACAAGTCAGATGCAGAGAACAAGTCAGATGCAGAGAACAAGACAGCTGCAGAGGAGCAGACAGCAAGACAGCTGCAGAGGAGCAGACAGCAAGCAGAGAGGAAGTCAGCCTGCAGCAAGAGAGAGACCCTGAGTGAGAGAGGAGCAGAGAAGGAGTACCCAGAGGGGAAAACAGAGAGGACCCAAGAACCCAAATTAAAGCACCGGGTGAGGAGTCGGCACAGGGTACCGGATCCCAAGCTGGTGGGGGCAGAAAACACACCCCAGCCAGAGACCGGAGACCGTGGGCAACGTTTGTCACGGTCACCCATCACATCCACCCCGAAGGCACACCACATGAAGGGTCAGGGAACCCAAGGCCAAGGGTGTCCCAACAGAAGGCCCGAGGGAGCTGGACCTAGGTGGATCACTGGTGGGGACGGCCAGAGAACGGGACAGAAGGAGAGCTCAGGGCCACGCTCCGGACTTGTTTGGGGGTTGGCTGGATCCAGGACCTGGTGGACGCAGCACGGCTCGGGTGGTCACTAGCAGCTGGAGTGACCAGTACAACATCTGCAGTAAGTAAACACCCTTAACTGCACTACCCGACTCTGTCTTCATTGCCGTCTGCACTGCACCACC
Source organism: Phyllobates terribilis (assembly GCF_046119375.1). NCBI lineage: Eukaryota > Metazoa > Chordata > Amphibia > Anura > Dendrobatidae > Phyllobates > Phyllobates terribilis. The sequence goes on from NW_027362762.1 coordinate 72,142,129, forward strand.
ACAACCCCCATCCTCTGCACCTGTCCCCCCTGAGGCTATACCCCTCCCGTTGGGGGTTATCCCACCAAGCTGCGCACCCACCATCAGCCTCAGCGGACCCTGCTGCAGCGGCGGCCACAGTGACCGCATCACAACGGGTGGCGTAGTCGACACAAAAGAACTCTTAATAACATCTGTAGGACTGCCACATAACACTGAGCTTGACGCCCTGGGCACGGACCGGGTCACAGCCACTCGGAGACTACAACCCCCATCTGATCCGGCTCCGGGTATTCCCCTAAAGAATATGGCCCAGGGGGCGCGTCACAAACCTGTCTGAAATTCATGGGGAATTTCACAAATACCTCCTCCAAGCCAAATACAAATGATGTGTGATTTTGATGTGTGAGTCTGATGTGTGACTTTCTTCAAACATCAGAATCAGAATCACAATGACTTTTAGTCACCCTGAGTATTTTCATGGTTGATCTCATAAGACAAGAAAGGCTTACAATCACTATTCCTTGACCTGATAGCTTAATGCTAAAGCATCAACCTCTGAAACTATTGTGTCTGGGTTCAAATCCCAATAGAAGTAGAATTTTTTTTTATTATGCCTAGTTAGTACACAAACTACAGGGTTTTTTATTATTGATATCTGACACTCTGATTGTCATCCTGACATGTTAAGAGTTTCAGACACGCTGTCTATTTGCATGGTAAATCACATAGCCAAAGTAATTTGGGAGGCACCCTACAGACAAGGTGGGTCCCCACCCCAGTGTGCTGCTGTGTATGTGGTGCTTCCAACTTACTTCTGGCCCATAGGCCTCCTCTAATTCCAGGAATTCCTCTTCTGGAACCAGGGAAGCAATCAATCCAGGGGACACGAGATTCATAAAAGCAACCAAACTTTTACTTGGCAGTATTTACAGTATTTACAGGCAGGTATAAAGGATAAGGCCTAAGGGGTTATCCGCTTTCCCACAGGTACCGGATACAACTTCAGCCCTGGTTCCTGATCTAGGTAGAGCATCCCTCACGATAACTTCTCTAGCCCTAGAGATTCATCTCCACCATTAGCAGTATATTTGGATTTCATCTCACTCCGCCTCTGAGAGTTTGAGTCCAATATCTTCTACAGCTTCGCAGATAGAATCTGCCCCCCGGCACCGACATCTATCTCGAGGTTCTCAGGCCGGCAAAGGGGACTCGTGCGGAGAGGTTCTCTGGCAATCCACAGCCCTGGGATTCTAGGCCCACGTTGTCCCTAGCAGCCCTTGTCTCCAGCCTGCTGCTTGTCACCTCACTTAACTGACTGCCACTTCCTGAACTTGACACACTAATTCTCAGTTTCCTCCTCCCTCTACTGGGCCGGCCGTTACAGTTAACCCTACCTAGGCTAGACTGCAGCCCTAGAGGGTTCTTCCTTCAGAAACACAGTTAACCCTTAAGAGTATCAGGGAGCAGACCATCACCTCCACCACTCCTACACCATATTCAAAAGTACATGAATGGATGTGCCATCTGGAGGAGCTGGTCTACCTGTGCAACCTGGTGAGCTGCAGGTGCCACCTCATGCTACCAGAAGTGACAAGAACACTAGCAAAACTAGAGAAGAATCAGGAACAAAAGGAGAGTGTAACTGTCTGTGGCCTTGACCTGCAAAATCATTCCCTTTTGTTACTCACCTGTCCTGGTTCTAGTGCCGGGCATTGCTGCCTTCCCCTGCGACCAGCTCCCTTTGTGCTGGCCCATGTTAGGTTATTATTGTAATGCAGAAAACATCTCTGACATTATCATTAAGTATGGTTGGTTTGTCTAAACAGGCTATTAAAGGAAACTTGACACCTGATTCATGCTGCCCAAACCGTGAGCAACATGAATCAGAGCTGCACGTTGGCAGCCAGGTTGATGAGACTAGTCCAGCGTTGACCAGGTGAGCTTTTATCCACTGCTAAAGGTGATTGAGAAGTTTCTCACTACGCAAGGAACCTGTAAATCACATGCAGCAGTGCTGGGAGAAGCCAGCTGGAGGCGGCGACGGACGGACTAGTCTAATCTATGACTATGTTTCCCAGCTGGACCTTTAATGTATATTTTCTCTGAAAAGCTACAGCTTTCAGAAAAAAAATGTGTGGCACCCCAGGTCTGGTCGCCACAGTGGCAGTAATGTCATGTCTGAGAGCAGGTGGGAGGTTCCCTGGTTGGGGACAATTAGCATGCAGCACCTCCTGCCTCAGTCCAGGGAGGGGAGAAACCTGCCCTTTATAAACTGGATCTGGGGCGGGGTTAGAGAGACAGAGTCCAGACAGAGTCCAGACAGAGTCCAGTGAGAGAGAAGTTCCAGACAAGACAGGTCAGCAGCAGGCTGAGGAGTCCCTGTAGGCAGAGGAGGAACACGAGGCCAGGTGGGGAGCCAGCAGAGCTCGTCCTGCCTAGAGACTTGCAAAGCCGGACACTTGAGTCCGAGGCTGTTAGGGTTATAAGCCCAGCAGCAGAAAACCACCACGCAGGGAACTTCAAGTCCTCTGGCCCAAGGAAGCCCAGAGGCTCAGCCACACGAGAGGGACCACTACTGCCCCGGAGGGGTGAGAGGTACGGAAGGCCCGAGTCACCAGTCATACGGGTGAGAACAACACGGTACACTCAGAGACGTGGGCTACCACTACACTACAGCGGGATAGCCAAGAAAGAGTGAAGTCAGCACGGTAGGCCTACAAACTCCCCCTGACCAGCGGGATTTCCCAGTTGCTCTCAGACTGACCAGGCCTCCATTGTTAACCTGTATTCCGGACGGGTCCCTTAATACCACCAACAGTAAAGACCCTGAATTGCATGACAGACTCCGTGTGGTTACTGCTGCTCCCGCGCACCATCACCTCCAACATCCCTATCTACTGCCCTGAGGCTACACTCCTCCCGTGGGGAGTTATACTACCCTCAGCTGCACCCACAACACCAGCCTCAGCGGTCTGCCCTGCAGCGGCGGTTCACTCTGACCGCAATCCACGGGTGGCGTAGTCAGACATTTAATATCACAAAACCCTATAAATTAGACTGCCATTTAGGTTGACTGCCCTGAGCCATGGGACCGGGTCCCCGCCACGCAAGGACTACTACCCCCAGCATCCACAACGGGTCCGGTTCCGGGTATCCCCACGCACACACGGCCAAATGTGCGGCCAAAGTCCGATTCGTGCTCCCGCGGTTTGGGCCGCATCAATCAGGTGACAGGTGGATGTCTAGCTTTGCAAGTCAGATAGTGTAGATCTGTTCTTCACCTTCCATTACTAAGAGACTGTGAAGTATGATTACTTACTGCACATCATGGTTACTGTTTGGGGGGAACTAATTAAGACATCCACCATCATACAGTGGGTACAGAAAGTATTCAGACGCCATTAAATTTGTCACTCTTTGTTTCATTGCAGCCATTTGATAAATTCTAAAAAGTTAATTTTTTTTCTGATTAAAGTTGACTCTGCACCCCATCTTGACTGAAAAAAAACAGAAATGTAGAAATTTTCGCAAATTTATTAAAAAAGAAAAACCAAAATATCACATGGTCATAAGTATTCAGACCCTTGGCTCAGTATTGAGTAGAATCACCCTTTTGAGCTAGTACAGCCATGAGTCTTCTTGGGAATGATACAACAAGTATTTCACACCTGGATTTGGGAATCCTCTGCCATTCTTCATTTCAGATCATCTCCAGTTCCGTCAGGTTGGATGGTGAACGTTGGTGGACAGGTCTCTCCAGAGATGCTCAATTGGGTTTAGGTCAGGGCTTTGGCTGGGCCAGTCAAGAATGGTCACAGAGTTGTTCTGAAGCCACTCCTTTGTTATTTTAGCTGTCTGCTTAGGGTCATTGTCTTGTTGGAAGGTGAACCTTTGGTCTCAGGTCCAGAGCACTCTTGAAGAGGTTTTCATGCAGGATATCTCTGTACTTGGCCGCATTCATGTTTCCTTCAACTGCAACCTGTAGTCCTGTCCCTGCAGCTGAAAAACACCCCCATAGCATGATGCTGCCACCATGTTTCACTGTTGGGATTGTATTGGGCAGGTGATGAGCAGTGCCTGGTTTTCTCCACACATACTGCTTAGAATTATCACCAAAAAGCTCTATCTTCGTCTCATCAGACAAGAGAATCTTATTTCTCATAGTCTGGAAGTCCTTCATGTGTTTTTAAGCAAACTGTATATGGGCTTTCATATATCTTGCACTGAGGAGAGGCTTCCATCGGGCCACTCTGCCATAAAGTCCCGACTGGTGGAGGGCTGCAGTGATAGTTGACTTTGTGGAACTTTCTCCCATCTCCCTACTGCATCTCTTGAGCTCAGCCATAGTGATCGTGGGGTTCTTCTTTACCTCTCTCACCAAGGCTCTTCTCCCACGATTGCTCAGTTTGGCTGGACGGCCAGGTCTATGACAAACTTCTTCCATTTAAGGATTATGGAGGCCACTGTGGTCTTAGAAACTTTGAGTGATTCAGAAATTATTTTGTAACCTTGGCTAGATCTGTGCCTTGCCACAATTCTGTCTCTGAGCTCCATGGGCAGTTCCTTTGAGCTCATGATTTTCATTTGGTCTGACATGCACTGTGAGCTGTGAGGTCTTATATAGACAGGTGTGTGCCTTTCCAAATCAAGTCCTATCAGTTTAATTAAACACAGCTGGACTCCAATGAAGGAGTAGAACCATTTCAAGGAGGATCACAAGGAAATGGACAGCATGTGACTTAAATATGAATGTCTGACCAAAGGGTCTGAATACTTATGACCATGCGATATTTCAGTTTTTCTTTTTTAATAAATTTGTGAAAATTTCTACATTTCTGCATTTTTTCAGTCAAGCTGGGATGCAGAGTGTAATTTAATGAGAAAAAAATGAACTTTTTAGAATTTACCAAATAGCTGCAATGAAACAAAAAGTGAAAAATTTAAAGGGGTCTGAATACATTCCGTTCCCACTGTATGTCTTTAGTCACTGTGACATGCAGAAGTATTGCTGTTGCAGAGTTTGACATGCAGAAGTAGTGCTGTTGCTTTAAAAGCATTCAGCAACTATTAGAAGTAACACAAGCACATGAGACAGGAAGTGTTGTGCTCCAGAAGTATCCAGCAACTAGAGGGGTTAACACAGTCACAGGAGTAGGGGAGTGTTTTAGCAGAGACCCAGGGGGAAATGTGGGGAAGTAAGTTTTTTACTGTCTGGCTGGAGCCGAAGAGAAAGGTGGTGTGTGTGTTCTGTATCTCACAGAAGCGCCCCTGCAAGTGAAAAGTATTCAAGTCAGGAGTGAAGCTAAGCACAGGTCTGGTAGAGTTCCTGAACTAACAGTGTAGAGTATTGTCAGGCAGAAAGATAAGGACTGGAAGAAATGGTGTCACAGGGATCATCTCCCTCAGCAAACCCTCCCCCCCTCCTCCATCTCACTGTGCTGTAAAGGATGCTGTGTTCATTAATGGGCTTTTGCATTAGAACTGTGCTGTCCTGTACTACTGGGAAGACTGTGAACTGCTGTGCTGCTAAGGAAACTGTACTGTCTGTCACTGGAGCCTGTTGCTCATAATTCTTAACTTGCACTGTATGTTGTATGTGCAGCTTCTTATTAAATGCTACTGTTCTACCGTTTATGAGGACTCCTGTCAAGTGCGTCTTGTCAACAAGTGAAACAACCTATGTGCCTGTGCCCGAGGGTCAATACCCCTGTGTGCCTGAGAGAAGCTGCAGCACGTGGCCTGTGGTCGCCCTAAGTAACGGTTCCCCCTGGATGCCAAAAAATTCATGTAACCTGTCTCGCCCCTATCTGAACCTAGCGGCGTGCGTGTAACATCACCTCCCAGACAGTAAGTGGGGCATGAGCCGTGATGCATTTAATAATCTCATAAAATATACAGTTTATTATTATGACATTATTAAATGCAGCTTATGTCATCGTTACTGTCCGGGGGAAGAAAGTTGGTGGGGGGCTTATTATACTCATGGTCTGGAGATTATAACCACGTCTCCCCACTCTCAGACTGTAATCAAGGCATGCCTTGCATTTAATAATCATGATAGAATAAGTTCCAGCCACCAAATTAGGTGATATAATATTCAAAGATTCATACTGACATAGTTTGTAAGCAACTGACAGATCTCTGATGGCAGGCAGTGGCATAACAAATTAATGGCTAGGAGCACGTGCGCAACAGGAGGTCCAGAGAGCATGGCCAATCAGTACACGCACCACCTCCCAACGGACGCACTTTAATTGGTCACACACTGTGACCTCCTGTTGCACTCATGTATCTTATGTGCCACCAGCCAGAGAGAAATACTGTCCTGCTCATACTGAACAGCATATATTGCAATAGGAATGCCCCACTTTGTTACCCCCTCACAGTAGGAATGTACCCTATACATTATAAGGTCCCCCATTTTGTCCCACATACAGTTTAATATTCTCCATTTCAGACCTCATACAGTATGTCTCCTTCTGTGATCCCCATACGGTATAATGTTCCCCATTGTGGCCATAGTATATTGTCTCCCTCTGGTGCCCCCATACATTATAATTAGTGATGGGCGAGCACTAAAATGCTCAGTTGCTCGATGCTCGGATCAAGCAAATTGGAATACTCGAGTGCTCAACCCGAACAATGAGCCCAATGTAAGTCTATGGGAAACTCGAGCATTTTTCAGGCGGCTCCCCCCCGGCGGTCTGCAGAGGGCCTAAAAATTGCCCATATCGATGGAAATCGTGCTCAAATGACATGGGAATAGCATGGGGAAGACCCCTGGTCACTGCTGTCAACAACTTTGTCAGGTATTACGCCACTTTTACGGACTCACAATAAAACATACAAAAATGAAACCAAAATGGATTTTCCTGGGAAATATGTTAAGGAACATCCTTTCCAGGGTAATGACTTGTATATAAGGCAAAATAAATATACAAAAAAACAATGCTCCTCCACACTCCATAGTGTTTGCTATGTAGTGAATGCAAAAGCTGCCAAAAATTTGGAGGCACTCCAATGCCGCTTGGAAGAAATGTAGAGGTCGGAGAGCCTCCTAAAAGCAATGTTCCCATTATTAGGAAGTGGGTCTCCCATAGTGTTTGCCTATGCAGTGAAGCAACGGCTGGCAAAATTTGGAGGAACTCCAATGCCCCTCGCAAGAGACGTAGATATGTTGATATGGTACATATGGTGGTGATATGGTGGTGGAGGATGAGGAGGAGGAGATGGAGGAGGACAAGAGCAAATAGACAAAATCAGGAAGTGTATACCCATGTCTGGGTGTGAAGACAGAGGTGCATAGGAATAGAATTAGACGCTGAAAAAAAGACACTGTTTTTGAGTTTATGTTATGCTGCTATCATTCGGTGGTGTTGAGAAGTCTGGCCCAGTCCAGCCCTTGTTCATTTTCAAAAGAGTCAGCCTGGCAGAATTTTCAGTTGACAGGCGGATGCGCCTATCGGTTATAATTCCACCGGCGTCACTAAAAACCCGCTCTGATACAACGCTAGGGGCAGGGCAGGCCAGGACCTCTAAGGCGTAGAGAGCCAGTTCATTCCACATGTTCAGCTTGGATACCCAGTAATTATAAGGCACAGAGGAATCACGGACAACATTGGTACGGTCAGCAAGGTATTCCCTCACCATCTTCCCAAACGTTGCACTCCTTGTGAGCGTACCCCGCGCCTCAGGGCCTGTGAGATGGGAGGGTCTGAGAAAACTGTCCCAGAACTTTGACAGTGTTCCCCTGTCTCTGCTGGATTGGAGTTGTGTCTCTCTCGCCTGTACTCCTTGGTTGTCCAACGAACTGTGACCTCTGCCGCCAGCGTTTTCAGATGGGAATTTTTTTAATAATTCCGCAACAAGGGCCTTCTGGTACTGCCCCATTTTAGTAGACCTGTCCACCTCGGGAATAAGAGATAGAAAGTTCTCCTTGTAGCCTGGGTCTAGAAGTGTCACCAACCAGTAATGACTGTCACCCAAATTTTGGAGAATGAGAGGGTCACGGGAAAGGCAGCATAACATAAACTCAGCCATGCGTGCCAAACTGCTAACAGGCAAGACTTCCGTATTCTCACCAAGAGGACAACTGACCATGCTCTCCTCCTTCTCCTCCTTTTCTTCCCTGTCCTCAGGCCATCCACGTTGAACAGACGGTATGACAGTTGTGCAGGTAGTACAGTCGCATGAAACTAGCTCCTCCTCCTCTTCCTCATTGTCACCCAATCCACATTGGGATGAGATGAGACTGGGCTGTGTGTGATCACCCTGTATGGTTCCTTGCTCCATTTCATCGTGCTCTGCCTGCAATGCATCGTCTTTGATTGTGAGCAGAGAGCATTTCAGAAGACAGAGAAGCGGGATGGTGACCCTAATTATGACGTCATCACCGCTCACCATCTTGGTGGAGTCCTCAAAGTTTAGGAGGATAGTACATATGTCTGACATTCATTTCCACTCCTGAGGTCTTATGTGTGGAGTCTGAACTGAATACCGACGGCCTTGTTGATGCTGTTACTCAACAACTGCCCTCTTTTGCTCACAAATCTTTCCCAACATCTGCAATGTAGAGTTCCAATGCGTGGGGACATCACACACCAGTCGGTGAGCCGGAAGCTGCAAACGCTGCTGAAACACGGCAAGGGCGGCGGAAGCTGTAAGTGACTTTCTAAAATGGGTACTCAGGCGGCGGCAGATCCAGCAGCTCCAGGTAGGTTTTGAGAAACAGCTGAACCACAAGGTTAAGCACATGGGCCAGGCATAGTACGTGTGTGAGCTTGCCTCGCCTCAGAGCCACCACCAGGTTCCGGCCAATGTCATACACGACCATGCCTGGATGTAGATTCAGTGGTGTCAGCCACAGATCTGCCTTCTCTTTCATAGCTGTCCACAACTCTTCAGCGTTGTGTGGTTTGTCACCTAAGCATATTAGCTTCAGCACAGCCTGCTGCAGCTTGGCCGAAGGCAGTGCTGCAGTGCTTCCAGCTTACGACTGATGTGGTCATTTCTGAGATGGATGCTTTAGAGGAGGAGGAGAAGGTGCAGGAGCTGTAGAATGTTGGGGCAACCCTGATTGACCCAGGGCCCGCAATCCTTGGTCCGACGGGGTCCCGGCTTCCACTATGTTAACCCAGTGTGCCGTCAGCGAGATGTACCATCCCTGCCCACATGCACTTGTCCACATGTCTGTGGTTAGGTGGACTTTCCCAGTAACTGCGTTGTTCAGGGCATGGCTAATGTTGTGGGACATGTGCTCATGTAATGCGGGGATGGCACACCGTGAGAAATAGTGGCGGCTGGGAACCGAGTACCGAGGGACGGCGGCCCCCATCAGGTTGCGGAAAGCTTCCATCTCCACGAGCTTAAAAGGCAACATTTTGAGCACATTCAGTCGCGAAATATGTGAATTTAGTATTGTGGCCTGTGGGGTGTTGGCTGTTTATTTGCGCTTGCCTTCCAAGGACTGGGGTAGGGACAACTGAACACTGCGCTGAGAAAAGGACGTGGATGTGCTTGCTGATGGAGTGTGCAATGACAGGTGCAGGGCAGGAGGCATCTTCGCATGCGCCATGGACAGAGGATTGGCTTGCACGCACAACAGCAGAAGTAGTGGACAGTTCCTGGACCATGGGGTTTGGCCCACTTAGTTGGGTGCTTTGCTGCCATATGCCTGATCATGCTGGTGGTGGTCAGGCTGCTAGTTTTGCTACCCCTGCTGATGCTGGCCTGGCAGGTGGTGCAAATGGCCTTTTTTGGGGTTATCAGCGGAGTCTTTAAAAAACAATCAAACTCAGGAAGACCTAACAGTTGTACTGGCAACTTCCGTTGTGTTGATATTACGGGGAACGGTTGCCCGCCTTCTGTCTGCGGCCACCACACTGCTTCTTCCTGCCTGTTGTGGTGCTAAGCCTCCCTCCTCCTGTGTGCTGCTGTCCTTGCTCTATATGTCCCCCTGCCATGTTGGGTCAGTTACTATATCATCCACCACCTCATCTTCCACTTCGCACCCTGGTCCTCCTCCTGACTTTCTGGCAATGGTGTCTCATCATCGTCCACCTCTTGTGACACTTTCCCACCATCGACTTCATGTGACTGTGGTTGCTCAAATATTTGGGCATCGCTACATGCGATCTCCTCTTTCCCCGCTTCAAGTGGACCGGGCGAGAGGCCCGAATCTATAAATGGAAAAGTGAACAGCTCTTTGGAGTATCCAACTGTGGTATCAGTTGTCTCCGGGCACTCGGCATGGTGGGAGGAAGGAGGATCAGGGTGAGGAATATGCAGTCCAGACTCACGGCTACTGAGACTTGACCTTGTGGAAGACAGGGTGGTGGTGGTGGTGGCTAAGTGACTGGAAGCATTATCTGCTATCCAACCAATAACCTTTTCACACTGCTCTGTGTTCAATAGTGGTGTTCTGCGGTCCCCTATTATTTGGGACAGGAAGGTCGAGCGAGAAGATGTGGGTGTTTTTTGTGGCACAATTTCAGCTAGCCCACGGCCTCGGCCTCGTCCTCTGCATGCACCATAATCACCATCACGTCCACTTCGCCGTCCCTTGCCACACGCCTTGCCCATTTTAAATAGAGGACAATATTTTCCACTTTCACTACAAATGGCTGGATTTGAACCGCAGTGATATGTGACCCGTGTGACGGACAAACCACAGTTTTAAATAGCTGGCCTGTAGGTAACTATTTTCAACAGCGACCTTGTGTCAATAACTTCACTGACACACTGCAACAAAATTTCAATGGAGGCCAGAAATGGCAGAATTTTCAGTGCACTTACAGGTGCATCTCACTGACTCGCCCCCAGGGCCGTGGGGTACTCGGCAGCGGTGCCTTATGGCTGCTCTTGGGGATATCACGGTGGCTGGCCCGGTCCGTGACCCAGGGCGGTCAGTGAAAAGGCGGTCCTTCTCTTATATGGGGTTTTGGGGATTTTTCGTGATGCCACCTGTGGTATCTGGTGAAGATCACCAGCGCTGCAGCAGTCCTCTGAGGCAGGTGACAAGGCAGCTAAAGATGGTACAGCTCCCCACAGGTGGAGCGGGCCTCAGGGCAGGATAGATGAGTAGAAAGATGGTGGTATGGTGTGCTGGGCCTTGTAGTGCGGTGTGGATCAGCGAAGCCGGTGAAGAAGCAGACAGAGGCCGTTCAATGCAGTAGTCCAAGGTTTTACTTACAGTCCTTAGGCAAGTCACAAATACACTTTGCAGGTGAAGGCCTCCCTCGCCGCGCTGCGTTCACCGGACAGGGGGTTCAGTCCTTTCTCAGCAAATTTAGGAATGCCTGGCGGAACCCCACTTTCATATGTACCTATCTTGACCTTTTCCACACTCGGCCCTTCTCACCGCTGCCCTACGCTGCTCACTCTCATTCCCGCTCGGGTATGCTGAAGTCCTTCCTGTACGTCGGATCCGGGACCAACCTGACCGCCTGGGGTTTTGAGTGTAGCAACCGATCCCTCCTGATCACCTGGCAGGAGCCGGGTGTACGGGTGCCGTCCTGCACGCGCCATACTCCCTGGGATCCTTTAAGTAGAATGGAGCCTGCTCCCTGCTCCCCTCTGAGGCCTCTATCCTGGGCCCTAACTTGTGGAGCAGAGTTCTGACTGAGCCTCTGCTCCCTGACTGTACTCGACTGAACTCCTCGCTAGACCTAATATGGCTTCCTATTATATACTTACTGTATATGTGCTCCTTGTAACTGTTTCCTCCACCCACACCCACTATTGGTTCCCCCTACTTTTGGGTTCCCCCCTACTCCAGCCAGGGCCAGGGCTCAGCAGAAAACTACATTGCGTCTTGCCCCTCCTGCTGGCCTGGAGCAGTGTTGTGTTGGATGTAGGTGGCTGGGGTTCCGTGCAGCACTCCCATCTTACCTGAGAGAAGGGAGACACCACACCTCTGGGTGAGGTGCAGTATCTCTGTGGCGAATTAACCCTCAGGGGCGCCACATCACAAAATTAGAATATCATCAAAAAGATAATTTATTTCAGTTCTTCAATAAAAAAAGTGAAACTCATATTATATAGAGTCATTACAAACAGAGTGATCTATTTCAAGTGTTTATTTCTGTTAATGTTGATGATTATGGATTAGAGCCAAAGAAGACACAAAAGTCATTATCTCAGTAAATTAAAATAATTAATAGAAAACACCTGTAAAGGCTTCCTAAGCGTTTAGAAAGGTCCCTTAGTCTGGTTCAGTAGGCTCCACAATCAAGGGGAAGACTGCTGACTTGACAGATGTCCAGAAGGCAGTGATTGACACACTCCACAAGGTCCCAGAGTTCCAATTTTCATTTGGAAATTAAGGTCCCAGAGTCTGGAGGAAGAGTGGAGAGGCCACAATCCAAGGTGCTGGAGGTCTAGTGTGAAGTTTCCACAATCAGTGATGGTTTGGACGGCCATGTCATTAGCTGGTGGAGGTTCACTGTGTTTTATCAAGACCAAAGTCAGCGCAGCCGTCTACCGGGAAATTTTAGAGCACTTCATGCTTCCATCTGCCGACAAGCTGTTTGGAGATGGAAATTTCATTCTCAAACAAGACTTGGCCCCTGTCCACACTGCCAAAAGTACCAATACCTGGTTTACAAACAACAGTATCACTGTGCTTGATTGCCCAGCAAACTCGCCTGACCTTAACCCCATAGAGAATCTATGATAGAGAATCTATGGGGTATTGTCAAGAGGAAGATGAGAGACACCAGACCCAACAATGCAGACGAGCTGAAGGCTGCTATCAAAGCCACCTGGGCTTCCATAACACCTCAGCAGTGCCACAGGCTGATCGCATCCATGCCACATTGCAGCATTGATGCAGGAATTGATGCAAAAGGAGCCCGACCAAGCACTGAGCGCATTTACTGAACATACATTTCAGTAGGACATTTTGGAATTTAAAAACATTTTTCAAGCTGTTGTTATAAAGTATTCTAATTTACTGAGATAATGACTTTTGTGTTTTCATTGGCTGTAAGCCATAATCATCAACATTAACAGAAATAAACACGTGAAATAGATCACTCTGTCTGTAATTGCTCTATATAATATAGGAGTTTCAATTTTTGTATTGAAGAACTGAAATAAATAAACTTTTTAATGATATTCTAATTTTGTGAGATGCACCTGTATATGTGTTCATGGTCGGTCTGGCCTGGTGGAAAATCGGGAAATTTCCCGGTGGGTCCCGATATGAGAGTGAGAAAATTGGTGGTGGGGGCCCTTTAAAAGCGCGGCTGAAGCAACTGTAGCGTCTCGCGCACGGCACATTCATTGGTGACAGCGGGCCTGCAGTGACGTGCATGCAGCATACTTACCACGTGAGTCCGTGACACTGAGAGGACGGAAGTTCTTTCTAGGAGGTGACACGCACTGCGCTCTGCTTTCCCTCTGGCTGGCAGACTGTGGTGTGGTGTCAGGTGACACTGACGCCGCTCTCTTCTGGCCTCTGATACGCCGCGGCCGCGCTCTGCAGTGCTTACTCTCTGCTCCGGGGCCGTCCTATGATACGCCGGCGCCACCGAACCCGACGTCTCGCTCTGCTCTCCCTGCTTCCGGGCTTCTGATACTGTCCCATCCGAGCTCCATATCTGCCCTGGCCTGCTCCCCTGTAGTAATACCGGCTCCCGACCAGGTGGTGGCACTGGAGCACCGCCCCCTTCTCTCCTGCTCTGACTCTGGTCTTTTTTATACCGGCTCTGGGGCTGGATATGTGGACAGTGACCGTCCTATACTGTTCAACTCTGGAACCTGGCCTGGAATTGGAAACAAGGCTGCGGGCCTACAGCTCTCACTGCTTCAATTTCATGTCAAGAGCACCGTGCCAAATATTCAATAACGTTTTATGGGTGAGTCAAATGCCTGTGTGTGTGTATAGTGTGTGTGTGTATATGCCTGTGTGTGTATATATGCCTGCGTGTGTGTGTGTGTGTATATGCCTGTGTGTGTGTATATGTCTGCATGTGTGTGTATATGCCTGCGTGTGTGTGCGTGTATATGCCTGTGTGTACAGTGTGTGTGTATATGCCTGCGTGTGTGTGTATATGCCTGCGTGTGTGTGTGTGTGTATATGCCTGTGTGTGTGTATATGTCTGCATGTGTGTGTATATGCCTGCGTGTGTGTGCGTGTATATGCCTGTGTGTACAGTGTGTGTGTATATGCCTGCGTGTGTGTGTGTGTATATGCCTGCGTGTGTGTATATGCCTGCGTGTGTATGTATATACCTGCGTGTGTGTGTGTGTATATGCCTGCGTATGTGTGTATATGCCTGTGTGTACAGTGTGTGTGTATATGCCTGCGTGTGTGTATATATGCCTGCGTGTGTGTGTGTATATGCCTGCGTGTGTGTGTGTATATGCCTGCGTGTGTGTGTATATGCCTGTGTGTGTGTATATGCCTGTGTGTGTGTGTATGCATGTGTGTGTATATGCCTGTGTGTGTACAGTGTGTGTGTATATGCCTGCGTGTGTGTGTGTATATGCCTGGGTGTGTGTATATGCCTGCGTGTGTGTGTATATGCCTGTGTGTGTATATGCCTGCGTGTGTGTGTGTATATGCCTGTGTGTGTATATGCCTGTGTGTGTATATGCCTGCGTGTGTGTGTGTATATGCCTGTGTGTGTATATGCCTGTGTGTGTGTATATGCCTGCGTGTGTACAGTGTGTGTGTATATGCATGTGTGTGTATATGCCTGTGTGTGTACAGTGTGTGTGTATATGCATGTGTGTGTATATGCCTGTGTGTGTACAGTGTGTGTGTATATGCCTGCTTGTGTGTGTATATGCCTGCGTGTGTGTGTGTATATGCCTGCGTGTATATGCCTGCGTGTGTGTGTGTATATGCCTGTGTGTGTACAGTGTGTGTGTATATGCATGTGTGTGTATATGCCTGTGTGTACAGTGTGTGGGTATATGCCTGCGTGTGTACAGTGTGTGTGTATATGCCTGTGTGTACAGTGTGTGTGTGTGTATATATGCCTGTGTGTGTACAGTGTGTGTGTATATGCCTGCGTATGTACAGTGTGTGTGTATATGCCTGTGTGCGTGTGTGTATATGCCTGTGTGCGTGTGTGTATATGCCTGCGTGTGTGTGTATATGCCTGCGTGTATATGCCTGCGTGTGTGTGTGTATATGCCTGTGTGTATATGCCTGTGTGTGTGTATATACCTGTGTGTGTACAGTGTGTGTGTATATGCATGTGTGTGTATATGCCTGTGTGTACAGTGTGTGGGTATATGCCTGTGTACAGTGTGTGTGTGTGTATATGCCTGTGTCTGTGCAGTGTGTGTGTGTGTGTATATGCCTGTGTGTGTACAGTGTGTGTGTGTGTATATGCCTGTGTGTGTACAGTGTGTGTGTATATGCCTGATTGTGTACAGTGTGTGTGTACATGCCTGCGTGTGTATCTGCCTGTGTGCGTGTGTGTATATGCCTGTGTGTGTGTATATGCCTGCATTTGTGTGTGTATATGCCTGTGTGTGTATATGCCTGTGTGTGTGTATATGCCTGCATGTATATGCCTGTGTGTGTGTGTATATGCCTACGTGTGTGTATATGCCTGCGTGTGTGTGTATATGCCTGCGTGTGTGTATATGCCTGCGTGTGTATGCCTGTGTGTGTGTATATGCCTGCGTGTATATGCCTGCGTGTGTGTGTGTATATGCCTGTGTGTGTATATGCCTGTGTGTGTACAGTGTGTGTGTATATGCCTGCATGCGTGCGTGTGTATATGCCTGCATGTGTTTGTGTGTATGTATTTGAATGCCTGCATGTCTGCGTGTGTATATGTGTCTTCACACGTGTGTGCGTGCTTCCCTGCATGTCTGCATTTTTGTGTGTGATTGTCTGAGTGTGTCTGAGCATGACTGCGTGTGCATTTCTGTGTGTGCTTGCCCGTGTGTGTACGTGTCCCCATTTCTGTGAGTGTGTATCTGTGTGTGTATATTAGGGCTCTTTCACATGTCCTGATATTTACGGGACTGGAGATATGTGTCCACCTGTGTGTCATCCGTGTGACACGTACCGGCGCTTGGGAATCAGTGTACAGTTAGCGCTGTTCCCAAGAGCCGGGTGCTGAGCGCTGCCCTCATCATAGATCCCTGCAGGCGCTGCGATCAGCAGCAGCAGGGTCAGTGATGAGAGTAGAAGTCTACTCCCGCCATGTCCAACTGTAAAAATAGGAATAAAATAAAAAAATCCTTATACTCACCTCTCTAAGCGTCACCCGCTGTAATCCGTGCGAGCGCTCACGTCGAGGAGAATGACTCCTGCGGCGAGCGGGCCCCGGAGCTGCGCTCAGTGATTGACAGGGCACCCCTTGTTGAGCGCAGCTCCGGGGCCCACTCGCTGCAGGAGTCGTTCTCCTCGGCGTGAGCGCTCGCACGGATTACAGGGGGTGACACTTAGGTGAGTATAAGGATTTTTTTATTTTATTCCTATTTTTACAGTTGGACACGGTGGGAGTAGACTACTACTCTCATCATTGACCCAGCTGCTGCTGATCGCAGCGCCGGCAGGGATCTATGATGAGAGCAGCGTTCAGCACCCGGTGCTTGAGAAGAGCGCTCTCATCAGTGTGCGGGACGTTTTGCGGGAGGTGCAGCAGGTAAAAACATTCATTTGAATGGGTCTACGTGTACCAATGTCTCTGGTACGTGTGGAAACTGTCACCGCACGTACTGACGTGTGAAAGAGCCCTTAGTATGTGTCTGTGTGCGCTTGTTTTCGTGTATGTAAGCGTGCTTCTGCATGTCTGTGTGCTCTTCTGAAGATTTATTATATTTGAGGATAGATGGGAGAGAAATTTTAGGAGACAGAATGAGGAGATGTGTGAGGAAACAGTATGGTGAACTAGGGGAGGGGTGGGAATGGGTGTGGGAACAGAATGGGGAAGTCGGGATGTGTGAGGAAACAGTATGGAGAGTGGGGGAATGGTGTGAGGAGACAGTATGGAGGGAGAAAAGTGTGAGGTGACAGCACAGAGACTAGGTAGTGTGGGGGTAGGTATGGAGATGCGGCAGTATGGGGGAAACAGTGTGAGGGCACTGAAAGGGGGGAACAGTATGCTGAGGAGGGGGAGTGTGATGAAGAGGCACAGTATAGAGACTGGGCAGTATAGGGGGGACACAGTGTGAGAGGACAATGTGAACAGGGGGCCTAGTATGGTAAGGAGAGGACAGTGTGGAGAGCAGGTACCATAAGAGGGGTAGAGTGTATGTCATGTTTTGTGCAGGGAGCATTGTAAGAGTTAGGTTTATTCAGGGGCTCAGTGTAGATATTTTTATTCAGGAGCATTATAATGACACTGTATCTTTCAGGGCATCGTGTGGGGATGTGCTACAGAAGACTGGAGAAGATGGAAGTCTGCAGAGACGAGCTGTGGATGAGAAAAATCATCATGGAGACTGGACAAGAGGAAGAAAAGAAAGAGAACGACTCTAATCAGAGAAGCCGTCTCAGGTAAGACACCTGGATGTAAATGTTCATTTGTGATCCTGCCTGCGTCTCATCAGTACTGTGGTTCCTGTATGGTCCGCAGTCTGATGATGACTGATAACAACTCCCAGTATCTCTATTGTTAATTACATAATGGGAGTTGTAGGTTTATGCGATACAAAGATTTATTGGGCTGACCTGACATTACCAATGATGGTGGTTCAGATGATGTATTCATGTACTGATGTATTTGTGCGCGTCTGCGTATCTGGAATAATATGTATTTTTGTAAGATTCGTGTATGTAACTGTGCATTATGGTGTATAATTACATTCATATGCTTGAGGCACCTTTACTAAATCTATTAGGTCTCTTTCACATGTGTTAGGGAATTTCATTTGTCTTTCCACATTTAGGAACAGACAAGTGAAATTTGCTAACCTTGTCATAACTGTCACCATTGGGATGTGCTTGTATGGAGCGGGTTCAGGAGCTGAGCCTGCTCCATACCGGGCAGATGTTGGCTGTGTTACATAGTCGGTGTCTGCCTGTAACAGCAGTGATCAGAGCTCGCCTTGATTGCTGCTGTTTTGAGTATTTAAGTGCCCTTGTCAATCACTGACAGCGGCATTTAGATAGCACAATGGCCGGTGCATGCAGTCACCTGTTCCCTTCAGCCCCCTGTGACGCAGTTGCAGGTTGCTGATGGGTTGCCAGTAGTGCTGAGTGAGCGTGGTCGGATAAGAGACATTACAGTTACCGTGAACTACAATGTGAGCGTGCTGCAATAACGTCCGGCACCTTGATTGTGACACTTCCATGGAGCCCAACCTCAGGCTTAGCTTCATTGAATGACTAACATGGCAGCAGCACCTGGCAACTAGTGCTGAGTGAGCGTGGTCGGATAAGGTGTGATCCCAGCATGCTTGGGTGTTATCTGAGTATCTTGTAGTGCTCTGCTAATATGCTCGAGTTCCCGGGGTAGCATGTTTTGCGGCGGTAGACAGACGCAACACATGCAGGAATTGCCTGTTTTTTTAGGTAATGATTGTTCGAACAAAGTCCTGCTGCTTGGTGCTCCACAGCGCGGCCAATCATGTAATTATAGTACATTATAGAAAAACATAACAAGTAATAAAACCGTTTATGGTGGGCTGTAGTGTGGGCCCCTAGAGTCAGTTCCCCTGGTGGGCCCTAGGCACCCCAGTCCGACCCTGTATGTGATCCATGTAACGGACAAACCACAGTTTTAAATAGCTGGATTTCTAGCGCTGTAATATGGAAAGGATCTGGCTGTATTCTGCAGTGCCAACAAGCAAATGGAGCAGACAAACGGTGTTCTCTGGATTGCTTTTTAAGCAAATAATCAGGATTAAGATCCGAAAAAAAATTATTCCTGGCCCCTGATACCTGGGGCTATTTCTAGAAATAGCTGTAAAAGCACCAGCAGCAGACAGAACTTGAATGGACCCTCTTGCTATATGCACTGCAGTCTGCCACATACACTGCCTGCCTTCCTAGCACTGATATCTCTGCAGATGGATTAGTCCTCAGAAGGACTGTTAGTTGAGATGGATATGTGAATAATATATGCTGGTATACCTACACTAACTAAGAAACAAGCAAATCTCTCCCTAGCTCAGCAGCTCCTCTCCCTACACTGTCTGATCCGGAGTGACTGTGACGAGCATGGCGGTGCCAGGTCTGATATAGACCTGATGACGCTTTGCAGCCTGCCAATCACTGTAATGCCACAACCAACATGGCTGCGGCATTACAGTTAGTGGCAGACAATCCCTGCATGTTCATTGGCTCTCTAAAGAGCGCCAAACATGCAGGGAGGAGACCCGAGCATCCGCCCGAGCAACCCGGGAAATACTCGGCGAGCGCTGAGCATCTCGAGCAGTGAGATACTCGGGCGAGCACCGAGCAGTAGCGAACATGCTCGCTCATCACTAATTATAATGTTCCCCATTGTGGTTACATGCAGTATAATGTCCCTCACTATGGCCCCCATACAGTATAATGTCTACCATTGTAGCCCACATACAGTATAGTGTCCCCCTCTGTAGCCCCTATACAGTATAATGTCCAACATTCTGGCTTCCATAATATAATATTGTTTCCCCATTTTGGAAAACAGCAAAAAGGCAATGGTAGTTACCAGCCAAGATGTCAACTAAAATGCACAAGAGGACTCAGCAGGCCCCCTTTTGTTAGAAGGAGGTAATGTGGCACCCCAGGTCTGGTCTCCACAGTGGCAGCAATGTCATGTCTGAGAGCAGGTGGGAGGTTCCCTGGTTGGGGACAATTAGCATGCAGCACCTCCTGCGTCAGTCCAGGGAGGGGAGAAACCTGCCCTTTATAAACTGGATCTGGGGCGGGATTAGAGGGACAGAGTCCCGACAGAGACAAGGGAAGTTGCAGATAGGGACAGGTCAGCAGCAGGCTGAGGAGTCCCTGTAGGCAGAGGAGGAGCACAAGGCCAGGAGGGGAGCTAACAGAGCTCGTCCTGCCTAGAGACTTGCAAAAGCCGGACACTGGAGTCTGAGGCTGTGAGGGTTATAAGCCCAGCAGCAGAAAACCACCATGCAGGGGACTTCAAGTCCTCTGGCCCAAGGAAGCCCGGAGGCTCAGCCACACGAGAGGGACCACTACTGCCCCAGAGGGGTGAGAGGTACGGAAGGCCCGAGTCGCCAGTCATACGGGTGAGAACAACACGATACACTAAGAGACGTGGGCTACCACTACACTACAGCGGGATAGCCAAAAAAGAGTGAAGTCAGCACGGTAGGCCTACAAACTCCCCCTGACCAGCGGGATTTCCCAGTTGCTCTCAGACTGACCAGGTCTCCATTGTTAACCTGTATTCCGGACGGGTCCCTTAATACCACCAAAAGTAAAGACCCTGAATTGCATGACAGACTCCGTGTGGTTACTGCTGCTCCCGCGCACCCTAACTCCCAACATCTCCACTTGCTGCCCTGAGGCTATACTCCTCCTGTGGGGAGTTATACTATTTCCTGCTACACTCACAACACCAGCCTCAGCGGTCTGCCCTGCAGCGGCGGTTCACTCTAACCGCAATCCACAGGTGGCGTAGTCGGACATTTAATCACAAAACCCTATAAATAGAACGCCATTTGGGTTGACCACCCTGAGCCACAGGACCGGGTCCCCGCCACGCAAGGACTACCACCCCCAGCATCCATAAAAGGTCCGGTTCCGGGTATCCCCACACACACACGGCTCAGGGGGCGCGTCAACTTTTGGCATAGTCAGCAGGATTTCGTGCCCGCCACCAACGGGTACTGCGTGCCTGAAGAAAGACTGTAATACTTACCTTGGTGGAGTTTCCCGCCATCTGCAGCCGTTTCTCGCCATCCACGGCCATTTTCCCGCCATCGGGCGCCATCTCTGGGACGCCGCACGGGAAGAAGAGGGGCGTGGATGACGAAAGCGCGCGAGAACTGGAGCCCCGCCTTACGCACGGACGCTGCGCAAGGTCCTGAAAGGAGCCGAGCGGACGCTGACGTCACCAGGACGCGACGCAAGGTCCTCAACCCCGACGGTCGCCTGCGGAGCCGCGGACTCCAGAAGAAAAGCCACGAAAGGTTGGCCACGGTTAACTAGGGGGGGAAGAGGATGACGGAAGCGGAGGGAACTGTCACCGCCAGCGTGGCCGCTGCCGCAGTAATGCCGTTCACGATGCCTTATATCCCCGGAGCGGCCTGGTTGCCCCAGTAATCAGGGGAGTCGCATACCCTGAGCGACTTTAAAGAGAGACTGTATAGCCTATTCAAGGTGTACCCCCTGACGGAAGAACAAAAAGTGACCATACTGATAGGCCAGTTAACCGGCGCGGCCCAACGAGAAGTAAAGTCCTGGTCAGTCAGGGACAAGGGGACCGTGAAGGAGATTTTAGCCCGTCTAAAGGACACTTTCGATACCCGCACCTCAGCAGAGATCAAAATGAGATTTTATGGGTGCAAGCAGCGGGCCCAAGACAGTATAAGAGACTATGCTTTGAATTTGCAAGAGGCCCTGAGAGCCATTAAGCAGGCAGACCCTGACAATGTGCGGAATGCAGATAAAGTGCTGACTGAACAATTCATTGAGAGTCTGCTGTCCAGTGCCCACCGAACCCAGTTACGCCTAATGGCCCTGCAGAACCCTGAGTTAGACTTTGCACAGTTCAAAGACAGGGCCATCCGGGTGCTCCGAGAACCGGCACCAGGTGGCGCTGTAACCCATAGGCGCCCTGCTATCACCTATCACCAGGAGGCAGCGCCTTTGTCTGCAGAACCTGCAGGAGCCAATGCACAGACTACGAATAGTACCCCGTCTACAGACCTGCATCATCAGGTCCAAGAGCTGACTAAAAGCGTTGCCGCACTAACCAGGACTGTGCAGTCATTACAGGTATCTCCAGGAAAGATCCAGCTGGCTACCAGTCCGGAGGACATCCCGTGGCGCCGACAGAAGAGGATCCCACCGTCCAGAGGGAAGCCAACGGACCGCTACGACCAGGATGGACAACCCATCTGCCGCCGCTGCAGCCAGCCAGGACATATTGCGAGGTACTGTAATTTAAACGGGCCCAACCTGGGGCAGAGGGCCAACCCCAAGGCGTAAGATCATCAGGCCCATCAAACTGGCGTGACAAGTATGTGGGGGGATGACCGGTCTTGCCTGTGGTACTGGATGGCATTCCCATGAATACACTGTTGGACACCGGGTCACAGGTAACCACCATCCCCTATGTACTTTTCAAGCGGTACTGGGATGACATGGATATTACCCGCTACCCAGATAATGACTTGAGCATCATCGCCAGCAATGGTCAGCTCGTGCCGCAGGTGGGGTTCAAGGAGGTGACCATCAAAATTGGTAAAGTTGAACTGCCGGCACAAGGACTGATTATTGTGGACATTGACCGTCGTAAAAGTCACCCTAAAATAACCTTGGGTACTAACGTTATTGAAAATTGTCTTTCAGAGATAATTGTTATCTTACAGCAGGTTGCAATGAATGCCAGCTCCTGCCAGCAGCGTGTCCTACAAAAGGAAATCAGAGCCCTGATGAAGCGGCAACAGGTAGAACTGTCTGGTGGTGAGATTGGTAGCGTTAGGATGAGTGACCCATTCCCTATCGCCATGCCCCCAAAAAGCGAAATGATGATCTGGTGCAGGACTGCAATCGGGTTAAGAGGTAGAGACTACCAGCTATGGTAGAACCTGTTTACTCAGACAGTAGGCCCACCATTTTGACAGCACGGGGGTGGTTGATGTCCGCCATGGGAGGGTACCCGTCCGCATCCTGAACATTGGGGAAATGGAAGTATACTTGCCCCGGTATGCCACGCTAGCCAAATTGTTCACCGTTAACCAAAACTCTGTAAAGGCCGTGGAACCCTTGCCTCCATCTCAACCAGAGGAGGGTAAAGGCTCCAAGAAACAAATGGAGGACTGGTGCCAGAAGCTGCACGTGGGCACTGACTCCACTTCCCCACACCAGAAACAGGGAGTCTACCGGGTGGTTCAGGAGTACGAAAGAGTCTTTAGCAAACACCCGCTAGACTTTTGGCAAGTAAAGGGGGTAGAACACCAAATCCCCACAGGAGACCATCCACCCATAAAAGAGAGATACCGGCCTGTACCCCCTGCACACTATCAGAACGCCAAGGGTATGTTACGAGAAATGAAGGAGGCTGGGGTGATCAGGGATAGCTGTAGCCCCTGGGCAGCTCCTCTAGTTCTTGTAAAAAAGAAAGATGCCATGATGAGAATGTGTGTAGACTATAGAAAGGTCAACAGAATAACACACAAAGATGCGTACCCGTTACCTAGGATAGAGGAGTCTTTGGCTGCATTAAAATCTGCTAACTTCTTCTCTACTTTGGATCTCACTAGCGGGTACTGGCAGGTTCCTGTAGCAGAGTCAGACAAGGAGAAGACCGCCTTCACCACCCCGATGGGTCTCAGTGAATTCAACTGTATGCCGTTCAGACTCTGCAACGCACCAGGGACCTTCCAGAGGCTGATGGAGTGCTGTCTGAGGCACAGAAATTTTGAGAAGGTCCTACTCTACCTGGACGATGTCATTGTGTATTCCAAGACCTACGAGGATCATCTAAAGCACCTGGCAGAGGTGTTCGATGCCCTGGCAGGCTTCGGCCTAAAGGTGAAACCCTCCAAGTGTCATCTACTGAAGCCAAAAGTACAGTACCTGGGACACGTGGTGAGTGCTGACGGAGTAGCCCCAGACCCTGACAAGATCACGGTGATTAAGGACTGGCCAAGACCCTCCAGCATAAAGGAAGTGCGGCAGTTCCTCAGGTTGGTAGGCTACTACCGAAGATTCATCTTCGGGTTCACCAAGATGGCAGCCCCTATGCAGGACCTCCTGTTAGGTCAGTCAAAGACTAAAAGTCAGAAGCCGCCCTTTAAGTGGGACAAGCTGGAGGAGGAGTCTTTCCGCCAGCTGAAGAAGGCCCTCACGGGGGATGAGATCCTGGCCTACCCTGATTACGGCCAGCCTTTTATCCTCCACACCGACGCCAGTAACGTGGGGCTAGGAGCCATACTGTCCCAGATCCAGCAGGGCAGAGAACGGGTAATTGCTTA
Source organism: Phyllobates terribilis (assembly GCF_046119375.1). Lineage (NCBI taxonomy): Eukaryota > Metazoa > Chordata > Amphibia > Anura > Dendrobatidae > Phyllobates > Phyllobates terribilis. The sequence continues at coordinate 72,166,183 of NW_027362762.1, forward strand.
TGCTAGCAGAAAACTGAGACCCACAGAGAGAAACCCTGAGAATTATAGCTCCTTCAAGCTAGAGTTCCTGGCAGTGGTGTGGGCAGTCACCGAACGCTTCAAGCATTACCTGGCTTCTTCTAAGTTCACTGTGTACACGGACAACAACCCGTTGACACACCTGGACACTGCAAGACTTGGTGCCCTAGAGCAGAGATGGATGGCCCGGCTGTCCAATTATGAATTTACTATTAAATACCGGACAGGGCGCGCAAATGCCAACGGAGATGCATTGTCCAGAAATCCTCACTTGCAGGATGGGGGAGAGGATCCAGAAGAATAGGAAGAAATTGAACTCCCTGCATTCCATCGTCATGGGATCACCCAGTGTTCCCACTGCGTAAAGGAGAGGTGCTCTGCCACCGCTACGTTCAATCCCTTACCCCACCACGTCTGGGCAGAGACACAGGATAGTGACCCCGCAGTCCACCTGGTAAAAGAGATGCTGACCCAGGCTGATGCCCACTTTGATCCGGATGCTCCAGAAGAGGCCAAACAGCTGTGGAAGGAGAGGAGCAAGCTGTTTCTCTATGAGGGGAGGCTGTGCTGCAGAGCCGTCAACTCTCGAACACATGAGCTGATCTGGCAGGTAGTGGTCCCAAGGCGGGATGCGGCTATGATCCTAGAAGCATACCATGACGGCGCAGGGCACTTTGGATGGAAGAAGCTGGAGTTCCTGTTGCGTGAGCGGTTCATTTGGGTAGGCATGAGAGGGGCTATAGAGAGATGGTGCAGAGACTGTGGCCCGTGCAACCTAAGGAGGAAGGACCGCGCCAGCCAGAAGACTCCCCTGCAGCCCATCTTCACAAAGCAGCCCCTTGAGCTGGTGGCCCTGGACCACGTAAAGCTGGCTCCAAGCAGATCGGGATACGTCTACGCACTCACAATCGTAGATCACTACTCCCGGTTCCTAGTGGTGGTTCCTGTCAAAGACTTAACAGCTCAGACGGCGGCCAGAGCCTTTCAGCAGCATTTTTGCCGTCCACACGAGCATCCAGAGCAAGTGTTGACTGATCAAGGTCCAGCGTTCGAGGCTGAAGTCTTTCAGGAATTCTGCAACCTGTATGGCTGCAAGAAGATAAGGACAACGCCTTACCACCCCCAAACCAACGGGATGTGTGAGAAAATGAACCAGGTAGTAATAGACCTGCTCAAGACGTTGCCCCTTGAGGAACGCAGCCTGTGGCCTGAGAAACTGCCGGATCTGGTGGACTTGTATAACCATATCCCAGTGGGTTCTACCAACTGCACCCTGGCTTACCTAATGAGAGCAAGGCCTGGTAAGCTGCCAATTGACCTGGAGATGGGAGTCCTGACACCCGAGGACACCTCACCAGAAGCAGACTGGGACACAGAATGACAGCAGCAGTACCGGAAAGTACAGGAGAGTGTGGAGCGAAGTCTGTCTCAAGCAAGAGAGAGGCAAGAAAGGGATTACAACCAGTATGCTCCTGCTGCTCCCCTGGCACCTGGAGAGCAGGTCTTGAAGAGAAAGAGACGGCTCCACAAGTTGGATGACCAGTGGGAGAAAGACCCGTACACCGTACTGCCCTCAAGCCATGTAAACCCAAAGGTGTGTGTAATCAGTAAGGATGGAGGAGAGACCACAGCCACTGTCTCCAGAGGCCACCTGAAAAGGTGTCCCGAGCAGCTGCAAAGTGCTGATGAAGACCAAGATAGCCCTCAACCCGCAGAGGAAAGGGAAGAAATGGTCAGTACAGTGCTCGGAGAATTTCCCCGGTCCTGGACACAAGTCAACAACGTTATAGTGGCACCCGTCCTTACCTTTCTCCAGCCAGCCCCTCAAGGGCCTGCAGAAGGGCAAGTAGTGTTGGAAGAGCAAGTGGCCCCGGAGGCAGAAGAGTACATACCAGCAGCTCAGGAGAATCAACCCTCTGCTAGTAGTGAACCTGCCATGCCCGTGGTGAGCCAAAGAGTACGCAGAAAGCTGCCCAACCTACCCGTAACATCTGCAAACACCTCTAGTGCAGACACGAGCACACCCAGTACACGGGGTGGAAATAGGGGACCCGAGTAGAGTACCACCAGACAGTGGGTTACGTGGGTCCACCAGGAGCACTAGGGGTCAAATACCAGCTCGTTGGAGAATTTAAAAATGTAATATAAATACTTGTATATTGCAAATGTTTTATGTTTGTTGCCTGCGTACTAATTATATTTTTCTAGTTAGTTACCCGACAGGGTTTATGGTCTAACAGGTTATGGACAATGAATAACCGGAACTGTACCTTGTACATAGTTGCACCTGGTAAGGTGCCCTCTTTTGAAGATGACCGCAGAACACAAAACCCGTGGAGGTGGCTGAAGACGTGGTCCAACTCCGGATCATCAACGCCCTGTGAAGTCAGCACGGTAGGCCTACAAACTCCCCCTGACCAGCGGGATTTCCCAGTTGCTCTCAGACTGACCAGGCCTCCATTGTTAACCTGTACTCCGGACGGGTCCCTTAATACCACCAACAGTAAAGACCCTGAATTGCATGACAGACTCCGTGTGGTTACTGCTGCTCCCGCGCACCATAACCCCCAACATCTCCACTTGCTGCCCTGAGGCTATACTCCTCCTGTGGGGAGTTATACTATTTCTTGCTGCACTCACAACACCAGCCTCAGCGGTCTGCCCTGCAGCGGCGGTTCACTCTGACCGCAATCCACGGGTGGCGTAGTCGGACATTTAATCACAAAACCCTATAAATAGACTGCCATTTGGGTTGACCACCCTGAGCCACGGGACCGGGTCCCCGCCACGCAAGGACTACCACCCCCAGTATCCATAAAAGGTCCGGTTCCAGGTATCCCCCCACACACACGGCCCAGGGGGCGCGTCAGTAACACAGGTGCAGAATGATGATGAACAATCACTCCCATCCTCTCACTCCATGGAGGGGGTGACTGCCCAGCACTAAAACTGCACACAGATGAAACTTGCAATAGGGTGCAGGTCACACACTCGCGGCACCGTGCCTAGCCAGCATACCCCTACTATTACACACCCCTACTATTTGATTAGGTGGGATGCCCGGCACCCAATCAGTGCATCACAGAGGTGCCAGTCCCGAATTCAAAAGGTCACCATTAATGGGCCTGGCTGCGCCTTGTCAGATAAAAAAAGTGCAAAAATATCATATAAGATATTAGTTAATATTTTGACCAAAATACGTAAGCCTTCAACCCGCGTCAAGGGTCCTCATTTTTTTGCGAGTCCCTACTCTATCGTTAACAACAAACAGCATAGCCAGAACAATAAACAGCATTTTTAAAAAATTCCAAAATCAGATTAGATGAACGGATAGGTTGCCTAATCAATAGTAGGGGCTTGTAATAGGATGCTGGCTAGGCACGGTGCTGCATGTGTGTGACCTGCACCCTATTGCAAGTTTCATCTGTGTGCAGTTTTAGTGCTGGGCAATCACCCCCTCCGTGGAGTAAGGATGAGAATTTCTCACCTATCCCTGCTTCCACAAATGAACAGCTCTTTCTTCATCCTCCATTGCTCGGCACAGTCTGGGAAATACAGAGATGTCAACTGCTGCTCCTGGCTTCTGATAGGCCAATGGCGTATATAGGTATCAGCTAGATATCCGTCCAAAGGTAGACATTCAGCTGAAAATTGTCCTAAATCCACAATTGTCACATCGCTGTTTGAGGCGCTGCGACTGGCTGTTGTCTACTGGTTAGTGTGCAGAAGCATTTTGTTACCCCATCAGACAGCTCATCTCACCTCATGGTACGACTTGCCCTGCTGTTTCTGTTTCAACCACACTTCTGGCTCTGCTACAGCTGGTGCTTCCAGGTCCGCTAGCCCATTTGCCGTCTAGGATTATTTCCTAGCTGATACATGTGTGGTCCGGCAAGTCCAGCTCCGCTGCCTTGTGGCCTCATAACAACTTTATGTGGGTTGTTTTGTGTGTTGCCCCTCTTGCCAATTTTATTTGCACCAAAGTAGGTGTAATTGATTCACAATTGCTTCTGATTTGGTATTATACGGTGATGTGCAAGCGCTCCTTTAACTTTTTGACCATCATTTCTTTTATGACAGTTTCTAGCTTTAAAAGGTCGTAAATTATTGTGCAAACAAAGTGTATGCAAAAAAACATGTAACTTTTTGCTCTTTTGTGCAAGTTTTGCCTTTTTCTTCTTAGTGGAACAGGGCAAGGCCAGTGATGGCTTTACAGATTCAGAATAATTTATGCTAGAAATTGGAATAAATTATAGCAGACATCTACATAACAGGTACAGATCTCCAATTGTAGTACATGAGAATCTCAAAGATGCGCCACATGCTCCTGACAAGACTGGTGCAAATGAAAACATAAGAAACGGGAATCAATAAATTATATGCATTAAAAAATATAACGTATCCTGCTAAAACAAGCCTTCATCCGGCTATATCAATGGGAAAAAAAGTTATGGCTCTTGCAATTTAGTGGTAAAAAAAGGAAATAATAATAATAATATTACTATGCCCATTAGTGCTTCAGCAGGCCGTCGTTAAGTTGCGAATTTGTGAGTTGTAGAAAACCCCTTTATTGCCTAACCAAAGGGCAGGAGACAAGTGTCTGTGACTCGCCCAGGGGGATATGGGGGAGACTCGGTACCCGGGCCTTTACCTCCTTGGGATGTCACAGCAGTCGGCTCCCGGGCCCGTCCTCTGGGTCGCTCTTTAAAAGGGGTTTTAGTGTACAGTTTTTCTCGTGACGCCATCTGTGGTTTCCGGTAACGGTTACCGGTGCTGCTGCAGACCTCCGGGGGTGATGGGATGGCAGCTGGGATGTTTCTGCTCCCCACAGGCGGAGCGAGCCCCCGGGGCAGGGTAGATGGATGGGATGCAGGTGAGAGATGGCCCGGTCGGGTCAGGGGGAATGACGGACACGCACACAGGGGATTCGCTTCAGTACCTTTACTGGTGTAACGGCAGGTATGGTCCAGGGTACTTGCTAGGAAGGGTGCACTTCAGGACTCTCCCCAGTGAGCGGGTATAAGGCCTCCTGATCCGTGTCTTCCTCTCTCTAAGCTTCTGGCTAGCCTGGAACTTGGCCTAGCTTCTGTGTTGTGTTGCTCTCTCACCTGACCACTTGGTAGTAGGACTTTTCATTGGCAACCACTATCCCTGGATGCCGGGGCCTTCGTGGTTCCTAGTCCTGTATTTGATGGTAGCTTCAGGATGACCAGGGGTCTGGAAGCCGCCTGGTATGCTAGTTGTCCCTACTGGGTGTAGAGAACCCTGTAGGCGCGGACCCGGTGTCCGGATTGTGTCTTGGGGTGAGCCTCAGATGCTCCTCTGCCCCCTCAACTCCTTTCTCCTCTCTCCTCACCTCAGCCACACTCAGGGCCCTCAATACAGCAGCAGACGTGCTGCGTCTTCACTGCTCTAAGCGTCAGCACACTCTGACTGAACTCTCTGACTGAACTCCACCCTCCATATATATATCCCTAACAGGCTCCCTCTGGTGGTATGAGGTGGAAGGGTGGAGGTGTTTGTTTGTAGTGAGGGCCTCTTGTGGAGAAGTCCGTCCATGCACCCTTTTGGGTCCTGTGGTACCTGTGGTAGTAGGGTGCCACATCTGATTGCGGGAGCATCCGACCACTGGGAGACAAGATTCATGGGTCCTGACTACTACAAATCCAGAGCGTTTCATCCTTCACACATCAGTATGTACAGGTAAAAACTGTATCGGTGTCATCAGTGTTTTGGATCAGTGTGTCATAAGTGTATCATCAGTGTGCCTTCAGTGTGTTATCAGTTTGTCATCAATAGGTCATCAGTGTGCCTTCAGTGTGTCATCAGTGTGTCATCCGTGTGTCATCAATAGGCCTTCAGTGTGCCATCCGTGTGCCATCAGTGTGCCTTGTGTGTCATTAGTGTGCCATCAATAGGTCATCAGTGTGCCTTCAGTGTGTCATCAGTGTGCCTTCAGTGTGTCATCAGTGTGCCATCAATAGGTCATCAGTGTGCCTTCAGTGTGTCATCAGTGTGTCATCCGTGTGTCAATGTGTCATCAATAGGCCATCAGTGTGTCTTCAGTGTGTCATCCGTGTGTCATCAATAGGCCTTCAGTGGGTCATCAGTGTGCCTTCAGTGTGTCATTAGTGTGCCATCAATAGGTCATCAGTGTGCCTTCAGTGTGTCATCAGTGTGCCTTCAGTGTGCCATCAATAGGTCATCAGTGTGCCTTCAGTGTGTCATCAGTGTGTCATCCGTGTCAGTGTGTCATCAATAGGCCATCAGTGTGTCTTCAGTGTGTCATCCGTGTGTCAGTGTGTCATCAGTGTGTCATCAGTGTGCCATCCGTGTGTCATCAATAGGCCATCAGTGTGCCTTCAGTGTGTCATCCGTGTGTCAGTGTGTCATCAATGTGTCATCAGTGTGCCATCCATGTGTCATCAATAGGCCATCAGTGTGCCTTCAGTGTGTCATCCGTGTGTCATCAGTGTGTCATCAGTGTGCCATCCGTGTGTCGTCAATAGGCCACCAGTGTGCCTTCAGTGTGTCATCCGTGTGTCAGTGTGTCATCAGTGTGCCTTCAATGTGCCAACAGTGTGTCATCAGTGTGCCATCAGTGTGCCTTCAGTGTGTCATTAGTGTGTCATCCGTGTATCAGTGTGTCATCAATAGGCCATTAGTGTGTCATCAGTGTGCCATCAATAGGTCATCAGTGTGCCTTCAGTGTGTCATCAGTGTGCCATCAATAGGTCATCAGTGTGTCATCAGTGTGCCTTCAGTGTGTCATCCGTGTGTCAGTGTGTCATCAATAGGCCTTCAGTGTGCCATCAGTGTGTCATTAGTGTGTCATCAGTGTGCCATCCGTGTGTCATCAATAGGCCATCAGTGTGCCTTCAGTGTGTCATCAATGTGTCATCAATGTGTCATCAATAGGTCATCAGTGTGCCTTCAGTGTGTCATCAGTGTGCCATCAATAGATCATCAGTGTGCCTTCAGTGTGTCATCAGTGTGTCATCAATAGGTCATCAGTGTGTCATCAGTGTGCCTTCAGTGTGTCATCCATGTGTCAGTGTGTCATCAATAGGACTTCAGTGTGCCATCCGTGTTTCATCAATAGGCCATCAGTGTGGCATCAGTGTGGCATCAGTGTGTCATCAGTGTGTCATCAGTGTGCCTTCAGTGTGTCATCAGTGTGTCATCAATAGGCCATCAGTGTGACTGCAGTGTGTCATCAGTGTGCCTTCAGTGTGTCATCCATGTGTCAGTGTGTCATCAATAGGCCATCAGTGTGCCTTCAGTGTGTCATCAGTGTGCCATCAATAGGTCATCAGTGTGTCATCAGTGTGCCTTCAGTGTGTCACCCGTGTGTCAGTGTGTCATCAATACGGCCATCAGTGTGCCTTCAGTGTGTCATCAGTGTGCCATCCGTGTGTCATCAATAGGCCATCAGTGTGCCTTCAGTGTGCCTTCAGTGTGTCATCAATGTGTCATCAATAGGTCATCAGTGTGCCATCAATAGGTCATCAGTGTGTCATCAGTGTGCCATCAGTGTGCCTTCAGCGTGCCATCAGTGTGCCTTCAGTGTGTCATCCATGTGTAAGTGTGTCATCAATAGGCCATCAGTGTGCCTTCAGTGTGTCATCAGTGTGCCATCAATAGGTCATCAGTGTGCCTTCAGTGTGTCATCCGTGTGTCAGTGTGTTATCAATACGGCCATCAGTGTGCCTTCAGTGTGTCATCAGTGTGCTATCCGTGTGTCATCAATAGGCCATCAGTGTGTCATCAGTGTGATGGTCAGGACCCAACCTCCACATCCAACACCACATTTCTCCACCAGAGGGGGCTAGAATGCACTAGGTGCTGCCCTCCTGGTTACAGGGAGACTGGGGAACCAAGAGCTAGGGGAACCATTTAGTGGGTGTGGGTGGAGGACTCACATTTTAGTGACACTTAATATTTCATATTTTATACACAGCCATCTTGGCTTTTGGTCTTTTGATGGTTCTTTTGACTGTCTTGGTATTGTGATCTCCCTCCCTGAGCGTGGATCCTGTGTGGGCCTGCAGAGGACGGAGACACGGCCTTCGTACTTCAGCCTTTGGGTCGAGGGCAGGCTGCAGATAATGTATGTCTCAGCCCGGTCAAGGACCATGACCAAGAAGGCCCGGAGCTTAAGAGTGTAGCTCCATAGCAAATGGATCCCAGGGGGGATGCAGACGGAGCGGTATACGCCACCTGTCCTCGCCCACCTGATATATTCAGAGGGAGTCCGGCTGCAAGAGGGCTACCGGCCCCCGACACCCGACCTTGCTACTCCACGTCCTGGTCGGGAATGCCCGGTAGGCCCTGAGGATCCCACCGGGTATCGGAAGGAGCGGAGCTGCCACCCGTGCCCTTTTTCTGAGAGGAGTTCAGAGGGAGACCCGGCCTATCTACACACACAGACAGGAAAGGATACGGTCTGTAGTTCAGGAACACGCTGGTGCGGGGTCCTGATCTAATGCTGTATTTACTCGGAGGTTGTCGGACCCCCTTTCCTGGTGACCGCAGAACCCCGCAGGGAGCAGGGAGTCGCCTACCTTCTGCCATCTCTTATGTAAGTAAAGCCTTGGAAGTTCACCACTATGGCCTCCGGACTCTTTATTCTGCGCTACACCGCATGACGCAGCAACCGGTCTCCTCTACTACTACCCCCTCCATCCTGTCTCTCTGCCCTGAGGCCTTGCTCCGCCTGTGGGGAGTAGTGACATCGTCGGCTGCCCTAACACCAGGCCTCAGCGGACTGCGGCAGCGCTGGTGGCCTTCACCAGGTGCCACAGGTGGCATAGTCGTAATCAGCCACTCAACCTGGATAAGCCCACACCATCCTTTTTAAATTGTGATGGCCCTGAGCACGGAGCGGGTCCAGGCCACGGCTGCACCCCATCTCTCCATCACAGGACCCGACTCCGAGTCCCCCATCTCCCAGGGTAAAGAAAAGGGCTTTCGAGTAGAGGCGTCACATATTCAGCTCCTCTGCTTTCACTGGCGTGACTTTCCTGGCTCAGCAGTCTCCCAACTCCTCTCTTCCTGGCCGTTGGAGGCAGTCTCTCAAGCAGTGGATAGGGGGGTCCAGTCCTCGTCTGTCGGCGTGCAACGTCGGGTTCCGCAAACTCACTCAGCACCGCAAGCAGGTTCCGACTCTCTTCAGTAGGCACAGCACTCGAGTCACATCTGTGAGGGATCCGAAGCTCATCCACCAGCGCCCGGCTGTGGCACCTCGCAGGCCTCTTGCTTAGACCTGCCACGCAGGGCTTCTCAACACGCAGGGAGCACGTCTGCTCCTCTCTGCTGCTTGGCGCCAAAAAAACCCCTCAGGCTTGGCGCGCTGGCCTCTTGTACCTTGGAACTCCTTCCTGGATGTCACCTGACTGGGTCCAGCGTCTAAATCTGCTCCCCCTTCAACTTCTCTTGTACATCTCGGTTCCGCATGACTGTGCGTGACCAGCAGATGGCAATCTCTCTCTATCTTTGAAGCACCCTGTAAGAATCCTCTTAGAGGCCATTTTGTCTCCATTACAAGCGTGTCATCAGTGTGCCATCAATGTGTCATCAGTGTGCCTTCAGTGTGTCATCAGTTTGTCATCAGTGTGTCATCAGTGTGCCTTCAGTGTGCCATCAGTGTGTCATCAGTGTGCCATCAATGTGCCATCAGTGTGTCATCAGTGTGTCAGTGTGTCATCAGTGTGCCTTCGGTGTGTCATCAGTGTGCCATCAATGTGTCATCAGTGTGCCTTCAGTGTGTCATCAGTGTGTCATCAGTGTGTCATTCCTGTGTCAGTGTGTCATCAGTGTGCCTTCGGTGTGTCATCAGTGTGTCATCAGTGTGCCATCAATGTGCCATCAGTGTGTCATCAGTGTGCCTTCGGTGTGTCATCAGTGTGCCATCAGCGTGCCATCAATGTGTCATCAGTGTTTTGGATCATAGTAACATAGTTTTTAAGGTTGAAGGAAGACTAAGTCCATCTAGTTCAACCCATAGCCTAACATGTTGATCCAGAGGAAGGCAAAAAAAAAACATGCAGCAAACACTAAGCTCCACATTGGGGAAAAAAATTCCTTCCCGACTCCATACGACAATCAGACTAGTTCCCTGGATCAACGCCCTATCAAGGAATCTAGTATATATAACCCGTAATATTATACTTTTCAAGAAAGGCATCCAGGCCCTTCTTAAATTTTAGTAGTGAATCACTCATTACAACATCATGCGGCAGAGAGCTCAATAGTCTCACTGCTCTTAGGCTGCGTTCACACATTGCGTATTTCCCTGCGTTTTTTTACGCTGCGTATTTTCCTGCTTTTTTTACCTGCGTTTTTTTAAGCAGGTAAAAAAAGCACCTCCATTCACACACTGCGTAAAAAAGCGCAGCAAAAAACGCAGTGTGAAAATGAAGGGTGACGTGTACTGTCTGTGTCTGTGTGTCGTGTGTCTATGTGTCCTGTGTGTGTCCCTAGCAGTGTATGTACAGACTATGGATACTCACCTACACGATGCATGAGAGACGCGTCTGCTCCATCCCGTGCTTGCAGCATCTGCCGTGAAGTGATCAGCTGACTGTCACGTGACCGGCTTGTAATCAGCTGACCGGCCGGTTACAAGCCGGTTAGCTAACAGCTGATCGGCTCACCGGCAGATGCTGGAAGCGCGGGATTGGAGCGGACCGGACCGGACGCCTCTCCCCTGACATCGGGTAGGTGAGTATCCATCCTGCGCCTCCGTAAAAAAGCGATGGAATTACGCAGTGTGTGAACACCGCTGCGTAATTCCATCGCTTATAATGGGCACAATAGAGAGAAAGCGCGGGACGCAGCTGCGTAAAGAATTGACATGCCAATTCTTTACGCAGCTGCGCTTTCCCGCTGCGTAAAATTACACAGTGTCTGAACGGCAAAGTGAATTTCCCATTCACTTTGCTGGCAGACACAAAGCACATTGCGTATTTTCAAAAAGCGCGCGCAAAAAAGCGCGCTAAAATACGCAATGTGTGAACGCAGCCTTACAGTAAAGAATCCGCGTCTGTGATTATGATTAAACCTTCTTTCCTCCAGACGTAGAAGATGCCCCCTTGTCCCTGTCTCAGGCCTCAGAGTAAAAAGATCAGTAGAAAGGTCTTTGTACTGTCCCCTCATATACTTGTACATAGCAATAAGATCACCCCTAAGCCTTCGTTTTTCCACAGTAAATAACCCCAAGTGTAATAACCTGTCTTGGTATTGCAGACCCCCCAGTCCTCTAATAACCTTGGTCGCTCTTCTCTGCACCCGCTCTAGTTCAACTATGTCTTTCTTATACACCGGAGACCAGAACTGTACACAGTATTCTAAGTGTGGTCGCACTAATGACTTGTATAGAGGTAAAATTATGTTCTCCTCATGAGCATCTATGCCTCTTTTAATGCATCCCATTATTTTATTTGCCTTTGCAGCAGCTGCCTGACATTGGCCACCAAACGTGAGCTTGTCGTCCACCAATACACCCAGGTCTTTTTCAGTTACAGTTTTGCCCAGTGTTTTACAATTAAGCATATAATTATACATTTTATTTCCTCTACCCAAGTGCATTACCTTACATTTATCCCCAAATCAGTATGTCATCAGTGTGCCAACAGTGTTTTGGATCAGTATGTCATCAGTGTGCCATCAGTACATGTGGCTCCTGTCGTAATATAGAAAAATGCTAAAATGCAAAAATAATAGTTTTGATGTTGTACTGTAAGAATCTGCCCCAGGTAGAAATGTAACTTGATTTCCTCAGAGAACTTTCCACATTAGAATCTATTGTACTGTCTGAGGCATCAGTTAGACGCCATGTCCGGCTCTGAGACACTTGCAGGTTCTTGGATAAATATTACTATCCCTTCTTGGTCTCCAGACTTCAATACTCATTTCCAGATTTTACTGTCCTTAGCGTCTTACAAATGTACAAATGTCTTTCATGAGAACACAGGGGAATAAAATATAAATGGATACACTAAAAAAAAAATAGTAATATACAGTCATGGCCGAATGTGTTGGCACCCTTGAAATTGTTCCAGAAAATGAAGTATTTCTCCAAGAAAATTATTACAATTACATATATTTTGTTATACACGTTTATTTTCTTTGTGTGTATGGAACAACACAAAAAAGCAGAGACAAAAAGGCAAATTGGATATAATTTACTACAAAACCCCAAAAATGGTCAGGACAAAATTTTTGCCACCTTTCCAAAATGGTGAGTAAACAATTTTGTTTCAAATATATCATGCTTGTTCAAACTCATCAATGGCAAGTAACAGGTGTGGGCAATATGAAAATCACACCTGAAACCAGATAAAAAGGGGAGAAGTTGACTCAATCTTTGCATTGTGTGTCTGTGTGTGCTGCACTAAGCATGGAGAACAGAACGAGGAAAAGAAAACTGCCTGAGGACGTGAGAACCAAAATTGTTGAAAAATATCAACAATCTCAAGGTTACATCAAGTCCATCTCCAGAGATCTTGATGTTTCTTTGTCCACAGTGCGCAACATTATCAAGAAGTTTACCACCCATAGCACTGTTGTGTGTTGCATAATCAGGTCCAGAACAATTTCTTTAAAGGGAGTCTGTCACCCCCAAAACTACAAGTATGTAGGGGGCTTAGACCCTATTATAATCAAGGGCTTTGGTGCACCCTTGGCATGGTCCACCTTTACTCCCCCTCAATTTACATATCGAGCACTGTGTCATATCTTGATTGACAGTGCACTCTGCAGCCGCGCTCACATAATGCCATTGCCAGCACTCATCATGATCACCGCTTGGTACCATACGTCAGACAGGAACCAACAATGAAAGCTGGCAATAATATTATGTGAGTGCGGCTGCAGAGTGCACTGTCAATCAAAATATGTGAGTGCGGCTGCAGAGTTTAGGTAGCACTCACTGAGTGCTGTCATTCACGATATGACACAGTACTCAGTATGTAAATTGAATGGGTGTAATGGTGCACAGAGCCTCCGGAGCCATTTTGAGTACGAGATAAATCTTTTTTTACGCCAATTAAACAACTAAAATCTTTACTATAAGATAGTAAAGATTGTGGCCTGCCTAGGCAGCAATATTTAGTAATGGGATGATGGGCAGCAAACTGAAGCTAGCAGAACGTAGTTACAACTTTGAGGGACTTCTATCTACTGCTGATAGGCAATGTTAATGACGCACCCCCTGGGCCGTGGGGTACCTGGTGCCGGGCCGGTGGATGCTGGGGAATGTCACAGTGGTGGTGACCCGGTCCGTGACCCAGGGCGGTCAATAAAAGGGGGTTATGGATAGGGGATTTATAGTGTTTTTATAGAGTTCGTGACGCCACCTATGGAATGCGGCTAAAGGGAGCCGCCGCTGCGGAGCAGTCCTCTGAAGCTGATGTTACTGCAGCAGGGATGGTGTGGCTCTCCACAGAAAGAGCTAGCTCCAGGGCAGTGTAGATGTTGTAGGTTGTGCTGGGCGTTGTAGTGAAGGGGTTGATGGCGCAGCAATTATCAGTCCACAACTTAATGGCGGTTTCCTCTTATCTTTACTGGTGGTGATTAGACAAGCCGGGACTAGGGTACTGGCTAGTAGTGGAAGTTCGGGCAGCCTGTAAGCAAGTAAAGAATCCTCCTTGCCAGGTGAAGTTAGAGGCCTTCCCTTTCCACTAAACTCTTTGGCCCTGCTGCTTGTAGCTGTGTGGTGGCCCTCGTCCCTGAGTGCAACGTTTCTGTGCTCACCCGTATGGCAGGCAGCTCGGGCCTTGCTGGTTCGTCGCTCCCACGTGGCGGTGCTGGGCCCTCTGTGCTGCTGAGCCTCCGGGCGTCTGATGGGGCCAGGAGACTTGCAGTCTCCTGCCCTCCGGTTTCTGCGACTGGGCCTTCAGTGCCCCACAGCCTCGGTCTCCGGTGTCCGGTTCTTCTGTGTTCCTCTGGGGTGAACTGCCGCGCAGCTCCACTCCCCAGCTCCTCTCTCCTCGACGTCCTCACTTCAACTCCTCACACTAAGTCTAACTAACCCCGCCCCCAGATCACAGTTGCAATGGGGAGTGGCTCCCCTTGCTGGTCTGGAGCCAGGAAAGTGTTGCATGTTTAGTATACTGACTGGGAGATCCCTGCTTGCTTCCAGGCATGGCATTACCTCTTTTGAGGGATGCAATGCCACTGTGGCAACCGGACAACTGGGGTGCCACATTCCCCCCTAGTTAACTTCAGTACTCCCGGACTGAGGATACTTTTCAAAATTAACAAATAACAATTCACATTAGAAGATTATGAATTTAACATTTCTTGAACGTTACTGGTTATCAAATCATTATAAAACACTGTTAATAACATTCTTCAACAGGTTACAGTACATTCTGTAACCGGTGTCCATTCTTCTTTAGTAAGGAACAATTTTGAGCAACATGAGGGACCCGTTCGAAAACCCTCAATGTAGGCCCTGGGCGTGGCTGCAGGGCATAGATAATCCAGGTGTTGGACCACGTGTTCGGCCACGCCAAACTGGTTTTTGTTCTAAGTTCATTTGTTGTAACCATAAAACCAATAGGGGGCACTCTAATAAGTGCAACAATTTACAATGGAAAGTTCTTTGGTTATTCACCGTCCATAACCTACAAATCTTTATACCCTTACCGGGCAACTAAATGCAGCATACATTTTAGTTCTCTTATACTTTAATTCTTTACATTTTAGTTTCTCCAACGGGCAGGGAGCTGACCTTTTGTACTCCTGGTCGATCTACGTAGTACATTGGTAGTCACTGCTCTACCCTGGTCCCTTGTGTCTACCCCTGGTGTGGTGGGTTCAGTGTGAACTACACTACGGGTAGTCTGAGGTAACACCGGTAGGCTGGGTAATCTCCTACGAATTCTTTGGCTAACCATGGGTACGACAGGTTCACTGCTAGCAGAGGGTCGATTCTCCTGGTCTGCTGATGATGAAACCTCTGTCTCTGGGGCCAACGGGTCTTCCAGCTGTTCTGGGACTTCTGCAGTTTCCGGTGAGGCCGCTTGGAGAAAGGTCAAGACCGGTACCACAATCGCACTGTTCACCTGCGTCCAAGACCGGGGAAATTCTCCGAGTACTGTTTGGACCACTTCCTCCACTCCTTCTGTGGGCTGAGAGTTGTCTTGATCTTCTTCTGTGTGTTTCAACTGTTCAGGACAGATCTTCAAGTGGTCTCTTGAGACTGCCACTGAAGTTTCCCCTCCATCTTTACTGATGAGGCACACTTTGGTGTTATCGTAATTCGAGGGTAGGACGGTGTATGGCTCAACCTCCCACTGGTCATCTAATTTATGGAGTCGTCTCTTTCTCTTAAGTACCTGTTCTCAAGGTGATAAGGGAACGGCAGGTGCGTGCTGATTGTAAGTTTTCTCTTGCTTCTGTCTCCCTGGGACAAACTTTTCTCAACATACTCTTGCACCTTGCAGTATTGTTGCTGCCACTCGGTATCCCAATTCGCATCTGGTGATGTCGTCTCTGGTGTTAAGACTCCCATGTCCAAGTCAATGGGTAGCTTGCCAGGTCTTGCTCTCATCAGGTAAGTGGGTGTACAGTTGGTGGAGTTCACCGGGATGTGATTATATAGGTCCACCAAATCTGGTAACTAGTCTGGCCACAGGCTACGTTCTTCAAAGGGCAACGTCTTCAACAGGTCTATCACCACCTGGTTCATCTTTTCACACAACCCGTTGGTCTGGGGATGATACGGCGTCGTCCTGATTTTCTTGCAGCCGTACAAGTTACAGAATTCCTGGAACACCTCTGCTTCAAAGGCTGGACCTTGGTGGGTAAGCACTCGTTCAGGGTAACCATGCGGGCGACAAAAGTGCCGTTGGAACGCCTTGGCTGCCGTCTGAGCTGTCTGGTCTTCCACCAGCACTACCACCAGGAACCGGGAGCAGTGGTCTACCATGGTTAGAGTGCAGACACAGCCCGACCCGCTTGGGGCCAGCTTCACGCAGTCCAAGGCCACCAGCTTCAGTGGCCGCCCGGTAATGATGGGCTGCAGGGGAGCCCTCTGGCCGCCACGGTCTCCGCGTCCCAGGTTGCATGGACCACACTCTCGACACCATCCCCCGACTGCCTTCCTCATGCCAGCCCAGTAAAATCGCTCACGCAGCAGGACTTCCAACTTCCTCCATCCGAAGTGTCCCGCTCCATCGTGGTACGCTTCTAAGACCACTGACGCATCCCGCCTCGGGACTACCACCTGCCAGACCAGTTCGTGTGTCCGGGAGTTGATACTTCTTCGACACAGCTTTCCCTTCTCCTTCCACAACTGTTGGGTCTCCCGCGGAGCATCTGGATTAGGGTACGAGTCAGCTTTCGTCAGCAACTCCTTAACTAGGCGGACAGCCGGGTCGCTATCCTGCGTTTCTGCCCATCCATGGTGGGGCAATGGGCCGAACGTGGCCCCTCTGCCGGCGGAGCGCTCGTCCCTTACACAGTGGGAGCACTGGGTCACCCCATGACGATGGAAAGCGGGTATCTCTATCTCCTCCAGCTCTTCCGGGTCTTCTCCCCCATCCGGCAAGTTGGACATCCTGGACAGCGCCTCAGCACCTTCATCTCTATGCCCCACCCGATACCCGATGGCAAACTCATAGCCAGACAGTCGGGCCATCCATCGTTGCGTCAGCGGGTTATTGTCTGTGAAGACTGCAAATTTGGAGGAGGCGAGATAGTGCCCGAAGCGCTCTGTTACAGCCCAGACCATGGCTAGAAACTCCAACTTGAAGGAACTGTAGCTGTCGGGGTTCCTCTCCGTGGGCCAGAGCTTCCTTCTGGCGTAGGCAATCACTCTCTCTCTGACTTGCTGTACCTGGGACAGCACCGCTCCCAATCCCACGTTGCTGGCATCTGTATGAAGTATAAAGGGTTGGCCATAGTCGGGGCAGGCCAGGACTTCGTCTCCGGTCAGAGCCCTCTTCAGTCGGGTGAAAGATTCGTCTTCTGGTTTACCCGATTTGAACGGAGGCTTCGGGTTCTTGGCCTTCTTGGACTGGCCCACCAGGAGGTCCTGCATGGGTGCCGCTATCTTGGTGAAACCCCTGATAAATCCCCTGCAGTACCCCCCAGCCCGAGGAACTGCCGCACCTCCCCGATAGTGGAGGGTCCTGGCCAGTCCCCGACCACGGTGACCTCTCCAGGGTCTGGCACCACACCCTCGGCGCCCACCACATGACCCAGGCACTGCACCTTGGGCTTCAACAGGTGGCACTTGGACGGCTCCACCTTCAGGCCAAAACCAGACAGGGCTTCAAACACCTCGGCCAGGTGGTCTTCATATGTCTTTGAGTAGACAATTACGTCATCCAGGTACAGCAGGACAGTTTTGAAGTTCTTGTGTCCTAGGCAGCACTCCATCAACCGCTGGAAGGCTCCTGGGGCGCTACAGAACCCGAATGGCATGCAGTTGAACTCGCTGAGGCCCATTGGTGTAGTAAACGTGGTATTTTCTTTGTCCGCCTCTGCCACAGGAACCCGCCAGTACCCACTGGTGAGATCCAAAGTGGAGAAATAATGAGCAGATCTCAATGCAGCTAGTGACTCCTCAATTCTGGGTAATGGGTAGGCATCCTTATGTGTAATGCGGCCCATCTGCCTGCAGTCAACACACATCCCCACTGCACCATCCCTCTTTCCAACGAGAACTAATGGAGCTGCCCAGGGGCTACAACCATCTCTTATCACCCCAGCCTCCCTCATCTCCCGTAACATTCCTTTGGCACATTGATAGTGAGCTGGGGGTATAGGCCGGTACCTCTCCCCAATGGGCGGATGATCTCCCGTGGGGACACGATGCCGGAACCCTTTCACCAGCCCAAAGTCTAGTGGGTGTTTGCTGAAGACTCGCTCATATTCTTGGACCACCCGGTATACTCCATGCTTTTGGTGCAAAGGGGTGGAGTCAGTGCCCACTTGTAGCCTCTTACACCAATCCTCCATCTGTCCCTTGGAACCATTATCCTCCACCGGTTTGGATGGAGGCAAGGGTTCCACTGTCTTTATTGCGTTGTTACTGACAGTGAACAGCCCAGCAAGGGTAGCACACCGGGGCAAATGGACCTCTTTCTCCCCACAATTCAGGATGCGTATCGGTACTCTCCCTTTGCGGACATCGACCCACCCCCCTGGCTGTTAAGATGGTGGGCCTACTGTCAGAGTACACGGGTTCTACCAGGGCCTGATAATCTTGACCCCTGAGACCGATTGCTGCTCGACACCATATCAACATTTCTCTCCTAGGGGGCATTGCAATGGGGAACGGATCACATCCTTACACTGCCAACTTCTCCACCAGACAGTTCTGCCTGTTGTCTTTTCATCAGGGCTCTGATTTCTTTCTGCAGAACTCGCTGCTGACTGGAACTGGCAGTCTCTGTGACCTGTTGCAACAAAACAATAATTTCTCCAAGACAATTTTCTATCACATTAGTGCCCAAGGTTATCATGGGATGACTTTCTCGGCGATCAATATCAACAATAATCATTCCCTGTGATAGCAATTCTACTTTGCCAACTTTTATGGTCACCTCTTTATGCCCCACCAGAGGCAAGGGCTGACCATTGCCGGCATAGATACTAATATGTTCATCTGGACGGCGGGTAATGTCTGAATCAGTCCAGTATCATTTGAAAAGGATATATGGCATCGTGGTCACCTGGGACCCAGTGTCCAGCAGTGCGTTCATCGGGATGCCATCAAGCACGACAGGTAGGACCGGTCGTCCTCCCACGTACTTGTCTCGCCAGCTTTGTGGGCCTGGTCTTCTTACTCCTGGGGGTTGGCCCTCTGCCCCAGGTGTTGCTCGTTTAAATTGCAGAATCTTGCGTAGTGTCCCGCCTTTTGACAGCGGCGGCAGATGGGTTGTCCGTCCTGGTCGTAGCGATCGCTGTTCCTCCCTCTGATCGGTGGAATTCTTCTCTGTCGTCGCCACGGGACGTCATCAGGACTGGAAGCCAGCTGGATCTTTTCCTTTGGAGACACTTGCATGGCCTGCACGGTCTTGGTTAGTGTAGCCACACTTTTGGTCAGCTCCTGGACCTGAAGGCGCAGGTCTGCAGATGGATCATTATCTAGGGTCTGCGCGTCAGCCTCCACAGGTGCCGGGGAAAAGGACGCCACCTCCTGGTGGGCACCGGTGGGATGCAGCGCCGCCTGGCGTTGATTCTCGCAGCACCTGGATGGCTCTGTCTTTAAATTGTGCAAAGTCCAGATCAGGGTTTTGCAGAGCCATAATGCGCAGCTGTGTCCTGTGAGCGCTGGACAGGAGCCCCTCAATAAACTGCTCAGTCAGCAATCTGTCCTCATCTCGCACACTGTCAGGGTCTACCTGTTTGATGGCCCGCAGCGCCTCCTGCAGGTTTAGAGCATAGTCCCGTACACTGTCCTGCACCCTTTGTTTGCACCCGTAAAACTTCATTTTAATCTCTGCTGCGGTGCGGGTGTCAAAGGTATCCTTCAATCGGGCCAGTATTTCTTTTACAGTGCCTTTGTCTCTGTCCGGCCAGGACTTCACCTCTCTCTGGGCTGCACCGATTAGCTGGCCTATGAGGATGCTGACTTTTTGCTCTTCAGACAGGAGGTACACTTTAAACAAACTGCGCAGTGTCTCCTCAAAGTCGTTCAGGGTGTGTGACTCCCCTGAGTACTGGGGCAACCACGCCGCCCCTGGTATATATGGCATTGATAACGGCATCACAGTGGCAGCGGCCGCGCCTGCGGCTGAACCCTCCTCCATGTTGGGCATCTTCCTCCCCCCTAGTGAACCTCAGCCAGATCTTGGGCGTCTCCTAACGTACCAGTATGCTGCTCTGCTGGCGGAGGGATCTCTTACCCGGCGGTTCCGGATCGGAGCTTCTTTCTTCGCCCTCGACGGGCGGCAAACCACGTGATAACACAGTTCAATAAAGTCTATGGCACACAGGACCCAGTTATACCGGGCTTCGTGAATCCTGTTCGTGATGCCAAATTGACGCGCCCCCTGGGCCGTGGGGTACCCGGTGCCGGGCCGGTAGATGCTGGGGGATGTCACAGTGGTGGTGACCCGGTCTGTGACCCAGAGCAGTCAATAAAAGGGGGTTATGGATAGGGGATTTATAGTGTTTTTATAGAGTTTGTGACGCCACCTGTGGAGTGCGGCTAAAGGGAGCCGCCGCCGCGGAGCAGTCCTCTGAAGCTGATGTTACTGCAGCAGGGATGGTGTGGCTCTCCACAGGAAGAGCTTAGCAGCAGGGCAGTGTAGATGTTGTAGTTTGTGCTGGGCGTTGTAGTGCAGGGGTTGATGGCGCAGCAATAATCAGTCCACAACTTAATGGCGGTTTCCTCTTATCTTTACTGGTGGTGATTAGACAAGCCGGGACTAGGGTACTGGCTAGTAGTGGAAGTCCAGGCAGCCTGGAAGCAAGTAAAGAATCCTCCTTGCCAGGTGAAGTTGGAGGCCTTCCCTTTCCACTAAACTCTTTGGCCCTGCTGCTTGTAGCTGTATGGTGGCCCTCATCCCTGAGTGCAACGTTTCTGTGCTCACCCGTATGGCAGGCAGCTCGGGCCTTGCTGGTGCGTCGCACCCACGTGGCGGTGCTGGGCCCTCTGTGCTGCTGAGCCTCCGGGCATCTGATGGGGGCCAGGGGACCTGCAATCTCCTGCCCTGCGGTATCTGCAGCTGGGCCTTCAGTGCCCCACAGCCTCGGACTCCGGTGTCCGATTCTTCTGTGTTCCTCTGGGGTGAACTGCCGCGCAGCTCCACTCCCCAGCTCCTCTCTCCTCGATGTCCTTACTTCAACTCCTCACACTAAGTCTAACTAACCCCGCCCCCAGATCCCAGTTGCTAAGGGGAGTGGCTCCCCTTGCTGGTCTGGAGCCAGGAAAGTGTTGAATGTTTAGTATACCTGACTAGGGGATCCCTGCTTGCTTCCAGGCATGGCATTACCTCTTTTGAGGGAGGCAATGCCACTGTGGCAACCAGACCCCTGGGGTGCCACATTAGTCATGTGTCTTAGGGCAGGAGCAGATGAGCGCTTATTCTCACACACTGCTCAAACTCTGATCACAGTGTGATCCAATTCTCTCGGATGAGAAGATGGAGAAAAAAAAATGTCTTTATCTTCTCCGTTATGTCAGTCCGGGGAAATAAGACTGCACTCAGATGTCATCAGAGTGCAGTTCGATGTTCTCCACGGACTTATTGACTTGCATGGCTGAGTGTGATTCAAATATCGGGCATGCTGCGATTATTTCCTAGGAGAGGCTCTGTCCGAGGAAAAATTGGACATGTGCACGGCCCCATAGAATAAGAGTGTGATCAGATGTTTTGTTGGATCGCACTCGGACCGAAAATCCAGACGTCTGATCCTGCCCTTATAGTCTCGGCCTCCTCTCCCCTTGCTCATTGTTGTATTTTATATGGCTTCTTGCCTGCAGGGAATTATACTGTTCATCATGACGTGAGGTGGCGGCTGTCATAATCCTCCAGTGACATAGCACTTTCCAGCCGCCATGCTCTATCTCTGCACTTCCCAGCACATTCATTATTTATCGCCCTTGTTCCTTTTCACTTTAGACTCTTCTCACTTAAGCATCTTAACTCCTATAAGAAATACAATTTGTAGCGGGTGCTGGTAATGGCAGGAGATGGGCTCTTTGTGATTTGTGTATCCTTCAAGGCTGCTGATTTTGATAGATCAAGTGAACCTGATAGCGGTGGCATAGATGCGCTGTCATGTTGATTTTATATTGGCACTGAAACACTGACAGGGCTGGCACGGCTTCAGTAACATTTATGAGCCTGGCATTACAGGAGATGATAAAGCAGCCACTGAGATACCATAAAGCCGCATGCAAAGCTGGATCAATGTCCTGCTGTTTGCTGTATTATCAGCAATGTATTATGGTTTTATGGAACTACAACCTCCAATATGTTCTGACAGCCATGCTCAGATTGTCAAGTGCCTTAAAGGATTTTATTTTTATCAGGGTAGGCATGAATTTCTGGTGTCAGTCTGTCTGACTTCAGATTGCTGAACGAATACAGACATTGTGCACCATGCTCACTACCAGGATGGCGCTCCTTGTGATTGCTGTCAACCAACTGCTTATTTGCGACTTGCATTCTTGTTGTCATGCGCTCACAAGCTGACATGTGCTTTTCCGCTTCTCTCAATAGAACATTGATAAAAGCAGGAAAAGTAGCCAGTCGGCACTTGACCACAAGTATGGAAATCGCATATGAGCGATCACTTGAGCACCGCTCGAACCGACGAGAACCAGGCACACAGTTAGGATTCGGCAACCTACAGTCATAGTGTGACTGTAGAAATTCATGTCTTGCACAGAAATCCATAATGTCATATTTTAGACAGCGTGGACATATCTGATACCACTATGCATAGAAGGATTAGTTAATGTTTGCATAGAGTTTGTAAGTTTTTTTTCCGCACTCCCTGTGAAATTGGAGCTGGAGTAGAACTAACATTCAGCCGTGGCCTGGCATTTGAGAGCTCACAGGCCTTGGTGATGTGCGTTTCATGTGAAACATGTTCTCGCACTTCCGGGTTATGGTTCAAGAGGGTGTTTAATCACATTTACAGGATACTGTCGACACCAAACAATACTAAAATACAAGTATAATCACCATACTAAAGTACAAAATCCAGTATTTCAATACCAATATTACCAAAAATACAACCATACTTATAAAGAACAAATAATTCTGCCACACCATGACCAGATATTACCAACACATAGTTACTAGTGACGAGCGAGCGTGCTCGTGTAACCCTTTAAATGAGTACGCTCGAGTACTCGCCGAGTAATTTTGGCGTGCTCGGCATTTCAGTTGCAGCCGCCTCAGCTGCATGTGTCGCTGCTGTTACACATCTGTGACACATGAGTCCCCTGGGTAGCTACACTACTGGCCAGACCATAACCACCAGAATATACAGTTGTGATATTGCCAACACACTGATCATTAACAAAAATCACTGTACTAAGGGTAGTTTTACCACTATACAGTGACCATATAGCGGTAGACATCAGTTCTACACCAGTGCTCTGCAGACAAGTGCGGTATGTGTATAATGTACAGATGAATCCAGATATTTACTGGTGAATTTAACACAGAGAATCTTTGGTTGTTTGGTTTTCCAGCATCCTACCCATTTTTTACACCTCTATCCAAATCACCCAAAAGTCACAATTGTGTCAAGTTTTAGTCATCTGGGTATTGTAACCGCCTGTGGCTCAGTAGCTTTAGCTCCTGCCTGTAATGTTGAAGGTTGTGGGTTCAAGACCTGTATTTAAATGTATAATTGGTAGAGAAAGGTTGAACTTGTTTTTTCAACCTATGTAGCTATATGCTGAATTCCTGGTGTGAAAGTGTTTACAACAATTCAGGTTCACTTTAAGAGATTATCTAATGCTGGCATGACCCTCTGAACATGAACTTGTTAAAATTGCCAATTTTATCATGCTAGTTATGCAAACTATCTCTCTCCCAGAAAGAAAAATAAGGAATCTCGGAAATGCCTTTGTAAACAGCTTTTCTTCACTTTGATAGACCGCAAATTTATATACTTCTCTTCCCCATAAAGCATTGCCAAAAGTCTTCCACACTCAGCAGATCTCTGTATGTAGCCCCCTTTCTTCCACATGGGTCCTATGCTGCATAAAAAAAGTTATAAAACAGTGTGTGGTGCTAACCAAGAGTTATTATTGTGGTGCTGGAGTGAAAGAGTTATGGTGTCCTGACTGTTAGCCTGTCCATTTTGCTACCATTCTGGTTGGCAGAGCTAACGCTGACTTCACATTCCCAGAAGGATGTTGCTGTCTGTATTGATCAGGACTTAGATGAAAAATTCCAACAGAGCAAGCAAAGGTCAGAAGTCCAAAATATTTTCAAAATTCATTATATTATTATATTATTTATAATGTATATTATATTGTCAAACTGATGTTTTGGAACATCAATCAAGTCAAAATGGGCTAACCGTGAGGACTCTGCTCCAGCATCTCCCAGATGACTCTTGAGGAGCATCACGCTAAACTCCTTTTTAAAGGACAGCCCCATGGTCTTGTTTTCTTCTGCAAAACTTTTGTTAAAAGGACATATACTTTAATTTTAGTCCGTCGACACAAAATGACTGTTCAAACAAAGCACAGGCGATTGGTGCTCCCTTGACGTGACTTTCCCACCTACTTGTTTTCCATCCATCTCTGCACTTATCTGGCTCCTATAAAGCAAGAGCTGTCAACCGAGGAAGAAGGGTTGGAGACAGATGACAAATAAGTAGGTGCGAAGGTTCACTGAACTGCTCGGTAACACCAAAGATGCACCGAGTGTCTTTGCTTGGTTTGAGCAGTCATTTTCTACAGATGGTCTCTCTTTAAACTGCAAAATACCAGCAGTAACAGTATTATAAAATGATAAATTCCAGTTACATCCTAAGTATAAATATCTTTTGGATATTAAATATATTTATTAAAAAAAAAAAACTATTTAAAAAAAAAAACTTATCAAAGTTTGAAAATTAATTTGTCAAATTTTTTTTCAAAAACTTTAAATGAGTTTGACCATTTTGCTATTAATGAGAACAGCACAATCCGCCTCCTAACTGCAGCTCTCTATTAGATAATTACCTTGCCTGCCTATAAACAACCTGCTGCAAACTCTAGGGGCAATGAAGATGGAGAAATTGTGTGCAATATAACTTTTTAATGAAACGTAACAAGTTGTTCAGCCTCTAGAAGCGGCGGATTAACTGTTCTTTATTCCTGCTGCATTTCCAATCAATTTAAATTTCACCTTGGCGATGCAAAGTCCGCTCCGCACCGAGGGGAAGTTCAGCTGCAAGCTCTATTAATTCTCCTTTTATAGACGAAAAACTGGTCCTGGAAATGTGATGTCCCAGAACAGCTGAAATTCACTTCACATTTGTATAAAATTAATATAGTATTAGACGAGGTGGTGGGGGAAAGACTGGACAAGAAAAAAAAGGCAAAATTGTGCATTGCTATATTTTTATTGGAGAAGGGTGAGGTTTCTGCCTCCTATATTCCAAGGAATTTAATATGAAAAATAAATCACAGTGTTATAAGTTTTTGGCAGAAAATACCTTTATAAATAGGAGAATGGAAATATAAGAAAGTTCTGTGACCATATTAAAGCCATTGATAGCAGAAACAGTTGTACTAAATCAGGTTGTATCTCGGGGGACGGAAATTATGAGTCACCTCCCTCTTCTTCATCACTTTGCTATGCCAGTGGCAAACACAATGATCGGAGCAACAGAAGAGACCGGGCGCTGGACATAAGAAGATCTGTCTTTTTTTTTTTTTTTTTTTTTTAATATACTAGAATAATTTGGGGACAGATTTTCTAAAATGGAAAACTCATTTAAGTTTTCATAAATGACACAATTTACTTTGTGGATGTAGCGACTGAGATGACAATGAAGATATAAACTGAGTTCCTTGAGGGAAAGAGGGCGTAGAAGATGGCAGCAACAATGGCTAAACAGCTACAGGGAAACACACTTGTTGACTCAGGGGCCCACCAAGGGATTTCCCGGTTTCCGAGTGGACCAGTCCACAAAGTACTATTATATGGTACTGATATATAGTACCACATTGTATTTGTATTATTCTTCTATACAGAATCCAAGCCATTATATGATATCAAAATACCCTATAAAGAGCTCAAATAATGGCATTTTACAGTGACTACAAAATTGTATCATGAGACATACTGTATAACCCAATAATGCATCTAATTAATGACTGATTTGAGCAGGATATCGGCTGTACCTGTGACTGGGGACAAAGTAATTTGGGCTATTTGGCATTATATTAGTTATGGGTCTCTTACTATAATATTATTTATTTTTATAGCATTATAGATTCCATGGTGCTGTACATGAGGAAGGGTTACATACAAAATACAAATATAAATTACAATGAACAAATTAACAATGACAGACTGGTAGAGAGGAGAGATTGCCCTGTCTTGCAGGCTTACAGTTTACAGAAAAATGGGGAAGGAGACAGTAAGTTGGGGGGTTTGCGGCAGCTCTGGTAGTTGTGAGATGGCAACTCTGGTGGTGGTGAGGTGGCAACTCTGGTGGTGGTGAGGTGGCAGCTCTGGTGGTGGTAAGGTGGCAGCTCTGGTGGTGGTGAGGTGGCAGCTCTGGTGGTGGTAAGGTGGCAGCTCTGGTGGTGGTGAGGTGGCAGCTCTGGTGGTGGTAAGGTGGCAGCTCTGGTGGTGGTGAGGTGGCAGCTCTGGTGGTGGTAAGGTGGCAGCTCTGGTGGTGGTGAGGTGGCAGCTCTGGTAGTGGTGAGGTGGCAGCTCTGGTGGTGGTGAGGTGGTAGCGGAGTCATTACAGGCTGTAGCTTTCTGGAAGAGATGGGTTTTCAAATTCTGTCTGAAAGTTCCAAATGTGATGGACAATCTGACATGTTGAGGCACAGAATTCCAGAGGACAGGGGATACTCGAGAGCAGTCTTGGAGGCGATTAGGTGAGGAAAGCACAAGTGTGGATGAGAGAAGGAGATCTTAGGAGAACAGGAAATTACACGTGGGAAGATATCGGGAGATATAAGGAGGAGACAGATTATGGATGGCTTTGTAGGCCAATGTTAGTAGTTTAAACTGGATTAGTTGGGGAATTGAAAGCTAATAAAAGGATTGGCAGAGGGGAGAGAAGGAGAAGTAGCAAGGGAAATGGTAGATTAGTTGGGCAGCAGAGTTAAGGATGGGCTGGAGAGGTGCGAGACTGTTAGCTGCGAGGCAAAGAGGAGGATAGGGCAGTAGTCAAGGTGAGACATGATGAGGGCATGCACTAGCATTTTAGTAGATTCAGGGTTAAGGAAAGGATGAATGGATATGCAGTTTGAAGGACGAGGCAAAGTAAATGGTTACTCCAAGGCAACATAATTCCGGTACAGGAGACAGAGTATACACCTTCCATGGTGAGGCAGGATATATTTCACTCCATTGTCAGTGCTGTTCTGTACAATTGGTACATTCTGATATAACAACATTATGTTATTAATTTGTATGATTTGCACATATTTAGTTTAAAATTCATATAAACTTCAACGTTGTGCCCGATCCCCTTCATAGTACTATACTTGCGGAAATTTTACTTCTCAGTTCTCTACAGAGAACAGAGTATTAGAGTGTGATATCTCAGTACCAACTATGGGAATAGCTCCTACCAGACACAGAATGGAGCAAGTCTTTCTGCCTCTATCACAGCAGGAAGTCACAGCAGGATCCAAAGCACCAATAAGCTAAAAAAAAACACCTAGCTCATATTCCTCTCATTCAAAAATTGTCAGCTCTATGTCCTCTAAGATGGAAAAAACATCTCAGTTCCAAAAATCTAAACACTAAACCAGCCACAAAATGTACTAAATAGAGTTGAACAAGGACCATGGTCTAGTGGCCACCTCAATAGTGGAAACTGGAAAAGAGCACTAAAAACTTGCTACCTGAATGTATATTGGGTACCCTGCTGATTGGCTGCCCTTTTAACCAGGAGTAGGTAGCAAGGATGCCAGAAGGTAGTAGGTAGTTCGCAGTGCTCTTATCCGGCTGCCCTGAAGTACTAATGTTGCCACTAGACCAAAGTCTTGTGAACTGTTTTGCTCAACTCGAGCAGTTTACAAACACTTTTGCCTTACTGGATTATAAGAGCAATGACTCTTATTTTTTCCAGCTATATATATTCATAATTTATACAATATAAAAACTAGTTAATTTAATTTCTGTTTTAGAAATTCACAAAAAATAATAGTTCTACAATGTTTTTTTTCATACACAAAGAGTCTGAACACCATCACATTTGTTTCCTGTTTAAACAATTTTAAATTATTCTGCAGTAATACAAATAGTAACAGAATAGACAAAACTTGAAGAATCCCTATATTGCAGTACAGAACAAAAAGGAGAATAGTTTCATTGAAAATCAGACAATGAAAAATACTGTCCTTGATAACAGGATTAAATATGACCTTGAGGAGAAACTAGAAAATAAGAAAAAAATAAAAAGAGAAGAAGGATATAAAAGGAGGGGGTGGATAATTTTGGATATAGGGAGATAGATGCATTTCAGGCCAACAAGTATACGAGTCAGAGATACTTTGGATACACATTCAAGTTTGCCATTCTTTTGTGAATTTGTTTAAATCTCCCGACTCATCCGACATCAGCTCTTCCATTATCACGATGGAATTTTCTCTAAAGCCCCCAAACACCATAGATAGCTGATGGCAAAACGATGGTTAGGCCAATTGTTCGGTCAACAGCTATCAAGCCTGACTCTTCCATATACAGGATCCGGCTGAGATGCTCCTTTGTGGTCTAACAGAGAGCCACTCAGAGCAGGTAGAACAAAAGGATCGCAAGTCTGAAATCGGATATTCCAGATCAATATCTACCCTTATAATCACCAGTCAGAGGCACCCATACACATTGGATTCTTGGCCGAGCCTGTCAATATTGGTGGGTTCAGCCAATGTTAGTCTAATTTGTATGTGGGCTTAACCGTGAGAAGAGTCTCACTTTGCAATGTCAATGAATGAATGCTTGAGCTGCACAAATCTCCAAATTAATGGACTTGTAATTTCTGGGTATAATTGATAGTAATGTGAGTTTGGTAGACTGATACGGGATTACAATTTAACTTCAAAACAATGTAGAAATACGCACCCCAAAAGAGTTTGATTTGAGAGGGTAAAGCCACCAAATGTGAAACATAGTTCCCACTTTGGACCCACATACCATTACGAATCCAACACAGGTGTGTAAAACTGGTGATAAAGTACTGGACACTTATACCATCTAGATAAGATCTTGAAATTCTTTTCTTTTACTAGTACCAGAGAAAGCTTACATGATAGATTGGCTGCCCTAAATAACTCTTCTGATGTCATTGATAATGCTAGTTCCCTCGTCCAGTACCCAGCATAGAATGGCAAGTGAGCCAGAGGTGAAGAGCAGGTTATACTTGAAAGACAAATTGTGTATGGGAGGTGTTGATTGTAGAACTATAGTTTGCAACTGAAGGAGTAGAAGGAGCAGTGATGCAGTTTTACTCCTAAAGCAACAGAATTAGGACAATTGAGATTTGAAGTTTTGAAAGTCAATAAAATTGCCCTAGAAACATGTTGAATAAGAGTGTCACCATTTGGCTTCCAGTAGAAAAACTGCTAAATTATGGAAAAGTTTGGTAAGGGACCATTTCTCTTGAATAAGATGCCCTCAGTGACTATCCTGCACAGAAGTGAACATAGGTTACCATCAGTACATGAATACATCACTCTAACAACCTTCAGTACATGAATAGATCACCAGAGCCACCATCAGTACTTGAATACAGCACTAGAACCACAATCAGTACATAATTACAGCATCAAAGCCACCATCAGTATGTGGACATATAAACAGAGTCACCATCAGTACATTAGTATATTCCCAGAACCACCATTAGTACATAAACATATCACTAAAACTATCATCACCACATAAATATATCAACAGAACAATCCTTGGTACATTAATACATTGTTAATTGTACTAAGCTTGGAAATTAATTGCAATGTCAGGTCAGCCCCTTATATTGTACATTTGCATAGCAGGAACCTACAATTCCCCATATGTTCTTAAAATTGGTAAGGAGATACCGAGAGATGTTGTTACCAGCCATCATCAGACTGCAGACCATAAAGGAGCCACAGTGCTAATTAGATTCAGTCAATATCACAAATAAACATTTACACCCAGGTACCTTATAAGTGACATCGTCTCTAATTGGAGTTATTCTCATCCTTTTTCATCTCCATCTCGTAAGACACCATGATGACTTTTCACATCCACAGCTCGTCTCTGCGGACTTCTCTCTTCTCTGGCCTTCTGCAGCACATCCTAATATAGTGCTGTGAAGAATATTATAGATATAATCCCTTGTCAATCATTGTAGCCTGTTTGGCAGGGTATTATAATGGTCTACATTAGAAGGGAGGGGGCTGAGGGACAGTGAGTGACAAAACCCCACTAGCAGCTGTGGAGCTGCACAGGAAGACCCCCTGTGGACCCAAGCCATGCGGCACCCTTTGTGTCAGACAAGCATAATTCAACACCGAGTTATGGGAATACGATACATCCCAGTGATACACCAAATAGATTTTTGGAATCACACGTACATGAGGAATGTCACCCTGGCTTCCAGCACAGTATAGCATGTAGGGATTGGGAGATTCATGGCACAACCTTTCGGAAACCCCTACGACCACTGTGCTTGGTCTCCACGCGTAACAAGAGCCCGGCTGGATCTGATGACACCAGAACCGGCTCCCTAGGACCGTCCATTAAGAAAGTATATCCCATTTTAGTTCTTGGAGTGTATAGCTGAGAGAGGCCAGGGATGGAGATTTAGGTCCAGTCAGGGGGCAGTAAGGGAAGTAACCCAGAGAGGTTAAGAGCTCCTGCAGCTAGAGCCCAGTGTCTTTTTCCTGTGAGGTCACGACAACACATCGTGTGGGAGAAGTGCCGCAACAAAGGGGACCACAAGCTCCCATGTGGCAGCCCCTCCCCAGCAAGCCAGACCTTCCATCTGACTGGTAACTGACTCTTACAATCTGCTTATGTATTTTGTACCACTACTATTGTTTACATCTCTGACCATTATGTATGTATAACCCTTATGTATATAGTGTATTGTCTAGTGTGCCCTTAAGGTGATTAAATATATAATTTAACCTTGGGCTGCTCTTTTATCTCAATCCACGAATCCTCACGTCTATTGTTTGGTCCAACAAACACGCTACCGGGGCAGGTTCCCTGCCTGATATAATCCACCGGTCCTAGCAGGAATTATATTTAATAGGAACTGGTGGCAGCTCTACCAGGCCGACAAGGTTCTGCTTCACTGGGGCTAGTGAAGGGGCCTCTCATCCTGTCAGGGTTGTGAGCGAGTGTGGTGCCACGTCAGTGACTGAGTGGCCCACCTCTTCTCACTCCCGATGCCTTCCTGTATCCGTGTGGACAAGTCGGTGTCTGTGTAGAACTGTACCAATCGGACCTTACGCGTCCCCGAGGGGGTGCGGAACGTCACGTTGGTGCAAAGGGCGGATCTGTATCACGTGAGCCATCTGACGTAATTGTGACGTCAGGCGGGTGGCGAGGTGTGGACCCTTCACAAGTGGTGGCAGCAGTGGGATTCTGCGGGATCTCTCTGGTGCTATTCATCACAAGCGGTTGCAGCAGAAGGATTCTGCGGGATCTCTCTGGTGCAATTCCTCACAAGTGGTGGCAGCGGTGGGATTCTGCGGGATCTCTGGTGCCATTCCTCACAAGTGGTGGCAGCGGTGGGATTCTGCGGGAACTCTATGGTGCCATTCTTCACAAGTGCTCTTAAACAAAACAATGTACTGTATATACTCGAGTATAAGCCGACTTTTTCAGCACATTTTTTATGCTGAAAAAGCCCCCCTCAGCAGTATATACTGGTGGGGGGAAGTTGTGGCGGCGGAGGAGTGGGACACCGGCTGTAGCCGCTGCTAAAGAAAATTAATATTCACTCTTCTCCATGCCCATGGGAGTAGAAAGGGGTGAATACTCATTTTTTTAATAGCGCAGTGAGAGTCCCAGTCGCCGCTTCCTGCTGCGACTCAGCGATCCTCCGGGCCTGCTATTAGAGAGGCACAGAGGATCCCTGAGCTGCTGCAAGAAGCTGCGGATGCAACTCACACTGTGCTAGTAAGGAGAATGTCCCGACGTGGAGAGGAGTGAATATCCCGGCATGTCACCTCGGCATCTGAGGGCGCATGGCAGTGACGTCATGCGCTGCTCAGATGGTGGTGAGATGCTGGGAGAACAGGACGCAGCGCTGGAGCACAGGGGAGGAAGGTGAGTAGAAGTGTTTATTTTTTTTTTCATGTGTACAGTGATGGGGTGCCATGCATACCAGGATAAGGGCCATGCATACCAGGATAGGGATGAGGGGTGCTATGCATACCAGGATTGGGGATGAGGGGGGCATGCATACCAGGAATGGGGATGAGGGGGCCATGCATACCAGGATTGGGATGGGAGGTGCCATGAATACCAGGATTGGGATGGGAGATGCCATGCATACCAGGATAAGGATGAGGGGTGCCATGCATACCAGGATAAGGATGAGGGGTGCCATGCATACCAGGATAAGGATGAGGGGTGCCATGCATACCAGGATAAGGATGAGGGGTGCCATGCATACCAGGATAAGGATGAGGGGTGCCATGCATACCAGGATAGGGATGAGGGGTGC
This sequence comes from Phyllobates terribilis, assembly GCF_046119375.1. NCBI lineage: Eukaryota > Metazoa > Chordata > Amphibia > Anura > Dendrobatidae > Phyllobates > Phyllobates terribilis. The sequence continues at coordinate 72,198,532 of NW_027362762.1, forward strand.
CATGCATACCAGGATAGGGATGAGGGGTGCCATACATACCAGGATAGGGATGAAGGGTGCCATGCCCCTGTAAGAGCAGTGAGACTATGGAACTCTCTGCCGCATGATGTTGTAATGAGTGATTCACTACTAAAATTTAAGAAGGGCATGGATGCCTTTCTTGAAAAGTATAATATTATATGTTATATATACCAGATTCCTTGATAGGGCATTGATCCATTGAACTACTCTGATTGTCGTACGGAGTCAGGAAGGAATATTTTTCCCCAATGTGGAGCTTGGTGTTTGCCACATGGTTTTTCTTTGCCTTCCTCTGGATCAACATGTTAGGCTATGGGTTGAACTAGATGGACTTAGTCTTCCTTCAACCTTAAAAACTATGTTACTATGCATACCAGGATTGGGATGAGGGGTGCCATGAATACCAGGATTGGGGATGAGGGGTGCCATGCATACCAGGATTGGGATGAGGGGTGCCATATATACCAGGATTAGGATGAGGGGTGCCATGCATGCCAGGATTGAGATGAGGGGTGCCATGCATACCAGGATTGGGATGATGGGTGCCATGCATACCAGGATTGGAGATGAAGGGGGCCATGCATACCAGGATAGGGATGAGGGATGCCATGCATAGCAGGATTGGGGATGAGGGGTCCATGCATAGCAGGATTGGGGATGAGGGATGCCATGCATACCAGGATTGGGGATGAGGGATGCCATGCATACCAGGATTGGAGATGAGGGGGGCCATGCATACCAGGATAGGGATGAGGGGTGCCATGCATACCAGGATTGGGGATGAGGGGTCCATGCATACCAGGATTGGGGATGAGGGAGCCATGCATACCAGGATTGGGGATGAGGGGGCCATGCTTACCAGGATGGGGAAATTTACCAGTAACTGCTGCATTTCCCACCCTAGGCTTATACTCAAGTCAATAGTTTTTCCCAGTTTTTTGTGGTAAAATTAGGTGCCTCAGCTTATATTCGGGTCGGCTTATACTCGAGTATATACGGTAATTATAATTTCTCTGAATACAAATATCTGCTATTCGGTAACACTAAATAGGTAATTGCCCCTCAATGTGCTCCCTATACAAAATATGTCCCCCACATTGTCCCTCTTCTGGTACATGGCACACTGTTCTCTGCTTCAAAATATTGCTTCTATACCATCCCCACTTTATAAACTAGAACAACTGTACAATTTGACCTTCTGAACTATGATTACCACACTCTATGACCTTATTAGCTATAATTGCCACACTGTCTGTTCTTAGTATCTATAACTGGCACACTGTCTGCCTTTATTAGCTATAACTAAACTATCCACTCTTATTAACTATAGCTGCCACACTTTCCTCTCTTTTTAGCTATAACCACCACATTGTTCTACCTTAGGAACCACAACTGCCACACTGTCTGCCACTTGAGCTATAACCACAATGTCCTCATTTTCAGTTTTGCCCATGCTGACCTACTTCCATACTGGATCCTTTCTTCATACTGTGCCCTCACAGTGTCCCCCGCCACTACCCACACTCTATGCGATTTCCTAACACTGTGTCGGCCCAGTCTTTTTACCTTGCTTCCTCCTCACACTTTCCCACCCCCTAAACTACTTCTCCCCCAATAAAAATTTCCCGCATGTTCGGCGACATGCAGGGTTTTCCTTCGCCGCTGTCTTCGCCTGCTCTCCAGCGAAACAGTGACCCTGAAGTGTTGGCACTCAGAACTGAAAGACGCAAATACAATGGACAGCAGGGGACCGGCATTGTACTGGTTCTCTAAGCTGGCTGTCACTTTAACAACTGGCTCAGAAAATTGCTGAATCCCACTCTCAGAAGGGTGGAAAAATGCCACCGACTGGGAGACACCACAGACCGCCGCATAACATCTCACCTCATGGCAGAAGTGGTCTAACGGCGTCCCCCTACTAACTGCACCCGGGTGGACATGACACGCATAAACCGACCTTCCCCTTAGTTACACCCCAGATCCTGCCTACATGTCAAGAAAACAGCAAGGGAAGTTTAATTGATTTGTCCATTGTAGCTGGTTTCTGTGTGCTAACAAGTATTGATGCAGGGATAGATGAACCACCTCTGTCTCCAAACTCACTGATTGTTTGAGTACTAGAAATTCCAGTCAAAACGCTTAAACAGAATTGTTGCAGCATGGAAAATTTTAAAGATCAAGGAGGCACGCTCCTCCTGAACATTTTGTTTCTGATTAGTTGCCCTGGCACACCTTTGTGCTTGCATTACAATTCAACGATAACATCACACCAGGCCAACAAACGTATTTTATTTTGCTTGCCTATATAGCACCATCACATTCCACAGCGCTTTACAGATATTATCATCACTGCCCCCTCTGGGGCTCACAATCTGAACTCCATGTATATCTTTTATAATCGGTCATTTAATAAAAACTTTATTTCATTTTCAATCATTTCCCAGTCAACCTCTAGATAAGTGATACCGTGGGTGCACAGCCCCATCTTTTAAAGGGCTGTGCACTACTTTAGAGCAGATTTTATGCCAACAGAAAAAAAAATCTGTATTTTGGCTTTGACAAAATGTGAAGGCTGCGGTCGATCACTTCTTCTTCTGGGAGGGGAAATCACCTGGACGCTGCATTCAGTCAGTGGCTAGGTGACATCTCCTCCCGAAGGAAGAAGTTAAGAACTTGTTGGATCACAAGTGTCCGTCACTGCCCTGAGCTCATCTAGAATGTGTTTTTATATAGCGGACACCCCTTTAAGCGTTGGCTCCCAGCACTCAACATTTAGCGTGTGAGGTGTCAAGGTTTACTGACCAAGACCATTAAGAATATTGATATTACTGTTTTCTTGCACTAGACTAGCAGATATACTAATGTTAAAGTGGTTGTTCAGTACTTTAGATTACTCACCCAATGTATGACCTCGGGACCCCTAAGGATTTTTGTAATTAGCTTACGTTGCAAATACTGCCTGTGAGCAGCGCTATCACTGGCCACTCACAGGCATCACGTGACCCCCGGCTGCAGTCGGCTCTGACATCCGCTGATGTCACGACAAGTGCTGGCAGCAGCCGGGGGTCTCTGTCTTCTGCGTTCCACGGTGGATGCCAGGCTGTGGGCGGGGTTACCCCCCCTGCGTCACACCCGGAATCCACTGCGCGCTCTGCCTCTCCCCATTCATTGGGAAAGCGCGCGGTGGATGCCGGGTGTGATGCGGGGGGTAACCTTGCCCACAACCCAGCAGCCACCGCGGGGACCCCAGCGCTGAGTCACGCCTCACTTGTCGTGACGTCAGCGCGGGGGTCACAGGATGCCTGTGAGCGGCCAAGGATAGCGCCACTCACAGGCAGTATTGGCAACGTAAGCTAATTACAAAAATCCTTAGGGGCCCCGGGGGGATACATTGGGGGAGGTATTCTAAAGTACTGGACAACTTCTTTAACCCTGTCACTGCTCCAGAGGTGCAGACAATTACCTTCACAGCCTTAGACCAGGAATCTCTATTAAGTTGACAGCAAAAAACATATATTTATGAGCTGTACAAAACTTTACTTTTTTTGGTGGGTACAGATCCTCCTGGATTCTGAGGCCTATAAACACATACCTTTAATCTCATTTGTTGTATTTTGCAGTAAAACTAAAGAACGCTTTGATGTCTGCGCTTTTTGTAGCTTGTGGATAAATCTGCGGCCTGGAAATCCGAAGGTAAATATCAAAATAGGTAATTATTGTGCATCTGTCTAAGAAGCTTAAACTTGTACGGTTACCTGATATGACCACATTGTATGCAAAAATAAAAATTCTGTAAATATAATATAGTCCTTGAGACGTCCTTAAAGGATCATAAATAAGCCATAAAAATAAAGATAAAATTGCTTAAATAAGATTTACCGTACTTTTTTTCGTGGGATATAAAGAATCAGATGTACTTCGACTCCTAACAGAGGGTTAAACATAGGTGAAAAATGCTGCCTGCACCATAACATTCAGAAAAATCCCTATATATAAGGAAAGTCAACAGAAAGACTGTAGAAGGGTCACACTGAGCATATATGAGATTTATATAGCGCGCAGCCCCCGGTGCTCAGCTCCACCTTTCTCTAGGAAGAAGAATGTTGTGTTGATTTCCTAGAAAAGAAAGGGTCTGGTTAGACCTGGATTTCCGCTCTCTTTAATTCTATATATTTTTCTATTCAACAAGGTCCAAGACTATAAGGATTCCAGGTTTAATAAATAAACATAAACCACTGAAAAGCTATTTAAAGGCAACCTGGGGGCCATGGGCTCCTGTTATGGCTTCTGCAGGGTCCACTTCAGGCGCCACGTCAGGCTTCATCTGATTATTAATATTTCTACATATCCTATATAATTTTAGCAATTTTGTTTCATGCATTTGGGATTTTTCAGAGGATTGTACAGGGGGAAAGGCAACTTCCCTGGTCTTAGAAGATCAGTGATGCATTGTGTATAGTGATGAGGGAGCATGCTCGCTACTGCTCGGTGCTTGCCGAATATTTCCGGGTTGCTCGGGCGGGAACTCGGGTCCCCTCCCAGCATGTTTGGCACTCTTTAGAGAACCAATGAACATGCAGGGATTGCCTGCCACTCACTGTAATGCCGTAGCCATGTTGGTTGTGGCATTACAGTGATTGACTGGCTGCATAGCCTCATTGGGTCTATATCAGACCTGGCGCCGCCATGCTCATCACAGTCACTCCGGATCAGACAGTGTAGGGAGAGCTGCTGCTGCGTCAGGGACAGATTTGATTGTGTATTAGGTAGTGTAGGGAGAAAAACCGTACATTACACATATCCATCTTAACAAACAGTCCTTTTGAGGACTAATCCATCTGCAGAGATATCAGGCAGGCAGTGTATATAGGCAGGCAGGCAGGGTATATAGCAGACTGCAGTGCATATAGCACAAGAGGCTCCATTCCAATTCTGCCTTCTGCTGCTGTTAGATATTTCTATACAAAGGCCCAGGTCTCAGGGGCCAGGAATACTTTTCTTTGGATCTTAATCCTCATTATTTGCTTAAAAAGCAATTCAGAGAACACCGTTTTTTCTGCGCCATTTGCTTGTTGGCACTGCAGAATACAGCCAGGTCCTTTCCATATTAGAGCGCTAGAAATCCAGCTATTTAAAACTGTGTTTTCTCTGTCACACGGATCACATATACGTTGTCAGAAAAAACTGCCATTTCTGGCCTCCATTAAAAATCTCCTTTAGTGTGTCATTGAAGCAATTCACAGCAGTTTGCTGTTCAAACTACTTACCTACAGGCCAGGTATTTAAAACTCTGTTTTCTCCATCACATAGATCACATATAAGTTCGCTCCAAACTCAGTCATTTGTAGTGAGAGTGGAAGATACTGTCCTCCATTTAAAATGGGCAAGGCACGTGGCAAGGGACGGGGAACTGGACGTGATGGTAATGGTGCATGCAGAGGCCGAGGACAAGGCCGTGGGCAAGCTGAAATTATGCCACAACAAACAGCCACATCTTCTCGCCTGACCTTCCTGTCCCAATTTCTAGGGGACCGCAGCACACCACTATTGAACCCAGAGTAGTGTCAAAAGGTTGTAGATTGGATAGCAAATAATGCTTCCAGTCACTTAGCCCCCACCACCACCACCCTGTCTTCCACACGGTCAAGTCTCAGTAGCCGTGAGTCTGGACCGCATATTCCTCACCCTGATCCTCCTTCCTCCCACCATGCCGAGTACCCAGAGACAACTGATCCCACACTTGGACACTCTGAAGAGCTGTTCACTTTTCCATTTATAGATTCGGGCCTCTCATCCGGTCCACTTGAAGCAGGGCAAGAGGAGATCGTGTGTAGCGATGCCCAAATATTTGAGCAGCCACGGTCACACGAAGGCAACGGTGGGAAAGTGTCACAAGAGGTGGACGATGATGAGACACAATTGCCAGAAAATCAGGAGGAGGACCAGGGTGCAGAAGTGGAAGACGAGGTGGTGGATGATACAGTAACTGACCCAACCTGGCAGGAGGACATGCAGATCAAGGACAGCAGCACACAGGGGGAGGGAGGCAGAGCACCCCAATAGGCAGGAAGAAGCAGTGTGGTGTCTGCAGACAGAAGGCAGGCAACCGTTCCCCGTAACACCAACACGAAGGAAGTTTCCAGTACAACTGTTAGGTCTTCCCGAGTCTGGTTGTTTTTTAAAGACTCTGCCGATAACCCAAACAGGCCACTTGCACCACCTGCCATGCCAGGATCAGCAGGGGTGGCAAAACGACCAGCCTGACCACCACCAGCATGATCAGGCACATGGCAGCAAAGCACCCGACTTTGTGGGCCGAACCCCTGGGTCCAGGAACAGTGTCTGCGGGTGGCACCATTGCTTCTTCCGCCTGTTGTGCATGCATGACAATCCCCTTGTGCATGCAAAGACGCCTCCTGCCCTGCACCTGTCATTGAACACTCTCAAGTAGCAGCATCAGGAAGCACGTCCATGTCCTTGTCCCAGCGCATCTTTCAGTAGTCCATACCCCAGTCATTGGAAAGCAAGCGCAAATATGCAGCCAACGCCCCACAGGCCACACTACTAAATTCTCACATTTCACGACTGCTTGCGCTCGAAATGTTGCCTTTTAGGCTCGTGGAGACGGAAGCATTCCGCAACCTGATGGCGGCGGCCGTCCCTCGGTACTCGGTCCCCAGCCGCCACTATTTCTCCCAGTGTGCCGTCCCCGCATTACACAAGCACGTGTCCCAAAACATTAGCCGTGCTCTCAACAACGTAGTTACCGGGAAAGTCCACCTAACCACGGACACGTGGACAAGTGCTTGTGGGCAGAGATGGTACATCTCGCCTACGGCACACTGGGTTAGCATAGTGGAAGCTGGGACCCAGTCGGACCTTGGGACGGAACACGTCCTCCCGACGCCAAGGATTGCGGGCCCTAGGTCAATCAGGGTTGCCCCCACGGTCTACAGCTCCTGCACCTCCTCCTCCTCCTCTTCAGCCTCCATCTCCGAAATGAACACATGAGTCACAAGCTGGAAGCACTGCAGCACTGCCTAGGCCAAGCGGCAACAGGCTGTGCTGAAGCTAATATGCTTAGCTGAAAAACCGCACACTGCTGAAGAGTTGTGGACAGCTCTGAAAGAGCAGGCAGATCTGTGGCTCACACCGCTGAACCTGCAGCCAGGCATGGTCGTGTGTGACAATGGCCGGAACCTGATGGCGGCTCTTAGGCGAGGCGAGCTCACACACGTACCATGCCTGGCCCATGTGCTTAACCTCGTGGTTCAGCGGTTTCCTACCCGGAGCTGCCGGATCTACTTTTTAAAGTACGCCGCCTGTGTGCCCATTTTAGAAAGTCAGCTACAGCTTCTGCTGCCCTTGCCGTGCTTCAGCAGCATTTGCAGCTTCCGGCTCACAGACTGGTGTGTGATGTCCCTACGCGTTGGAACTCTACAGATGTTGGGAAGGATATGTGAGCAGAAGAGGGCAGTTGTTGAGCACCAGCATCAACAAGGCCGTCGGTATTCAGTTCAGACTCCACACATAAGACCTCAGGAGTGGACATGGATGTCAGACATATGTACCATACTCCAAAACTTTGAGGACTCCACCAAGATGGTGAGCGGCGATGACGCCATAATTAGCGTCACCATCCCGCTTCTCTGTCTTCTGAAACGCTCTCTGCTCACAATCAAAGAGGATGCATTGCAGGCGGAGCACGATGAGATGGAGCAAGGAACCATACAGGGTGATTACACACAGCCAAGCCTCATCTCATCCCAACGTGCATTGGGTGACAATGAGGAAGAGGAGGAGGAAAACTAAGGACAGGAGCTAGTTCCATGCACTATAGACTGTACTATCTGCACAGCTGTCATACCGTCTGTTCAGCGTGGATAGCCAGAGGACAGAGAGGAGGAGTAGGAGGAGGAGAGCATGGTCAGTCATCCTCTTGGTGAGGACACGGAAGTCTTGCCTGTTAGTAGTCTGGCACGCATGGCTGAGTTTATGTTACGCTGTCTTTCCCATGACCCTTGCGTTCTCAAAATTTTGGGTCATTACTGGTTGGTGACACTTCTAGACCCACGCAACAAGGAGAACTTTGTATCTCTTATTCCTGAGGCGGACAGGTCTACAAAAATGGGGCTGTACCAGAAGGCCCTTGTTGCGGAACTATTAAATTCCCATCTGAAAACGCAGGCGGCAGAGGGCACACTTCGTTAGACAACCAAGGAGTACAGGCAAGAGAGACACAACTTCAATCCAGCAGAGGCAGTGGAACACTGTCAAAGTTCTGGGAGAGTTTTCTCAGACCCTCCCATCGCACAGGCCCTGAGGCGCGGGGTACTCTCACAAGGAGTGCAAAGTTTGGGAAGATGCTGAGGGAATACCTTGCCGACCGTACCAACGTCCTCCGTGATTCAGCTGTGCCTTATAATTATTGGGTATCCAAGCTGAATACGTGGAATGAACTGGCTCTCTATGCCTTGGAGGTCCTGGCCTGCCCTGCCGCCAGCGTTTTATCAGAGCGGGTTTTTAGTGCCGCTGGTGGAATTATAACTGATAAGCGCATCCGCCTGTCAACTGAAAATGCTGACAGGCTGACTCTTATAAAAATGAACAAGGGCTGGATTGGGCCAGACTTCTCAACACCACCGAATGATAGCAGCGTAACATAAACTCAAATCCAGTGTCTTTTCTTGGGAGGTGTATTCCCATGCACCATTTCACACCCACACATGGGTATACGCTTCCTGATTTTGGCTATTTGCTCTTGTCCTCCTCCTTCTCCTCATCCTCCACCACCATATCACCAGGGTGACCGTGGTCCGTGATGCAAAACCCACATAATTTTTTTAAAGGGTATTTATAATGCCTGTAAAAAAATTTTTTAAACAGTATGTTCATGTATACCCCCCAGGGGTAAATGTTTGTCAGCCCATACACTTAGTGCTTGGGCATTACAAGTATAGGAGGCCCGCTCCTTTCTAATGGGAACAATTTTTATGAGGCCCTCCTCCACGTCTCTTCCAAGGGTCATTGAAGTGCCTCCAAATTTTTGGCAGCCCTTGCATTCACTGCATAGGCCAACAGTATGGGAGACTCTCTCCTTTCTAATGGGAATTTGTCGTTACTGTGGCCTTGCTCTATGTGTCTTTAAATTCTTAGTGGGGTTTTTCCTAAAATTGGTCAGTCGTTGGACTCACTGCATACCCTATAACTGTATAGCAGACTCTCTCCTTTCTAATGGGGATTTGTCGTTACTGTGGCCCTGCTCTATGTGTCTTTAATTTCTTAGTGGGGTTTTTCCTAAATTTGCTCAGCCGTTGGACTCACTGCATACCCTATAACTGTATGGCAGACCCTCTCCTTTCTAATGGGAACATGTCGTACCTTGTTACTGTGGCCCTGGTCTGTGTGTCTTTAAATTCTTAGTGGGGTTTTTCCCAAATTTTGGCAGCCCTTGCAGTCACAGCATGGGCATTACCACCGCTCCTTTATAATGGGAATATTTTTACTGAGACCCTCCTCTATATCTCTTCAAAGGGGTATTGGGTTGTGTCCAAATTTTGGCAGCCCTTGCAGTCACTGGATATGCAATAACAGTATAGGAGACCTACTTGTTAATAATGGGAACAACAAAGCATAGCCGGCTGATGGCTCTCTAACAATAGCGAGGGCCGACTGCTGGCCTTTTAAGAATAGTAAAGGCCGTCTGATGGCCCTATAAAAATAGGCTTTATGACTTTCAGAGTCCCTCCATCATAAATAAAACAGGATGTGTCTGATGATGTGTCACACACCACATTGCCAGATAACCGTGCTTGTGGAATGTGGAGGCGATACCGGGAAATATAGTGGCGGCTGGGGACCGAGTATGGACACATGGCCGCCGCCGGCATGAGGTTATGAAAAGCTTCCGCCTCCACGAGCCTAAAAGGCCATATTTCAAGTGCAGGCAGCTGTCAAAAATTTGGCAGTATAGTATTGCAGCCTGTGGGTTGGTGGCTGCGTGCATACTTGCGCTTGCATTCCAAGGAATGGGGTAGGGAACACTGAATGCTGCAGTGGGACAAGGACGAGGACGGTGATTGTTGCAAGTCTGCAACGACAGGCGCATGGCGGGAGGCATCTTCGCATGCGCCAAGGATCACTTATGATAGGCTCACTTTTAGGCTGTGACCTGGGTGTCAGAGATGCTTCCAGAGGTCTTCCCCATGCTGTTTCCATGTCTTTTCAGCACTGTATGCATGTGTCTGATGATGTGTCACACACCACATGGCCAGATAAGGTTGTAAAATGTTAAAATGACATTTCCTGGTGAATGCATTTTTCTTGATTGAAAGCAATGCAAAAGTGCAAAAAAGCATCAAAAACGCTACGTGTGAACATAGCCCAAGTTGTGGAGGAGTATTTTTGTTTTTGATTATTTTTTTGCCTTATATACAAGTCATTACCCTGGAAAGGATGTTCCTTAACATATTACCCAGGAAAATCCATTTTGGTTTCGTTTTTGTATGTTTTATTGTGAGTCCGTAAAAGTGGAGTAATACTCTGACCACATTGCTGACAGCAGTGATCTGGAAGTCAGAGATGCTTCCAGGGGTCTTCCCCATGGTGTTCCCATGTCATTTGAGCACTGTTCCCATCGATTTGGGCAATTTTTAGGCCCTCTGCAGACCGCCGGGGGGAGCCGCCTGAAAAATGCTCGAGTTTCCCATACACTTACATTGGGCTCGTTGCTCGGGTCGAGAACCCGAGTATTCCAATTTTCTCGACCAGGGCAACGAGTGTTAGAACCCTCCTGTTAGTTTTTGCTATCTTGTGTTTTGCTGTCACGTGACCATCTGCCTATATATTCCAGCTCCGCCCTTCTGGCTTTGCTGGACTTCAGTGTTGTTTAGACTGTCTCTCTAGCCCGGTGCTTCGGTGCCTATCTCTATCAGTTCTTGGTCCTCTGGGACCTTTAGTACTTTTTGTCAGTTTGTCCTTTTTGCTCTGCAACAACTTCTGTTAGGAGGTGTCCCATTTTTGTCCCAGTCCTTAGTTCTTTTAGGGACCCCTCCCTTTATTCTATAGGTCTCCGTTCAGACTAGCCGAGGACGAAGGCGGGTCTGTTTACAAGGAACAGGCAGCCCGCTACATCGTAGGGATTCAGCTTAGTCTTACTGTAGGGACAGCTCTCCCCATTCTTTCCTTAGTTTATGTTGCAGATCATAACAACGAGTACCCGAGCATTTTAGTGCTCGCTCATCACTAATTGTGTACTGTCCACTGGATAAGGTATTGTCCTTGTGAGAGCGTTACCAGATTTCTTAAGACAAGCCGCGTTCATTATTATAGAGATCTCTTATTGGAAATCCATGTCAGAAAGGCTCTATAATCCTGATATAAGGAACATTTTATGAGTCCAGCTATAGTGTAAGAGAGCTCATGAGCCAAGTATATTCTGTCTCCGCCCATCCAGCCTGATTGACAGCTGCAGCTTGTACTGAGCAGTATGAAAATTCAGAAGCAGCAGGGAAGAGGATCTGTGAATTAGGCTATGTGGGAGGAGATTCAGCAGCAGGGCAGAGGAAACTGAGAAGAGTCAAGAAGCCTAGGTGGGTGTAGATTCAGCAGCAGTAGAGAGGAGGAACAGTGAGGAGCTGTCAACAAGGTTAGGTGGGTGTAAATTCAGCAGTTTAGGTGGACATAGATTCAGCAGCAGCAGCAGAGAGGAGGAGCATTGAAGGGCTGTCAATCAGGAAAGATAGGAGGAGATTCAGCAACAGGGAGGAGAGACACTGAGGAGCTCTCAACAAGGCTAGTCGGATGTAAATTCAGCAGCAGTAGGGAGGAGGAACACTAAGGAGTTGTCAACAAGGCTAGGTGGGTGTAGATTCAACAGCAGTTGTCACAGGTGTGTCAGAGGTGACAGACAGTCGCCCTGCAGTTGGTTGCAGGAGATCTCTACGTTTGGCATTACAGACATCTTCTTAGAGGCTGTCTCTAGGACCCAGCGGCTACCTCCCTCTGGCCAATTAACACCCTGCCTGGGTGTATAAATACCTGCTGTGTTTCAGAGGGAGGTGCAGGTGATATTCATTACTACCTGTGAAAGCTTTAGCAAGAGCCGCACTTCGTCCTCTCTGGAGCTTGAGGACGTGTGCCCATTTGTCTGGAGTTCATCTAAAGCTAAGCAATTTCCCCCTGTTTGTCCACCCCTGTTGTCTATAGTGTTTAGTAGAGATCGACTAGTGCTCATCTCCTCCCTTCCCTAGCCTTAGCCATACGCCAGGGAAAGACAGGGCGAGGCACGCGTGCGGTGATTGGTGAAGAGCAAATACAGGGACGTTAGGGGAGACAGGGTTACGCTAGTTCAACCTAGGAGGTCTACACTTCCCTCCTTTCCTTAGAGTCTGGGCTCCCTTTCCCTCTTCCCTTTGTGTTGCACTAAGTCTTTCCTGCACCTTACGTGACAGCAGTAGGGAGGAGGAGCATTGGGGTAAGAGGAAATTCATCAGGGAGGAGGGACACTGAGGAGCTGTCAATCAGGCTAGATGGTTGGAGATTAAGTTAACTATCACAAAGAATTATACAGCTCTTCTGATATGGACTTTAAATCTGGTGATACCCGGCTCACTGTTGTACTTACTACAGGAATAGCTTCTCTCCTCATCTCCTCTACTAGCATAGCCACACAGATTTTGTTGCTGGCCTCTGTTCAACTATCTATCCCCAACTGGGAAAAGTAGCCCAGTCCCTGCAGCCACATTTTTATATGGAGCCTCAACCCAAAACACTCCCTGCAGCCTCTAACTTCACAGGTTAATGCATCAGTGTCTGTCATGGCGGCTGACACTTTGAGAGGAATCTCTCAGGAACATCTGAGGGCTGTGGGTTGGCATATAACCGAGGAGCATTTGTACCTGGCAAACACTGTTAAAGGGATATTGGACTTAAATTTTTAAATAAAAAAAATGTAGGCTGCCATGGAAGGACCCATTATGGTGTGACCAGGAAGAATAGGGTATCTGGGTGCAGGGTTCTATGTGTAACACCCCTTTAGGGCTACCACGGTACACTGGGTGTTATGGGGGGGTCTCACCTCTCTAGGGCGCAGTGCCTCCACCCGAATCTTGATTGGAGCTCTCTCTCTGGGACTGCAGAAGGACGGTTATCTTCTGCCAGGGGCTGATTTGGGAAGCCCCTGCCACAGCTCAGTACACACACAGGGAACAGGAGTAAAATCGTTTAACAGGTTTATTACTATGCAGCAGAATTGAGGTGGGTTTAAAGGAATAACATACAATACAAGTAACGGTGCTCTATAAAAGTCATATACACATCACAATCTACTTCTACTCCGACCCTGCAAATATAACGTAGCAGGTTTTCCCTTTTTGTATTAACTCAGTCCAAACGTTGGGGCCCAGTTGCCGCGGATGTTGGCGCGCAAATTAGAACCGTTGGTGCACTTAGATGAATATTAATGTCAATAGTCTGGGTTGTAGTGTACTCACTGTAAATAGCGCTGGTAGAACCACAAGTCTCAGAAGGGCACTCACTGTGTGTTTCAAACGGTCGGATGGGTCTCTGGACACCAGCTGGGGGCGGCAGGATTCAGGCCTTTATATGGTGGGAGTGCCAGCAGAACTCTCCGAGTCCTTGATGTAACTTGCTTCAGAGGGTGACAGGGCCGCGCTCTCTCCAGCAGCACGGGTATCTCAGAGGGGCCGGCAACACTCTGCAGCGTAGAGGAATACAAATCCACAGCGCTCCATCTTTCACAGCAGGCTGCCACACTCCTTTCCCTCTGAACTTTTACTTTCACTTTCTGCCCAGCTCCCTCCCCCAAGTCCCTCCTTATCCAATCCACTCTCTCTCCTTCATTCCTTCCAGACTGAAACAAGGGTCCCTAGGAATTGTAGTCCACTGCAGCTCAGGGGAAAAACGATTAATGTCTGTAGGTCCCTGTTTAACAGCAGCTGCATAGCTCTTATTAGTGTCTGTAAGTCCCAGTATACCAGCAACGGCTCTAACAGTTCCCGGTGCAGATGTTACATTCTCCCCCTGGTGAGCCATTGAAAGTGTCCCATCACGACATGAGGACTCACCACCTGAAACATGAATGGGGGTTAAGGCATCCTGACTAACACCAAATTTACATGCACACAAACCACCTCCTGGACACATGGGAGATACTGGGAAATAAGGCCAAACAGAATTTGAATTAGGGTGTATGAGCCTGGGGACCTCAGTGGTATGTCCCATTCTATCATACGTCAACATCATGGGTGGCCTAGTGTCCCGTTTGGGGTGAGTGTGTACTGAGGGGGCCCCCTCCTCAGCCCCCGACTCTTGTCTCTCAAGAACGGGCTCCTCCAGGTGGATTTCTTCATTCAATAAATGTCCCTCTTCTGAACTTTCCCCCAATTGTGGGCAGAGCGCACTCGCCTCCTGACAAATGTCCTTTTCCTTTGTTTCTACTTCAGGAGTCTGGTTTACAGGGTCAGCGCCCATGGGGCCTGAGTCCTCGGTCCACCTGTAGCTCCATTGACCGTCGGGTCCCCATTCATCCCCAGACTCGCTGTCACTTCCTCCTGAGGCAACCCCAGGCTGGGGTGGTTTTTGATACCTACGACTTCTCCTATTGCACGGAAGGGTTGTATGACCTCCTTGAGGTGGCAATGGGGGTAAAGGGATGTTTTTTCCCACAGGCAACAGATGGTGTCAATGATAAGTTTTGACAGCTCCGCCCCCTTCACTCTGTAGGCCGGGACACCGGGCAGCTTCTCCATCACCACATAAGGGTCAAAACACCACCGATCAGCAAGCTTGTGCTTCTCAGGAAGACCCAGAAGTTGAATAAGGACTCTATCTCCAGGCAGTAAAACTTGTTCTCGAACTCTACAGTCGTAGCGAGTCTTATTGCGCTTCCCTGACCGACCAGGGGCCTGCTCTGCCAATCTGTAAGCTTTTGTCAAATCTTCTTTTAGCTGGGACACATATTTTAAGTAGGTCTTCCCTTTAGAACGGTCAATGGATGTCCCAAAACTAATATCCACTGGTAGCCAGGCTTTTCTTCCAAACATGAGGAAATAAGGATAGAATCATAGAATGGTAGAGTTGGAAGGGACCTCCTGGGTCATCTGGTCCAACCCCCTGCTCAAAGCAGGATTCACTAGATCATCTCAGACAGATGTCTGTCCAGCCTCTGTTTGAAGACGTCCATTGAAGGGGAACTCACCACCTCTCGTGGCAGCCTGTTCCACTCATTAATCACCCTGTCAAAAAGTTTTTTCTAATATCTAATCTGTGTCTCCTCCCATTTAGTTTCATCCCATTGCTTCTAGTCTTTCCTTGTGCAAATGAGAATAAAGATGATCCTTCTACAATGTGACAGCCCTTGACATATTTGTAGACAGCTATTAAGTCTCCTCTCTGTCTTCTTTTTTGCAAGCTAAACATTCCCAAATCCTGCAACCGTTCCTCATAGGACATGGTTTGCAGACCAGTCACCATTCTGGTCGCTCTTCTCTGAACTTGCTCCAGTTTGTCTATGTCTTTTTTAAAATGTGGTGCCCAAAACTGTACACAGTATTCCAGATGAGGTCTGACCAAAGAGGAGTAAAGACCGATAATGACTTCACGTGATCTAGACTGTATGCTTCTGTTAATACATCCCAGAATTGTATTTGCCTTTTTTGCTGCTGCATCACACTGTTGACTCATGTTCAGTCTATGATCTATTAGTATACCTAAGTCTTTTTCACATGTACTGTTGCTTAGCTCTATTCCTCCCATTCTGTATATGCTTTTTTCATTTTTATTGCCCAGATGTAGTACTTTGCATTTTTCCCTGTTAAAAACCATTCTGTTGGTTGCTGCCCACTGCTCCAGTATATTTAGGTCTTTTTGAATCCTCTATCTCTCTTCTCTAGTATTAGCTATCCCTCCTAGCTTTGTGTCATCAGCAAATTTAATCAGTTTACCCTCAATTCCTTCATCTAAATCATTGATAAAGATGTTGAACAATACAGGTCCCAGGACGGAGCCCTGTGGTACCCCACTTGAGACATTCATCCAGCTGGATGTGAAGCCATTTACAACCACCCTTTGAATCCGATCACTAAGCCAGTTATGAATCCACCTAACAGTTGCCTGGTCCATTGCATACTTGGTCATTTTTTCAATTAGGATGGTGTGAGATACTTTGTCAAATGCTTTGCTGAAGTCAAGATATACTATATCTACAGCATTTCCCTGATCCACCCAGTCAGTGATTCTGTCATAGAAGGAAATTAAGTTAGTCTGACATGACTTGTTAGTTACAAACCCATGCTGACTCTGGTTAATCACTTCATTCTTATCCATGTACTTACATACATGTTGTTTAATAATTTGTTCAAAGATCTTTCCTGGTATAGAAGTCAGACTCACCGGCCTATAGTTCCCTGGGTCCACCTTCTTCCCCTTTTTGAAGATAGGAACAACATTTGCTCTTCTCCAGTCTTCTGGGACTTCTCCTGTTCTCCAAGAATTTTCAAAGATTATGGAGAGTGGTTCTAAAATTTCTTCTACGATCTCCTTCAGTACTCTGGGGTGTAATTCATCTGGACCTGGAGACTTGAACTCATTTATGTTAGCTAAATATTCCCTCACAATCTTTCTGTTTACAGATAACTTGGATTCCTCTATTCCTTTAAAAGGACAGTGAAGATCAGTTGATGTAACATTTTCTTTCTGAGAGAAAACAGATGCAAAATAGGAATTAAAAAGTTCGGCCTTCTCAACATCCTCTCTTACCATTTCTCCATTTTCATCCTGTAAAAATCCTATAGCATCTTTGACTTTTCTTTTACTTTTGACATACCCCCAAAATCCTTTTTTATTGATTTTGACATCTCTTGCAAGCCTTAATTCATTGTCAGCTTTAGCTAACCTGATACGTGCCCTGCAGGATCTGCAGACTGCATTATAATCTTCTTTAGATATGCCTCCCTCTTTCCATTTAATAAACATTTCTTTCTTTCTTTTTAGCATGTGTTTAAGTTCTGTGTTCATCCATCCTGGTTTCCTTAAATGCTTCCCATTCTTCCTACTTTTCGGGATTGTTAACGATTGTGCTCTGAGAATCTCATTTTTAAAAATTTCCCATCCTTTCTGGACATTTTTGTCCTTAAGGACATCCAGCCATTGGATCCCTCCTATTCTCTTTCTGAGTCTCTTAAAATCTGCCTTTCTAAAATCTAACCTTGAAGTTTGAGTCTTCACATGTCTTCCTCCTCTAGTGATCCAAAATTCTATAATAGCATGATCGCTGCCTCCTAGGGTCCCAGCCACCTTTACCTCCTCAACCATTTCCTCCCTGTTTATAAGGATTAGATCCAAAGTAGCAGATCCCCTTGTTTTCTCCCCTACCTTTTGGAAGATAAAGTTGTCAGCAAGAGAGGATAAGAATTTGCTTGACCTGTTAGTTTTACTTGAGAGAGATTCCCAACAAATGTCTGGATAGTTGAAATCTCCCATGACCACTACGTCATATTTTTTGGAGAACTTGGTCATTTGATACATAAAGAGTTCATCCATATCTTCAGCTTGCCCAGGTGGCCTGTAGTAAATACCTACAATGGTGTCCTTTCCGTTGTTCTCTCCTTGTATTCTTACCCAAACAGTTTCCACAGAACTCCCAGTCTCTGAAGCTTCAATCTCTGTGCAGATATACGCTTTTCTAACATACAATGCGACACCTCCTCCTCGTTTATCAAGTCTGTTTCTTGTAAATAAGTTGTATCCTTTTAGCCTTTTATTCCAATCATGTGTATCGTCCCACCAAGTTTCAGTGATTCCAATGACATCATATTCCTTTTCCTGCATTAGTAGTTCCAATTCTCCTTGTTTGTTGCCCATGCTTTGTGCATTTGTATAAAAACATTTTAGTTTGTGATTGGTTTCTCTTCCTCCCATATTTTTATTATTTAAATTGTTTTGTCTTTGTTCTTCCTTTCCACTTCCAGTAGCAGAGATCTCAATAGTATTTGTCAGCTGTATGGCTTTTTCTGGCCTTTTGCTTCCCTTCCCACATTGTTCTAGTTTAAAGCTCTTCTGATGAGTGTAGCAAGGCGACTTCCAAATACATGTTTTCCAGTCTTCGTAAGGTGCACCCCATCTCTAGCAAAAAAACAGGCAATGTGAACTGAGGTCTAAGATGGTAGACATGCAAGAAATAGGAGCATGTTCACACTAGCAAAAAAGAAACAAAACCTACAAAAGACAAAAATATATCTCATACCCTACCATCATTATATATAAATGTAAAGCAAAGTTGCATAATAAATATAGGGTACTTAGTGAACTATTTTTGATCAAAAAAAGTATACAAGCCGTCCCACCAGCGGCAAGGTGACCCTAAATTGGGACGGTACCTATACTGCCTATATTAAAAACCTTACTGTATATCAAAGTTGAAGTAATGCATATAAAAGGGTAGACAAATAGGACCGGGTCCCAACTCCAGACCACCCAGGCCCGTGGTAAGCTACATATATACCAGTCAGCTCAACAAAGGGGATGCCACACCCTTAAATTGCACAGAATGCAAACAAGACAAAAAACCAAGCAATGTGAACTGAGGTCTAAGATGGTAGACATGCAAGAATTAGGAGCATGTTCACACTAGCAAAAAAGAAACAAAACCTACAAAAGACAAAAGACAAAAATATATCTCATACCCTACCATCATTATATATAAATGTAAAGCAAAGTTGCATAATAAATATAGGGTACTTAGTGAACTATTTTTGATCAAAAAAAGTATACAAGCCGTCCCACCAGCGGCAAGGTGACCCTAAATTGGGACGGTACCTATACTGCCTATATTAAAAACCTTACTGTATATCAAAGTTGAAGTAATGCATATAAAAGGGTAGACAAATAGGACCGGGTCCCAACTCCAGACCACCCAGGCCCGTGGTAAGCTACATATATACCAGTCAGCTCAACAAAGGGGATGCCACACCCTTAAATTGCACAGAATGCAAACAAGACAAAAAACCAGGCAATGTGAACTGAGGTCTAAGATGGTAGACATGCAAGAAATAGGAGCATGTTCACACTAGCAAAAAAGAAACAAAACCTACAAAAGACAAAAGACAAAAATATATCTCATACCCTACCATCATTATATATAAATGTAAAGCAAAGTTGCATAATAAATATAGGGTACTTAGTGAACTATTTTTGATCAAAAAAAGTATACAAGCCGTCCCACCAGCGGCAAGGTGACCCTAAATTGGGACGGTACCTATACTGCCTATATTAAAAACCTTACTGTATATCAAAGTTGAAGTAATGCATATAAAAGGGTAGACAAATAGGACCGGGTCCCAACTCCAGACCACCCAGGCCCGTGGTAAGCTACATATATACCAGTCAGCTCAACAAAGGGGATGCCACACCCTTAAATTGCACAGAATGCAAACAAGACAAAAAACCAGGCAATGTGAACTGAGGTCTAAGATGGTAGACATGCAAGAAATAGGAGCATGTTCACACTAGCAAAAAAGAAACAAAACCTACAAAAGACAAAAATATATCTCATACCCTACCATCATTATATATAAATGTAAAGCAAAGTTGCATAATAAATATAGGGTACTTAGTGAACTATTTTTGATCAAAAAAAGTATACAAGCCGTCCCACCAGCGGCAAGGTGACCCTAAATTGGGACGGTACCTATACTGCCTATATTAAAAACCTTACTGTATATCAAAGTTGAAGTAATGCATATAAAAGGGTAGACAAATAGGACCGGGTCCCAACTCCAGACCACCCAGGCCCGTGGTAAGCTACATATATACCAGTCAGCTCAACAAAGGGGATGCCACACCCTTAAATTGCACAGAATGCAAACAAGACAAAAAACCAGGCAATGTGAACTGAGGTCTAAGATGGTAGACATGCAAGAAATAGGAGCATGTTCACACTAGCAAAAAAGAAACAAAACCTACAAAAGACAAAAATATATCTCATACCCTACCATCATTATATATAAATGTAAAGCAAAGTTGCATAATAAATATAGGGTACTTAGTGAACTATTTTTGATCAAAAAAAGTATACAAGCCGTCCCACCAGCGGCAAGGTGACCCTAAATTGGGACGGTACCTATACTGCCTATATTAAAAACCTTACTGTATATCAAAGTTGAAGTAATGCATATAAAAGGGTAGACAAATAGGACCGGGTCCCAACTCCAGACCACCCAGGCCCGTGGTAAGCTACATATATACCAGTCAGCTCAACAAAGGGGATGCCACACCCTTAAATTGCACAGAATGCAAACAAGACAAAAAACCAGGCAATGTGAACTGAGGTCTAAGATGGTAGACATGCAAGAAATAGGAGCATGTTCACACTAGCAAAAAAGAAACAAAACCTACAAAAGACAAAAGACAAAAATATATCTCATACCCTACCATCATTATATATAAATGTAAAGCAAAGTTGCATAATAAATATAGGGTACTTAGTGAACTATTTTTGATCAAAAAAAGTATACAAGCCGTCCCACCAGCGGCAAGGTGACCCTAAATTGGGACGGTACCTATACTGCCTATATTAAAAACCTTACTGTATATCAAAGTTGAAGTAATGCATATAAAAGGGTAGACAAATAGGACCGGGTCCCAACTCCAGACCACCCAGGCCCGTGGTAAGCTACATATATACCAGTCAGCTCAACAAAGGGGATGCCACACCCTTAAATTGCACAGAATGCAAACAAGACAAAAAACCAGGCAATGTGAACTGAGCTCTAAGATGGTAGACATGCAAGAAATAGGAGCATGTTCACACTAGCAAAAAAGAAACAAAACCTACAAAAGACAAAAGACAAAAATATATCTCATACCCTACCATCATTATATATAAATGTAAAGCAAAGTTGCATAATAAATATAGGGTACTTAGTGAACTATTTTTGATCAAAAAAAGTATACAAGCCGTCCCACCAGCGGCAAGGTGACCCTAAATTGGGACGGTACCTATACTGCCTATATTAAAAACCTTACTGTATATCAAAGTTGAAGTAATGCATATAAAAGGGTAGACAAATAGGACCGGGTCCCAACTCCAGACCACCCAGGCCCGTGGTAAGCTACATATATACCAGTCAGCTCAACAAAGGGGATGCCACACCCTTAAATTGCACAGAATGCAAACAAGACAAAAAACCAGGCAATGTGAACTGAGGTCTAAGATGGTAGACATGCAAGAAATAGGAGCATGTTCACACTAGCAAAAAAGAAACAAAACCTACAAAAGACAAAAATCTATCTCATACCCTACCATCATTATATATAAATGTAAAGCAAAGTTGCATAATAAATATAGGGTACTTAGTGAACTATTTTTGATCAAAAAAAGTATACAAGCCGTCCCACCAGCGGCAAGGTGACCCTAAATTGGGACGGTACCTATACTGCCTATATTAAAAACCTTACTGTATATCAAAGTTGAAGTAATGCATATAAAAGGGTAGACAAATAGGACCGGGTCCCAACTCCAGACCACCCAGGCCCGTGGTAAGCTACATATATACCAGTCAGCTCAACAAAGGGGATGCCACACCCTTAAATTGCACAGAATGCAAACAAGACAAAAAACCAGGCAATGTGAACTGAGCTCTAAGATGGTAGACATGCAAGAAATAGGAGCATGTTCACACTAGCAAAAAAGAAACAAAACCTACAAAAGACAAAAGACAAAAATATATCTCATACCCTACCATCATTATATATAAATGTAAAGCAAAGTTGCATAATAAATATAGGGTACTTAGTGAACTATTTTTGATCAA
This sequence comes from Phyllobates terribilis, assembly GCF_046119375.1. Taxonomy (NCBI): domain Eukaryota; kingdom Metazoa; phylum Chordata; class Amphibia; order Anura; family Dendrobatidae; genus Phyllobates; species Phyllobates terribilis. The sequence goes on from NW_027362762.1 coordinate 72,220,386, forward strand.
AAAAAGTATACAAGCCGTCCCACCAGCGGCAAGGTGACCCTAAATTGGGACGGTACCTATACTGCCTATATTAAAAACCTTACTGTATATCAAAGTTGAAGTAATGCATATAAAAGGGTAGACAAATAGGACCGGGTCCCAACTCCAGACCACCCAGGCCCGTGGTAAGCTACATATATACCAGTCAGCTCAACAAAGGGGATGCCACACCCTTAAATTGCACAGAATGCAAACAAGACAAAAAACCAGGCAATGTGAACTGAGGTCTAAGATGGTAGACATGCAAGAAATAGGAGCATGTTCACACTAGCAAAAAAGAAACAAAACCTACAAAAGACAAAAATATATCTCATACCCTACCATCATTATATATAAATGTAAAGCAAAGTTGCATAATAAATATAGGGTACTTAGTGAACTATTTTTGATCAAAAAAAGTATACAAGCCGTCCCACCAGCGGCAAGGTGACCCTAAATTGGGACGGTACCTATACTGCCTATATTAAAAACCTTACTGTATATCAAAGTTGAAGTAATGCATATAAAAGGGTAGACAAATAGGACCGGGTCCCAACTCCAGACCACCCAGGCCCGTGGTAAGCTACATATATACCAGTCAGCTCAACAAAGGGGATGCCACACCCTTAAATTGCACAGAATGCAAACAAGACAAAAAACCAGGCAATGTGAACTGAGGTCTAAGATGGTAGACATGCAAGAAATAGGAGCATGTTCACACTAGCAAAAAAGAAACAAAACCTACAAAAGACAAAAATATATCTCATACCCTACCATCATTATATATACAGTTATATGAAAAAGTTTGGGCACCCCTATTAATCTTAAGCTTATTGTTTTATAAAAATTGGTGTTTTTGCAACAGCTATTTCAGTTTGATATATGTAATAACTGTTGGACACAGTAATGTTTCTGCCTTGAAATGAGGTTTATTGTACTAACAGAAAATGTGCAATCTGCATTCACACAAAATTTGACAGGTGCATAAATATGGGCACCCTTATCATTTTCTTGTTTTAAATACTCCTACCTACTTTTTAATGACTTACTAAAGCACTTTTTTTGGTTTTGTAACCTCATTGAGCTTTGAACTTCATAGCCAGGTGTATGCAATCATGAGAAAAGCTACTTAAAGTGGCCACTTGCAAGTTGTTCTCCTGTTTGAATCTCCTCTGAAGAATGGCATCATGGGCTCCTCAAAACAACTGTCAAATGATCTGAAAACAAAGATTATTCAACATATTTGTTCAGGGGAAGGATACAAAAAGCTGTCTCAGAGATTTAACCTGTCAGTTTCCACTGTGAAGAACATAGTAAGGAAATGGAAGAACACAGGGACAGTTCTTGTTAAGGCCAGAAGTGGCAGGCCAAGAAAAACATCAGAAAGGCAGAGAAGAAGAATGGTGAGATCAGTCAAGGACAATCCTCAGACCACCTCCAGAGAGCTGCAGCATCAACTTGCTGCAGATGGGGTCACTGTGCATCGGTCAACTATACAACGCACTTTGCACAAGGAGAAGCTGTACGGGAGAGTGATGCAAAAGAGGTCATTTCTGCAAGCACGCCACAAACAGAGTCGGCTGAGGTATGCAAAAGCACATTTGGAGAAGCCAATTTCCTTTTGGAAGAAGGTCCTGTGGACTGATGAAACCAAGATTGAGTTGTTTGGTCATACAAAAAGGCGTTATGCATGGCGGCAAAAAAACACAGCATTCCAAGAAAAACACTTGCTACCCACAGAAAATTTGGTGGAGGTTCCATCATGTTTTGGGGCTGTGTGGCCAATGCCGGCACCGGGAATCTTGTTAAAGTTGAGGGACGCATGGATTCCACTCAGTATCAGCAGATTCTTGACAATAATGTTCAAGAATCAGTGACAAAGTTGAAGTTAGGCAGGGGATGGATCTTTCAGCAAGACAATGATCCAAAACAACGCTCCAAATCTACTCAGGCATTCATGCAGAGGAACAATTACAATGTTCTGGAATGGCCATCCCAGTCCCCAGACCTGAATATCATTGAACATCTGTGGGATCATTTGAAGAGGGCTGTCCATGCTCAGCGACCATCAAACTTAACTGAACTGGAATTGTTTTGTAAAGAGGATTGGTCAAAAATACCTTCATCCAGGATCCAGGAAATCATTAAAAGCTACAGGAAGCGACTAGAGGCTGTTATTTTTGCAAAAGGAGGATCTACTAAATATTAATGTCACTTTTCTGGTGAGGTGCCCATACTTATGCACCTGTCAAATTTTGTTTGAATGCATATTGCACATTTTCTGTTAGTACAATAAACCTCATTTCAAGGCAGAAACATTACTGTGTCCAACAGTTATTACATATATCAAACTGAAATAGCTGTTGCCAAAACACCAATTTTAAGAAAACATTAAGCTTAAGATTAATAGGGGTGCCCAAACTTTTTCATATAACTGTAAATGTAAAGCAAAGTTGCATAATAAATATAGGGTACTTAGTGAACTATTTTTGATCAAAAAAAGTATACAAGCCGTCCCACCAGCGGCAAGGTGACCCTAAATTGGGACGGTACCTATACTGCCTATATTAAAAACCTTACTGTATATCAAAGTTGAAGTAATGCATATAAAAGGGTAGACAAATAGGACCGGGTCCCAACTCCAGACCACCCAGGCCCGTGGTAAGCTACATATATACCAGTCAGCTCAACAAAGGGGATGCCACACCCTTAAATTGCACAGAATGCAAACAAGACAAAAAAACAGGCAATGTGAACTGAGGTCTAAGATGGTAGACATGCAAGAAATAGGAGCATGTTCACACTAGCAAAAAAGAAACAAAACCTACAAAAGACAAAAGACAAAAATATATCTCATACCCTACCATCATTATATATAAATGTAAAGCAAAGTTGCATAATAAATATAGGGTACTTAGTGAACTATTTTTGATCAAAAAAAGTATACAAGCCGTCCCACCAGTAACCTTGATATACAGTAAGGTTTTTAATATAGGCAGTATAGGTACCGTCCCAATTTAGGGTCACCTTGCCGCTGGTGGGACGGCTTGTATACTTTTTTTGATCAAAAATAGTTCACTAAGTACCCTATATTTATTATGCAACTTTGCTTTACATTTATATATAATGATGGTAGGGTATGAGATATATTTTTGTCTTTTGTCTTTTGTAGGTTTTTTTTTTTTTTCCCCATCTCTAGCAAGTAGTCCATCGTATAGGTAATTCATTCCGTGATCCAGAAATCCAAATCCTTGTTGACGGCACCATCGACGTAGCCAGTTGTTCACCTGTAGAATCTTATTCCACCTCATTGTTCCATGGCCATCCACTGGGAGGATGGATGAGAAGACCACCTGCGCTCCCAATTCTTTCACTTTCTTGCCTAAGTCTTCAAAGTCACTGCAGATGGTTTCCAGGTCCTTTCTTGCGGTGTCATTTGTCCCCACATGTATTAGCAGGAATGGGTAGTGATCTGTAGGTCTGAAGAGTCTTGATATCCTGTCAGACACATCTTTAATTTTTGCTCCTGGAAGACAGCACATTTCTCTTGAGGTTATGTCTGGTCTGCAGATAGCGGCCTCTGTTCCTCTTAACAGGGAATCCCCCATGACCACCACTCTCCGTTTTTTCTTCACAACATTCTTCTTTCTCCATCCAGGAGGATTCTGAGGGCTTACAAGGTTATTCATTGCTGGCAAAGTCTTATTTTGCTGTATTTCTTCATGGTTCTCCTGCGTGAGAGCCTGGTACTGGTTCCTGAGCAGTATGGGTGCTGACTGCCTCTCGATCCTCCTGCTTCTGTGGGTCACATGCTTCCATTCCTCTGTTTCGTCAGGTGCAGTTCGAATTTCTTCTCTTTCTGAATCATGAAGAGATAATTCTGCTCTGTCTAAGAACTCTTCACCTTCCTTAATGATTTTCAAGGTAGTTAACCTCTCTTCTAGATTTCGCAACTTTTCCTCCAACAGGGACACAAGCTTGCATTTCTGGCATGTGAAGTTTGGCTTTTCCACTGGCAAGTCTGTGAACATGTAGCAGGATATGCAGCTCACCAAATGGCTCCTGGACTCTTCCATGTTCTTATTGTTAATGTTCTAAAAACAGTGAAAAAGCTTAAAAAAAAAGCTTCAAAATGCGGCGCGCAGTTTACCGATGTCCTCTTTTCAGCTCCAACAGCCAAAATCCAGTGTTCTTTGAGCTCGCGGAGACTCTTCACTTACCCCAAAATGCAGTGGGAATATGCAAATTATCTCCTCAGGACTCCTCCCCTGGTTTACCGAGGAGTAAAGGAGAGTATCCAGTTGACTCATTTGTGGTGCAATTGTAGGCATGAACCAACTGGCTCACATGCCTGCTCCAGTGTCCCTTCTTCTTGGGTTCCAAAGTGCCTAACATGTTCAGAAGGGTACGATTGAATCTCTCAGGTTGAGGGTCCCCTTGGTGGTGATATGGTGTGGTTCTGGATTTCTTGATCCCACAGAGAGCGCATAGCTCCTTGATTAGTCTACTTTCGAAATCTCTTCCTTGATCGGTATGGATGTGGGCAGGCAGCAAGTAATGTACGAAGAACTTCTCCCATAGTGTTTTTGCCACAGTAATTGCCCTTTGATCTTTAGTGGGGTAGGCTTGGGCATATCGGGTGAAATGGTCTGTGACCACTAACACATTACTGACATTGCTTTCATCAGGCTCGATGGAGAGGAAATCAATGCACACTAGCTCAAGTGGGCCATCACTGGTAATGTTCACAAGGGGGGCTGTTCTCAAAGGCAAGGTTTTTCTCAACACACACCGGGAGCATGATTTGCAGTGTTCTTCAATATACACTTCCATGCGAGGCCAGTAGAATAGGTCGGCCACAAGACGCGTGGTCTTTTCGATGCCAAGATGTCCATGGTCATCATGCAGGGACTTCATGACCATCCTCTGAAATCGGGTGGGTAACACCAGCTGTCTGCGGACTCCTCCCTTCTGGCACTTGGCCTCCCGGTATAGTAGTCCATTTTTTACTACTAGAGACTCTAGCTGCTGAGTCAGCAGGACAGACGCCTCTGTTCTTAATGCATTCTTTTCAGGCCTCCAGCCCCTCTTAACCCACCATCGGACTACCCCCACTGATCGATCCTCCTGCTGCGCCTTTCTGACTTGATTAAGAGTCAGTTGAGGGAGAGAGTCTGAATTCACATTTGTCACTCGGCAGTACAACAACGGGAGCGCTTTATTGGATAATCCTAAGAATTTAGCACAGCACTGCATAGGGAGGGCATTAGTTTGATGTCTATGGCACAGAGTCTTCACCTCAGGAGCAGGGACCTCTATCCATCCTCCTTCTTCTTCCTCATTTAAGGGTTCCCTAGGCAGGCGAGAGAGTGTGTCTGCATCAATGTTACTGATCCCTGGTCGATATTTTAAGCTGAAATCGTACAAAGAGAGTGCGGCAAGCCACCGGTACCCCGTGGCATCCAGTTTTGCTGTGGTTCTCACGTAGGTTAATGGATTGTTGTCGGTATGAACCACGAAGTGTACCCCATAGAGGTAGTCATGCAGCGTGTCCACTACAGCCCATTTCAGAGCCAGAAACTCCAGTTTGTGAGCTGGGTAGTTGCGTTCACTGGGAGTCAATCCTCGACTAATGTAGTAAACGGGACGCAGACAGCCATCATGGTCTTGGTAGAGAATCCCTCCTAGTCCATCAAGAGAAGCATCTACATATAACACATATGGTTTACTGGGGTCTGCATAGGCCAACACTGGAGTTTGGGTCAAACATGACTTCAGTTTCTCGAATGCCTCATCGCATACAGGTGTCCATCTTTTCCCAAAAAGTTCGGAAGTAGACCCTCTTTCCTGACCTTGAGGAGAGGGCTGTCCTCCCGGAAGGAGGATACCCCTGGGTAAGGGCAGTTAATGGCTTCGCAATCCGAGAGTACTGGGGTACAAATCTTCGGTAATATCCACAAAATCCTAAAAAGGACCTAAGCTCCCTCAGTTTGGTGGGCTTAGGCCAGTTTACAACAGCCTCCACTTTGGCGGGGTCGGTGGAAATTCCGTCTCTGCTGACTATGTGCCCCACATATTTCACAGTCGTCTGGCAATTCCGGCACTTGTCAAGGGACAACTTCAACCCAGCCTCCTTCAACCGATCCAGCACCTTAAACAACCGCTAGTTGTGTTCTTCCAGAGTCTTCCCAAAAACAATAAGATCATCTAGATAAACCAGGACCTCACGTAAGTGCATGTCCCCCACTACTTTGTCCATACATCTCTGAAGAGTGGCCGGAGCACCTGTCAATCCTTGAGGCAGTCTCAAACTCGAAGAACCCAATGGGGCAGATAAAAGCGGTCTTCTCCTGCTCTTCTTTTGACATGGGTATCTGATAGTAGCCACTCCGGAGATCTAACACAGAAAACCATTGGCTCCCTTGCAGGCAATCCAAAGCTTCATCTATTCGGGGCACAGTGTAACTGGTCAGGGACCGTACGTTTGTTCAAGGTGCGATAATCCACACACATCCGAATAGCTCCATTTTTTTTTCGAGCTATCACGATGGGGAAAGCATAGGGGCTACTAGACTCTATGATGACTCCTGTGTCTAACATACCGCGTAGATGCTGCCTGACATCTTCAATATCCACAGGGGCCAATCTTCGGGATCTCTCTCGGAAAGGCGTTTGATCCTTCAACCGAATGCGATGCTCTACTCCTTGGGCGAGGCCCATGTCCCATTCGCCTAAAGAGAAAGCTGCCCCCCACATCATCATGCCATCGATGACCAACCCCCTCTCTTCTCCTTTCAGCTCACTTCCTTCAAAACAAGGGTCAAAGCTTTCAGGCTGCAGTTCCCTCTTCTCCTCCTCCGTCCTCACATAGGCTTCCAGACAGACTGGGTGCATGGATAGGGTCTGTGAGTAATTTTCTCCCCCAACTTCACGACACCACTGAGCTAACGTACGGAAGATGTTGGCATTTGTTCCCACTATGACAGGTGTTGGTCTCTCATCTGCCTCTGCCTCCGGGCAGATTAGCGCTATGATGGGTATCTCTTTATCCACTCCAACAACAGTCTTTGGGAATCGTAGTGTCACGGACACGTATCCTCGGTAAGGGTAGCTGTGCTCACTCAGTCCCCACACCACGAGTTCAGACAACGGTTCCAGAGGCACATTGGATAAATATCTTTTATACCATCCTTCGAAGATGATGGACACTTGAGATCCGCTATCCAGCAATACTGAACAAAGTTGACCATTGATATATGCGGGGACATGTGGGGCTGGTCCCACTAACCCTTCAGGCAGTGTTTTCGATGAGGCACTATTGGATGGGGAGGTAGAGTAGGTCTTAGTTGCTGATGGGGGCTCAGTATGGGGTTCTACTGGCCCCCTTTCCTGTTTCCCGACTGCCTCTGAGGGTGATGGGGAAGATGTGAAGAGTTCTTTGAGCTCCACCTCTTCGGACACTGACGAGCTATATGGCGCGGACTCCCACAGACCAAGCACCCTTCTGGTTTCCTACTCTCCACTCTACAGAGGTCATCATTCTCTCTTCCTGAAGCCAGGGTTTGCTTCTCGGCTACCTCTGCAGCACTTTGTAGCCGCTGTATTGTCTTGGCCTGGGCACTTAACAATTGTGTAATCTGGTCCCCCTGTTTCTCGATGACTTTCAACAGTTCTGTCTCTCGGCAGTTGACTGCTGGCTTCAGGGCAACAGTAGTCACCCGAGGGGATGTCTTCTCTCTTTCGGCCAAAATAACCTCCTCCTTGCGAACTTCCTTAAGCAACTCATGAAAAGAACCAGGAATCTTCTTCCTATCACAAGACCTCATCCGCTGGGCAATTGGATCATGAGTGAGAGCTCCTCTGAGTACTTGTTCCAGACGATACTTATCAACTTCTTTAGGGCTGACTCCACCTTTAGATACTATTCTATGAACCAGCTTATCTAGTCGGTATAGATAGTCGGACATCTTCTCATCTGGTTGTTGGTAGGTGGTACGGAGTTTATAGAGTAGATCAGTAGCATCTTCAGGGGATCCAAATGCATCTTCTAAAGCACTCATATAATCTTGATAAGTTGCTAGTGGCTTGCTCCGCCAAGCAGCCTGCACCACTTCCATAGCAGTACCCTTCAAACTTTCTACTACTCTCTGCTTCTTTATGGCATCAGTGCACTGCCACTCTTCTAAGCACTGTAAAGTGACATCCCTCCAAGTATCATATCCTTCTTCTCCAGCAGGGGTGGGGAGGGCACCCGAGAAAGTTCTTAAACGACGGTAGTTCCCTTCTGGCTGCATCTTTGCAAACTGACTGACTAACTTTTCCATAGCTGTCATAAGCACATCAGCTGGGGCCGCTGTCTCTTCAGGATTGACTCTAAGTGGAGTAGAGGGCAGACATATACTAGTCTTTCTAGGCTGAGTGGTTGATTCCTGTTGCCGGGTCTCAACTTCGGACTCAGTAGGCCAAATGATCTTCCATTGTCGACCATACTCTGGGGACACGGCTACCATGGATGGGAAGTATTCTTTCCTCAAGACCGGCCCGGTTGAGATCAGGGCTGTGGGTAACTGTCCCCCCTTTTCCTTCCTGCGGTCGACCACTTTAGGGTGGGCAAGTTCAGTGAGTCGGTTAACTATTTTCAGTATCTCTTCATCAGACGCATCACAGAGCTCACCTCTCACTGCAAAGCTTTGTTTGGCTGTAACATCCATCTCTTCACACCACAAATACACTTCTTGTTCTGTTAAAGTCTCCATAGCAAATACTCCTGTGTTAGTTCTGGATCTCAGCAGTGCCTCCACTGTAACACCCCTTTAGGGCTACCACGGTACACTGGGTGTTATGGGGGGTCTCACCTCTCTAGGGCGCAGTGCCTCCACCCGAATCTTGATTGGAGCTCTCTCTCTGGGACTGCAGAAGAACGGTTATCTTCTGCCAGGGCTGATTCGGGAAGCCCCTGCCACAGCTCAGTACACACACAGGGAACAGGAGTAAAACCGTTTAACAGGTTTATTACTATGCAGCAGCATTGAGGTGGGTTTAAAGGAATAACATACAATACAAGTAACGGTGCTCTATAAAAGTCATATACACATCGCAATCTACTTCTACTCCGACCCTGCAAATATAACGTAGCAGGTTTTCCCTTTTTGTATTAACTCAGTCCAAACGTTGGGGCCCAGTTGCCGCGGATGTTGGCGCGCAAATTAGAACCGTTGGTGCACTTAGATGAATATTAATGTCAATAGTCTGGGTTGTAGTGTACTCACTGTAAATAGCGCTGGTAGAACCACAAGTCTCAGAAGGGCACTCACTGTGTGTCTCAAACGGTCGGATGGTTCTCTGGACACCAGCTGGGGGCGGCAGGATTCAGGCCTTTATACGGTGGGAGTGCCGGCAGAACTCTCCGAGTCCTTGATGTAACTTGCTGCAGAGGGTGACAGGGCCGCGCTCTCTCCAGCAGCGTGGGTATCTCAGTGGGGCCAGCAACACTCTGCAGCGTAGAGGAATACAAATCCAAAGCGCTCCGTCTTTCACAGCAGGCTGCGATGCTCCTTTCCCTCTGAACTTTTACTTTCACTTTCTGCTCAGCTATCTCCCCCAACTCCCTCCTCATCCAATCCACTCTCTCTCCTTCATTCCTTCCAGACTGTGTCATCTGACTGAAACAAGGGTCCCTGGGAATTGTAGTCCACTGCAGCTCAGGGGAAAAACGATTAATGTCTGTAGGTCCCTGTTTAACCGCAGCTGCATAGCTCTTCTTAGTGTCTGTAAGTCCCAGTATACCAGCAACGGCTCTAACAGTTCCCGGTGCAGGTGTTACATATGTAATTGTGTGGCGAAATGTCAGCTTGCACCAGGAGTAAGCACATTTACAGTGCACATGCCCGACCGCTGCTTAATTCATTCCCTAAGGAACTGCAGAGCACTGCGCTTGGCATTCTTTGTAGTATCGGCGTCTCTGCCCCCTGCCAGGCAGAGACGCCGTCCCTCTCACCTCCTCGCTGCTTCCCGGGCACTGTGCTTAGGGCGCGCGCACTCCCTCTCTCTTAAAGGGGCCGCGCGCGTCGTCCTAAAGAGTCCCCGACCAATAGCCGGAGGACCTCCCATATATAAGGCACCTCCTCCAAAATGGAGGTGCCCGAGCAATAGTTGATGCACAGTATACTTACATCTGTTTCAGCCCTCAGGTCCAGTTGCCAGCCTGACTACTGTTCCAGTCCGCCAGCCTGACTACTCTCCAGCCCGACAGTCTGTCGTCCGTTCAACCCGCCAGTCTGTCTATGGGCAAGTCCGCCTGCTTACCAGGAAGCACCTGCCAGTTACCTGCCTGCTACCTGCTGTGCCTGCTAGCCCGCTCACCTGGGAGCACTCGCCTGTTACCTGCTTGTTACCTGCTAGCCTACCTGGAGGCTCGGCCGTCACTTGCCGTGACCACCTGATAGCCTACCTGGAGGCTCCTGCTGTCACTTGCCGTGACCACCTGTCTGCTAACCTAGAGACTACAGCCTGCTCTGCCGTCATACTGGTCAGTCCCAGTCATCTGACCCGTGGGAGCCACCTGCTCTCTTACAAGGTCGTCCCCAGAGTAGCACCTGGTCCCTCTGCTCGGTCCCTCCCTGGTCACGGAGTCGTTAGCCGCCGTACGACCAGGGTCAGTCTGAGTTGATACTTAGTTATGCCCCTCTGGGTCCCTCCTTGCACGCGCGGCACAGAGGTTCCACCACCCGGATCCGTAACATTCTTCAGAATTCTATAGAGAATGAATGGAGCGGCAATCAAGCATGTGCATTGCAGCTCCATTCTAATGGGGATAAAAGAGCCCCGTTCTACCACTCAGTGGGTGTCCCAGGGGTTGCAACCCCACGATTGATAAGTTATCATCTATCCTCAGAATAGGTGATAACTTATCTTCAATTCACAACCTTTTAAAGGGTATGCTCTCGATGAGTCCCACTGACTTCAAGAACAAGTGTGTCGCATCAGCTGGACCCAACTGACCAGATGCTTATGGCTTATCCTATCAATTAATGGGGTTGAAACCTATTACTTTACTTCTGTCCTCATAGATGAGGTAGACTGCAACTATATTCCCGTGCGAGATCTACACCAGGGACAACTGTTTTTTTTTTACCCAAAGACAGTTGATGCTGGAGGTGTCCAATCCAATTGCAGTTACTTCCCTGAGTTTTTCTCCTTTGAGAACGTTGCTTTGAACATATACTTTAAAAAAATATATTTTTATTACTTCCAGGCTTATGTACAGGATCCTCATCTCCTATTCTAAACCCTGGTGTCTTGTTAGGTACTTCTAGGTTGCTGCAAAAAACTAATATGTATTAATTAACTTCTAATATTCCCAGGAAGCCGGTGTTCTCATAGTAGACGTTAATGTAAATCTTACTTGTACAAGCTGATTTATTATTTAAGTGCAGCTCAAAGAAGTAAAGTCTTTAAAACATATTGAGGTAGTGCCTAAATATCAGTGCCCTAATATAAAGTTCACTTTTAAAGGGAAACTCCAGAAAAATCTACTTGTAGTTTGAGCTGTATTCATGATGTCACTGCTGTCTCTTCCCAATAATAAAATATTAGGCAGAACACATCAGGCCAGTAATTCACAGGGCGACAACCCTAACCTCTTAGTCTCATCAGTTCTGCAGTCGACACAAATTCTCCTCCAGGTTTCTGTACGGTAGTGTTAAAAATAATAGCAGTCCAATATGACTATTAATCACTGTTTTTGGTATAAATTATATCACCACATGTCAAACAATTTTCCAGTTGGTGCAGTAGATTGTAAGACAATCCACAGTCTCCGCATTCATGATCTGCAGGTTTTTGAGTCTGTGTATTTGAATAATTAATTGAAAGGGGGTGTGTTCAAAATAATAGCAGTGTGGAATTCAATTAGTGAAGTCAATCATTCTGTGAAGAAACAGGTGTGGCCTTAAATAAGGGTGAAGCCAGCACCTGTTGTACATGCATATCTCCTTGAAAGCCTAAGAAATATGGGTCGTTTGAGACATTGTTCAGAAGAGCAGCATTCTTTGCTTAAAAAGTTGATTGGAGAGGGTAAAACTTATAAAGAAGTGCAGACAATGATCGGCTGTTTAGCTAAAATGATCTCTAATGCTTTAAAATGGAAAGCAAAACCAGAGAGACGTGGAAGAAAACGGAAGACTACCATTCAAATGGATGGAAGAATAGCCAGAATGGCAAAGGCTCAGCCAATGATCAGCTCCAGGATGATCAAAGACAGTCTCAAGTTACCTGTGAGTACTGGGACAGTTAGTAGACGCCTGTGTGAAGCTAATCTCTTAGCAAGAAGTCCCACTGTTAAAAAAAAGACATGTACTGAAGCGAATACAATTTGCCAAAGAACACGTCAACTGGCCTAAAGAGAAATGGAGAAACATTTTGTGGACTGATGAATGTAAAATTGTTCTTTTTGGGGCCAAGGGCTGCAGACAGTTCGTCAGATGACCCCCAAACTCTGCATTCAAGCCACAGTACACTCTGAAGACAGTGAAGCATGGTGGTTGGTGCAAGCATCATGATATGGGCATATTTCTCTTACTATGGTACCGGACCTATTTACCGCATACCAGGGATCATGGACCAGTTTGCATATATTCAAATACTTGAGATCATGTTGCGTTACACTGAAGATGATATGCCCTTGAAATGGGTGTTTCAACAACACAAAAACCCTTAATCACACCAGTAAACGAGCAAAATCTTGGTTCCAGTCCAACAAAATTGAGGTTATGGAGTGGCCAGCCCAATCCCCGGACCTTAATCCGATAGAACACTTGTGGGATGACATCAACAAATTACAAAAATTGTGGGATGTAGTCAAAGCATCCTGGGCTGGAATAACAGCTGATAGGTGCCACAAGTTGGTTGACTCTTTGCAGCATACATGTGAAACAGTTCTAAAAAACTGTGGTTATACAACTAAATATTAGGTTAGTGATTCACAGGAATGCTAAATCCTCAAAAAAAGAGAGTACATATTGTGAGTTTGTAAAGACAAATGCAGACACTGCTATTTTTTAGAACAGCCCAATGTTTATTTTTTTTATTTTCTGTAAAGTAGTTAAAAATTATCTACATCTCTCTTCATGTTTTGAATTAGAAAACAGTGTGCAATGATCTCAAATGCATGGAAATAAAAACCAGTATAAAGATTTTGAGCTTAACTCATGTTTTTGAACACACTGCTATTATTTTGAACACTACTGTATATGATGCAAGTCTATGGTCAACCGTTCAGTACTGTCCTTGCTGTGGGCTGGAATTTGCAGGTTGCATGTGGCATGCATGCTGCTGCGTAGATACAGTGTGCTGCCTCTCATGTGCTTTATCTGCACCTGTGGATCTCTAGTATCTCTCAGTAAGGCCGCGTTCACACGTTCAGCATTTTACATCAGTATTTGTAAGCCAAAACCAGGAGTTGAACAATCAGGAAAAGTATAATGCAAACACGTTACCACTTCTGCATTTTCTACCCACTCCTGATTTTGGCCTACAAATACTGATGTAAAATACTGACCAAATACTGAACATGTGAACATGGCCCTAATTCTACAAACAGAATGGCAAACAGAAGCTGGATAGTTATTTTTTTTCTAAAAAGCAAGTTACGAGATGGCATGAAGAGAAACTGAAGCGCACCATGGGCTAGTAGGGTGTGGTGTAAGAATTCTATGTGTCCATTGGAGTTAATCTTTAAAGTAAATCTGTCAGCAGGTTTTTGCCATCTAATCTGATAGCAGCATAATGTGGAGACAGAGACCCTGATTCCAGCGATGTGTCACTTACTGATCTGCTTGCTGTAGCTTTGGTACAATCTCTGTTTTATCAGCAGGATATTATCACTAGAGGACTAGTAAACCTGCAACCAGGTAGTCCTCCATATTTATGTGATCTGTATAACCACTCCCCCTCCACTGATTGGCTGCTTTCTGTGTACATGGGCAGAAAGCTGCCAATCAGTGGTGTGGGTGGGGTTATACAGAGCTCAGCATTCAGAGCACTGCTAGATCTGCAGCAGAGAATTCTATCAAAATGACAGCAAGCAGCTCAGTAAGAGACACATTGCTGGAATCATGGTCTCTGCCCTTACATCATGCTGCTCTCAGATGGTGTAACAAAAACCTGGTGACAAATTCCCGTTAATAGGTGAACACAATGCTGCTAAAATGTCATATTAAAGTGTAACTGTACTTTAAAAAAATGTTTGACCTGAACAAAGTTTTACATGGTGAGGGACTAGCTGCTGAGAAAGCATCAAATACCTAAAACAAAGGAGCAAAAGTGCTCAACTTAGTACTGCTCCTCCCCAATACCGAGATGGATTTCATAGACTTTTGATTGATTTCTCTTAGGACAGTAAAGCCCCCGTCTCACATAGCGAGATCGCTGCTGTGTCACGGTTTTGGTGACGCAACAGCGACCTCACCAGCGATGTCGCTATGTGTGACACTTTGCAGCGATCAGGCCCCTGCTGTGAGGTCGCTGATCGCTGCAAAGTGTCCTGGACCATTTTTTGGTCGTTGGCCTCCCGCTGGCCAGCACACATCGCTGTGTGTGACCAGCAGGAGCAGCGATCAGGCTGGTAACTATGGTAAACATCGGGTTACTAGGGGCACAATCGCACTTAGTAACCCGATGTTTATCATGGTTACGAGCCTGCTAAAGTGAGCGGTAACCTCCCGCTCACTGTAGCAGAGTGGTAACCATGATAAACAACGGGTTACTAGGAGCGCGTGTGCCCCTAGTAACCCGATGTTTACCATAGTTACCAGCCTGCTCCTGCTTCAGCAGGCTCGTAACCAGGAGCAGGACATCGTGGAAAGATTCTTTCCACGATGTCGCTGCTCCCCTGATCGTTGGTGAGCCTGCCTGTTTGACAGCTCACCAGCGACCACATAGCGACGCAGCAACGATCCCTGACAGGTCGTATCGTTGTCGGGATTGTTGCAGCGTCGCTAAGTGTGACGGGGCCTTAAGGATCAGCTGAGTGTTTCTTCTCTATTGTTTTAGCAATTGGTGGATTTCTTAGGACACTCACTGATTAAAAAAAAATGACAAGTCAGAAGTTTTGAAGGACAGTTACACTTTACCCTTGGTTGCCAAACAAACTTTTCAGCGGTTGCAGGTAGGTTTTTTTAGTCCTTTTCCCATGATCTCACGGGCTATACTTCTGTAAAATTGTGAAAGCAAACCAGTACCAATATGATAAATCTATGGGAAAAGACCGAGAGTCCAAAACATCCAGCAAATGCCGTATTACAGACTGAAATATGTTAAGTCATTCGCTTATTTTCTGATGAGCCAATAAGGGCCCATTTAAACTAGTCCATAATCAGGAAAAAGTGTTCCTAGGATCGCTCACTTCCCAATAATTGAGCAGTCTAAACAGGCCACCAATTACATGACGAAAAAGCAAAAGGAAGGTGAAATGATTTTTAGAGAAGCTTAAAAAAAAATCATTGTTCTCGGCAACAAATTTCTCCAATTATCGCCCATTGTAAATGCATCCGAAGACATTAACCCATGACCCTGTGGGTTAGGGGCAGGAAAGCTAATATATACATAGATCTTTTATCAAAGCAGTACGTTTTCAGCAATTTTCCAGGAGTAATCTGCATAGTGAGGCTGGATGGTCATGCAGATGGAGCAGAACAGAGGACAGCTGAAGCCCAGCAAAGTATTATAGATTGTAACGCATTCCACGCTCCCCGGTACAACAAGCGTCCACTTGGCATCTGCTGCTCTGCTAAGGGCGGCATTCCTTCCAACCACTGGGGGAAGCTTAACAGGAAACATCTGCTCATGGAGGATACATATAAAGATCTCTGTGGGATATTCCAAGTTCTGAGCGGCAGGCATGATTTCACTACTTGGAAACTGCCAGCAACTGCACATCTTGCAGCCGATGTATGTGTAACCAATCTCAGAGATGGTACAAAGCAGCATAACATAACATTAGCTGGGACTGCAGGTAAACCTAATTCGTGATCTTAAATGTATTGTATAGGTTAAGAAAACCATGGCTGCTTTATTCAAGAACAGTGCTACACTGATTGTGGGATGTGCTGGGCTTTTTAGAATTTTATGAGATCCCAACTTACAGGATATCTTCGCCCCTGGAGGACATAAGCGGTAGATATTGTTCTCAAGTTTCTTATCACGATTTTACCTTTACAATATGAAACATGGCCTGGATAGCATCATCCATCAGACAGTTAAGTTGGAGGGGTATGAATGGCCTTACGGTGATGTGAGTGAATGTGTTATGTTTGTCCCTTCGCTATGACGCTGAAAATATATCTCCCATAAAATATCAGGTCAATTCAAGTCCCGATATTTATCACTGGCTCCAAAAAATCTGCAACCATGGCTTTCATCAGAGGAAGCTTACGCCTGGGAAGCATACTTCTCCACCTCTGTGTTAATGAATCGGTCTTATTGTCTTTTTCCCAGAGCAAATCTCCTGTGGTAATTACCTGGTCACCAGGGGATGTCCTTACTTCAATGGAGATGGAAGTGTCAGCTCTCTCTCACTTGCCCAGCGACAATTAATCCCATATGTTCAATGTGAGGGTGATATGTACCCTCTCTGGAGATGTTATTTAATCCTGGGCTGTCCCTTTAAAACCAAACTTCACTTAAAAATTGAAATTTCCAGTATGGAAGCAATTAAAGGATTTTTCCAAAAATAGATCCTCTATCCATTGGGTCCCAGCTACTGAACCCACAGAGAACCTGAGAATGGATCTCTGCAGAGCATTATCTTGAATAGAGCGGAGGGTCGCATGCTCAACCTCCATTCATTATCTATGGGACTGAAGTGGAGCATTGCACAGAACTTTTCCCAGCAGTGCCATAGACAATAAATGAAGTGGAGATCAAGCATGAGCACCTCTGCTGCATTCAAGAAGGGGCTCTACAGATTTCAGTTCTTGGGATTGATGGGGGTTGTAGCTGTCGGACTCCCATTGATTACCCCCCATCTCATGGATAGGGAATAACTTGTGATTTTTTTTGGAAACCTCTTTAATTCTATGATTCTAGCTGCCCATGCTGACAAAAGTGCAAGATTATATCTAGGACTACATAGTAGGCCTCCATCATTGAGGGCCAGACAAAACAAAATAGTGTATTATCAAAACTACAGCAAGAAGCAGAGTAAGTGACACTGTGCTGTAATCAGGATCTCCATTCCTCCATTATGCTGCCCTCACATGGGGCAACAAAAACCTGGTGACAAATTCTCTTTAAAGAGGACCTGACACTAGGTCAAAAGTGGGCAGTTTTTGCTCTTTTCTTATTCCCGCTGCTCCCTTTAGTATTCATTTTTTTATAAATCCACTATACGGTTCCAAACTCTTTTCCTATCTTTGCTGTATGTATATATACACATACATTTATAGTGCACCAGCGTTAAGACAGTATTTAGATTGTATAAGGATTAACAGCCAAATGCCCTCCATTTCCTCTCGCTATGCACTCAAGCACTTAGCCTAGCCCTATAAATATTTCACTTGAATGCTGTATACATAGCTATAATAGAGAGTTATATCTACGGAGTATATGTGTAAGAAGCATGAACACAACACAGATATTGTTGTGTCTTACATAAACAGCGGCATCATCCATAACCCTAGAATATTACAACGATCGTGAAGGTTCTACTTACACATTTAAGGGGCCAGTACACCTCAGGTAGGAAGTTTAGTGATCTTCTGGACTTGCTTTGAATTCTATACTGTAAGTTGCTGTATTTCTGCGTGTGTGTGTGTATATACACACACACAAACACAGTACTATGCAAAAGCTTTAGGCATGTGTGAAAAAAATACTGCACCGTAAGAATGCTTTAAAAAAATAGAAGTTCTAATAGTTTGCATTTTGTTAGTTAATAAAAATAAAGTGAATGAACACTTCTTCTAAGTACTTGCGCACAGTTTTTGAAAGAACTCGGCAGGGAGGTTGTCCCAAACATCTTGGAGAACTAACCACAGATCTGTAGTTATCGCTTGAGCAAATCCTTCTGTCTCTTCATGTGATCCTAGACAGACTGGATGATGTTGAGGTCAGGGCTCTGTGGGGTTGTATCATCACGTCCAGTACTCCTTGTTCTTGTTTACTCTTAAGATTGTTCTTAGGGACATTGGCTGGATGTTTTGGGTTGTTGTTCTGCTGAATATATTTGGAGCCAATCATACACCTCCCTGATGGTGTTGCATGATGGGTAAGTATCTGTCTGTGTTTCTCAGCGTTGAGGACACCAAGAGATGGGCAATATTAAGGACGGTAGTCGCAGTGTTTATACCATTCTTCCACACAAAAGCTCTTTAAATCCTGAAGGTTCTGTGGGCTCCTTCTATGAACTCTGAACTTTAGTTCCTTCCATAAATTTTCTATTGGATTCAGGTCAGGTGACTGGCTGGGCCATTTTAGCAGCTTTATTTTCGATTGACAGTTTCCTTGGCTCTGTGTCTGGGATCACGGTCTTGCTGAAATGTCCACTCTCATTTCATCTTCATTATCCTGATAGATTGCAGCAGATTTTTATCAAGAATGTCTCGGTACATTTGTCCATTCATATTTCCTTCAGTCACATGAAGTTTGCCAGTGACGTATGCTGAAAATCAGCTCCACACCATGATGTTCCCACCGCCAAACTTCACTGTTGGTATGGTGTTTTTGGAGTGATATGGCTTGACTTTTGGCCTCCAAACATGGTGTGTATTGTGACATCCTAAGAGTTCAATTTTGGTCTCATCTGACCAGACTATATTCTTCCAGTATTTCACAGGCTTGTCTAAATGTTGTTGAGCGAACTTTAAACGCACTTGAACATGCTTTTTGCCCAGTAGAGCAGTCTTCAGTGGTGAGCGTACATACAGGCCATGGAGGTTGAGTGCATTACTTATAGTTTTCTTTGAAACAAGTGTACCTGCTGATTCCAGGTCTTTCTGTAGCTCTCCACAAGTGGTCCTTGGCTCTTGGACAACTTTTCTGATAATTTTTTTTCACTCCTCTGTCTGAAATCTTGCGGGTAGCACCGGCTGTGGCCGGTTATTGTGAAATGTTCTTTCCGCTACTGGATTATGGCTTCTACAGTGTTCACTGGAACCTTCAGTAGTTCAGAAATTCTTCTGTAACCAATGCCATCAGTATGTTTTACAACAATAAAGTTGCAAAGGCCTTGTGACAGTTCACTGGTTTTACCCATCAAGAGATGCTTCTTGTGTGGCATTTTGGTAATGAGACACTTTTTTATAGGCCATCAGATTACTTTCTAATTACTGATTTTCTGATTACTGACTTTCCATGGCTTTTTGCACCTCTTTCTTCATTTGACTGTGTGGATTGGATGTCTTTTTACCTACATCTGGTGAGAATTTCATGTCAATAGCACCTTTAGAAATATATTTACTTAGAAAATTGGTGACTTGTTCAATACTTATTTCACTCGCTGTATATTTATACACCCATCCTGTGGTGAGGTGCTACAGCTTATGAGCTTAGAGATTTGTGAAATGAACACAGAACACATGGTAAATATGAGACTTTATCCAAATACAGAAATATGTTTAATTTAAAATTGAACAAATCCAAGTACAATTAACAATAATGAAATATAATGAAATGCAATAGGGTTACAAAATATAGCAAACTCTATGTATTAACAATAGATAATGTAACTTCTACTGATTCTTAAGAAACAAAGCGGCCCCACACTGGATCCAGCAGTTCTGGTCTCCACCACATGGCAGGTCTATGTTGGTGACCACACGATCCCTCTCAGCACTGGTGTACACTGGTAAGGAAATGCACTCTCCTGGGGAGTAGATCCCAGTGGACTGCTGCGAAAAATATATAGGGAATTACTTCACACAATCCTAAAGAGTACAAAGTATGTTCGAAGTCAGTGACCTAGTAAGTGTCAGAACAGGAACTGAAGGGATCAGGGAGGACGAGGATCATGTCTTTTATTGTTTTCAAACCAGTCTGAGTCCTTAAAAAACATTTTTTTATTGAACTGTAATTAATTGAATGTTCTCTAGTTCCTCTTATTATCCCGCATCATAATTAGCCCTTTCTTCTTGAAATTGGGACAGAATACGAAAAGAGATATGAATGCATGCATCAATATTATCATATCAGTCAGTACAAACACATGTATTACAATCTGTAAGTATTAAATGTGTATTTAATATAGAGTTGCAAGGAAAAGTATGTGAATCCTTTGGAAAAAGTAGGATTTTTGCAAAGATTAAGCCCATTGAAAAAAATATCCACATTGCAGTTAAAAAGGAATCTGTCAGCTGGAATTTACACCCCAAACTATTAATATGCGCATGTAGCTCTTTCAAAGAAAAGTCCAGAAATAGCTTTACATGGCCAGTCCGTTCCTCCATTACTGAGAAATCGGCGTTTGAATTGATATGCAAATGAGGCTGAAGAGCTATGGTAGATCTGAAGCCTCTGTCACTCCAGCTCTATTCTCCGCCCATCGCTGCCTCCTCCTTCTATGTAAATATATTGGTGGACTTGTCTTTGAAAATGCTGAATGTGCAAATAAATAGTTTGGGAGGTGAAATCCTGCTGACTGATTCCCTTTAATAATTTGTAGATCCTCCTTTAGCAACAATCAACTCCATCAAATGTTTCCTACATCTGCAAATAAGATTTGCACAACACTGAGGATACATTTTTGACCTTCCTGCAAATGTGTTTCAGTTCAACAATATTTGTGGGATGACTTTAGTGCAAAAAATCTAGGCCTCGAGGAAGCAAAGCAGGCCCAAACCCTGATGCTTCCTCCATCATGCTTCACAGTTGGGATGAGGTGTTGGTGTGCAATGCTTTCTTTCCTCTAAACATAGCATTGTTTGTTTGTGTAAAAAAGTTCTACTTTGGCCAATAGTAAATAATACTCTCTACACTATAACATGCAACTGGATAGCTGGACCACCATGTACGCACAGTCACACAATGATACCCAATGCTGCCATATTCTGAATGCTAGCTAGCATGAGGGAAACTAAAAAGAGATGACCAGACAGTTGAACTAAAATGAAGGATTGAAGACCAGAATAAAAAATAAGTTAACTGGTATCCAAGTTATCACACTCTGAAGTCCATAATCAATCACACGGAGTGCCCTCTTGTGTTCTAAACTCAAATGAGTGGATGAACTTCCTCCCCAGGTCCGCACCCCCACTGATCAGACATTGATGACCTAATCCAAGAATAGGTCATCAAGTAGTGGACAACCTCTTTAACTCAATTTTTTGAGCAAGTGACAGTTGCTCATTAGTTGAAAGAAAGAAAAAGGATTGGTACCGTGTTAGCCAGTTGAAAAAGATTGCTCTCAGTGGGAAAAACAAGATAATCTTGTAGTTATGATACCTTTTAATGGCTAACAAAAATAAAATAAATGATGTTACAATGCAAACTTTCGAGACAACTTAGGTCTCTTCATCAGACATATTATAATATATATGATATATATATATTATTTTTGTTAGCCATTAAAAGGTATCATAACTACAAAATTAACTTATTTTTCCCACTGAGAGCAAAGTTGCTCTTTAAGAGCAGATGTGTCAGTAACCAGGCTTTTTGGACCTCTATTTATTGGGCAAAACATCAGAGAATCTCCTTTTGATGGTTAGTTTGTGGAGAAGTGATAACACTGAGGTTCACTTAGTTTTACTCCTTTCACTATGGATATGGATGTTCACGCAATGTGCTCAGAGAAAGACATGTAGAGTATAAGTGTATGTGATTTATTAGTTTTGATTGTGCCACATTTTATTAGTAATCAATGCAGAAATCCAGGTAATTCCAGAGGCTTTCACTTACTTTTTTTGCAACTCTCCACAGAAACGGAAAAGTCAAAATGAAATATCTTGGATTTTTTTTCCAGCTAAATGCCAGCATACCTGTGAAATCCAGGCCATATAACAAGGAGGCACCACTGATACGCTCGGAGAGTCATGCTGGTTTTCCGAAAGATGGTTTCCATCAAAGCTGCATCCTTCCAGCTGTAATCCGCTTATCTGACAAAGAAAACATATGAGATGCTCAGCTGCAGATTTCTCTCCTAATTGTCCGTGCTAATTACGTGACTGGTAGAGTGGCAGGGAGGTACACATACATAACAGGAAGGCCAGGAATGCTGCGTGATGTGCGAGAAGAGGAAACACAACTTCAAAACAAACACCTCAAACATTCCTTATTGTTGGCTTCCAGCACACAGGAATTTGCTAATGCAATAAAGATAACTCTGAAATGTCCGGGTAGGTGGGTTAGTACTAGTGGCAGAAAGCGGCTTCGAATTTTAGCACGGCTCAGGAAAAGGAGATCGTAAATTTGGTAAACAGAATAAAAAGCACGGGAAATTTTTTGGAGGTGTCTATAAAAGAGACATGAGGACCAGAAGAAATGTTTTTAAGTATTTAATGCACAATAAAATTGTAAAAAAAAAACATAATGCTAATTTCTAGATTGATATAGCATCACTTTAGGTTATAGGCTCAAAGCCTGAGGCTGCACTACTAAAAGATGACAAGACGTGCAAAATCCGGTCACAGCAGAGAGCTAGCCTGAAAAAGCACTAATCTGATGTTAAAGAATTTGTCTCAGCATCCCCCATTCAAGACCACACTTTGTTAGCTAGAGTAGAGAGCTGCAAAGTGGTGATACATTGTCAGCAGCATAACTAGAGTCCGATGGGCCCTGGTGAAAAATTTGGACCTTAACCCCACCTGCATGTTGGACAGATGTATTGGCCCTTGTAGTGTTCTAGATCCTATAAAGATATACGTGTTTGCCCCCCCATGTAGTAAAGTCACAATCTTGTAATAATCTTCCACATCATGGGCCCCTTCCTATAATTTCCTTCATCTGGGGCCCCTACTTGATATAATGTCCCCCAACATAAGCCTCCTCCTGGTATAAAGTCCCCCATCCTGTAATAATATCTCCCATCCTGGGCCCCTTTTAATAATAATGTCCCCATCCTGGGCCACTTCCTGGTATATTGTCCCCCATTCTTCGCCCTTTCTTAGTATACTGTTCCCAATCCTGGGTCCCTCCAAGTAATTATGGCCCGAATTCTAGACAGCCACCTTTTATAAAGTCCCCCATGCTGTTATAATATACCCCATCCTGGGCTAGTTCTAGTAATAATGTCCCCATCATAAGCCCCTTCCTGGTATATTGTCCCCAATTCTGGGCTCCTTCTTAGTATATTGTTCTCCATCCTGGGACCCTTCAAGTAATAATGGCCCGAATTCTAGGCCCCTTTCAGTAATAATGTCCCTCATCCTGGAGTCCTTCCTGGTATAATTTCCCGCATCCTGGGCCCATCCTGGTATAATGTGTGACATGTAGATCAGGAGAGCAGACTGTCAGTCGTTACATGTCTCACACTGGTAACGCCCCCTTTCATTTATAATAATCTCTGTTGGCAGATTCTCAGGGAGATCTATGTCCAGCCCATAGATCTTAACAGCCGATTTACATATTAAGAAAAATGTGGATTACTCGGGAATAAAAGGTTGGATCTCAGATATCAAGGTATCAATTTATACAACTTTCTAAGACCTACAATCTCATATAGACGGCTTAGGAGGGTTGATACTACTGACAGATGCCTTTTAAAGATAATAATCATGGAGAAGGATCAGAAAAATTGAAGAGAAGAAAAAAAGGAAGAACAAAAAAAAAGAAGAATTAAAGAAGGAGAATGAAGGAAGAAGAAGACGACTAGATTATTTTTATTATACTATTTACTATCACAACACTTTGATTATTACAATCCGCATCTCTCTTCTGTCATTAATAGTTAATATCATGGTGTTAATTTACACTCATAAACCTCTGCATAATGAGACTAATACAAAGCGCGGGATTAGACGGGAGTTAGCGTATTAGTAGGCGATGCCGGGTAAGCGAAGTCTTCCGTTTGCATCTGCTTCCAGCCATGATAATAGAGGATGAATGGATTTCATTAGTTACAATGCGGTGCTAATAGATTGTCACACGTGCACTGGAGTCCAGTTAATAGAACTGCTTAGAAATAATGGCAGGGTTAAAGACACCTAAATGAGAAGAGATTATCATCAATCAACTTCCTTTAATTATACTCTAATTGTTCTGCTTATGAATCCAGCTATGCAATGTTGAGGCGTCCAATAATGGAAAAATGTCGTTAAACACAATTTGGTGTGTCGGAACAATACTAAACCCAAGCGCAAACCAGGCCAAAATAAATAATATCACTTCACGGGGAATATTACTCCCAGCCGAGAACAATGGAGGAACATGAGCAATGTGCACAAGAGCTTCTGGTGGGAATACTAGTTTCCATGAATTGCTTTTATTCCTAATAATTTAGGAATTATTATCTCTTTTGCACCCCATTGACGTCATAGGAGAGGTGACGTCTGTGTAATAGGGGTCCTGTCCTGGAGAAATGTCCCCATAGGACTACAGCAGGATACAATCAGCACAAGGAATATCCCTGCAAATGGACGTTCCTTCTTCACAGCCGCTGTGTTCTTCAGGACAAGTTCCTGTCTCTCTGAACCGGTTTCATGCACTTAAAGCGAGCGGCTTGTTTTGACATAGGCATGCTTAAAACGCTAAACCCCAGCTGCATAACAACATGCTAGTGGTTTAGCGGCTCCAAACCTACAAATAGGATACCTCTGGAGCACAGATGTCAAACTCAAACCCACAGAGGGCCAAAATTAAAAACTTGGGACAAAGTCGTGGGCCAACCAGTATACAGAATAATGGACCCCAATAGTCTTCCAAATAGAATAATGGGCCCTACATAATCCTCCATACAGAATAATGGACCCCACATAGTCCTCCATACAGTATAATGGGCCCCACATAGTCCTCCATACAGAATAATGGGCCCCACATAGTCCTCCATACAGAATAATGGGCCCCACATAGTCCTCCATACAGAATAATGGGCCCCACATAGTCCTCCATACAGAATAATGGGCCTCACATAGTCCTTAATACAGAATAATGGGCCCCAATAGTCCTCCAAATAGAATAATGGGCCCTACATAATCCTCCATACAGAATAATGGGCCCCACATAGTCCTCCATACAGTATAATGGGCCCCACATAGTCCTCCATACAGAATAATGGCTCCACACAGTCCTCCATACAGAATAATGGGTCCCACATAGTCCTCCATACAGAATAATGGGCCCCACATAGTCCTCCATACAGAATAATGGGCCTCACATAGTCCTTAATACAGAATAATGGGCCCCAATAGTCCTCCAAATAGAATAATGGGCCCTACATAATCCTCCATACAGAATAATGGGCCCTACATAATCCTCCATACAGAATAATGGGCCCCACATAGTCCTCCATACAGTATAATGGGCCCCACATAGTCCTTCATACAATATAATGGGCCCCACATAGTCCTCCATACAGAATAATGGGCCTCACATAGTCCTTAATACAGAATAATGGGCCCCACATAGTCCTCCATACAGTATAATGGGCCCCATATAGTCCTCCATACAGAATAATGGGCCCCACACTGTCCTCTATCTATAATATAATCATAGATGCGTCCCTCTGTCCGAAGCCTTTATAGACTGCGCAAGCCCGACACACCTACACAGTCTGGCTAAAGACAGAAGAACGCATCAAGCCGTTAAAGGTAAGAGGAGTGTATGGCGCTGAAGATCGAGGTATGCGTAGGCATTGAACGCATACCACGATCTCCGGCGGCCATACTTACCTGACCGGGAGGAGTGTTGCCGTGGCGCCGTAGACCGGGGCAGAAGTGCGGCGTCGGAATCGGCGCATGCGCATAGCGTGCTATTCGGTACCATTTTACCATTTGCAGTGTGTCTTCAGCAAAATAGCGCCAGACAGCGCAGTATGGGCACGTGCGTACTCCGGCACCACACTCCTCCCCCGGCCTCCGGCAGAACGTGACACAGCGCTGGAGCACAGGGAACAAAGGTGAGTATAAATGTTTATTTTTTTGTGTGTGTGAAGCGTAATAGGGATGAGGGGTGCCATGCATACCAGGCTAGGGATGAGGAGGGACAATGCATACCAGGATAAGGATGAGGGGGTACCATGCATACCAGGATAGGGATGAGGGGGTACCATGCATACCAGGATGAGGGATGGGGTACCATGCATACCAGGATAGGGATGAGGAGGTACCATGCATACCAGGATACGGATGAGGGGCCATGCATACCAGGATATGGATGAGGGGGCACCATGCATACCAGGATGAGGGATGGGGTACCATGCATACCAGGATAGGGATGAGGGGTACCATGCATACCAGGATACGGATGAGGGGCCATGCATACCAGGATATGGATGAGGGGTGCCATGCATACCAGGATGAGGGATGGGGTACCATGCATACCAGGATAGGGATGAGGAGGGACCATGCATACCAGGATATGGATGAGGGGGTACCATGCATACCAAGATAGGGATGAGGGGGTACCATGCATACCAGGATGAGGGATGGGGTACCATGCATACCAGGATATGGATGAGGGGGCACCATGCATACCAGGATGAGGGATGGGGTATCATGCATACCAGGATAGGGATGAGGGGTACCATACATACCAGAATAGGGATGAGGGGTACCATACATACCAGGATAGGGATGAGGTACCATGCATACCAGGATACGGATGAGGGGTGCTATGCATATCAGGATAGGAATGAGGGGCCATGCATACCAGAATAGGGATGAGTGGGTACCATGCATACCAGCATAGGGATGAGCGGTGCCATGCATACCAGGATTGGGGATGAGGGGTGCCATGCATACCATGATTGGGGATGAGAGGTGCCATGCATACCAGGATAGGGATGAGGGGTGCCATACATACCAGGATGAGGGAAGGGGTGCCATGCATTCCAGGATTGGGGAATGAGGGGTGCCATGCATACCAGGATTGGGGATGAGGGAGCCATGCATACCAGGATTGATATGAGGGGTGCCATGCATACCAGTATTGGGATGAGTGGTGCCATGCATACCAGGATTGGGGATGAGTGGGCCATGCATACCAGGATTGGGGATGAGGGGTACCATGCATACCAGGATAGGGATGAGGGGGTACCATGCATACCAGGATACGGATGAGGGGCCATGCATATACCAGGATATGGATGAGGGGGCACCATGCATACCAGGATGAGGGATGGGGTACCATGCATACCAGGATAGGGATGAGGGGTACCATACATACCAGGATAGGGATGAGGGGTACCATACATACCAGGATAGGGATGAGGGGGTACCATACATACCAGGATGAGGGATGAGGTACCATGCATACCAGGATACAGATGAGGGGTGCCATGCATACCAGGATAGGAATGAGGGGACATGCATACCAGGATAGGGATGAGGGGGTACCATGCATACCAGGATAGGGAGGAGGGGTGCCATACATACCAGGATAGGGATGAGGGGTGCCATGCATACCAGGATAGGGATGAGGGCTACCATACATACCAGGATGAGGGATGGGGTGCCATGCATACCAGGATTCGGGAATGAGGGGTGCCATGCCTACCAGGATGGGGATGAGGGGTGCCATGCATACCAGGATAGGGATGAGGGGTACCATACATTCCAGCATAGGGATGAGGGGTGCCATACATACCAGGATGAGGGATGGGGTGCCATGCATTCCAGGATTGGGGAATGAGGGGTGCCATGCATACCAGGATGGGGATGAGGGGTGCCATGCATACCAGGATTGGGGATGAGGGACCCATGCATACCAGGATTGATATGAGGGGTGCCATGCATACCAGTATTGGGATGAGTGGTGCCATGCATACCAGGATTGGGGATGAGGGGGCCATGCATACCAGGATTGGGGATGAGGGGTACCATGCATACCAGGATAGGGATGAGGGGGTACCATGCATACCAGGATACGGATGAGGGGCCATGCATATACCAGGATATGGATGAGGGGGCACCATGCATACCAGGATGAGGGATGGGGTACCATGCATACCAGGATAGGGATGAGGGGTACCATACATACCAGGATAGGGATGAGGGGTACCATGCATACCAGGATAGGGATAAGGGGTACCATACATACCAGAATGAGGGATGGGGTGCCATGCATACCAGGATTGGGGGATGAGGAGTGCCATGTATACCAGGATTGGGGGATGAGGAATGCCATGCATACCAGGATTGGGGGATGAGGAGTGCCATGCATACCAGGATAAGGCTGAGGGGGCCATACATACCAGGAATGGGGATGAGGGAGCCATGCATACCAGGATAGGGATAAGGGGTACCATGCATACCAGGATAGGAATGAAGAGTGCCATGCATAACAGGATAGGAATGAGGAGTGCCATGCATACCAGGATAGGATGGGGGTAGCACATAACAGGATGGGGGAACAGGATTGGGTAGCACAAATACCAGGATGGGAGGCCACAAATACCAGGATGGGGGCAAGCACAAATACCAGGATGGGGGCAGTACATAACAGGATGGGGGCAGCACATAACAGGATGGGGGACCATATACAAATAAAAATGCTCACCACCCGGGCGTAGAACGGTTTTAATAGCTACTATAGAATAATGGGCCCACATAGTCCTTTACACAGAATAATGGTCCCACATAGTCCTCCATACAGTATTATAGGCCCCACATAGTCCTCCATACAGAATAATGGGCCCTAGATAGTCCTCCATACAGTATTATGTGCACCACATAGTCCTCCATACAGTATAATGCCTCCCACATAGTCCTCCATACAGAATAATGGGCCCCACATAGTCCTCCATATAGAATAATGCCCCCACATAGGGGTGGTGGTTTTGGTTTCGTGGGCCACATAAAACCGCCCTGCGGGCCAAATTTGGCCCACAGGCCAGAGTTTGATATGTATGCTTTAGAGGGTTAGTCCCATCTTTAGAAGTTCTCTTATGCAAAGTACAGGTGATAATAACTCACTGAACTTACACCGATCCCGCTGCACCTCAGTGCTCACAAAGGGAGTGTTATCAGACCATGGGGTTGGGGAGCAGAGAACATCTCTCACTAAGAACAGATCTTAGCTAGAGCAGCATTAGAAATTAGTCACTAAGGGTATGTGCACACGACTTTCTCAGGCAGATTTAACCAGTAACCCCCCTGAAAAAGCACAGCCAAAAATGAACATAATACACAGGAGTGTAAAAACGACATGTTAGGAAACCGTGAAGCAGTTAAAAGAAATACCATGCTCATTCTTTGAGCGGATTCCTTAGGCAGCCGCCGGCTAGTTATAGCCTAAATAATAGAAAAAAGATATGCAACGCAAAGAAACAACAGCAAAACCACTTCAGGAAAAAGACCGCCGACTCTTGCTTGAAGACGCATTGCCTAGAAAAACCTCGGCACCTCCGCCGGCGTCTTAAAGATATTGTGTGAACATACCCTAAGACAGAACAGCTGAGAAACCATCACTTTCAGGATGGTGTTAAATACAGAAGAAAGCAAAATAAAAAAATTGAGTTTATTACAAAGATTTATTAAAATTTAGAATTATTAAAAAAAAGTTTGGTCACTTAGTCCTTAAAGGGGTTATCTGGGACTATTTATTTTAACAATTTGTCTAAGAACTAACAGGCAGATAGTTGCTAACTACCTGTCTGTTGCCTATCTGTGCCGTCATTGAGCGGTCCCAGACCGCCCCTGCCGGCGATTCATTGGCTTTCGCTGACATCTCGTCAACAGAGCAGCATCTTTTCTTCCACTCTGCTCTGTTGATGGGACGTGACTGCCGATGTCAAGCTGATTGACGGCCGCCGGCTCCCTGCTGCCTAACTGCGGGGAGCCCACTATCAATCAGCATGACGTCGGCAGTCATGGCCAGTTGACAGGGCAGCCCGGAAGAGGAAGAGCTGCTCTGTTGACGTGGCTGTAATGACCGGCAGGAGCAGTCGTGGCCGCTCTGAGCTGGGTACAACAGACAGGAAGTTACCTCTCTTCTAAACTACCTGCCTGTTAGTTTTAAACCCATAATAAAAATGAAACAGTCCTGGACAACCCCTTTAACTTTATTGCCTGTGTAGAGTCTCCATGAAATTAGTAATATGCTTCTTATTTCCATAGCGGTGCCACTTTTCTTTTGCAAGTGAAAGAGGTTGTTGAACCGCCGTCATTTACAAGCATGGGATGTGGATTGTCATAGAATCTGACACACTTTTCGGGTTTAAAATCCAAAGCCAAGTATTTAATCAGACCCATGTAACATGGTTTGTATGGTAAAATTACTGTCCTATCGAACACAAAGCCAGATTTATCTATAGGCAGATTAGGCTTGTGCCTGGAGGCGGTTCTGGAGGAAGGGGCGCATATTCGATAGAACATTTACATAAGAAAAGATATCGTACTATGATATATGTCGATTAAGAGACTGATGTCCAATGAAGTTAAAGAATGGCGTCAAGTCTTAAGCGGGTGCTACATGATGCTTCCTGAATGATGTCACGAGTGCACCGCAATGTAAGTAAGGCTAAGTGCCCACGATGCAGAAATGCTGAATATTTTTTCCGCTTCTCCCTGGCAGGAAAAACTCATGCGGATTTTACATGCATTTTTCCCGCCAGGTAGAAGCGTTTATCAAGCGTTCTTCACATGCATTTCTGCATGCGGGTTATCAAGCGCTTTTCCAGGCGATTTTAGCATCACTTGGAAAGTGGTTGACAACTTGGTCACACTATATAAATCCATGCATACAGCATGGATTTATATAGTGTGGCCAAGTAATAGTTAAAAAAAAAGAATAAGAATGGTAAAAGATAAAGATTATACTTACCTTTCGATGGCCCCTGGTCTCCTCAGCGATGCGTCCGGTCTGTTGTATGGGTCGCGGTGGTGTGAAAGGACCTGCCAACGTCAGCGGTCGCGTGACCTGTCACATGACTAAATGACGTCCTTTCACACCACCGCGACCCATACAACAGACCGGAAGCATTGCTGAGGAGACCGGGGGCCATCAGAAGGTGAGTATAATCTTTTTTTAAATTCTTTTTTTACAGGTTCTATGGTACCCGGGTCTGGAGGGGAGTCTTCTCTTCTCCAAACCCGGGTACCATCCGCACATAGACTCACATAATATCCGTATGTGCAAATGTGCTGACACGGATAATATGCGTTTCAATGCAAGTCAATGGCGGCAATTATGCTGCGTGTCCGCAAAATTAATGGACAGTTGGCTACCTGATGCTTACGCATGTACATATATATGGGCACAGGATCATGGCTATTCAAAGGATGTGAAGCTGTGAATCTGATGGCAATTTGCAGACTAACAGCAGAACTCGGGTGAGGAGACATGCGGCCTGTCTGTACTTGGCCCGCAAAACCCGGATGTGTTTAGCTGGCCTTAGATTATAGTCTACTTCATGGACGGAGTCTACGGTGCCAACCGTTCTGTGTCCATGGGCTCCTGAAATCCAGGGCAGACTGCAATGAGTATTTATTATCCGTCCTGCACCTAGATATATAGCTGCTCCCTATGCATTTGGGTTGTAAGGTAACGCTCCCCTTGATCTACTGGGGTTTACGTGATGCAAAGTACCGTTACGGCTGACATTTCCAACACTGGAGACTATTACGGCATGATTGTGAATGGTGGCAGACAGTAACCATTCCAGGTGATGATCCTGCTGGTTGCTAATTTAATTGTTGCCTTACACAGAGGTACAACAACGTACTGTGTGCAGAGGATGCCAAGTAATGAAGAAAATATACCAGGCTGCTTGACTAATAGGGGAAACAAGGGAGAGGTAAATCATAGCCAAGTTTTAAATCCATTTTTTTTTCCATGTCGTTTTATTATGTATTGAAGTGAACTGAATACCAATGAAGAGAGCGTGCCGGCTGGATGTAAAGTTTTCATCACCTTGTACGACGTTTATTGTGTGTTTTATTACCTTGACTTGGAGCTTTGCATCATGAATCCTCCCTTTCCAAGATGCTACAAATCTCAGGTTATCCATGGAGCAGTTCATTGTTCTAAGGGGGATATAAAACATTACAAGGTAAACATGGCGGTCACTGCATCCAGCTGCATTAAAGGCTTTCTCCGACAAGGAAGGCACCGGCTCATAATAATCTCCAAGCCGCAGATCTAGTGTAAGCTGAAGGGAAAGACAACACGGCTTGTGTCTGTCTATAACAATGAGCTGTAGGTTATGTCTATGTTGGGAGACATTTTTATGCTTATGACATTTCTAGACATGATCACTCTCCAGGGGTAATGACTCTAATTGCGGAAAAGTTTTAGAGGCAAGGCTCCCTGGGAAAGAATATGCAAATATACATGTATGTATACAATTAGCTCTCCCCCAATTGCATACACGCTGTACTAACCTACTTATACCCGATATTGCAGTTTCCCCGGATGCTTCAATCATAACTCTCCAGCAGCACGCACGCTGTCTTGGGGTCATACTTGACACAGAACTTTCCTTTACTCCCTATATCCAATCACTCACTCGCTCATGTTACCTGCATCTTAAAGACATCTCCAGAATCCATCTTTTTCTCATCTTTGAAACTGCATAAACTCTTACTGTCGCTCTTATTCATTCTCATCTAGACTACTGAAACTCTCTACTGATTGGTCTCCCTCTTACCAAACTCTCCCTTCTCTAATCCACCCAGAATGCAGCAGCCAGGGTTGTATTTCTGTCCAGCTGCTTCACAAATGCTTCCCCCCTGTACCAGTCATTGCACTGGTTACCCATCCAATACAAACTTATCTCTTTCACCCACAAAACCCTCCACAGTTCTGCACCACCATACTTCTCCTCCCTCATTTCTGTCTACCACCCTACCAGTGCCCTCCATTCTTCAACTTATCAGATACTGGCTGATGACTGGATCATGCAGTATTATTTGACAACGCCTATTTATTATATTGATGGCTGGACCATACATAATAAGCACTTTTTACCTATTGTGTCCCCTTATTTACTTATAGCTTGAGAGCTTGCAAGCAGGGCCCTCACTCCCCCTCTAACTGTTGAACTATGCTGTGTTACTTTGTAATGTCTTTATTGTCTGTACATGTACTCGCTTAATTGTAAAGTGCTAAGAAATATGTTGGTACTATATAAATAAAATTATTATTACTGTGTCTCTAGTGCCACCCATAGGCATCTACCCTGTAATGCACCTTATTCAGTCTACCAGGACCCAGCTCTCTATTGTCAAGGAGCAAAAAATAGCTGTCAACACGTAAGCTTCTGGTTTGTCCAAAAGCTCTAGTTATTTATCAAGCCTCTCGTAGGTCGGACATGCAGGGTAGCTACCTAGAGGGTTGTGCTTTTTAAAATATTGAGATAAGGATAAGTGTGACACCCCAGGGGTCTGGTTGTCACAGTGATAGAGATATTACGTCTGAGAGCAGGTGGGAGGTCCTTTGGTCAGGGATCCTGTGCATGCCACACCTCCTGCCCAGCCTTGGGAGGGGAAGAACTTCCCCTGTATAAACCCGGGGCTGAGGCAGGGTTAGTGAGTCCAGGAAGAGTAGAGACAAGAGCAGCATAGGAAGCAGCAGAGTCACAAGGAGTCAGGGGCTGGCAGCTAAAGAGCTCGCCCTGACTAAGAAGATTCTTTACCGGACCCGGAGTCCGAGGCTGTGGGGACTAACTTCTACCCAGCAGCAGAATCCGTCAGGCAGGGGATTTCAGGTCCCCTGGCCCAGAAGCCCGAAGGCCCGGTCACACGCGTGGGACCAGCACCGCCATCGTGGAGCGGAAGCCATTAGAAGGCCCCGAGTCACCGGCCATACGGGTGAGCACCACACGGTACACTCAGGGACGTGGGCTACTTACATCAGCTTCTAGCAAGGTAGCCAGAAGAGTACAGTCAGCTTGGGAGGCCTACAACTACGCCTGGCCAGGGGAGATACCATCTGCTCAAGGACTGACCAGGCCCCGTTCGCTAGCAAGTACTCCGGGAGGGTCTATCGTTGTTACCAGTAAAGACCCTGAACGCTACCATACCGTCTCTGAGTGGTTCCTGCTACCCCCATCATCCACGTCGGCTGCCCTGAGGCCATACCCCTCCCGTTGGGGGTTATACTATCACGCTGCACCATCCTTCCACCGGCCTCAGCGGTCTGCCCTGCAGCAGCAGCCCCCCTGGCTGCATTCAACGGGTGGCGTAGTCATCAACCATTTTCTACCGCTAACAGACTGCCGTCCAGTTTGACTCCCTGGGCACGGACCGGGTCACCGCCACGAGACTACAACCCTAAACAGATCCGGCTCCGGGTAAGCTCCCGCGTGCGCAACGCAGCGCGACACAGGCCCAGGGGCGCGTCATAATCACATGTTAATTTTAAAGAGGACCTTTCACCATTTTTTTCATGTTGAACTGCACACCACACAACACAAAGTCATAGTGGCTACAGAGCAGAATGTAATTTGTTTTTTTGCCTCTAAATTTTGGAAACTGAACTTAAGTCCAAGGGGGTATATTCATTTATTTTTCATTGGGAGCAATTACTTTCTCACCTGCATGACATTGACCAATCATAAGCAGGCATCAACGTACGGGATAAAAAGAACACGCCCCCATAATAGCATAGAACTGGATTTTTGAGACTTGTAATAATGACAGACGGCCCTGATCATCTCACTGCACAGTGATTACAAGTTTCCATGAGTACACCAGACCTGAGTGTGATTACTAACACCTTTCATTATTCATCTCTGGGCTGTTTTCTTTCACCCCCTTGTATCCCTTGCCTGCTTATGATTGGTTAAAGTCATACAGTGGAGAATGTAAACACCCCCAATGAAGAAAAAATTCTTACACCCTCTTGCATTTAATGAAAATTAAAAGGTTAGGTAACAACATTTTTATTGCTAGTATCTCTGCAATGGAGAGGCAAAGAGGTGTTGGTGACTTCTGTTGTGCAATAGATCTGGTTACACATCTTGGTTTCCATTGTAATTAGAAACCATAATGTAAATATAAATTGTCCAGACCGCTCACAAAACATTGGGG
This sequence comes from Phyllobates terribilis, assembly GCF_046119375.1. Classification (NCBI taxonomy): domain Eukaryota; kingdom Metazoa; phylum Chordata; class Amphibia; order Anura; family Dendrobatidae; genus Phyllobates; species Phyllobates terribilis. Next base: position 72,255,521 of record NW_027362762.1, read on the forward strand.
CAATTGCATTACGACTTGAAGAAGGTAAAGCATAGAGGAGGCACCAATAAGATTGCTGTTTTTATTCTTCAAAGGGACTATGTGATAAGTAAGCTGAAAAATCACTTGTTGCTCTACCCTTTTTCCTGTACGTTTCAGTACACTTACCTTGCTGTTTCCTGACGTAGAGCATTAAGGAATGTGTCTGGGTGAAAAAGCTCAGACAAATCAAGGGTATCTGATAACAGTGTCTGCTTCTCCGCTTTCTCCACCCAATTCTGTTGAAATTAAACAAATCAGAAAGAAACAAGGAATATAAACGTGGAAGTAAAAATAAAAGCTGAAAATTATTAAACTATATCTGTCATCAAATACAACAATAAAAGCTACATTACATTAATAAATAGATCTACTAAGCCTGATGAGATTGGTGTACTTACGTTGAAAATCCGTGTCAGAATGGTTGCATAATCGTTACGCACGCAACTCACTCACATACGGGTATCGGAATAATAAAGCCTACAACACAGAGAAGCCACACCCACACCCTACTAGTCCCTGTGCATACTAGACAATATCTAGCCGCACAACTAAAAAACACCACCTCGGACCTGGCTCTCTAAAAGGCATTCGAGGGGTTTCTTGTGCCTCCTGGGGAACCAGAGGGGAGACCACTGTGCACAGGTAACCAAGAGAGGGAAAGTGTGCAGGGGGATATGAGAACCCAGGATGAGGAAACTAAAAGCATGTGTATGAAGGGGAAATAAGGAGAATAATAAATGAAACAAGAATAATCTCCTACCAATCTAATTGAGGAGAAAGGAAAGGTGCTGAGAAGGCAGACACACAGCAGAAACACAAACGGTGTTTGCATAGCAGGGAAATCGGTTCGCTGAAGGGCTTAGAACTAATCCACTTAGAAGTATAGCCAGCAAGGAAGTGTAGTGAAGGGAGACTATATATAGCCCAACACAGAAAGTGATAGGGCAACCAAAATGAGACAAAGGGAAACATCTGAAGAGAAGCAAACCCAGAAAGGAAAAATAAAATCAATAGGAACCATCAGCATAAGGACAGGGAAGAAAAAGGCAATAGTCATCAGACAGGAGAACCGACCACGGAGCAAGAGGTCACCGGGTAAAATCCCGAAACCGAGGCAAGACAATAACCCCAACTTTCTATTAAAATTAGATTTTTATAAGGACAACTTTCCTTTCTCAGGAGTCTCATACATTAGTCACATGTAGAATTGCATTTAATATTCTGTTGGTTTACCGGTGGCTCACATGCTGCAAGACCTTACAGCTCCGTGGTAGTTTCAGTATCTGTACATAGTCCAATATTGTGGATTTTGGTGAGATACTTAGTGTGCACAGCACACTTGCAGCAGAATGTGCAAAAAAAAACCAAAACACTTTAATAAAGTTTTCCCAGAGCGAATATGCATAAAATATAACACCACTGTGTGGCACGGCTAATTGTAAATGCTAATAAAGAAGAGTCTGGTGTATTAATTGCAGTACAAGTGCAGTCTCCAGAGAGGACTCCCATATAAACCAGGGAGATTGACTGCTGTCAAAATAGCATAAAGCTATCTCCTCCTCGATCTGTCAAAACAGTGATCACAGCACTCAAGTAATTAACAGCTCATGAGGGATGAGAACTATTTTAAGTCCAAGTGCGTGGAATTTCACCTCGGGTTTTGTTCTGAAATTAATTGCTTTCTGGTCTGATTTTAGATCCCAGAGACGCAGCTTCTAATGAGAGCTCATTTACATGGCAGAATTTCTCCTCCATGCGCTACCAGATTCCTGAGCAGGAAGTGGGAGCCTTCAATTTAGGAATTTCATTCCTATTTTCTTTTTTGCGCTCAGATCCTATCCTAAATATAAAGAACCTAAGAAAACAGCAAATATAGCCAAGTAAAAGAGTCCAAGGGCCACTTAAACATTTTTGTATTTCCATCAGCATTTTCCATCAGTTGAGGCCGACCACGAAGCCAGGAAAGAATCCAAACCACGGCAGAAGTGCAAATCTTCCCATTATACTTTCTCTTTGTAGGTTTTGGCTTTTAAGTAGTGATATAAAGTACTGTGATGAGAAAGTAGGTTCACACCTACATTCATATTTCCATTTTTCTGTTTTGTAACATGAATAGAAAAATGACAATGACATCAGTGTCGAATCCATCTCATAACTGCCACCCGGCATGTAGAGACGAAATACCTGGCGTGCATGGCCGCTGGGTATTTGTCTAACAGCCCGCACTGACAGTGCGCTCTTTTGTCGGCCAGTTACTGCTGATCTGAGCTGGTGAGAGAGCACCGTCATTGTGCGCATTGAGCAGTGACAGAGCAGGGACTAGCTCAGCCCCTGAAATGAGCATCACTCATAATGCTTGATTTCAGGGAAGGGGCAGTGGCTGTGGCAGTGACTGCAGCCTCTGTCACCTGATGAAGCTTTAGTTGAGTATCCCAGCATGCACTGGGAAACTTAAATGAAACATCATTAACAAAAAGAAGTTGCAAAAAAAAAGAACAGCAGCTAGATAGTGTAGTTCGGGAAGGATAAGGAATTTTTAAATAAAATATATAAGAACATAGATTTGATTATGTCATTAAATAGAGAGGGATTTCAAATGAAAATTAAGTTGTATTTCGCACTACCTTACGTTTTTTTTTTACCAGAAAAGTGAAAAAAATCACGTGAGAAGGAATTCTGTGAGCTAAATAGCGCTCTCAAAATTCCTTCTCACATGATTTTTTCCTTTTCACTTCTCTGGACAAAAAAATGTAAAAATACAACAATTTTCCCGGTATTAACCACTTTTACTATCTTCCTTTTGCTTATTTTATACAATCCATTCTTTCACCACTTTACTCACCTTTTTCCCACCGCAGATCTCATGCATCTGTTCTTTCCTTCACAATATAAGGCTATGTTTACACATTGCGTTTTTGCCTCCTTTTTTCTGCAGGCAAAACCTGCTCTCTTGGTAGTAAAAAAGCTTCTTACAAAAAGCAGGTTTTGCTGCGTTTTTCAGGATCTCAAAGTTCAGCTTTGCTTCCACCACAGAAGCATGAACATAGGTCACCAATGCAAGACATATGTTCAAGAAAAAATACACATTACAAATGTAACAGTGGAGGGAGGTGAACTGGTCGGGAATAGTTTACCTAAGACATTGGCAGAGCATTGAGTTTGCAGTACAGTGTTTACTTTCACAATTTGGTCTGCCATTGGTTGATTGTAGGTAGGAGGTATTGTTGAATTTCACACCTTGGTCGGCCAATGTTTAATATGCACGAATCACTCAGTTAATTAAACTGTACTAAACCTAACTCTGCCGTCTCAGGTGATGATACCAAGACATTATGGTTTAAACTTGGGAAAAATCACAAAAATAAATGGGTTTTACATCCTGCTGTACTTGCTTTTTTTCACTAAAAAAGCAGCAAAACCTAATACCTGCATTTTTTGCTGAATTTAGCACTTACTCATTGCTTTCTATGGGTGAAAAAACGCTGCAAAAACGCTGAAAGAAGAGACATGCTGCAGTTTGCAAAAATGCATCAGTTTTTCAATTCAGTCAGGAAAAAAAAACAATGTGAATGAGATTTCTGAAATCTCATAGCTTTTGCTGGTACTGTAAAAGCAGCTTTTCATTTACATAAATTTGCATAAGAAACAGCAAAAAAAGAAAAAAAAAAAGCAATGTGTGAACATAGTCTTCGTCAGATACAACTCCTTACTAGGTTTCCTTGCCCTTCACCTCTCCACCCCTTCTCTTCTTCCTTCTCAGTTTTCTCCCTTATCTAAGTGGAATTATCCCAACTATTCTGTGGCTCCACCAGATTATTTCCCTATTTTTTTCAGTTTTCTCCTGCATTTCTACAATGGTTTTCTAGTCCCCCTTCCATCTTTTTTCCTCTGGATTTCTCCAGTCATTCATAATTTTATATAACTGACTGTAGCATCGGCGTCTCTGCCTCCTGATAGGCAGAGACGCCATCCCCCTTACCGCCGTGCTCCTGTCCCGGCGTCTTCCGGTTCTCCGCTGCTTTAGCTGCCGGCACTGCGCTTAGGGCGCGCGCGCTCCCTCTTAAAGGGGCCGCGCGCGCTGTCCTAAGGAGTACCCGGCCAATGGCCGGAGGACCTCTCATATAAAAGGCACCTCCTCCAAAATGGAGGTGCCCGTGCAAGGTTGTACCTCAGTGTACTAACTCTGCTTCAGCCCTCAGGTCCCGCTGCCAGTCTGACTACCAGTCCAGTCCGCTAGCCTGATTACCGGTCCAGTACGCCAGCCTGACTACCAGTCCAGCCCGACAGTCTGCTTACAGCACCAGTCCGCCAGTCTGTCTATAGGCTAGGCCAGTCCGCTTATCCGGAGCCTTTACCAGCTACCTGTCTCCGCCAGCCAATTACACTCTCCAGCCCGACGGTCTGCCTACGGTCCAACTCGCCAGTCTGTCTATGGGCCAGGCTAGCCTGCCTACCCGGAGAACGTACCAGTTACCTGCCGTGCCTACCAGCCAGCCTACCTGGAGGCTCCTGCTTGTTACCTGCCGTGCCTACCAGCCTGCCTACCTGGAGGCTCCTGCCAGTTACCCATGGTGTCTGCCAGTCCGTCTACCTGGATCACCCGTCAGCCTTCCTGCCGTGCTCATCTGCTGTACCGGTCAGTCCCTGCCTTCTGACCCATGGGAGTCACCTGCTCTCATACAAGGACTGGCCCAGAGTAGCACCTGGTCCCTCTGCTCGGTCCTTCCCTGGTTCACGGAGTCCACTGAGCCGCCGTGCGACCTTGGTCAGTCCGAGTTGATACCTAGTTACGCCCCTGTGGTCCCTCCTTGCACCGCAGCACAGAGGTTCCACCACACGGATCGGTAACACTGACTATCTCCATACTCCCTTTTTTACTTTTTGACTATCTTTCTCACCGTACCTATACTCACTATTTATGAGATTTTTCCCTCCCTTCCCCTACCACAATTTCAAATCCTCTGTGGGTGTTTCTTCAATCACTTTTGGAGCCCATTTTAGGCAACTTAAACCCCTCTTGCTCCTGTGTGCACTGTAGAGTTGTTTTTTACACTTGAGAAAGACGCTGGTCCGGGATGGAAACGCGTTGTGGAATAAAAACTGCTTTTTTATATACTGGATCAAGGATCATAATTTTGGTTAGCGCAGCCCAGAACAGTGAATTGTCTTTTCCTTTAAGTATCCTGTTGGAGTTCATCCTCCAGCCATGGGGCAACAGCATCCGTTATTGAGCTTTCACAGGAGTTGTGCCTACACAGCTCGCTCAGGTGAGCAGATTACCTGGATCTAATACATCTTCTTTTAAAGATATCACCCTATGGTCTGGTGCGCTCTGTTTCCCTACAGTGTTTATCCATGATTGATTTAAGCTGAAGAAACTTATACAAATTATTGTGACTGTAATTATCATTATTTTACGGTTCACAGTTGATGCAAGCAATGTCTTCATATCAAAATTATGTTCTGAAGACATGGATCACTTCAAAATGATTTATTATGGTTTTCCAATGTGTCTGTAAAAAATGTTGTCGGTTCGTGATTTTTTGACAAGCTGTCTAAAAAAAAATAAAAAGTCAAGTTGGCAACTCTGGTCCTAGGGAATAGAAAAGGACCTTTCCCAAACTGTTCCCACAAAGTTGTAAGCCACAATAGTCTAATATGTTTTGGTGTGCTGAAGCATTAAGTTTTCCTTTCACTGGAACTAAGGGGCAGGGACTGAAGCGGAGCCCTGAAAAATAAGCCGGCACAATACAGTCAGACAGGTAATGTTCTCCTGGCATTCACCAAACCCAGACTCATCCATCACAAAGTCAGATAGAGAAGTGTCATCCGTCACTGCAAATAACACATTTCCTTTAGAGTCCAGTGGTGGCAGCTTTACACCACTCCATCCAACGCTCGGCATTGAGCTTGGTGATGTAAGGCTTGAATGTAGCTGCTTACCATGGAAACCCATGCCATGAACACCCAAGTACAGTTTTTGTGCTGATGTACTAATGCCAACAGAGTTTTGGCGTATCTTACTCCAGAAATGTACGCCAGCCATCAGATGTGCATGACTAAGTGTCACACGCTTAATGAATCAGGTCACTCCAGCGAGCGCGTCATTAAGACTGACGTGCACCATGCCAGCCTTAATGAATCGCCCCCATTGAGTCAAAGCGTTGGTAACTTTTCTGCCCTCTGCTCCTCAGCACTCAGCGCCCGCTCTGTCACGTTATGGGGTCTCCACTTCGTGGATGAGTTGCTGCCGTTTTTTCTACTTCTTGATAATATCACTCATAGGTGATGGGGGAAGATTCAGGAGGAAGAAATGTCATGGACGGACTTGTTACCCCGGTGGCTCCTATTACAGGACCGCGCTGGTATCAGTGAGCTCTTTAGAATGAACAACTCTTTCATAGAGGCGGCATGGCGGGGATCCGGAAAAAATACACCAGGGGCAAGGGGCCGGATGTTATATACCGTGGGGCCGGGTGTTATACATTGGAGAGTGAGGGGCCGGACATTATGAACCTGGGGGGGGGGGGGCAATAGGACTGAATGAAAAATCAGAATTTAGTTATTAAGCCGCGTGTCCCAATACTTTTGTCCATAGTGAATAGTGAAGAGAATCAGTACAACCCCCTTCGAGCCGCTTTCCTTCTTCAGATGTTCGTCTGCTCCAGTATTGTGGACCAATTTTCTGAATGAATTAACCTTGAATGATTACATGATAAAACATGCTTGAATTAGTTCATCCCCTGGTAATTCAATCAGAACATCAACGCAAATGTGACAGCAAAATTAAACTCCCATAAGACATTACTGACGAGCAGAGAAAAATGCTCCCTATGGAGGCACATACCGTACCATGGTGCATAACATACTCATAAGGGTACAGTCAAATCCATACACAACGCAACTGCGGCACCATGCAGGGGAAGATTAGTGTCGCCTCACATTGCGCTTAGTGTCCAACATGTAGAAGTGGTTGTACAGGATTAGAAAATCATGGCTGCCTTCTTCCACAACAAGCTCGTCTCCCGTATATAGCTTGGGTCTGGTATTGCAGCTCAGCTCGGCAGAAGTGAGTGAAACTGAGCTACAATACCAGGAACAACCCAGGACGGTATAGCTTGGTTTCTTAACAACAGCAGCCATGTTTTCCAAGGTGAGGCTCGGGTCACACCGCCATATTTTCTCTCGGGCTGGTTATGTTAATCACACTCTGATGAGAGTGTCAGCATAGTGTGATCTGATCTTCTCGGACGTGGAGAAGATGGGGGAAAAAAGGTCTCCATCTTCTCCATTCTCGAGCCGAATGCAGTCCCATGGTTTCCACGCACTCATTGACTGGCACGGCCGAGTGCAATCCAAATATCAGATGCAAATTGGGCATTAAGTGATTTTTTTTTCTAGGACAAAATCTTCCATATGACGGCCCCATAGAATAATATCGGTCCGAGTGAGACCTGATGTTTTGCCGGATTGCACTCGGACCCGAAAATGCGGTTGTCTGCACGAGCACTTAGAGCGGCTTCCATTATGAAACAACGTACATTAAATGTTTGATTCTGATCCTCATAAATGGATATGAATAGGAAATCCATGAAACAGACATAAGGGTCCATTAAAAAATGGATGTGTATATAGCTGCATTATGTTCTAGGGGTCAACTGGGGTTTTAAAACAAACAGCATAAGGATAAGATAAGTTGTCCTGAGACTATGCCCTTCAGGACCCTTTGTGTGAACAATATCTTCGGCATCTTTCAGGCCGTATTTTTGGTCACGTGCACAACAACCAATATTATTAGCCTATGAACTACGGCACAAGAGTAATTTTCTATATGGACTGAAAAAAAATGCAGCTGCTTATAATATCAGGCAGTTCCTGCACCAGTCCATGGTGCGGTCGCAAACACAGGGCCAGTCACTTCCGCAAGGTGCAGAGGGGATTGGATCGAAAATGTCTGCAGTCATCTGAACTAATGCAGTCGAATCAGCAATTTTTTTTGCCACAATATCATGAAAATCTAAGCAAAAACTGCAATTTGACATCGCAGCTGAATACTTTATGATGTTGCTGTGTGCACTCAGCCACAGTAATGTAATTGCTTTACATTTCCATCATGCTTTTATTGCTGATGGCTGTATGCAGCACAGGACACATACAGGTAGTTTTCGAGCAGAGCTGTCAATCACAATCCCTGCAGCGAGCTGTGAACAATAGTGGCCACGGTAACGGCTTCTACAAAATAACGGCCAGATATGTTTTCAGCTTTCTTGTCCGTTTTTCATTACTTCTGGAGATCCCTTTTAAGTCATTTTTTAATGCAGATATTCAACAACATTAAAGATGATTTCAGTGTAATAACCCTGGTTGTGGTTGCGCTGATACTTTTACTTCTTGAAATGTTTCTTCCCACCGTCGTCCATCGATTTTCTTAACACATCTGACTCTTTCCTTAGCACATTTATTTGAAGGAATAAAACGCGAGTTCAACAAGGAATTATCTAAGATTTTCGCAGTCTCTGGAGCCGCACGGCAGGTTGCAGCAAATAAGATGTATGAGTCCGGAGCTTGTACTGCAGCCTTTTCTGTGACGGTAAAGGCACTTTGCTGGGGATGTAACGCTAGAACGCCATAAACATGTCAGTGTGCGGTAAGATTTGTCATTTGTAAGAACTTGCCTGTATCAAAACTGAACGCAGACGGTGAATGAAGTGTTCGCTTCCGACTGTTCCATTTAATGATCTGGGCCTTTTAATCATATCCAGTATGGAAGACTTGTGTATACAGCAGAAACCTAACTCCATCACAAGCCATTAGGAGGCACTACAAGAATGGAGAGTGGCGGAGGTGGGAATGATCCAATTTGATTGTGCGCATTGTTCGCACTTCAGTATTCTGTAACTGGATTTTTCTCTCCCCCCCCCCCCCGCTTTTTATTACTTATTGTAAAATGTACAAGAGACAAGTAAACTGATGAGAGGCATGTGTAAAAATAAATTAAATTTAAGGGCAATGTCAAGGGGATACCGCGACAGAGAGGGGCCACACGATCGAAGAGTTTGGTTTCACAAACTCCTGCACTAGTTAGAAGTACTTCACCATCTTATTAAACAGTGCAGGTTTTTTTTTCTTGCTAACAGTACAAGGGTTCACCTGTTCAGTTGAGTAAAAGCTCCCGGAGCTTTCCTACTTGGATGGTCTCAGCTGTTCAGTGTTGGCCACTCCCCTCTGCTATATGTGCTCGCCTCTGGCACTTAGGAATAGCCAGTGTTAGTTTTTACTGCCTAGTGTGGAGTTGGAGGTGTAGTTCGTGGTTGGAGGTGGCGTTTGGAGATTTGTTCAGGAGATTGTTGCTTGAAGTTTTGTTTGGGTACACATCCCCATCCTCTCCTATTTGGGCTCTCCTTCCTTTTACTCCCCCGTGTTGCACTCTGTTGTTTGGGGAGTGTACTTTGTACAATTGTTATTTTCATTAATTCCTGTATCCCCTTGTTTGCCTGGTTACTGTATTCCTGGGGAGAGGGGACAGATAAGGGTTAATTTACGAGCTTAATAAGGCACATGAACCCGGCGTCTCCACCATCAGGAGTAATCCGGGGGACAGGGATAAACCAGGTTGCCCTTAGTTCTAGGGATCAGGTTAGCGCCCATAGTCCCAAGGTACTGTGTGACAGGCGATTTTTAAAAACTTTGTTTGTGTTTTTGTCATTTCAATCCCTTTTTCCAAGAGCCACAATTTATTTATTTTTCATCGATATAGCCATATGAGGGCTCGTTCTTTTGCAGGAGGAGTTGTAGTTTTGAATGACACCATTCATTTAAACTACATAATGGAGCGAAAAATGGGAAAAAAAATATCTATGTGGAACAAAATGGTGAAAAAATTAAATTCTGACATTAAGTGTAACAGTGGTTGGGAGAAAAATGGTGAACTGGAATGACAGCAAGAGGGGCGCAAAGGCAAACTTCTACAGGAACGGATCATCAGATTTGAAGGGTGGTGCGTAGTGATCCCTTCTGTATTGCAAGTGAAACTGGATGTCACATACCAAGCATATGAGGACCGCAGTGTATACAATCAAAAGAGCCAAGGAGTTAAATGGTGTAAAATACCCCCGCAATCATTTGGTGACCATCCTAAATGATCCAGAGCCCCAATGCAAGATCAGTTGTAGAGCTCACATTTATGAGCCATTTGTAATGTCAGTATTTTGCCATGTGGCAGAAGGGCCTTCGCACTTCTCCCATCTCAGGCCCTAAAATAAAAATAACTCTGTGCTATCTATAGTTTTGGTCCTGATGAAGCAGGTAATATAACTAGCATTTTGGAGGTACAGAGGTCCCTTCAGCAGGCAAGTTTACATTTGGGTTATAGAGATCCCATCATTAGGCCGGTTTACATTGTAAACACATAAGCCCTTCATCAGGCAGGTTTATAGTCTGGGCACAGAGACCCCTTTAGCAGGTAGGTTTATATTGTAGGTATAAAAGCCCCTTCATCAGGTAGGTTTACAATCTGGCCATAGAGGGCCCTTGTAACGGGTCTGGGAGGCGGAACCTCTGAGCTACTATACAAGGGGGCAGTCCTTGTAAGGGAGCGGGTGGCGACCAGGGAAGACGGGCAGGAGGTCACAGCAGGTGACCGGGACAGTCTCTGAGTGAACGGGCTGGAGGTCACGGCAAGTGACCGGGGCAGTCTCTGGATGAACGGGCTGATGGTCACGGCAAGTGACCGGGGCAGTCTCTGAGTGAACGGGCAGATGGTCACGGCAAGTGACCGGGGCAGTCTCTGGATGAACGGGCAGATGGTCACGGCAAGTGACCGGGGCAGTCTCTAGGTAAAGGGTTGGTATGACCTGTGGCGGCTGATGATAGACGTGAGCTTCCAGGTGAGCAGGCGAGAGTCTCTGGATGAACGGGTGGTCACAGCATGTGACGGCGGAGCCTCCAGGAAGACCAACAGACAGGCGGCAGATGAGCGCTCCCAGGTGAGCGGGCAGAAGTCTCTGGACAGGCGGGTGGTCACAGCACGTGACGGCAGAGCCTCCCGGTAGGCTAGCAGACAGGCAGCAGATGAGCGCTCCCAGGTGAGCGAGCAGGAGTCACTGGACAGGCAGGTGGTCACAGCACGTGACGGCGGAGCCTCCAGGTAGACTAGCAGGCAGGTAGCAGGTGTGTGCTCCCAGGTGAGCGGGCAAGCTGGTCCATAGACAGACTGACAGGAGTTGGAAGGCAGACCGTCGGACCTCGGGCAAGCAGGCAGGTGGCTGATGTGCGCTCCCAGGTGAGCGGGCAGACTGGTCCTTAGACAGACTGACAGGAGTAGTAAGGCAGACCGTCGGACCTCAGACTAGCAGGCAGGTAGCAGATAATCAGGCAGGAATCTGGCAGGTAACTGGCACGTAACTGGCAGGAACTGGCAACGGGACCTGAGGGCTGAAGCAGAGTAGTGAACAGTGCAACAACATTGCTCGGGCACCTCCATTTTGGAGGAGGTGCCTTATATATGGTGAAGTCCTCCGGCCATTGGCCGGGGACTCCTTAGGATGGCGCGCGCGGCCCCTTTAAGAGGGAGGGAGAGCGCGCGCGCGCGCCCTAAGCACAGTGGACGGGAAGGAGCGCGCGCTGCCAGCAGAGCGGGAGGAGGACGCCGGGCACGGAGCAGGGAGGTGAGGGGAACAGCGTCCCTGCCTAGCAGAGGGCAGGGACGCCGGCGCTACAGTACCCCCCCCTTTAGGCCCCCCCTTTTTTAGGCCAGACAGAAATTTAGCTAGGATAAGAGGGGCATGGATGTTCTCCCGGGGCTCCCACGTTCTCTCCTCAGGACCAAACCCCCTCCAATCTACTAGAAAAAAGGTCTTTCCTCTTACCCTTTTGGTGGCAAGAATGTTCTCTACCTCAAACTCGTCCTCAGCAGAAACCGGAGCAGGAGGCGTACCTGTAGACTTGGAGAAAGAGTTAAGTACCACAGGTTTGAGGAGAGATACATGGAAGGAGTTAGGGATCCGTAAGTTGGTAGGGAGTTTTAATTTATAGGCCACCGGGTTGATCTGACTGATGACCTCCAGAGGACCGATGAACCGAGGCCCTAACTTGTAAGAAGGTATCTTGAGTCGGACATATTTAGACGAGAGACAGACTTTATCTCCAGGACGAAATTGTGGGGGATCCAGGCGTTTTTTGTCAGCGTGTCTTTTCATCCGTTCGGACGACTGGAGGAGTGCGGATCGGGTACTCTCCCAAATGGAGGAAAATTTGCTAACGAGAGATTCCGCAGCCGGGTTGTCCACAGAGGTGGAGACAGGAAAAGGAATCCGAGGATGCTGACCGAAGACTACAAAAAACGGGGATTTGGAGGAGGATTCGCTCTCGTGATTGTTATAGGAGAACTCGGCCCATGGTAGGAGATCCACCCAGTCAGAATGATGGGCATTAATGAAGTGCCGGAGGTAACTGGTCAGGTTCTGATTGATCCGCTCCACTTGACCATTAGACTGTGGGTGGTAAGCGGAAGAGAAGTCCAGGGTGACGTCTAGCAGTTTACAAGTGGCTCTCCAGAAACGTGAGGTGAACTGTACCCCACGATCCGACACGATGTGGAGGGGCAGGCCATGAAGACGGAAGATGTGGCGGATAAAGTCTTTAGCCAGCTCGGGTGCAGACGGGAGGCCAGGCAGAGGAATAAAGTGAGCCATCTTGGAAAAGCGGTCAGCGACCACCCAAATGACCGTACAACCGGCAGAGACGGGGAGATCAGTTATGAAGTCCATAGCAATATGCTGCCAGGGGGCAGCAGGCACAGGAAGCGGAAGAAGGCGACCGGCTGGCAGGTGTCTCGGGACTTTGTTGCGGGCGCAGGACACACAGGCAGAAACAAAGTCTATTACGTCCTTGTGCAGGGTAGGCCACCAGTAGTGCCGGGCAATAAGCTGGAGGGTCTTTTTCTGACCGGCGTGGCCAGCTAGTTTAGACGAGTGACCCCAGTGTAGGATCTTCTCCCGATCAGGTACTGATACGAACGTCTTACCGGGAAGGAGACGATTTAGACTCACGGGAGCCACCTGCATTACTCTGGCGGGATCGATGATATGTTTAGGTTCTTCCTCGAGATCGGACACCAGAAAGGATCGGGACAAGGCATCTGCTTTGACGTTTTTGTCAGCCGGGCGAAAATGAAGAACAAAATCAAAGCGAGCAAAAAACAAGGACCACCGGGCTTGGCGCGGGTTAAGTCTCTGGGCATGCTGGAGGTAAGCCAAGTTCTTGTGGTCAGTGTAAATTATTACCGGGTGAAGAGCCCCCACGAGTAGGTAACGCCACTCCTCCAATGCCAGTTTGATGGCCAATAACTCTCGGTCTCCTATGGAATAGTTGCGCTCAGAAGAGGAGAAGAGTTTGGAGAAGAAGCCACAAGTTACCATTCTCCCGGAAGATGATTTTTGAGTAAGTACCGCTCCGGCTCCAGAGGAGGAGGCGTCAACTTCCAGGAAGAACTGCTTGTTGCCGTCCGGGCGATGCAGCACCGGGGCGGAAGAGAAGGCCTGTTTTAGGGAAAGAAAGGCCTCCTCTGCTTCGGGCGGCCACTCTTTGGGATTAGTACCCTTACGGGTGAGCGCGGAAATTGGGGCAGTCCGGGAAGAGAAGTGTGGTATGAAGAGGCGGTAGTAGTTGGCGAAGCCCAGGAATCGCTGAATGGCTTTCAACCCCTCCGGTCGAGGCCATTTCTCGATGGCAGACAGTTTCTCTGGATCCATTCGTAGGCCGGTCTGAGAAATAATGTAGCCCAAAAACGGAAGCGAGGTCTGCTCAAAGAGGCACTTCTCGTATTTAGCGAAGAGGTGATTCTGCCTGAGCCTGAGCAGGACCTGACGAACGTCCCTCCGGTGAGTCTGGAGATCCGGAGAGAAGACCAAGATGTCGTCCAGGTACACCACTACGCAGGAGTAGAGAAGGTCCCGGAAGATGTCATTGACCAACTCTTGAAAGACGGCAGGAGCGTTACAGAGACCAAAGGGCATTACCAGATATTCATAGTGGCCGTCCCGGGTGTTGAATGCCGTCTTCCATTCATCCCCCTGACGGATACGAACCAGGTTGTACGCCCCACGGAGGTCCAGTTTGGTGAAGATTCTAGCCCCCCTCAGGCGATCAAATAACTCCGGAATGAGCGGAAGGGGGTACTTATTCTTCACCGTGATCTGGTTAAGGCCTCTATAGTCTATACAGGGACGGAGAGAGCCGTCCTTCTTTTTGACGAAAAAGAAGCCTGCTCCCGCCGGAGAGGTAGATTTCCGGATGAATCCCCTGGCCAGATTCTCCTCAATATATTCGGACATCGACCGGGTCTCAGCAGCGGATAAAGGATAAATACGCCCACGGGGAGGAGTAGTACCAGGTAACAGGTCGATAGGGCAGTCGTATGGTCTATGAGGGGGTAGTGTCTCTGCTTCCTTTTTATTAAAGACATCAGCATAAGACCAATAAGGAATCGGAAGTCCAGGTAGATTAGCTGGGGTAGGAGAAGGACGGACGGGATGGACGGGAACCAGACAGGTCTTATGGCAGTCCTGTCCCCAGCGAAGGACTTCTCCGGTCTGCCAGTCAAGCACGGGTGCATGTCTCTGGAGCCAAGGTAGGCCTAGCAAGAGGGCGTGAGAGAGTCCAGGCAGAACATGAAAGGAGATGCTCTCAGAATGCAGCATTCCCACTTGCAGAGTTACGGATTCGGTGATGAGTTGGATGGGTCGTGGTAAGAGGCCCCCATCCACAGCAGCGACAGATATTGGTACAGCCAGAGGTTTGGTGGGAATGCGGTATTTTTCTACCAGGGACTGTGAGATAAGATTCCCGGCCGCTCCAGAGTCAAGTGGGCTAGTTCGAAATAACGATTCTCCCCGCAGATAATTGAGACTGACAGTAGCAGAGATGGAGAGGATTTATTCTTGTCTAGGTTGACCTCTCTGAGCGAACCTAGACACAGGCGTTTCCCGACCTCTCCGGGCAGGTACGGATCTGGTGCTCCTTACTGCCACAGTAGAAGCAGCTCCCTTCGGCACGGCGTAAGTCCTGACGGGTTTTGACCATCTTGGTCTGGTCGACCTGCATAGGCTCAGGAGAGTGTACCTGGGGAGAGACAGATGGAGTGACGGGTTTCTGAAAAGTAGGAGCTAGACGTGGAAACCTCCTCTCACGGGTGACCTCTTTGGCACGCTCCTGGAACCGTAGGTCAATCTGGGTGGCAAGAGTTATTAGGTCATCGAGAGTGGTAGGAATGTCCCGACCGGCAAGTTCATCTTTAATACGGCCGGACAGACCCTCCCAGAAGACGGATACCAGAGCGTCGTTATCCCAGGCCAGCTCCGAGGCAAGGGTACGGAACCATATGGCATATTGGCCCACGGTGAGACTTCCCTGACGGAAGCGTAGCAGAGATGATGCGGATGAGGTCTTCCGTCCGGGTTCGTCGAAGACTTTCCGGAAAGCCGTGAGAAAGGCAGGCAAGTCGGACACCAGGGGGTCTCCTCTCTCCCATAGAGGATTTAGCCAGGCCAGGGCCTCCCCGGTGAGATGGGACATGATGAATGCAATTTTGGCCCGGTCGGAGTTAAACTGGTGGGACAATAGTTCAAAGTGCAGGGTGCACTGATTTATGAAGCCCCGAGCCTGGGCGGAGTCGCCTCCGAAGCGAGGAGGTGCAGAAAGCCGGGGTCCGGGGTAGGATACCATGGTATTAGTGGGCAGCGGGGCTGCCGGATTGCGAGACATGGCACTGGCGGAGGTTGCTGGTGGAGCAGTCAGAGTGTCCAGGCGAGTATTGACATTCCGCAGGTGACCCAGGATGGACTCCTGTTGGGACCTTTGACGGGACAGTTCATGACACAGGTCCGAGAGCGAGGGAGCTTGGGTGCCACCGGGTTCCATGGCCCGAGCAAACTGTAACGGGTCTGGGAGGCGGAACCTCTGAGCTACTATACAAGGGGGCAGTCCTTGTAAGGGAGCGGGTGGCGACCAGGGAAGACGGGCAGGAGGTCACAGCAGGTGACCGGGACAGTCTCTGAGTGAACGGGCTGGAGGTCACGGCAAGTGACCGGGGCAGTCTCTGGATGAACGGGCAGATGGTCACGGCAAGTGACCGGGGCAGTCTCTGGATGAACGGGCAGATGGTCACGGCAAGTGACCGGGGCAGTCTCTAGGTAAAGGGTTGGTACGACCTGTGGCGGCTGATGATAGACATGAGCTTCCAGGTGAGCAGGCGAGAGTCTCTGGATGAACGGGTGGTCACAGCATGTGACGGCGGAGCCTCCAGGAAGACCAACAGACAGGCGGCAGATGAGCGCTCCCAGGTGAGCGGGCAGAAGTCTCTGGACAGGCGGGTGGTCACAGCACGTGACGGCAGAGCCTCCCGGTAGGCTAGCAGACAGGCAGCAGATGAGCGCTCCCAGGTGAGCGAGCAGGAGTCACTGGACAGGCAGGTGGTCACAGCACGTGACGGCGGAGCCTCCAGGTAGACTAGCAGGCAGGTAGCAGGTGTGTGCTCCCAGGTGAGCGGGCAAGCTGGTCCATAGACAGACTGACAGGAGTTGGAAGGCAGACCGTCGGACCTCGGGCAAGCAGGCAGGTGGCTGATGTGCGCTCCCAGGTGAGCGGGCAGACTGGTCCTTAGACAGACTGACAGGAGTAGTAAGGCAGACCGTCGGACCTCAGACTAGCAGGCAGGTAGCAGATAATCAGGCAGGAATCTGGCAGGTAACTGGCAGGAACTGGCAACGGGACCTGAGGGCTGAAGCAGAGTAGTGAACAGTGCAACAACATTGCTTGGGCACCTCCATTTTGGAGGAGGTGCCTTATATATGGTGAAGTCCTCCGGCCATTGGCCGGGGACTCCTTAGGACGGCGCGCGCGGCCCCTTTAAGAGGGAGGGAGAGCGCGCGCGCCCTAAGCACAGTGGACGGGAAGGAGCGCGCGCTGCCAGCAGAGCGGGAGGAGGACGCCGGGCACGGAGCAGGGAGGTGAGGGGAACAGCGTCCCTGCCTAGCAGAGGGCAGGGACGCCGGCGCTACAGCCCTTCATCAGGCTGGTTTACATTCTGAGCACAGAGGCATTTTCAACAGACTGCTTTATATTTGGGCCCAGTATTCAATGAGGTAGGTTTACATTTTGGGCAAACAGTCTTCTTCAGATACACATGTGGTCAAAATTGTTGGTACCCTCAAAAGGTTGTTCAACTAAATATTAAGTTAAGAGTACCATCATCTCTGTCCAGGCCTATATCACGAGTTTAATTTTTTTTAAAAATTCTGTGGAAGCAGGGTTGAAAAGCAATGTCTGACTTTCATTTTCATAGATTTTTAATTTATTATTTAGTCAGATTCAAGTTATTTCTGTGACCACTGTGGGTTTTTCTTTCATTAAACGAGGGGTACCAACAATTTTGACCACGTGTGTATGTTTAAATTCTTGGCAAAGGGGGCCTTTTCATCAGGCAGGATCATAATCTGGGCACAAATGCTCCTCCCTTCATCTGGCAGGTCCATGTTCTGGACATAGTGGTTGCTTCATCAGACAGGTTCAGATTGTGGGCACAAAGGTCCCTTTATCAGACAGGTTCATATTCTAGGTACAGAGATTGCTGTCGTCATTCCGGTTTACAATCTGGGCTGAAAGGTCTCTTCATCAGGCAGGTTAATATTCTGGACATACAGGGCCATTCATCAGACAGGTTTATATTCTGGGCAGAGAGGTCTCTTCATCAGGCAGGTTAATATTCTGGGCAGAGAGGTTTCTTCATCAGACAAGTTTATATTCTGGGCCGAGAGGTCTCTTCATCAGGCAGGTTAATATTCTGGGCAGAGAGGTCTCTTCATCAGACAAGTTTATATTCTGGGCAGAGAGGTCTCTTCATCAGGCAGGTTAATATTCTGGGCAGAGAGGTCTCTTCATCAGGCAGGTTAATATTCTGGGCAGAGAGGTCTCTTCATCAGACAAGTTTATATTCTGGGCAGAGAGGTCTCTTCATCAGGCAGGTTAATATTCTGGGCAGAGAGGTCTCTTCATCAGACAAGTTTATATTCTGGGCAGAGAGGTCTCTTCATCAGGCAGGTTAATATTCTGGGCAGAGAGGTCTCTTCATCAGGCAGGTTAATATTCTGGGCAGAGAGGTCTCTTCATCAGACAAGTTTATATTCTGGGCAGAGAGGTCTCTTCATCAGGTAGGTTTACATTCTGGGCATAGAGTGCCCTTTATCAGGTGGTTTAGTATCTGGGCACAGAGGCGCTGTCGTCATACCATTTTACAATCTGGGCTGAAAGGTCTCTTCATCAGGCAGGTTAATATTCTGGACATACAGGGCCCTTCATCAGACAGGTTTATATTCTGGGCAGAGAGGTCTCTTCATCAGGCAGGTTTACACTCTAGGTAGAGAGGGCCCTTCATCAGGCGGGTTTATATTCAGGGCAGAGAGGCTTCTTCATCAGGCAGGTTTACATTCTGGGCATAGAGGGCCCTTTATCAGATGGTTTATATTCTGGGTACAGAGGTGCTGTCGTCATTACGGTTTACAATCTGGGCTGAAAGGTCTCTTCATCAGGCAGGTTAATATTCTGGACATACAGGGCCCTTCATCAGACAGGTTTATATTCTGGGCAGAGAGGTCTCTTCATCAGGCAGGTTTACATTCTGGGCATAGAGGGCCCTTCATCAGGTAGTTTACATTCTGGGCACAGAGGTGCTGTCGTCATACTGTTTTACATTCTGTGCACAGAGACCCCTTCATCAGACTTCATTTACACTCCGAGCACAAGGTACTATACATGTGTTCTAAGCATATGATGGTGAGGTCCTTAATCTCAAAATGCCATTTTAATGTAGAGTGCTTTTTAATGTTTTTAATGTCGAGTCATGAGGACTAATATAACAGCACTCTGTGTAAATAGCACAAATATAATGACCGAGGCTTTTCTGAAAATGAATGTAACAAGGCACTTAATTTAATATCCAGCTTAGATTTTCTTTTATTAGTGCGCTTTCCAGTTAACATTGATTTTATATGAATCTAAGGTACATCTCGACACAGTCTACAGCTATACATAGAAAGCAAATAATGAAAAAAAAAAACCAACAGTTTTGTAAGATATTTCTCCAAAGATACATTTAGTATTTATATTATAAAATGGAAAAACAAACTTAAGTCACCATTTAATGCAGTCGTCATTCACTAAGTTTTAACGTGCAAACAACACACTTTATGGCTTTAAATGATCTAAAAATGGTTCTGTTAAATAACATTTCCAAGACCTACACAAAACAGCAACAAATACAGGGCTTTGAGTGCAAAAAAATAAAATAATAATAGATTACTTATATCATTTTTTGGGAAAGATGGGCAAGACTTGCATGAGGAATCGAAAAATCGACGCATAGTGCCAGTTATTAGCGGTCTCCCTTCTAACTTACTCCTCACTGCCTGTTGTCAAGTGTAATCCATCCCCAGAAACAGAGACGTCATGACGGATTACAGGAAGAGGGGTCGGGGCTTTGTCTCTGCCCTTGCCCTCTTGTCACAGTGTATAAAGGCATACTGAAGAGGTAAGTTTTCAGTTTTGGGCAGTTAAGTAATTGGACAATGGTAGGAGCAATGCATACTGGGAAATGAGGGGAAAAAATATCCAGGTCCAATGGTGCTGGAAGAATGCCAATGAAGAGGAACCAGCCACTGAAAAATAGTTGATGGCAAATAACACAGCAGTTCTAATTTGTTTTGCAGGAAAGAACAGCTTCACTTTTTGTGTTGTTGCTTTGCAACTTTATACCAGAGATACAAATTTTAGAAAATTGCATAGCAAGAATATGTGATTCCTATTAGGACTTATAAAAAATATATGTGAAAAGTTATTGTTTTCTCTTTTCATATATATTTCAAAAATGATCTTATCTTTGTCGAAAACTGATCCCTGGTATCTCTGATGTTGGATGTAGCTTTAGGATTTTAAGCTTGACATTATCTAGAATTTGTGACACAGTCTAATGAAGTATTGTGTCACTAGGGCCTCATTCTCCTTGCGCTCTCCTCTAAGTTAAAGGAATAAGTGAGGCTATTAAACAAGTACGTTATATCCATCATTGTAATAAGTATATGTCCTAATCTACAAACGAAGCAAGAAAAAGAAAGAATGAGCATAAGCCTGGAGTCAAACTAGCATATAAAAAATCGGTCCGACGTTGATCCAGAAAAGTAGAACGAGTTTCATGCATGTACAATGCTATTTTTTCTTAACTAGCTATCCGTGTGACATGTGTATGCAATTTTAACACCAGCTTTTACATACTGTAATTCTCTCTCATTTAAAGCTAGTTTACAAACTAATAAAGATATAGATAGACTAAATAGGATAGAAGTCCCCTACATATAATAAACTAGCACCCTTTAGTGTCACATGAAAGGCACTAAAGGGTGCTAGTTTAGCCTTATTTAACCTATTAAATAAATAATTAATTTAAAAATGGTTTCGGGTCCCACCCTTTTTTAATAATCAGCTAAGGGAAAACAGACAGTTGTGAGCTGATGTTATGATTTTGGGAAGGGGCCAATATCCATGGAGCTTCCCAGCCTATTAAGCTCGCAGCTCATCCACGTAGCTTTTCCTGGTTGTTAAAAAGAGCGGAACAAAAAAAAAATGACTTGGGGTCCTCGCCTATTTTTAATAACCGGCAAAGGCTAAGCAGACAGTTGCAGGCTGATATTAATAGGCTGGGAAGGGTCATGGATATTGGCCCCTTCCCAGAATAAAAACACTAGTCCTCAGTAGCTCCAGAAATGGCACATCCATTAGATCCATTAGCTTTGGCTCTTTCTGATTGCCCTGGTGCGGTGGCAATTTGGGTAATTGTTTTGGGGTTGATGTCAGATGTGTAATGTCTGCGCTCCCATTACTAACTCTGTAGTCAGAAGAAAGAAACACACACATTCAAAAGTCTTTTAACTGTAAAAAGCACTCCCCGACAATTACCCTCTTTTACTCATTTATTAACAAAAAAAAAAAAAATCCACAAGGTCTGCTATAATCCATAATATGGAGGTCCCACGACGATCCCCGACTCAGCTACAATTGGAGGCTGTGATGAGCGGTGACATCAGTAATGTTACCGCTCACCGCGGCTGCTAGATCACACAGAGTAGCGTGAGAACCAGTAGCACTGACGAGCGGTGACGTCATTAAGGACGCAGAGGACAGCGTGTGAGCCGGCCAGCTGTGAACTGCAAAGGTTGCTGTACAAAATCGCTGATGCATGCTAGTGTGCGCTGATGCATGGTAGTGTGAGCTGATGCATGCTAGTGTGAGCTTATGCCTGGTAGTGTGCGCTTATGCCTGGTAGTGTGGGCTGTTAGCTGGTAGTGTGTACTTACGCATGGTAATGGAAATCTATGAATTGTGTAGCACTGCTATTTAGGTAATGTATATTATACTTGGAGAATATGATTATTATTATTATAGCGCCATTTATTCCATGGCGCTTTACATGTGAAAAAGGGGTATAATACAAGAACAATTACAATAATCTTGAACACAATGTGACAGCGACTGGTACAGGAGGAGCGAGGACCCTGCCCGCGAGGGCTCACAGTCTACAAGGGATGGGTGAGGATACAGTAGGTGAGAATATAATATAGCGACGTTATTTATAATAGGCAGTTTCTAGCACTGTTATTTGGGCACAGTGTATACCACTTTTCCTTACTATATAGTGATTATTATGATTATTTGTACACTGTATGACACCATATAGGGGAAAGAACCGCATAGGGCATAATCCAGTGTAAGGTGGCCATGACAGACACAACAAGTATGGAAGATCATAGTCTTTTAATGGTCCTATGTTTCTTTTCTTTCTCTCTTCCAAGGCTAGATGTGAGCAGCATAATTTCTATGACAAAAGGTGGAGGAGATCTTTGCCTCTCTTACATTTCTCCTTCTTTAGTTTATTGTCCAAAGATCTACAAAAAACAGGAAAGGAAACTGAATACTAAGACGGCACCTAAACATAATTCCCTTCTTCAAGACCGATGTGGACAATGCCAGTCTTGATGAATGAGGCCATAGTGTTGACTTCAGTAGATTTCACATAGAATCATCAGGTTTTATGGTGATATCTCTATACAGAAAACCTTCTAGTCAGACTGGGTATTATGGGTTTTTGCCACTGCAATGGGAAACAGAATGGAGCTCATGCGGTTTTAGAAAAAAGCAGACACATCAGATGTATAGAAAGTCATAGCAATCTCTTACAGCAGTCGTGTAACATAGGCCCGCTGCTCCGTGTGAACAGTATCTCATGGGACGGACCCAAGCTGAATGCTTCAATTGATGGACTACGTCTTCCGCCCTAGCTTTCTGGGCAGTGGGTAATTGGAGACATACTGTAAGTGTTAATATATACTCTGAAGCTTCTGGCAGGAAATGTTTAGGACTAAACCCTAGGAGAATTAAACTCACTTCACTGTCCCTTTTTATCAGTCGAGGATAGATGTGAAGAAATGTCTAAGAATGTACAACCAGAGTGAATCACAAGGATCATTATATTAATATGCTACCAGCAACGAAGAATATTCTTAAAAATATGGACACAAAACACTAAATCAAAGGCCTTGATTCTTCAACACTGGAGTTTTGTATGGCAGTCTTGATGAAGGGTGCACTGGAGTATGATGCACAAAATGTGAGAGCATGTTAACGAATGTTGAGACCCTCACTGGAGGGAAGACTAAACTGCAGAATAGGAGCTGATCTGCAGTATCCAGCAGTGGCCACTACAACTTGGAAGGAACCGAGCTGTTCAGCTCCATTGAATGCTTGAATATGCCCAAAAACGAGGATGATAGCAACTTATTGGTGGGGGGGCTGGGCCACCATCGATCTGATATTGATGACCCATTCTAAGGATATACCGCTCACTTTACACAATACTTGTTGCTGGTTAGCCTTTTTGCTCTCGGGAAGCCCACCCCTAATCCTAGACCTTTCTAACTCTGAGAGCATTTACCACAACAGACATGTCTGATGAAGGGTATTTACCCGAAACGTTAAGTTTTTTTCTATACTGATGGCGGTGTAGTCTATGGATATAAAATATTCTGAATAAATCTTAATTTAGTATCTCCAAGTTCTTTAAGGTGTGCAGTTCCTTCCTTCCATTCATTACAGATCTACAGGAGCTCAGTGGTTGGCTCCAAAGGAATTAACACCCTATACAAATTCACACTGTCCATTAAGGGTGTGCCACCTACCCTACACCTAAGAATAGGTCATTAATATCATGAGCATGGACAACCCCTTTGAAGATGCTTTAGGAGGAGTCTCTTTAAAGTACAAAACCAGGACTGTTGGGGAGGAGGGGGTCTCTCAAACATTTTGTTTCACTGTTGGAGCTTCTTCTTTTCTGTCAATGCAATAGACTTATGGAACGAAAATTTTATTCACTTTCGCAAAATGTAAGAGCAGAGGAAAGTTATTCTGGCTGATTTATGACATCAGATATCGGCCAGCATTCCTTCTTCTTTTCTTATTTCTCTTTGACTTGAGAATCAATTTGAGCACCCTGCGTGCTTTCCCCGTCATTTCTTTATTAACGCTATAACTTTCATCCAGTATGGGTTAGGGCAAAAATAAACGAACAAAAAAAACAGCTAAATGTAAAAGGTCAGGTAACGTAAGGATATGAACTGATGTATTGCCACGGGGAGAAGAAAAATCTTTGTAAAGTCATTTTATTTTACGCAGGGCTTTGAATGAAACTTTCTTCTTTCAACCCAAGACCTTGTTAAATGGCTGACAATAGAAAATTGGCATGTTTGTAGGCTGAACAGCGCCATGCTTTAGATCACGGGTAGAAAATCATATTCTTCTATAAATATCAGTTTTGTCTTCGTAGCAGTTTCACACCAAGGCAGCGAGTGGCTAATTTAACCTAAAGTCATCCAACCATAGGATGTGCGATGAATGTGCTGGACAGGGGCATGACACAGGTCCTCCTCGGCACAAGGTGAATAGATCTGTATTAAGATTTTAAGGAACTGTCAAATGAGAGATGGGACAGCTGGAGCAATGTCTAGGGTCTGCTCTGGTGGTGGTCACGGTCCTTCACAGAGATTACTCAAGAAAACTCCAAAACTCCAGTCTGTGCTGACACTGGTACTAAAATAGTATGTCAGAACTGTAGAAAAGAAGACATGGAGCACACATCCAAAAATCATACATTGATCTAATGCCGCTAGACAAAAATTGTCAAAACTGAACTTGAGGTTGAGTTTAACATGATCAGACTATATGAAGCCCACTGTCACGTCACAAAGAACCTCAATTGACAGAAGCTTGGGATGGGCTGAAATGTTTTCCATGTGGATATTCATTAAAGAAGCATTGAAACTGATTTGAGTGCTGGGATTTAATTATTTCTATGATCAGAATGTTGAACTAAGAACCTCATGTTCAGTTTTGTAAATTGTTGCCTAGCGGCTTTAGATCAATGAATGAATGATTTTTGAATGTCTGGTCCATGTCTTCTCTACAGTTCTGGCCTAAAATAGTATGTACTGTTAAAAGGGGGTTTTCTACTAATGGACGAGTGCTTTTTAATGGGCTCAGGGAGGTGAAAAAAAAAAGTATCTTGGTGGACCTCCAGTGTACTCCCCTCTACGTCCTCCACTGCTCTACTGGGATCAATATCCAGCTGGAAACACTCTTGGACTAAATATGAATGCAGCAGCTGGTCAGCGGTCATAAAACTCATGTGATGCCCCCACTGGATCTTGATTCCAGAGACGTGGCACCAGTTCAGGAGGTGAAAATTATTTTTTTTTACTTTATTCTTACTTTATTATTTTTACTTTATCTCCCCAGGCCAATTAATAAGGAGCTACAGGTGCTTCTCACTAAATTAGAATATCATCAAAAAGTTTCAGTTCTTCAATACAAAAAGTAAAACTCCTATATTATACAGAGTCATTACAAACAGAGTGATCCATTTCACGTGTTTATTTCTGTTAATGTTGGCGATTGTGGCTTACAGCCAATGAAAACAGAAAAGTCATTATCTCAGTAAATTAGAATACTTTATAACAACAGCTTGAAAAATGTTTTTACAATCCGAAATGTATGTTCAGTAAATGCCCTCAATACTTGGTCGGGCTCCTTTTGCATCAATTCCTGCATCAATGCAGCAATGTGGATGGAGGCGATCAGCCCGTGGCACTGCTGAGGTGTTTTGGAAGCCCAGGTTGCTTTGATAGCAGCGTTCAGCTCGTCTGCATTGTTGGGTCTGGTGTCTCTCATCTTCCTCTTGACAATACCCCATAGATTCTCTATAATAGATTCTCTATGGGGTTAAGGTCAGGTGAGTTTGCTGCCAATCAAGCACAGTGATACTGTTGTGTGTAAACCAGGTATTGGTACTTTTGGCCGTGTGGACAGGGGCCAAGTCCTGCTGGAGAATTACATTTCCATCTCCAAAAAGCTTGTCGGCAGAGGGAAGCATGAAGTGCTCTAAAATGTCCTGGTGGACGGCTGCGCTGACTTTGGTCTTGATAAAACACAGTGGACCTCCACCAGCAGATGACATGGCTCCGCAAACCATCACTGATTGTGGAAACTTCACACTAGACCTCCAGCAGCTTGGATTGTGGCCTCCCCACTCTTCCTCCAGACTCTGGGACCTGGATTTCCAAATGAAAATTGGAACTCTGGGACCTTGTGGAGTGGGTCAATGACTGCCTTCTGGACATCTGTCAAGTCAGCAGTCTTCCCCATGATTGTGGAGCCTACTGAAACAGACTAAGGGACCTTTTTTAAAACGCTTAGGAAGCCTTTGCAGGTGTTTTTGTTAATTATATTAATTAACTGAGATAATGACTTTTGTGTTTTCATTGGCTGTAAGCCACAATCATCAACATTAACAGAAATAAACATGTGAAATAGATCACTCTGTGTGTAATGACTCTATATAATATAGGAGTTTCACTTCTTGGATTGAAGAACTGAAATAAATTAACTTTTTGATGATATTCTAATTAAGTGAGATGCACCTGTATATTCACCTCCAGGGGCAGCTCCTCTGCTCTCATTACTGTGTCCCCCGGCAAGTTTAATGTCACAAACAATGCCATGATGATGATATTCTAATTTTGTGAGATGCACCCGTATCAAGTAGTGGACAACCCCTTTAAAAGGAAATCTGTTACCAGGTATTTGATAACCCATCTGAGGGCAGATATCCTGATTCCAGTGATGTGTCAATTACTTTATTGGGTGCTGCAGTTTTGATTAAAACTGTATTCTTCTGCTGCAGATCTAGCAGTTCTCTGAATGCGGAGCTCTGTATAACCCCGCCCACACCACTGATTGGCTGCTTTCTGTGTACACTATTGATTGGCAGAAAGCTGCCAATAACAGGAGGTGGCATAGTTAGACTGCCTGGTTTACTAGTCCTCTAGTGGTGATCTCCTGCTGATAAAAGTGTTTTTATAAAAACTACAGCAAGCAGCCCAGTAAGTGACACATCCCTGGAATCAGGGTCTCTGCCCCTACATTATGCTGCTCTCAGATCAGTGGCAAAAAACTGGTGATTTTCTTTCATTCTCATTGGTATTACAATCTAATTAATTTGGATTAAAGGGGTTGTCCACTATTAGATTGATTGCACTAAGATCAATTTGTTCATAAAGTGCAAGTGATGTTTCCTGTATCTCTCTCCCCCATTAAAAATAAAATCTCCTGAGTGAAAAAAACACAGGACAAAGAACCTTCCCTTTTCTCTGAGACCTTCTCTTTGGGTCATACATGATATTTTCATAAAGAAAATGGCTTATTTCCCTCCTCCCCCGTCACTGTTGTTTAGCATCTTTAAAATGATTGAATAGAGTCTGCTGAAAGATATTCTTTAACGGGATAATTGGGTTTCCGCAAATATGGGTTTATTCTTTGTGTAATGAAAAGTTAGACATTTTTCCTAATACTTTATGTATCAATTTTTCTTGGTTTTTAATATCCGCGCTTACAGCTATTCAGTGGGGACCTTCATTATTTACCTGTATTGAATAAGAATATTTCTGTGACGCCAGTCACTACTCACGGATAAGCCATGAGGCTGGGTAGTCAAGTGGTCCGAGGTCAAAACCCAGGAGGGTATGTCATAGACAGAGGGGTGAGACAAAGGTGTAGACAGGTAATGGTCCGAATTCCAAGAAGGTAGCAGATCATGACAAAAGGGCTAGGCAAAAGGATGGTCAAGGCAAATCCAAGATCAAGCAGCAATGATCAGACAAGACTAGGCGCACAGAGCAAACACACACCTCATGAGCAAAGCTACAATTGGCAGCAATCTAAGGCAGAGAGCTGGCAGGTAATTACTCTGAACAGGAGACACATGGATGAAGCCCCGACACACCCTGATCATGATTGGACAGCTAAACTGTCGCACAAGATACTGACAGCTCAGCACGCCCCAGCACCCTATTGGATGGCTGAGCTGTCAATCACCATAATAACAGCGCCGCACGCTCCTGTCCTAGACTGGACAGCAGAACTGTCATTCATTGCATCCAGACACACTGATAGGAGGAATTGTGACAATTTCCTGGTCATGTGATGGACACACAGGTGCTCACCAGGACTCCACTCTGATATACTGTAATATAAGGGCATATTGCAAATCCAACACCTAATTACGACATGATGTATGGGCTTTTCTTTGGGAAATCTAGCATGTTACTTATTTATGTGTCACAGACAAAAAAATATTAATTAAAATTTTCCATAGCTTATGAATGGGGGCTGCATAATCCCTATTCACATGCATGTGATGGAGAGTGTGTTCTGATTTGGTGCTAATTTTGAAAAAACAAATCAAAGCCAAAATCCATGTGAAATCCTCAATGTCTGAACAGGATCTTACTGTAATCGATCCTATTCTATTAGTCTATTCATTGATCTGCGAAATAGAATCTTACAAGGAACTAAGTGGTCACATTATGGGGCTCAAAACGGCTGTTTTGTGCACCAGAAGTCAATATGGATCAGGAGGACTGGGGCCTAGACTGACCAATCTAGGTCTATGGAGGCAATTCTCATGTGGGTCTTAGTTTAAAATAGCTCAACATGTTTATAGAAAATGGTGTATGGATATTACTTTCCAAATACCTCAAGAGCTGCAACTGGGCAAAGCTCAGCCGTATGCCATGCAAACTTTGCGTTCATCGGTGCTTTGCTGCACCTCCTCCCTCCTACTTTCTCTCTGACAGTCACAGCAGGAGTTCATCATTGTGTGATTTCAATCTCACACAACAGGGTCAGGTTCATAGGAAGACAGTTAATGTATCCATGTTTCTGGCATTTGAGAAAAAACATGACAACCAAAAGTATACCCAAATACAGGGAGGACATTCATGCCATCTCCATGTAAACGCTGCCCTTGGTAAATTCAAATCTAACTCTGTGCTATAAGACGCACCGTGCCCACCACAAAGTCACCTATGTCATATTTAAGCTGGATTTTCTTTTTACATATCTGGCTATAAGAGCCAGCAGATTACTAATAATTACAAATAGTCATTTCCACTGAGACATTATCTGTTTGGGATGGAAACGGGTAAAATAAGTACACAAGCATGTAAACTATTTGGTCCCAGAGTTTGGCATACACAGCTTCTTTCCAGCCTTATGGTGTTGACTTCCAAAGCATGTGGTTAGTGTATCAGCACTTGTAAATTAGCCAGGAAAAAAGTCATGGAATTTAAGTCTAAAATGTTCAGAACAAACGCAGGACTATCTGTAAACTCCATTCATTTCTTCTGTTCACCATGATTTTTTACTTGTGTGACCATTTCATGTTCATTTTTACTAAGGGGTAATGTATCTCTTTGTGGAGAGTGACAAGTCAAGCCTGGCATGTCAGAGTGAGGAGACTTACAAGCCCTGCATGCTCCTCTGGGAAATTAAATATGCAAATTGTCTCTTCAGAGAGGAAGAGGACTAGAACTCTAGTGCCACCTATTGGAAGCAGAGATTCTAAAAGTCAATATCGACTCTTTAATGAGCCTTGCCATATGACTTAGGATAAAAGCCAAACCAGAATCTCAATTTGCAGACACTGTGTTTCGGGGAGTCTCAAAATCATGTACATCAGCCATTCAGTTTTTTCCTCATGTAAGCCTCCTTCCCCCTCCCCCATTGTAAAGCAAATTTGTTGCAGCTGCCTACCCCAATGTTAATGATCAGGCATGAGTGCAATTCTAATATGAGTGTTCTTCCAAATCATAAAGAACAGAAGAACTCGCTATTTTATCATCTTTTACAGAGGACTGTTATATTTTTCACCTTTATGAATAATCTACGTACCGTATTTTTCGGACTATAAGACGCACTTTTTTCCTCCAAAATTTTGGAGGAAAATGGGGGTTGTGTCTTATAGTCCGAATGTTGGGGGGGGGTATATATATGCTGTGTGGGGGGAGCGGTAGCGGTGGAGGAGCGGGGCACAGGAGGCAGCAGCCGCCTGCTGCAGCCTACACTGTCCCCGCTGCTAAATAAAATGAATATTCACTGCTCCTTAATGGCAGCACACAGTGTAGCCGCAGCACGGCTCCAGCTGCTGCCGGAATTGCCTGTGCCCCCTGTTAAAGGGCATGAATATTCAACCTCTCTCCACGCCCATGGGAGTGGAGAGGGGTGAATATTCATGCCCTTTAATAAGCGGGCACAGGCGATAGCCCGGCAGCAGCAGGAGCCGCGCTGCGGCTACGCTGTGTGCCGGCTATGAAGGAGCATGAAGTCACTGCTCCCAGCGCACACAGTCCCGGCGTAGGGAACAGTGACTTCCGGCAGCTGATCTCTCCTTGTGAGCCGGGCATGGCAGTGACGTCATGCACGGCTCACATGGAGAGATCAGTGTGGGCAGACAGGACGCAGTGCTGGAGGAGAGAAGAAAGGTGAGTAGGAGTGTTTATTTTTTTTTATGTGCAGCCTGATGGGGATTAGGGGGACCATGCATACCAGGGTAAGGATGAGGGGGCCATACATACCAGGGTAAGGATGAGGGGACCATACATACCAGGGTAATGCTGAGGGGGCCATACATAACAGGATAAAGATGAGGGGGCCATACATAACAAGATAAAGATGAGGGGGCCATACATAACAGGATAACTTTGAGGGGGGCATACATAACAGGATAAAGATGAGGGGCCATACATACCAGGATAAGAATGAGGGGTGCCATGCATACCAGGATAGGGATTAGGGGTGCCATGCATACCAGGACAAGGATGAGGGGTGCGATGCATATCAGGACAGGGATGAGGGGTGCCATGCATACCAGGACAGGGATGAGGGGTGCCATGCATACCAGGGCAGGGATGAGGGGTGCCATGCATACCAGGACAGGGATGAGGGGTGCCATGCATATCAGGATAGGGATGAGGGGTGCCATGCATACCAGGATGGGGATTGCTGTGCCATGCATACCAGGATAGGGATTAGGGGTGCCATGCATACCAGGATAGGGATTAGGGGTGCCATGCATACCAGGATAGGGATGAGGGGTGCCATGCATATCAGGACAGGGATGAGGGGTGCCATGAATACCAGGACAGGGATGAGGGGTGCCATGCATACCAGGATAGGGATGAGGGGTGTCATGCATACCAGGATGGAGGGGTTCCAGGCATACCAGGATGGAGGGATGGCAGGCATACCAGGATGGGGATGCGGACCACGTATAAAAGGAAGGGGGGGGGGCATATATACCAGGATAGGGGATATTGTCAGAATTGGGGGATATTACCCCTATACCAGTGTCAGCAGAAGACCCCCTCCCCCTTAAAAGTGTATCATGAACACATTTTTTGCTTAATTTTTTTATTTTTATTTTCCTCCTCTAAAACCTAGGTTCGTCTTATGGTCCGGTGCGTCTTATAGTCCGAAAAATACGGTATGTCTATATATGTAAACTTGCATACTACACACGGTACTCCTCCAGTATTGGTCCTGGGTAGGATCCTACTGCATACAGCTAATCAATAAAACAGAACCCATTACTCATGATGATGCTTCAATTTATGATTAATGATGCTGCAATTTATGATTAATTTATAACACTCCAACTGTAATGTTTCGGTCCTAAGCGGGTCTTCTTCAGACTTTGCCACAGCATTGGACTTATAAAAAGAGAAAGGAGGGCTGTGAGGTATAACGCTGGAGTTTGTGCACACTCGCACTCCTGCATGACACATTCTTAATCACAGATCAACTTTCTCCTTCTACACCTTCATTCCTGTGGCAAAGTATGATGAAGATCTGCTTGGGACTGAAACGTTACAATGGTCCTTCTTCGATTGCTGTTAATAAACCAAGGATTGAAGCATCACAAGTGTTGGGTTCCATTTTTATGTCCATATTGAGTTTTTTTTTAACATACTTGTACTCTTCCTGTTCTTAAGTTCAGTTTTTAGCTAAATAAAACATGGACTAAACCGAAGCAGAATGTGTATCAGATTTGTTGCTTGTAACGACTATTTTTACGATAATTATAGGTTTATCCTTTAATGTGTTTGTGCCAAATTAGGAAGCACAGAGATCGACTATTTCTGGCAATCCCATTGAAAATGCTCAACTTCCACTCCACTCAGAGCCCCATTCTCGGGATTAGTCGGGTCCCAATGATCAGGAAGTTATTCCCTGTCATATGGATAGAGGGTAACTTCTTCACTTAGCATAACCCTCCAACACATGGAAATGAGGGCTCAGTTCAGTGGTCTAATCTTTTGCGAGTATTTTATTATATTTATTAACAAATGACTTTGCATGGTTATTAGAGCTTACATTTACTTTTTTCCCCACTTTAATTCCTAGGACAACATGTCCTGGTTGTTCTCTGGTCTCCTTCAGCACTGTTATAGGGATATTATATAAATCAAAGTCATCATTTATATCATTATCGCCATCCTAACTATCTTGAATGGTGGCATTCATAATGTACAGGGTTGTCTTAAAAGTAAGGAGGCACCCATATAAAATGAAAAGTTTGGAAAATGGGGATCCAATTTTAGACCCAAACATGCCAGCCATCTTGAATGCCACCGCTTCAGTTTTTCAAATGGAAAAGTAGGTGTGTGAAACATCAAAATGGTAGAGAAGTTTCCCAGAAAAACAATGGTGTGCGTCACGTTAATTTAACATTATGTATTCTTATGCTAAAAGAGTGATTTTCATCTGAGCAGTCTATATAAAGGATGGTGGTATGTGAACAGAATGAGTCGAGGTTATCCTCATTTCTGGTGAATGAAGCACATGGGTCATCATGACAGATTTCAACCATCATCCAAACAGTTCTCCCATTACCCAAAGTGCAGTTACTGAATTCTGAGAATCAGGTTCTGCCTCGACTAACAAAGAGTTGGGCGAGTCCAACTACTGATGAAGAAACGGCAGATGGGGTACTGGTTTTGTAGCACTTGTCATTTGTCTTTGGAAAGTGGGGTTGGCCATGCCTCAATTTAGCGATGGCATTAATAGCCCCCACACAAGACTCAAACACTGAAATGCCTGACTGAGGATGACCAGAGTCGAGGGTAGAATATGCAGCGTGGGTGACACCCCAATTTTCAATAAACCCTGGCTTCTTTAACAGGTGCTGATCAGTGAGGGCAAGAAGTTTAATAACTACACTGTGGACAATGGCGTACCGCTAAGAGTGGCAGACCATGTGGCCACTATGGGGCGGGGGCTGTGCCAGTATCGGCACGCCCCCCCCCCGACCACCTGGTATCACACTTTCTAATGTGTCCGCATCCTGGACGCAGATACAGTTGAAAGGAATAATGGAAGAGGGAGCCGTCATCTCCCGCCTCAATCATTCTCCCTGTGCGTCCGACGTCTCATCACAACAGGCACCATGAAGTTATTACATTGCGACTGCTGTGCCAAGCAGTACAGACCACACACTGCAGAGACTGGAGCAGCAGAGGAACATGGATAGGTGTGTATTTTATTTTTTTAACTTAATGAGTACTTGGTGGGAGCCATGATAGTGTTTGGGGGGCCATCATGCTATTTGGAAGGCTATTCACTGGGCAATCATACTATTTGGATGGCTATGTGGAGGGCCATCAAACTATTTGGAGCGCTATGTGGAGGCCATCAAGCTACTTCGGGGGCCATAATAATATTTGGAGGGCTATATGAGTGGCCATAATACTGTTTAGAGCAGGGTTCCCCAACTCCAGTCCTCAAGGCCCACCAACAGGTCATGTTTTCAGGATTTCCTTAGTATTACACAGGTGATAATTCCATCACCTGCACAGGCAATAATTCCATCACCTGTGCAATACTAAGGAAATCCTGAAAACATGACCTGTTGGTGGGCCTTGAGGACTGGAGTTGGGGAACCCTGGTTTAGAGGGCTGAGAGGGGGCCAATTATACAGTATGAAGGGCGGTGTGGAAGGGAATTATGCTGCTTGGAGGTCAATTATGCTGTTTGCTGGGCTGTGTGGGGGCCAATTACAATGTTTGGTGGGTTGTGTTGGGGGCATTATACAGTATGATGGACTAGTGGGGGCCATTATAATGCGAGCAGGCTATATACAGTGTGAAAGGTTGTGTGGGGGCTCCTATACTGTATGGAGGGCTTTCGTACTGTAAGGAGGGTTGTGTGGTGGCCATCATATTGTGTAGAGGGCTGTGTCGGGGGACATCATATTGTGTGGAGAGCTGTGTCAGGGCAACCATATTATGTTGGGGTTACTATAGAGCTATCATACTTTTCGGGGGGTCATCAAACTGAGCGTGTGGAGGCTACTATAGAGGAATTCACTGTGGGGGTATGTTACTGTGTTTGGGAGCACCATACTTAATGGGGGCCATGGAAGGGGTATTTTAGTATGTAGGAACAGTAAGGTGCTTCAAAGGGCTGCAAAGTTGTGGGATATGCTCTTCTGTTACCCCGCCGAGGGAAGGTGGGCCCAGTTAGGACTTTTCTTTGAGGCCCCATGATTTCTACATACGCCCCTGACCGTGGGTTATGAGAAGTCTGTTTGGGTGGTGTTGGATGAAATCTGCTGCGATGAGAACGATCTCAACACCTGTTCTTGGGAGAACGCCATCATTCACACTGCCTAATACAAAAAAGTTCAAGATTTTTGCCATGTGTGTTTTTAATAAAAAAAAGTAAACTCTAATGTATCGCTATGGGCAAGGAGAGTATTTTTTTCTCCCTGACACAATTAAGATACACGAGCTCCATTGCATCCACCATTTGTTTTTATTTTCCAATTATAATATTACGATAATATTTTGTAAGCAGTTTTCTCTTTCTTCTGCCTTAATGACAATTATTAGCCGCACAATCCTATTTAAACCTCACTGATCCTACAAATATGTAATAAGGTGCCAAATGTAGTCAGGTAGCACGGGACTGAAAAATGTCTACAAAATATTGAAATAAATCAAACAGTATTATTTTTCAAAGACACCAAAACCGAGTTAATCATTACCAGCTCAAAAAGGTCAAAATTACAAACATTTCCCACATTTCAACCATACAAAAACACATATTTCATGGTTTTGGCGTTCTCAAAACAAACTCTCCTCGGATTACTGCACCGGGTTGTTATGGAACATGGCTCGGTCCCTCCAGAATAATTTGTACGTATTACTGGTTTAGCAAAATGTGTTACTTTGTGAATAGTTATTAGAAACAGGATTGACCTCATAATTCTGTAAAATTGTGTAATTATACAAAATTGTGGCTTATTCAAGTGTCCGGCTATTGCTTGATCCCTAGAAACAGCTGAGCAGGCACTAGTTTCTCTCAATCCCTCTGGGCAAATTCATTAAGCCCTTTTTGCAGGAAAACAGGCATAAAAAAGGAGTCTAAAACTTTTGCTCAACTAGCAGTTGCCCAAAAATGTTGTAACTCTTATACCCGATTCATTATGTTCAATTTTTTTTTTAATTGACTTTTCTTTTTTTTATCTTCTGGTATTTGCTGACGTTTTTGTGCCAAATTTATCAAAAAGGAGGACATGATTCATGAATTTTGAGCAAAGTAAAAAACATTTTTTTTCTCTGTCTTAAAGAGGACCTTTCACCAAATGTTTGTGTTGAACTGGACATTCTATGCAATAGTTTCCTGCAAAGTGGAATGAAATTTTTTTTTTTTGTTTTATTTTTTTTTTGTTTTGCTTCTCTGTTGCAGAGATATTAGCAATCTAAATATTTGTCACCTTATGAGTTCTAAAAACAGAAAAAGTGGCTTATTTAATACTAAAGTCCCACACCTATAATAGCCACATAGCAGATGCTCCCGCCAACTGGCTATAGTCCATACAAAACAGAAAACGGCACAAGTTGTTTTTCTTCAGACATTTATCCAAAAATATTTAATCCAGTATATATAAATTATATATATATATATATATATATATATATATATATATATATATATATATATCCACACACAAGTAAT
This sequence comes from Phyllobates terribilis, assembly GCF_046119375.1. NCBI lineage: Eukaryota > Metazoa > Chordata > Amphibia > Anura > Dendrobatidae > Phyllobates > Phyllobates terribilis. Next base: position 72,291,050 of record NW_027362762.1, read on the forward strand.
AGAAATGATTTTGCAGTATATTCACCACTGTGAACAAATCATCCAGACTACGGTACGGGCTTGAGCAAGCTTCCGATTGCAGACAGATTCTGGGTGTGGCTGATCCCTGTGCAGACTTGCATTTCCATGGCTTGAGCAGGACAGCAGAGACAATGACTGACGAAGAGGGAAACACACCTGTGGCGATGTTTCGGGGTCCCACATCGTCGGTCAGGGTCTTTGCTCTCCTACTCAATCCATGGAAGTACAAGTCTGCACAGGGATCAGCCACACCCAGAATCTGCCTGCAAGTTGGAAGCTTGCTCAATCCCGTATCACCTTTTGAGTTAACTTTTACCCAAGAGGGTGTTATCAGACAGTTTTAATTGTGGGCGTGTACTTCTACTTCCTGTATGATGCTGACCAATCAAAAGCAGGCAGCAGCACATTAGAAAAAGCATACACACCCCACCATAGCTCAGAGCAGGTTTCTCAGTGTGAGAAATACACTTACAGTATGTCTCAAACAACTTGTACTCGCTCTGCAATGAGATCAGGCTGTCATAACTTCTCATGCAGGAGCAGTCTGTTCTCGGCTACTCCTGTGTGATATGTAATAATACCCTGCTCTGATCTCACTGCAGAGCAATTGCAAGTTGACCTGGGCAAAACAGACATGAGTGTGACTATTCGCACATCTCAGGACAGGCAGTGTGGGGGAGGGGAGTTACCGCAGAGGTGACCATGCTATGAGAGGAGCTGATAGAAAGGTTTGTAAAGTGACAGCTAAAATAAGCTGTGCTGCCTCTCTCCCTTATAGGGATGTTATTAGAAAGGTGTTAGCCATCTGTGCACTACTCCCAGCACTTTCTAATCATGTAGGAGGTAAGAACAGGAAACCAGGACTGTCTATCATACAATTCACACACTGAGAAACCTACTCTAAGCTATGGTGGGGCGTGTTCTTTTTCTGCTGTGTTGCTGTCCGCTTATGATTGGTCAGCATAATACAGGAAAAAGGAGAACATGCCCCCCCAGTGAAAATGATCTGATAACAAACCCTTTGGACTTAAAAGTTAACTTATTAGGTGCAGAATACTTTGTTTGCTAATATCTCCAACAAGGGAGAGGCAAAATAAATAAAAAAATGTTTTATTTCTCTCTGCAGCCACTATTGAATTTTTCGGGCATCTTACTCCAGTGAAGCAGTGGGGAACCTCCAGCTCACGGGACATCATTCCCTCCGGCCCCTGGGCATACTCCTGGGGACCACATGCTTGGGCCTCTGGTCCTCTTTTGCTGGCCGCTGGCCCTTTAATTCTTCCTTAGACTGCAAGCAAGCACATGCACGCAGCGTACACTACTGAATGCTGTGGCGCATGCAACACCATGATTATGTCGTGATGCTGGCCAGTGCCAGTACATTATTTGTGAGAGGAGTTAGTGTAGCACCCTGAGGATTCGGCTGCTACAGGGGTATTGCACCTCAACCCAGAGGTGTGATATTCCACTCCCGGGTAAGGATGGAGTGTGGAACTGAGCTCGGTAGGCTGCATGCACTACACACATCCCATTTCCGAGGAGCAGACCGACGGTACTCCCACTTAGAAATGTGCAGGTACGACCGAGTCTGTTCCTGGCTGGAGTGGGAGGGGGGTGGTACATCCCAGTAGTGTAGGGGCAGATAGGGGGAGCAGCCTGGGTAAAGATAGGAGCTCATTGGGTGCTGGTCACCTGAGCTCACACATAGAGGGTGTATATAAGGTGGGCACCAACTAAGAACAGGGTCAGTCTGCCAGCCTTTTGCAGAGAGAAGTAAGAAGCAGAGGAGCAGAGAAGCCCCAGAGAGAGAGAGAGGAGAAAGCAAGAGAGACCCAGAGGGGGAAACAGAAGAGAGGACTCTGAGACCCCAAATCCAATCCACGGGTGAAGAGTCGGCATCAGGGTACCGGAACCCAAGCTGGTGGGGGCAAAAACACACCCTAGCCAGAGACCGGAGGCCGTGGGCAGCGTCTGCCACGGCCACCCACCACATCCACCCCGAAGGCATACCACGTGGAGGGTCAGGGAACCCAAGGCCAAGGGTCTCCCAACAGAAGGCCCGAGGGAGCTGGACCTGGGTGGATCACTAGTGGGGACGGCCAGAGAAAGGACAGAAGGAGAGCTCAGGGTCACGCTCGGGACTCGCTTGGGGGTTGGCTGGATCCAGGACCTGGTGGATGCAGCACGGCTCGGGAGGTCACTTGAAGCTGGAGTGACCGGAACATCAGCAGTGAGTAAACACCCTGAACTGCACAACCCGACTCTGTCTTCATTTAACATCCATGCTGCACCACCACAACCCCCATCCTCTGCACCTGACCCCCTGAGGCTATACCCCACCCGTTGGGGGTTATACTATCAAAAGCTGCACCAACACCATCAGCCTCAGCGGACCCTGCTGCAGCGGCGGCCATAGTGACCGCAATACAACGGGTGGCGTAGTCGACAATAAAGAACTTAATAACATCTGTAGGACTGCCACATACAACTGAGTTTGACACCCTGGGCACGGACCGGGTCACAGCCACTCGGAAGACTACAACCCCCATCTGATCCGGCTCCGGATATTCCCCCTAAAAGAATATGGCCCAGGGGGCGCGTCAACTTTGGCGTAGTCGGCAGGATTACGTGCCCACAACAACCGGGTACTGCGTGCCTGAAGAAAAGAACAAGTTTACCTCAAAAAGAAGTCTCCTGCCGGTTCCGGAGGGTCCCCGCCATCGGACTCCATCACAGGTCGATTCCCGCCGGTTGTCCGCCATTAACAGCTTTTTCCCGCCATCTGCAGAGTTTCCCGCCACTGGGAGACGATTCCCGCCATTTCCGAAGATTTCCCGCCTTGGGGGAGCGGACGCCATTATGGGCGTGCCAGAGGGTGGCAAGAGGCCACCTCCCATCGTGGGCCAGGACCGAAAATGGCGCCAAAAGTGGAAACCGCCCCCACCAACAGAGACTGTGATGCTAGAGGTGTCTGTCAGCGTGAAAGAACTGCCCCTGGAGCTGACAATCACCAAGTGGCCCCGGGACCGCCCTCGAAGTGGGAGGACTGAGAACAAGAGAGCAAAGATGGGTGTCGCCTGGAGCAGTCTGGAGAGAGCGCACCCGGAGACAAGAAGCCTAGAGCTGAGTCCAGAAGAAGCTTACCCGGAGATGGGAGAAGAGCAGAGCAGCACCGGCCCGCTGGCCAGGAGCCTGCCGGGAACAGCAGAAGGAGAGCAGAGCAGCACCGACCCGTTGGTCAGGAGCCTGCTAGAAGCAACGACCCCACTAGGCCTAGTGGAGGTCCTAGCACAGCTCCCCCGAGACCGGGAGTGTGCGCAGACCGCTCTGAAGGGCCTCGCACGGAGGATGGCCCGGGTGCAGCGAGAGACGTTGGCGGAGTGGAGCCGTGAGATGGCCCAGCAGACCGAGACCCGTCAGCGGAGCACGCCACCCAAGACGAGGAGACAGACCGCCTCTGAGGATGGCGCAGGAGGACTGAAGGCCGGAGACGGCGCCGAGAAGGGAGCCGAACGAAAGGAGGCAGGTAAAGGGGACGTCTCTACCCCAAACCGGGAAACCGCGTACCTGCCCCAGCTCCCCGTCGCAGAGCCCGAAGTACCCCCTGCCGTGCCCGTAACCGCAACGTCACCGCCACAGACTAGGCCACAACCGGAAGCCGCAGCCGCGACCCCTGTGACGTCACACGCCTCGACCCCGAGCGTGACCAAGCAGGAAGTACCACCAGCCTGGTCGCAAGGCCTAGTACCCCCGGGCGCCGCAATACCAACAGCGCCCCCTACCTCCGCGGAGCCACCGGCCTGGTCGCAGGGCCAAGTAGCCCAGGGCGCCGCCGTCCTTACGGTGCCCTTCACTTTCCAGGTGCCCCAGGCCTGGCCGCAAGGCCTGGGCAACACGGGCGCCACCACCACCGCGCCCATAAGACCAAGAGTGCCGCATCTGGGAGAGGACCTGTACGCCCAGCATACGTGCCCGGATGGGCAGCCATTTATATGGCCACCGGAGTTCCACCATCCCCGACTCCGGAGAGAGAGACCCCTGGATGAACCCCTGATCCCGGCTCCAAAGCCCGTAAAGAGGATCTCGCCCCCGCTAGCGGAAGCACAGTTTGAGTGGGACCCCACCGGAGAAGATCTTATGGGATTCACTCAAGAGACTCGGGCAGCTGCAGCGGAGCGTGCTGAGTGCTGCCGCCAACAGCTCGAGGACTTTGAGAGGGAGCGGAGAGAGAGGCGGGTCCGGGAACAGCAAGCTCAAGTAAAGAGCGCGGAGCAGAAGAGCCGGGCCAGGAGAGACCCCCGTGCAGCGCATAGTCCCCGCACCACCGGGACTGTGATAAAGTTTAACCTGCAGCATGGGTGGGGCTTCATCCGAGACCACCACACCCTAGGCGACGTCTTCGTAACCAGGAGAGACGTTGAGTCCCACCTACCGGAGGGACACAGAGGTCGTGACCTTTACATCGGGGACGAGGTCACCTTCACCCGGCACAAGTGTGCCAAAGGTCCCTACGCCCTCCATGTGCATCGCCTGACGGAGGAAGAGCTGCGGTGTGAGGAGGAAGAGCAAGAGGACCCGGACGGGTCTGAAGCCAAAGGTAACCATAAAGCAAGAGCAGGAGGACGCCGTCGCTAAGGACAGCGAAGCAGAAGCTGTATATAGTTGCCCGTCGGGGCACCGTAAACTGAAACCGTAAACTGAAACCGTAAACTGAAACCGTAAACTGAAACCGTGAAACTGAAACTGTTACTGTTGATAATATAGTCCCCGTTGGGACCAGCAAGTGTGAACTGTTACCCGTATTTCCCTAAATCCCACTGACCGAGGACTGAGAGCGGCCATACCCCTTGTAAATAGTTGCGCGTCCTAAAGCGCCCCCTACCGGTTTTATAGGAAAACCAGTTTTCTAGAGAGACTGTCGCACTTTACCCGGTCACACGTTGCACAGTGACCGGAGGAGGAGCCAGAAGGCGACGAGAATGTTTTATATGGAAAGTTTTATTAATATATATATATATGATGTTTTATATGTTGTTGATATGCAAAAATTTTGTATGTTTTGGTGTTGTTTATGTCTTACAGCCCGAGGACGTGCTGTGATTTACCAGGGGGGAATGTAGCACCCTGAGGATTCGGCTGCTACAGGGGTATTGCACCTCAACCCAGAGGTGTGATATTCCACTCCCGGGTAAGGATGGAGTGTGGAACTGAGCTCGGTAGGCTGCATGCACTACACACATCCCATTTCCGAGGAGCAGACCGACGGTACTCCCACTTAGAAATGTGCAGGTACGACCGAGTCTGTTCCTGGCTGGAGTGGGAGGGGGGTGGTACATCCCAGTAGTGTAGGGGCAGATAGGGGGAGCAGCCTGGGTAAAGATAGGAGCTCATTGGGTGCTGGTCACCTGAGCTCACACATAGAGGGTGTATATAAGGTGGGCACCAACTAAGAACAGGGTCAGTCTGCCAGCCTTTTGCAGAGAGAAGTAAGAAGCAGAGGAGCAGAGAAGCCCCAGAGAGAGAGAGAGGAGAAAGCAAGAGAGACCCAGAGGGGGAAACAGAAGAGAGGACTCTGAGACCCCAAATCCAATCCACGGGTGAAGAGTCGGCATCAGGGTACCGGAACCCAAGCTGGTGGGGGCAAAAACACACCCTAGCCAGAGACCGGAGGCCGTGGGCAGCGTCTGCCACGGCCACCCACCACATCCACCCCGAAGGCATACCACGTGGAGGGTCAGGGAACCCAAGGCCAAGGGTCTCCCAACAGAAGGCCCGAGGGAGCTGGACCTGGGTGGATCACTAGTGGGGACGGCCAGAGAAAGGACAGAAGGAGAGCTCAGGGTCACGCTCGGGACTCGCTTGGGGGTTGGCTGGATCCAGGACCTGGTGGATGCAGCACGGCTCGGGAGGTCACTTGAAGCTGGAGTGACCGGAACATCAGCAGTGAGTAAACACCCTGAACTGCACAACCCGACTCTGTCTTCATTTAACATCCATGCTGCACCACCACAACCCCCATCCTCTGCACCTGACCCCCTGAGGCTATACCCCACCCGTTGGGGGTTATACTATCAAAAGCTGCACCAACACCATCAGCCTCAGCGGACCCTGCTGCAGCGGCGGCCATAGTGACCGCAATACAACGGGTGGCGTAGTCGACATTAAGAACTTAATAACATCTGTAGGACTGCCACATACAACTGAGTTTGACACCCTGGGCATGGACCGGGTCACAGCCACTCGGAAGACTACAACCCCCATCTGATCCGGCTCCGGATATTCCCCCTAAAAGAATATGGCCCAGGGGGCGCGTCATTAGCGTGACCTGCGCCAAGGGCAGATCACAGCACCGTTCTGCGCCTGTGTGGGCAAAGGCCAAAGAGCGCCGGTGCATGCAAATTACGGTATCTGAGGATGCGCCTTGGAAGACAGCATGTAGGAGGAGGTTCACAGGGCTCTGTCCCGCGGCCACAGACTACCAACATGGCCGTCTTGTAAATCATTTTTGCTCAGCTTTATTGACAACAAATACAGGAAAAACTGACAGCCATAGGTACAAAGTGCAGACACTAGATGACCACAACGTCTGCTCACTATGAAGCTCTTATAATGCTCCTAGATTAAAATTACCATGCTGCAAAGACTCAAAGACCAATTGCCCTGATTGATTTCTGGAGTTTGAAAATCTATTTCATGCCTCCAAATGACTGCATCTATTTTAGGTTTAGTAAGAAGTGACCCTCTGTCACATGTGAGATGAGAATATCATTAACTTCCTTCAGGAGCCTAATCAGGGTCCTCGAGTGCTCGGTAGAGGCGACTTCATTTACATGCTGATCTATAGGCCGCGGTGTAAAGCATTAAATTAACTGGTGTTTAGCTGTTTGGTAAAAATGCATATGAGGTCGCGGTTCCCATGGCAACAAATGTCTCCTTTTTATTCGCATTGATATATAACATCTCTGGAGTATTAAGATAACACCGGCGTGATCCGAATGATGAAGCATATTACTTCTGGCTTATTTTACGACACAAAAGGATGATCAGGGCCACGAGTAAATGGTTCCTCCTCGGGGAGCTGAACACACGACACGTCCAATATTCTCTTCCCGTTAAACCCTCAACTGTATAGATTTCACAGGGTCTAAAAATTAAAGTCCACCCGTCCTGTATCTGGGAAATATCTCATGACCAGAATGTAGAAAATATCCAACATAATATCCTGCATATGAGCATGTAATACCTACGTGATGTCATCATATCCAGTGTATGTGTGTAATACCTACGTGATGTCATCATATCCAGTGTATGTGTGTAATACCTACGTGATGTCATCATATCCAGTGTATGTGTGTAATACCTACGTGATGTCATCATATCCAGTGTATGTGTGTAATACCTACAGTGTGTGATGTCATCATATCCAGTGTATGAGTGTAATACCTACAGTATGTGATGTCATCATATCCAGTGTATGTGTGTAATACCTACAGTATGTGATGTCATCATATCCAGTGTATGTGTGTAATACCTACGTGATGTCATCATATCCAGTGTATGTGTGTAATACCTACGTGATGTCATCATATCCAGTGTATGAGTGTGTAATACCTACGTGATGTCATCATATCCAGTGTATGTGTGTAATACCTACGTGATGTCATCATATCCAGTGTATGAGTGTGTAATACCTACGTGATGTCATCATATCCAGTGTGAGTGTGTAATACCTACGTGATGTCATCATATCCAGTGTATGAGTGTGTAATACCTACGTGATGTCATCATATCCAGTGTATGAGTGTGTAATACCTACGTGATGTCATCATATCCAGTGTATGTGTGTAATACCCATGTGATGTCATCATATCCAGTGTATGAGTGTGTAATACCTACGTTATATCATCATATCCAGTGTATGTGTGTAATACCTACGTGATGTCATCATATCCAGTGTATGAGTGTGTAATACCTACGTGATGTCATCATATCCAGTATATGAGTGTGTAATACCTACGTGATGTCATCATATCCAGTGTATGAGTGTGTAATACCTACGTGATGTCATCATATCCAGTGTATGTGTGTAATACCTACGTGATGTCATCATATCCAGTGTATGTGTGTAATACCTACGTGATGTCATCATATCCAGTGTATGTGTGTAATACCTACAGTGTGTGATGTCATCATATCCAGTGTATGAGTGTAATACCTACAGTATGTGATGTCATCATATCCAGTGTATGAGTGTAATACCTACAGTATGTGATGTCATCATATCCAGTGTATGTGTGTAATACCTACGTGATGTCATCATATCCAGTGTATGTGTGTAATACCTACGTGATGTCATCATATCCAGTGTATGAGTGTGTAATACCTACGTGATGTCATCATATCCAGTGTATGTGTGTAATACCTACGTGATGTCATCATATCCAGTGTATGAGTGTGTAATACCTACGTGATGTCATCATATCCAGTGTGAGTGTGTAATACCTACGTGATGTCATCATATCCAGTGTATGAGTGTGTAATACCTACGTGATGTCATCATATCCAGTGTATGAGTGTGTAATACCTACGTGATGTCATCATATCCAGTGTATGAGTGTGTAATACCTACGTGATGTCATCATATCCAGTGTATGTGTGTAATACCCATGTGATGTCATCATATCCAGTGTATGAGTGTGTAATACCTACGTTATATCATCATATCCAGTGTATGTGTGTAATACCTACGTGATGTCATCATATCCAGTGTATGAGTGTGTAATACCTACGTGATGTCATCATATCCAGTATATGAGTGTGTAATACCTACGTGATGTCATCATATCCAGTGTATGAGTGTGTAATACCTACGTGATGTCATCATATCCAGTGTATGAGTGTGTAATACCTACGTGATGTCATCATATCCAGTGTATGTGTGTAATACCTACGTGATGTCATCATATCCAGTGTATGTGTGTAATACCCATGTGATGTCATCATATCCAGTGTATGTGTGTAATACCCATGTGATGTCATCATATCCAGTGTATGAGTGTGTAATACCTATGTGATGTCATCATATCCAGTGTATGTGTGTAATACCTACGTGATGTCATATCCAGTGTATGTGTGTAATACCCATGTGATGTCATCATATCCAGTGTATGAGTGTGTAATACCTACGTGATGTCATCATATCCAGTGTATGTGTGTAATACCTACGTGATGTCATCATATCCAGTGTATGAGTGTGTAATACCTACGTGATGTCATCATACCCAGTGTATGAGTATGTAATACCTACGCGATGTTATCATATCCAGTGTATGAGTGTGTAATACCTGCGTGATGTCATTATGTCCAGTGTATGAGTGTGTAATACCTGCGTGATGTCATTATGTCCAGTGTATGAGTGTGTAATACCTACGTGATGTCATTATGTCCAGTGTATGAGTGTGTAATACCTATGTGATGTCATCATATCCAGTGTATGAGTGTGTAATACCTATGTGATGTCATCATATCCTGTGCATGAGTGTGTAATACCTACACGATGTCATCATATCCTTTGTATGAGTAATACCTACGTGATGTCATCATATCCAGTGTATGAGTGTGTAATACCTACGTGATGTCATCATATCCAGTGTATGTGTGTAATACCTACGTGATGTCATCATATCCAGTGTATGTGTGTAATACCTACGTGATGTCATCATATCCAGTGTATGAGTGTGTAATACCTACGTGATGTCATCATATCCAGTGTGAGTGTGTAATACCTACGTGATGTCATCATATCCAGTGTATGAGTGTGTAATACCTACGTGATGTCATCATATCCAGTGTATGAGTGTGTAATACCTACGTGATGTCATCATATCCAGTGTATGAGTGTGTAATACCTACATGATGTCATCATATCCAGTGTATGAGTGTGTAATACCTACGTGATGTCACCATATCCAGTGTATGAGTGTGTAATACCTACGTGATGTCATCATATCCAGTGTATGAGTGTGTAATACCAACGTGATGTCATTATATCCAGTGTATGAGTGTGTAATACCTACGTGATGTCATCATATCCAGTGTATGAGTGTGTAATACCTACGTGATGTCATCATATCCAGTGTATGAGTGTGTAATACCTACGTGATGTCATCATATCCAGTGTATGAGTGTGTAATACCTACGTGATGTCATCATATCCAGTGTATGAGTGTGTAATACCTACGTGATGTCATCATATCCAGTGTATGAGTGTGTAATACCTACGTGATGTCATCATATCCAGGGTATGAGTATGTAATACCTACGTGATGTCATCATATCCAGTGTATGAGTGTGTAATACCTACGTGATGTCATCATATCCAGTGTATGAGTGTGTAATACCTATGTGATGTCATCATATCCAGTGTATGAGTGTGTAATACCTATGTGATGTCATCATATCCAGTGTATGAGTGTGTAATACCTGCGTGATGTCATCATATCCAGTGTATGAGTGTGTAATACCTACGTGATGTCATCATATCCAGTGTATGTGTGTAATACCTATGTGATGTCATCATATCCAGTGTATGTGTGTGTAATAGAATCATAGAATCATAGAATGGTAGAGTTGGAAGGGACCTCCTGGGTCATCTGGTCCAACCCCCTGCTCAAAGCAGGATTCACTAGATCATCTCAGACAGATGTCTGTCCAGCCTCAACCTATGTGATGTCATCATATCCTGTGTATGAGTGTGTAATACCTACGTGATGTCATCATATCCAGTGTATGAGTGTGTAATACCTACGTGATGTCATCATATCCAGTGTATGAGTGTGTAATACCTACGTGATGTCATCATATCCAGTGTATGAGTGTGTAATACCTACGTGATGTCATCATATCCAGTGTATGAGTGTGTAATACCTACGTGATGTCATCATATCCAGTGTATGAGTGTGTAATACCTACGTGATGTCATCATACCCAGTGTATGAGTATGTAATACCTGCGTGATGTCATCATATCCAGTGTATGAGTGTGTAATACCTATGTGATGTCATCATATCCTGTGCATGAGTGTGTAATACCTACACGATGTCATCATATCCTTTGTATGAGTAATACCTATGTGATGTCATCATATCCAGTGTATGAGTGTGTAATACCTACGTGATGTCATCATATCCAGGGTATGAGTGTGTAATACCTACGTGATGTCATCATATCCAGTGTATGAGTGTGTAATACCTACGTGATGTCATCATATCCAGTGTATGAGTGTGTAATACCTATGTGATGTCATCATATCCAGTGTATGAGTGTGTAATACCTATGTGATGTCATCATATCCAGTGTATGAGTGTGTAATACCTATGTGATGTCATCATATCCAGTGTATGAGTGTGTAATACCTGCGTGATGTCATCATATCCAGTGTATGAGTGTGTAATACCTATGTGATGTCATCATATCCAGTGTATGAGTGTGTAATACCTAGGTGATGTCATCATATCCTGTGTATGAGTGTGTAATACCTACGTGATGTCATCATATCCAGTGTATGAGTGTGTAATACCTACGTGATGTCATCATATCCAGTGTATGAGTGTGTAATACCTACGTGATGTCATCATATCCAGTGTATGAGTGTGTAATACCTACGTGATGTCATCATATCCAGTGTATGAGTGTGTAATACCTACGTGATGTCATCATATCCAGTGTATGAGTGTGTAATACCTACGTGATGTCATCATACCCAGTGTATGAGTATGTAATACCTACGCGATGTCATCATATCCAGTGTATGAGTGTGTAATACCTGCGTGATGTCATTATGTCCAGTGTATGAGTGTGTAATACCTATGTGATGTCATCATATCCAGTGTATGAGTGTGTAATACCTATGTGATGTCATCATATCCTGTGCATGAGTGTGTAATACCTACACGATGTCATCATATCCTTTGTATGAGTAATACCTACGTGATGTCATTATATCCAGTATATGAGTGTGTAATACCTACGTGATGTCATCATATCCAGTGTATGAGTGTGTAATACCTATGTGATGTCATCATATCCTGTGTATGAGTGTGTAATACCTACATGATGTCATCATATCCAGAGTATGAGTGTGTAATACCTATGTGATGTCATTATATCCTGTGTATGAGTGTGTGTAATATGTACCTACGTGATGTCATCATATCCAGTGTATGAGTGTGTAATACCTACTTGATGTCATCATATCCAGTGTATGTGTGTAATACCTACGTGATGTCATTATATCCAGTGTATGAGTGTGTAATATCTATGTGATGTCATCATATCCAGTGTATGAGTGTGTAATACCTACGTGATGTCATCATATCCAGTGTATGAGTGTGTAATACCTACGTGATGTCATCATATCCAGTGTATGAGTGTGTAATACCTACATGATGTCATCATATCCAGTGTATGAGTGTGAAATACATATGTGATGTCATTATATCCAGTATATAAGTGTGAAATACCTACAGTGGGTACGGAAAGTATTCAGACCCCTTTAAATTTTTCACTGTTTCATTGCAGCCATTTGGTAAATTCGAAAAAGTTTATTTTTTTTCTCATTAAAGTACACTCTGCACCCCATCTTGACTGAAAAACAACAGAAATGTAGAAGTGTTCTCAAATTTATTAAAAAAGAAAAACTGAAATATCACATGGCCATAAGTATTCAGACCCTTTGCTCAGTGTTGAGTAGATGCATCCTTTTGAGCTAGTACAGCCATGAGTCTTCTTGGGAATGATGCAACAAGTTTTTCACACCTGGATTTGGGGATCCTCTGCCATTCTTCCTTGCAGATCCTCTCCAGTTCCGTCAGGTTGGATGGGGAACGTTGGTGGACAGCCATTTTCAGGTCTCTCCAGAGATGCTCAATTGGGTTTAGATAAGGGCTCTGGCTGGGCCAGTCAAGAATAGTCACAGAGTTGTTCTGAAGCCACTCCTTTGTTATTTCAGCTGTGTGCTGCTTAGGGTCATTGTCTTGTTGAAAGGAGAACCTTCGGCCAAGTCTGAGGTCCAGAGCACTCTGGAAGAGGTTTTCATCCAGGATATCTCTGTACTTTGCCGCATTCATGTTTCCTTCAATTGCAACCAGTCGTCCGGTCCCTGCAGCTGAAAAACACCCCCATAGCATGATGCTGCCACCACCATGTTTCACTGTTGGGATTGTATTGGGTAGGTGATGAGCAGTGCCTGGTTTTCTCCATACATGCCGCTTAGAATTATCACCAAAAAGTTCTATCTTCGTCTCATCAGACCAAGGAATCTTATTTCTCATAGTCTGGGAGTCCTTCATGTGTTTTTGAGCAAACTCTATGCGGGCTTTCATATGTCTTGAACTGAGGAGAGGCTTCCGTCGGGCCACTCTGCCATAAAGGCCCGACTGGTGGAGGGCTGCAGTGATAGTTGATTTTGTTGAACTTTCTCCCATCTCCCTACTGCATCTCTGGAGCTCAGCCACAGTGATCTTGGGGTTCTTCTTTACATTTAAGGATTATGGAGGCGACTGTGCTCTTAGGAACCTTGAGTAATGCAGAGATTCTTTCGTAACGTTAGCCAGATCTGTGCCTTGCCACAATTCTGTCTCTGAGCTCCTTGGGCAGTTCCTTTGAGCTCATTATTCTCATTTGGTCTGACATGCACTGTGAGCCGTGAAGTCTTATATAGACAGGTGTGTGCCTTTCAAAATCAAGTCCTATCAGTTTAATTAAACACAGCTGGACTCCAATGAAGGAGTAGAACCATCTCAAGAAGGATCACAAGGAAATGGACTGCATGTGACTTAAATATGAGTGTCTGAGCAAAGGGTCTGAATACTTATGACCATGTGATATTTCAGTTTTTCTTTTTTAATATATTTTCAAAAATCTCTACATTTCTGTTTTTTTTTCAGTCAAGATGGGGTGCAGAGTGTACTTTAATGAGAAAAAAAAGAACTTTTTAGAATTTACCAAATGGCTGCAATGAAACAAAGAGTGAAAGATTTAAAGGGGTCTGAATACTTTCCATATCCAGTATATGAGTGCGTAATACCTATGTTGCTTGTGTCATTATTTCCAATGTATGAGCGTGTAATACCTATGTGGTGTCATTATATCCAGTGTATGAGCGTGTAATACCTATGTGATGTCATCATCACGTTCTATCCCAAACTCTCATAACCCTTCTAACCTTATACCCATCCGCCCAGCCCCTGCCTCCCCAGTACCTCTAACAGGAGCTCTATGGAAAGCTCGCTCCGTCTGCAACAAACTTTCCTACATTCACGATCTTTTCATCACTAACATGCTTTCCTTCTTCGGCATCACTGAAACCTGGCTCACCCCCTCCGACACGGCCTCTCCTGCTGCACTTTCGTACACCCCCCGCCCCACCGGCAAGCATGGTGGAGGATTAGGTTTCCTTCTATCAGATAATTGCTCCTTCACCCAAATCCCACTGCCACCCTCCGTTACTCTCCCCTCTTTTGAGGTGCACTATGTGCGCATCTACTCCCCCTCCAACTGGCCGTCATTTATCGCCCCCCAGGATCAAACACAACCTTCTTTGACCACTTCACCACCTGGCTACTTCATTTCCTCTCCGTTGACATCCCCACTATCCTCATGGGCGACTTCAACATCCCTATTGACACTTCCCTCTCAGCTGTCTCTAAGCTTCTATCCCTAACTTCCTCCTTCAACCTTACTCAGTGGTCTTCCGCAGCCACCCACAAAGACGGCCACACACTGGACCTCATCTTCACCCGCCTCTGTTCCCTATCTAACCTAACTCACCTCTCTCTCTTTCTGACCACAACCTACTTACATTCTCTATCCTCTCCTCGGCAACAATCCACACTCCACCAACTTGCCCACCATCGCAGAAATCTTAAACACCTTGATCTACACACACTCTCTGAATTCCTTCTCCCTCTTACAGACATTAGTTCCTTACATGATGCAGATGTTGCGGCCACTTTATACAACACCAAAACAGCTACAGCTCTCAATTCGGTCGCCCCCCTCACACATAGCAAAGCTCGCACAATCAACAAGCAACCCTGGCACACCAGCCTAACTAAAGAACTGCGACGGGCCTCCAGGGTTGCTGAGCGTAGATGGAAAAGATCCCACTCCAATCAGCACTTCATCACATTCAAACAGTCCCTCACTACATTCAAGTCCACACTCACTGCAGCAAAACACACATACTTCTCATCTCTCATATCCTCCCTGTCTCACAACCCCAAACAACTATTCAACACCTTCAATTCTCTCCTTCGTCCCCCAGTGCCTTCTCACTCTCCTCTTATTTCAGCCGAAGACTTTGCCTCATTCTTCAAGCAGAAGATTGACACCATCAGACAAAGCTTTTGCCTAAAGTCCCCACAGCCCCTCCCCACACCTACTCAATCCCCCTCCTCCATAACCACCATTACGGAAGATCAACTTTCCTCTTTAATCTCCAAATCACACCTCACTACCTGTGAACTTGACCTAATCCCGTCCCACCTTATCCCCAGCCTTACCACTATCTTCATCCCAACCCTAGCCCACCTTTTCAACCTGTCACTAACAACTAGCATCTTCCCCTCATGCTTCAAACATGCCTTGATCAAACCCATCCTCAAAAAGCCCTTCCTTGACCCATCCTCTCTGACTAGCTATCGCCCCATATCACTTCTCCCCTATCCCTCAAAACTACTGGAACAACACGTCCATTCTGAAATGTCCTCCCACCTCTCCTCCTGCTCCCTCTTGAACCGCCTACAATCTGGTTTAAGACAGCACCATTTTACTGAAACTGCACTGACTAAAGTCACCAACGACCTACTAACCGCCAAATCAAAGCAACACTACTCTGTTCTCCTCATCCTGGACCGGTCATCTGCCTTCGACACAGTGGACCATTCCCTCTTAATCCAGACTCACTCATCTCTCGGCATCACAGACTTTGCCCTATCCTGGATCTCCTCATACCTAACAGACCAGACATTCAGTGTCTCCCACTCACACACCACCTCCTCATCTCAACCCCTAACTGTCGGTGTCCCCCAACGTTCAGTTCTAGGACCCCTACTCTTCTCCATCTACACCTTGGGCCTGGGACAGCTCATAGAGTATCATGGCTTTCATTATAACCTCTATGAGAGATAACACACAGATCTACCTCTCTGGACCAGATATCTCCTCCCTACTAACCAAAATCCCACAATGTCTGTCCGCTATTTCATTCTTCTTCTCTGCTAGATTTCTAAAACTTAACATGGACAAAACAGAATTCATCATCTTTCCGCCATCTCATTCAACCCCCCCCAACTGATCTATCTATCAACGTCAATGGCTGTCCACTCTCCCCAGTCCCTGAAATTCGCTGCCTTGGGGTAACCCTGGGCTCTGAACTCTCCTTCAAACCACATATCCAAGTCCTTTCCACTTCCTGCCGACTCCAACTTAAAAATATCTCCCGGAACCGCACATTCCTCAACCATGAATCTGCAAAAACACTAGTGCACGCCCTCATCATCTCCCACCTCGACTACTGCAACCTCCTGCTCTGTGGCCTCCCTTCCAACACTCTCGCACCTCTCCAATCTATCCTAAACCCTGTGCCCGACTAATCCACCTGTCCCCACACTATTCCCTGGCCTCTCCTCTCTGTCAATCCCATCACTGGCTCCCTATTGCCCAGAGACTCCAGTTCAAAACCCTAACCATGGCATACAAAGCCATTCACAACCTGTCTCCTCCATATATCTCTGACCTAGTCTCCCGGTACATTCCCTCACACAACCTCCGATCCTCACAAGATCTCCTTCTCTAGTCCCCTCTTATCTCCTCCTCCCACAATCGCATATAAGATTTCTCCCGTGCATCCCCCATACTCTGGAACTCTCTACCCCAAAATATCAGGCTCTTACCGACTGTGGAAACCTTCAAAAGGAACCTGAAGACCCACCTCTTCCGACAAGCCTAAAACCTGCATTAACCATCGCTCCACAACCAGCCCTACCCTCACCTAATGTATCTTCACCCATCCCTTGTAGATTGTGAGCCCTCGAGGGCAGGGGCCTCGCTCCTCTTGTACCAGTCACCGTCATGTTTTGTTCAAGATTATTATAATTGTTTTCGCTATGTATACCCTTTTTCACATGTAAAGAGCCATGGAATAAATGGCGCTATAATAATAAAAATAATAATAATCATATCCAGTGTGTAATATCATCATATCCAATTTTATCGGGTTAGTTTTTCTTTAAGAAGCCCTCCTACTCTGCACTCATTACCTGTATT
Organism: Phyllobates terribilis; assembly: GCF_046119375.1. Classification (NCBI taxonomy): domain Eukaryota; kingdom Metazoa; phylum Chordata; class Amphibia; order Anura; family Dendrobatidae; genus Phyllobates; species Phyllobates terribilis. The sequence goes on from NW_027362762.1 coordinate 72,308,399, forward strand.
AATTGCACCTGTTTGAACTCGTTACCTGTATAAAAGACACCTGTCCACACACTCAAACAATCAAACGCCAAGCTCTGCACCATGGCCAAGACCAAAGAGCTGTCTAAGGACACCACGGACAAAATTGTAGATCTGCACAAGGCAGGGATGGGCAACAGGTCAATAGGCAAACAGTTTAGTGAGAAGGAAACAACTGTTGGCGCAATTATTAGAAAGTGGAAGAAACACAAGATGACTGTCAATCTTCCTCGGTCTGGGGCTCCATGCAAAATCTCGCCTCATGGGGTAAGGATGATTCTGAGAAAGGTCAGGAACCAGCCCAGAACTACACACGAGGACCTGGTCAATGACCTGAAGAGAGCTGGAACCAGTGTCAAACATTACCGTTAGTAACACACTATGACTTCATGGAATAAAATCCTGCAGGGCACGCAAGGCGCCCCTGCTCATGCCAGCACATGTCCAGGCCCGTTTGAAGTTCACCAATGACCATCTGGATGATCCAGAGGAGCCATGGGAGCAAGTCATTTGGTCAGATGAGACCAAAATAGTTCTTTTTGGTATCAACTCCACTGGAAGTGTTTTGAGGAAGAAGAAGGATGAGAGCAACCCCAAGTATGCCGTCCCAACCATGAAGCATGGTGGGGGAAATATCATACTATGGGGAGGCTTTTCTGCAAAGGGGACAGGACGACTGACCCATATTGAAGGGAAGGTGGATGGGGTCATGTATTGTGAGATTTTGGCCAACAATGACCCGAAACACACAGCCATGGCAACTAAGGAGTGGCTCTGTAAGAAGCATTTCCAGGTCCTCGAGTGGCTAAGTCAGTCTCCAGACCTGAATCCAATAGAAAATCTTTGGAGGGAGCTGAAACTCAATGTTGTCCATCGACAGCCCCGAAACCTGAAAGATCAGGAGAAGATCTGTATGGAGGAGTGGGCCAAAATCCCTGCTGCAGTGTGTGCAAACCTGGTCAAGAACTACAGGAAACGTCTGACCTCTGTAATTGCAAACAAAGGTTTCTGTACCAAGTATTAATTTCTATTGTATCAAATACTTATTTCATGGCATAAAATGCAAATTAACTATGTGATTTTCTACTTTTTATTTTTAGGTTCTGTCTCTCACAGGTGAAATGTACCTACAATAAAAACTACAGACCTCTCCATTCTTTGTAGGTGGGAAAACTTGCAAAATCGACAGTGTATCAAATACTTATTTTTCCCACTGTATGTGATGTCATCATATCCAGTTTATGAGCGTGTAATACCTATGTGATATCATAATATCCAGTGTATGAGTGAGTAATACCTATGCGATGTCATAATAGCTAGTGCATGTGTGTAATACCTATGTGACATATTATCCTGTGTATGAGTGTGTAATACCTATGGGATTGCATAATATTTTCTGTATGAATGTGTAATACCTATTTAATATATTATTATCCTCTATATCAGTGTTTAATATCTATGTGATGTCACATTATAATGTATAAGAGTAGATATTACATACACAATGTCCTAGTATCCTATGTCTGTGAGTAATATGCAAAGTCACAATATACTATGAATAATTGGGTAACTGCTTTACTTGAAGTAACACAATCCTACAAAGACCTGCAGTTATACAACCCTCTGTGCAAACACTAGATCCGTACGCCAACAAATAACACTGCGCTTAGTCTACAGTCATCATAAAAGAAGAATTTATAATTTATGATCTGCTTGTGGTAAATCTGGAAAAACACAGAATAAAATAGTGGAAAAATGAGAGAATCTGGCCAAGCCTTCTTATTTTTGGAAATGAAGTCTGCAATAAACAGCGGGGTCACAAAGCCACGGTCAGTGTGTAGGTCACCGAGCAGATCATTTATAGAAGAACGGACAGTAACGTCTGCCATGTGATCAATAAACCACGAGAAATGGATGGACCAAACACTTTTTTTCTTCTAGAAAAAAAAAAACAACAGTGTGACCAGCCTCAATGTGAAGCAGGGATTCCTATTGGAGATAGAAATCTGATCAGGAAAATCTGCTGGCTGACATCCAGGCATCTTAAGTATCTCTTCTGACTTTGCTTCTATTTCTTAAAGGCAATGTGTCATCAGAATAAGACCTATTATTTCAATAGGGTTAATAAACATATTTGTTATTCTGGCCCCGATTCATTGTTGCGTTTGCGCCTTTTTTGACTAGTTTTTGGCTTTTTAAGTCCGCTTTTAATGTGTGCCAAATTCATTTTTCAATTCGCGCCACTCCTTGTGCCCTCCTGGAGTTATTTTCTTTTGAAGGCCAGAAATATTTGAGCAAAGTTGCATGTGACATTTGTAAGAGGGTCACTGGTAATGTGCTGGAGGGGAGATATGTTTCACTGAGGTTATCAGCTTCAGTGATATGAACCTGAAAGTTGTCTCCAGCATGTTATGAGCTGAGAGGGGTTAATCGGCCATGACATGGCCAGGTTTACTGTGAACAGCTAAAGAGTTGGGCGGGACGGCTGTTCACCATATCTCCACCCTAGGGAGGAGTCCAGGAGGTAAAAGTGAAGCCTCTGGATTTACTGGTTGTTCTGTGTGCTATGAGGGATAGCTGACCCAAAGAGCTGGGCTCTTGCTTAACCACTTCACTCCCGAGCCTGTTTTCACCTTCATGACCAGGCCAAATTTTACAATTCTGACTAGTGTTACTTTATGAGGTAATAACTCTAGAACACTTCAATGGATCCCACTGATTATGAGATTTTTTTTTCACAACATATTGTACTTCATGGTAGTGGTAAAACTTCTTCGATATGACATTTATTTGTGAAAAAAAACAAAACAGAAATTTGGCGAAAATGTAAAAATGTTGGCAATTTTCAAACTTTTAATTTTTATTCCCTTAAATCAGAGCATTATGTCACACAAAATAGTTAACAAGTAACATTTACCACATGTCTACTTTACATCAGAACTATTTTTTTTTGTTAGTAAGTTATAAAGGTTAAAAGTTGACCAGCAATTTCTAATTTTTCCAACAAAATCTCTTTTTTAGGGACCACATCACATTTGAAGTGATTTTGAGGGGTCTATATGACAGAAAATACCCATAAGTGACACCATTCTAAAAACTCTTCAGGTGCTTCAGGAATTAATATGTGGAATGAAAAAAAATAACATTTAACTTTTTTTCACAAAAAATGTACTTAAGAAAATAGAATAAATTGCACAACAAATTTTTGGGATCCGAGCATGCCGATATCCAAATGTGAAGGAAAACCACTGTTTGTGTGCATGGCAGGGCTCGAAAGGGAAGGATCACCATTTGACTTTTTGAATGTAAAATTTGATGGAATAATTAGCGAACGCCATGTCGAATTTAGTTTGGGTGCACTGCAGGGCTCAGAAAGGAAGGAGTAATGTTTTGGAAGGCAGACTTTGATGGAGTGGTCTGCGGGTATCATGTTGCATTTGGAGAGCCCCTTATGTGCCTAAACAGTGGAAAACCCCTACAAGTGACCCCATTTTGGAAACTAGACCCCTCAAGGAATTTATCTAGAATTGTGGTGAGCCCCTTGAATCCACAAGTGCTTCACAGAATTTTACAATATGGATCTGTAAAAATGAAAAATATATATTTTTTTCCCACAAAAATGTTGTTTTAGCCCCAAATTTTTTCATTTTCACAAGGATAGCAGGAAAAAATGGACCCCAAAATTTGTTGTGCAATTTCTCCTGAGTAAGCGAATACCCCATATGTGGTTGAAAACTACTTTTGAGGCACAGTGCAAAGCTCAGAAGGGAAGAAGCACCATATTGGAGTTCAGATTTTGCTGGACTGGTTTGATGGTGCCATGTCACATTGGCAGAGCCCCTGAAGTGCCCAAACAGCAGACCCCCCCCCCCATAAGAGACCACATTTTACAAACTACACCTTTCAATTAATTCATCTAGGCGTGCAGTGATCATATTGACACCACAGGTGGGTCACAGAATTTTATACCATTGGGCAGTGAAGAAAAAAATAATTACATTCTGACCACCAAAATTTTGTTTTAGCCCCAGATTTTACATTTTCACACTGGGAAATGGGTAGATATGGCACCAAAAATTTGTCTCACAATTTCTGCTGAATGTAGACATACCCCTTATGTGGCTGCGCAGTACTGCTCAGCCATAAGGCTAGACTCGGGAGGGACGGAGTGCTATTTGCCCCATGGAGAGCAGATTTTCCCAGAATAGTATGCAGACTCCATATACACATATATATCTACAGGTGTAGTGACGATTTTGACTCCGTGAGTCTTTTCCAGAAACAAGCAGCAGTGGATGTTGAGGAATGAAAATTACAAACTGCTGTTGTAGTGACCAGTACGCTGCGCCCAGCTCATGCTTCTGCAGACACGCATCGGTAAATTAGGCGGGCTTTCATCGCTACAGAAATGCCAAACATGTGGATACTAACTGCAGTTTAGGCACACTGGAGCTCAGAAGGGAGGGAGACATTTGTATTTGGGAGCCATTTAGTTTTTCCAGAGCCTTTGTGCTACCAGTAACGTGGAAGCCCCTATTATTTCCAATAACAGATGATGGACCCGAGTGGGGGCTTTCTTTCATTGCGGATGGAATTGAAGTTATTCTTTCCTTGGGGGTGTCGTCTGAATCACATATTTGAAAGATTTACACTCAGCGTAGAGAGCAGGAAAAATTTGAGTCAAGCCTTACTGCAATCTTTAGGAGGTAGAATGACAAATCAACAGCAGGTGAAGAATAGGTTTTATTTATTTTTTTACGCTGTTCCTCGTGCAGCATAAGTGATTAGATGACTTTATTCTTCGGGTTGGTGCGACTACAGCGATACCAGATTTATATTGGGTTTTTATGTTTGGCTGCTGTCACATACTAAAAAATGATTTTTATTGAAAAAACTAGTTTTTGCATTGCATATTTTGAGAGCTAGAATTTTTTCATATGCTTCCAACAGAGTCATGTGAGGACATCTTTTTTGCACATTACATTTTTTTATTGCTTTCTATTCCAATTTTTAGGAGGAAAAATGAACAAAAACCAGCAATTCAGAATTTTTAATTTTTTTTTAATGCCGTTCCACGTGTAGTAAAATTGATAAGGCGGCTTTATTCTTCGGGTACAATTACAGTGATACCACATTTAGGTCTCTTTTTATGTTATGGTGCTTTTACACAATAAAAATTATTTTATATAAAAAAATATATATATATTTTTGCATCGCTTTATTCTGAGAGCTATACATTTTTTATTTTTCTGCCGATGGAGCAGTATGGCAGCTTGATTTTTGCGGGACAATATGACATTTTCAGCGGTACCATATTTACTTACATTCGTCTTTTTGATCGTGTTTTATTCTACTTTTTGTTCAACGGTATGATGATAAAGAATAGTTTTGGGTTTCATTTTTTGATTATTTTTGCAATGTTCACTGAAGGGGTTAACTAGTGTGCCAGTTTTATAGGTCGGGTCGTTCCGGACGTAGCGATAAGAAATGTGTACTTTTTTTTTATTTTTTATAAAAATATTTATTTATGGGTACAATATATTTTTATTACTATTTTGTGATTTTTTCCAATTTTTTTTTTACTTTTTTACTTTGTCCCTTTATGTGACTTTCACTTTTTTCAGCCTGATCGATTATAAAGCATAGGAATGCAGGAGCATTGCTATGCTGTACAAACTGTCAGTGCTACACTGACAAACTTGCTTCATCATGCTTTGAGCATGGTGTAGCACGTTTGCTAGCTCTGGTTACCTGGATGTTGTCATGACGACATAGGGTCATTATGGCAACGATCGGGCCCCTGTGATGATGTCGAGGGGGCGCCGATCCAAGGGCAGAGGGGCTTCCTCCCTCTGCCTGTTCGCTAAATGCTACGATCGTTATCAGGCAACACTCCTGCAACTGAGTGCTGGGTGTCAGTTGTCAGAATCATAACTACATTGTTAAGCAGCCAAGTGAGCCCATCTATCACAGTTGATACTTCTAATGCGGGCAGGAATCACGGAGGACGGGTGATTGACCTCAGGAAGCTATATGTCCTGGTTCAAGGTAGCTGTTGAAGTACAAGCATGGTCTGAAGCCATGGAGGACCTAAACAAGCAGTTGGTTCAGTCTAACATCCAGCAGCAGGAAATGAATAAACTATTGTTGCAGCAGTTCCAGCAACAGCAGTAGCAGCAACAGGAGGTGCTTACGCGGCAGATAGAACTCCTGGCAGGCGCTGTCTGTGACAAGGTGACCACCCCACCCCCAAGTCCCGATGATGACTCCCACATCTGGAAGGCGTTAAGATGTGCCATGCAAAAGATGACCCAGGAGGACGATGTCAAGGTATTTTTGGCAGTATTCAAAAGGGTCGCGGAGCAGGAGAACCTGCCACCGGAGCAGTTGGCAGAGGTGTTGGCATCCTATCTAACTGGCGAGCCCCAAAAGGCCTATTAAGACCTGACCTTACAGGACACAAAGGAGTATGCCAATTTAAAGACAGAAATAGTGGAGCACTTGGGAGTAACTGTCAGGGCACAACAAGTTCACCACTGGGCGTATTTTGGCGACAAACCCCCTGTGACAACCCAGCTTTTCTTCTTAATTATGCCAGACATACATTGCATAGGCCAGGAACCATACACCTTTATTGTTATGTTGACTTTTGAGATTTTGTTCTCCTTTGGTTGCTCAACACAGACTATTGTTCGTATAAACCTGAATGTTGATCACTTGAGGAGATATTGGTAATTGATGAATGGCTGCTATTCACATCTTAAATCAGCTCTTACTAGCTCGTCTGCCAGTTTTGCAATATTCAGGGACTCTGAACAATGGATGTTTGCTAGATATGCTAAATACCATTGAAGGGTGTTAGCATAACTCTAACTTGCACCATCTTGTGTCTTGGCTGGGACTGTACTATATGTTTATTGTCTGTTTGGTGGTTCAATAAAGTATTGCCACACTGTTTTACCATCAGCCTGTGTTGTCTGCGTAGTATTACATCCACGGGAAACCCCGTGTCTCCACACCCCCCCTGCTCCCAAATATTTAACTTGCTAAATCTTGTCCAGAAGTGATTGCAGAGGGAGTCTTCCACCCCAGCCCAGATGGTCAAGAGCGTGGTAATGGATAGATTTATTCACGCCCTTCCTAGACCAGTGCAGACCTGGATTGCCGAGGGAGACTACTAGACCTGGTTGGTCTAGTGGAAAGGTACCAGGTGGTCGATAAGTTATTAGTCAAGCCAGGTGTCATCGCATCCCTGTACTGGGGTACCCAGAAGGAGACAGATTCTCAAAAGAGGGGTTCTAGAGCTACAAATTGGGGTATCCAAGGCCCCAAGAGCCCACTGAGGGGTTGCCAAAAGCCACAGTTAAGGACTTCATTTGTTGGATGTATCAGGGTCCTGGGCAAGCAGGCATTCGGTGTCCCATGTCCGCTGAACAGATGGACTGCAGCCTAGAACGGCACGGTTCGTGTTATGCCTATCCGGCCTGCAGTGTGGACTGTCAGTCTGGGAGGGGAACGCAGGTATGTCCCGTGACAATAAATGGAGTACCAGCATGGGGACCCTTGGATACGGGGAGCGCCTAGTGACCCCTGTAAGTGCTACACTCCCTCACCAGATGATCCCCAGAAGGAATGTAGGCGTTCACTGTATTCACAAGGATGCTAAGGACTACCCTGTCGCTCGTGAGACCATAGAAACGAACTGTGGCACTGAGTCACATGAGGTCGGAGTGGTCAAGGAGCTGATACACCCGGTTATAATAGGGCAGGACTTCCCCTTTTCGCCATAAATTCCAGAATATGGTAAGGTGCCAAGTGAAGCAGAACAGGAGCTGGTTCGCCCTTAAAAAAAAACCCCATCGTAGTAGGAGACAGATGGGTTTCCCCTGTTTGTGCTAGCGGGTGATAAGGATGAAACAGTGATCCTTGAGGCAGACATCCCTGAGTTGGGGGCTGGGAGCAAGCTTTAGGTTTTTCTATTTTTCCCTTACATTGTTTTTTGTTATAAATTATTGTTTCTCATTTGCTCTTTTGTATTTAACACAAAAAAAAACTGTTTCACTTGATTTATTTTTTTCCCTGAGATATTCCACATTATGTACTTAAACTTCATGGGTGCCAATAACGACGAGCAGGACTGTATACATATTAAAATATCTGAAACGTTGCAATTTTTACACTAGATTTTTCAGCAGCCACATGGACATACTGTAAGTAGCAATAGTCTGACTCACATTCTATTCGGTTGCATTCAAGTATTTAAAAGGAATTAGTCACAAGGTTTTTGCTGTTTAATCTGACAGAAGCATGATGTAGGGGCAGAGACTCTGATTCCAGTGATGTGTCACTTAGTTTACTGAGTGAAGCAGTTGTGATACAATCACAGTTTTCTCTGATGCAGATCTAGCAGAGCTCAGAATGCTGATCTCTGTATGCTAAGCTCTGTATAACCCCGCCCACACCATTGATTGGCAGCTTTCTGTGTACACTGTATATTGACAGAAAGCTGCTAATCAGCGCGAGGTGTGTTGTTGGACTAGGAGGCAAGAGACACCTAATCCTGGAATCCCGGAGTGATAATCTCCTGCTGATAAAACAGCAACACACAGCCTAGTAAGTGAAACATCGCTGGAATCACGATCTCTGTCCCTACCTAATGCTACTTCCAGATTACATATCAGAAACCTGGTTACAGACTCCTTTTTATGAGCATACCAAAAAAATCTTTCTTAAAACAAAACATAAACATTAATCTTGCAATTTTCAAACTGGCTACTTGGGCTTTTTCAATCTCATACTTTCTGCCTTTTCAGGAAGAGTTTCCAGCAGGCTCGTTATCATCAGAGGCAGGATTACAATGACAGGCAATACCTCTATACACAGCTGATAATACAGGATCCATCAATTACAATACGTGATGCCAGCTGCCTTTGCTTCCCCTCTCTCCATGATCACCTTTGCACATCCTCATTAGATGCTTCAATGCAAAATATAGTGTCAGGTTCTGACCACTGAGGCTCATGTGTGTGTCATTTTCAGAAACAACAAGAAATTAGAGTCGAAAAAAGCCCCAGTGGCCGATGCGAAGTTTGCAAGATCTCGATTTTTAATCTTTAATATAGTTTGTGATATGTTAAAGTAAAAAAAAAAAACTAATTGTCAAATTTGTCACCATGTATATAAAATCCAAAATAACTTCCTGATATGCACAATCTATACTCTGACCGTGATATGATGGTCAGTGACTACAATAGGAATATGTGGCATTATGTATATCAGGTTACTCTGTCTCCAGACACGGTACGCTGGACTATTCTGCAGGGTACAAATGTCATCAGCATAATGAGATTTCTATTGGAGACAACATGTTCTGTGACTGCCGTATCGGTAAAATGTTTCCATGCAATTGTGGTAATAGCGCAGCATTAGCTCTCAGCATTGTGGACAAGTTTCCATTAGAGAAATGGTAATATAAATGTAGGAAGCCGTCTCTCCTGACTATTACACTGAAAGGAAGGATTTCATGGTAAAATGATTAAAAAACACATAAACTAAGGTCTATTATTTGGGAACAAAGGGGTCTCTAAGGTCTTTGACATAATTGCTTCATCTCAAATTACATAAGCACATTTTTTGGGGGTGGATCATGGTCATCTATGTATATATGGACTCACATATATATACAGTCATGGCCGAAAGTATTGACACCCTTGAAATTGTTGGTATTGCTCAACAATTTTGGTTCTCAAGTCCTCAGACAGTTCTCTTCTCCTCTTTCTGTTCTCCATGCTCAATGTGGCACACACAGACCCACAATGCAAAGATTGAGACAACTTCTCCCCTTTTTATCTGGTTTCAGGTGTGATTTTCATATTGCCCACACCTGTTACTTGCCACAGGTGAGCTTGAATAAGCATCACATGCTTGAAACAAAGTTGTTTACCCACAATTTTGGAAAAGTGACAGCAATTTTGGGGGTTTTGTGTGAAAATATGTCCAATTTGCCTTTTTTTCTCCTTTTTTTTTTTTTTGAGTTGTTCCAATACACACAAAGGAAATAAACATGTGTATAACAAAACATGTGTAATTGCATTAATTTTCTGGGAGAAAAACTTCATTTTCTGGAACAGTTTCAAGGAAGCTAACACTTTCGGCCATAACTGTAGCTATACACATAATAAAACATGTACGGTAAATGTTTACAAGTATATACTGATGTGCATGGTGACAGTCTACGTACACTGCTGCGGAATATTTTGGTGCCATATATACACCAAGAAATTTAGTTAATCACTACTTGGCAAAGTGCGGTCTGCGGGCCACATCCGGCTGTGTTGATTTTCCTTATTACTTTCTGTGGCCACATGGCTATGTTTGAACATTTCTAAAATTGTCGTTTCAACAAACTTTACAAGAATTGGGAAAAAAACAAGCGGATGTGAGAAACTTTGGCAGATACCGTATCTTAGAGAAATCTGCTTCTTTCTCTACTTATGAGGCACAACGCAGTGTGATAACACAATATGCCGCTAGCCGAGTAATGCCGTGTACATCTGCGACTGATCGTAGCCTTGGGGGCACTTGATTGCAATCTCTTTGTCAAAGACGGTACAAAAGACAGACTAAATAAAGCAACTTTTATACATTATGTCTCTTTGATATTTCTGGCTTGTGTTTTTGCTTTGTTTTATGCTTTCTTTCAAGTGTGTTTCCAATCTGATTGTAGGGACATATATAGAACTTTAATAAATGACAGTAAGATCAGCAGAAAACATCCTCCTCGTCTCACTGCCCCTATCTTCCGGGATAATCTCCTCGTAATAAGCTTTGTTAATTGAATTGTTTGTGGAACAGCAGAAAAACCTTTTAAATTTTGCAGGAAGAGAATGACGGTAACGACCTTCAGCGCAGCAGTGCGCCTCCCCGGGGCAGCGAGCTTCACCCTTCCCTTTAAGGGATTTCATCGCTTTGTAACAATCCTGTTAATTAAAAGCTGCATTGTAAGAAACTCGCAGGGCTATTTCCTTACAATGGGAGTAAATTTGTTTTCTAGCGTTATGCTATGCTATACTATGCTAATTAGCTCATTCTTTAGAGAATGTACACCGAGAATTTTTCGGTTCTTTGTAACACTGTACATTCTAAAACTCATTAAAAGTACAAGGAAATAAAATCAGCTGAGAAATAGAAAGATATATGGAAACAGCCCCATGTGCCTAACAACACTGAGATCAGGATGTTAAAGGGGCACTACATGTAAATCGGGCCCGGCTCCAGGTGTATGAAAGGTCCCAGTAGGCCCCTCTTAGCTTACGATTTTTCCGCTTGGTCTTCCGAGATGTACAATAAAAAATTATATTGTGGTACCGTGTTAGCCAGAAAAATCGATGTAAATACTTTTATGCCCAAAAATGACAAAAGTATTGTAGGAGTGATACCTTTATTGGCTAACCAGAAGAATTATGTTTGCTAGCTTTCAGAGCACAGAGAATCCTTCTTCAGGCATTTTTACAGGTTTTTGTAAACAGCCTGAAGAAGGAGCCTCTGTGCTCTGAAAGCTAGCAAACATAATTCTTCTGGTTAGCCAATAAAGGTATCACTCCTACAATACTTTTGTCATTTTTGGGCATAAAAGTATTTACATCTACCAAGAGCTATATTTTTTTTTAATCTTTGGTCGCTATGAGCTATAGTTTTTATTGGTACCATTTGTACGACTTTTTGATCTCTTTTAGTTCTATATTTTTCGGGAGACAAAGTTCTGCCATTTCGATTTTCTTTTTTTACGTTCACCATGTAAGATAAATATTACCCCACAGGATGGGTTTCATCGGTGTACAAACATGGCAGACACGTGGGCCTTCACTAGGCTGCCGCCTGCCATGACAACTCCATCAGCACCCCATTTCCAATGTCTTAAATGCCGCTCTCACAAATGACAATGCCAACTTAGGGGCTAGACGGAGGGCGGCAGCCAACAACATCTAAAGGATTAAAATTGGAGCAAGCTCTGATCGCGGCAGTTAGACTTTTGTGCCGGCTGTACAACACATCTGACACCCGTGCTATATGGAACAGGGTCAGCTACTGAGCCTGCTTCATACATGCAGTGTGCACAGGGGTCAATGGGTTCCTGGATGTAGTGAGCCCTGGCACTTGCCTGGGTTCACTCATCTAAATAAACTGACACAGAAAGGCAACTGAGCTTGGCAGGCCAGATATTTAACCCCTTAACGCTCCATGACAGACCAATCTGTCATGGAGAGGGTCAGGGTGTGTGGAGCGGGCTTAGATGCTGAGCCTACTCCACACTCGGAAGAGGTTGGCTATATTACACAGCCGCTAACAGCAGCGGCCGGAGTTGATTGCCGATCGCTGCTGTTAACCATTTAGATTCCGCTGTCAATCTGTGACAACAGTATTTAAACAAAGTGGTCACCAGTGCAAGCGCAGATTGGCGTCCCACGATGCCCATTGCTGCTATCGTGGTACTTGTGTGAAGCCCAGCCATAGGCTGAGCTTCAGAGGAGACTGTAATCTACAGTATATGCTGCAATACACTTGTATTGCAATATTTACTATAAGCAATTGAACAATCTCAGGTTTCAGTCCCCTGAGGGGGCTAAAAAAATTCAGTACAAAAGCAAACGTTTTAAAAATATATAAAAAAAATATAAAAATTAAAAAACACATCTCTTTTCTTGTTAAAAATAAAAAAAATTGAAAAACAAACCTATTTGATAAAATGGCCACTGACACATATTTCAAGCTTCAATCCTTTCTAGACACGTATCAGGACGGTCTGAAGCCTGAAGAAACGCCACTCGAGACATGTGTCTCAACTGCCAGAGGAGCAGCATCTGGAACAACCATAAGTGATCTACTCACTCAGCTGCAGAGCAGGGCTGTATCAAGAGAAAAAGAAACTTGTGTGGCTGACAAAGTGCAAATGGTTATTTTTCGCTTGCTACACTCCTCCTCCCTGCTCATTTCTAATAATGTTCGAAATGAGTCTTATAGCTTTACAGCAGGGCATAGAAACTGTCTGAGCACAAAGGAGGACTGTAGCAAGAGAAAAATAACCCTTTGTGTTCTGTAGAATTTTTTTTCTCCAGTCAAAGCCTTGCTCCGTGATTGAGAGCAGAGCAGGTATGTTTGTTCATGATGCTGCTCCTCACCCTAAGGCCGGAGTCACACTGCTGTATAAAACATCGCATAGCACTCGGACCAGTGTTATTCTATGGGGCAGCTCACATCTGCGATTATTTTCTCATGCCGATTATTTTCTCATGCTGAGACTTGCAATGGAGGAGATGGAGAAATTACTTTGTCCATCTCCTCCGCACCTGTGCTGTGATTCTCTCATGCGAGTAGATCGGTGCACAATAGCATGACACTCGGCTCAAGCTTGCAGCAGAGCTGGAACCGAGGGTCATTAGCATATCGCATCCGATAGTCTGTTTCCAGCCTAACAGATGAGACCGATGTCTCGAGCAGTGTTTCTTCAGACTTCAACCTGTCCTGACACTTGACTAGGATGGGTTGCAGCTTGAAATATGTGACGACAACCATTTCCGAAAAGAGTGCAGCGGCCACTGATTGGCTGCAGGGATCCCCGGGAGAGCCAGTGCCAACACCACTGGAACGGCAATGAGAAGAAAAATTGGAAAGAGAATTATGTTTTTTTGGCCGCTGCAACATTGCAATAAAATGTAATAAGAGGCGATCAAAACATTGTATCTACCCCCAAAATAATATCAGTAAAAAGGACAGCTCAGGGCGCAAAAAAATAAGCCTTCACACAGCCCCAGATCCCAAAAAATTGAAAGAGTTATGGGACTCGGAAAATGGTGACACAAGTAAAGGTTATTTTACAATTATTTTGACACCACTTTAATAAAAAAAACAACCCAAACTATAAATGTTTGATATCAACGCACTCGTACTGATCTGAAGAATCATATTGCTGTGTCAGTTTTCCCATATAATAAATATGGTAAACAAAAAACCCAAAAAACAATTGTGGAATTGAACTTTTATTTTGCAATTTCGCCACACTTGGAATTTTTTTTCTACTTTCCAGTACAATCACTTGATAAAATTAATGGTTTCATTTAAAAGTACTACTCTTCCCGCAAAAAAACAAGCTCTCATACGGTTATGGGGATGAAAAAACAAAACAAAAAGTTATGGCTCTTGGAAGAAGGGGAAGGAAAAAACAAAAATGAAAGAATGAAAAATAGTCCCGTCTGGAAGGGGTTAAAGGATGTATGGGACCCTCCAGACCCAGTAGCAGTTAACCATAAACATGGCAAGAGCATAAGCAGCTTACGGCCCATAAAAATACACGTCGGTACTAAACTAAAAGTTCACGTAAAGGGAGTTCTTTAGTTCTTACAGTTATCATACGGCCTGGAAGCACCTTTTACACTGGAAAGAAAACCTTACAAGAAATACATAAATAACCCTTCTTTCCGGTATGGTAGTAATGCAGACAGCACACTTGAGTAGTAGTTTTTGTAGGAGACAAAAGCCGCGAGCTAATGTAATGGATTATTGTACCCAACAATGCAATTAACCATCTGTTCGGATAAATGTGCTCGCTCTTTACCGGCTAGCACTGATGAACAAGGTGCATTTTCATAATGAACAACATGCAATTTTCTGTAAAAAACTGAAATGTTGGAAGGATGAGGATCTTTTGAGGACATAGCACTTTCCCTCGCACAAGTCTATATGCAGTATATTCGTGTCTCATAGTCCCTCTGAGAGAACAATAAACCTAAAAATCACTCACACCTCGTTGGGATCGGATGTGTGCCTAATGATGGTCTCGAATGTTGTGGGTTCACAGCAACAGCTTCCAAAAGCAAATGCCACACCTGGAATCAGCTCCAGACCTCTTACATGCTTAATTGATGATGGATTAATGAGTGAATATCCCATGAAAGAGCTTTTCAGATGATTGTCCAATTACTCTTGGTCCCTTTAAAAAGAGGCTGTTACATAATAAAGAGCTGTAATTCCTAAACCCTTACTCCAATTAAGATTTGGATTCCCTCAAATTAAAGTTGAGGATCTGCACTTTAAGACCATATTGATTGTATAACTGTATTTAGTTTTCTTCAATTTCCATGAAGGGATCTAATTTCCCATGACACAAATTCAACATAGAAACATGTCCTGGCATTTTCAGAAAAGCCTTATCGCGGCTACCAGGTACACATGAATTGGCCAATTTATGCGCTAAGATTTCTCATTTATTTCTATTTTCTACAGCAGTAATGTTATTCATACTTCATATATTTCATGTTCGCATACTTAGCGTTACAGAGTGCTACTTTGTTTGTTAGTTGTATATGGAGATGGCTGCTCCTAGTAAGCACCTGTTCACGCCTATTTCTTATTTTGGAAGTGCCGTTCAGTTTTTTCTGTTTCTATGTATAAGCTTTGACTGAGCACTCCGCCTCTATGCCACCGGTGATTTTAATTACAGCAGGATCTTCTTATCCCACACATAAGCAGACGGATGTCTCTTAGAGAGGAATTCACATTGATAGGGTCCTGGTATTTTGAGAAACGCCTTATCGCGGCTACCAGGTACACATGAATTGGCCAATTTATGCGCTAAGATTTCTCATTTATTTCTATTTTCTACAGCAGTAATGCTATTCATACTTCATATATTTCATCTTTGCATACTTAGCGTTACAGAGTGCTACTTTGTTTGATAGGTAGACAAATTCAATATAATAACATGACATGTGCAACAGCCTCTTGTTGGCCCCACACAAACACATATAGCATAGACATCTCCAGTCAGAATAGCAGGTTCTTTGCTTAAAAAAAAAAAAAAGCTATACATCTTGCGCCGTGAGCAAAGGATAAAAAAATTGACATATCTATACCCAAACAATAAAGATGGCATAGTCACCTCTGCATTCTGCTACCCCCTCCAACAGCACTGCTCAGATGGTCTCTGTTGTGCTAGAAGGGTGACATCACCAACCACTAGTGACCATTGCAGCCATTGATTGGCTGCAGGATCAGGAGACCTGACCCTGCAGCCAATCAGCAGCCACAGCAGTCAGTAACTTCACTGCTCCTGATTAGTCAGAGACCATCTACGCGGAATTCAGTGGTGAGTATGCTGCTGTCTTATTGTTTTAATCCTAAGGCTGTCCATAGGCAAATTTAACTGTTGAGAAAAGAACCCCTTTAAGTACTCACTATGTGTTTTGCATGACTAAGTTTCTAAAGGACCCTTTAAAAAATTAACAAAACAATGTCATCTTAAATTCAGGCTCAAATCACTGCATTTATTGTTAAAGTGAATCCCAGAGCCAAATTAATAATTGTGTCATGCCTCTTATCCACAAAACCTTAAAGGGAATGTCAATGATGAACTCTATTTATTTCTCGCCTGCCTGCAGCGAACACTGGAGGTGGTAAAACAAAATCCGGTAAACTTCCCCAACTGATGGCTACAGACAAAATATCTAGGCACCCCAGGTTGAGCAGAGATAATTACAGGCTATACAGAATTATTTCAGACTAAATATATATATTGGATATAAAATGAAATAACTGAGACGCAATTGATGTGGAGACTTTCTGGTTAAATTAAAGGGGTTAAACAAAAATATCCTGTGAAACATTTAGGAATTACAGCCATTTTTCTACAAAGCCGCCTCATATCAGGGGCTCAAAAGTAATCGGACAAATTAACTTTACCAGAAATAAAACGTCCATTTTAATACTTTGTAGAGAATCCTTTGCAGGCAATGACTGCCTGAAGTCTGGAAGCCATAGACGTCACTGAACTCTGGGTTTCCTCCTTTGTGATGCTTTCCAGGACTTAATTGCAGCCGATTTCAGTTGTTTCTTGTTTCTGGGTTTTTCTGCCTTAAGTTTTGTCTTAGTCATGTGAAATGCAGCTCGATGGGGTTGTGATCTGGTGATTTACGTGGCCATTGCAGAATATTCCACTTCTTTGCATTGAAAAACTCCTGGGTCGCACTGTTTTGGGTCATTGTCCATCTGTCCTGTGAAGCGCTTTTCAATCACCCTTGCTGCATTTGGCTGACTCTGAGCAGAAAGTATCGCCCAGTACACTTCAGAACTCATCCGGCTGCTTCTGTCTTCAGTTACATCATCAATAAGCACTAATGCCGAGGGCCATTGGAAGCCATGCATACCCATACCATCACACCACCTCCAGCATGTGTTGCAGAAGATGTGATGTGCTTTAGATAATGAGACGTTCCAAGCCTTCTCCATACTTTCTTCTTCTTGATCTTAGCTTAATGTGTCCAAAGAATGCTTTTCTAGAACTGGGCGGCTTCTTTAGATGTTTTTTGGCAAAGTCTAATCTGGCCTTTCTATTTTTAGGGCTGATTAATGGTTTGCACCTTGTGGAGAACCCTCTGTATTTGCTCTCACGAAGTCTTCTCTTTTTGGTAGACTTAGATACTGAAACACCTACTGAAACACCTACTTTCTGGAGAGTTTTCTACCCTTGGGTGGATGTTATGAAGGGGGTTTTCTTCACCATGAGAAGGATTCTGCCTAATTATGGTCTTGCAAGTTGTGGGTTCACAGCAACAGCTTCCAAATGCAAATGCCACACCTAGAATCAGCTCCAAATCTTTTACCGGCTTAATTGATGATGGATTAATGAGGGATCCGTCCATGCAGCTCATTAAAAAGCTTTTGAAATAATTGTCCAATTACTTTTGGTCCATTCAAAAAGAGGCTATTATACATTAAAGATGTGTAATTCCCAAATCCTAACTCCATTTAAGATATGGATACCCTCAAATTAAAGCTGAGAGTCTGCACTTTAAGCCCATATTGATTATATAACTTTATCTTAAATATGTTTTAGTAAACTGCTAAAATGCCCAAATTTGCGTCACTGTTCAAATATTTCTGAACCTAACTGTATACGGTGTTCAATGAGTCCAGTGCACTGTCATGAAAAGTATTACCGTAATTGCATTGAATATAATGTATAGATTCATGTCCTCTATTACCTGTATAGCCAACGCTCTGGATACGAGTCCTCGGAGATACTGGAGAGGGTCTTCTGGGCCTTCCCATTTGATTTGCCAGGCAAGAGGACACTGTAAAAATTAATGTGAAAACATCAGTAGACCCTAAAAAAGGAACATCGAGAAGAAACTATCCAAAAACTCACAAGCTCAATGCATGCAAGAATTGTGAAGGTGATATCAAAGAAGGGGTCCTATGTTAATATGTAACTTGGTCTGTTAAGATGTTTTTGATTGAAAAAGCTTTTGACTTCAGTAAATGTAACCTCTTAATGCTGCAAATTCAACAAAAGACCATTTTCAGTTCTTTACAACCTATAAAATGTTTGGAAACTCTGTTGTGCAGAAGAATTTGGTGCATTTTGATTTTTTTTTAGTTCTGAAAAAAATATAATTGGCAGGTTTGTCCAATAAAATATGATTTATCCTTTAACGGTTGATGATTTGATTATAATGACTCATTTGCATCGACCATTAAGGAAAGTCAGAGAAAAATAGCATTCGCATAATAATTTGGAACACGGTGTATGTGCTATAAAAGTGTATGGAAAGCAGTTTGTAAACTTTCTGAAGACTAACTAAATTAAAATATATTTTATACATCATAACTAGAGATGTATGAACCAGAACTGTAAAGTTTGGGTTTGTACTGGATACTCCGTGCCCGGGACTGAACCACGAATGCGGACTTTACCCTGACGTCCGTTTTAGTGTTCAGAATTCCAAAATTTGGACTAAAGTTCAGTCGAACCCTATGAACCCGAACTTCCACGGGTCCGCTCAGCCCTAGTCATAACCCTTTTTCAGTAGCGTTGATTGGCGGGGGTTGGGGTCTAATGCACTGCATGTGACACTCGGACACTCATGGTCAGAGTCCTTTGATTGCTCAAAAGTAGGGCAGAAGGGCTCAGTGGCGATTTAGGTTGGTACACCTGTACACCACGCTGCTCGCACTTCAGGATAAGCTGTGAACTTCTGCACTTGGTCTAAGCGATCAATTAGGGGGTCTTAAGACTTGGCTCCCGACCAATCAGTACTAAACAGGGCTTATAACAAGCCAAAAAATGTGAAGTTTGATTATTTATAGATAATATTTATAAGAACACCAGATATGCACTCCTGTTACCATTAAATATTTAACCCAAATACTGGTGTACATCTCATCCACATTGAAGCACTTCTCCCGTCAAAGCTTTTATCATCTTAATATATTGCAGTCATCATATTATATAGCACTGTGTACTTACAATTGCTCATTTTGCCTTTCTATCCAGTAATTCTTCTCTTTTCTCTGCTCTATGTAGAAACAGGAAGTCTCTTGTCCCTGCAGAAATCATTCCCCTCTTCAACTCCTGACCCAGCAGCTCTGCTCCCCTTGCCAGGGACTTTTGCAGTGACTTATGACTCATACAGGGAAAATTGACCTCCTGTTTCTACATAGAGCTTAGAAGGATTCACCTAGTCATTTTTTTATCATGTGATGTCATAGACCTACAGTGGTGGCCAAAAGTATTGGCACCCCTGCAATTCTGTCAGATAATACTCAGTTTCTTCCTGAAAATGATTGCAATCACAAATTCTTTGGTCTTATTATCTTCATTTAATTTGCTTGCAAGGAAAAAACACAAAAGAGAATGAAGCAAAAATCAAATCATTGATCATTTCACACAAAACTCCAAAAATGGGCCAGACAAAAGTATTGGCACCCGCAGCCTAATACTTGGTTGCACAACCTTTAGCCAAAATAACTGCGAACAACCGCTTCCGGTAACCATCAATGAGTTTCTTACAATGCTCTGCTGGAATTGTAGACCATTCTTCTTTGGCAAACTGCTCCAGGTCCCTGATATTTGAAGGGTGCCTTCTCCAAACTGCCATTTTGAGATCTCTCCACAGGTGTTCTATGGGATTCAGGTCTGGACTCATTGCTGGCCACCTTAGAAGTCTCCAGTGCTTTCTCTCAAACCATTTTATAGTGCTTTTGGAAGTGTGTTTTGGGTCATTGTCCTGCTGGAAGACCCATGACCTCTGAGGGAGACCCAGCTTTCTCACAATGGGCCCTACATTATGCTGCAAAATTTGTTGGTAGTCTTCAGACTTCATAATGCCATGCACACGGTCAAGCAGTCCAGTGCCAGAGGCAGCAAAGCAACCTCAAAACATCAGGGAACCTCCGCCATGTTTGACTGTAGGGACCGTGTTCTTTTCTTTGAATGCCTCTTTTTTTTTTCCTGTACACTCTATGTTGATGCTTTTTCCCAAAAAGCTCTACTTTTGTCTCATCTGACCAGAGAACATTCTTCCAAAACGTTTTAGGCTTTCTCAGGTAAGTTTTGGCAAACTCCAGCCTGGATTTTTTACTTTTTTATGTCTCGGGGTAAGAAGTGGGGTCTTCCTGGGTATCCTACCATACAGTCCCTTTTCATTCAGACGCCGACGGATAGTACGGGTTGACACTGTTGTACCCTCGGACTGCAGGGCAGCTTGAACTTGTTTGGATGTTAGTCGAGGTTCTTTATCCACCATCCGCACAATCTTGCGTTGAAATCTCTTGTCAATTTTTCTTTTCCGTCCACATCTAGGGAGGTTAGCCACAGTGCCATGGGCTTTAAACTTCTTGATGACACTGTGCACGGAAGACACAGGAACATTCAGGTCTTTGGAGATGGACTTGTAGCCTTGAGATTGCTCATGCTTCCTCACAATTTGGTTTCTCAAGTTCTCAGACAGTTCTTTGATCTTCTTTCTTTTCTCCATGCTCAATGTGGTACACACAAGGACACAGGACAGAGGTTGAGTCAACTTTAATCCATGTTAACTGGCTACAAGTGTGATTTAGTTATTGCCAACACCTGTTAGGTGCCACAGGTAAGTTACAGGTGCTGTTAATTACACGAATTAGAGAAGCATCACATGATTTTTCAAACAGTGCCAATACTTTTGTCCACCCCCTTTTTTAGGTTTGGTGTGGAATTGTATCCAATTTGGCTTTAGGACAATTCTTTTTGTGTTTTTTCATTGAAGACAAATTAAATGAAGATAATAATACCAAAGAATTTGTGATTGCAATCATTTTCAGGAAGAAACTGAGTATTATCTGACAGAATTGCAGGGGTGCCAATACTTTTGGCCACTACTGTAATGGAAAAGAGAAGAATTATCTGGGTAGAAAGGCAAAATGAGAAATTGTAAGTACACAGTGCTATATAATATGGTGATTGCAATATATTAAGAAGATAAAAAAATTTGATGGGAGGAGGGGGGCTTCTTTAAATGATTTTCATGAATGGACAGAACTTGTGTCCTCTCTTCCCATCATCTTGCCAATAGCGAAATGTCCTGAAATTCATTTTGAAGTTGACAGAATTGTGTGAGATTGAAGGGCTTGTAAACAATACGATATATTGGTCCAATAAAAGTCATTGTGATATTTACTGCCTCATTCTTGCTCTTTTACTAGGCTGGCAACAGAAGACGTATATTATATCATCCCAGCTGAGGAGCCTCTCGTTCGCAAACATTTATATTTATTACAAAGAGGCAAATGTATATAGAAAAATAAGATCTGAATGGCTCTTGTAAGCCTGTAATAGTTCTATGAAGTAGGTTTTGCATTTAGATAAGATGCAGAAAGAGTTGCAATAAGATATGATAAATGTGTGAATAGTGCAATACATTACATAGAAACCTCTCCAGATATTAATAACAATGTAGAAACTCCACTCTAAATCAAGGCTTCCCATGATGCATTAAAGGATTGGTCTGAATACCGTTCTTCAGGAGCGCACCCTTCCCCCTGCCTACCAGCTTCCTGATTGCTGGGGGACGGTGTGCTCCTGATCACTGACAGTTGTGACCAGCGGCCTAGTTGAGCTGCTGGTCTGAACTATGCACCCTCCCAAGCTGCACGCAGAGGTAACTTTTCCTATGCAGCATGGAAGAAGTGCAGGGACCCTGGATGCTGGCTGGATTCAGACTTACAGCCACCTTCAGAGCAGCACTCACAAGCACTGTGCTCCTTGCCTAGAAGAACGAACACCTCTGATAAACTTGTAGGGTGTCTGGTAAATTGCAAGGTTGTTGTTCAGACTAACCCTTTAAAAGAGTTGTCTGGCATTAGGCTACAAGTCTGCAGTCACTTTATGTGACTGTAGACTTGTGAATCCTCACATCGAGTGCACTATGTGCTGTGAGGAATCGCCTACACTGGGAGTGGCAGGCGTGTGACCTCAAGTATGTGATTTGCATACATGCAGTCACGTGCTGCCTAGACGTGTGAGGCCTAGCTCAATGCAAGTGTACTGAGCGAAACTGGACACCGTCTAGCCGGAATGTGGCTGGAAGTATCACATGACGGCCGGCTCCCAGCACGGGCATCGGAGAATCCTCACAGCATGCAGTGCACGGGATGTGAGGATTCACAAGTCTGCAGTCACACAAAGTGACTGCAGACTTGTAGCCTAAGGTCGGATAATCCCTTTAAGGAATTATTTGTGTTACTTTCATAACTTTGATATCACTATAGTTCAGATCCTCCACACAGGGCCCTTTGCATACCAAGGGGCTGAATCAAGCTTTGGTGACACTCTTTCTCTTCTTTAAAGCTATAAATAACTTTTTGTTTGAAAATACTTTGCTCCCTGAAACTTTCTGCAACTTTTTTAGCTTAATCTTTCTATCATGCACTTTCAGACCTCCTGGAATGGAGCTTGCAACTTGCAACACTTACGTGTTTAACCTTTCTCATACAAGTGTGTCAATCCCAGTAACACATTCAGGATGTAAGGTCTGTGCATTCGAGGACTAGTGACCACTACTTGTACTAGTTCTCATATATCGCCAGATCTTCAGCACTCTACTGATTTCCACTTCTACAGAGTCAGGCTATCCAGGATATCTTCAATATTTCTCTGAAAGACACAGTCTGAAGACTGTGTGATTTCCATTCCCCCTGCATCGTCTGCCTTTTGTTGTATCCTCTCTCAGATGCACAGCCTATGTAAGTCACCACCTTCACCCAAAACTGCAATGCTTTCCTCTGTATCTGCAGCCTGTGTGATCTGCCCTCCCTGAACACTTAGATGCTTTCCTCTTCCCACACTCTGATTCATGCACAGTCTCTTCACTATTCTTCTACCACAGAAAAAAAATGAAAGCAGAAAGAGCTGACACATTCAGGAGCATAGTCAGCTATAAAAAAGTTTTTCACAGTCAGCAGCAGCAAAATTGTAGGAAATTTTTAATAAATACTAAATAGATAATTGCTTAATTTTGCATTTAGGAAGCACATAACCTTAAGTCCCTATTGACTTAGAGGTGACCGTAACATTTAAGTCAAGGGGACAATCTGTTACTCATACAGAGCTTTATGTATACGGTTCTATTTTTCCGGTGCGCTTTCCATTGACCCCGTACAACCTTGTCAAAGGGAACGTGTGAATATCCAAATACACACAATGATAACAGGCGGGAAGTAAAACAATCAAGTGTCAGAACATATATGCACAGTGTGCAAGATTAGACTGAACGTAGTGTAGATCCATTCAAGGCGTCAGAGAGTGAGCGAAGGAAATTGAGAAAGAGACAAAAGAGAGAGAGTTAGAGGAATAGACAGTGGGGAAAAGAGAGATAAAGAGAGGGGAGAGTGTACGTAAAAGAGGTGGGAAAAGGGGAGGGTGAGAATATTTTTGGACAGATGATGGAAAGCTAGTGAGAAGGAAGATGATAGAAAAAAAAGAGATGTTGGTAGAGGAAGCAATGGGACAAAAAGAGGAGGAAAAAATGAGAAAAGGGCAAAAAATGTTATCAGGGGTTACAAGTGATGAGCAGGAGTGAGAGAGGTTAGAGCTCTTAGTATATTTTACTTTGAAATCTATGGCTTTATACAGTGGCATGTAAAAGTTTGGGCACCCCTGGTCAAAGTTAGTGTTATTGTGAACAGTTAAGCAAGTTGAAGATGAAATGATCTCTAAAAGGCCTGAAGTTAAAGATAACAGATTTCCTTTGTATTTTAGGCAAAAAATATATATTTTTTAATCTTTTACATTTTAAAAATGACGAAAAAGGAAAATGGACCAATGCAAAAGTTTGGGCACCCTGCATGGTTAGTACCTAGTAGCACCCCCTTTTGAAAGTATCACAGCTTGCAAAAGCTTTTTGTAGCAAGACAAGAGTCTTTCAATTCTTGTTTGAGGGATTTTCATTCATTCTTCCTTGGAAAATCCTTCCAGTTCTGTGAGATTCCTGGATCGTCTTGCATGCTCTGCTATTTTGAGGTCTAGCCACAGATTTTCATTGATGTTCAGAAGAGGGGACTGTGAGGGCCATTGTAAAACCTTCAGCTTGCACCTTTTGAGGTCGTCTATTGTGGATTTTGCTGTGTGTTTAGGATTATTATCTATTTGTACAAGCCATCCTCTTTTCAACTTCAGCTTTTTTACAGATGGTGTTATGTTTGCATCAAGAATTTGTAGGAATTTCATTGAATCCATTGTTCCCTCTACCTGTGAAATGTCCCCTGTACCATTGGCTGCAACACAACCCTAAAGCATGATTGATCCACCCCCATGCTTAATAGTTGGCGAGATGTTATTTTCCTGAAATTTGGTGGCCTTTTTTCTCCACACATACCTTTGATCATTGTGGCCAAAGACTTCTATTTTAACCTTTTCGGTTGACAGAACTTGTTTCCAAAATGTATCAGGCTTGTTTAGATGTTCTTTTGCATACTTTTGATGCTGAATTTTATGGTGAGACTGCAGGAGAGGTTTTCTTCTGATGACTCTTCCATGAAGGTCATATTTGTGCAGGTGTCTCTGAACAGTAGAACAATGAACCACAAAGCTAGAGTCTGTTAAATCTTTCTGTAGGTCTTTTGAGGTCAAGCGGGGGTTCTGATTTGCCTCTCTAGCAATCGTACGAACAGCTCTCACTGAAATTTTGCTTGGTCTTCCAGACCTTATCTTGACCTTCACTGTTCCTGTTAACTGCCATTTCTTAAAACACTTTGCTATCTTCTTATAGCCTTCTCCTGTTTTATGGGCCTCCACCATTTTCAGAGTGCTAGGCAGCTGCTTAGAAGAAGCCATGGCTGCTGTTTTTTTGGCACAAGGTTAGAGGAGGCTGGGTTTTTATAAAGCTGGGAAATTTTCATCACCTGGCATTTCCTAACGATGGTAGTGAACAAGCCATAACCCTAACAGACTAATTAAGGTCAGAAACCTTGGTCAAAATTATCAAAGCACACAAATCTCCAAGGGTGCCCAAACTTTTGCATAGGCCCATTTCCCTTATTGTAATTTTTTAAAATGAAAAAAAAAAGACCATCTATATACTTATTTGTCTAAAATACAACTGAAATATGTCATCTTTAACAATATGCCTTTCAGAGATCATTTCATCTTCAACTTGCTTAACTGTTCACAATAACAGTGATTTTGACCAGGGTTGCCCAAACTTTTACATGCCACTGTATACTAGGACAAAAAAAATATATGGTCCTTAGATGACCAACAACACATGACAAATTATACCGTGTCATTATATTTAACCAAAACTTAGGCCAAAATGCAAAAAAAGTGTGAAAAATGGAGTACACACTCTCTGCTTCAGTAATAATTTAGAGTGTAAGTAGGAGCCAGGAGCTGCTAATGAAATGCCATTGATTAATTGTTCATCAACAAGGGTGAGCAGCTATATAAAGGCAGAAGTTTTGACAGTTTGCTCGTCTGGAGCATTCAGGTAAGTGTTAACTCAATGCCAAGGAGGACAGAAATCAGCAAAGATCTTAGAGAGGCAATTGTTGCTGCCCATCAATCTGGGAAACATTATGGGGCAAGTTCCGAAACAATATGTTATCAATCAATCTACAGTCAGAAAAATGAATTACAAGTGGAAAACATTCAAGAGAGTTGACAAACTTTCCAGGAGCAGAAGTCCAAACCAATTCACCCCAATGCTTGGAGAAATAGTAGAACATCCAAGAGCTCAAGCTCAGACTCCAAAGGCCAAAGCATGTCATCAATGTTTCTGATTCTGACCATACAATTAGAAAAAGAATGAACAATTATGGCATTTTGGTAAGGGTGGCCAGGAGATAGACTCTTCTTTCTAAAAAGAACATGCAGAAAAAGTTTGAAAAATTGCATCTGAACAAACCACAAAACCTCTGCAACAATGTCCTTTGGATATATGAAACCAAAGTGAAGCTGTTTAACCATAATACTCAGCTCAAAGTTTGCCAAAAATCAAATCAACAAAAATACCTCATACTAACTCTAAACTATGGTGGTGGAGGGCTGACAATTTTGGCTTGTTTTGCAGCCACAGGACCTGGGCATGTAGCAGTCATTGAGTCGACAATGAATTGCTCCGTATGACAAAGTATTCTAGAGTTAAATTTGTCCATCTATATAAAAACTGAAGCTTAGCCAAAACTGGGTCATGAAACAGGACAGTAAACCCAAGCACACCAGCAAATCTACATCAGAATGGCTGATAAAGAAAAAAAGCAAGGTGTAGTAATGGCCCAGTCAAGGTCCAGACCTCAAGGAAAAAAATTGAGATGCCGTGGTGGTGAGACATTAAAGGGGTTGTCCACTTTTGAGGCAATTTTTTTCCTATTTAAATACATACAATTGAAGCTAAAAATCATTTTTGTAATTGGGTTGCGTTAAAAATGTTGCACCGTTTATCTTCTATAGCCACTGTATTGCTGTGCTATAGAAGGCAAACTGACGGAAAAACAAAAGGACAATGTCAGCTCACCCTCATAGCAATCCGATGCTCGCAACCGGCAGCGCAGCAGAAGTCCAATGGAAAAAAAACTAATGTTCCAGCGTCAGAATAAAGTTTCAAAACTTGTAAATTTATTGTAGAAAAATAAGTAAAAACATCACCATAGGTCACCAACCAAACCAAAATATGTATGACAGCAAACGCGTTTCAGATCATAAGACAAGTCTGAAACGCGTTTGCTGTTAAACATATTCTGGTTTGGTTGGTGACCTATGGTGATGTTTTTACTTATTTTTCTACAATAAATTTACACGTTTTTAAACTTTATACTGAAGCTGGAACATTACTTTCTTCCACAGAAGGTAAACAGTGCAACATTTTTAATACAACTCAATTGCAAAAATGAACGAATGCCCACAAACCTCCATAAACTTATGCAATGCTGAGAAGGGCGTAAATTCCTCCAGAATTATGCCAGAGGCCAAGTAATACAGAACATGATGAACGTTATTGCTGCCTATCAGGGCCGGCTCCAGGTTTTTCTGGGCCCCAGGCGAAAGAGTCTCAGTGGGCCCCTTTAGCACATACCACGATTCATGATGCACAGATACCACAGAGAAATATATATAAATATATATATATATATATATATATATATATATATATATATATATATAGTACAATGCAAAGATTTCACTTCTTACATTACATGACATATCTATTGTAAATTCCACAATAGCTCAGAAACCGGCGAATCGCTCCACACAAAATACTGGCCCCCATATAACGCCCCATATGGAATACTGGCCCCCATATAACGCTCCATACGGAATACTGGCCCCCATATAAGGCCCCATAAAGAATACTGGCCCCCATATAACGCTCCATACGGAATACTGGCCCCCATATAAGGCCCCATACGGAATACTGGCCCCCATATAACGCCCCATACGGAATACTGGCCCCCAAATAAGGCTCCATACGGAATACTTGGCCCCCATATAAGGCTCCAAACAGAATACTGGCCCCCATATAACGCTCCATACGGAATACTGGCCCCCATACGGAATCCTGGCCCCCATATAAGGCCCCATATGGAATACTGGCCCCCATATAAGGCCCCATACAGAATACTGGCCCCCATATAATGCCCCATACGGAATACTGGCCCCCATATAAGGCCCCATACGGAATACTGGCCCCCATATAACGCTCCATACAGGATACTGGTCACCTTATAAAGCTCCATACAGGATACTGGCCCCTATATAACGCTCCAAACAGGATACTGGTCCCCTTATAAAGCTCCATACAGGATACTGGCCCCCATATAACGCTCCATACAGGATACTGGTCCCCTTATAACGCTCCATACAGGATACTGGCCCCCATATAATGCTGCATGCAGGCTGTTACCCCCCACATAATGCCCCATACAGTCTGTCCCCCCCTTATAATGCTCCATGCAGGCTGTTACCCCCCACATAATGCCCCATACAGGCTGTCCCCCCCCTTTATAATGCTCCATGTAGGCTGTTCCCCCCACATAATGCACTATGCAGGCTGCCCCCTCCCCCCTTATAATGCTCCATGCAGGCTGTTCCCCACCTTATAATGCCCCATGCAGGCTGTCACCCCTCCTCTTTATAATGCCCCATGCAGGATGTACCCCCCCTCTTTATAAGGCCCTATGCAGGATGTCACCCCCCTCTTTATAAGGCCCCATGCAGGATGTCACCCCCCTCTCTTTATAATGCCCCCTGCAGGATGTCACCTCCCTCTATTTATAAGGCCTCATGCAGGATGTCACCCCCTCTCTCTATAATGCCCCATGCAGGATGTCACCCCCCCTCTCTTTATAATGCCCCATGCAGGATGTCACCCCCCCTCTCTTTATAATGCCCCATGCAGGATGTCACCCCCCCTCTCTTTATAATGCCCCATGCAGGATGTCACCCCCCTCTCTTTATAATGCCCCATGCAGGATGTCACCCCCCCTCTCTTTATAATGCCCCATGCAGGATGTCACCCCCCTCTCTTTATAATGCCCCATGCAGGATGTCACCCCCCCTCTCTTTATAATGCCCCATGCAGGATGTACCCCCCCTCTTTATAAGGCCCCATGCAGGCTGTCACACCCTCTCTCTATAATGCCCCATGCAGGATGTCACCCCCTCTCTCTATAATGCCCCATGCAGGATGTCACCCCCCCTCTCTTTATAATGCCCCATGCAGGATGTCACCCCCCCTCTCTTTATAATGCCCCATGCAGGATGTCACCCCCACTCTCTTTATAATGCCCCATGCAAGATGTCACCCCCCCCCATATTATGCCCCATGCAGGATGTCACACCCCCCCCCATATTATTCCCCATGCCTCCATACATTAAAAAAAAAAATCAAATACTCACCTCCCTCCGTCTCACCTGCTACCTGCTGCCCGCTGCTCGGGTCCAGACTCCAGCGTTGCCGACGTCGTCCCGCTCTGCGCTCTCTGTGACGGCTCAGGGGAGCGCGCGGTGGAAAGACGTCACCGCGCCCTCTGACCTGAGACGTCACAGGGAGCGCAGAGCAGGAAGACAGCGGATCTGCGGAGGCACGGGGAGAGGTAAGTATCCGGCTGCCCGGGCCCTGAGCAAGCGGCGGAGAAGGGCGGGCGCTGACACCGCTCTCCTCCGCGCATAGCCCAGCGGGGTGCGCGACCGCCAGTGGGCCCCCCTGCCAGCTCAGGGCCCCGGCACTTGCCCGGGTGCTGACCCCGGCCCTGCTGCCTATACTGTACTTATTCTTCACACACTTCTCCATACCTGCCAAATAAATAATACAGTGTCATTTGTCATGTGCAGTTGTTCATTTGAGGTTGTATTTACCAAATTTTAAGACTTTCTAAGGACCCAATTTTTTTTCCCATTATTATTTCCTGATACCCCATCGAATCGAAAAAGGGTGTACTTAGTTGTACCTAATATTATATTCCTTAATAATATCCATCCGTCACATCTCCCTCATTGTGGCCAGTGCAGAACATCACAGATGACACCGGAGTAGCCACTGACATGCAGCATGTCTTTCCCTCCCGGGTGAGCTCCTCTCCCGATCCTTTCCTCCCCACTACATCTGCAATGAGCTGTGACAACCCGTCAAGGTCACAATGTCACACTTCTCACCTCCTTCTCTGATGTGTGATGAATTACAAAGCAAACAGAGATGTACAGTCTGGCAGCTGTCAATGCAATTCTATAGTTCTCAAAAAGAAGAGATCATTATCAGGAAGATTGCAAATGGGAGAAAACAGACGATGTCGCCCTACAAGGAGTGGAGGGAACCTTCCAAGTGCACCAACAGATCCACCATCAACTATCGAATGTCCTGAGCTCACTGAGTATGGTGAAACTCAGGCTGCATCCGCATTACGTGCACCGCTGTATATAAACCCTGCACTTCTACCAGTTCTATCACAACAAGATTAACACTGCACTTTCCCATCTCCCTTGGGACAATTTCATAGAAAACAAGTAAATTACGTTTTTGGAAGTGTTAAAAGTGACACGAGCATTCAAGGAAGCCCCAGAGGAAAGCACAACCGCCACATAGATGATGACAAGCTCTGCACACCACCAATGACCCCAGCGCAACCCGGCAGCCATATATATACAGTTGTGCTCAAAAGTTTACATACTTTTTCTTTTCTTGGCCTTATTTCAGAGAATATGAATGATAACAAAACTTTTTCTCCACTCAGTTATTGGTTGGGTGAAGCCATTTATTGTCAAACTATTGTGTTTTCTCTTTTTAAATCTTAATGACAACCAAAAACATCCAAATGACCCTGATCAAAAGTTCACATACCCCAGTTTTTGATACCGTGTATTGCCCCTTCTAACATCACACGTGGTGTGGGGTGCATGTGACGCGCCCCCTGGGCCGTGTGTGTGGGGGAATACCCGGAGCCGGGTCTCTGTGTAATGCTAGGGGTTGTAGTCTCCGTGGCGGCGACCCGGTCCCGTGGCTCAGGGTGGTCAAACCAGTGGCGGATCTCTTTCTTTGGTTTTGTAATGTTTAAATGTCCGACCATGCCACCCGTGGATTGCGGTCACTGAGAACCGCCGCTGCGGGCAGACCGCTGAGGCTGATGTTGTGTGCGCAGCAGAGGGTAGTATAACTCCCCACGGGAGGAGTATAGGCTCAGGGCAGTGCGTGCAGATGGTGGGGGTGATGGTGCGCGGGAGCAACAGTAATGACTCAGAGTCCAGTGATGCAGTCCAGGGTCTTTACTCACAGTTTTACACTCCAAGCCACTTCTGCAGGTAATGGCTGCCCACGTCGTGCTCTGCTCGCCAGGTGAGGGGCTCTGCCAACTCCCAGGTACCTTTGAAATGCTTTTCAGGACCCCCTTCATGTGTCCTTTCTCTGGCCTGTCGTACCCCACAATTGACCACGTTTCTGTCCAGCTGCCTCGGGCCTTGGCGGGCAAACGTGTCCCTGTGTCCTATATGGTGCCTTCCTAATGGGTGTAGTGAGGGGCCGTACACTTGCAATGCCATGGCCTCCGGTTACTAGCTGAGGGTAGTTGCTCTCCTCCACTAGATTAGGGATCCGGTTCCCTTTCTTGGCCTGACCCCCCTACTCTTGTAGCGGCGGGCGTACGGTGGTGACTGGCCGGTCTGCACCCCTGGGGTCCCTTCACTCCACTCCTGGAGCCTCCTCCGTTCCTCTCCTTTCCTTTCTTCTCCTCCAAGCCCAGGCCTTGTGACTAGGCCTGCCTGCGGAGCAGAGCCCCTGCTCCAGCCTCCTTTCTCTCTGCTCTCTCCCACTTTCTACTCTCTGTCTCTAAGATGGTGCCCACCTTATATACTCCTACTTTACAGTGCACCCTGGATCTACTCTCCCCACCCACACACTACCGGGTTCCCCCTTTCTAGGTGTTCCCTCCCCCCACTCCAGCCAGGGACAGAGACAGTTGTGCTCACTCTTGGGAGCATTGTCGCCCTGTCCCCCGGAAATGTGGTGTAGTGCATGTGGGTGTTAGGCTAGGGTCCTGAGCCACACTCCATCCTTACCTGGAAGTGAGATATCACACCTCTGGGTGAGATGCAATACCTCTGTAGCGACCGACCCCTCGGGGCGCTACACATGCACGTATCCTCTTCAGCAAAGTGTCCTATTCGACAAGTGTCTGACAGTCATTTCAATGGCAACCTACTAACGTCCATCCATCTCTTTTATCTTCACACAGGTATAACATCTCTGCTTGCTGTTATCTATGTCATCTACTGAACCCTCATCTTGAAACTATTTCTATGTATAATGTGTCTGCTTGCTGTATCTGTGCTCTGTTATTTGATGCATTGTATTCAGTATTCACTGTCTGTCCTGCCATCATTGTAGACTTTATCTGATGGCGAAAGGTGTTATACTGTGTCAGGCATAGTGAGCTAGGCCTGTTTCTTTGATCAGCCCTCCACCACCCTGGTGAGCTGAGCAGCTGGCAATTTAGTCACAAGCAGCTCAAACAAACCCTCTCACCTGATGCTATAGTCCTTCCTATAAATCTAGACATCTCATAAGGGTTGCACGCGGTATGGGGTGCATGCACGTGTACTCTTCAGCAAAGTGTCCTATTCAACAAGTGTCTGACAGTCATTTCAATGGCAACTGACTAACGTCCATCCATCTCTTTTATCTTCACACAGGTATAACATCTCTGCTTGCTGTTATCTATGTCATCTGCTGAACCCTCATCTTGAAACTATTTATATGGTATAACATCTCTGCTTGCTGTTATCTATGTCATCTGCTGAACCCTCATCTTGAAACTATTTCTATGGTATAACATCTCTGCTTGCTGTTATCTATGTGATCTGCTGAACACTCATCTTGAAACTATTTCTATGGTATAACATCTCTGCTTGCTGTTATCTATGTCATCTGCTGAATCCTCATCTTGAAACTATTTCTATGGTATAATGTGTCTGCTTGCTGTATCTGTGCTCTGTTATTTGATGCATTGTATTCAGTATTCACTGTCTGTCCTGCCATCATTGTAGACTTTATCTGATGGCGAAAGGTGTTATACTGTGTCAGGCATAGTGAGCTAGGCCTGTTTCTTTGATCAGCCCTCCACCACCCTGGTGAGCTGAGCAGCTGGCAATTTAGTCACAAGCAGCTCCCACAATCCCTCTCACCTGATGCTATAGTCCTTCCTATAAATCTAGACATCTCATAAGGGTTGCACGCGGTGTGGGGTGCATGCACGTGTACTCTTCAGCAAAGTGTCCTATTCAACAAGTGTCTGACAGTCATTTCAATGGCAGTCATTCAGGGCAGGAGTCAGGTAACCCACACTTTGTACTCTCTGCTAACTATGTACTTTATTCCTGTTTCCATATTCCTGTGTGCTTTTTTCATCCACATTCACCGCCCTATCCCCCCTCCATCACCACTCATCCATATCTGCCCGACTCCTTCTCTCTCCCATGTACAGCTCCCATGCTCTTTTGAACTTCCTGACAAATCTCACTCTGTCTCATCCAAAGGTATTGTACAAGAAACCATGTCACAAATCCAAAAACTATCTGCTCTTTCTCTTTTTACTGCTACTACTCATTTCAGGGGATATCTCTCCTAACCCCGGACCACCCTCTGCCAACCTGAACCCTTCCCCCACCTCACATTGAAACCCTGCTAACCTTATTAACATCAGCTGTACTCCTTCATTTCCCTCCTTCAATTGCGCACTGTGGAATCCACGGTCTGTATGCAACAAGCTTCCTTTCTGCACAATTACTTTCTGACTACTGGGGTTCCTCATGGTTCAGTCCTTGGCCCTCTTCTCTTCTCTCTCTACACAGCCCCAACTGGACAGACCATCAGCAAATTTGGCTTTCAGTACCATCTTTATGCTGATGACACACAACTATACACCTCATCCCCTGACCTTACCCCCACTGTACTACAGAACACCAGTGACTGTCTGGCCGCAGTTTCTAACATCATGTCCGCTCTCTACCTGAAACTCAACCTTTCCAAAACTGAACTTCTACTCCCGCCATCTACTCACCTCTCTAAATCTGATATCTCTCTCTCCGTGTGTGGCACCACAATAATGCCGAGCCAGCAGGCGCGTTGTCTGGGCGTTGTGTTTGACACTAATCTCTCCTTCACCTTTCACATACAATCTCTTGCCCGCTCTTGTCGCTTGCACCTGAAGAACATCTCTAGAATCCGCCCCGTCTCACCTTGGAAACAACAAAAACCCTCACTGTTGCCCTGATCCACTCCCGCCTTGACTACTGTAACTCTCTATTAACTGGCCTTCCCCTCACTCGACTTCCCCCCCTCCAGTCCATCCTTAATGCTGCAGCTAGGGTCATCTATTTGGCTAACCGTTACTCAGACTCCACTGCTCTGTGGCAGTCATTGCACTGGCTGCCCATGAATTATAGGATCCAATTTAAATTGCTTGTTCTCACCCACAAACCCCTCCACAGTGTGGCACCCCCCTACATTTCTTCCCTAATTTCTGTTTATCGGCCTACCCGTTCTCTACGCTCCGCAAGCGACTTTCGACTAACATCTGCACTAATCCGTACCTCCCACTCCCGACTTCAAGACTTCTCCCGAGCTGCACCTATTCTTTGGATTGGTCTACCCCATGAAATTAGGATGAACCACAACTTACACAGTTTTAGGCGCTCCCTAAAAACACACCTGTTTAAAGCAGCCTATCACCTTCCCTAATCGAAGTCCTTTTATACTCTTATAGCCTATCCCTTATTTCTCCAAACATAAGTCTCCACTGAACCCAAAAGCACTAGAGATACTGGCTGGTGATGAGCTAATGCAGCCTTTATCTATTCCTCATCCCCTCAAGATGGCTGGACAATCCTTGTAAATAAGCCATTGTACTTTGTGTCATCCCCACCTCACTGTAGATTGTAAGCTCTTACGAGCAGGGTTGTCATTATTTTTGCTGTATTTATTGTATTATCTTTAGCTATGTTACTTATGACTGTTGTATATGAACCTGTGAATTGTTAAGCGCTGCAGAATATGTTGGCGCTATATAAATAAAGACTATTATTATTATTACTAGATGGTGGCCCGATTCTAACGCATCGGGTATTCTAGAATATGCATGTGGCCGACTAGGCACAATCAGCAGAGCGGTGTTTAAATCTGGCGCCAAAATCGCTGATTGGTCGCGACCGGCAACCGTGACCAATCAGCAAAGCAGTGTTTAAATTTGGCGGCAATATCGGTGATTGGTCGCAGGCGGCGGCCGCGACCAATCAGCAAACCGTGTTAGTGAGGACTGGAGAGCGTGTTTAAATTTGGCACCAAAATCGCTGATTGGTCGCGGCCGGCAACAGTGAGCAATCAGCACAGCGGTGTTTAACTTTTGCGCCAAGATCACTGATTGGTCGCGGCCGGAGACCGCGACCAATCAGCGAATCGTATTGGTGAGGACCGGGGAGCGGAATCGTATTGGTGAGGACCGGGGAGCGTCGCTGCCTGTGCAGCTACTTCCGCTGCGAGAAGCCGGGAGATGAGCGACAGCTCGCAGCAGAAGTATCCCGACCCGCAGCGCCGCTCCCCGGTCCTGCCTTGACACCCTAGCCGCATGGATGTCAGTGCCGCTGCCTGTGCGGCTACTTCCGCTGCGAGAAGCCGGGAGATGAGCGGCTGCTCGCAGCAGAAGTATCCCGACCCGCAGCGCCGCTCCCCGGTCCTCCCTTCCGCATGGAGGTCAGCCGGCGGTCGAGGTCCTTCTGCTGCTACCGGCCGGGAGATGAGCGCCTCGCGCCGGTCATCTCCCGGCTGCATCTCCGTCCCGCAGATGAGCCGCTAACGGCCGCCATCTTTTTCCTGAAATCCCGCGTCGCTGATTGGCCGGACCAATGAGCGACGCGGGATTTCCTGGACAGACAGACAGACGGGATAAGACGATTATATATATAGATTATCAATGACAGCTTGAAGTCTTTTGTGGTAGTTGTGGATGAGGTTCATTCATTTCTCAGATAGTAAAGCTGCCCATTATTCTTTGCAAAAAGCCTCCAGTTCCTGCAAATTCCTGGGCTGTCTAGCAGGAACTGTGCGCTTGAGATCTCCCCAGACTGGCTCAATGATATTGAGGTCAGGAGACCGAGATGGCCATTCCAGAACCTTCACTTTGTTCTGCTGTAGCCAATGACAGGTCGACTTGACCTTGTGTTTAGGATAGTTGTCATGTTGGAACATCCAAGTACTTCCCATACGTAGCTTCCGGGCTCATGAGTGGAAATTTGCCTCCAGTATTTGCTGATAACGTGCTACATTCATCTTTCCTTCAAATTTTACCAAGTTTCCTGTGCCTCACACATCCCCAAAACATCAGTGATCCACCTCCATGCTTTACTGTAGGAATGGTGTTCCTTTCATCATAGGCCTTATTGACCTCTCTCCAAATGTAATGTGTATGGTTGTGGCCAAAAAGCTAAATTTTGGTCTCATCACTCCAAATTATCTTGTACCAGAAGTTTTGAGGCTTGTCTCTGTGCAGTTTGGCGTATTGTAAGCGAGATACTTTGTGGCATTTGCGCAGTAATGGCTTTCTTCTGGCGATTCGACCATGCAGCCCATTTTTCTTTAAATGCCTCCTTATTGTGCATCTTGAAACAGCCACACCGCTAGTTTTCAGAGAGTTCTGAATTTCAGCTGATGTTATTTGTGGGTTTTTCTTTGCATCCCGAGCAATTTTCCTGGCAGTTGTGGCTGAAATCTTTGTTGGTCTAACTGACCGCGGTTTGGTTTTTACAGAGCCTCTGATTTTCCATTTGTTAATCAGAGTTTGAATGCTGCTGACTGGCATTATCAATTCCTTGGATATTGTTTTGCATCCCTTTACTGAGTTATACAGTTCAACTACCTTTTCCCATAGATCCGTTGACAATTCTCTTGCTTTCCCCATGACTCACATTCCAGAAACGTCAGTGGCTGGATGAAATATGCAAGAGTCTGTCTGGATCCCAGAAACTCACTCAGCTTTTATGCACACACACTGACTACAAGCAAACAGGTCACAGGTGAGGATGTTACCTTTGGTAGCTATTCAAACCCATTTGTGTCAAATTCTGTGCATGTTATCAGGCCAAAATCACCAGGGTATGTGAACTTTTGATCAGGGTCATTTGGATGTTTTTGATTGTCATTAAGATTTAAACAGAGAAAACACAGTAGTTTGACAATAAATGGCTTCACCCAACCAATAACCATGAGTGGAAAAAAAGTTTTTTTGCTATCATTCATATTCTCTGAAAAAGGCCAAGAAAGGAAAAGTTCTGCCATATATACAGTACAGACCAAAAGTTTGGACACACCTTCTCATTTAAAGATTTGTCTGTGTTTTCATGACTTTGAAAATTGTACATTCAAACTGAAGGCATCAAAACTATGAATTAACACATGTGGAATTATATACTTAACAAAAAAGTGTGAGACAACTGAAAATATGTCTTGTATTCTAGGTTCTTCAAAGTAGCCACCTTTTGCTTTGATGACTGCTTTGCACACTCTTGGCATTCTCTTGATGAGCTTCAAGAGGTAGTCACCGAAAATGGTTTTCACTTCACAGGTGTGCCGTGTCAGGTTTAATAAATGGGATTTCTTGCCTTATAAATGGGGTTGGGACCATCAGTTGTGTTGTGCAGAAGTCAGGTGGATACACAGCTGACAGTCCTACTGAATAGACTGTTAGAATTTGTATTATGGCAAGAAAAAAGCAGCTAAGTAAAGAAAAACGAGTGGCCATCATTACTTTAAGAAATGAAGGTCAGTCAGTCCGAAAAATTGGGCAAAGTTTGAAAGTGTCCCCAAGTGCAGTTGCAAAAACCATCAAGAGCTACAAAGAAACTGGCTCACATGAGGACCGCCCCAGGAAAGGAAGACCAAGAGTCACCTCTGCTTCTGAGGATAAGTTTATCCAAGTCACGAGCCTCAGAAATCGCAGGTTAACATCAGCTCAGATTAGAGACTAGGTCAATGCCACACAGAGTTCTAGCAGCAGACACATCTCTACAACAACTGTTAAGAGGAGACTTTGTGCAGCAGGCCTTCATGGTAAAATAGCTGCTGGGAAACCACTGCTAAGGACAGGCAACAAGCAGAAGAGACAAGTTTGGGCTAAAGAACACAAGGAATGGACATTAGATCAGTGGAAATCTGTGCTGTGGTCTGATGAGTCCAAATTTGAGATCTTTGGTTCCAACCACCGTGTCTTTGTGCAAAGCAGAAAAGGTGAACGGATGGACTCTACATGACTGCTTCCCACCGTGAAGCATGGACGAGGAGGTGTGATGGTGTGGGGGTGCTTTGCTGGTGACACTGTTGGGGATTTATCCAAAATTGAAGACATACTGAACAGCATGGCTACCACAGCATCTTGCAGCGGCATGCTATTCCATCCAGTTTGCGTTTAGTTGGACCATCATTTATTTTTCAACAGGACAATGACCCCAAACACACCTCCAGGCTGTGTAAGGGCTATTTGACCAAGGAGGAGAGTGATGGGGTGCTACGCCAGATGACCAGGCCTCCACAGTCACCAGACCTGAACCCAATCGAGA
This sequence comes from Phyllobates terribilis, assembly GCF_046119375.1. Taxonomy (NCBI): domain Eukaryota; kingdom Metazoa; phylum Chordata; class Amphibia; order Anura; family Dendrobatidae; genus Phyllobates; species Phyllobates terribilis. The sequence continues at coordinate 72,346,812 of NW_027362762.1, forward strand.
TGGTTTGGGGTGAGCTGGACCGCAGAGTGAAGGCAAAAGGGCCAACAAGTGCTAAGCATCTCTGGGAACTCCTTCAAGATTGTTGGAAGACCATTTCCGGTGACTACATCTTGAAGCTCATCAAGAGAATGCCAAGAGTGTGCAAAGCAGTTATCAAAGCAAAAGGTGGCTACTTTGAAGAACCTAGAATATGACATATTTTCAGTTGTTTCACACTTTTTTGTTAAGTATATAATTCCACATGTGTTAATTCATAGTTTTGATGCCTTCAGTGTGAATGTACAATTTTTATAGTCATGAAAATGCAGAAGAATCTTCAAATGAGAAGGTGTGTCCAAACTTTTGGTCTGTACTGTACACATATATATACACACATATATATATATATATATATATATATATATATATATATATATATATATATATATATATATATATATATACACACACACACACACACACACACAGGCGCATCTCACTAAATTAAAATATCATCAAAAAGTTAATTTATTTCAATTCTTCAATACAAAAAGTGAAACTCATATTATATAGAGTCATTACACACAGAATGATCTATTTCAAGTGTTTATTTCTGTTAATGTTGATGATTATGGCTTACAGCCAATGAAAACACAGAAGTCATTATCTCAGTAAATTAGAATACTTTATAACAACAGCTTGAAAAATGTTTTTAAAATCCGATATCTCCTACTGAAATGTATGTTCAGTAAATGCCCTCAATACTTGGTCGGGCTCCTTTTACATCAATTACTGCATCAATGCGGCAATGTGGATGGAGGCGATCAGCCTGTGACACTGCTGAGGTGTTATGGAAGCCCAGGTGGCTTTGATAGCAGCCTTCAACTCGTCAGCATTGTTGGGTCTGGGGTCTCTCATCTTCCTCTTGACAATATCCCATAGATTCTCTATAATAGATTCATATGGGGTTAAGGTCAGGCGAGTTTGCTGCCAATCAAGCACAGTGATACTGTTGTGTGTAAACCAGGTTGTAGTGCCGGCGTCCCTGCCCTCTGCTAGGCAGGGACGCTGCTCCTCTCACCGCTCTGCTCCGTGCCCGGCTTCCTCCCCCCGCTCTGCTGTCAGCGCGCGCTCCGTCCCGGCGTCCTCCTCCTGCTCTGCTCTCAGCGCGCGCTCCTTCCCGGCCCCTGTGCTTAGGGCGCGCGCGCTCCCCTCCTCTTAAAGGGGCCGCGCGCACCGCCCTAAAGAGTCCCCGGCCAATGGCCGGAGGACTTCATCATATATAAGGCACCTCCTCCAAAATGGAGGTGCCCGAGCAATGTTGTTTGCACCTGTGTCTCACCTGTGCTTCAGCCCTCAGGTCCCGTTGCCAGTTACCTGCCAGTTTCCTGCCAGTTTCCTGCTAGTTACCTGCCAGTACCTGCCAGTTACCTGCCTGATTCCTGCCTGAATACTTGTTACCTGTCTGCCAGTCTGAGGTCCGACGGTCTGCCTTACTACTCCTGTCAGTCTGTCTAAAGGACCAGCCTGCCCGCTCACCTGGGAGCGCATATCAGCTACCTGCCTGCTTGCCTGAGGTCCGACGGTCTGCCTTACTACTCCGGTCAGTCTGTCTATGGACCAGCTTGCCCGCTCACCTGGGAGCGCTTCTCCGTTATCTGCCTGCTTGCCAGCCCGGAGGCTCCGTTGTCACGTGCTGTGACCACCAGCTACTCCAGACTCTTGCCCGCTCACCTGGGAGCGCATCTCCGTTACCTGCCTGCTTGCCAGCCCGGAGGTCCCGTTGTCACGTGCTGTGACCACCAGCTACTCCAGACTCTTGCCCGCTCACCTGGGAACGCTTCTCCGTTACCTACCTGCCTGCCAGCCCGGAGGTTCCGCCGTCACGTGCCGTGACCACCTGCTATTCCAGAGACTCTCGCTTGCTCACCTGGGAGCACACATCTACCACCTGCCTGCTAGCCTACCCGGAGGCTCTGCCATCACAGGTCGTACCTACCCCTTACCCAGAGACTGCCCTGATCACTTGCCGTAACTCCCTGTCCGTTCACCCAGAGACTGCCACCCGCTCCCTTACAAGGGCCGCCCCCTTGTATAGTAGCTCAGAGGTTCCGCCTCCCGGACCCGTTACAGTCCGCCTCCCGGACCCGTTACAGTTTGCTCGGGCCATGGAACCCGGTGGCACCCAAGCTCCCTCGCTCTCGGACCTCGGTCTTGAACTGTCCCGTCAGAGGTCCCAACAGGAGGCCATCCTGGGTCACCTGCGGAATGTTAATACTCGCCTGAACACTCTGTCTGATCCACCAACAACCTCCGCCAGTGCCATATCTTGCAATCCGGCGGCTCCGCTGCTCACTAATACTATGGTATCCTACCCCGGACCCCGGCTTTCTGCACCTCCTCGCTTCGGAGGCGACCCCGTCCAGGCTCGGGGCTTCTTGAATCAGTGCACCCTGCATTTTGAACTTTTGTCTTACCAGTTTAACTCCGACCGGGCCAAAATTGCCTTCATCATGTCCCATCTCACCGGGGAGGCCCTGGCCTGGCTGAATCCTCTATGGGAGAGAGGAGACCCCCTGGTGTCCAACTTGCCTGCTTTTCTCACGGCTTTCCGGAAGGTCTTCGACGAACCCGGACGGAAGACCTCATCTGCATCATCGTTGCTACGCCTCCGTCAGGGGAGTCTCACCGTGGGCCAATATGCCATACGGTTCCGTACCCTTGCCTCGGAGCTGGCCTGGGATAACGACGCTCTGGTTTCCGTCTTCTGGGAGGGTCTGTCCGGCCGTATTAAAGATGAACTTGCCGGTCGGGACATTCCTACCACTCTCGATGACTTAATAACTCTTGCCACCCGAATTGACCTACGGTTCCAGGAGCGTGCCAAAGAGGTCACCCGTGAGAGAAGGATTCCACGTTTAGCTCCTACTTTCCAGAAACCCGTCATTCCCTCCATCTCTCCCCAGGTACACTCTCCTGAGCCTATGCAGGTCGACCAGACCAAGATGGTCAAAACCCGTCAGGACTCACGCCGTGCCGAGGGGAGCTGCTTCTACTGTGGCAGTAAGGAGCACCGGATCCGTGCCTGCCCGGAGAGGTCGGGAAACGCCTGTGTCTAGGTTCGCTCAGAGAGGTCCACCTAGACAAGAATAAATCCTCTCCATCCCTGCTGTTGTCAGTTTCGATCATCTACGGGGAGAACCGTTATTTCGAACTAGCCCAACTTGACTCTGGAGCAGCCGGGAACCTTATTTCACAGTCCCTGGTTGAGAAATACCGCATCCCCACCAAACCTCTGGCTGTACCCTTGTCTGTCGCTGCCGTGGATGGGGGCCTCTTACCTCGCCCCATTCAACTCATCACCGAATCCATTACCCTGCAGGTGGGAATGCTGCATTCTGAAAGTATCTCCTTTCATGTTCTGCCTGGACTCTCTCACGCCCTCTTGCTAGGTCTGCCCTGGCTCCAGAGACATGCACCCGTGCTAGACTGGCAAACCGGAGAGGTCCTTCGCTGGGGACAAGACTGTCATAAAACCTGCCTGGTTCCCGTCCATCCCGTCCGTCCCTCTCCTACCCCAGCTAATCTACCTGGACTTCCGATTCCTTATTGGTCTTATGCAGATGTCTTTAATAAAAAGGAGGCAGAGACATTACCACCACATAGACCATACGACTGTCCCATCGATCTGCTACCCGGTACTACTCCTCCCCGTGGGCGTATCTATCCTTTATCCGCTGCTGAGACCCGGTCAATGTCCGAATATATTGAGGAGAATCTGGCCAGAGGATTCATCCGGAAATCTACCTCCCCGGCGGGAGCAGGCTTCTTTTTCGTCAAAAAGAAGGACGGCTCTCTCCGTCCCTGTATAGACTATAGAGGCCTAAACCTGATCACGGTGAAGAATAAGTACCCCCTTCCGCTCATTCCAGAATTATTTGATCGTCTGAGGGGGGCTAGGATCTTCACCAAACTGGACCTTCGTGGGGCGTACAACCTGGTTCGTATTCGTCAGGGGGATGAATGGAAGACGGCATTCAACACCCGGGACGGCCACTATGAATACCTGGTAATGCCCTTTGGTCTCTGTAACGCTCCTGCCGTCTTTCAAGAGTTGGTCAATGACATCTTCCGGGACCTTCTCTACTCCTGCGTAGTGGTGTACCTGGACGACATCTTGGTCTTCTCTCCGGATCTCCAGACTCACCGGAGGGACGTTCGTCAGGTCCTGCTCAGGCTAAGGCAGAACCATCTCTACGCTAAATTTGAGAAGTGCCTCTTTGAGCAGACCTCGCTTCCGTTTCTGGGCTACATTATCTCTCAGACCGGCCTTCAAATGGATCCTGAGAAACTGTCTGCCATCGAGAAATGGCCCCGACCGGAGGGGTTGAAGGCCATTCAGCGTTTCCTGGGCTTCGCCAACTACTACCGCCTCTTCATACCACACTTCTCTTCCCGGACGGCCCCAATTTCTGCGCTCACCCGTAAAGGTACTAATCCCAAAGAGTGGCCACCCGAAGCAGAGGAGGCCTTTCTTTCCCTTAAACAGGCCTTCTCTTCCGCCCCGGTGCTGCATCGCCCAGATGGCAACAAGCAGTTCTTCCTGGAAGTTGACGCCTCCTCCTCTGGAGCCGGAGCGGTACTTACTCAAAAATCATCTTCCGGGAGGATGGTAACTTGTGGCTTCTTCTCTAAACTCTTCTCCTCCTCTGAGCGCAACTATTCCATAGGAGACCGAGAGTTATTGGCCATCAAACTGGCATTGGAGGAGTGGCGTTACCTGCTCGAGGGGGCTCTTCACCCGGTAATAATTTACACTGACCACAAGAACTTGGCTTACCTCCAGCATGCCCAGAGACTTAACCCGCGCCAAGCCCGGTGGTCCTTGTTTTTTGCTCGTTTTGATTTTGTCCTTCATTTTCGCCCGGCTGACAAAAACGTCAAGGCGGACGCCTTGTCTCGATCCTTTCTGGTGTCTGATCTCGAGGAGGATCCGAAACATATCATCGATCCCGCCAGAGTAATGCAGGTGGCTCCCGTGAGTCTAAATCGTCTTCCTCCTGGTAAGACGTTCGTACCAGTACCTGATCGGGAGAAGATTCTACACTGGGGTCATTCGTCTAAACTAGCTGGCCACGCCGGTCAGAAAAAGACCCTCCAGCTTATTACCCGGCACTACTGGTGGCCTAACCTGCACAAGGATGTAATAGACTTTGTTTCTGCCTGTGTGTCCTGCGCCCGCAACAAAGTTCCGAGACACCTGCCGGCCGGCCGCCTCCTACCTCTGCCAGTACCTGCTGCCCCCTGGCAGCATATAGCGATGGACTTCATTACTGATCTGCCCGTCTCTGCCGGTTGTACGGTCATTTGGGTGGTCGCTGACCGCTTCTCCAAGATGGCTCACTTCATTCCACTGCCAGGTCTTCCGTCTGCACCCGAGCTGGCTAAAGACTTTATCCGCCACATCTTCCGTCTTCATGGCCTGCCCCGTCACATCGTGTCGGATCGTGGGGTACAGTTCACTTCCCGTTTCTGGAGAGCCACTTGTAAATTGCTGGACGTCACCCTGAACTTCTCCTCCGCTTACCACCCACAGTCTAATGGTCAAGTGGAGCGGATCAATCAGAACCTGACCAGTTACCTTCGGCACTTCGTTAATGCCCACCATTCTGACTGGGCGGATCTCCTGCCATGGGCCGAATTCTCGTACAACAATCACGAGAGCGAGTCTTCCTCCAAATCCCCGTTTTTTGTAGTCTACGGTCAGCATCCTCGGATCCCGTTTCCCGTCTCCACCTCGGCGGACAATCCGGCTGCGGAATCTCTTGTTAACAAATTTTCCTCCATATGGGAGAGTACCCGGTCCGCACTCCTTCTGTCATCCGAGCGTATGAAAAGACACGCTGACAAAAAACGTCTGGACCCTCCTCAATTCCGCCCTGGGGATAAAGTCTGGCTCTCGTCCAAATATGTCCGGCTCAAGATCCCTTCCTATAAGTTAGGGCCTCGGTTCATCGGCCCACTGGAGGTCATCAGTCAGATCAACCCGGTGGCCTATAAATTGAAACTCCCGGCCAACTTACGGATCCCTAACTCCTTCCATGTGTCTCTCCTCAAACCTGTGGTACTTAACTCTTTTTCCAAGTCTACAGGTACGCCTCCTGCTCCGGTTTCTGCTGAGGACGAGTTTGAGGTAGAGAACATTCTTGCCACCAAAAGGGTAAGAGGAAAGACCTTTTTCCTGGTAGATTGGAAGGGGTTTGGTCCTGAGGAGAGAACGTGGGAGCCCCGGGAGAACATCCATGCCCCTCTCATCCTAGCTAAATTTCTGTCTGGCCTAAAAAAGGGGGGGCCTAAAGGGGGGGGTACTGTAGTGCCGGCGTCCCTGCCCTCTGCTAGGCAGGGACGCTGCTCCTCTCACCGCTCTGCTCCGTGCCCGGCTTCCTCCCCCCGCTCTGCTGTCAGCGCGCGCTCCGTCCCGGCGTCCTCCTCCTGCTCTGCTCTCAGCGCGCGCTCCTTCCCGGCCCCTGTGCTTAGGGCGCGCGCGCGCGCGCTCCCCTCCTCTTAAAGGGGCCGCGCGCACCGCCCTAAAGAGTCCCCGGCCAATGGCCGGAGGACTTCATCATATATAAGGCACCTCCTCCAAAATGGAGGTGCCCGAGCAATGTTGTTTGCACCTGTGTCTCACCTGTGCTTCAGCCCTCAGGTCCCGTTGCCAGTTACCTGCCAGTTTCCTGCCAGTTTCCTGCTAGTTACCTGCCAGTACCTGCCAGTTACCTGCCTGATTCCTGCCTGAATACTTGTTACCTGTCTGCCAGTCTGAGGTCCGACGGTCTGCCTTACTACTCCTGTCAGTCTGTCTAAAGGACCAGCCTGCCCGCTCACCTGGGAGCGCATATCAGCTACCTGCCTGCTTGCCTGAGGTCCGACGGTCTGCCTTACTACTCCGGTCAGTCTGTCTATGGACCAGCTTGCCCGCTCACCTGGGAGCGCTTCTCCGTTATCTGCCTGCTTGCCAGCCCGGAGGCTCCGTTGTCACGTGCTGTGACCACCAGCTACTCCAGACTCTTGCCCGCTCACCTGGGAGCGCATCTCCGTTACCTGCCTGCTTGCCAGCCCGGAGGTCCCGTTGTCACGTGCTGTGACCACCAGCTACTCCAGACTCTTGCCCGCTCACCTGGGAACGCTTCTCCGTTACCTACCTGCCTGCCAGCCCGGAGGTTCCGCCGTCACGTGCCGTGACCACCTGCTATTCCAGAGACTCTCGCTTGCTCACCTGGGAGCACACATCTACCACCTGCCTGCTAGCCTACCCGGAGGCTCTGCCATCACAGGTCGTACCTACCCCTTACCCAGAGACTGCCCTGATCACTTGCCGTAACTCCCTGTCCGTTCACCCAGAGACTGCCACCCGCTCCCTTACAAGGGCCGCCCCCTTGTATAGTAGCTCAGAGGTTCCGCCTCCCGGACCCGTTACAGTCCGCCTCCCGGACCCGTTACACAGGTATTGGTACTTTTGGCAGTGTGAACAGGGGCCAAGTCCTGCTGGAGAATGAAATTTTCATCTCCAAAAAGCTTGTCGGCAGAGGGAAGCATGAAGTGCTCTGAAATGTCCTGGTAGACGGCTGCACTGACTTTGGTCTTGATAAAACACAGTGGACCTACACCAGCAGATGACATGGCTCTCCAAACCATCACTGATTGTGGAAATTTCACACTAGACCTCAAGCAGCTTGGATTGTGGCCTCTCCACTCTTCCTCCAGACTCTGGGACCTTGTGGAGTGTGTCAATGACTGCCTTCTGGACATCTGTCAAGTCAGCAGTCTTCCCCATGATTGTAAAGCCTACTGAAAAAGACCAAGGGACCTTTTTAAACACTTAGGAAGCCTTTGCAGTTGTTTTTTGTTAATTATTTTAATTTACTGAGATAATGACTTTTGTGTTTTCATTGGCTGTAAGCCATAATCATCAACATTAACCAAAATAAACACTTTAAATAGATCACTCTGTCTGTAATGACTCTATATAATATAGGAGTTTCACTTTTTGTATTGAAGAACTGAAATAAATTAACTTTTTGATGATATTCTAATTTAATGAGATGCACGTGTGTGTGTGTGTGTGTGTATATATATATATATATATATATATATATATATATATATATATATATATATATATATATATATATATATATATATATATATATATATATATATATAGTAGGGATTTGTACTCACTGAGCCGCGTTGGAGGTAGGCACAGGTTCACACAGTGATGCAGTCCGTGGGTTCAAACAAACTGCTGGTTTATTTAGTGTCCATACACCAGTGAGGAAACAGCCTTTTCCTGGCACAAAAAGGAATAACAGAACTAGGAATAACAAGTCCATGCAGGCCTCAGCCGTTTATACAAAGTGCCTTCCTCTGCCTCCTGCAGAGTCTAAGGAGCACATGCAAGGTCTGCTCACCTTGCCCAACACACACAGAGACTGAGACAGGCGCAGCTGTCTTAAACCAGCCTCCCAAGACCTGGACTGGAGGTAAGTGAGCAGCTGTTCCCCCCCAGCTCTTTCTGCTGCTCGTAAAACTTGGCCCTGTAATCCGGGCCCATTAAACTCCTCTCAGCACTATGTGTGCTGGAGCCTGCTTCTCCGGGTCCTACATCACCGAAGCTTGGTACTTCGGGGACACATACCTCCCGTCCACGACCTGTCTGGCAGCAACCTTACATACCCCCCCCTCTGCCCAAAGCTGGGGCTTAGCACCTTCTGTCACCATACAATAAACCCTTGACAAGGGTTGTTTCCTTGTTTCCCAGTCCTATGCTCTACCCAGAAATTAAAATCTTGTAGAGCCAGGAATCACCAAGTCACTCTGACATTGTTTCCCTTCTTTTCTCACATCCACCTCAGTGTGGCATGGTCTGACACTAACCTGAACCTTCTACCTAACAGGTAATAACTCAGAGTGTCTAACGCCCACTTAATGGCCAAACATTCTTTTTCTACAATGAAGTAGTTCTTCTTACAAGTGGAGAGCTTCCGACTGAGATATATTACAGGGTGGTCTTCTCCTTTAATCTCCTGAGACAAGACTGCTCCCAGCCCGACATCCGATGCATCCGTCTGGACCACAAACTCCTTGGAGAATTTGGGCGCCACCAAGACTGGCTGTTTATAGAGGACCAGTTTCAATTCCTGGAAGGCCGCTTCTGCTTCCGGGGACCACTTGGCCATAGCCGACTTCGTCCCTTTCTGAAGATCCGTCAGCGGGGCTGCTATCAGGGCAAAGTTAGGGACAAATCTTCGATAGTAGCCCACAATGCCTAGAAAAGCCCTGACCTGCTTCTTCGAGAGGGACTGTGGCCAGTTCAAGATTGCCTCAAACTTATTTATTTGTGGTTTTATTTCCCCTCTACCAACCACGTACCCTAGGTACTTGGCTTCCTCCATCCCCATGGCACATTTCTTCGGGTTGATAGTAAAGCCCGCCTTCCTTAGGGCATCAAGTATGGCTTGAACTTTGTCCAGATGACTTTCCCAATCCTGGCTGAATATGATGTAGGCCGCTGCATACTTTTTGTGGGGTGCTAAGATCCGGTCCATGGCTCTCTGGAAGGTGGCCGGAGCTCCCTGTAACCCAAACGGAATCCTGACGTATTGATAACATCCGTCTGGCGTCGAGAAGGCTGTCTTCTCCTTGGCCTCTTTGGACAGGGGAATTTGCCAATATCCTTTGGTGAGGTCCAGAATGGTGATGTACCGAGCAGGTCCTAGCCTTTCGATAAGCTCATCTACCCTAGGCATTGGGCAGGCGTCGAACTTCGAGAACTTGTTCAGCTTCCTATAGTTGTTGCAAAACTGCCATTCCCCATCTGGTTTCGGCAATAAGACTATAGGACTGGACCATCCACTTTTGGACTCATCAATAACTCCCGGGTTAAGCATCCACCTTACTTCTTTTGAGATCACCTCTATGCGGGCCTCGGGGATCCGGTATGGTTTTAGATTGACGCGAACATGAGGCTCTGTGAGAACCTCCTGCTCTATGACCTGAGTGAGTCCTGGCAACTCCGAAAACAGGTCTTTATTTCGCTGTAGCAACTCTTTGCACTGTTGCTTTTGGGCACATGACAGTGACTCTGTCACCTTGACCTCTTTCACATCGGCCTCAGCCTCAGCCACTAAACAGAGAGCTTCTACGGGCTCTCTATCTTGCCATGGCTTAATCAAGTTAACATGGTAAATTTGGTAGGGCTTCCTCTTCCCTGGTTGGTGGATTTTATAGTTAACTTCCCCCACTTTCTCTACAACCTCATAGGGGCCCTGCCACTTGGCCATGAACTTGCTCTCTACTGTGGGCACTAGTACAAGCACTTGATCTCCTGGTTTGAAAGAGCTCACCCTGGCCGACCTATTATACACCTTGGAGGTGCTCCCTCACAATGGAAATCACGTGGGCAATCCTCTTTTGCATCTGGGTAAAATGCTCCACCACGCTCCTATAAGGAGTGGTCTCAGCTTCCCAGGACTCTTTCGCCACATCCAAGAGTCCTCGAGGGTGTCGTCCATAGAGTAGTTCAAAGGGGGAGAAACCTGTAGAAGCTTGGGGAACTTCCCTGATGGCAAACAACAGATAAGCAAGCAGACAGTCCCAGTCTCGGCCACCCTTTTCCACTGCTTTCCTCAACATTGCTTTCAAGGTTTTGTTAAACCTTTCGACCAGTCCGTCCGTCTGGGGGTGGTACACAGAGGTTCTCAGTTGTGCAATCTGCAATGTCTTGCACAATTCCCTCATGACCTTCGACATAAATGGAGTTCCTTGGTCTGTTAGGATCTCCTTAGGTAACCCCGTTCTTGAAAACATGTGGACTAACTCCCGGGCTATACACCTGGCGGAGGAGTTTTGTAGTGGTACGGCCTCCGGATACCGTGTAGCATAATCTAATATCACCAGTATATGCAGACTTGACCAGAGGCCCCACTAGATCCATTGCTATGCATTCGAATGGAACCTCGATGACGGGTAGGGGCAATAGGGGACTGCGGAAGTGGGCCACTGGGGAGGTTATCTGGCATGTGGGGCAGGAACGACAATAACTCTTTATTTCTCTATAGCAATCTGGCCAGTAGAATCTCTGGAGGATCCGTTTCTTAGTCTTGTCTGCACCCAGGTGACCACCCAACACATGAGAATGAGCCATGTCTAACACCCTGTGTCTATAAGGTCCTGGAACCAGCAACTGTTCTATTACCTCACCCCTTGGCTTGGTTACTCTGTAAATCCCCATTCACAGCAAAATGAGGGAACCGAGTGTCAGCCCCCGGTTCCTGAGGCACCCCATTTAACAGAGTAACATTTTCAAAGGCCCCTTTCAGAGTTAAATCCCTGAGTTGGGCAGTTCCAAAGTTTCCCTCAGACACCTCCAGCTGAGGGATATTGGCCTCAGGGGATGTTGCCTCATCCTCATCGCCCACAAACGCACACATGGGAAACTCATCTACTATGTTCTGCGGGTAAGTTTCCTTAGGGGCAATCTGGCTGTCCGAGCAACCAGGGATCCCCGTTTTCCCCCACATTTCCCAGAATAATGCAACATCAAGTCCAATTATTATGGGATGCAATAGGTCCTTAACGACCGCCACTTCATGAGATGTGGTGCCACAGTCCATGTTTACATCCACCTGGGCCACAGGATAGTTCTTAGCGCCCCCATGGACACACCGGACACCCACCACCATCCCAGGAACCAGTCGATGAGGGTGTGTGGTCCTTATCAGGGTCACCAAACTTCCTGAGTCCAATAGTCCAGAGACTTATACCCCGTTTACTGACACTGAGCATGCCTGGATGCCCTCGCCATGTTGAGGAACCGCGCTGCAGGCGGGGTAGGCAAAATAGGAGCAACGCCGACCCAAGTTGCAGTCCATTAGCTCAGAGTTTATGGGACACCGGGCAGCAATATGGTCAGGGGTATGACATCTCCAACACACTATATTATGAGGTGGGATCTTGGGCAGCAACTCAGACCCCTCCTGAACTCTAGGACGCCCCCCAGGTGTGGCGCTAGCTCCCTTCTTTTGGGTGTCCGCCGCCTTTTGGGAACCCCAGTATGGAGAGGCTACGGCCCCTTGTTTTCCCAACGGACTCTCAACCGCCTGGTATCTTTCCACCAACCCCACCAAGTCATCGGCATTATGGGGATCTCCCTGGGCAACCCAGGATTTCACAGACTTCGGGAGAGAGTGAATAAAACTGTCTATAACGACCTTCTCCACCATCTGTGCTGGGGAGGAAGATTCAGGTTGCAACCACTTTTGGACCAGGTGTTGGAGGTCGAACATCTGGGACCGGGGACGTTTGCCACTGCAATAGGCCCAGTGGTGCACCCGTTGCGCACTGACAGTCAGAGTCACTCCCAAGCGTGCCAAAATCTCAGTTTTCAACTTAGCGTACTCTTTTGCGTCCTGAAAGGCCAAGTCATAATAGGCCTTCTGCGGCTCGCCTGACAAAAATGGTGCCAGTACCTCCGCCCACTGCTCTGGAGGCAATTTCTCCAGCTCTGCCACCCTCTCAAAGACAGTCAGGAAAGCCTCAACGTCATCACCCCGGGTCATCTTTTGTAATGCTCTTCTTACCGTCTTCCTGACGTGTGAGTCATCACCTGGATCTGAGGAGGTTTCAGTCGTACTGCCACGGATCTGCTCTGCCAAGATTTCTATTTGTCTTTGCTGCTGTTGGATCTGCTACATCAGAAGTTTATTTGTTTCCTGCTGCAGCTGCATGCTCTGCAGGTACTGCTGCTGGTGCTGCGCTTGTTGTGCCTGCAACAGATGTTTAAGCAGGTCCTCCATTTTGTCCGGCGACACTTGCTGGCTTATGGCCGACTTCACCCAGGACATACAGTACAGACCAAAAGTTTGGACACACCTCATTTAAAGATTTTTCTGTATTTTCATGACTATGAAAATTGTACATTCACACTGAAGGCATCAAAACTATGAATTAACACATGTGGAATTATATACTTAACAAAAAGTTGGGAAACAACTGAAAATATGTCTTATATTCCAGGTTCTTCAAAGTAGCCACCTTTTGCTTTGATGACTGCTTTGCACACTCTTGGCATTCTCTTGATGAGCTTCAAGAGGTAGTTTTGAAGCCTTCAGTGTGAATGTACAATTTTCAAAGTCATGAAAATACAGAAAAATCTTTAAATGAAATGAGAAGGTGTGTCCAAACTTTTGGTCTGTACTGTTTCATATATATACATACATATATATATATATATATATATATATACACACACACACACACACACACACACACACACACACACACACACACACACACACACACACAGTGAAGTACTTGTAAGTTTGCCCACTGACAAAGACATTTTTAACATTGAGATGTAGAATATCCCCCAAAAAAATCAAGAAAATCACATTGTATAAATTAGATAAATTTATTTGCATTTTGCAGTGAGAAATAAGTATTTGATCCCCTACAAACCATTATGATTTCTGGCTCCTAAAGGCCAGTTAGACGCTCCTAATCAACTCATTACCTGCATTAAAGACAGCTGTCTTACATAATCACCTGTATAAAAGACTCCTGTCCACAGACTCAATTAATCAGTCAGACTCTAACCTCTACAATATGGGCAAGACCAAAGAGCTTTCTAAGGATGTCAAGGACAAGATCATAGACCTGCACAAAGCTGGGATGGGCTACAAAACCATAAGTAAGACGCTGGGTGAGAAGGAGACAACTGTTGGTACAATAGTAAGAAAATGGAAGAAATACAAAATGACTGTCAATCGACATCGATCTAGGGCACCATGCAAAATCTCACCTCGTGGGGTATCCTTGATCATGAGGAAGTTGAGAGATCAGCCTAAAGTCTCCAGACCTTAATCCCATAGAACACTTATAGAGGGAGTTGAAGCTCCGAGTTGCCAAGTGACAGACTGAAATCTGAATGATTTAGAGATGATATGAAAAGAGGAGTGGACCAAAATTCCTCCTGACATGTGCGCAACCCTCATCATCCACTACAAAAAACGTCTGACTGCTGTGCTTGCCAACAAGGGTTTTGCCACCAAGTATTAAGTGTTGTTTGCCAGAGGGATCAAATACTTATTTCTCACTGCAAAATGCAAATAAATGTATCTAATTTATACAATGTGATTTTCTTCATTTTTTGTGGATATTCTATCTGTCTATGTTAACCACTTCGCACCAGAGCCTGTTTTTGCCTTCGTGACCGGGCCAATTTTTTCAATTCTCACCACTGTCACTTTATGAGGTAATTACTCTGGAACGCTTCAATGGATCCCCCTGATTCTTGGACTGTTTTTTCGTGACATATTGTACTTCATGATAGTGATAAAATTTCTTCAATATCACTTGCGTTTATTTGTGAAAAAATCGGAAATTTGGCGAAAATTTTGAAATTTTCAAACTTTGAATTTTCATGCCCTTAAATCAGAGAGATATGTCACACAAAATAGTTAATAAATAACATTTCCCACATGTCTACTTTACATCAGCACAATTTTGGAACCAAATTTTTTTTTTAGTTAGGGAGCTATAAGGGTTAAAAGTTGACCAGCGATTTCTCATTTTTCCAACAAAATTTACAAAAACATTTTTTTAGGGACCACATCATATTTGAAGTGACTTTGAGGGGTCTTTATAACAGAAAATACCCAAAAGTGACACCATTGTAAAAACTGCACCCCTCAAGGTGCTCAAAACCACATTCAAGAAGTTTATTAACCCTTCAGGTGCTTCACAGGAATTTTTGGAATGTGGAAGAAAACAATGAACATTTAACTTTTTTTCACAAAAATGTTACTTTAGACCCAATTTTTTATTTTCACAGTGGTAACAGGAAAAAATGGACTACACAATTTGTAGTGCAATTTCTCATGAGCGCGCTGATACCCCATATGAGAGGGAAAACCACTGTTTGGGCGCACTGCAGGGTTCGGAAGGGAAGGAGCGCCATTAGACTTTTTGAATGTAAAATTTGCTTGAATAATTAGCGGACGCCATGTTGTGTTTGGAGAGCTCCTGATGTGCCTAAACAGTGGAAACCCCCCACAAGTGACACCATTTTGGAAACTAGACCCCTTAGGGAACTTATCTAGATGTGTGGTGAGCACCTTGCACCCCAAGTGCTTCACAGAAGTTTATAATATTGAGCCGTAAAAATAAATTTTTCAGATTTTTCCCACAAAAAATGTTTTTCATTCCCTAATTTTGCATTATCATAAGGGTAACAGAAGAAATTGCACCATGAAATTTGTTGTGCAATTTCTCATTACAGGGAATCTTCTGTCATCGGTTCCGTCTGAATCACGTATTTCAGAGATTTACACGGAAACTCTTGTGTAAGCGCTCAGCGCAGACGGCAGGATAAATGTGAGCAGAGCCTTACTGCGATCTTTGGGAAACATAATAAACAAATCAGTAGCAGGTGAAGAATTGGTTTTATTTATTTTTTACGCCGTTCCTCGTGTGGTATAACTGATAAGATTACTTTATTCTTCGGGTCGGTGCGATTACAGAGATACCAGATTTATATTGGGTTTTTATGATTGACAGCTGTCACACACTAAAAGACGCTTTTTTTTGCAAAATCTAGTTTTTGCATCGCCATATTTTAAGAGCTATAATTTTTCGGCCAACAGAGTCATGTGATGGCTTGTTTTTTGCGGGACGAGTTAACATTTTTATTGGTACCATTTTTGGGTACGTGACATTTTTTGATCGCTTTCTATTCCATTTTTTGGGAGGTAAAATTAACAAAAAACAACAATTCAGGAATTGTTTTTTGAGGTTTCTTTATGCCGTTCTGCGTGTGGTAAAAGTGATCAGGCAGCGTTATTCTTCAGGTCAGTACGTTTACAGCGATACTACACTTAAGGTATATTTTTTTTATGTTTTCGCGCTTTTACACAAAACAATTTTATAGAAAAAATATTTTTTTTACATCGCTTTATTCTGAGAGCTATAACTTTTTTATTTTTTGGCTGATGGAGCTGTATGTATGTTTTTTTTGCGGAACAAGATGACGTTTTCAGCGGTACCATTTTTATTTCTATTTTGCTTTTTGATCGCATTTTATTCCACTTTTTGTTTGGCGATATGATGAAAAAGCATAGTTTTTTACTTATTTTTATTACGGTGTGCACAGAAGGAGTTAATTAGTGTGACAGTTTTATAGATCGGGTTGTTTCAGACGCGGTGATACCAAATATGTGTACTTTTTTTGCTTTTGCATAAATATACGGATTTATTGGTTTAATATTTTATTTATTTATTTTTATGTATTTTGTGATTTTTTTTTAACAGTTTGAAAACATTTTTTAGACTTTTTTTTTTACATTTTTAGTCCCTGTATGGGACATTCATTTTTATTTTTCTAATCACTGTTCTCATGCAATGTAATAGACATGTATTACATTGCATGAGAACTTTGCTGACAGTTTCACACTGTCGGTCTCCTGCTGGACTCAGCTGCAGGCTGAAGTCTAGCAGGACACCGTACATGACAGACCCGGAGGCGGTCATGTGACCTCTGGCTGCTATGACAACGGCAGGTCCTGTCAGACATCAGGGGGTCGTCGGAGAGGTAAGTGGATGACCCCCTCTCCTCTCACTATCTTCTAAATGCCGCGATCACTATAGATCGCGGCATATAGAAGATAGCAAAGGGTTAACATCATTGGGACCTGATCCAATCAGGTCCCGATGATGTCCCCTGTCAGAGCTGTCGCTCTGCACCGCACCCGCAGAGCTTGCAGGACCCTGGGGGTCCTGAGGGCTGCGGAACCACCGACTGTTTATAAACGTCGGCACTGCACAGAGCCCAGCAAGCGCCGACGTTTATGTACAGTGGGGGGTCGGGAAGCGGTTAAAATTAACCTACCCTTAAAATTATAGACTGTTCATGTCTTTGTCAGTGGGCAAAATTACAAAAACAGTAAGAGATCAAATCTTTATTTCCTTCACTCGTATGTGTATGTGTGTATCTATATACAGCTCTGGCAAAAATTAAGAGATCGCTGCACAATTTTCAGTTTCTCTGATTTTTCTCTTTCTAAATATATTTTTGAGTAAAATGTACATTGTTGTTTTATTCTATAAACTACTGACAACATGTCTCTGAAATTCAAAGCTAAAAATGTTGTATTTATTTGCAGCAAATGATAAAGCATCAAAATACTAAAAAATGAAACAGTGCTTTCAGACCTCAAATTACTCATATTTTAACTGTGAAATCAATATTTGGCAATATCTGATGGACTAACCATGATTTCTAATCTTCGCTTTCATGCGTCTTGGCATGCTTTCCACCAGTCTTTCCATGCTTTCCAATAGAAAACTGTTCAGTTGTCTCTTAATTTTTGCCAGACCTGTATGTATAATTAATACACACACACACATACATACATACATACATATATATAATGGAGTGTGTGTATGTAGGGCTTCTTAAAGGGTCGTTATTGACTTTTAGGATTGCCATTTCCAATAGGTGGCACTAGAGTTCCGTTCCTCTTCTATTTGAAGAGGTAGTTGGCATATTTAATTTCCCAGAGGAGCATTGCAAGGCTTAAAGTCTCCTCACATTGGCATGCCGTCCTACCTGCATAGTGATCTAACATTGAGAAGGCTTATACAATGTGGTAATGAGAAGACAAATTGAATATGTGCAGTACATTTAAAGGGTATTCGTCAGCAGGATTGAGCCTCCTAAGTCGTCTATATGGGTCTGCAGGTTATAGAAAGTTGAATAAAATGACACCTTGATATCTGCGATCTGATGTCTTATTCCAGAAAAATCCATGTTTTTCTTAATATGTAAATAAGCTGTTAGAATCTAGGGTCGGACATAGATCTTCATGAGACTCCGACTCCAGAGATTATTTTAAACAAAAGGGGAATTTAACAGTGTGATATGTAATGGCTGCTCTCATAATCACACACAGCTCTGCAGTGAGATCAGAACTAACACAGTACAGCAGAAAGGAACGTTGTCTCAATACAAACATTTGCAGCAGCAATTGTCCTCTTATAGTGCTAGCAGCTTTGTTGCAGTGCCTTATAACCAACACAGTACAGCAGAGTTGAATCCTGTCTAGTTGCAAACACATTTGCAATGAAGTCAGCTCTGCTGTACTGCACCTCCCTCTACACTGCCTGTTTGTAAGATGGGAGCTGAAGCACTGATCGGACACCTGAATGCAAATGTATTAGTACAGCAAAAGTGAACTCTTTCTCATTACAGTGTTAGCTCGGCTGTACCATGTCAGCGCTGCTGTACCGTGTTAGCTTTGATCTCACTGTGTATGTGTCAGTAATTACATATCACACTAATAACTCCCTCTGTCATTTACGAATTAGCTATGGAGGCAGATTCTCAGGGAGATCTATGTATATATCAGATCACAGATATCAAAGGTATAATTTTATTCAGCTTCCTATGAACTACATGCCCATGTAGACGGCTTAGGAGGGTTGATCCCACTAAAAGATTCTTTTTAACAAGCAGGGATAAGGGCTGGATCTGTTTTTCAGAGACTATTTTCACTGTAATTCTGGGCAGGTAGTCAGGAGGTGTGGAGTTAGCAGAAGTTGACGCAATGTACTCCTTGTTAAGTCTGTTGCTTTCTGTTCACATGGGACAAACTGGTGCTCACCCACAGGATGAGAAGAGGCCAAAACTGCAGAGGAGTGAGTAAAAAGACTGAAAGGGGTGAAAGTTACATGTAAGTGTAATGCTGGTGGGTGTGGACCCACTGCACCACGGGCCGAGCTTATCCTGGAGGAGCGTAACTAAGTAACTACCTGGCATTTACTAGAGCCTCTGATGGTGAGGATAGGTTTGGCTGCAGGTAGTCACCAGGTATCACTCCAGGTCAGTCCCTGGGTCTGCAGCAGCCGACCGGACGGTCAGAGACACAGATACAAGGTACAGGTGGATGAAGACAAACACGTGGTCAGACAATCTGAGGTCAGGGCAGGCAGCACAGGTTGAATATACGTAGCTGAGGTCAGGAGCAGAGAAATCAAAATAAATGAATAAGCTAGCCGGGTGAGGAAACAGTAGAGACAATACAAGAGAGCACCTTACAGGAAACTAGACAAGACCTGAACTAGAACCTTCGATCAGGTGCGGAATGAAGCAGCCTAATAAACCCCCTGCTGATTGGGAATAGGCAAAAGAAGCTAACCTCTGCAATATACAGTAGGCTTAACTGCCTGCAGAAAGTGGCCACTCCTCCACATAGCCAGGTGGCCACTCACCAGCAGTATAAATGCAGCAAGAGGCAGCTCAGCAAGACAGCCAGAGACTGGGGAGAGCAGAGCGGTGACTGCAGTGAATAGGGCGGCGCTTACCACCTGTGCGAGTTACAGGCGTGACCCACAGTGGTGTTTCTTGCATTAATAAGGTTAAAGGGGATGTGTCCGGAGAATTTCACACCCCAAACTATTTATATGCGCATGTAGCTCTTTCAAAGACGGACTTAGCAATACCTTGACATGTCCTGTCCTTTCCTCCATTACTGAGAAGTCATCACTTGAACTGATATGCAAATGCGGCTGTAGATCTGAAGTCTCTGTCACTCCAGCTCTATCCTCCACCCAGCACCAACTCCTCCTGCTTGACTGACAGTTCCTTTGCCTGAGTTCACACCGCATACAGGCTGTCAGTGAAGAAAGAGGAGGCGGCACTGGGAAGGGAATAGAGCTGGAATGACAGAGGCTTCAGATCTACAAATGGCTCTTCAGTCTCATTTGCATATCAATGGGGAGTAAAATCCTGCTGACAGATTCCCTTTAAAGTAATAAAGTGCATTACTCCAGAGATGTATTCATTTTTTCAATTTGTAGGATAACCCCTTTAAGGAAATACATAGATTCCTAGCACAGGTGAGCTCACCTGAAATCTGCTATTAACAAAGCTAATTAATTAGGGATGGAACCCCAAGAGATATTGATTCAACCCAAAGGTTGTCTTGTAGGGACACTTAGTATCCGGCTGGCTCAGGACACATTTATTCTGCAGCCAATACATTTCATTCTCCACGGTCTGACATTTCAGTACATAAGAATAATTACCATCAATTTTCTCCATCCTGGTGGACATTAAAAGAGGAGGCCCCTGTACTGGAGTAGCATGTGGGCCAATTGCTGTTGAGAAGTTGATTAATCAAAAGGAAGGTTTTTTTTTATAGAGCTCCTTGCTCCTTACCATGACTCTGAAGTTAATCTTTCATCTGAAGAATTATAATCTAGGGAAAGTTTGAGCCAAGGTGCCCCTCTTTATACTTATATACGACCTCCTTGGCAAAAGGGCCCATTGGCAGTTGCACAAGTCTAAGTGCTCCCACCAGTGATATCTTTGATACGAAGCCTACTGGAGTTTAAGAAAAACTTTGGCAAGGGAACACAAAGTCCTGTGTGGTTCTTCTCCTTCCAAACCACAGCAGCAATATACAAGGAGTATAATTTAGTGTTCCTCTTTTATAACCAGCACTTACTAGCGCTGGTTCCTTGCCACTACTTCCCTCTCCTTGGCAGCCGGGCCTGCTGGATTTGTGAATCACCGTGCACTCTTCTAAGTGTATAACAATGTAGGATCAACAAAAGATTAAGCACATCGGTTACCTATGGGATGCATCTTCCACTGTCAACCAAAAATCTGAGCAAATCTGAGCTGCTGCCCACCCATTTCAATGGCTTATAAATTAGTTATGAAGCCTAAAGCACACACTAATGAAAAGTTACAGTAGGAAAACAGATTTCTTGTATAAGGCAATAAACATAAACAGAGTCCATCACATTTAGGTGCAAAGAGGCTGCGAGACTTCACTCACCTTCTGTTCTAATAAGGCACTGGCTAGTTTCTGTACATCGGAGGTTAGCAATGACGTCCCTCTGATGACCTTACTCAGAGCTGCCAGGGACTGGTGGATACTTTGAACCAGGCGAATAGCATTGAACTGCTCCAGGATGATGAATGATAAGATGGGTGACCCATGCCGCTCGGTTGGAGGAGACACCTTCTGATGGATCAAGTTGGAGCTCTGAAAGCAGAATTATAAGAAGTTATTGTAAATGAAGATAAACATGAGGTTCTGCGCTGAAGCATTTGTATATCATAGTGCAGTGTGAATGCTTCTGGAAGAAACTCTTGAAGACACCAGATATCTTTCTCACCACCCATAACATACAGTGCCTACAAGTAGTATTCAACCCCCTGCAGATTTAGCTGGTTTGATAAGATGCAAATAAGTTAGAGCCTTCAAACTGCAAACGAGAGTAGGTTTTATGAACAGAAGCATAAATCTTACAAACCAAAAAGTTATGTTGCTCAGTTGAATTTTATTAAATTTTAAACATAA
Source organism: Phyllobates terribilis (assembly GCF_046119375.1). Lineage (NCBI taxonomy): Eukaryota > Metazoa > Chordata > Amphibia > Anura > Dendrobatidae > Phyllobates > Phyllobates terribilis. The sequence goes on from NW_027362762.1 coordinate 72,368,219, forward strand.
AAGTGTGGGTCAATTATTATACAACCCCTATGTTTAATATTTTGTGGAATAACCCTTGTTTGCAATTACAGCTAATAATCGTCTTTTATAAGACCTGATCAGGCTGGCACAGGTCTGTGGAGTTATCTTGGCCCACTCCTCCATGCAGATCTTCTCCAAGTTATCTAGGTTCTTTGGGTGTCTCATGTGGACTTTATTCTTGAGCTCCTTCCACAAGTTTTCAATTGGGTTAAGGTCTGGAGACTGACTAGGCCACTCCAACACCTTGACTTTTTCCCTCTTGAACCAGGCCTTGGTTTTCTTGGCTGTGTGCTTTGGGTCGTTGTCTTGTTGGAAGATGAAATTACGACCCATCTTAAGATCATTGATGAGGAGCGGAGGCTCTTGGTCAAAATCTCCAGGTAGGCCGTGCTATCCATCTTCCCATGGATGCGGACCAGATGGCCAGGCCCCTTGGCTGAGAAACAGCCCCACAGCATGATGCTGCCACCACCATGCTTGACTGTAGGGATGGTATTCTTGGGGTCGTATGCAGTGCCATCCAGTCTCCAAACGTCACGTGTGTGGTTGGCACCAAAGATCTCGATTTTGGTCTCATCAGACCATAGAACCTTGAACCAGTCTGTCTCAGAGTCCTCCAAGTGATCATCAGCAAACTGTAGACGAGCCTTGACATAACGCTTTGAAAGTAAAGGTACCTTAAGGGCTTGTCTGGAACGGAGACCATTGCGGTGGAGTACGTTACTTATGGTATTGACTGAAACCAATGTCCCCACTGCCATGAGATCTTCCCGGAGCTCCTTCCTTGTTGTCCTTGGGTTAGCCTTGACTCTTCGGACAAGCCTGGCCTCGGCACGGGAGGACACTTTCAAAGGCTGTCCAGGCCGTGGAAGGCTAACAGTAGTTCCATAAGCCTTCCACTTACGGATGATGCTCCCAACAGTGGAGACAGGTAGGCCCAACTCCTTGGAAAGAGTTTTGTACCCCTTGCCAGCCTTGTGACCCTCCACAATCTTGTCTCTGATGGCCTTGGAATGCTCCTTTGTCTTTCCCATGTTGACCATGTCTGAGTGCTGTTCACAAGTTTGGGGAGGGTCTTAAATAGTCAGAAAAGGCTGGCAAAAGAGATCTTTAATCCACACATGTGAAGCTCATTATTCTTGGTGCCTGAACTACTTCTCAATAATTTAGGGGGACCAAACAGAATTCTTGTGGTTTGAGGGGTTGAATAATAAATGACACTCTGAATTAACTTTTAACGTTTAAAAAAAAAAAAATAAATAAAATAAAAAATTTGCTGCAGTGCATTTCCCACTTCCAGGCTGATCTACAGTATAAATGTCACAATGCCAAGTTAATTCCGCATGTGTCAACCAGCTAAATCTGAAGGGGGTTGAATACTACTTGTAGGCACTGTAGATCATATTATAACAGTGTCCTTCTATTTTCCAATATGCAGTGGTGTGAAAAACTGTTTGCCCCCTTCCTGATTTCTTATTCTTTTGCACGTTTGTCACATTTAAATGTTTCAGATCACAAAACAAATGTAAATATTAGACAAAGATAACACAAGTAAACACAAAATGCAGCCTTTAAATGAAGGTCTTTATTATTAAGGGAAAAAGAAATCCAAACCTACAGGGCCCTGTGTGAAAAAGTGATTGTCCCCCCACTTAAAACATAAATTAACTGTGGTTTATCACATCTTTGTGAAGCTGAGTACAATTTCCCTCGTCACACATAGGCCTGATTACTGCCACACCTGTTCTCAATCAAGAAATCACTTAAGGCTATGTGCCCACGATGCAGAAATGAAGCAGAAAATTTCTGCAGCATTTCTGCATCTCCCTGGCAGAAAAAAAGCATGCAGATTGTGCATGCGTTTTTCCTGCAGAATACATGTGGATCCACATGCGGATTCACATGCGTTTCCGCATGCAGATTGACAAGCGCTTTCCAGGCGATAGCATCACTTGGAAAGTGCTTGACAACTAGGTCACACTGTATAAATCCATGCAAACAGCATGGATTTATACAGTGTGAACCGTCAAAATTAAAACAAATAAAGCTATACTCACCCCCGAGGCCCCGGCGTGTGCTGCAGCGCTGCTTCCTGGCTGGTTCCCGGCTGCCAGCATATCGCGAGACAGAGCGGTGAAGGGCCTGCGGTCACATGACTGTGACGTCACCGCAGGTCCTCAAGCGATGCCGGCATTCAGAGAGAAGCCTTCGGAAAGGTGAGTATAAACTTTATTTGTTTTTTAAAATTTTTTTACAGGTACAATGGTACCCAGGTCTGGAAGAGAGTCTCCTCTCCTCCAGAACTGGGTACCATCTGCACATAGAGACACATAGAAGCCGCTTGTACAAATGTACAGTCGCGGTTTCTATGCGTCTCAATGCAAGTCAATGGCGGGAGTTCCGCTGAAAAAAATTAAATGACATGCTGCGGATTTTTGTACGCAGCATAAACGCTGCGGAAAAATCCGCAGCATGTGCATAGAACATGCGGAATCCCCTTGGGGACCATGGGGTGCGGATTACCTAGCGTTTCACAAGCGTTTATGCTGCGGAAATTCCGCAGCATAAACGCTTGAAAAACGCTACGTGGGCACCCAGCCTAAATAGGACCTGCCTGACAAAGTGAAGTAGACCAAAAGATCCTCAAAAGATAAACATCATGCTGCGATCCAAAGAAATTCAGGAACAATAGAGAAACAAAGTAGTTGAGATCTATCAGTCTGGAAAAGGTTATAAAGCCATTTCTAAAGCTTTGAGACTCCAGCGTAGCACAGTGAGCCATTATCCACAAATGGTGAAAACATGGAACAGTGGTGAACCTTCCCAGGAGTGGCCGACCGGCCAAAATTACCCCAAGAGTGTAGTGACGACTCATCCAAGAGGTCACAAAAGACCCCACAACAACATCCAAAGAACTGCAAGCCTCACTTGCCTTAGTTAAGATCAGTGTTCATGACTCCACCATAAGAAAGAGACTGGGCAAAAATGGCATGCATGCCGAGTTCCAAGACGAAAACCATTGCTCAGCTAAAAGAACATAAAGCCTCGTCTCAGTTTTTCCAGAAAACATCTTGATGATCGCCAAGACTTTTGGGAGAATACTCTGTGGACTGACAAGACAAGGTTGAGCTTTTTGGAAGGTGTATGTCCCATTACATCTGGCCTAGAAGTAACACAGCATTTCAGAAAAGGAACATCATACCAATAGTAAAATATGGGGGTCGTAGTGTGATGGTCTGGGGCTGTTCTGTTGCTTCAGGACCTGGAAGACTTGCTGTGGTAAATGGAACCATGAAATCTGCTGTCTACCAAAAAATCCTGAAGGAGAATGTCCGACCATCTGTCCGTGACCTCAAGCTGAAGCGCCCTTGGGTTATGCAGCAGGACAATGATCCAAAACACACCAGAAAGTTCACCTCTGAATGGCTTAAGAAAAACAAAATTAAGACTTTGGAGTGGCCTAGTCAAAGTCCTGACCTTAATCCGATTGAGATGCTGTGGCATGACCTTAAAAAAGCGGTTCATGCTAGGAAACCCTCCAATGTGGCTGAATTACAACAATTTTACAAAGATGATTGGGCCAAAATTCCTCCAGAGGGTTGTAAAAGACTCATTGCCAGTTATCGCAAATGCTTGATTGCAGTTGTTGCTGCTAAGGGTGGCTCAACAAGTTATTAGGTTTAGGGGGCAATCACTTTTTCAGAGACTGCCCTGTAGATTTGGATTTCTGTTTCTCTGCATTTTTTGCTTACTTGTGTTATCTTAGTCTAATATTTCAATTTGTTTTGTGATCTGAAACATGTAAGTGTGACAAACATGCAAAAGAATAAGAAATTAGGAAGGGGGAAAACAGTTTCTCACACCACTGTACAACCTCCAACTTTTTTAATAGAAAAATCCAGCCTTAGTTTGCCATCATAAGTGCAGAAATCAGTGCTTGTAGGCAGTAGAAAATGTACAGATATATCCCAGGACGCCATTCCCGGACACCACAGATACAAATCATTTCAAATTGCGGGCATGCTGGAGATGAAAGTTTAAAGGCACGGGAGGTGCAGCAGATTTAGCCCTGTGCAGCAGCATGCATGTCACAGGCAATGTACAAGCTCCTGCTGGAAAATGCCTAGATCACTGGTTGGCAGAAGCCTAACAAAATCCACAGGAAGCAGCCTGGATAATTTTCAGTGACAACAGCAGAACACACAAACAAGGTCTTGTTCACATCTGCATTGGTAATTTCCATTGTTCTTTTCTGTCAAATGTGCAGAACAAATATAACAGAAATGCTGGATCATCAGAATGATGGACACCAGTGATGCCTGACAGACCATAAAGACTAGAATGAGATCCATTGATTGTCTGCCATGGGGTCTGGTATTTTGAGCAGAATCTGTTATGGAGGCTCCTAGTGCACTCTCAGAATACATTCACACAAGCGTTCAGTGTTTTTTTTTTCAGGTCTGTTATCGTTAAACAGAACGCCTGCTTAAAAAAAACATGCATCTGTCATATGACAGATGCAAATGGCACCAGGAAGACTTCACTCATTATAATGGGCTCTGTTTTTGAGGTCATATTTACAGGGAAAAAATTTTGTGACGGGAGGTGGATGTGGACCCACTGGCTGGGCTTACTGTGAAGACTAAGTGATTATCTTCTCTAGCACCTCGGATGGTGAGGATAGGCTTGAGCCATTAGGGTTGCAACCAGATACAACTCCACGGCAGTGACCAAAGGATCAAAGGCACAGATGCAAAGCACAGAGGTAGTAAACAAAGACGTGGTCAGGAAGTCTGAGTTCAGGGCAGGCAGCACAGGTTCAGAATACAAAGCGGAGGTCAAGACCGGAGAGGTCAGATGAAACAGGTACACAAGCCGGGTCAGTAACAGGAGAGTCAAAAGTATAATGCACCTAGACAGGGTACAAGAGAATACATTCCAACTGGGAACCTAAGTTCAGGGAAGGAATGAAAGGAGGAGGTGGTGTCTAATATATCCCACCAGCTGGCAGGAGATAAGCTAGTGATGCTAAACTCTGCAGCACACAGCAGGGTTAGATTCCTGTAGGGTCCGGCCCCGCAGAGTGAAGGCAAAAGGGCCAACAAGTGCTAAGCATCTCTGGGAACTCCTACAAGATTGTTGGAAGACCATTTCCGGTGACTACCTCTTGAAGCTCATCAAGAGAATGCCAAGAGTGTGCAAAGCAGTCATCAAAGCAAAAGGTGGCTACTTTGAAGAACCTAGAATATAAGACATATTTTCAGTTGCTTCACACTTTTTTGTTAAGTATATAATTCCACATGTGTTAATTCATAGTTTTGATGCCTTCAGTGTGAATGTACAATTTTCATAGTCATGTAAATACAGAAAAATCTTTAAATGAGAAGGTGTGTCCAAACTTTTGGTCTGTACTGTATATAAATATTTTATTATTTATTTCCCCATATATAACATTGCATTTTGCTTCTCAGGAAGGCGAATGTCACAGCTCGTTTTTATTTAATTTGACAGGACAAGATAAAATGATGTTTCGATGACATAAGCTAAACAGACCTGACCTGTTTTATTACATCTTTACGTCTGTATTATTTATGCCTTAAAAGCAACATGATGTATATTTTACCAGGATGCTAACACTGGGGGGCTGTCTGTAATCTCTGGCTGATTTCATGCACAGTTTCCTTTCCCCTTTGCAGGAAATATAATTATGGAAATTCTGTTTACAGACTTCATTGTTTAGAATCACTACTTATTTTTTGTTGCATTTCCAAAATCTGTCACTTAAAATCAAAGCAAAAAATAAATAAATATATAAAATAAATATATAAAGCCGCTGTCAGCGGCAGCGTTAGTGAGAGCGGCCGGGCTGACCTTGGCGGCTGCTTGTGCAGTCAGTTCAGTTGTGCAGATTAATAATATCGCACAGGAGGAGGCCGCGCTGGAGGATCCAACCGTTTGTGTTCTGATTAATCCTGAGACGCTGTTCAATTACTTACTGTCAGGCGCAAGGAATCAGGCATTGCATATTGGAATAATGTTTAAGGAGGACCTGCCATCGGCAGACGTGTGCAATTTTCTCACCCAGTTCCTGTGTGCTTTATGGGCTGTGAGCGGTAAATGGGTATGTCTGTCCTTGTGGTTACATTTACTTACATGGACAGATGAGAAATTAAAAGGGATATTCCCATCTTAAAAAGCGCTGGCACATTGCTAAAATATGACCCCAAACAAGGATAAAGTGTACAAAAAGGGGAGAGCCCCATATTGGATCCCACTCTAGCAAGCCATAAGACTTAACTTATTAAATTGATTAAATAGTCACGGGTGTGTCAGGTGTAACAGACAGTCGCTCTGGATCTGGCTGTAGAAGGTCACTATGCTTGGCATTACATACGCCTTCTTAATCCTTCTTCCTTTAGGACCGAGCGGCGATCTCCCTACTGCTGCTGATTGACACACCCATGCATGGGACTTAAAAACACTCAGTTTCCTCCAGGGAATAGCCAGTGATACTTCTATGTACCTTTGTGCAGGCTTGAAGCACTAGCAGTTGGCTAGCTTCTTCTCAGGTGACCTTGGAGGACAGTTGGCGTTACTCCTTTGGTGTCTGCTCAAGCTAAGTTTATCCCCTTTGTTGTCTTTAGTTTGTAGCGGGGCCTGACCAGTGCTCACCCCTCCCTCTCCCCATCTAGGGCCAAGCTCTAGGCACAACCAGGGCTTAAGGTTCCTGCTCGGCGATAGGTGTGGAACCTATATAGGGATGGTAGGGTAGGCTGGGTGATATTAGATCTGCCTAGGGGTCTCCACAACCCCTTTCCCTAGTGTTTGGGCTTCCACCCCTCTTCCCTTCGTGTTGCACTTAGTCTTCCCGACACCTTGCGTGACAAAAATGCATATGAGGTATTGATAAAAATGTCCCTAATCTGCCTACTATTTATAGACTTTAAGGACAAACTTCATATTTTATGATTTCAATAGATGGCACCACAGAGTGTCATCACGAACTGGCAGAACAGGACATACAATTAGCGCTCAAGTCCTCGCAACATGTTTCACCACATGTGCGGCGTCATCAGGGGATGGGACAGGGAAGGCCATTGTCTAGTAGAGCTCAGTTGTTGAGCTGTGTAACCCTGCCCACACCACAACTTTCTGTGTACACTGTATAGTGAGAGAGCGCTGCTAATCAGTGCTGAGGGTGTGGATGCACTAGAAGGCACGAGGACAGTTGTCCAGTAGTGATAATCTCCTGGTGATAAAACAATGGTTGTATTGAAACCATAAAACACAGCCCAGTAAGTGACATCCTTATAAATCAGAGTGTCTGCTCTCGGATTACATAGCAAAAACCTGGTGACAGATTCCCATTAAGGATAGAGAGATGGTTCAACACAGGAGAGATACTAAGATGATGAAACATTCACCCTGAGGTGGTATTATCCACTCTACAGCTAGTATATGATGTGATAGGTCAATATTTCAATCTGTACTAATGTAATAGGATGTATTTGAGCTTGCCCACAAAAGCGTATACATTGGCGAGTGCTATCCAATATTTTATCGGATAGCACTCGGACCAATGTTATTCTATGGGGCAGTGCTGATCAGCTGGTTTTTTCTCATACCGATTTGGTATGGGTCAGTTCATGTAAATTGGGAGAAAGCTTGAACAAGATTCACTCCACTTGGATATCGATTCCAACATGGATCATGTCCACCTGAGGGTTGTGCCCAGTTGCCTATTTGCGGATTGCACCCACATGATGATGGAGTCCACCCAAGACTTCCACTCACTTGAGGATCTAGCCCACTTGGAGTTCGAGCCCACTTTACATATCAAGTCCATAAGATAATTGGGTCCAAAATTTGTGACAATTAGGGCTCATGCATATGACCATATTATCGGTCCAAGTGTGATCCTACAAAATATCAGATTCCACCCGGACCAATGTTATGCTATGGCCCTTGTACATGTCCAATTTTTTTCCTAGTACACAGCTGGTCTGGGGAAAAAAATTACAGCATGCCCGAGTTTTATCTGATATTTGGATCACACTCTGCTATTCAATTCAATGAGTCCAGGTAAATCATCGGACTGCACTCCGATTTCCACTGACTGACAGAATGGAGAAATATTGTTCTCCAATTTCTCCTCATCTGTGCTACGATTCTCTCACTTGAGAGAATCGGATCATACTATGCTGACACTCTGATCAGAGTTTGAGAGGAGTGTCATTAACATAATCAATCCAATTCTCCCGTGTGACCGTAGCCTTAGAGGTACAATCTGTATGTATCTAATTCTATCAGATTCCTTTAACTGTTTATTAGTGTAGTATATGGCACATACAGTTGAAACCAGAAGTTTACATACACTATATAAAAAGACACATATTCATGTTTTTCTCGATATCTGACATGAAATCAGAATAAACCTTTCCCGTTTTAGGTGAACTAGGATTACCATAATTTTTAATATTTGCCAAATGCCAGAATAATGAGAGAGAGAGAATGTTTTAAGGAATTTTTATTACTTACTGCAAAGTCAAAAGTTTACATACATTTCATTAGTATTTGGTACCATTGCCCTTAAACTGAATGACTTGGGTGAAACGTTTGGGATATCCTTCCACAAGCTTCTCACAATAGTTGGTCAGAATTTGGGCCCATTCCTCCTGGGAAAACTGGTGTAACTGATCCAGGTTTGTAGGTCGCCTTGCTCGCAGCCTTTTCAGCTTTGCCCATTAATTTTCAATAAGATTGAGATCAGGGCTTTGTGATGGCCACTCCAAAACATTGACTTTGTTATCCTTAAGCCACTTTGTTACCATTTTGGCAGTATGCTTCGGGTCATTGTCCACTTGGAAGACCCATTTCCGCCCAAGCTTTAACTTCCTGGCTGATGTCTTGAGATGTTGCTTCACTATTGCCACATAATCTTCTTTTCTCATTATGCCATCTATTTTGTGAAGTGCACCAGTCCATCCTGCAGTAAAAAAAACCCTACAACATGATGCTGCCACCCCCGTGTTTCACAGTTGGGATGGTGTTCTTAGGGTTCCAAACTTCTCCCTTTTTCCTCCAAACGTAACGATGATCATTATGCCCCAAAAAGTTCAATTTTAGTTTCATCAGACCACAGGACATGTCTCCAAAAATTAAGGTCTTTGTTACTGTGTGCATTTGCAAACATTAATGTGGCTTTTTATGTTTCTTTTGGAGTAATGGCTTCTTCCTGGCAGAGTGGCCTTTCAGCCAATGTTGATACTGTATTTATTTCACTGTGGATATTGACACAATCTTACCAGCTTCCGCCATCATCTTTACAAGGTCTTTTGCTCTTGTCCTTGGGTTGATATGCACATGTCGTACCATAGCATGTTCATCTCTGGGACAGAGAACCAGTCTCCTTCCTGGGTGGTATGATGGCTGGACATTACCATCTTGTTTGTACTTGCATATAATTGTTTGTACAGATGAACAAGGCACCTTCAGGTATCTTGAAATTGTACCTAAGGATGAGCCAGACTTGTGCAAGTCCACAATTCTCTTTCTGATATCTTGGCTGATTTCTTTAGACTTTCCCATGATGCTACACAAAGAAGCAGTTTGTTTCAGGTGTACATTAAAATACATCCACAGGTGTGTCTCTAATTCAAATGTTGCCAAAAAAACTATCAGAAGCTTCCAAACACATGACATCATCACGTAGGCCGTCCAGAATTGTTTAAAGGCATAATAATGTTAGTGTATATAAACTTTTGACTTTGCAGTAAGTAATAAAAATGCCTTAAAACATTCTCTCTTTCTCATTATTCTGGCATTTGGCAAATATTAAAAATTATGGTAATCCTAATTGACCTAAAACGGGAAAGGTTTATTCTGATTTCATGTCAGATATTGAGAAAAACATGCAGATGTGTCTGTTTATATAGTGTATGTAAACTTCTGGTTTCAACTGTATATTGTAATTATTTCAAGAAAATTGCCTTTAAATATTAGTTTATGCCACTATTGTGTTATATGGCACACGTATTATCGTTCATAATGCCTCAAAGCTTTTCTCGCCGTGTGCACAACACCCTGCGCAAATCAGGAGGCTGTTAGAAGCTAAATCCACTTGATAGGACTGAGGTTGCAGTAATGGTACTCCAACCCTCAGTTTAGCCATAACTGTATGGTAACTAAAGAATGGATTTATAAGTCTGAGTCTAAGTAATAGACAGTGGTACAAATGCACAGAGATGAAGGCAAAGAATTCACAGCAGGAGTCCTGATAATGGCCTCGTGCCAAAAGTGCACAGTAAATAAAGTGTCTATAGTGCATTAGATGTAATATGCCAAAAATGGCACCGATCCACCCATGTAACACACAACATTAGTATTAGCACCTGAGTGCCTAAGACAGATTTTTTCAAAAAGTAATCAATAAAGAGCCTAGAGTGCATTAAAAGTAAGATACCAGAGATGCCATTAGGGCACCTATACTCAGTGTAAGGTCGGGGTCACACGAGAATATATTACCTCCTCGGATCGATTATGTAAATGACACTTGGATCAAACTCTGAGCAGAGTCTGATCAGAGTGTCAGCTTAGTGTGATCCGATTCTCTCATATGAGAGAATTGTAGCATAGGTGCGAAGATGGAGAACAAGAATTCTGCATCTTCTCCATTGTGTGAGTCCGTGGAAATCGGACCGCACTCAGATGTCATCCGAGTGCAGTCCGATGTTTTCCACGCACTCATAGACTTGAATGGGTGAGTGAGATCCGATTTATGGAGCATGCAGCAATTTTTTTCTCATGCCGATTCAGTATGAGAAAAAACGCTGGTCCGAGTGCTTTGCGATAAAACATCTGATAGCATTCGTCCGATGTATACGCTCGTGTGAGCGAGGCCTTACAATGGCATTGGGACTTCAATGCCCTACCGATAAGCACTAGTGATGGGCGAGTGTGCTCGGTACTGCTCGATAATCAATCGAGTATCAGGATGGTTGATCGAGTAGCGAGCAGTGCCGAGTATCACGTGGTGCTCGGATTCCCTAGAGAGAGGGAGAGACCAAGCACTCAAGCATTTCAGTGCTCAATCAACACTTCTAAGCACCAAAGTTTGTGAATATTGTAAATAGAGCGATTTCAAGCATGCCAGAGTCCTGATGGTGGACACGGACAAAAAAAAAAGCACATTATACAAAGTTGTCACTTAAGGCTCCTTTCACATTGAAATTTTGCCCACGTTCAGTGGCCCCGTCAGGGCTTACGTCCAAACTCCCTGCAAAACAGGATTCGGGCTTATACGTCAACGGGGCCATGGACTAGAATGGTGCCGACAGAGTCAACATGTGCTCTGATGTGCATAATTTTCGGCGCATACCCCTACTGGAGGCAGACAGTATAACACAGTCTACTACATCTGAGTGTCCACCTCCAGTAAGCTTACACGCCTAAAAATGATGCACAACAGAGCGCACGTTGATTCTATCGGCACCATTATAGTGTATGGCTCCGTCGGAGCACACACAAGAATCCCATTTTGCAGCAGGTCCAGACACAATCCCTGATGGGACCAACGAACAAGGGCAAAAAAGTCATGTGAAATGAGCCTAAGCACTAAAAGTGATAAGCACTATACATCATGCATAGTTTGTGCAGCGTGATTCCTTTCCAAAATGCCAGAATCCTGATGGCGGGCACTAATACAGAGGCACAGTATACAAAACTAGCACCTATATAAGGAGCAACAATAGTACTGACATGTGTCCTAATAATAAGCACCAAATATTGTGTACAACACACAGTTCCAGATGACTACGCCACAGACCTGATGGTGGACACTGACACAAAGCACAATCAAGCATTAGTCCTCAGGTCCCAAATCAAGGGCAATGGAAACTGTGAACCATTTGTAAAGTGTAATAGAAAATTAGCAAGCCAGAGCCCTGATGGTGGACTCTAGAATATGCAATTACTTTACGACTGGTGGAGGTCCGACCTTTGGGACCATCGATCTCCTTAAAGAAGGTGAGCTGATGAGCACGTAAAAACAGAAGACCGGAGACCTATGCTAGACAGCAGAACATAAGCAGTACTTATAAGCTCTTTCCTATTGCACTTGTAAGCACTGCTTTGAAGTTGGCCAGGATCACTGGAGCGCGCTGTAGCCTCCTAATCCCTGCCAGCTTCAGCATAGTTCTTACAAGCTAGATAGCAGCGGTGGTCGGTCTCCTAGGCAACAAGCTGTAAACAAAAGAAAAGTGTTAATAACTCAAGAATGGTGGCAGATTTTAAATAATCAGTAAATTGCAAAATTGCTTGATTTTATAAACACTATCTGACAATATCTATGTTTGAAATGGAAATAACCCTTTAAAGGAGAATTCACAGGATATGCGGTGTCAACATATGACATCAATGCTCAATAGTTGGGGTTTCCACAGGGACATCAATCTATCTTGAGAATTAGGCCCCCATGAGCACCTCCAGTAATGGATAGGTGCCCAAGCATGCACAATTTTTTCTATTAACTTGTATGAGTTACAAAAGTTTTAGAGGAAATTCTGGACCTTCCGTAAAACTGAATGGAGATAGCCGCATGTGGCCACGTCTTCATTCCTGACAGCATATGATGGGGTCTGGTCCAAGTGGTGGGATCCACATCTATTAAATGTGCCAGATAGGAATAACCCTTGTAAGATGGCCGCCGGACAGGTCCTTGAGGGGAGATATGTATCATCCAGGTTGGTAGCTTTGGTGATGTAAAACCGGAAAAGCATGCTCCAGCACGTATAGCGCTGAGAGGGTTAATGGGGCGTATCAGGGCCGGTTTTAACGAGCAATCATAAGAGATGGGTGGGAATGACTGCTCACATATCCCCACCCCGGGGCTTGGTTATTTGCAAATAAAATGGAGACCAAGTGTCTCATTGAGTGTCTGTGGCTGGAGGTGTGGAGACCTCCAGCGAGTCTGTGCTACAAGACACTGACTGTGAGCTACTGTTTATTTTTCTGTTTTGTTACTTTGTGCCGGACAAGGCTGTGTTTTATTTACTTTGAAAGTGCGGTTTATGAAGCCTAAATTAACCTGCCTTGGACGTTTTAAAAAGACTGTTTCCTGTGCCTACCTCAAAAGCAGCTGAGTGAGTACCAAACCCTACAATTGGTGCTAGAAGCACAGGCACGAATCCCAAGCAGCAGCGTGACTGCTACAGGAAACCGTTTATGTCCTGGGTGAAGGCCGCCAGCTAGCAACGGAAGTCTGGGAGTAAGGAGGAGCTGATAAAGCAACTGGTGCAGGCTAATCTCCAGCAGCAACAACAGCAGCAGAAGGCGCAGCAGCAGCAGTGGCAACAGCAGCAGCAGATGCAGCAACTGCAGCACAAACAGCAGATGGAGCTCCTAGCCGAGGTGATCCCTGGAAGGGCAACTGCTCCACTCCCAACACCAGGTGATGACTCACACGTCAGGAGGACAGTAAGAAGAGAGTTACAAAAGAGGAGCCCGGGTGATGACGTCAAAGCGTTCCTGACTGTATTTGAGAGGGTGGCAGAATGGGAGAAAATGCCTCCGGAGCAGTGGGCGGAGGTTCTGGCGCCATATTTAACAGGCGAGCCACATAAAGCCTATTATGACTTGGCCTTGCAGGATGCAAAAGAGTACGCCAAATTAAAAGATCTTGGCGCGCTTGGGAGTGACTGTCAGGGTGCAGCGGGTGCACCACTGGGCCTATTGCAGTGAAAACCTCCCTGGTCCCAAATGTTCGACCTCCTACACCTGGTCCAAAAGTGGTTGCAACCTGAATCTTCCTCCCCAGCACAGATGGTGGAGAGGGTCGTCATGGACAGGTTCATACACTCCCTTCCGAAGTTGGTACAAGCCTGGGTTGCCCAGGGAGATCCCCGTAATGCTGATGACCTGGTGGGGTTGGTGGAAAGGTACCAGGAAGTGGAGAGTTCCTTGGGGAAGCCAGGGGTCATAGAGTCTCCATATTGGAGTTCCCAAAAGGGGGAGGACACCCAAAAGAGGGGAACTAGAGCCACATCTGGGGGGCGTCCTAGAGCCCAGGAGGACTCTGAGTTGCTGCCAAAGGTCCCGCCCAAAAACATAGTATGTTGGAGAAGTCACACTCCAGGTCACATAGCCGCCCGTTGCCCCATGACCAACGAATCAATGGACTGCAGAGGAGGATGGCGCTGCTCGTATTTTGCATATCCTGCCTGCAGTGCTGTTCCTCAACCAGGCGAGGGACGCAAGCATGCCTCGTGTCACTGAATGGAATGCAAGTGACTCCTCTGTTAGACTGGAGGAATTGTGGCCCTCACTAATGTTACCAAACTCCCCATCGGATGATTCCAGGGAAAAAGATCAGCGTCCGTTGTATCCATGGGGACGCTAAGGATTTCCCTGTGGCCCGAGTGGTCATAGATACAATTTGTGGAGCAGAGTCCCATAAGGTGGGCGTAGACAAGGACCTGTTGCAACCTGTTATAACAGGGTGGGACTTTGCCTTGTTTTGGAACTAGTGGGAGAAAGGAAGGATGCTGACTTGTTCAGACAACAACCCGGTCGCTCCTAAAGAAACCTCATCGCAGGCCGCAGCCAATCGCAGCCAATGGATTTCCTATTTGTGTGCTTGTCGGGGATGAGGATGAGGCAGCATCCCCACAGGGCAACATCCCTGAGCTGGAGGTGTACAGGGGAAACTTTTGAACCGCCCAGGTCAGGGACTTAACACTAAAAGGGGTGTTTGATAATGTCACTGTTCTAAATGGTGTTGCTCAAGAACCAGGGGCTGACACCCGATATCCGCACTTTGCTGTAAATGGGGAGTTGCTATATAGGGTCACCAAGCTCAGCGGAGAGGTAATAGAGCAGTTGCTAGTGCCAGGGCCGTACAGACGCAGGGTGTTAGATATGGCCCATGCACATGTCTTAGGTGGTCATCTGGGGGTAGAAAAAATCCAGGAAAGGATCCTCCAGAGGTTCAACTGGCCCAGTTGTCACCAAGAGATTGTGAATTATTGTAGGTCCTGTCCCACCTGTCAGCTGACCTCCTCGGTGGCTCACTTCCGCAGACCTTTAGTGCCTCTGCCTGTCATTGCGGTCCTGTTCGAGCGCATCACCATGGATCTAGTGGGACCCCTGGTCAAGTCCGCCAGAGGATATCAGTACATCCTGGTGATACTGGACTATGCTACACGGTATCCGCAGGCGGTATCACTACGAAACTCCTCCTCCAAGTGTATAGCCCGGGACTTGGTCCATATCTTTTCCAGGACAGGGTTGCCTAAAGAGATTCTAACAGTCCAAGGGACTCCATTTATGTCAAAGGTGATGAGGGAGTTGTGCAAGATCCTGCACATTACACAACTCAGGACCTCAGTCTACCACCCACAGACAGATGGCTTGGTGGAGCGGTTTAATAAAACCTTGAAGGCCATGTTGAAGAAGGTAGCAGAGAAAGATGTCCGGGACTGGGACTGCCGTACCTTCTCTTCTCCATCAGAGAAGTCACACAGGCCTCTACTGGATTCTTCCCTCTTGAGCTGTTGTATGGCCGACACCCCTGTGGACTCCTGGACGTAGCAAAGGAGACCTGGGAAGCGGAATCTACACTCTACAGGAGTGTAATCGAACATGTGGCCCAGATGCAAGAGAGGATTGCAGAGGTGATGCCCATTGTGAAAGAACACCTTCTCAAAGCACAAGAGGCACAGTTGAGGGTGTACAATAGGTTGGCGAGGGTAAGACACTTCAACCCTGGAGATCGGGTACTGGTGCTGGTACCTACAGTAGAGAGCAAATTACTGGCTAAGTGGAAGGCCCCTATGAAGTAGTGGAAAAGGTTGGCGATGTCAACAATAAAGTCCACCAACCAGGGAAAAGGAAGCCCTACCAGGTGTACCACGTCAACCTGATAAAGCAATGGCGAGATAGGGAGCCCGTGGAAGCTCCGTGTTTGGTGGCAAAGTCGGAAGCCGATATGGGAGAGGTCAAGGTGGCAGAGTCGCTGTCACGTGCCCAAAAGCAACAGTGCCATGAGTTGCTACAGCAGAACAGGAACCTGTTCTTGGATCTACCAGGGTCTAGTCACATACAGCATGAGGTGCTTACGGAGCCTCATGTCCGAATCAACCTAAAACCGTATCGGATCCCAAAGGCCAGCAGAGAGGTGATCTTGAAAGAGGTGAAACAGATGCTTAACCTGGGAGTCATTGAAGAGCCCAAGAGTGGCTGGTCCAGTCCCATAGTCTTAGTGCCGAAACCAGATGGAGAATGGCGGTTTTGCAACAACTATAGGAAACTGAATGAGGCCTCTAAGTTCAATTCGTACCTAATGCCCAGGGTAGATGAACTAATTGAAAGGCTAGGGCCGGCCAGGTACATTACCTCCCTTGACCTCACAAAAGGGTATTGGCAGATTCCTATGGCCAAAGATACAAAGGAAAAGACAGCCTTTTCAACGTCAGAGAGGTGTTTCCAATACAACAAGATGCCGTTTTGGGTTGAAGGGAGCTCCAGCTACCTTCCAGAGAACCATGGACCGGATCCTAACTCCCCACAAGAAGTATGCAGCGGCCTACCTGGATGATATCGTGATCTACAGCCAGGATTGGGGAAGCCATCTGAGCAAAGTCCAGGCGATATTCGATGCTCTACGGAAGGCGGAGTTTTCCATCAACCCAAAGAAATGTGCCATGGGCATGGAGGAAACCAAATATTTGGGCTATGTCATGGGCAGAAGAATTGACATCGTGTGAGAAGAATTACTCCATAGTGGAGAAGGAATGTTTGGCCATCAAGTGGACGTTGGACACTCTAAGATACTACCTCTTAGGCAGAAAGTTCAGACTGGCATCAGACCATGCCCCACTAAGGTGGATGGGCGAGAAGATGGGGAACAATGTCCAAATGACCAGGTGATTCCTAGCTCTTCAGGATTTTAGCATCCATGTAGAGCATAGGCCTGGGAAACTGAATGGCAATGCTGACACATTGTCGAGGGTCCACTGTTTGTTAGCGGAAGGTGCCAAGTTCCCCGGCTTTGGGCAGAGTGGGGGGGGGGAGAGTAAGTAAGATGGCCGCCGGACAGGTCCTTGAGGGGAGATATGCATCACAGAGGTTGGTAGCTTCGGTGATGTAAAACCGGGAAAGCATGCTCCAGCACGTATAGCGCTGAGAGGGTTAATGGGCGTATCAGGGCCGATTTTTACAAGCAGTAATAAGAGATGGGTGGGAATGGCTGCTCACATATCCCCACCCCGGAGCATGATTATTTGTAAATAAAATGGAGACCAAGTGTCTCATTCAGTGTCTGTGGCTGGAGGTGTGGAGACCTCCAGCGTTTCTGCGCTACAGGACACTGACTGTAAGTGGGTAAACCCGCAGCACTGTATGGACTGTTTATTTTTCTGATTTGTTACTTTGTGCCGGACAAGGCTGTGTTTTGTTTATTTAAAAAAGTGAAGTTTATAAAGCCTCAATAAACCTGCCTTGGACATTTTAAAGAGACTGTTTCCTGTGCCTACCTCAAAAGCAAACCCTACAACCTTTAATATTAATCTGAGAAATCTAGAGCAAAAGAAAGAGGTAATGCCTTATACAAGACTTTTGCTCCATAATCTCATCTGGAATCAGACTTTGATTTATTTATAATTCTCTTCCCTTCACTTTTCCATTGCTGACTTGCTTTATGCCAATATATAAATGGACTTGCAGAATAAAGTATTGCAACCAGTAAAGCTCTGACGTGTGAAAATCCTCAGTGGGTTCTCCAAACATAGAGTGGGGAGGGTAAGAGGCAGAGGTTTAGAATTATCATTCACTCTATACATTAATGGAGGAGCGAGAAGGGCATAGCTGAGTCATACACGATTTGCATACATTTAGTAGGTAATTACACGGTAATTCATGTAGTAGGAGCTATGCGGTGTCAAATATTAAAAGAAGAAATATGAAAAAAAAAACACAGAAAACGTCAGATCTACGATGTCTTCCTACAGATTTTAAGGAAGAAACAATGATAAAAATTTAATGCTTAATAATAATACATAAAATAATAATTCAATAATAATAATAATAATTTAAAGCTGCAACAGCTTGATGAATAAATGATGAAGACGACTGGGTTTGACATAGATGTGCACATGTGTATGTAACTTCCATATTCGTTCCCCGTTCCTCACGGGCATTGCCCCCTGATGAAGCGGCACAGGATGTTATCATCTCATTTACTAGACTGAATGTAAGTGTAGCCCATTTGAGGGATGAATGTCCATTACTTTCCCATGAGGATCGAACATTACTAAAATTTGAAAACATTTATTTTAAAAAATATTGCAAGGATTTTGGAAGGATTTTTCGGCATGTTTTTCATGAATTTATGGGTATCTAGACCTCTAATGGTTCTAATAAACCCATCCATAATAATAAACCATCGGAGCACATATTTGCTAACTCTTCCGAACCCTTTGGGAGCCTCCTGGAAGAGTTGACAAATTTCCCAAATGCCATAGAAGACTCCATGAAAGCGTTTTTTTCTCTCATTCATTTAAATGGGTGAAAAATGCTACCAAAACGTTGAAAGAATTGACACGCTGCAGATATAAAAAAAACCAAAAACAATCTGAAGGTTCAAATCTACAAGGAAAAAAATAAGCAGCGTGTGCATGAGACATTACAAATCCCATTCACTTTGCTGGTACTGTAAAATGATTTTTTTTTTTTTTCGGCAAAAATGAAACGTGTGAACAAGCCCTGAAAACGTAACATGTGGACAAGCCCTAAAGAGCTCACATGGCATAACATATTTAAGAGAGCCCTGGCGCCAAAACTGCTGTAACGGCGCCAGTGCGGGAGGTGAGTATATGTTATTTCTATTTCACAAGGGGTACTATTTAATTTAGAAAGGAGTTGACAACCCTTTTAAGGAGAACCAGTACTTCTCCCACATTGCATCAGCTAGACTCTATCCTGATGAGAGGGAAAAACCCAGAAACAGGCTGTCTGTGGATGAGTTCCTGGCTTGGCATTTATCCCTGGTCACGTTGCAAGACTCGTTTCAGCATCAGGCATTGACTTGTAGGGTAATTACCTCTCCTAGGTTGTACCCCTGTACTTTTTTTTGGTTCTTGAGAGAGCTAAGTTTGATAGGTCTTAGAAACCAGCAGTGATCCAAGTTCTAATCAGCTGAACCATAAAGATGTTGAGAACAAGGACACTAAAACATGCATACGGAGCTCGGTGCAAAGGAAACTGCCCACATACCCTTTAAGTATGGACAATCTATTAAATCGTCCAAAGCTACAGAGAAAACCTCATTATGCCTGCTCTCCCCCTGAAAACAGAAGTGCTCGAAGGTGAAATGACACTCGCGTACTTCAAATTTAATTAATAGAAATTCTGACAGTAATTAAAGAGGTGTATACAGCAAGCCGCCGCCGCCAATAAACAGGTCACTACACACTCTCGATTATATTATCCAGCAGCATTACTAATGGTAATAAATGGAGTATGGAAAAGCAAGAAATGAGACGTTCTGCGCCTTCACAGGTAGTGTATCATTTAATTGGCGTTATTACTCCGTGCAGCCAGGACTCATTTTTCCCCAATGTATAATGGAGCTAACGAGAATTAATGACGATTCTTGTAGATTTCATCCTTGTGATTACTTTTTTTAGAAACGTAACTGAGCCCTATGCAAGTCCATCTTCCAGAAGGGACATTCGCACCACTGATGCTTAGCACCGTACAGTTATCCGATGTAGGATAAACTAAATGTCCGTGTAACGGGTCTGGGAGGCGGAACCTCTGAGCTACTATACAAGGGGGCGGTCCTTGTAAGGGAGCGGGTGGCGACCAGGGTAGACGGGCAGGCAGTCACAGCAGGTGACTGGGACAGTCTCTGAATGAACGGACAGGAGGTCACGGCAAGTGACCGGGGCAGTCTCTGGATGAACGGGCAGGAGGTCACGGCAAGTGACCGGGGCAGTCTCTGGATGAACGGGCAGGAGGTCACGGCAAGTGACCGGGGCAGTCTCTGGATGAACGGGCAGGAGGTCACGGCAAGTGACCGGGACAGTCTCTGGGTAAAGGATTGGTACGACCTGTGGCGGCAGATGATAGACGTGAGCTCCCAGGTGAGCAGGCGAGAGTCTCTGGATAATCGGGTGGTCACAGCATGTGACGGCGGAGCCTCCAGGAAGTCCAACAGACAGGTAGCAGATGAGCGCTCCCAGGTGAGCGGGCAAGAGTCTCTGGAATAGCAGGTGGTCACAGCACGTGACGGCGGAGCCTCCAGGTAGGCAAGCAGGCAGGTAGCGGAGGAGCGCTCCCAGGTGAGCGGGCAGGAGTCTCTGGAATAGCAGGTGGTCACAGCACGTGACGGCGGAGCCTCCAGGTAGGCAAGCAGGCAGGTAGCGGAGGAGCGCTCCCAGGTGAGCGGGCAGGAGTCTCTGGAATAGCAGGTGGTCACAGCACGTGACGGCGGAGCCTCCAGGAACGCTAGCAGGCAGGTAGCAGATGTGCGCTCCCAGGTGAGCGGCCAAGCTGGTCCATAGACAGACTGACAGGAGTAGGAAGGCAGACCGTCGGACCTCAGGCTAGCAAGCAGGTAGCAGGAATATCAGGCAGGAAACAGACAGCAAACTGGCAGGACTCTGGCAGGAATCAGGCAGGTAACTGTCAACGGGACCTGAGGGCTGAAGCAGAGTAGTGAACAGTGCAACAACATTGCTCGGGCACCTCCATTTTGGAGGAGGTGCCTTATATATGGTGAAGTCCTCCGGCCATTGGCCGGGGACTCCTTAGGACGGCGCGCGCGGCCCCTTTAAGAGGGAGGGAGCGCGCCCTAAGCACAGTGGCCGGGAAGGAGCGCGCGCTGCCAGCAGAGCGGGAGGAGGACGCCGGGCTCGGAGCAGAGAGGTGAGGGGAACAGCGTCCCTGCCTAGCAGAGGGCAGGGACGCCGACGCTACAGTACCCCCCCCTTTAGGCCCCCCCTTTTTTAGGCCAGACAGAAATTTAGCAAGGATGAGAGGGGCATGGATGTTCTCCCGGGGCTCCCACGTTCTCTCTTCAGGACCAAACCCCTTCCAATCTACTAAAAAAAAGGTCTTCCCTCTTACCCTTTTGGTGGCCAGAATGTTCTCTACCTCAAATTCGTTTTCAGCGGAAACCGGAGCAGGAGGCGTGCCTGTAGACTTGGAAAAAGAGTTAAGTACCACAGGTTTGAGGAGAGATACATGGAAGGAGTTAGGGATCCGCAAGTTGGCCGGGAGTTTCAATTTATAGGCCACCGGGTTGATCTGACTGATGACTTCCAGAGGACCGATGAACCGAGGCCCTAACTTATAGGAAGGAATCTTGAGCCGGACATACTTGGACGAGAGCCAGACCTTATCCCCTGGACGGAATTGAGGAGGATCCAGACGTTTTTTGTCAGCATGTCTTTTCATACGCTCGGATGACAGAAGGAGTGCGGACCGGGTACTCTCCCATGTGGAGGAAAATTTGTTAACAAGAGATTCCGCAGCCGGATTGTCCACCGAGGTGGAGACGGGAAACGGGATCCGAGGATGCTGACCGAAGACTACAAAAAACGGGGATTTGGAGGAAGATTCGCTCTCGTGATTGTTGTACGAGAATTCGGCCCATGGCAGGAGATCCACCCAGTCAGAATGGTGGGCATTAACGAAGTGCCGGAGGTAACTGGTCAGGATCTGATTGATCCGCTCCACTTGACCATTAGACTGTGGGTGGTAAGCGGAGGAGAAGTCCAGGGTGACGTCTAGCAATTTACAAGTGGCTCTCCAGAAACGAGAAGTGAACTGTACCCCACGATCTGACACGATGTGATGGGGCAGGCCATGAAGACGGAAGATGTGGCGGATAAAGTCTTTAGCCAGCTCGGGTGCAGACGGGAGGCCTGGCAGGGGAATGAAGTGAGCCATCTTGGAAAAGCGGTCAGCGACCACCCAAATGACCGTACAACCGGCAGAGACGGGAAGATCAGTTATGAAGTCCATCGCTATATGCTGCCAGGGGGCAGCAGGTACTGGCAGAGGAAGAAGGCGACCGGCTGGCAGGTGTCTCGGAACTTTGTTGCGGGCACAGGACACACAGGCAGAAACAAAGTCTATTACATCCTTGCGCAGGTTAGGCCACCAGTAGTGCCGGGAAATAAGCTGGAGGGTCTTTTTCTGACCGGCGTGGCCAGCTAGTTTAGACGAATGACCCCAGTGTAGGATCTTCTCCCGATCAGGTACCGATACGAACGTCTTACCGGGAGGGAGACGATTTAGACTCACGGGAGCCACCTGCATTACTCTGGCGGGATCGATGATATGTTTAGGTTCTTCCTCGAGATCAGATACCAGAAAGGATCGGGACAAGGCGTCTGCTTTGATGTTCTTGTCAGCCGGGCGAAAATGTAGAACAAAATCAAAGCGAGCAAAAAACAAGGACCACCGGGCTTGGCGCGGATTAAGTCTCTGGGCATGCTGGAGATAAGCCAAGTTCTTGTGGTCAGTGTAAATTATTACCGGATGAAGAGCCCCCTCGAGTAGGTAACGCCACTCCTCCAATGCCAGCTTGATGGCCAATAACTCTCGGTCTCCTATGGAATAATTGCGCTCAGAAGAGGAGAAGAGTTTGGAGAAGAAGCCGCAAGTTACCATCCTCCCAGAAGAAGATTTTTGAGTAAGTACAGCTCCGGCTCCAGAGGAGGAGGCGTCAACCTCCAGAAAGAACTGCTTGTTGCCGTCCGGACGATGCAGCACCGGGGCGGAAGAGAAGGCCTGTTTTAAGGAAAGAAAGGCCTCCTCTGCTTCGGGCGGCCACTCTTTGGGATTAGTACCCTTACGGGTGAGCGCGGAAATTGGGGCAGTCCGGGAAGAGAAGTGCGGTATGAAGAGGCGGTAGTAGTTGGCGAAGCCCAGGAACCGCTGAATGGCCTTCAACCCCTCCGGTCGGGGCCATTTCTCGATGGCAGACAGTTTCTCTGGATCCATTCGTAGGCCGGTCTGAGAAATAATGTAGCCCAAAAACGGAAGCGAGGTCTGCTCAAAGAGGCACTTCTCATATTTAGCGAAGAGGTGGTTCTGCCTGAGCCTGAGCAGGACCTGACGAACGTCCCTCCGGTGAGTCTGGAGATCCGGAGAGAAGACCAAGATGTCGTCCAGGTACACCACAACGCAGGAGTAGAGAAGGTCCCGGAAGATGTCATTGACCAACTCTTGAAAGACGGCAGGAGCATTACAGAGACCAAAGGGCATTACCAGATATTCATAGTGGCCGTCCCGGGTGTTGAATGCCGTCTTCCATTCATCCCCTTGACGGATACGGACCAGGTTGTACGCCCCACGGAGGTCCAGTTTGGTGAAGACTCTAGCCCCCCTCAGGCGATCAAATAATTCTGGAATGAGCGGAAGGGGGTACTTATTCTTCACCATGATCTGGTTAAGGCCTCTATAGTCTATACAGGGACGGAGAGAGCCGTCCTTCTTTTTTACGAAGAAGAAGCCTGCTCCCGCCGGGGAGGTAGATTTCCGGATGAATCCCCTGGCCAAATTCTCCTCAATATATTCGGACATCGACCGGGTCTCAGCAGCGGACAATGGGTAAATACGCCCACGGGGAGGAGTAGTACCGGGTAACAGGTCGATAGGACAGTCGTATGGTCTATGAGGGGGTAATGTCTCTGCCTCCTTTTTATTAAAGACATCAGCAAATGACAAATAGGGAATCGGAAGTCCAGGTACATTAGTTGGGGTAGGAGAAGGACGGACGGGATGAACAGGAACCAAACAAGTCTTATGACAGTCCTGTCCCCAGCGAAGGACTTCTCCGGTCTGCCAGTCAAGCACGGGTGCATGTCTCTGGAGCCAAGGTAGACCTAGTAAGAGGGCGTGAGAGAGTCCAGGCAGAACATGAAAAGAGATGCTCTCAGAATGCAGCATTCCCACCTGCAGAGTTACGGATTCGGTGATGAGTTGGATGGGACGTGGTAAGAGGCCCCCATCCACAGCAGCGACAGATAATGGTACAGCCAGAGGTTTGGTGGGAATGCGGTATTTTTCCACCAGGGACTGTGAGATAAGATTCCCGGCCGCTCCAGAGTCAAGTTGGGCTAGTTCGAAATAACGATTCTCCCCGCAGATAATAGAGACTGACAGTAGCAGAGATGGAGAGGATTTATTCTGGTCTAGGTTGACCTCTCTGATCGAACCTAGACACAGGCGTTTCCCGACCTCTCCGGGCAGGTACGGATCCGGTGCTCCTTACTGCCACAGTAGAAGCAGCTCCCTTCGGCACGGCGTAAGTCCTGACGGGTTTTGACCATCTTGGTCTGGTCGACCTGCATAGGCTCAGGAGAGTGTACCTGGGGAGAGACGGATTTCTGAAAAGTAGGAGCTAGACGTGGAAACCTCCTCTCACGGGTGACCTCTTTGGCACGCTCCTGGAACCGTAGGTCAATCCGGATGGCAAGAGTTATTAGGTCATCGAGAGTGGTAGGAATGTCCCGACCGGCAAGTTCATCTTTAATACGGCCGGACAGACCCTCCCAGAAGACAGATACCAGAGCGTCGTTATCCCAGGCCAGCTCCGAGGCAAGGGTACGGAACCGTATGGCATATTGGCCCACGGTGAGACTTCCCTGACGGAGGCGTAGCAGAGATGATGCGGATGAGGTCTTCCATCCGGGTTCGTCGAAGACTTTCCGGAAAGCCATGAGAAAGGCAGGCAAGTCGGACACCAGGGGGTCTCCTCTCTCCCATAGAGGATTTAGCCAGGCCAGGGCCTCCCCGGTGAGATGGGACATGATGAAGGCAATTTTGGCCCGGTCGGAGTTAAACTGGTGGGACAGGAGTTCAAAGTGCAGGGTGCACTGATTTATGAAGCCCCGAGCCTGGGCGGAGTCGCCTCCGAAGCGAGGAGGTGCAGAAAGCCGGGGTCCGGGGTAGGATACCATGGTATTGGTGGGCAGCGGAGCTGCCGGGTTGCGAGTCATGGCACTGGCGGTGGTTGCTGGTGGAGCAGTCAGAGTGTCCAGGCGAGAATTGACATTCCGCAGGTGACCCAGGATGGACTCCTGTTGGGACCTCTGACGGGACCGTTCATGACAGAGGTCCGAGAGCGAGGGAGCTTGGGTGCCACCGGGTTCCATGGCCCGAGCAAACTGTAACGGGTCTGGGAGGCGGAACCTCTGAGCTACTATACAAGGGGGCGGTCCTTGTAAGGGAGCGGGTGGCGACCAGGGTAGACGGGCAGGCAGTCACGGCAAGTGACCGGTGCAGTCTCTGGATGAACGGGCAGGAGGTCACGGCAAGTGACCGGGGCAGTCTCTGGATGAACGGGCAGGAGGTCACGGCAAGTGACCGGGGCAGTCTCTGGATGAACGGGCAGGAGGTCACGGCAAGTGACCGGGGCAGTCTCTGGATGAACGGGCAGGAGGTCACGGCAAGTGACCGGGGCAGTCTCTGGGTAAAGGATTGGTACGACCTGTGGCGGCAGATGATAGACGTGAGCTCCCAGGTGAGCAGGCGAGAGTCTCTGGATAATCGGGTGGTCACAGCATGTGACGGCGGAGCCTCCAGGAAGTCCAACAGACAGGTAGCAGATGAGCGCTCCCAGGTGAGCGGGCAAGAGTCTCTGGAATAGCAGGTGGTCACAGCACGTGACGGCGGAGCCTCCAGGTAGGCAAGCAGGCAGGTAGCGGAGGAGCGCTCCCAGGTGAGCGGGCAGGAGTCTCTGGAATAGCAGGTGGTCACAGCACGTGACGGCGGAGCCTCCAGGTAGGCAAGCAGGCAGGTAGCGGAGGAGCGCTCCCAGGTGAGCGGGCAGGAGTCTCTGGAATAGCAGGTGGTCACAGCACGTGACGGCGGAGCCTCCAGGAAGGCTAGCAGGCAGGTAGCAGATGTGCGCTCCCAGGTGAGCGGCCAAGCTGGTCCATAGACAGACTGACAGGAGTAGGAAGGCAGACCGTCGGATCTCAGGCTAGCAAGCAGGTAGCAGGAATATCAGGAAGGAAACAGACAGCAAACTGGCAGGACTCTGGCAGGAATCAGGCAGGTAACTGGCAACGGGACCTGAGGGCTGAAGCAGAGTAGTGAACAGTGCAACAACATTGCTCGGGCACCTCCATTTTGGAGGAGGTGCCTTATATATGGTGAAGTCCTCCGGCCATTGGCCGGGGACTCCTTAGGACGGCGCGCGCGGCCCCTTTAAGAGGGAGGGAGCGCGCCCTAAGCACAGTGGCCGGGAAGGAGCGCGCGCTGCCAGCAGAGCGGGAGGAGGACGCCGGGCTCGGAGCAGAGAGGTGAGGGGAACAGCGTCCCTGCCTAGCAGAGGGCAGGGACGCCGACGCTACAGTCCGCCTGGATTTTAGGGGTTTACCGAAGCTCTCCGGGATTATGACGAAAGGTATGCTAATGTCGAACTACATGCTTCTGCGCTTTGCTCTCCAAAATTTACAGAGTGGCTCTTTATTCTATTCTGGCACACAGAGGTCTCAATCTATGAAATATACGTCCTATTAGAGCATTCTCTTTAAAAGGAGCTTTTTTTTTTTACTTAAATGCCTGCATTATGGCTAGAAATAATTAATATAATGTGTTGAACCATTTAGCATCTACAGCCTGCATGTATCACAGTACATAACATACTGCAGAATGCCTTACTAATAAATCTGTCAATGAACTTGGTCTAACGGCAGGGATCGCCTCTTGAAGGATCTGATTTATGAGAACATCAAAGTTATGGTCAACTTTAATGAGGTCAAAAATCTAACGGATGGATTTACTGGTAAATCACTCTGCTATGTACAGTGATACATAGAGGCTGTAGAAGGTAAATGGCTCAAAATGTTGATTAAAGGTGAACTTTTCAAAAAAAAATATATATATATATACATATATTTTTTTTATTGAAAAGCATTCAGTATTCCAAACTGTCTAACTAAACTCATAATCAGTGGAATATTCTTGCCCATGATTTCAGATACCTGCATTGTCTATAGGTGTATAAAGGTAAACTCTACGCAAGAGCAATCCACCCTCCCCCCAAACTGCATACATGGCCATGCAGGTCTTTGACCTAGAAGATATAAAGGATTTATATCTATTATTGCATTCCAGAGTATTTAGCTATTTAATATGCAAATGATGTGTTGAGTGCTCTGGGCGAGACATATCCACTGTCTCTAGACCTTGTGTACCCAGACAGTACCAGCCTCTTTAGCTTGATTGATAGTCACTGCCTCTTTGACGTCAGGTGCCAGGCAAGAAAATCAGATAGTGAGCCATCAAGCAAGCTAAAAAAAAGCAGGTGATGGGTGGGGAAACAAGTTCAGGAAGCCTTAGCTAATTAAGAGATCTGTCACATCCAGAGAACTTAATGCTTCATTTGCAGGAGAATGAAAATGCCAATTTCTTGGGAATGCAGCAACAGACAGAATATATAAAGGTGTCGAGGGATGTGAATTTCAAAAACTGCATGCCCATATATGCAGTTTGAGAGGATTGAGCTTACTAATAGATCGATTCTCTTAAAAGGGAATTTGTTACCTTAGACACCGCTATTTGCCTTCAGATGTACGGGTAATTTGCAGGTATTACAATGATGCCCAGCTCCCTTACTGATAGTGAGGCTACATGGGAGAAAAATGAACTTATTTCCCCCTGTGAGCCGCCGGCTTTCACTCATGGGGGTGGTGCAGGGAGCGGTTATAGCCACTGCTCACACTGCTGCTGTCCGCACGCCCGGCACTATGCTTGATAGCCCGCAGTGCAGCGCAAACTGTCAAAGTGCTGAGCGTAATACAGAGCTCAGCATTCAGAACGGCTAGATCTGCAACAGGGATTTAATGAAAAACTACAGCAAACAGCTCAGTAAGTGACATCGCTGGCGTCAGGGTCTGTGCTTCTACATTATGCTGCTGTCAGATGGGGTAGCAAAAAGCTGGTGCCAGATTCCCTTTAAGTGGCGAACACCTCCTAAAGAATTAGGTGCATTTTGATCCAGCAGTTCTTTTGTTAAGACTAGTGCAACCAGGGCCTTTGTCCTAACAAATAAGTTGTCACAATATTTGGCCATTGTTTGAAGTGAATGGCGGCATTATTTACTTTTTTTTTTTTTACAGTTTTTTTTTTATGTACGTTATGACGTCACCATAAGGTGCAATTTTACAATCACTGAATGGTGGGAATATTTAGTCTCTGTAAGGCAGTATTGAGGAGTCATTAAACGCCACTAACATTTATTCACTAAATGGCAGGATCATTTATTAAGTGAATAGTGGGATTATTTATTTACTGAATGGCGGGATTATATATTCACTAAATGGCAGGATTATATACTCACTAAATGGTGGGATTATTTATTCACTGAACGGTGGGATTATATATTCACTAACTGGTATTATTATATGTTTATTAAATGACAGAATTATTTATTCACTGAATGGTGGGGTTATTTATTCACTAAATGGCAGAATTATATATTCACTAAATGGCAGGATTATTTATTCACTGAATGGCGGGATTATATATTCACTAAATGGCAGGATTATATATTCACTAAATGGCGGGAGTATTTATTCACTGAATGGCAGGATTATATATTCACTGAATGGCGGGATTATATATTCATTGAATGGCGGGATTATTAATTCACTGAATGGCAGGATTATTTATTCACTGAATGGCGGGATTATTTATTCACTGAATGGCGGTATTAGTTATTCACTGAATGGCAGGATTATTTATTCACTAAATGGCGGGATTATTTATTCACTAAATGGCAGGATTATATATTCACTGAATGGTGGCATTATTTATTCACTAAATGGCAGGATTATATATTCACTAAATGGCGGGATTATATATTCACTGAATGGCGGGATTATATATTCACTAAATGGCGGGAGTATTTATTCACTAAATGGCAGGATTATATATTCACTAAATGGCGGGATTATATATTCACTGAATGGCGGGATTATATATTCACTGAATGGCGGGATTATTAATTCACTGAATGGCAGGATTATTTATTCACTGAATGGCAGGATTATTTATTCACTGAATGGCAGGATTATTTATTCACTGAATGGAAGGATTATTTATTCACTGAATGGCGGTATTAGTTATTCACTGAATGGCAGGATTATTTATTCACTAAATGGCAGGATTATTTATTCACTAAATGGCAGGATTATTTATTCACTATATGGCAGGATTATTTATTCACTATATGGCAGGATTATTTATTCACTAAATGGCAGGATTATATATTCACTGAATGGCGGGATTATATATTCACTGAATGGCGGGATTATTAATTCACTGAATGGCAGGATTATTTATTCACTGAATAGCAGGATTATTTATTCACTGAATGGCGGGATTATTTATTCACTGAATGGCGGTATTAGCTATTCACTGAATGGCAGGATTATTTATTCACTAAATGGCAGGATTATTTATTCACTGAATGGCAGGATTATTTATTCACTAAATGGCAGGATTATATATTCACTGAATGGTGGCATTATTTATTCACTAAATGGCAGGATTATATATTCACTAAATGGCGGGAGTATTTATTCACTGAATGGCGGTATTTATTCACTAAATGGCAGGATTATATATTCACTAAATGGCGGGATTATATATTCACTGAATGGCGGGATTATATATTCACTGAATGGCTGGATTATTAATTCACTGAATGGCAGGATTATTTATTCACTGAATGGCAGGATTATTTATTCACTGAATGGTGGGATTATTTATTCACTGAATGGCGGTATTAGTTATTCACTGAATGGCAGGATTATTTATTCACTAAATGGCAGGATTATTTATTCACTAAATGGCAGGATTATTTATTCACTAAATGGCAGGATTATATATTCACTGAATGGCGGGATTATTAATTCACTGAATGGCAGGATTATTTATTCACTGAATGGCAGGATTATTTATTCACTGAATGGCGGGATTATTTATTCACTGAATGGCAGGATTATTTATTCACTGAATGGCGGGATTATTTATTCACTGAATGGCGGTATTAGTTATTCACTGAATGTCAGGATTATTTATTCACTAAATGGCAGGATTATTTATTCACTGAATGGCAGGATTATTTATTCACTAAATGGCAGGATTATATATTCACTGAATTGCAGGATTATTTGCTCAGTGAATGGCAGGATTATTTATTCACTGAATGGCAGGATTATTTGCTCATTGAATGGCTGCTGGCTGAAATCTAGAATTGGCCCCAGAATTACTAAACTGTATTATTCAGCGTCAAAATTTTTCATGCTATGTCACATCTGACGTGTGAAGTTGTCGTGTTCTTGTCAGTTCCATCTATGTACCTTTTGATGCATACAATGATCCGATTTGCTTTGGCAGCAGCTGCCTGGCACTGATTGTTACAGTAAAGCCATAGGGAAGCTCCCATCAGAAATCCCAAACATCTCACAGACGAGTGACCATAGACCGAAGTCAAACTTTATGGGTCTTACAATTTTACTAAAATTCTGTATCATTTTCCCACACCAATAGCCAAAAAAAAAAAAAAAAAAAAAAAAATATATATATATATATATTTTGGACAGCCATGCCGTTCTAAATATTATTTTACAAAGTCTTTATTAGTTTCTATCTCATTTCTATGAATCTATTGATCAATAATAATGGCTTTGTTTTTACAAAGACATAAGCTTGAAAAAAAAAAAGCCACTTTTCAGATTTCAGGGGAAAATATACATTTCTCTTACAAAATAAGAATTTTTATTCATGTGTGAAGTCAAAGGAGACGGCATGGATCCCATATATTCCAGTCATTATTACACATGCGTGTCCAAACACTTGTGGTGACCTCATTACTAGGATTGGGGACTGGTTCTCTGATGTATATGTCGCACCCATTAATGAGTAATCACACAGTGCAGTCTCCTGTTGATGGGATTCTACCTTATACCAAAATCCCATTTTCAAGTGGGGGAAAGTATGAGATCACATTAACTGGCTCCAATCTCATCAGAACAGAAAATCCTTCAATGTGCAAAGAGGAGATAAAAAATAAATATATATATATATATATATGTGTGTGTGTGTGTGTGTCCTAAACCAAGGCTGACCCGCCACTAAAGCTGACTATGTCCTTAATAACGGAACCGTAAATCCAAGAAATGAAAACATCTTTTTCTTTTCTTACTGTTTGGCTTTCAAAAAAGAAAGAATAGAATCCGCTCCAAGTTATGCAATGCCCAATGAGAAGGCTGCAAAAATCGCTTCGAAAAAAAAACAAAACCTGTTCCAAAACACTTCGAAGAATTTGTTTTTGAGTTTTCAAATCCTCCTCAAAAAACTTCTCAAAAAACTCTAATAAATCCACTTGCTCATCATATGAGTCTTTTTTCCTAGAGTGATTTTGAAAAACACCTGGTGGAAAAAAAAAAAAAATCATGTCACTTCTTTAAAGGGAACCTGTCATTTTGGAAAATGCTACTTCCCTGTAGCTATAAGATTAATCTGCAGAATAACACAGCTTTTATAATGCTGCTCAGCTGCATTCCTGAAAGTACAGCTTCAGGGAGAAAATGAACTTGTTTCCTCCCATGATCTGCCGGCTTTCAGTTATGGGGGCGGTGCAGGTAGCAATTACAGTCATTGCTCACGCCTGTAAGCACGCCCCGGCACTTTGACTGACAGCTTGTAGTATAGAGCATCTGTGTAGGGCAAGCTGTCAATCAAAGTGCCGGGGACTCTTTGTTGCCGATGCACACATTATAGTGAATGGTGCTGTTAGCAATGACCGTAGCAGCTCTCGGCACACCCCTATGACTGAAAGCCGGCTGGTTCCCTGGGAGGGAATGAGTTAATTTTCTTCTAGTAGCAGTACTGTCAGCATTGTTATGCTATTTCCCCGCAGAGTGACCCTTTATCTGCAGATAAATAGCGGTTTCCAAGATGATGGGTTCCTATTAATGTAGATCACTAGGGCTCTGCACACACAACATCTTTTTCACGTGGTTTCAGCCTATAACCGGCCTGAAAAAGCATGTAGAAAATGCTAAAAAGAATGAACATATGCACTACAATGTCACAACAGCTTGCTGTGCACCAGGGCTGTGGAGTCGGTAAGCCAAACCTCCGACTCCCTCATACACGGCTCATGTTTAAGTGATAAATTTCCTGTAGCACAGATTCATCTCAGATAAAAGTCCAAACCCTTAGATCAGGAATAGGACAGACATTTATAGGACATTTCATAACTTTCCCAAATTCTTATGAAAAAATATTCCCCACAAGCCGCATTGAACTACTGTACCCAATTTATTATATACACTGCTCAAAAAAATAAAGGGAACACTCAAATAACACATCCTAGATCTGAATGAATGAAATCTTCTCATTGAATACTTTGTTCTGTACAAAGTTGAATGTGCTGACAACAAAATCACACAAAAATCATCAATGGAAATCAAATTTATTAACCAATGGAGGCCTGGATTTGGAGTAACCACCAAAATTAAAGTGGAAAAACACACTACAGGCTGATCCAACTTTGATGTAATGTCCTTAAAACAATTCAAAATGAGGCTCAGTATTGTGTGTGGCCTCCACGTGCCTGTATGACCTCCCTACAACGCCTGGGCATGCTCCTGATGAGGCTGAGTATTGTGTGTGGCCTCCACGTGCCTGTATGACCTCCCTACAACGCCTGGGCATGCTCCTGATGAGGCTCAGTATTGTGTGTGGCCTCCACGTGCCTGTATGACCTCCCTACAACGCCTGGGCATGCTCCTGATGAGGCTGAGTATTGTGTGTGGCCTCCACGTGCCTGTATGACCTCCCTACAACGCCTGGGCATGCTCCTGATGAGGCTGAGTATTGTGTGTGGCCTCCACGTGCCTGTATGACCTCCGTACAACGCCTGGGCATGCTCCTGATGAGGTTGCGGATGGTCTCCTGTGGGATCTCCTCCCAGACCTGGACTAAAGCATCCGCCAACTCCTGGACAGTCTGTGGTGCATGGAGCGAGACATGATGTCCCACATGTGCTCAATTGGATTCAGGTCTGGGGAACGGGCGGGCCAGTCCATAGCTTCAATGCCTTCATCTTGCAGGAACTGCTGACACACTCCAGCCACATGAGGTCTGGCATTGTCCTGCATTAGGAGGAACCCAGGGCCAACCGCAACAGCATATGGTCTCACAAGGGGTCTGAGGATCTCACCTCGGTACCTAATGGCAGTCAGGCTACCTCTGGCGAGCACATGGAGGGCTGTGCGGCCCTCCAAAGAAATGCCACCCCACACCATTACTGACCCACTGCCAACCGGTCATGCTGAAGGATGTTGCAGGCAGCAGATCTCTCTCCATGGCGTCTCCAGACTCTGTCACGTCTATCACATGTGCTCAGTGTGAACCTGCTTTCATCTGTGAAGAGCACAGGGCGCCAGTGGCCACTTTTCCAATCCTGGTCTTCAGTGGCAAATGCCAAGCATCCTGCACGGTGTTGGGCTGTGAGCACAACCCCCATCTGTGGACGTCGGGCCCTCATACCACCCTCATGGAGTCGGTTTCTAACCGTTTGTGAAGACACATGCACATTTGTGGCCTGCTGGAGGTCATTTTGCAGGGATCTGGCAGTGCTCCTCCTGTTGCCCCTTGCACAAAGGCGGAGGTAGCGGTCCTGCTGCTGGGTTGTTGCCCTCCTACGGTCCCCTCCATGTCTCCTGGTATCTGCTCCATGCTATGGACACCATGCTGACAGACACAGCAAACCTGCTTGCCACAGCTCGCGTTGATGTGCCATACTGGATGAGCTGCATTACCTGAGCAACTTCTGTGGGTTGTAGAGTCCGTCTCATGCTACCACGAGTGTGAAAGCACAACCAACATTCAAAAGTGACCAAAACATCAGCCAGAAAGCATTGGTACTGAGATGTGGTCTGTGGTCCCCACCTGCAGAACCACTCCTTTACTGAGTGTGCCTTGATAATTGCCAATAATTTCCATCTATTGTCTATTCCATTTGCACAACAGCATGTGAAATTGATTGTCAATCAGTGTTGCTTCCTAAGTGGACAGTTTGATTTCACAGAAGTTTGATTTACTTGGAGTTATATTCTGTTGTTTAAGTGTTCCCTTTATTTTTTTGAGCAGTGTATTTTAGGAGTTGGAGTCGGTCCATTTTATACCGACTCCACCAAAATGGGCTCCGACTCCACAGTCCTGCTGTGCACATGTTCAGTCTTTTTGAGCTTTAGACTTTGAAAGTCAGCAAAGAAGTGATCGATCCATTCTTCAGGTGTCTTCCGCTTGGAAGCCACCCACTATTGTATCCATTATGTAAAAAGAAATAGTCCGATGCTGTATTTGGCGGTTTCAATTAGCTCCATAAACACTAAATGAAGCACCATGGAGCATTTACAACTTCCACACCATACATTCTTCTCACTCATTTTCAAGATCTCAGTAGGGTTTCAGCGGTGAGGAACCAGCGGTGAGGAACAAGCGGTGAGGAACCAGCAGTGAGGAACCAGCAGTGAGGAACCAGCAGTGAGGAACCAGCAGTGAGGAACCAGCAGTGAGGAACAAGCGGTGAGGAACAAGCGGTGAGGAACAAGCGGTGAGGAACAAGCGGTGAGGAACAAGCGGTGAGGAACAAGCAGTGCGGAACCAGCGGTGAGGAACCAGCGGTGAGGAACCAGCGGTGAGGAACAAGCGGTGAGGAACAAGCGGTGAGGAACCAGCAGTGCGGAACAAGCGGTGAGGAACCAGCGGTGAGGTCCCAGTCACCTATTCTGTAAACTGTGGTACAACTACAGTGACTGAATTCACCAAGTGACTGAGGCTTGTAATGCACTCATATTTCAGGTGTACCTTTGCCGCTGTATGACATATTGGGGCACTAACCCTCGGTGAGCATGTCCTCCTGCTAAGCTGACTCTGCATGCACCGAGACTGTGCTGTGGAGCAGAAAGTCATTTCCTCACCAAGAGATAAAAGTGATCTTCTCTATCAGATCCTCAGTTTATAGTGCTTTGTATTATATACAGCTAAGTGAATAAAAAGAGGACGGACAATTTCCAGGCATAAGTCCAATGAATAAATAGTTGCTGTTGCTTGCTGAATATTCATGGTTTCCATAACCCTTTGGAAGTGCTCCTGTGTAAGAATCAATCTCCAAGCATTGGGCATTTTACCAGTGACATGAACTCGAGAGAGAACATATCGTAAAATCACACACAGCAATTAGCTCTTTAATATGCCCAAAAAGGCCACTGTACCATACCGGCCGGCATCAAAAGGACCAGATTATCAGATGGTTATGAAAACAAAAGTACACGCAACTTACAAAGATAGAGAGCCTTCATGAAGAAACTCCTCGATACGGTAAGTGAACTGACGGCTAAAGCTCGCTGAACACTCCAGATATGCTTGCACGATTACAAATGATCTTTATTAATGATATTACACACTGGTGTTCAGAAAAAGCCATTATCCCACCATTGCAATGGCAACATGGTTTGACGTTTCAACCCTACCGGGCTCTTTATCCAAAAGTCACTAAAGAAAAGTCGTGGAGTAGTGAAGATTGTGTGATCTCCACTTTGGAGCGCTCTGCGACCTTTATTTAGTAGTACCTGTGGAGGCCGCCTTGGTCATTAAGCATTTCTTACTCTTGTGATTGTGTGCACTCTGATCTCTTCTCATTTCAGCAAACTGTGCATAAAGCAATAGTAGAAGAGAATATAAGAAACTTTGCAATGTAACTTTTTGGATAAAGATTTTTCTTTACCCACTTAAAGGGGTTGTCCAGGCTTGGGGTACAAGACTGCAGTAACTCTGCTCACTGCACGATGTCAGTACTCTCCAGTGCCGGGCGGTCATGTAACTACAAGTATGCGATTTGCATACTTCCGGCCACATTACGACTAGACGTTTCTGGCCTATCTCACTAGTCCTGTATTGAGCGAAGCCAAGAAAGTCTAGTTAGCATGTGACCGCCTGTATGCAAATCGCATACTGGCAATCACACGTCCACAAGCTCACGGCACCGGAGAATACTGTGCTCGCTGTGAGTATTCACACCCAAACCTGGACAACTCTTGTCTCTTGAAGTCATAATTCAGTCTACTAAAATCCATCGGTCTCAATACAAGATGGACTGTCAGGTCACTGAGGGATCAGATTAGAGCAACCTTATTGAATCCTATAAA
The DNA here is from genome assembly GCF_046119375.1 of Phyllobates terribilis. Lineage (NCBI taxonomy): Eukaryota > Metazoa > Chordata > Amphibia > Anura > Dendrobatidae > Phyllobates > Phyllobates terribilis. Next base: position 72,404,485 of record NW_027362762.1, read on the forward strand.
CAGCCGAACGGGGAGGTAGTGCAGGATGAGAAACAGAGTCACACACAAGCAGTGCCAAAGATTTTAGTAAATGTTTTCATCTCATCCCAGAGCTGTATTCACAGCAACACTGCTCGTTGGGGCAGAAAGGAGGCTCAGTGGTTGGCACTGTGCTGGGGTCTTGGGTTCAAATTCTACAAACATCTAGAAGTCTGCATGTGTGTGTGGGTTTCCTCCGGTTCCCTTCCACACCTCAAAGACATAATGATAGGGAATATAAATTGTGAACCCCAATGGGGACAGTGATGATAAGGAATTTATGGGGCTATATAAGCGAGTAAAAAAAAATAAATAGTACTACTGTACAATATCTTCCATGCTGCTGCTTCAGAACATGAGCTACATAGAGACAGGGGAGCAGAAATCCCCCATACATGTGTATTTTGTACATGGGAAATATTACAGCAGCTACTCTCCACCCACCAGCTCAGAGATAACTGAAAATTAGAGATAAAGTCTGCGGAGTGGAAAACTGGTGAAAAATGCAAAAGCACGTCATATAATGGCCAGACAGTGTTCTACCTCATGTACACACATCACAATTAATTTTGCAGCATCACCTGAAATGACAGGTACACTTTAAAATAAAACATATAGCTATAATTCTGTTTTAAATTCAGAAAAAAATCCTAATTGGTTCTTTAAGATAAAGGAGATGGATAGATGAGAAACTAAAGTGGAGTTCTTAATTGCTTTCCTCTGCAAAGTTTTCTGCTTCTCCTCCTCTGAGATTCCGCAGGTTATTGAAGTTCTGCACTGAAACGATCCAGACCGTCCTGATTATCGAGCACGGGATTTGAGGAATCTCATTGTACAGGGTGGGCCATTTATATGGATACACCTCAATTAAATGGGAATGGTCGGTGATATCAACTTCCTGTTTGTGGCACATTAGTATATGGGAGGAGGAAAACTTTTCCAGATGGGTGGTGACCATGGCGGCCATTTTGAAGTTTGCAATTTTGGATCCAATTTTATTTTTTTCAATGGGAAGAGGGTCATGTGACACATCAAACTTATTGAGAATTTCATAAGAAAAACAACGTAACTTTATTCTTTCATGAGTTTTTTACAAATTTATGACCACTTATAAAATGTGTTCAAAGTGCTGCCCATTGTGTTGGATTGTCAATGCAACCCTCTTCTCCCACTCTTGACACACTGATAGCAACACCGCAGAAGAAATGCTAGCACAGGCTTCCAGTATCCGGTGTTTCAGATGCTGCACATCTCGTATCTTCACAGCATGGACAATTGCCTTCAGATGACCCCAAAGATAAAAGTCTAAGGGGGTCAGATCGGGAGACCTTGGTGGCCATTCAACTGGCCCATGATGACCAATCCACTTTCCAGGAAACTGTTCATGTAGGAATGCTCGGACCTGACACCCATAATGTGGTGGTGACCATCTTGTTGGAAAAACTCAGGGAACGTGCCATCTTCAGTGCATAAAGAGGGCAACACATCATCATGTAGCAATTTCAGATATCCAGTGGCATTGAGGTTTCCATTGATGAAGAATGCCCCCACTATCTTTGTACCCCATATACCACACCATACCATCAAGATACGAGATGTGCAGCATCTGAAACAACGGATACTGGAAGCCTGTGCTAGCATTTCTTCTGCGGTGTTGCTATCAGTGTGTCAAGAGTGGGAGAAGAGGGTTGCATTGACAATCCAACACAATGGGCAGCACTTCGAACACATTTTATAAGTGGTCATAAACTGGTAAAAAACTCATGAAAGAATAAAGTTACGCTAAAACCAAGCACACCATTGTTTTTCTTGTGAAATTCTCACTAAGTTTGATGTGTCACATGACCCTCTTCCCATTGAAAAAAATAAAATTGGATCCAAAATGGCCGACTTCAAAATGGCCGCCATGGTCACCACCCATCTGGAAAAGTTTTCCCCCTCCTATATACTAATGTGCCACAAACAGGAAGTTGATATCACCGACCATTCCCATTTAATTTAGGTGTATCCATATAAATGGCCCACCCTCTACTTTGAAGAACACACAAAGAACGTTCTGTTTTGAATCCAAGCAAAATTACACTCCGTGGAATACTAACGTACTGCATAGGTGACTCTCTTTATTGTTTTAGGCTACCAAATTTGTTTTAATGAAAAAGTCAGACTTTCCTTATTACTAAAAAAATTCGCGCTCACAGTCTCAACCGCTTGCTTATTTCCAAAACAGAAATTTTGGGGGTAATTTTTTTTTTAAGCGTTATTCCCATCTTTATCGATGCGTATTGTCTGATGGAGCTTGTAAATACCAGCAATTCTGCAATTTATTGCTTATTCAAATTTTCAGATGTTACCTTAGAGACCGACCACCGCTGCTGCTGGACAGCAGAACGTGAGCAGTGCTTACAAGCTCTTTTCTATTGAGCTTGTATGCACTGCTTTGAAGCTGACCAGGATCGCTGGAGTGCGCTGAGTGAGCTTCAGCGCAGTGCTTACAATCTAGACAGCAACAGTGGTTGGTCTCCTTGGCAACGAGCTGTAAACGAAAGAAAAAAGTGTCAATATCTCAATAATGACTGCAAATTTTAATAAGCAGTAAATTGCAAAAGTGCTCGTTTTCACAAGCTCTTTCCGACAGCATACATCTATGAAGCCCTTTAAAGATTTCTAGATATCTATGCGGTCTTTTTGGAGAAATGACAGATCACATCTTATTTTTTTTTTGTATGACATCCCAGCCCTTTAAAAATAGGAAATAACTGTGACATCATGGATGACATCATCGGATCACCCTAGTAATCCCCAAATACAATAAGAGAGGGGTTTTAGTGACAGAGAACTAGTTATCGATCCGGCAATCGGCGATGAATGCAGGAGAGCATGAAGGGTTAACAAGAAAAGTTAGGCTGCGTGCCCACTATGCGTTTTTGCCGCGGAATTTCCGCTGCGAAAACGTTTAAAAAACGCTTGGTAATACTTGCCCCATTTTCCCCAATAATAATCCGCATGTGCTGTGCACATGCTGCGGAAATTTCCGCTGCGGATTATCATTGCGGAAAAATACGCAGCATGTCCATTAATTTTGCGGACACGCAGCGTAATTGCCGCCATTGACTTGCATTGAAACGCTTGATATCCGCATGACTACATCTGCACATGCGGATATCACACGGCTCAATGTGCGGATGGTACCCGGGTCTGGAGAAGAGGAGACTCTCATCTAGACCTGGGTACCATAGAACCTGTAGTAAAAAAAAAGAATTTAAAATAAAAAATAAAGATTATACTCACCTTCCGATGTCCCCCGGGCTCCTCAGCAATGCGTGCGGTGTGTTGGGCACATGACTCAATGACGTCATCGCAGGTCCTTCACACCACCGCGAGACACCGGGGAGACCGGACGGAGCGGAGAAGGAGACCGGGGGCCATCGGAAGGTAAGTATAATCTTTATTTTCCACCATTCTTATTCTTTTTTTTTTTTTTTAACTATTACTTGGTCACACTATATATGTCGGTTGCATGGATTTATACAGTGTGACCAAGTTGTCAAGCACTTTTCCAAATGATGCTAAAATCGTTTGGAAAAGCGCTTGGTAACCCGCATGCAGAAATGCATGCAAAAACGCTTGACAAACGCTTCTACCTGGCGGGAAAAACGCATGTAAAATCCGCATGCGTTTTTCCTGCCAAGGAGAAGCGTAAAAAATATGCAGCATTTCTGCATCGTGGGCACATAGCCTTAAAAGAAAAAAAAAAAAGTTTTCTTATTAGTGAGCAGCTTTTCTTCCATACTTATTAGCTTTCCCACCCTCTCATGCACTATCTGCTCAGTGTAGTATCCCCCATGACTGTACCTGGTTGAGTTTCTTCCACAGATTGAGGACAGGCGATAGTTCATTAGACCACAAATCTCTGTCGAACTTCGATCCGGCAGTAACTGATCGGCTCAGGATCCGCAGTTGTGAAATCACCTACGGGGGGAGACAGGAGAAAATATTGTTTTAGAGCCCTGCTAGAATTCTCAACAATCTGACAATATTCATATGTTACATATGAGGCTGACTGTTTTTGGAGCTGGAAAAATCTGACGAGTTTTTTTTTTTTTAATGGAATCTGCACCTTTTCTTTGTATTTCCATGCATTTTATCCCTGAATTAGTTTTACAATGTGTTCTTCATGCATTTTTTGACACAATTTTCTAAAAAAAAAAAAAAGAAGTAAAACAGATGTTTTTACTGCATTTTTGGAAAATTTCAGCTAAAAGAAGCACATTATATGAACACGACCTTAAAGAGGTTATTGAAAAATGATATTTTTTCCCCCTCATAAGGTATTTTATTGCCTTTTGACTTAGGCTTGGGCTACATAATGACTTTCCGCCACGACATCTGGCGTGCGATCTGTGTTCTCTAGGTGTACAAGTGAATGAGGTCACGTTGCACAAACAAGTGGCAAAAAATCCATTGCGGTTGGACTTCTTGCGACCTGCTTGTACCCTCAGGGCCGGATTATCGGCTAAAGCATTGTTCGGCCGACAGCCATCTAATGTATGGTGGGCTTTGGATTCCACTTTTTTACCTATTTATGTCTTGTATATATAGTTCTTACAGCTCAGAACAACGACACAAGAATATCTAAGTATTATCATCCCACAGACATGTTAGCCTTATCAGAACTGACTTAAAATGGTACACCCATCTCCAAGATCCTATCTCAATATGTAGTAGGGGTAACAATAATAATGATAGCAAATACCTCCAATTAGAAATGTAGTATAGTTCTCCTGATAAGCTATATCTCTTACCCCATGTGCAAGGCATTGCAGTAGCTTAGGTATCCATGGTTACAACCACTAACTGTCACTATATGAGTGGTCGTAACCATGGATACCTAAGCTACTGCAATGCCCTGCACATGGGCAAAGCAACATAGCAAATCAGAAGAACTATCCTACATTTTTAATTGGAGGTATTTGCTAATATTATTATTTCCTTTATTAGGATCTTGGAGATGGGAATACCCCTTAAAGGTTTTTTTTTTTTTTTTACATTTTAATCTCTAAAACTAGAGAAGATGCAGGACAGGGAAGATCCAAAAATATAAAACCAAAGCGATTTATTTTCCTAATGCATCACTCTAGGAGATTGGCCTCCATTTATCTGATAGAGCGCTCCAAATACCCTCTATAGAAATAAAACTGAACGTCTTCTGCAGGGCAGATATTTCTTTTCTTCATTTCTTCCCCTTATTCATTAGGAATTTACAATTGCTTATTAGAGATCTATAATTCTATATCATGTAGTAGCCTTATGTATGAGCACCAAGAGAGGTAACTCAAATATAAAGAAAGAAGTGCAAGGCAAATATCCGAGAAAAAAAAAGTATCTTTATTAATACATTTATAATAAAACACCCAGACGGTATAATGTATAGAGACAACGGAAGATGACAAGAATTCAGGCAAAAAGGGTGGGGAAACACCTGGAGAAAAATGTACACCCCGCAATTTCAGTGTCTACCATAAGATGGCAGTATGTAAAACATAATTACATGGGTAATAAAGAGATTTAAGGGGTAATGTTTCTCATTGTGGAGGGTGACAAGCCAAGCCTGGCATGTCAGAGTGAGCAGACTTATAAGCCATGCATGCTCCTCTGGGAAATTAAATATGCAAATTGTCTCTTCAGAGAGGAAGAGGACTAGAACTCTAGTGCCACCTATTGGAAGAAGAGATTCTAAAAGTCAATATCGACCTTCTAACGAACCTTGCAATATGACTTAGGATAAAAGCCAAACCACAATCTCAATTTGCAGACACAGTGTTTCGGGGTGTTGCCCGTCATCAGTGCAAAGCATGAGATCTGATTGGTTAGGTGAGAGGCTCTGGAATGGGATCTAAGGGGTAACGTTTCTGCTTGTGGAGAGTGCCAAGCCTGGCATGTCAGATAAAGTAATGCCAAGGTATATAAGGCACTAATAAAACTGCACAAACATATGTCGGGTCCCAAAATAAATCCTCTAGAAAGGCTGATAACAATAGTAAAAAAGTAGTAATCCCCTCTTCAAGCAGGCATAGAAATCAAACGTGGTCAACATGACGTAAGGGGGAACAGTGGGCAACCAGGGATGTGCATTTCATTAGGAAAACTTCATCTGGGGTCTCCAGGCAGAGACCCCTTGGTCTTGGTCTATGTTGGTTTCGTATCTTCATTCACTTTACTTTGGGTATACTTATGTGCTCAGTTTTGCTTTTTTTATTAACGTTACATCTTTTGGGGGGTCTCAGACTTCTTTATTATTTCATGTGTATGGGGGGAGGGTATTTGGGGTGTTACCAGGGTGCAGCCCTATGGGTATTATTGAAGCTCACAAGCTCTTTTTTATTGTTTGGTTCTATATGTGATGTATTGAATAAAGCAGATTTCTTTTGCGCTTTGTGTAGTGGATTCCTTTTCATACATCTTTTCTCTAGTCTGGTGCTGTATATGTTATAGGCGTGTGGCACTTTTTGCATTGGCATTTCAGCTATTCATGTGTAGCTTGTTGTCCCACTTGCTGCCTTTTGCCTATTTTTCGCTGAATTTGGACGGCCCCTTAAAGGGAATCTGTCATCAGGTTTTTGCTATGTAATCCGAGGGTAGCATGAGGTAGGCGCTGAGACACTGATTTCAGCAATGTGTCACTTATTAGGCTGTGTAATGTTTTATCAGCAGGAGATTATCACTGCCGGACTAGCTGCCTGGTGCATCCTGGTCCAGCCACGCCCCCAGCACTATACATAGAAAGCTGCGGTGTGGGCGGGGTCAGCTTTCTGAGATCTACTAAAGCTACAGCAGAGAAAACTCTGATTGTATCACAACTGCTGCACCCAGTAAAGTAAGTGATACATCATTAGAATCAGGGTCTCTTCCTCTACATTATGCTGCTCTCATCTGAGGTAGCAGATTCCCTTTAAAAAAAAAAAGTGATTTAGCAATTTTGGAATATAAAAGATTCCCCGTCTAGAAAGTACGCACAGGTCGTAAAGAGCTGACGACGCATTACCCTCTCTAATATTGGTTCATAGTGTCATTTCCGTGAAATGAGCGATTCACATTTGCTGTAAGTACTTAACGGAAAGAGAAAAGACGGCAACGATCTGCTTGAAAATAAATACCCGTATGGTGCAGACACAAAGCCTGGTGTAGTCAGAGGAGAGAGCGGCGGCTCTTGTCACTTGACAGATGGTTCTAATTAAGTGCTAGCCCAAGTGAAGATTCTGGGGCTCCTCGCTATTCATGTGCCTTTTCCCAGTCAACCATGAAATTACTTCCCAGCCTTAATAACACAGTGATACATGCTATTTTTCAAAGTACAAACAATGCCACAATTAGTAATGGGTTAAAAAAGGATGACGTGGGGGTGGGGAGGTGTGCGAAGTTTCACCCTCCTTCGTCAAGCTATTACTGGCGGTAAAGGCCACGTATCCACCATGAGTGTGAATAAAGCCACACTTCTGACTTCTACATATCTGTGCAGACTCCCGAGAATTACCAGCAAACGCCAGGGCAAAATTTACACATTTTACACATGGATTTAGATTTAAAATCTTATTGTTTCACATAAATGACCCCCCCCCCCACTCCACCCAAACATATGCCCCTTCCCATGGGCGTGGAGAGCAGTGAATATTCATTTTCTTTAACAGCGGGCACATGTGATCGCCAAGCAGCTGCAGGAAGCCGGCGGCTGCAGCTACCGCCGTGCCCGCTATTAAAGGAAATTAAAGGGGTTGTCCACTATTTTTTATTATCCCCTAATGTATTCCCCCGGGGCCCATAAGAGTTTTTGTAAATCCCTTGCGTTGCAGTTACTACCTGTGAGTGGCGCTATCACTGACCGCTCACAGGCATCACGTGACACCCGGCTGCAGCCGGCTCTGGCATCCGCTGATGTCACGTCAAGTTCCGCTGCAGCCGGGGGTGACTTACTTCTGCGTTCCATGGTGGATGCTGGGTAGTGGGCGGGGTTACCCCGCGCGTCACACCCATCATCCATCGCAGGCTCTCCCTCTCCTCATTCACTTGACGTGACATCAGTGGCGGGTCATGTGATGCCTGTGAGCGCCCAGTGATAGCGCTGCTCACAGGCAGTAACTGCAACGCAAGGTAATTAAAAAAACCCTAATGGGCCCCAGGGGGATACATTGGGGGGATAATAAAAAGTAATGGACATCTTCTTTAATATTCACTGCTGTCCATGCCCATAGTGCTGGCGTGGAGAGCAGTGAATATTCCGGCAGCTGATTTTGGCGTGTGGGAGCACGTGGTAGTGATGTCATGTGCTGATCACATGCTGAGATTAGCTGCTGAGAGCAGAACAGGACAGAATCGTTTAGGAGAAGAATCGTTTATTTTTTTTATGTGTGCAGCGTGATGGGGGTCATATATACCAGGATGGGGATGAGGGGGCCATGCAGCCCAGGATTAGAGATGAGGGGGCCATGCATACCAGGATTGGGGAAGAGGGGGCCATGCATACCAGAATTAGGGATGAGGGGTGCCATGCATACCAGTATGGGGATGAGGGGTGAAATGCATACCAGTATAGGGATGAGTGGTATCATGCATACCAGGATGGGGATGAGGGGTGCCATGCATACCAGTATGGGGATGAGGGGTGCCATGCATACCAGTATGGGGATGAGGGGTGCCATGCATTCCAGTATGGGGATGAGTGGTATCATGCATACCAGGATGGGGTGAGGGAGCCATGCATACCAGGATTGAGGAAGAGGGGGTCATGCATACCAGGATTGGGGAAGAGGGGACCATGCATACCAGGATTGGGGAAGAGAGGTGCCATGCATACCAGCATTGGGGATGAGGGGTGCCATGCATACCGGGATTGGGGATGAGGGGTACCATGCATACCGGGATAGGGGATGAGGGGTGCCATGCATACCAGTATGGGGATGAGGGGTGCCATGCATACCAGTATGGGGATGAGGGGTGCCATGCATACCAGTATGGGGATGAGGGGTGCCATGCATACCAGTATAGGGATGAGGGGTGCCATGCATACCAGTATGGGGATGAGTGGTATCATGCATACCAGGATGGGGTGAGGGAGCCATGCATACCAGGATTAGGGAAAAGGGAGACATGCATACCAGGATTGAGGAAGAGGGGGTCATGCATACCAGGATTGGGGAAAAGGGGACCATGCATACCAGGATTGGGGAAGAGAGGTGCCATGCATACCAGGATTGGGGATGAGGGGTGCCATGCATACCAGGATTGGGGATGAGGGGTGTCATGCATACCAGGATTGGTTCTGAGGGGGCCATGCATACCAGGATGGAGATGAGGGGTGCCATGCATACCAGGATTGGGGATGAGGGGTGCCATGCATACCAGGATTGGGGATAAGGGGTGCCATGCATACCAGGATTGGGGATGAGGGGTGCCATGCATACCAGGATTGGGGATGAGGGGTGCCATGCATACCAGGATTGGTTCTGAGGGGGCCATGCATATCAGGATGGGGATGAGGGGTGCCATGCATACCAGGATGTGGACAAGGGGGCCATGCATACCAGGATTAGGATGAGGGGGCCATGCATACCAGGATTCGGATGAGGGCCATGTATACCTGGATGGGTTGCCATGTATACCTAGAGTGGGGGCCATGAATAAACATACCTTTCCACAAAGACAGCTAGGTAAAAATTAGCCAGGATACACGTTACGGCCGTACCCATAGCAGTGCCCGTACACAGAATGTACCATCTGTCAAGAAATTTAAATGCCTTGTGTGCTAGAATGAAATAAAGTGATTCGCATATGAAGTTAATGTATTCTGGATTTTTATTAGTATGTAGAAGAATACTAAGGACCTCTTCAATGCTAAGGCAATGCTGTATCCTGATGTATAAACTCTCCACATCAATCGACGTAAAAAAAAAAAAAAGAAAAATCATTCTGTATCACCCTTAGAAATTATCCCATGTCCTCTAAATAGGATGGGACATCTTTCAGGAGGGGTCGTAAGAGCCAGTCAACATACTTGGACAACAGCTCTGTCAAGGATCCCACCCTCGAAATTATCAAGAGAGCTAGAGGATGGGTAGTTGGTAGTGGTAGCAACAACGCACCATGTATCTTGCAAAAGTCAGTACGTAGTATACATTATTTTTTGTCCCTGTGGAAGGTACTATGTAGGGAAAACCATCAGAACCTTCTATGTAAGGTTTAGGCAACACTTTATATCCATTTATCAGGAAAAGGATCCACCAGACTTATAGAACATACGCACCGGTCAGAGGCAGAAGTTTTAAGCTTCGCTGGACTAGAGAGAGTCCACCTACCTGATCCGGGAGGTAATTAAAGAAAAAAAAAAAAGATTACTCTCATGCCTGAATGATTATATGATCTAACTGCAGGGTTCGATTGGTTTTAATGATAAAATAGATATGACAGTATTTTTATAAAGAAGTGCTATAGTATTTATAATCTGCTACATTTAATCATAATTTTAAAATATTAATTTGCCTCAATATATATTATAGCACATGGTTCATTACAAATATACAGTACAGACCAAAAGTTTGGACACACCTTCTCATTTAAAGATTTTTCTGTATTTTCATGACTATGAAAATTGTACATTCACACTGAAGGCATCAAAACTATGAATTAACACATGTGGAATTATATACTTAACCAAAAAGTGTGAAACAACTGAAAATATGTCTTATATTCTAGGTTCTTCAAAGTAGCCCCCTTTTGCTTTGATGACTGCTTTGCACACTCTTGGCATTCTCTTGATGAGCTTCAAGAGGTAGTCACCGGAAATGGTTTTCACTTCACAGGTGTGCCCTGTCAGGTTTAATAAGTGGGATTTCTTGCCTTATAAATGGGGTTGGGACCATCAGTTGTGTTGTGCAGAAGTCTGGTGGATACACAGCTGATAGTCCTACTGAATAGACTGTTAGAATTTGTATTATGGCAAGAAAAAAGCAGCTAAGTAAAGAAAAAAGAGTGGCCATCATTACTTTAAGAAATGAAGGTCAGTCAGTGCGAAAAATTGGGAAAACTTTGAAAGCGTCCCCAAGTGCAGTTGCAAAAACCATCAAGGCTACAAAGAAACTGGCTCACATGAGGACCGCCCCAGGAAAGGAAGACCAAGAGTCACCTCCGCTTCTGAGGATAAGTTTATCCGAGTCACCAGCCTCAGAAATCGCATGTTAACAGCAGCTCAGATTAGAGACCAGGTCAATGCTACACAGAGTTCTAGCAGCAGACACATCTCTACAACTGTTAAGAGGAGACTTTGTGCAGCAGGCCTTCATGGTAAAATAGCTGCTAGGAAACCACTGCTAAGGACAGGCAACAAGCAGAAGAGACTTGTTTGGGCTAAAGAACACAAGGAATGGACTTTAGACCAGTGGAAATCTGTGCTTTGGTCTGATGAGTCCAAATTTGAGATCTTTGGTTCCAACCACCGTGTCTTTGTGCGACGCAGAAAAGGTGAACGGATGGACTCTACATGCATGGTTCAAACCGTGAAGCATGGAGGAGGAGGTGTGATGGTGCTTTGCTGGTTGGGGATTTCTTCAAAATTGAAGGCATACTGAACCAGCATGGCTACCACAGCATCTTGCAGCGGCATGCTATTCCTTCCGGTTTGCATTTAGTTGGACCATCATTTATTTTTCAACAGGACAATGACCCCAAACACACCTCCAGGCTGTGTAAGGGCTATTTGACCAAGAAGGAGAGTGATGGGGTGCTACGTCAGATGACCTGGCCTCCACAGTCACCAGACCTGAACCCAATCGAGATGGTTTGGGGTGAGCTGGACCGCAGAGTGAAGGCAAAAGGGCCAACAAGTGCTAAGCATCTCTGGGAACTCCTTCAAGATTGTTGGAAGACCATTTCCGGTGACTACCTCTTGAAGCTCATTAAGAGAATGCCAAGAGTGTGCAAAGCAGTCATCAAAGCAAAAGGTGGCTACTTTGAAGAACCTAGAATATAAGACATATTTTCAGTTGTTTCACACTTTTTTGTTAAGTATATAATTCCACATGTGTTAATTCATAGTTTTGATGCCTTCAGTGTGAATGTACAATTTTCATAGTCATGAAAATACAGAAAAATCTTTAAATGAGAAGGTGTGTCCAAACTTTTGGTCTGTACTGTATGAGGATAATATATGGAGTGAAAAGTTGACACATTAATTCAAGAGACAATTTTCATTGATATATATAAATTGTCTATAAACACTCCAATCTTATATATTTGTCATGAACCATGTACTATATTATATATTGATGCAAATTAACATCTTGAAATTATGATTAAATGTAGGAGATTATAAATACCATATTGAGAGATAGTGTTGTCCAGGCCGTCACCATCTCTTTCACCAGTGACTAAGTTTTTGAACCTCATTATCTGTTTTTTATCTATTGAAATAAAAGTTTGTAATTTTTATTGAGCTTTTTTTGGACTCCTTTTTCTCTTGGTTTTGGACTTTTGTGTTATATTGTAGATGGTGCTTCCCTTTAATGCGCTCCTATCGGACGTGACGTCAACCCTTGTGACTGGAGTACACCAGGGATTACGCAGAGTATCGGTCTGAAGTGGAAAAGTTAAATAATGCACCTTGTTAAATGTGATTTAATTCCTGAGCTGACTGTAAACATGGAAATCACACTCTTCCCACAGATTGTTAACAGCCCCGGCACGTTCCTTAAGAAATTGTAAAACAAGGCACCTCCTATAATTTTCCTATCACTCTGGCTGATTGCCTGAGCGGAGCTGATCGTCTCTCTACGTGATTCATCATGGTGACAGGTGTTTTGGTATTATCTTACCACCACGACAGCAGCTGTCATTACTCTGGTGGCTGACAGCGCCGAGCGGCAGAACAGCCCCTCTCAATATAGCATGCATGTTATTCATATTTGTAATTAAACTAAGTGCGGTGCGAGTGCACACAATGTACACCGCCATGATGATGTGTTTGTGGCAGATCATGATGACGTCTGCACGTTTCCTGCTCTGCCATATATTGATTGTCAGTCACATGGGAGACATAAAACTGCGCACAACACCACGGTATTATGTACCATCATCTGCACCGGGAGATCAGAACTCTAGGAAAGGAAACAATAACACCTACAAGGCCGACAATTAATATACTTTACTTGTTCGATTCTCACAGGCAATTCTTTAGAGAGGATCTGTAAGCTCTCCTGACATGTCTGTCTTACTAAACACTTGAATTTCACATGAAATATAAAAATCTGGGTCATATTTTCCTATAACTCTGCTAGTCCTCCTAGAAATGTATAAATTAAAAGGGTTGTCCACCCGTTGGACAATCCCTTATTACTCCTCACATTTGGCACCGTTAAAATAAAAACACTTATACTCACCTCAGGTGCAAGCGTTATTACAGCGGTGCCGGCACTCGAGTTCCCGGGGCTCACATGACGTTATTGCGTCACGCGAGCCCTGAACCCAATCACTGTTCCTGCCTTCAGACAAACTGAACAGTCTCCACCACTGCTCCCCATGGCTGTTATGGTCTGCAGTGGTGATGTCACATCAACAGCTCGGCAGCCAATCAGTGAGCTCAGCTGCTCCGAGCGGATTGTGATATCTACTCACTTCAAAAGGGAACAGCAGTCCCTCAGTATGGCAATCAATTTGGGTCTCAGCAGTTGGACCCCCATCCATCAATAAGTTATCACCTACTAAACTCCGTCTTACTATCCCTATAAATTAATCTGCTGTCCATTTTAAATTACAAGCAATACATCATGATGACAAACTCATCTCTACTAAAGCTGCATAGATGTACTCACGAGTACATTCAGTCTCATCGCCCTCCAGAGTATGACATGCAGCCCCTCGCCGGACGTCTGCCTTTACTAACCTTTGTTTTTCAATAAGTTTTATTAAATTTTTATTAAACTTTTAAAAGGGTATGATAAGGGTGTAGGGAAGAAATAACAGGAAACAGAAGGGTGTGTGGGAAGGGGATAGGGAAAGGAAGGGATGGGAAATTTAGAGAACTCAATTGCATAATTACAAAGGGTAATATAGCATATAATCATCGTAAGTATCGTAACATATGGTTAAACATAGAACAACAAGACAAAAACATAATAAAACATAATATAATCTAGTTAGTCAGACTTAATAAAGTGTGGTCTTTGTACCATGGAGGAAAGGAGGAACTGGTATAAAAGTAATAATGTGGAACAGAGGTAATGTGTTTATGGTAGATAAAACTAAGGAAAGGGAAATGTGGAAATCCAACGATCCCATTTCTTAGAGTTGCTACCTTTGTGACAAAATGGCCGGTGGTGCAGAGCTCACTGGTACCAGTGAGGACCTGTAATAGGAGCCAGCGGGGTAACAATCCGTCCATGACATTTCTTCCCCCTTAAATCTTCCCCCATCTCTTGTGAGTGATATTATTGAGAAGTAGAAGGAATGGCGGGCAACTCAGCCACGAAGTGGAGACCACGTAACGTTACAGAGCGGGGGACAGAGTGCTGAGAAGCAGAGTGCAGAAAAGTCGCCAACGCTCTGTTGACCCCATAACTGCAGAGTCCAGACCTCCTCTGGAATAACATCAGCACAAACATTGTGCACCCGCCGGGAGCTTCATGGCAGAGCAGCTGCATGCAGCCGTACATCACCAAGCACAATGCCGAGCGTCAGATGGAGTGGTGTAAAGCCGCCACCACCTGACTCTGGAGGAGACGTGTTCTGTGCAGTGATGGATCACACTTCACTATATGGCATCTGAAGGACAAGTCTGGGTTTGAGAATGCCAGAAGAACGTAACCCGTCTGACTTAATTATGCCTGCTGTACAGTTTGGTGGAGGAGGGATAATACTACGGGGTTGATTTTTAAGGGTTGGCCGCGGTTTCTTATTTACAGTGAAGGGAAATCTTAATGCTTCAACATAAAGGCTTCCAACTTTGTGAGAACAGGGGAAGGCAATTTTCTATTCCAGCATGATTGTGCCCAGTGAAGAAGGTCCACAAAGACATGATTGGGAGAGTTTGGTGTGGAAAAACTTGATTGGCTGCACAAGAGCCCAGAATACAAGCCCATCCAGAGTTTTACTGATGGATTAGACTAGAGATCTCTCCTCCAACATCAATGTCTGACTAAATAAATGCTCTCCTAGATAAATAAATAAAACTGAAATAAGCAAAATCTTGTAGACAACCTTCCCAACAGAGTGGAGGCTGTTATAGCTGCAAAGTATACCGGTCTACTGAATCCCTTTCACCCTGTTCTTCTTCAGAAATATAACAGATGTGGGTTTTGGATCATAGTCATGTTAGAAAAGTGGACGTCTACCAAGGGCACGGAGAGATGGTGCCATCTTCTCTTTCAATAAAGAGCAGTAAATCTGTGAATTTATGATACCATCAATGAAATGTCCCTAACACCACAAGCACTCATTTAGCCCCACATAAGGACACTGCCACCACCAAGTCTCACTGTAGGCACCATTTATTTGGAAAATTAAATTTAGATGGTGCCTACAGTGAAGCATGGTGGAGGCAATGTTTTTATGTGGGGTGACAAGAGCGCTGTTGGTGTCGGGGACCAACATATCATTAATGGTATCATGAATTCACAGATATACTGCTCTATGTAGAAAGAGAAGAAACTGTCATCACTCCGTGCCCTTGGTAGATGTGCACTTTTCCAACATGACAATGATACAAAACACATCTAAGGCCACTGTGGCACTTCTGAAGAACAGGGTGAAAGTGATTCAGTAGCCAAGTGTCTCCTGATCTGAACCCGACTGAACACCTATGGGGAATCCTGAAGAGACAAGTTGTCCTCACTCTCCATCCACCATCCAGGCTCTAGAAGAGCTTGTTCTGGAAGAATGGAAAAAGATAGATGTAGCAATATGTCGCCAACTTGTTCATTCCATGCCTAGAAGACTTGGTGCTGTCCTTACAAATCATGGAGGTCATACAAAATACTGGATGTAGTAGTTTTATTATGGGAGGTGTATATTAATTATTGCATCAGCCAATTTGAGTAAAACTGAAGATTTTGTAAGGAAAGTTATACTATTACCTTACTTTCATATTATAGATTAAAAAATGTTCTATGAAACTCAGACTTGTCAAATTTTTGGAAATTTTTCTTATATTCAGTGAGATATTGATTAAAAATCTTACTTTTCAAAGTGGGTGTACTCATTTATGCTGAGCACTGTATATACACATACCAATTATAACAATTTTTTGTTCAGCTGGTAAAGGTGATCGCAGCTTTATTACTCTATTATCCGGGGCTACAATTCATTACTGCTATATAATTTGTATTATACTAAGCTGCTTTAAAACAAAATCCTCTGTGAATTTTTTTTCATTATTTCGAAAAGTAAAAAACGTTAGGAAAGTCCTTGACTTGTTGCCTGTCCCGCTCAGCATAGTCGTGTCTGCTCTGCAGCTAAAATAACTTTGCAGCTGAATTCCCATATAAATGATTTGTCTGGTGCTTCATTAAACCTTAGGGTGCCCTTAAGATGTTCTTTGAGTGAGCTTTTCCAGCTAACACAATGCAATTCCGCATGCGGGAGGTTTATTGTCGTTTTAATTATTTCTCATGTATTTCTGTACTTAGCAGTTATTCCAAAACTATTACTTTTTAATACGTGTTTACTCTAATATCGCACTAGTTTTACTGTTTCCATTGTGTTTAATTTGCTCGTTACTTTATTGCTTCTTAATAAATAAAAGTATAGGGACTGTAGAATAAAGCCAATTATTATGCTCTATATTGAAACAATCATTCTAGTTTTCTTAAACATACACACGTAGCCAAAATTGTTGGTACCCCTCGTTTCATGAAAGAAAAACCCACAATGGTCACAGAAATAACTTGAATTTGAAAAAAATAATAATAATTTAAAAGTCTATGAAAATGAACAAATGAAAGTCAGACATTGCTTTTCTGCTTCCACAGAATTGAAAAAATTAAACTCATGAAATAGTCCTGGACAGAAATGATGGTTCTTCTTAACTTAAAATTTTGTTGAACCTTTTGAGGCGATCACTGCAATCAGAGGATTCCTGTAACTGTCAATGAGACTTCTGCACCTCTCGACAGGTATTTTGGCCACTTCTCATGAGCAAACTGCTCCAGTTGTCTCGTGTGTGAAGGTTGCCTTTTCCAGACGGCATGTTTCAGCTATTTCCAAAGATGCTCAATAGGATTTAGGTCAGGGCTCATAGAAGCCACTTCAGAAGAGTCCAATGTTTTCCTCTTAGCCATTCTTGGGTGTTTTTAGCTGTGTGTTTTGGGTCATTATCCTGTTGCAAGACCCATGACCTGCGACTGAGACCAAGCTTTCTGACACTGGGCAGCACATTTCTCTCTAGAATCCCTTGATAGTCCTGAGATTTCATTGTACCCTGCACATATTCAAGACACCCTGTGCCAGATGCAGCAAAGCAGCCCCAGAACATAACTGAGCCTCCTCCATGTTTCACAGTAGGGACAGTGTTCTTTTCTTGATATGCTTCATTTTTCCGTCTGTGAACATAGAGCTGATGTGCCTTGCCAAAAACGTCCATTTTTGTCTAATCTGTCCATAGGACATTCTCCCAGAAGCTTTGTGGCTTGTCAACATGTAGTTTTGGTTGTCTTCTATGAAGTCCACTTTGGATCAAACAACGACGGATGGTGTGATCTCACACTGATGTTTCTTGAGCTTGAAGTTCACCTTTAGTCTCTTTAGAAGTTATCCTGGGCTCTTTTGTTACCATTCGTATTATCCGTCTTTTTTGATTTGTCATCAATTTTCCTCCTGCGGCCACGTCCAGGGAGGTTGGCTACAGTCCCATGGATCTTAAATTTCTGAATATTATGTGCAACTGTAGTCACAGGAACATCAAGCTGCTTGGAGATGGTCTTATAACCTTTAACTTTAACATGCTTGTCTATAATTTTCTTTCTAATCTCCTTAGACAACTCTTTCCTTTGCTTCCTCTGGTCCATGTTGAGTGTGGTACGCACCATGTCACCAAACAGCACAGTGAGTATCCTATATACAGGCCCACTGACTGATTACAAGATTGTAGATACCTGTGATGCTAATTAGTGGACACAACTTCATTTAACATGTCCCTTTTGTCACATTATTTTCAGGGATGCCATCATTTCTGTCCAGGCATATTTCATGAGTTTAATTTTTTTTTTAATTCTCTGGAAGCAGGGTTGAAAAGCAATGACTGACTTTCATTTGTTCATTTTCATAGATTTTTCATTTATTATTACTTTTGTCAGATTCAAGTTATTTATGTGACCATTGTGGGTTTTTCTTTCATTAAACGAGGGGTACCAACAATTTTGACCACGTGTGTATCTATAAGACAAGCCAAAAAACTCATAGGAACTTAAAAATGTGTTAAGAAGAGCGAAATTGTGGAACTCTGATCCAAAAGGAACTTACTTCTTTCAAACATTGCCAAATGTATTTTTTTCTGTAGACTTTTAAACATCTAAAGTATCTGGACTAAGGATAGGTGCAGAAGACCATATGTTTTCACATTCGAGAAAATCGGATCAATTATGCAAATCACACTCTGATCAGAGTATAATCATAGCGTGATCTGATTCTCTCAGATGAGAAGATGGAGAAAACTTTTCCTCCATCTTCTCCATTGCGTCAGTCGGTGGAAATCAGACCGCACTCAGGTATCATCTGAGTGCTGTCCGATGATTTCCATGGACTCATTGACTTGAATAGCAGAGTGTGAATATCAGATCAAACTCCGTCATGCTGTAATTTTTTTTCCCCAGACTGGTTCTGTCCAAGGAACAATAAATTGGACATGTATACGGCCCATAGCATAACATTGGACCAGGGGCGATCCGATGCTTTGTCGGATCACACTCGACCGATAATAAGGTCATGTGCACGGGCCCTAATTGGCACAAATTTTGGACCCAATTATCTTATGGACTGGATTTGTAAAGTGGGCTCAAACTCAAAGTGGGCTAGATCCTCAAGTGAGTGGAAGTCTTGGGTGGACTCTTATCATGTGGGTGCAATTCGCAAATAGGCTCGATAGACAACTGGGCACAACCCTCAAGTGGATGTGATCCATGGTGGAATCGATCTGCAAGTGGACTGAATTTTCTTTAAGCTTTCTCTCAATTTACGTGAATTGACCCAAATTTCAGACCCAATTCTCTTGTGTACTTAAGGCAAACACAGTTCTGGAATGTATTAAGAGAAGCTTCTTGGTCAGACCTGATCTGGAATACTGCGTTTAGTTCTGCGCATCACATTTTAAAAAAGACATCGAAGAACTGGACCAAGTTGAGAGAAGATCTACCAAGATGGTGAGCGGACGGCAAACTATGTCCTACTAGGAACGGTTAAAGGATCTGGGAATGTTCAGCTTGCAAAAAAGAAGCCTAAGAGGAGACTTAATAGCTGTCTACAAATATCTGAAGGGGTGTCACAGTGTAGAGGGATCATCCTTATTCTCATGTGCACATGGAAACACGAAAAGCAATGGGATGAAACTGAAAGGGAGAAGATACAGATTAGATATTAGAAAAAACTTTTTGCCAGTGAGGGTGATCAATGAGTGGAACAGGCTGCCACTAGAGGTGGTGAGTTCTCCTTCAATGGAAGTCTTCACACAGAGGCTGGACAGACATCTGTCTGAGATGGTTTAGTGAATCCTGCATTGAGTCGGGGGTTGGACACGAGGACCCTGAAGGCCTTTTCTATCTCTAACATTCTAGGATTCTAATCCTTAAAGAGTGCTCACTTGATCATCAAGTGGGTGCGAATATCGGTTGGACTCAATGAGCAAGTGGACTCGAAACACAAGTAGACAATCCTCTTCATTATTTCTTCTTGCACACGGGCACCCACAGTTCAGGGGACGATAAAAAAGCCCAATTTACATTAATAGTTCAGCTTGCTACACATTGAGTGGGTAAGAGCCGTGCTGGTTAGGGAAACAGCCAAAGGGGCTTTATTTCTGTGATAAGCTCACCACTTTAAAAGGGAACTTGTCAGCCGTTCCATGCTACTAGAATTACACTCAACGTGAAATCCAGACAGGTTTCTTTATCACAGAAAATTATCATTTAAAGAACAAACAGATTGCAAAATGAGATGGGAGCTGTTAAAGAAATCCGCTGGGTAGCTCCCTTCATCTTCTAACTGGTCAACAGGATTAATCGACAGGTCCTGACCTACCTCCATACAGGGAAGAACTTGTCATTATATCTGAGCCGGATGGGGAGCAGCTGGAGGGGGACTACCCCGCACCCATCTAGTTGTTTAAGTTTTCTTCTCTATGAAACGTTGCAGCCTATCAGAGTAACACACACTTTCTGTAATGAAGGAGTCCGTCTTTATTTCATGCTGGTTTGGGAATCATGACACGGTTGACAGGTTCCCTTTAAGGTGTTGTCATCCTACTGTTCTGCTTTGCTGGCTCCCAGTGGATTGAAAAATGCTGTTGTCATAAAGCCTGACAAGCTCGTAGCAAAATTTACAATACATACGTCTGCCTCCCTGATAATTGTCCTGATGGAAATGTCCAGCCGACACTGGGAACCATTCTTCAAACCAACAATTGTTCAACGGAGGTTTGAAAAAATTGTGGCCTTCAGGGAGGCTGTATATATAATCTATCCTGGAGTGACAGATCCCAGCGATCGCTGATAGCAGCCGCCATGCCTGAAAATATCAGCGTGATCCAAACCTTATCTGAGCCGCGTACAAAAATCTCCTTATGTCTACTGTATGCGGACGGGAGAGAAGATGTAACATATGTATGTTGTACACTCATACATAGCACGGCTTTAATGTTATGTCGAATACTACAAATGTCATTACATAAAACAACATACTGCACGCTTCCATAAAATGCTTCAAGACCGACATAAAAAGAGCAGAGGAAGGAAAATCTATGAATAGGTTCAGGCAAATCCTGTTATTATAGACAGGTGTCTACAGGTCATCATGCTAGTAATCATCAATGTATATAGCAAACAGAAAAACACTAAATACAGCACACGTCAAGGAGAAAGTCTTCTGTCGAGTTGTAAGAAGTCATTACAGGCGTTCATTATATCTACAGTTACTATTAAAACCCACAAACTGAGCAGTAACTTGGGTTTCCCAGAACTAGAAATGGCAAATCTGACTAGTCGCCCGCTGGTTTATCTCTATGTGAGCTGTGATGGGTAGCCGCATTGACTGTCACAGGGTTCTTGAGAAAAACACAAAAGAAAATGGTGAAATAGACTTTAGAGAGACTTGACACCGGGGGCAATTCCAGCTTCAAGACAAGAAACAGATTCTAAAGTCTCTCTCTGATCGGACCCCCAGCAGTCAGACATAATCTGTTGGAAAACCAGGCGGTAAGACCCTGACACATTAACACCATTATTTCGAGCGGCCAGTCTTAATGAGGGCTGTGCAGACATAGGCGAATTATAATGAGGGCAATCTGGACTACCGCCCTGGGCCCGTAGCTCCGGGGATGCCCATTATCCAAAAAGTAATTGTCCCCATTATAATTCGTACGGGGGCCCGCTGAGGCCGAAGTTGGTTTAAATGACGTTGGTCAAGCCCTGCCGTATTACGTCTGGCAGAACGTAGCCAGCATACAGAGAGCGGGCGTGTCTACCTATGTCCCTAAGCCATGCCTACCGTCTCTGCCGGAGAGGAGCTTCTAATGGTGCCGCAGCCGGCCCGCGCCCCTGAATTGTCTGGGAGAAGGTGTGCCTGCCTTGTCTCAGGAACATCACTAGCTGCTGGCTTGGTCACTGGGTGCGCACTGGATCCGCCACTACTTGTTTAAAGTTACTTTGTGGCTGACAGCAGCGCTCTGTATGTAGAGGCAGGGGGCCATTTGTAATTATTAAAACTTGTGGATAAAATGTTGGGGATGGGAGTGTTATCAAAACTACAAGGGGCAATTGCCCCTGCACACTGTGCTCTCCACCCTGGAAATTTAGCTGTGTGTGTACATACATCCATCTTTTCTGCAGTCTCAGAGTGACTGCAGGCTTCTCTAGTTATTCTGGAGCACCCCTTTAATTTGATATGGGCAATAGAGGAATTTCCGCAGGCAGCCACTTATAGATTAGATGTATTTCACTGTCATCTTTTCATGTGCTATATAAATACATTATGCAAGCAACATTTCCAAGGTGGAAGGGTATTTGCACCATGTAGTTTCAATCAATCACACTTCCATCCCCCACATTTTATCCACAACGATAATGGCCTTTTACCTTTAGATACAGCACGCTGACTTCTGTGTATTTATACCACCATCACTATTTCATGCTTTGCAGTCTCACATAGTGAATGCAAACTTATCTTAGGAAATAAGACAAACCCTTTAAAAGGGAACATGATGAGTAAAAAAAAAAAAACGCTATTAACAAGCAGATTTGGGGTTAATCTGCAGGTTAATAACATTCTGAGCCCCGCTGCCTGGAGTAAATAAACGTTATTCCTCTCTGTAGCCTCCGGCTTTCAGTCATAGAGGTGCGGCCGGCGTGGCTTCAATATTCGCTCAATATATAGTGAGCGGCGGCTGCAGCCTCGTGCCCGGCACCGAGTGACAGCCGACGCAGCTTTCAGTCAGTGCAGGGATGTGGATACAGCCGCTGCTCACTATGCATTCACACAAACCTATGAATATGACACATAGTCAAAATGTAATAATAAGATTATTTTATTGAAAAATTAAAAAACATCAAAAGACAATTGCACATGGAGGAAAAAAATGCCCAAGTATAATGGACATCCGGGGGTCGGCAGGTAAAATTACAAAGGACACTGATCTCAGCTAAACAACCACAGGGTCCACCAATCATATATTACTCAAATTAGAAGTGCATAAGGTAAAGTGCATAGTGCAATTAATATTAGCCCAAGTGGGTGTAAATACACTAGCAAACAGTACAGTTATTATTATATCTTCCCTATAAATACATAATACAAACACATGATAAGGTGTTGAGGAGAAGAGTAGATTGCAATGGTAGCTGTGAGTCCACATGTGTAGCTCAGTATATCATATGGATCAAAAGTGTCACCTTGTCTATGTTAAAGAACTGCAATGCATCCGTAAATATTGGATGTTATTCTGATGATCCGTATGGCATCCAATTTTTTTTTCTCGCACTGTCCGATTTCTGAGTGAAATCCCCAAGCAGGCTGCGATTTAGTTCTCACACCAAACACAGCTGAGGAAAGACACTCAGATCTGCACGGCCACATTGAATAACATTGGTCCAGCTGCAATACCTTTACAATCAAATTGCACTTGTCGGAGTTATACACTCGCGTCAAAGAGCGGCGCGTTATTGTACTTGACCCATCACATGGGGGGGCCCACAAAGTCTGAACTGCCCGGGCCCTGGCTGCCCTTAATCCACCCTGTGTGCAGGAATAAGATGCACCAAATCCTTAGAGAGGCACACACCACTTTAAGAAGCCTCCCATCAAAGAGTTTATCACCTAAATATATTGCAGTCATCATATTATATAGCACTGTGCACTTACAATTGCTCATTTTACCTTTCTACCCAGCTAAATCTTCTCTTTTCCATTAGGTCTATGACATCACATGATTAAAAACTGACTAGCTGAATCCTTATAAGCGCTATGTAGATACAGGAGGTAAGTTTTCCCTTTGAGTCATCAGTCACTGCACAAGTCCTTCACAGGGGGAAGAGGTAAAGAATGTTTAAAATCAAGCAGCAAAAGCTTAACCTCGCAGAAAGAATCAGCTGTGTTCCCCTGCTGTTCTGTCTGTATACTCTCATGCGTTCCCCGGCTGTCCGGTCTGTATTCTTTCATGCGTTCCCTTGCTGTTCTGTCTGTATACTCTCATGCGTTCTCTTGCTGTCCTGTCTGTATGCTCTCATGCATACCCCGGCTGTCCTATCTGTATACTCTCAGGCGTTCCCAGGCTGTCCTGTCTGTATACTCTCATGCGTTCCCCTGCTGTCCTGTCTGTATACTCTCATGCGTTCCCCTGCTGTCCTGTCTGTATACTCTCATGCGTTCCCCTGCTGTCCTGTCTGTATACTCTCATGCGTTCCCCGGCTGTCCTATCTGTATACTCTCATGCGTTCCCCAGCTGTCCTATCTGTATACTCTCATGCGTTCCCAGGCTGTCCTGTCTGTATACTCTCATGCCTTCCCCTGCTGTCCTGTCTGTATACTCTCATGCGTTCCCCTGCTGTCCTGTCTGTATACTCTCATGCGTTCCCCTGCTGTCCTGTCTGTATACTCTCATGCGTTCCCCGGCTGTCCTATCTGTATACTCTCAGGCGTTCCCCGGCTGTCCTGTCTGTATACTCTCATGCCTTCCCCTGCTGTCCTGTCTGTATACTCTCATGCGTTCCCCTGCTGTCCTGTCTGTATACTCTCATGCGTTCCCCTGCTGTCCTGTCTGTATACTCTCATGCGTTCCCCGGCTGTCCTATCTGTATACTCTCAGGCGTTCCCCGGCTGTCCTGTCTGTATATTCTCATGAATTCCCCGGCTGTCCTGTCTGTATACTCTCATGAGTTCCCCGGCTGTCCTGTCTGTATACTCTCATGCGTTCCCCGGCTGTCCTATCTGTATATTCTCATGCGTTCCCAGGCTGTCCTGTCTGTATACTCTCATGCGTTCCCCGGCTGTCCTGTCTGTATACTCTCATGCGTTCCCCGGCTGTCCTATCTGTATATTCTCATGCGTTCCCAGGCTGTCCTGTCTGTATACTCTCATGGGTTCCCCGGCTGTCCTGTCTGTATACTCTCATGCGTTCCCCGGCTGTCCTGTCTGTATAGTCTCATGCGTTCCCCGGCTGTCCTGTCTGTATACTCTCATGCGTTCCCCGGCTGTCCTGTCTGTATAGTCTCATGCGTTCCCCGGCTGTCCTGTCTGTATACTCTCATGCGTTCCCTTGCTGTCCTGTCTGTATACTCTCATGCGTTCCCCGGCTGTCCTGTCTGTATACTCTCATGCGTTCCCCGGCTGTCCTGTCTGTATACTCTCATGCGTTCCCCGGCTGTCCTGTCTGTATACTCTCATGCGTTCCCCGGCTGTCCTGTCTGTATACTCTCATGCGTTCCCCGGCTGTACTATCTGTATACCTTCATGCGTTCCCAGGATGTCCTGTCTGTATACTCTCATGCATTCCCCTGCTATCCTGTCTGTATAATCTCTTTTGCTTCCTCCCCTGCCTAGGAGCTGTGGTATGATCAGACTATATCCCTGTATGGTCAGACACAGCCATTACACAGTACATAGCGGGGGCACATTTATACGATTATCTTATGGGCACATTTATACGATTATCTTAGCACAGGAACTTTGGTTAAATGCATCCAATTTTGGAAATTATTATTATTCCAAGATCTATTGATTAAAGTGTACCTTGTTTGTGGGAAAACCCCTTTACGTAGCATGCGCCTCTTAATTAATTTAGTCTTATTCTTGCAAGCCCTTCATTATTAGTTGTGTATGAAACGTCCATCTTAATCAATTGGGGCCTATGTGCCTAATTTCCCTGCAGCGCCACCACATGGGAAATGGAGCATTACTGTGTCCATTCTAATCAATAGGCCGCTTGCTTAAACAGGATGGGGCAGGTCAGAGAGAGAAAGAGAAAAAGAGGGGGAAAAAAAGAAAGACAGAAAAAGAGCGAGTGAGAGGAAGAAAGAAAGAGAAAGAGACACTGTGTTTTCAATATTTGTCTTTTTTTTCTTTCCATGCTGTAATTGCCGCTGTTCTCCTTAATTCTGAGTTGCTTATTTTTTGTTCCTGGGCCTCTCAATTCTGGAGATATGTCCCCCTCTTTCCTTATGTATGTACAGTGGTGCTCAAAAAGTTTACATACCCCGGCAGAAACTGGAACAGGAACTGGAGGCTTTTTGCCAATAAGAATGGGCAGCTTTACCATCTGAGAAAATAAAGGACCTCATCCACAACGACCACAAAAGACTTCAAGCTGTCACTGATCTTAGAGGGGGCAATACACGCTATTAAGAACTGGGGTATGTGAACTTTTGATCAGGGTCATTTGGATGTTTTTGGTTGTCATTAAGATTTAAAAAGAGAAAACACAGTAGTTTGACAATAAATGGCTTCACCCAATCAATAACTGAGTGGAGAAAAAGTTTTTTTGTTATCATTCATATTCTCTGAAACAAGGCCAAGAAAGGAAAAAGTCTGCCGGGGGATGTAAACTTTTGAGCTCAACTGCATATATAAAAATCTATTTTAGCCAATTAGGCAGGGTCCTCAAGAAGACTCCAGCAGAATGAAGTTAAGGAGTACGCCCGCTTTGCTAAAAATTCTAGTTTTACATGCAGGGAAAAGAACGCTGTATCTAAAAAAGAAAAACAGCGTCAGATTCAGGAAAACAGTGGCATTTACACCAGGTAAAGGAAAAAAAAATACATATTTACAATGCTAGGGTGTTTATGAGATAAGAATAAAAGGATCTGTATTGTTTCCAAAAACAGCGCCACTTTTGTCAGTGGGCCATGTATGGTACTGCATTTTTCCGACTTTACTGTGACCCTACACTCACTGCAAGGTCCATTATAAAATATAGTCAGACAGAAAGAAACGTATAGAAGTGAATGTATGCCATGCACTATTTCTCAAGTTACTTTTGTACAAAATAGTGGTTCAAATTGACAATTTTCAGGGAATTCTGAACTAAAATAAAAATCTTTAGATAAGAGCAGTGACTCCTATAATGCCTAATAGCACTGATTTCAATCCTGCAGGATATTCAGAAGACTGCCCGGGAGTCTCCAGAGAGATATCCTCAAGAAACATGGACGTCTATGGAAACATATGCCTAATGATGAACACCACTGCAGAAATCACGACGCGTCCCGGAACTAGAATATACACGGGGCGAACCCGCACCTACAGTACACTTGTATCACATTCTAATGGAGAAGTAAAAGAAAGAAAAGAATGAAAGGAAAGGGATTTATGTGCAATATAATCCGAGACTAATTACTGGGTGATCCGGGGGGAATCTTCGCAGGTGTGCTGCTGCCATCTACCTGTGCAATGTAACGTATGAGAAGAGAAGGAACACTACCCAGTAATACTGACGTCTACACACAGCAGTCCATACTCCATGTTCCAGACATGTCTGGATGAGGCCTTAGGTGTACTTTGCGCACACTTTTTTTGTGACATAAAAGTTCATGTTTTTTTTTTGTTTTTTTTTTCTTACACTTTTTTTTTGTATCTGACATTTTTTGGCCTCATATTTTTAGCATGTGTTCTTTTCAGGTGTTTTTTTTTTTTCTTCCTGAAAAAAAAAAGCCACTCCTAAGACCGGATTGACATTAGGTCTGTTGGCATGACTTATTTTTTTTAATTCCTGAAAAATGGGATTCAGACATTTTTACAGTCTAAAATAGCTCACCCTGAAGTCCGTTTTACCTCTTCCCTGGTTGGGAGTAGTGTTTAATAGTCCAGATTCGGTGAGGACATTAGATCGGCATTATTTTTTTAATTTAAAAAAAAAAAAAAAAAAAAAAAAAACGAAAAAAAAAGCAGTTTAAAAACCCATTAAAGATAGGCCTAGGGTGGTCGGGCAACAATAATAATAAAAAAAAAAAGTTATCAACCAGACCAATGACACTGCTTCATACTCCACTCAACGTAAGGTTTCCTGGCTTCTACTTCTCGCAGGGGGTTGGCGAGGCATCACGTGACAGCTGCAGCCAATCAGTGGAAGCAGCCTTCACGTTATTTCTCCAGGCTTGATCTGCAGCCAATCTGAGCACTGACTGGTTGCAGCGGTCACATGATGTCCCCACGATGAAAGAAGAAACCAGGAAAAAAGCAGAGGAGATTCCGGAGTACAGAGCAGTGGTGCCAGTCCAATGAGGGAGCATTTTTTCCCATTTTCCCACCATCCGTGGGAAAAGTAGTGGACAACAAATTTAAGAACATTAGAAACCCCCTCCGAGGTCTGTATACAACAGAAATAATAAGTAATCACATTGTCGTAGAGATACGCCTCCCCATATAGAAAGGTTCAGGACAACTCTCAGTGTAAAGAACGCACTTGACACGAGAAGAGACGTCTTCCTGAAGAAAAGGGGGATGTCGTGTTTATATGAAGGACTTGTGTTTGGAAATTATCCATTGTCTAGAATAAAAATAAATATTCTAGAAATATTCCAAGAATTATTTTATGGTGGGTGGTTAGGATATGTAAGGAAATGGATCGCATTCCAAGAGGTTTCCAAATTTCCTTTTAGGTTTCGTGAGTGCAAATATAGTAAGCGTGTAGACATCTACGTATGACCCAAGAAATAAACTTCAGATGTGTCCACCGTTACCTTGCCAAGAATTCAATTTCTTGTCACGACATGTTAGCAAAAGGCTCAAGCTGGAATCCACATCACAACCACCAGGTGACCGCATACAGACACATCTAGAATAAACATCTCCCAGCAGAGTATCGGGGAATCATGTTTATTTTTAAAGCTGATCATCTTGCGACACTTAACTCGGGATATGTTGAGCCAATAGGAAAAGTGAGGAAGGATATATATGTATCAGGTATTCTGAGCCATGCAGGGCAATCTACAAAATCAGACGAGGAGCACAACTGAGGGCAGCGGACTGAGATGAAGGAAGCAGATTTCCGGGTTTCCTGGGACAGGTGTGTAACATGGGAGATCTGCAGCAGATAAAACAGATTTTTTCCAAACGACAGCAAGCAGCTCAGTAACTGATACATTGCAGGAATCAGGGTCTCTGCCCCTACATCATTCTGCTCTCAAATACGGTGGCAAAAACCCGGTGATCGGTTCCCTTTAAAGAAGCACTACTGTTATATTTTTGCTGCAGCAATCATAGGGGGCACTGGTCACACATGGTAGGATGAGCGCCTTGATGACCCAATGTCCACGTGTAGCGTCTACTCAGTTACGTGTGGACAAAGTCAGACGTCTCTCAGACAAAGTACAGCTCCTGCGTTTCTTCCTTATGGAGTCATCAGGGGACCCTGCAATACAGCACAGTGAAGACTAGACTATCTCAGCAGACAAGGAGCATAACTGTCTCCACTAATCTCTGGTGGAGCTCCACCATAAGGAAGAAATGCGTCGGGACGTTAGGGCAAGCACAGGGCTACCAGAGCAGTTTAGATGTGGACTGCCCTTGTTAGGGCAGGAGCAAAGGGGTGTCAGGTTAGTGCAGCCCCCACAGGGAAACATTAGGGGAAGTTATATACGCCTTGTCATGGATTTTTTTGCCTACCTGCCTGCCTTGGCTTCATTAACTGTACTTTGTCTGAGAGATGTTTGACTTTGTCCACACATGATTGAGTGGACGCTAGGTCATCATGGCGCTCATCCTACCCTGTGTGACCAGTGCCCCCTATGATTGCTGGGACACGTGCTCTGCGCCCCTGATACAGTTGTGGTCACGACCTGGGGGTAGTTCTATATTGTCTCCATTGTCATATGCTTTATATATGTATTTTAACTTGTCTAATTAAAGGTTATATTTTAGTCTAATTACCCTTGCTATGTGCTGAGTATATTAACACACAATACTAACATTTACACAGGTTTAGGGAATTTAAAGAAAATAACAGGAGTGCTTATTTAAAGGGAATCTGTCAGCAGGCTCTTGCTATGTAATCTGAGAGCAGTATAATGTAGGGACAGGGAGCCTGATTCCAACAATATATCACTTACCGGGTTGCTTGCTATAGTTTTGATAAAATCCCAGTTTTAAGAGTAGAAGTGGTCAGAATGCTGAACTGTGTTTAACCCCGCCCACACCACTGATTGGCAGCTTCCTGTGTACACTGTCAGCAAGCTGCCATTCAGTGGTGGGGGCGGGGTTACCCAGATTAGCCTGACTGTTTGGCAGGTTAGACCTAGTCCTGCAGTGAATCTCCTGCTGATAAACCTCTGATTGTATTGAAACTACAACACACAGCCTGATAAGTGACACATCACTGAAATCAGGGTCTCCTGCCCTACTTTATGCTGCTAGCAGATTAAATAGCAAATAGCATGTTGATAGATTCCCTTTAAGGTGAAAAATAGCCAGCCAGTACCTCGCTTTGTACTTAAAAGAAGCAAAAACCTCAAAGCAACTATTTACAGATGGAGGGGTTTTGCCTCTGGTTTGGCTAATTAGGCTGGTTATAAGCTACCTACCTCTAGTAGGTGGCGCTACAGAGTCAGTTTTGCCTCCTTCTGGAGGATAGCTAATATGCATAGCCTAATTTACCAGTGAAAACTGCCTGACAGCCTCCACAAGGAGAAACCGTACCCCCCAGACAAAAATGACACAGACACTATGAAGAGTTTTAGTGAAAAAGCGTCCGTGACGATAGCAGCATCTTCCTCCAAAACCAAATTCAATTACTGTAACAGTTCAGAACCTAAAATTAACAGATCCCCGGCCCTTCAGGCCATATAATAGGGGAAAACATAGAAAACAGAGATTATGTCAGACGTTTTCATCAAGTGAAAGATTTTCCATACACATGGTGAGATCGGAGTGTCTGTTAGATTGCAGATTGCTGCGGGGTTCTGCGGATTTCTAGAGGAGAGAGGATGAGTCACTTTGTTGCAGGCGGTTTCCGGCGCGGCCCTGCATCAGCTGCTCACATACACTAACGCTATCTGTCACAGCGCGGCATCTTCATAGTGCACGCAGGACTTGTACAAAGCAATGATAAAATAACTCGCTGAAGGTTAAGTACAGACAAAAGAAAAATATCTACTGCTCCCGGCAGTGAAAAACCACAACTAATCAGCTTAACAAAGGCGGACGAGAGCAGGGGGTAAGGCTAGGGGAAAGGGTCACAGCACTCCTGTTATATCTGGAGGGATAATCGGTTACATCTAATAAGAAGTAACTACAACAAAGAATCAGGAGAAGAGAGTAGGACATTTTTCAAAATGGGGATTGGAATATGGATTTTCATTCACCCCGAGTGTCCTCTGTTCAGGATCCTCATCTCTTGGCTGTCAGTGTTGAGAAGATCTACAAAGAGCGTCTCTCACTCTGGAGGACCTGTCCTGTCCGGCATTACACAGGTATCACAAGGATATGAATGGGTGTTGTGCAATGCTTTATTTCTCCTGTGGAGACGCTGCAGGGAAACTCAACATTTACGGCAAGATTTCACATAAATTACAGCTGATCACTGGAGGTCCCACTAGGAGGACACTTAGTGATCATCGTATTGTCAGCCTGACTATTATAATATGGAAAGATTGTTCAAAGTAAAGAAAAAACACTCTAAAAAGTTCAGAGAGGTCTTGTAGAGGGAGAGCCCTTAAAAACCAGAAGGTTTTCAGTAGGAGATGTACAAGAAGTGAAAAATCTGGTCTCCTCAAAAAAGTGATCAATTGGGTAGGATTTGATTTATGTGTTTCTGGTCACACAAAGTGTTAAAAGGATTGCGCCATCAGACAGTGATGTGTTCTTCAAAATCGTTTTGTATGGTAAATGTAATTTACTCAAAATATTTTTCATAATTTTCTTTTCAATTTTACATATTACTATCCATGTAAAAAGAGGGGCTAATGCTGGACCCAAAGTTACTGTTCTGTACAAATGACTTTTCAGCATTCTCATTATCAACTCACTCCTCCTGTACAATGACTGATAACACCTCTATATACAGTAGATAACACAGGATCCACCATAGGTGATGTCACAGCTCACCTCCTCCTCCTCCTGTACAATGACTGATAACACCTCTATATACAGCAGAAAACACAGGTTCCACCATTCACAATAGGTGATGTCACAGCTCACCTCCCCCTGTACAATGACTGATAACACCTCTACATACAATAGATAACACAGGATCCACCATTCACAATAGGTGATGTCACAGCTCACCTCCTCCTCCTGTACAATGACTAATAACGCCTCTGTATACAGTAGATAACACAGGATCCACCATTCACAATAGGTGATGTCACAGCTCACCTCCTCCTCTTGTACAATGACTGATAACACAACTATATACAGTAGATATTACAGGATCAACCATTTACAATAGGTGATGTCACAGCTCACCTCCTCCTCCTGTACAATGAAAGAAAACCTCTATATACAGTAGATATCACAGGATCCACAATTCACAATAGGTGATGTCACAGCTCACCTCCTCTTGTACAATGACTGATAATACCTCTATATACAGTAGATAACACAGGATCCACCATTCACAATAGGTGATGACACAGCTCACCTCCTCCTCCTGTACAATGACTGATAACACCTCTATATACAGTAGATGACACAGGATCCACCATTCACAATAGGTGATGTCACAGCTCACCTCCTCCTCTTGTACAATGACTGATAACACAACTATATACAGTAGATATTACAGGATCAACCATTTACAATAGGTGATGTCACAGCTCACCTCCTCCTCCTGTACAATGAAAGAAAACCTCTATATACAGTAGATATCACAGGATCCACAATTCACAATAGGTGATGTCACAGCTCACCTCCTCCTCTTGTACAATGACTGATAATACCTCTATATACAGTAGATAACACAGGATCCACCATTCACAATAGGTGATGTCACAGTTCACCTCCTCCTCCTGTACAATGACTGATAACACCTCTATATACAGTAGATAACACAGGATCCACCATTCACAATAGGTGATGTCACAGCTCACCTCCTCCTGTACAATGACTGATAACACCTCTATATACAGTAGATAACACAGGATCCACCATTCACAATAGGTGATGTCACAGCTCACCTCCTCCTCCTATACAATGACTGATAACACGTCTATATACAGTAGATAACACAGGATCCACCATTCACAATAGGTGATGTCACAGCTCACCTCCTCCTCCTGTACAATGACTGATAACACGTCTATATACAGTAGATAACACAGGATCCACCATTCACAATAGGTGATGTCACAGCTCACCTCATCCTGTACAATGACTGATAACACCTCTATATACAGTAGATAACACAGGATCCACCATTTACAATAGGTGATGTCACAGCTCACCTCCTCCTCCTATACAATGACTGATAACACGTCTATATACAGTAGATAACACAGGATCCACCATTCACAATAAGTGATGTCACAGCTCACCTCCTCCTCCTGTACAATGACTGATAACACGTCTATATACAGTAGATAACACAGGATCCACCATTCACAATAGGTGATGTCACAGCTCACCTCCTCCTCCTGTACAATGACTGATAACACGTCTATATACAGTAGATAACACAGGATCCACCATTCACAATAGGAGATGTCACAGCTCACCTCCTCCTCTTATACAATGACTGATAACACGTCTATATACAGTAGATAACACAGGATCCACCATTCACAATAAGTGATGTCACAGCTCACCTCCTCCTCCTGTACAATGACTGATAACACCTCTATATACAGTAGATAACACAGGATCCACCATTCACAATAGGTGATGTCACAGCTCACCTCCTCCTCCTGTACAATGACTGATAACACGTCTATATACAGTAGATAACACAGGATCCACCATTCACAATAGGTGATGTCACAGCTCATTTTTGAATAGAGATATTGATATCAAAGTTCGTGAAAGAAACATTATAAAAAATAAAAAAAAATACATTTAACATAAAAACCTAATTGAAACAATAGTTCATTTTCTGAGGGAATTTCCGGTTAGAATTCGATTTTTTTTTTTATGCTTAAATATTGCTGTTCGCAAAAATATCAAAATCAGCCGTACTCCGAACTCTGCACCCTACACCGAGCAGATACCGACTGTGTTATACAGCCAGTAACCGCCTCTGACAGTAGCAACTGGAGCTAACTTCCATCATTGCTGCTTAACCATTTAGATGCCACAGTTAATCACGGACAGCAGAAAATTACTGCAATTACACGTTTTGCTATACACGTTTATTTCCTTAGTGTGTATTGGAACAACACAGAAAAACAGAAAGAAGGCAAATTGGACATAATTTCACACAAAAGCCCAAAAATGGGCCGGAAAAAAATGTTGGCACCCTCAACTTAATATTTGGTTGCACATCCTTTGGAATAAATAACTGCAATCAATCGCTTCCTATAACCATCAACAAGCTTCTTACACCTCTCAACTGGAATTTCGGAGACCACTCTTCTTTTGCAAACTGCTCCAGGTCTCTCATATGTGAAGGCGTCTTCTCCCAACAGCAATTTTAAGATCTCTCCACAGGTGATCAATGGGATTTAGATCCGGACTCATTGCTGCCATTTCAGGTCTCTCCAGCGCTTTGTTTCCATCCATTTCTGGGTGCTTATTGAAGTATGTTTGGGGTCATTGTTCTGCTGGAAGACCCATGACCTAGGACGCAAACCCAGCTTTCTGACACTGGGAACTACATTGAGACCCAAAATCCTTTGGGAATCCTCAGATTTCATGATGCCTTGCACACAGTAAAGCCACCCAGTGCCAGAGGCAGCTAAACAGCCCCAAAACATCTTTGAACCTCCACCATATTTGACTGTAGGTTCTGTGTTCTTTTCTCTGTAGGACTCATTCCGTTTTCAGTTAACAATAAAATGATGGGCTTTCCCAGAAGGATTTTGGTTTACTCACATACATGTTGGCAAACTGCAGTCTAGCTTTTTTATGTCTCGGTGTCAGCAGTGGGATCCTCCTGGGTCTCCAGCCATAACGTTTAATTTCATTCAAATATCGATGGATAGTTTGAGCTGACACTGATGCACCCTGAGCCTGCAGGACAGCTTGAATGTCTTTGGAACTTGATTGAGATTGTTTATCCACCATCCAGACTAGACAAGGTTTCTATCCTTCATCAATTTTTCTCCGCTGTTCACGTCAAGAGAGATTAGCTACAGTGCCAGGGTTGTAAACTTCTTGATTATGTTGTGCAACGTGGACAAAAGAAAACCAAGATCTTTAGAGATGGACTTGTAACCTTGAGATTGTTGATATTGTTCAACAATTTTGGTTCTCAAGTCCTCAGACAGTTCTCTTCTCCTCTTTCTGTTCTCCATGCTTAGTGTGGCACACAGACACACAATGCAAAGATTGAGTCAATTTCTCCCCTTTTTATATGATTTCAGGTGTGATTTTCATATTCCCCACACCTGTTACTTGCCACAGGTGAGTTTGAATGGGCATCACATGCTTGTTTACCCACAATTTTGGAAAGGTGCCAACAATTTTGTCCCATCCATTTTTGGGGTTTTGTGTGAAATTATGTCCAATTTGCCTTTTTTTCTTTTGTGTTGTTCCAATATACACAAAGGAAATAAACATGTGTATTAAAAAACATGTGTAATTGCAATAATTTTCTGGTACAATTTCAAGGGTGCCAACACTTTCGGTCATGACTGTACGCTGCGCTCATTTTCCTGTCAAATGACAGATCCCATGATACAACCCAATGGACTCTTATAAGTAAATGGGGTCTGGCAGACATCAGTTGCATTTTTCAGTAGTTTTTGCATCATGGGTCCAGCAGATTAACATAAATAGACAGACTGAATCCTTATTGAAAGGCTAGCAAACTGATGAATGGTGACTTTAATTATTAATTTATATACACATGTTCTGGTAACAGGTCCTTTCTAAGGCCCCCATACATATTAGAGAAAAGGTGTCTCATCTTCTTAAATGAGAAAAACTTGCAAAGTGACTGTAGAACAAACAACTTTGCAATTTACCCTTTATTAAAAATCAGATTTTTAGTACTATATAGTGGTCACGCAAGGTGAGGGACAGACTAAGTGCAACACAAAGGGAAGAGGGGGAGGAAGCCCAAACACTAAGGAAAGGGGGAGTGGAGACCCCTAGGCAGATCTAATATCACCCTGCCTACCCTATCATCCCTATATAGGTTCCACACCTATCGCCGAGAAACCTAAGGCCTGAAAGTCCCTAGAGCTAGGCCCTAGATAGGACAGAGTGAGTACTAGTCAAGCTCCACTACAAACTAAAGACAATAAGGTAGATAAACAAAGGGGATACACTTAGCTTGAGCAGACACCAGAGAGATAATGCCAACTGTCCTCCAAGGGCAGCAGAGAAGAAACTAGCCGACTGCTAATGCTAAAGGACTACAGAGAGGTACACAGAACCATCGCCGGTGACTCTCTGGAGAAACTGAGACTATTTAACTACCCAGCAAGGGTGTGTCAATCAGCAGCAGAAGGTGGAGGCCGCTGCTGGGTCCTAAAGGAAGAAGGATAAAACTATTCTACAGAGATGAGGGAATCAATAAGGTGTCTGCAATGCCAAGCGCAGTGACCATCTACAGCCGGCTCCAGAGCTCCGTGACAACAGTTTACTGCTCTTTGCTAAGGTTACCGACCACCTCTGCAATCTATCAGCAGTAGCTGGTCTTCTAGGCAAGGACAACAGTGACTGCAAATGCTGCTCTGACATTGGCTCAATTGCCTTGCGATCCTCCGATGCAACAAAGGCAAAACCGCCTCTGCTGGCAGCGTGGGAAAGCGCATGGTACAGGTCAGCGGTCTGAGAAGACAATCTTCAGGAGCGCAGCGCCCTTGGAAAGGAGGAAGCTGTGAGGCTGCTGAGAGGTGCGCTCTTGAAGAAGAAGACACAATTTACATAGGAGAACCCTAATTTTACCCAGGAAAGCGACCAGTGGAACAATGACTTTCATGGTCCTTATGTCCAAATTAATGATCTCCCTTTTAATGTTCTCCCCACTCCCGTATCCTTCTCCTTCCGGTCCCTGACACCATGATAGCTGTCACTTACTGAAGGAGAGTAGACTAATCCTGTCAAGGTCAAAAAGTCCCACCGCAAACATGATTTCCAAAAAGAGATTCTTCCCTTATAGAAAGGTTAAAAATGACATCAGAAGAAAGGTGGCTTTAATATTCATGCCCAGTCTCTCCCGGGGGTCCAATAACTCAGCACTGTTGACTATTGCGAAAGTCTTCAGTGCTACACTCTGCAAATCCCATAATAAGTCAGCGGTGATAATGGCTTAAAAAAAAAATCATTCGACAAACAGTGTGTGAAAAGGCTGCGTCTGAGCCCGCTCTGACCTTGTGGATAGACGAAGAGCGGCTAAACTTGCAGGACTTTACTAGGTAATACTGCTATCAGACTCCCGCTTATATTGCTTCTGATAAGGATATGGGAAGAATAAAGAAGCTGTCACAGCGGAACACAAGTCATAAAACCCTACGCTCAGCTCCATTGTGCTTCTATGGCAATTACTGACAGGTGGAGAAATTAAAGAGTATTTCTCAGCAGAGCGCTGCTTTCCTACGAGTCTGGACCAATTGGCCCGTATACACCGGGAACATCTACAGATGTACATATTGCAACTGTAGCTGAATATGTTGCCTACTGACTCCCAATGTAAAAAAACAAGGGCCGATACATCAGAGGTTGCTCAAAAATTTAGGAGCATTCACGCCAATTTTGGCCAGATCCACAAAAATTGGTGAAGAATGAGCGGGGGTGGGGTTGGGACAGAGCAACGCTCACTTGTGAAATTCTTGACGAGCTGTGATGTACATTATTTCCAGATACATTACTCCAGTGTTTGACCGTAGTAACATTTCTGGCGAGGCGCCTGATTCATTAAAGGGTTTGGCCTAAAATGATAAGTCTGCAGTCACTCTGTATGACTGCAGACTTGTGAATCCTCCTAGCACAAGCACTGCGAAGATTCGCCGGTGTCAGCGCTGGGAACGGGGATAGACTGGGCCTGGGATAGTGAACTGGGATACACTGGACCTAGGATAGTGGACTGGAATAGACTGGACATGGGATAATGAACTGGGATAGACTGGACCTGGGATAGTGGACTGGGATAGACGTCTGGGATAGCCTGGACCTGGGATAGTGGACTGGGATAGAGGTCTGGGATAGCCTGGACCTGGGATAGTGGACTGGGATAGCCTGGACCTGGGATAGTGGACTGGAATAGCCTGGACCTGGGATAGTGGACTGGGATAGACAGGACCTGGGACAGTGAACTGGGATAGACTGGACCTGGGATAGTGGACTGGGATAGACTGGATCTGGGATAGAGTGGACCTGGGAAAGTGGACTGGGATAGCCAGGACCTGGTATAGCCTGGACCTGGGATAAAGGACTGGGATAGCCTGGACCTGGGATAGATGACTGGGATAGCCTGGGACCTGGGATAGAGGACTGGGATAGACTGAACCTGTTATAGTGGACTAAGACACACTAAACCTGGGATAGTAGACTGGGAAATACTTGACCTGGGAAAGTGGACTGGGACATACTGGACCTGGGATACTGGACTGGGACATACTGGACCTATAATAGTGGAGTGGGATAAACTGGACCTATAATAGTGGACTGGAATAGACTGGAGCTGGGATAATGCTCTGGGATACACTGGACCTGAGATAGTGGACTGGGATACACTGGACCTGGGATAGTGGACTGGGATACACTGGACCTGAGATAGTGGACTGGGACATATTGGACCTGAGATAGTGGACTGGGACATATTGGACCTGGGATAGTGGACTGGTACAGACTGGACCTGGGATAGTGGACTGGTACAGACTGGACCTGGGATAGTGGACTGGGACAGACTGGACCTGGGATAGTGGACTGGGACAGACTGGACCTGGGATAGTGGACTGGGACAGACTGGACCTGGGATAGTGGACTGGGACAGACTGGACCTGGGATAGTGGACTGGGACAGACTGGACCTGGGATAGTGGACTGGGACAGACTGGACCTGGGATAGTGGACTGGGACAGACTGGACCTGGGATAGTGCACTGGGACAGACTGGACCTGGGATAGTGCACTGGGACAGACTGGACCTGGGCATAGTGGACTGGGACAGACTGGACCTGGGCATAGTGGACTGGGACAGACTGGACCTGGGCATAGTGGACTGGGACAGACTGGACCTGGACATAGTGGACTGGGACAGACTGGACCTGGACATAGTGGACTGGGACAGACTGGACCTGGGCATAGTGGACTGGGACAGACTGGACCTGGGCATAGTGAACTGGGACAGACTGGACCTGGGCATAGTGGACTGGGACAGACTGGACCTGGGCATAGTGGACTGGGACAGACTGGACCTGGGATAGTGGACTGGGACAGACTGGACCTGGGATAGTGGACTGGGACAGACTGGACCTGGGATAGTGGACTGGGACAGACTGGACCTGGGATAGTGGACTGGGACAGACTGGACCTGGGATAGTGGACTGGGACAGACTGGACCTGGGATAGTGGACCTGGGATCGTGGACTGGGACAGAATGGACCTGGGATCGTGGACTGGGACAGACTGGACCTGGGATAGTGGACTGGGACAGACTGGACCTGGGATAGTGGTCTGGGACAAACTGGACCTGGGATAGTGGACTGGGACAGACTGGACCTGGGATAGTGGACTGGGACAGACTGGACCTGGGATAGTGGACTGGGACAGACTGGACCTGGGATAGTGGACTGGGACAGACTGGACCTGGGATAGTGGACTGGGACAGACTGGACCTGGGATAGTGGACTGGGACATATTGGACCTGGGATAGTGGACTGGGACAGACTGGACCTGGGATAGTGGACTGGGACAGACTGGAACTGGGATCGTGGACTGGGACAGACTGGACCTGGGATCGTGGACTGGGACAGACTGGACCTGGGATAGTGGACTGGGACAGACTGGACCTGGGATAGTGGACTGGGACAGACTGTACCTGGGATAGTGGACTGGGATAGACGCTACCACAAGTACATGATATGCATGCACCCGGACAGAACCTACATCATGCACGTGAACGCCATTGTGCCAGGAAAACTCAAAGGGAATGTGTCCTCAGAAAATGGCCTATTGTGTAAATCAGATTTTATGTGAAACGTATTTTCTTTAAAAGTCTGATAATGTTTTCAGTTTTCCATATGACGATCTGTTTAAAATGTTATCAGAAATCTTCCAACTTTCACAAAGACCATTAGTCCTTAAACTTCAATTCCGTTTATATACAGAAGACTTTTCAGCAGTTTCATTCTACTCACAGACAGGATAATAATAACTGATATTACATCTATAGACAGCATATAACAGAGAAGTCATCATTTAAAACAGGTGATGTCACAGCTCACCTCCTCCCCCTCCTGTACATTGACATTTATCCAGAATAGAGCATTAAATACTTGGGTTGTCCGATCTCAGAAGAAAAGTCTGCAGTCACCCATTGTGACACTGTGCAATGTAATAGAATATGAATACTTTATGAGCCGCTGTGCAACCATCTTGTAATGTCAGTCACTACATACCACATGTATGTAGTAAGAATGCATCACGGTGCATGCAGGGGGTCCTGAAGATGATTTTTTTTTTTGTCACTAAAAGTACTCAAAACAGATAATTTACCTGAGAGCTGATCATACGCTGGGAGGAACGGGCAATATTAGCAGGTAGACCAAAGAAAGCGGGCTTATCATCCTCCGGCAGGCTTCCAATCACATTGCGGTACTCCTATGGGAAACAAATTGGGGATTAGACTGGACCTGGTACAGCGGACTGGGACAGCTTGGACCTGGTACAGTGGACTGGGACAGCCTGGACCTGGTACAGCACACTGGGACAGCCTGGACCTGGTACAGCGCACTGGGACAGCCTGGACCTGGTACAGCGCACTGGGACAGCCTGGACCTGGTACAGCGCACTGGGACAGCCTGGACCTGGTACAGCGGACTGGGACAGCCTGGACCTGGTACAGCGGACTGGGACAGCCTGGACCTGGTACAGCGGACTGGGACAGCCTGGACCTGGTACAGCGGACTGGGACAGCCTGGACCTGGTACAGCGGACTGGGACAGCCTGGACCTGGTACAGCGGACTGGGACAGCCTGGACCTGGTACAGCGGACTGGGACAGCCTGGACCTGGTACAGCGGACTGGGACAGCCTGGACCTGGTACAGCGGACTGGGACAGCCTGGACCTGGTACTGCGGACTGGGACAGCCTGGACCTGGTACTGCGGACTGGGACAGCCTGGACCTGGTACAGCGGACTGGGACAGCCTGGACCTGGTACAGCGGACTGGGACAGCCTGGACCTGGTACAGCGGACTGGGACAGCCTGGACCTGGTACAGCGGACTGGGACAGCCTGGCCCTGGCACAGCGGACTGGGACAGCCTGGACCTAGCACAGCGGACAGGGACAGCCTGGACCTGGCACAGCGGACTGGGAAAGGCTGGACCTGGTACAGCGGACTGGGAAAGCCTGGACCTGGTACAGCGGACTGGGACAGCCTGGACCTGGTACAGCGGACTGGGACAGCCTGGACCTGGTAGAGTGGACAGGCATAGACTGGACTTGGTATAGTGGACTGGCATAGACAGGACCTAATATAGTGGACTGGGGACAGACTGGACCTGGTATAGTAGACTGGGAATAGACTGGACCTGGCAGAATGGATTTGGCTCACTTTACTTCAGCAGGATTTGGGTACAAGGTTGGGTAAATTCCCCTATAGTCTGCAAATGTTCAGGAGTTTCACAAATCTGTAGCAGACTATGGTGATAAAATAGCAATCCTATGCCGTGTTCTTTCACATAAAATTAATTTTCGTCACCCAGTGACAAGTCCTGCATCAATATCTGTATTAGAATGTATGAATTTTATAATGCTCCATGACTGATATATACTGTGCATCATGGAGCATGTCATTGTGTTTGGAGCCCTTTATTAGCTGAGCCCGCTCCAAAAAAGGGGCAGATACCGGCGGTATCACTGTACATTGGCAGA
The DNA here is from genome assembly GCF_046119375.1 of Phyllobates terribilis. Taxonomy (NCBI): domain Eukaryota; kingdom Metazoa; phylum Chordata; class Amphibia; order Anura; family Dendrobatidae; genus Phyllobates; species Phyllobates terribilis. The sequence goes on from NW_027362762.1 coordinate 72,446,364, forward strand.
AAGCTTCTAAAATCAGTGATGGGGGTGTGACTGGGCTAGGAGGCACGAGACATCAAGTCCCGTAGTGATAATCGCCTGTTGATAAAACACTGATTTTATTGAAACCGCAAAGACACAGCCTAGCAAGTGACACATCGTCGGAGTCAGGTTCTCAGCCCCTACATCGTGCTGCTTTCAGATTACATAGCAAAAACATGTTGACAGAGTCCCTTTTTACTATGCATCTTTCATCTGTTTCTGTAATTCTCTAATTTATAGGTGAAAATTCTAATTTTTCCATTTAAATACCCCCTAACTCCGATCAATTGCAAGAGTAGACTCACAATTATACTGCAGGAATTTGGCAAAGAGATGGGTAACGGGAACGTCCTCTTGCTCCCTCTTGTCCCTCCTGCGTGAGAACTGAAATACTGCTCCAGATAGGAGTGCAGGACTCGTAAATCAAAGTAGTTGTCTACTCGTCCTCCATAAATTGCATTCTCTAGAAGACCAGTAACAAAATCCCACTGAAAGGTTCGGCCCCCTGCAATAGAGGAAAAGATAGAAAAATGATGCACACATATAGAAGTGTTTTACTTATAGTGCGAAGATCCTTTCAATTTTTTTTTTAAATATCTTATTCCCTCTTACATGTCCTGCAGATCGGTGGATGTCCGGGTCCTGAGACCCCCACAACTGCACATAGGACTACTGAGAAGCGTGTAGATCCTGCAAGATTGTGCACAAAACGCGGGGTGTGAGAACATTGTCGTACATGCTCACGCAGGAGTGGAGTGCTTCTGAGTAGTGTTATGAGTGATCCCTGGGGTTCCAAGGACCTGGACATGTAAGGGGAATAACACAAAAAATGTAAATGATTTAGGTGTAGTATTTAAAATAGTCATGGGTGTGTCAGCTGTGACAGACAGTCTTCCTGGATCCAGCTGTAGAAGGTCATTGCGCTTGGCTTTGCAGGCACCTTCTTGATCTTTTCATCTCTGCAGTGTAGTGATATCCTTCTCCTTCTAGGACCTAGTATTGACCTCCATCTTCTGCTGCTAATTGACACACCCTTGCTGGACGTTTAAATACCTTCAGTCTCTCCAGAAAGTCGCCAGTGATAGCTCTATTTTCCTCTGTCCAGGCTTGAAGTACTAGTAGTCAGCTAGTGTCTTCTTGGCGTTCCCTTGGAGGATAGTTGGAGTGATCTCTCTGGTGTCTGCTCAAGCTAAGTATATTCTCTTGTCTGTTTACCTGTTTGTCTTTAGTTGCAGTGGGGGCTGACTAGTGCTCACCAAGTCCCCTCCCTATCTAGGGCCTATCGCTAGGGGCAGTCAGGGATTAGGTTTCCTGCTCGGCAATAGGTGCGGAACCTATTTAGGGACGTTAGGGGAGTCAGGGTATTGTCAGATATGCCTAGGGGTCTCCACTCCCCCTTACCCTAGTGTTTAGGCTTCCTCCCCCTCTTCCCATCGTTGTGCACTTAGTTTTTCCCTCACCTTGTGTGACAAAAATCGCTTAAACAAACTATTCTGGATTACAAAAATTGGACAAGAAAGGCTCTTTTTCTGCAGGCAAAACTTTTATTTTTTCTAATCCTACATTTTGGATTCTGTAAAATTTTGCAAGTGACCCATTCAGGTGAAACAACCTCATTCAGATGAATGAAATTTCTGCAACAAATCTGCAGTGTGGGAATTCACCCTATGGAAGGCAGTGAGACGGCCATATAAATCAGACCAAAATCGGACCGCAATGCTCGGACTGGCCTGCAGCTCTCCCTACCCGAGCGCGACAGCTGCACAGAAATATATCAAGCTGTCACACTTGGGTAGGGAGAGCCGCCGGCCAGTCCGAGCATTGTAGTCCGATCTCGGTCTTATTTACACGGCTATCTAACTGCGCCATAAAACTAAGTTCACACGAGCGTATAAAAAAAAAAAATGAGTCCGATTTGTATCCAGAAAAAGATGGTTGATTTTCATCTCAATTGTGACGCACGCGGTATCGGTTTATTATAAATCGCGGTTATTAAAAAGTATAAGATCAAATGCAGTTTCTTATGCTGAAGAATTGCAATGAATCCATAAATATTGGATGCTGTTCAGATGATCCATATGGGAACCGATTATTTTTGTGCACCCATAAACGTGAATGGCCGAGTCTCATCCGGCACATGGAAAAAAAATAGAGCACGCTGCAATTTTTATCATGGTCCGTGAAAAAAAAAGCTGAACAGCCAAGTGAATAACATCGGTCCGAATGATGTCATTTTTTTTTTTTCACGAACGGCAACCGTAGATCTGGTTGCATAAACCTGGCCTAAATGTGAGGAACTGCACGTGTAATAGTGGAGACAAATTCTGCTGAGCTGCTGCTTAAACACTGGAATAAAGTCACAAAAATTTGATGATTTTGGCAGGACCGGCCGACCAATTAGTGGGAATAAGGGTCTCTCCACCGACAAAACAACATCGGGGAGAAAAGGATCGGCCATTTTTAATTAGAAAGCCCTTAGTTCTTCCAGGAAATCAGCTGCCGCCAGAGAAGTCTCACATCCACATTAGATAAACGGCGGCTTCCGAATCTGTTGATCTTGGCAGGAGGAAACGACCATCTGATGGTGACCGCATTAACAGATTATGTCTGGGGAGTGAAAGATCGGGCAGAGTGGCTATAAGCTACTACCATTGGTGTCCGGCAGCGGCTTTCACCTCTCTCCCTGTTAAATTTTTTTTTTTAATAAGTACGGTATATCATTTTTCACTTAAACAGTAAAAAGCATCTCTGGAACCTAGAATTCTTAAATATATGAAAATTTAAGGGATATTCCCATCTCCAAGATCTTATCCCAATATGCAGTAGGTGTAATAATAATAATATTAGCAAATCCCTCCAATTAGAGATTTAGTATAGTTCTTCAGATTCACTATGTCGCTTACCCTATGTGCAGGCATTGCAGGAGCTTAGGTATTCATGGTTACAACCACTCATATAGTTACAGTTAGTTAGTTAGACAGCTATTAGTGGTTGTAACTATGGATACCTAAGCTACTGCAATGCCCTGCACATGGGGTAAGTGACATAGCGAATCAGAAGAACTATACTAAATTTCTAATTGGAAGTATTTGCTAATATTATTATTATTATTACACCTACTACATATCGAGAAAGGATCTTGGAGATGGGAATGCCTCTTTAAGTATGTCAGTCACACCTTGTGTTGCCTATATAAGCTTGATCAAAATGTGTTAGCGTCAGACAACCTGCTGACTTCACCTGTTACCTGTCTCCTTGCTAGCAATCAACAAAAGAAACATATACTTCCGATTCAGATGTCTTCGTCTTTCACTTGGTAAAACCTGAAATTCTCCCCGTTGCAAACGCATAAACGCGGAGCTGAGCCAAGCACTCAAGTCTATGAGGGATGGGAATCGGGAGGGATAGCTGTCTATATGGGCAGCTTTACTCCACCCTCCCCTTACAGAGAACATGCACACTCGGCTGATCTGAGCGTGCACGTGTATTGGAGAGTCGGGAGAAAAAACGGATGTCTTCAGCCAATCCCGATTTTTAATGGCAGGGTGAGATTCTGCAGCCAAGATCGCTATAAAGCAGCAAAGGAGATGTAGAGCTATATCCCTCTATTTCCAAGGATGGACGATGGTCACAGGGGTCTGACCCTGACTAATAATAAACGGACAACATATCATAGTAACGATCATCTTAAAAACAGTTTTAGTGGTTGGGTCCAATGAAATGATCTATTGCATACACTATGGCGTTTCCCTAAGGCCGGGTCCACACCAGTGTATTTCAGTGTCCTCAATGCCCGAATTGACCGTGGCTCTCTCAACCCGAACTTACAACCTCATATGTGTCTATGAGGCTGTAGGTTTGGGTCAGGAGACCCGCGGTCAACCCGGTCATTGTGCTCCATATGTGGACTGAGAATTACACCTGGCCTAAATGTTTGCCGTTCTAAGACTACAATAAACTGGATTGGAATCAGATGAGCAGCTTTTATGGAGATTGGATCCAACAGAAAGAAAAACGTCAAAGGAAAAAATGTTAAATTGCAAGTGTAACTCCGGCTTTATACCCAACTATGTATGAGAGGTTCCTAAGGTATTCTGCCTTGTAAACCATATATTATACATGTATCAGCTGCATTCACGCACCTTCAAAAAGACGGTCGATGATATCATAAGCGGCACGTAGGTCCGACAGAGAGAACTCGTAGAATTTGGTCCAACCCTAGGAAATAAACATTTCTGGTAAATATGAGAAAACTTTTATACCTTGGTGGCCAAGAGAAAACAAATGCTGTAAATATCTAGATACATAGAAAAAGCTATATATATTAACATGAGTTTACTTTACAGAGGACCTGTCACTTGTGCTAGTCCATTGCTGAGATATACACATTTGTGGCCTTTGAAGAGCAGTATGTGAAATCTCTGCTTGTAGTGCAAGCAACACAGAGAGGCCACAGTGACTAATCAATGCATTGTGAGCGGCGGGTGTAAGCACAACCTGCTGTCAAAGTGCCGGAGCGCGCATACAGCCGACGCTCACAATAGGGGTGAGCTTACAGTCGCCGCTCACAGTAGGGGTATGCTCAGAGCAGCAGCTCACAGTAGGTGCGCTCTTACAGCCGCCGCTCACAGTAGAGGCGCGCTTACAGCCGCTGCTCACAGTATAGGCACGCTTACAGCCGATGCTCACAGTAGGTGCGCGCTTACAGCAGCCGCTCACAGGTGCGCGCTTACAGCCGCCCCTCACAGTAGGGGTGCGCTTACAACAGCCGCTCACAGTAGGGGTGCGCTTACAACCGCCGCTCACAGTAGGGGTGCGCTCAGAGCCACTGCTCACAGCAGGGTTGTGCTTACAGCCGCTGCTCACAGTAGGGGCAAGCTTACAGCCGCCCCTCACAGTAGGGGTGCGCTTACAGCCGCCCCTCACAGTAGGGGTGCGCTTACAGCCGCCGCTCAGAGTAGGTGTGCGCTTACAGCTGCCGCTCACAGTAGAGGCGAGCTTACAGCTGCCGCTCACAGTAGGTGCGCGCTTACAACTGCCGCTCACAGTAGGGGTGCGCTTGCAGCCGCCGCTCACAGTAGGGGTGCGCTTACAGCCGCCGCCCACAGTACGGGTGCGCTTACAGCCGCCGCTCACAGTAGGGGTGCGCTTACAGCCAATGCTCACAGTAGGGGCACGCTTACATCCGCTGCTCACAGTAGGGGTGCGCTTACAGCCGCCCCTCACAGTAGGGGTGCGCTTACAACCGCCGCTCACAGGGGTGCGCTTATAACCGCCGCTCACAGTAGGGGTGCGCTTACAACCGCCGCTCACAGTAGGGGTGCGCTCAGAGCCACTGCTCACAGCAGGGTTGTGCTTACAACCGCCGCTCACAGTAGGGGTGCGCTTACAGCCGCCCCTCACAGTAGGGGTGCGCTTACAACCGCCGCTCACAGTAGGGGTGCGCTCAGAGCCACTGCTCACAGCAGGGTTGTGCTTACAGCCGCTGCTCACAGTAGGGGCACGCTTACATCCGCTGCTCACAGTAGGGGTGCGCTTACAGCTGCCCCTCACAGTAGGGTTGCGCTTACAACCGCCGCTCACAGTAGGGGTGCGCTTACAACCGCTGCTCACAGTAGGGGTGCGCTCAGAGCCGCCCCTCACAGTAGGGGTGCGCTTACAACCGCCGCTCACAGTAGGGGTGCGCTTACAGCCGCCCCTCACAGTAGGGGTGCGCTTACAACCGCCGCTCACAGTAGGGGTGCGCTCAGAACCACTGCTCACAGCAGGGTTGTGCTTACAGCCGCTGCTCACAGTAGGGGCATGCTTACAGCCGCCGCTCAGAGTAGGTGTGCGCTTACAGCCGCCGCTCACAGTAGAGGCGAGCTTACAGCTGCCGCTCACAGTAGGTGCGCGCTTACAGCTGCCGCTCACAGTAGGGGTGCGCTTGCAGCCACCGCTCATAGTAGGGGTGCGCTTACAGCCGCAGCTCACAGTACGGGTGCGCTTACAGCCGCCGCTCACAGTAGGGGCACGCTTACATCCGCTGCTCACAGTAGGGGTGCGTTTACAGCTGACGCTCACAGTAGGGGTGCGCTTACAGCCAATGCTCACAGTAGGGGTGCGCTTACAGCCGCCGCTCACAGTAGGGGTGCGCTTACAGCCAACGCTCACAGTAGGGGTGTGCTTACAGCCGCTGCTCACAGTAGGGTCATGCTTACAGCCGCTGCTCACAGTAGTGGTGCGCTTACAGCCGCCGCTCACAGTAGGGGTGCGCTTACAGCCGCCGCTCACAGTAGGGGTGCGCTTACATCCGCTGCTCACAGTAGGGGCGTGCTTACAGACGCCGCTCACAGTATAGTGACTGGTGTTGTGAGCAACGACTGTAGCTGCTGTGGACACACTCCTATGACTGAAAGCCAGCGGCTCGCGAAGAAAAGAAATCCATTTCCTCCCAATAGCTGCACTTTCAAATAAGACGGCCAGGCAACATTGTAAAGCAATTTACCTGCAGATTAACCCTATATTGCTAGGTAAATCACATTTTTCCAGGTGACCAGTTCCCTTTAAACTGTAATCCTGGCAGTGCAGCCCAACTAATTGTACCAGCCGCACTCCTGCTACTGACCTCGCAGCAAAACCACAGCTCTCACGATCAGTATGATGTATATATCTGTCATAGAGCGCAAAGTAACCCTCGCTCATACCAGCTATATATACGTCATGGAGCAATAAGGGGTGAAAGAAGTCAGTGTCATGACAAATTGCCTTTAACTTTCTTTTTTTTTTTTTGCTTTCATACATAAAATATAATAGGAGGGTAAGCGGAGGATCGGCATGCATCTGTAGCCCCAGTAAATCTACATACTATAATAGACTTTACAAGCAGGCAGTGTAAATTCTCCTGGGTTTCGGCTCCTCGCCCTCCGTGTCAGGCACGGTCTGCAGGATAAATGAGGTTGGCTCACAGTGTTAAGGTGCTAAGTCATTTATTGTCATGTGGACTCAGGATAAATTAACATGATTGCAGCTCAGAGCTAAATGGAAGGATAAAAGGGAAATAATCTCAAAGGTTTTAATTGAATTAAAGTTTCATAAAATACACTAGGAACTTATTATACTGGCATATATTACTGAATCATAATGCTGTCAAATAATACTGCTACCTAATGTTGCCATATTGTTTAGCACCGTCACATATTACTGTCACATACTGTCCAGCACCGCCACATATCACTGTCACATTCTGTATAGCGCCGCCACATATAACTGTCATGTGCTACTGTCACATACTGTAACACTGCCACATATTACTGCCATCTATTACTTTTGAATAATGCTGACAAACAATAAAGCTAAGTACTATAACACATGATAATGCAATCTAAAACAGCCACATATTACTGCCATATAGTATTGGCATATAATACTGACACATATAATTTTACTAAGAAATACTGTCATGCATAATAGCCATGTAATACTGACACATATCACTGCTATTTATTACTGACATACGATGGTGCATATAGTACTGCTATATATTACTGACATACGATGCTGCCTTATATTACTGCTATATATTACTGCCATATAATGCTGCCATATAGTACTGCTATATATTACTGACATATGATACTGCCATATAGTACTGCTATATATTACTGACATATGATGCTGCCATATAGTACTGCTATATATTACTGACATATGATGCTGCCATACAGTACTGCTAAACATCATTGACATATGATACTGCCATATAGTACTGCTATATATTACTGACATATGATGCTGCCATATAGTACTGCTATATATTACTGACATATGATACTGCCATATAGTACTGCTATACATCATTGACATATGATGCTGCCATATAGTACTGCTATATATTACTGACATATGATGCTGCCATATAGTACTGCTAAACATCATTGACATATGATACTGCCATATAGTACTGCTATATATTACTGACATATGATGCTGCCATATAGTACTGCTATATATTACTGACATATGATGCTGCCATATAGTACTGCTATACATCATTGACATATGATACTGCCATATAGTACTGCTATATATTACTGACATATGATGCTGCCATATAGTACTGCTATATATTACTGACATATGATGCTGCCATATAGTACTGCTATACATCATTGACATATGATACTGCCATATAGTACTGCTATATATTACTGACATGATACTGCCATATAGTATATTACTGACATATGATACTGCCATATAGTACTGCTACATATTACTGACATGTAATATTGTAATATATATATTACTGACATGTAATATTGACGTATTTCTCATGAAAATTAATAATAAATGTATATTTATTCAAGACACATTCACAGTCCATAAATATAAGGTCTTCATTAGTAATTAAGGGATTATCCAGGCTTTTAAAATTGAGGTTGTACCCATAAAGTGCTGATACACCATGACCAGCGCCTGGTCGATCGCTTGCTTCACAGATATCTCCCCCGACTCCTCCATACATCTCTGCCATTTCCCAGGGAAATATCTGTATTAAATCCACTGCTTTTCCTCTTGCTGGTTGTGGGCAATCCCTGTCTAGGTGACCACAACCTGAGTCTATGGGGTTACATGTACTGAGGTGGTCAGAGGACCTTCTTGTGACCATACACTAGAAGACCTCTCCAGGTACTTATTTACAGGTGCTTCTGACTAAATGAGAATATCATCAAAAAGTTAATTTATTTCAATTCTTCATTACAAAAAGTGACACTAATATATTATATAGAGTCGTTACACACAGAGTGATCTATTATATCGAGTCATTACACACACAGAGGGATCTATTATATAGAGTCATTACACACAGAGTGATCTATTATATAGAGTCATTACACACAGAGGGATCTATTATATAGAGTCATTACACGCAGAGGGATCTATTATATAGAGTCATTACACGCAGAGGGATCTATTATATAGAGTCATTACACACAGAGGGATCTATTATATAGAGTCATTACACACAGAGGGATCTATTATATAGAGTCATTACACACAGAGGGATCTATTATATAGAGTCATTACACACAGAGGGATCTATTATATAGAGTCATTACACACAGAGGGATCTATTATATAGAGTCATTACACACAGAGGGATCTATTATATAGAGTCATTACACACAGAGTGATCTATTATATAGAGTCATTACACACAGAGGGATCTATTATAGAGTCATTACACACAGAGGGATCTATTATATAGAGTCATTACACACAGAGGGATCTATTATATAGAGTCATTACACACAGAGGGATCTATTATATAGAGTCATTACACACAGAGGGATCTATTATATAGAGTCATTACACACAGAGGGATCTATTATATAGAGTCATTACACACAGAGGGATCTATTATATAGAGTCGTTACACACAGAGGGATCTATTATATAGAGTCGTTACACACAGAGGGATCTATTATATAGAGTCATTACACACAGAGGGATCTATTATATAGAATCATTACACACAGAGGGATCTATTATATAGAGTCATTACACACAGAGGGATCTATTATATAGAGTCATTACACACAGAGGGATCTATTATATAGAGTCATTACACACAGAGGGATCTATTATATAGAGTCATTACACACAGAGGGATCTATTATATAGAGTCATTACACACAGAGGGATCTATTATATAGAGTCATTACACACAGAGTGATCTATTATATAGAGTCATTACACACAGAGTGATCTATTATATAGAGTCATTACGCACAGAGGGATCTATTATATAGTCATTACACACAGAGCGATCTATTATATAGTCATTACACACAGAGTGATCTATTATATAGAGTCATTACACGCAGAGGGATCTATTATATAGAGTCATTACACTCAGAGGGATCTATTATATAGAGTCATTACACTCAGAGGGATCTATTATATAGAGTCATTACACACAGAGTGATCTATTATATAAAGTCATTACACACAGAGTGATCTATTATATAGAGTCATTACACACAGAGTGATCTATTATATAGAGTCATTACACACAGAGGGATCTATTATATAGTCATTACACACAGAGCGATCTATTATATAGAGTCATTACACACAGAGGGATCTATTATATAGAGTCATTACACACAGAGGGATCTATTATATAGAGTCATTACACACAGAGTGATCTATTATATAGTCATTACACACAGAGTGATCTATTTCAAGTGTTTATTTCTGTTAATGTTGGTGATTATGACTTACAGCCAATGAAAACACAAAAGCCATTATCTCAGTAAATTAGAATACTTTATAACAACAGCTTGAAAAAATGATTTTAAAATCCGAAATCTTGGCCTACTGAAATGTATGTTCAGAAAAGACGGATTTTGGTAAGACCTTACCTGTAAAATCCTTTTCAGCGAAGGAAGGAAGGGAGACACAGATCCATTACTAGTGGGTAGGCGGAGCCCCATAGGATAGAACACCTCAGATTAGAAAAAGTGACGACCGGCCCCTCCAGCCTAGGCTCCTCCTACTCCCATGTTCCTCAGTCCGTACACAAGCTAAGGAAGAGCAGACAACACCAGCGGAACAACACAACCCCTTCCGAAAATTCAGAAATGCGAGAGAACAGGTTATGCATATAACAGAAAAAACACACAGTCCCAGGCACTACTCACTGGACCTGACAACTGCGATGAGCTGGCAATGCTGGAACAGAGCCCTAGCACGCCGACCCCCGCCCAGATGACCGCCATCAGAGAGGAGTCGCGCCGCAACTGGAAAACAATAATACACTTCTGCCATGGGAGGGTGCTGTGTCTCCCTTCCTTCCTTCGCTGAAAAGGATTTTACAAGTAAGGTCTTACCAAAATCCGTCTTTCAGCAGCAGAAGGGAAGGAAGGGAGACACAGATCCATTACTAGTGGGACGTCCCAAAGCAGTCCAGAACTCAAGGGTGGGAAACAGTGGCAGAATCGCCAACACCCCAACAACTTAGGTAAGAGCGCAACAAGCGCCAAAACTGGATAAAGATATAACCTAAACCACCGCCGCCTGCAGGACCCTGCGTCCCAAGGCCGCATCGGCGGAAGCACTCACGTCCACTTTATAAAATTTAGTAAAAGTGTGAACGTAGCGCCAGGTAGCCGCCCGGCAGAGCTGCGCTGCCGAGGCCCCCTGCTGAAAAGCCCACGACGAACCAACAGCTCTCGTGGAATGAGCTCTAACCTTAACCGGACAAGGCCCGCCCTTGAGCCGGTACGCTTCCAGGATAGCCGAACGTATCCACCGTGCTATAGTGTCCTTGGAGGCCCGCTGACCACGCCGACGACCAGCAGGAATCACAAAAAGAGAATCCGACTTCCGAAACCCTTGCGTGATTGACAGATAGAACTTCAAAGCCCGCATCAAATCCAACGAGTGCAAGGCTCGCTCCTTTGGACTTTTCGGATTCGGACAGAGGGAGGGCAACAAGATGTCCTGATTGACGTGGAAATGCGACACCACTTTAGGCAAAAAATTGCCACGGGTACGAAGCACCACTCGATCCGGGTGGAACTCCAGAAAAGGGGGTGAGCAAGACAGGGCCGCCAACTCAGAAACCCTTCTCAAGCAGGTGACCGCCACCAGGAAGGCCACCTTCCAAGAAAGTAAGTAAAGCGTAGTTGAATCCATAGGCTCAAACGGTCCATGCTGAAGAGCCTCCAAGACTAGATTGAGCCGCCAAGGAGCCACAAACGCCCTCCGAGGCGGAAACTGACGTGCAACCCCACTAAAAAACGAGCGCACATCCCTGCGCGAGGCAATAGCCTTCCGAAAAAGCACAGATAGTGCAGATACCTGACCCTGGAAGGTACCAACCGCCAGACCCTTGGACAAACCACATTGCAGAAAAGCCAAGAAGTTGGGGATGGAAAAAACCCTCGGGTTCCTTGACGATCCAGAACACCATGAATAGAAGGCCTCCCAAGTTCTGTGATAAATCCTGGTCGTAGCTGGACCTCTGGCCGCCCGTAAGGTGGCAATGACCTCGGCCGAAAACCCACGACGGGGCAAGATCTCGGTCTCAAGTGCCACGCCGTCAAACGAAGCGACTTCAGGTCCGGATGACGAATGGGCCCTTGGGATAACAGGTCCGAGCGAAGAGGCAGTGGAAACGGAGGCGCCGCCAGAAGAGACACCAGCGTTGAATACCACGCCCTCCGCGGCCAATCCAGCGCCACCAAAATTGCCGGAATCCATTCGAGTTTGATCCGCCGGATGACCAGAGGAGGCAAGGATACCGGCGGAAACACGTAGATCAGCTCGAACTGGTCCCACGGGGCCACCAGAGCATCTACCGCCACAGCCTCCGGGTCCCTGTACCTGGACATAAACGTCGGAATCCTGGCGTTCAGCCTGGATGCCATCAAGTCCACCTGGGGAGTCCCCCAACGGGAGCACAGCAGTGTAAAAACTTCCGGATGAAGACTCCATTCTCCGGGATCCACCTGCTCGCGACTGAGGAAGTCCGCCGTGATATTCAGCACTCCTGGTATGTGAATCGCGGAGATGGCTGGGACCCTGGACTCGGCCCATACCAGGATCCGAGAGACCTCCATCATGAGTCTGGAACTCCTCGTCCCACCCTGATGGTTGATATACGCGACCGCTGTCGCATTGTCTGTTTGAATCCGGACCGGCAGACCGCTCAAGGGGATCGTCCAATGTCGGAGGCAGAGAAAAATCGCCCTCAACTCCAGGATGTTGATCGGCAGAGACGACTCCTCTGATGACCAGACCCCCTGAACCCAGAGATCGTTCCAGACACCCCCCTCAGCCAGTCAGGCTGGCATCGGTGGTAATGACCAACCACCGTGGGAGGAGGAAGGATTTCCCCAGGGATAAAGCCTCCGGAAGTAACCACCATCCAAGAGACTCTCACACCCTGCGGGAGATACCGACACAGCGATCTAGCGAAGCCGGCGATCGGTCCCAACGGGTCAGAATAAGATTTTGGAGACCCCGGGAATGAAATTGTGCAAAAGGTACCGCTTCCATTGCTGCCACCATCAGACCCAGAAGGCGCATACACTTCCGAAGGGGCATTGCCGACCTCATAACCTGTACATGGTGGCGAAGGTTCGCTTGTTTGTCCGGAGACAGGGACACCACCGCTCGGACCGTGTCGAAATGCATCCCCAAGAACAGGATTGACTGCGACGGCTCCAAAGACGACTTCTTCCAATTGACCAGCCACCCGAAGACCTCCAGGTGCTGAAGGGAGAGATCGCGAGCAGTTACCGCCTCCTCCGCTGTGGATGACACAATCAACAGGTCGTCCAGGTAGGGGAGAATCGTAACTCCTTGCTTTCGAAGGAGCGCCATGAGCGGCGCCAGAATCTTTGTAAAAACCCTGGGCGCCGAGGCCAACCCGAATGGTAGGGCCACAAACTGGTAATGGGCCTGACCTATGGCGAACCGCAGGAAGCGCTGGTGAGCCCTGCCGATAGGGACATGTAAATAGGCGTCGCGGATGTCGATCGACACCAAAAAATCATGCTGCGACAGGACCGCCACGATGGAGCGAAGAGACTCCATACGGAATTTTCAGGTCCGGACATGCAAATTCAAATCTTTGAGGTCCAGAATAGGGCGAAACTTGTCCTCCTTTTTGGGAACCACAAAGAGGTTGGAGTAAAACCCCCTTCCCTGGTCCTCCGGCGGAACCGGAATCACCACACCCTGCTGCAGAAGAGAGTCGACCTCCTGCAGCAGAGCGGCAGCTAGCTTGGGCTCGGACGGGATGCGCGACTGACGAAACCTGTCCGGGGGTCGAGAATGAAACTCTATGAAATAACCTTCCGACATAACCCGCGTCACTCAGGCGTCCGATACGTGTGACGCCCAAATAGACCCGAATTGTAGAAGACGACCTCCCACCCGAGAGCCCTCGAGAGGGTTCCTGACGTCGGTCCGCCTTAGCGGGCTTTTTGTCAACCTCCCGCTTGTCCGGACGGAAATGTTGTTTCCAGGGAGTACGGGATTTCTGGGAGGACTTCTTTCCGGAAGGCTAGGGACGATCCGATCTCCAAGAAGGCTGACCGAACCGACACCGGGGCCGAAAGGACCGACGACCACTACCGGCACTTGATCTGCCGGACGTAGTAACCGCTGCCTTTCGCTGCGGCAAGGCCGTATCTTTGGCCTTGGCTTTAGCAATCAGCTCCGTGAGGTCCGAACCAAACAGCTGACCTCCCTTGTACGCCAGACTCAGCAAACCCTGTTTGGATACTGCGTCACCGGTCCACTGTTTAAGCCACAGTGCTCTCCTGACAGAGACGGCCGAGGATTGAGCCCTTGACATCACCGCAGTAGTATCCAGCACTGCGTCCCTGCCATATTGGGCCGCTTCTTCCAAGAGCTGGAAGAGCCTTTCCACTTCAGACAGCGGAGTTCCATCTTGCCATGCCGTCCGCAGCTGATCCAACCACCGCAGTGAAGCCTCACCAGCCCACATGGCCCCCAAGGCCGCTCGGAATCCGTGACCCGCAGCCTCATAGATGGACTTTGCCGCTGACTCCGTCCTTCTGTCCAGCGGGTCCTGGAGACTCGCCTTCCCTTTAACAGGAAGCAAAGAGGATTTGCTCAGCTGAGACAATGGCACATCCACTTCAGGAGAGGGGACCCAATTAGTGATCGTTTCCGTGGAACAGGGATACAGGGCATCAAACAACCGCGCCCCTTGGAAATGTTTATCCGGACACAGGCGTTCTTTCTCCACCGCATTGTTAAGTTCCTCGTGCATCGGCAGCGTCGAGCGAGCCCGACGCGACTCCTGATACAGCCGGGCCGATTTGCCAGGGCGCTCCGTCACCTCTTCAGACAGTTGTAACGCTTCTCGCATAGCTTCAACAAAAGCGTCCACGCGGCCCGAAAGAGAAGCAGAGCGACCCCGCCGATTCTCTTCATCAGAATCGGAGATCTCACCAGAAGAGTCTGTCGGCGATTCTGAAGCGTCCGACGCACTGCGCGGAGGAGATGGCGCCGCCCCAGGCCTGAGACGCTTCTTGCTTCTAGACGTCGGTTGGGACTTAGCAGAGACCCAATGACCCAGGAGGTCAGACAGATTGTCAATGGAGCGAGTCAGCGCCTCCACCTTAACATCACTGAGACCCCCGACCAGTGTCGAACCTGACGCCGTCGAAGACCCCGGCGTATCAGATACGCGTGACCGATCCTGAAGCGGACCGGGAGGGGATCAGGGACCAGCGCCCCCTGGTCCCTGATCCGACATGCCCCCACACAGTTGCGAGCGTCGCGGATAAGGCGGTAATAACCTTACAATGGGTGCAGTGACCAAGGATGTGTAAATTCCACTATCACAGCCTGTTCTTGCACAAAAATCACCCTCCTAGGAGAAAAGCTACCCCATCGGCCTGAAGAGCAAAAGTTAACCTGATACACTAGAGAGAAGCACCCTCTGATCCCTTTTTGTGAGGTGTGTGTCAGAGCCATCTCCGCATGTGAAGAAGCAGCGCCGTATACAGCACACCCTGTCAGCTAGGACATAAGGAAAGTGCTCTGCGCTGTAGAAGGAACTTTCTGCCTTTTAGGCAGGAGAGACTCACCAGCTGGCGTAGAAAACTGCTCTTCTCGGTGTGATGAGAGCGGGGAGCAGGGAGTAGGAGCTGCAGCATGAGGATGGACGCTGGCCGGAAGAAGAAGTGGCAGGGGCCTCTCCAGCGCGCGCTTTCCCGGCACTTCCTGTCACAAACTGGCAGCAGAAAGACGCTAAGCCACGCCCCCTCGCCGAATATGAACAGAGCGCGCGAATCCTCCGTCCCCGCTCCCCTGCCCGCCGAGGATCAAGCGCTGCATGCAGAGGAGAAATCCCTGCAAGCAGAAAAAAACAGCAGTCACCACAAAAACACACAAACAGTGACAGCGGCTGCCGCAGCAGCCGCTGAAAGCACTCCATAAGAGCACTTACCCAGCTGAGCGCCACAGGGACCCCCAGGGATGTGTGGCGCCGTGGCCCTTGCTCCCCCCCACGGCGGAGCGCGCAGGGACCCCACAAGAGCGGTGTGCGTCTCCGCCAGGGAGCGCCCTGTATCCCCCAGGGCCAGCAGGGTTCTGCGGGGACCTCCTTAGGGGGTACGCAGATCCGCCAGGGGAGGGTCAGGGGTCCCAGCAGCGCTGAGACCCCCTGAGACCTCTAGACCACGGGGGGTCCAGGTCTCCGGATAAAAATAATAAAATCTTCTGAGGAGCTGCAAAGGCAGCGACTATCCTCTGCGACCTCAAATTTAAAACTGAGGAACATGGGAGTAGGAGGAGCCTAAGCTGGAGGGGCCGGTCGTCACTTTTTATAAATCTGAGGTGAACTATCCTGTGGGGCTCCGCCTACCCACTAGTAATGGATCTGTGTCTCCCTTCCTTCCCTTCTGCTGCTGAAATGCCCTCAATACTTGGTCGGGCTCCTTTTGCATCAATTACTGCATCAATGCGGCAATGTGGCATGGAGGGATCAGCCTGTGGCATGGAGGGATCAGCCTGTGGCACTGCTGAGGTGTTATGGAAGCCCAGGTGGCTTTGATAGCAGCCTTCAGCTCGTCTGCATTGTTGGGTCTGGGGTCTCTCATCTTCCTCTTGACAATACCCCATAGATTCTCTATAATAGATTCTCTATGGGGTTAAGGTCAGGTGAGGTTGCTGCCAATCAAGCACAGTGATACTGTTGTGTGTTAACCAGGTATTGGTACTTTTGGCAGTGTGGACAGGTGCCAAGTCCTGCTGGAGAATGAAATCTCCTGGTAGACGGCGGCACTGACTTTGGTCTTGATAAAACACAGTGGACCTGCACCAGCAGATGACATGGCTCCCCAAACCATCACTGATTGTGGAAACTTCACACTAGACCTCCAGCAGCTTGGATTGTGGCCTCTCCACTCTTCCTCCAGACTCTGGGACCTGGATTTCCAAATAAAATGCAAAATTTACTTTCATCTGAAAACAACACCTTGGACCACTGAGAACAGTCCAGGTCTTTTTCTCCTTGGCCCAGGTAAGACGCTTCTGGCATTGTCTATTGGTCATGAGTGGCTTGACACAAGGAATGCGACACTTGTAGCCCATGTCCTGGATACGTCTGTGTGTGGTGGCTCTTGAAGCAATGACTCCAGCAGCAGTCCACTCCTTGTGAATCTCCCCCAAATTTTTGAATGGCCTTTTCTTAATCCTTTCAAGGCTGCGGTTATCCCGGTTGCTTGTTCACCTTTTTCTACCACACTTTTTCCTTCCACTCAACTTTCCATTAATATGTTTTAATACAGCACTCTGAACAGCCAGCTTCTTTAGCAATGACCTTTTGTGGCTTACCCTCCTTGTGGAGTGTGTGAATGACTGCCTTCTGGACATCTGTCAAGTCAGCAGTCTTCCCAATGATTATGGAGCCTACTGAAACAGACTAAGGGACTTTTTAAACGCTTAGGAAGCCTTTGCAGGTGTTTTTTTTAATATTTCTAATTTACTGAGATAATGACTCTTGTGTTTTCATTGGCTGTAAGCCATAATCATCAACATTAACAGAAATAAACACTTGAAATAGATCACTCTGTTTGTAATGACTCTATATAATATAGGAGTTTCACTTCTTGGATTGAAGAACTGAAATAAATTAACTTTTTGATGATATTCTAATTTAGTGAGAAGCACTTGTATATCCTTTCTAATCAGGAAATCAAGAAATCATAGAGTTTAGGGATGTGTAACTATACGGGAAGACTAATACAGGTCGTACACATAGTTGTGCACAGAAGCTGCATACATGAAAAGGTAGAATATTTTAATGAAGTATTTTTGAAATGAAGCGAAGATGCATTGGAGCAATAGTTTCATACTGGTAAAGGGGATGAGGACAGTTTTGGCAAGCCCTGCTGTTTGCTGAATCCTGATAGTGTAATGTAACACCCGCTATAATTCGGCTCTGCTTGCACAGTTGTGGTAGCGGGCAGATTAGAGTCTCAGCCGCTTCTCAGCAGAATGTATTGAATGAAGCAGCTGAACGTTTGGTCAGCACGTGATCGCACATTCACGGTCTCATGACCACCGCTACAGTCAGCCAGCAGAGCCGAATCCTAGCGGGCGTACATAGTGATTTCCTCAGGGGCGGTAACCCCCTTTAAGACCCCTGGATTGGTTACCTGAGGTATGTAGTTCCTCCTTTCCTGACACACTGCATGAAACCACGCCAGGTTGAATAGAGCCTGGGCTCGAGGTGCCAGCCCACCCTTGCCAATCTGCTCCGTGCTCCACGATTCATAGGTTCTTAACAGGTTTTTCTTCAATCCAGGAGGAGCCTGAAAAAAAAAAAAAAAAGACAATTAATAGGATTATACATAAAAAGACTGATACGATTACTCCTCCTCCTTACTTCTCAGCCTAATGTATCCAAACACCATGAGCAGATCAAGGTCGTGTGTTCATATTTTTTTTGGAATATTTTGGAGGTTTTTTTTTTAATTTTTAAGAAATTTTTTCATGTTTTGTTATTTTTTTTAATTATTATTATTTCCTAAATCACATGCTGATCATAAGGGTGTTGTAGGTAGGGACACGTCCGAACAGCTACTAACAGCAATAATGTTATAAGATTTGTTTCTTGGTTAAATGTTGGATTTTATAAGAAAGAAGCGGAGTGCAATCTAACATCAAATGGGGGATTCAGAGACTCGGTCTCAGGATATTGCTGGAGGTCCACCAATCCCGAGAACAGGTGATAAAGGGCTTGTCCCAACGTGGCAAGTTAAGAGCCTCAGTGGCCAACTGTTATCAATGTGGATACATTCAATCTACCCATAGATTTGTCCTTGAGCAGCAATTAACGGGGCATGTGCGGACCTTAAATGAGGATCTGTCCACCAGATAGGTCATCAATACAAGATTGTGGGGGAGCCAACACACGGCACCCCCCTCCTCGATCAGTTGAAATCTGCTGGGTTGGCAGCTGGATATAAGCAACATACATACATACATACATACATACAGTGCCTACAAGTAGTATTCAACCCCCTGCAGATTTAGCTGGTTGACACATGCGGAATTAACTTGGCATTGTGACATTTGTACTGTAGATCAGCCTGGAAGTGGGAAATGCACTGCAGCAAATTTTGTTTTTGTTTTTTTTGTTTTTTTAAAAACGTTAAAAGTTAATTCAGAGTGTCATTTATTATTCAACCCCTCAAACCACAAGAATTCTGTTTGGTCCCCCAAAAGTATTAAGAAGTAGTTCAGGCACCAAGAATAATGAGCTTCACATGTGTGGATTAAAGATCTCTTTTGCCAGCCTTTTCTGACTATTTAAGACCCTCCCCAAACTTGTGAACAGCACTCAGACATGGTCAACATGGGAAAGACAAAGGAGCATTCCAAGGCCATCAGAGACAAGATCGTGGAGGGTCACAAGGCTGGCAAGGGGTACAAAACCCTTTCCAAGGAGTTGGGCCTACCTGTCTCCACTGTTGGGAGCATCATCCGTAAGTGGAAGGTTTATGGAACTACTGTTAGCCTTCCACGGCCAGGACAGCCTTTGAAAGTGTCCTCCCGTGCCGAGGCCAGGCTTGTCCGAAGAGTCAAGGCTAACCCAAGGACAACAAGGAAGGAGCTCCGGGAAGATCTCATGACAGTGGGGACATTGGTTTCAGTCAATACCATAAGTAACGTACTCCACCGCAATGGTCTCCGTTCCAGACGAGCCCGTAAGGTACCTTTACTTTCAAAGCGTCATGTCAAGGCTCATGTACAGTTTGCTCATGATCACTTGGAGGACTCTGAGACAGACTGGTTCAAGGTTCTATGGTCTGATGAGACCAAGATCGAGATCTTTGGTGCCAACCACACACGTGACGTTTGGAGACTGGATGGCACTGCATACGACCCCAAGAATACCATCCCTACAGTCAAGCATGGTGGTGGCAGCATCATGCTGTGGGGCTGTTTCTCTGCCAAGGGGCCTGGCCATCTGGTCCGCATCCATGGGAAGATGGATAGCACGGCCTACCTGAAGATTTTGGCCAAGAACCTCCGCTCCTCCATCAAGGATCTTAAGATGGGTCGTAATTTCATCTTCCAACAAGACAACGACCCAAAGCACACAGCCAAGAAAACCAAGGCCTGGTTCAAGAGGGAAAAAGTCAAGGTGTTGGAGTGGCCTAGTCAGTCTCCTGACCTTAACCCAATTGAAAACTTGTGGAAGGAGCTCAAGAATAAAGTCCACATGAGACACCCAAAGAACCTAGATAACTTGGAGAAGATCTGCATGGAGGAGTGGGCCAAGATAACTCCACAGACCTGTGCCGGCCTGATCAGGTCTTATAAAAGACGATTATTAGCTGTAATTGCAAACAAGGGTTATTCCACAAAATATTAAACATAGGGGTTGTATAATAATTGACCTACACTTTTATGTTTAAAATTTAATAAAATTCAACTGAGCAACATAACTTTTTGGTTTGTAAGATTTATGCTTCTGTTCATAAAACCTACTCTCGTTTGCAGTTTGAAGGCTCTAACTTATTTGCATCTTATCAAACCAGCTAAATCTGCAGGGGGTTGAATACTACTTGTAGGCACTGTACATACATATATATACAGTTAGCTCAAAAGTTTACATACCCCGGCAGAATTTTTGCTTTCTTGGCCTTGTTTCAGAGAATATGAGTGATAACAAAAAAAACTTTTTCTCCACTCATGGTTATTGGTTGGGTGAAGCCATTTATTGTCAAACTACTGTGTTTTCTCTTTTTAAATCTTAATGACAACCAAAAACATCCAAATGACCCTGATCAAAAGTTCACATACCCCAGTTCTTAATACCATGTATTGCCCCCTCTAACATCAATGACAGCTTGAAGTCTTTTGTGGTAGTTGTGGATGATGTTCTTTATCTTTTCAGATGGTAAAGCTGCCCATTCTTCTTGGTAAAAAGCCTCCAGTTCCTGTAAATTCCTGGGCTGTCTAGCATGAACTGCGCGCTTGAGATCTCCCCAGAGTGGCTCAATGATATTGAGGTCAGGACACTGAGATGGCCACTCCAGAACCTTCACTTTGTTCTGCTGTAGCCAATGACAGGTCGACTTGGCCTTGTGTTTTGGATCGTTGTCATGTTGGAACATCCAAGTACGTCCCATGCGCAGCTTCCGGGCTGATGAGTACAAATTTGCCTCCATTATTTGCCGATAATGTGCTGCATTCATCTTTCCTTCAACTTTTACCAAGTTTCCTGTGCCTTTGTAGCTCACACATCCCCAAAACATCAGCGATCCACCTCCATGCTTTACTGTAGGAATGGTGTTCCTTTCATCATAGGCCTTATTGACCTCTCTCCAAATGTAATGTGTATGGTTGTGGCCAAAAAGTTCAATTTTGGTTTCATCACTCCAAATTACCTTGTTCCAGAAGTTTTGAGGCTTGTCTCTGTGCTGTTTGGTGTATTGTAGGAGAGATACTTTGTGGCATTTGTGCAGTAATGGCTTTCTTCTGGCAACTCGACCATGCAGCCCATTCTTCTTCAAGTGCTTATTGTGAATCTTGAAGCAGCCACACCGCTAGTTTTCAGAGAGTCCTGAATTTCAGCTGATGTTATTTGTGGGTTTTTCTTTGCATCCCGAACAATTTTCCTGGCAGTTGTAGCCGAAATTTTTGTTGGTCTACCAGACCGTGGTTTGGTTTTAACAGAGCCCCAGATTTTCCATTTGTTAATCACAGTTTGAACACTGCTGACTGGCATTCTCATCTTTTTGTATCCCTTCCCCGTGTTATACAGTTTAACTACCTTTTGCTGTAGATCCATTGACACTTATTTTGTTTTCCCCATGACTCACAATCCAGAAACATCAGTGGCTGGATGAAAGATGCAAGAGTCTGTCTGGATCCCAGAAACTCACTCAGCATTTATGCACACACACTGATTACAAGCAAACAGTTCACAGGTGAGGATGTTA
Source organism: Phyllobates terribilis (assembly GCF_046119375.1). NCBI lineage: Eukaryota > Metazoa > Chordata > Amphibia > Anura > Dendrobatidae > Phyllobates > Phyllobates terribilis. Next base: position 72,468,374 of record NW_027362762.1, read on the forward strand.
CCTTTAGTAGCCATTCAAACACATTTGTGTCAAATGCTGTGCATGTTATTAGGCCAAAATCACCAGGGTATGTGAACTTTTGATCAGGGTCATTTGGATGTTTTTGGTTGTCATTAAGATTTAAAAAAAGAAAACACAGTAGTTTGACAATAAATGGCTTCACCCAACCAATAACCATGAGTGGAGAAAAAGTTTTTTTGTTATCATTGATAATCTCTGAAACACGGCCAAGAAAAGAAAAATTCTGTCGGGGTATTGAAACTTTTGAGCACTATATATATATATATATATATATATATATACATATATATATACATACACATATATATATATATATATATATATATATATATATATATATATATATATATACACACACATATATATATATATATATATATATACACATATATATATATATATACACATATATATATATATATATATATATACATACACACACACGAAAAAAAAAAAAAAAAAAAAAATATATATATATATATATATATATATGCACACACAGTACAGACCAAAAGTTTGGACACACCTTCTCATTTAAAGATTTTTCTTTATTTTTAGGACTATGAAAATTGTACATTCACACTGAAGGCATCAAAACTATGAATTAACACATGTGGAATTATATACTTAACAAAAAAGTGTGAAACAACTGAAAATATGTCTTATATTCTAGGTTCTTCAAAGTAGCCAACTTTTGCTTTGATGACTGCTTTGCACACTCTTGGCATTCTTTTGATTCAGACAATATTGGCACTGTCCCCATTGGGGCTCACAATCTAGATCCCCTTTCAGTATGCCTTTGTAGTGTGGGAGGAAACCGGAGGAAACCCACTCAAACACGGGGAGAACATACAAACTCCTTGCAGATGTTGTCAAGATATAAAATGAAGGCTGTTGCTTGGCACATAGTCTGTGTGTTTGGAGGGAGAAGGCCTCCTGTGTGTTGTGGTCTCCCAACTGAGCCAGGGAGCTGGATGCTACACAGCCTGTGTGCTCACAGGACTGGCTAACCAGAGACTTTACCTTAAGGACTCTTTACTTTGTTTTTGGCTGAACTAAAGGCTGTTTGTATTCCTTTTGCTTTTGCCTGGTTTATGAACCAATAAACCAACATGAACATTTAAAGGAACACGCTTCCTGTTTGCCTCCCGACGCACCCAAGTGAGTAGAAACCCCGCAATACATATATATGGATATAAGCAATGCTACAGCTCCCCTTACATAGTAAGATGCCTCCACAGCCCCTCAAACAGTATGATCCCGTCATCTTCTCCATACACACAATATGATGGTTCCCACAGCGCTCCCCCCATACAGTAGGATGTCCACACAGTGCCTCCAGACACAGTACGATATTCCCACAGCCCCCCACACATTATTATGGACCCCACAGCCCTTCACATAATACAGTATGAAGACCCCACAGGATGATTTCAGCACAGCCCCCCACACAGAGTATGATGTCCCCACAGCCCTCTAAACACAGTATGATGCTTCACAGCTCCATATACACAGTATGATGACCCCCACAGCTTCAGCTTTCTACACACTGATGACTCACAGCCTCCCAGACACAGTATCATGGCCCGACAGCTGCCCACACATTATTATGGACCCCAGAGCCCCACACATTATAATGGGCCCCACAACTCCCTCACATACAGTATGATCGTTCCAAAACCCCACAGAGAGTATTATGGTCCAACAGCCCACCCCAAAACAATATGATGCCCCCACAGCTGCCCAGAATGTACAATGCCTCCAAAACCACCCAGACAATATGATGCCCCCCACAGCTTCCCCAAACTCTATCATGGTCACCACCGCCCCCCACATACAATATGATGTACCCGCACCCCCCCTCCCCCCCCACACACAGTATGATGTCTCCACAGTAATAAAGAAGTAAATAGGGAGTTTGTATACAGAAGTGTATAGGAAATCAACAGAAGTATATGCAGAAGGATACATTGATGATATATTTATTTGCCTGGCATTATAAACCCGCTTTGACTTGAGCACAATTATCAGCTTTTACTAAAACTATAGTAAGTATCTGAAATAAAAAGCTGCAATTTGCCAGAAATTCAGTACAATACTTAAGAAGAGAAACAATATGCAAAGCTCTTGATTTCCCAGAAATTCTCGCCGCTGTGATTTGTGCCCTGAATAGACGCTGGTTATGTAAAAAACACAGGTATAAACACTTCTCAGCTGGAAGAAGCGGCAGCGTCTGCTCCGCGCTCTACACCTGATCTTCTAATGCTTGTGTCTTTATTTCTGGAGGTCTCAGATGCGTGACGGCTCCAGAGCAGACCTCTACTGAGGACGCACCACTTGATAGATTAGAGAGCGGCAGCATTTCCAGAGAGAATACAGGGTTTGTGTGTAGAAAAAAAAAAAATCTAAGGGAATATTAATTAATCCTATGACTGCGAGAAAGGAAACCTATTACAATATGTTGATCACAAGGGCCGATCAATATTCTGCATTTGGCCTGTGTATTGTCTGGCTAGATGACATGCACCATGATGTCTCGTACACTGTGTGGCTTTACTACTTCATGGCTAGGAAACAAAAAAATAAGTGCACCCGAAATCATGTACAATGAGACACTGGAAAAGGGGAACACTAGGGCCGGAGGAAGGTCGGTAGGGATTGGCCAGACGTCTACCTCCTCCTCTGCGAGACATGGAGAACTGGGCTATGTCATACCAGGGTATTGCCATCACTTCTATGGAGGGTAGGAGTACAGATGGAAGGGCACACTGAACACTTTCGATGGTGGGATGCAGGACATAAGGAATTTGCTATGCATTTGCATAAAAATGGAAATTTGCCGAAAAATGGAAATTTACAGAAAAATATAAATTAGGCTAAATGCAGACAGTTTCTGGAATCAATAATCGGCTACTCTTACCCATACAGGTAGATCTGGTACAGTGGGGGAAATAATTATTTGATCTCTTGCTGTTTTTGTAAGTTTGCCCACTGACAAAGACATGAACAGTCTATAATTTTAAGGGCAGGTTAATTTTAACATTGAGAGATAGAATATCCAAAAAAAATCAAGAAAATCACATTGTATAAATTAGATACATTTATTTGCATTTTGCAGTGAGAAATAAGTATTTGATCCCTCTGGCAAACAACACTTAATACTTGGTGGCAAAACCCTTGTTGGCAAGCACAGCAGTCAGACGTTTTTTGTAGTTGATGATGAGGGTTGTGCACGTCAGGAGGAATTTTGGTCCACTCCTCTTTGCAGATCATCTCTAAATCATTCAGATTTTGGGGCTGTCGCTTGGCAACTCGGAGCTTCAACTCCCTGTATAAGCTTCCTATGGAATTAAGATCTGGAGACTGGCTAGGCCACTCCATGACCTTACTGTGCTTCTTTTTGAGCCACTCATTTGTTGGCTTGGCTGTATGTTTTGGGTCATTGTCTTGCTGGAAGACCCAGCCACGACCCATTTTCAATTCTCTTACTGAGGGAAGGAGGTTGTTGGCCAAGATCTTGTGATACATGACCCCATCCATCTTCCCTTCGGTACGGTGCAGTTGTCATGTCCCCTTTGCAGAAAAGCACCTCCAAAGTATAATGTTTCCCCCACCATGCTTCACGGTTGGGACGATGTTCTTAGGGTTGTACTCATCCTTCTTCCTCCAAACACGGCGAGTTGAGTTAATGCCAAAGAGCTCAATTTTTGCCTCATCTGACCACAGCACCTTCTCCGAATAACTCACAGAATCATCCAGGTGTTCATTGGCAAACTTCAGATGGGTCTGCACATGTGCCTTCTTGAGCAGAGGGACCTTGCGGGCACTGCAGGATTTTAAACCTTTAAGGCGTATGTGTTACCAATGGTTTTTTTGGTGACTGTTGTCCCAGCTGTCTTGAAGTCATTAACAAGTTCCCCCCATGTAGTTTTAGGCTGATCTCTCACCTTCTTCATGATTAAGGATACCCCACGAGGTGAGATTTTGCATGTTGCCCCACATCGATGTCGATTGACAGTCATTTTGTATTTCTTCCATTTTCTTACTATTGTACCAACCGTTGTCTCCTTCTCACCCAGCATCTTACTTATGGTTTTGTAGCCCATTACAGCTTTGTGCAGGTCTATGATCTTGTCCCTGACATCCTTAGAAAGCTCTTTGGTCTTGCCCATGTTGTAGAGATTAGTCTTACTGTTTAATTGAGTCTGTGGACAGGAGTCTTTTATATAGGTGATTATGTAAGACAGCTGTATTTAATGCAGGTAACGAGTTGATTAGGAGCATCTAAATCAGGGGTCTCAAACACGCGGCCCACATGCGGCCCCTGAGGCTGCTTTATGAGGCCCGCAGGCACAGACCCCTTGATGATCCTGACCAGGTCCAGGAGGAGCCGCCGACAGCAGTGCTGAATTGCCACACAGAGACTGTCTCCCAGCACAGCATTTCCAATGCCAGCCGCCGGCCAATCAGAGGCCAGCAGCTGACATCTGCGTGTCGGCGCAGCGAGTATGACGTCATTGCCATACGCAGATGTCACCAGCTGGCCTCTGATTGGCCAGCGGCTGGCATTGGAAATGCTGTGCTGGGAGACAGTCTTTGTGCGGCAATGCAGCGCTGCTGTCGGCGGCTCCTCCTGGACCAAGTTGGGATTGTCAAGGGGTCTGACTCTGAGGTGTCTGCGGACCACATCTGCAGGAAGGACGCCGAGGGAACGGAGGACAGGTGAGAATCATCTTTTTTTTTCTATTTTATGTGTGTGAAGAACAGCACAGGGAAAACATAGCCACAGGATGGGGACCTGGATGGGGCACATAGCCACAGGATGGGGACCTGGATGGGGCACATAGCCACAAGATGGGGACCTGGATGGGGCACATAGCCACAGGATGGGGACCTGGATGGGGCACATAGCCACAAGAGGGGACCTGGATGGGGCACATAGCCACAGGATGGGGACCTGGATGGGGCACATAGCCACAGGATGGGGACCTGGATGGGGCACATAGCCACAGGACGGGGACCTGGATGGGGCACATAGCCACAGGACGGGGACCTGGATGGGGCACATAGCCACAGGACGGGGACCTGGATGGGGCACATAGCCACAGGATGGGGACCTGGATGGGGCACATAGCCACAGGATGGGGACCTGGATGGGGCACATAGCCACAGGATGGGGACCTGGATGGGGCACATAGCCACAAGATGGGGACCTGGATGGGGCACATAGCCACAAGATGGGGACCTGGATGGGGCACATAGCCACAAGATGGAGACCTGGATGGGGCACATAGCCACAAGATGGGGACCTGGATGGGGCACATTAGTACAAGATGGGGACCATTACTACAAGATGTTTGCCATTATTATCAAAAAAATAAAAATAAAGCATGAAAAAATATTGGGCACTAAAAATGCTGTTTTATATGTAAACTAAAGTAAACACAAAAAAGGTGCACGTTTATTATCGCCACATCCGTAAAGACCCAAGCTATAAAAAAAATAAACACGACAAAAGTGTTCAAAAGGGGTATACAAAAAATAATGGTATCACTAAAAATGTCACATTGAACAAAGAATGCGGCCCCCCAAATTAAATTTTTTTCCATGTGCGGCCCATATACCCAGCAGAGTTTGAGACCCCTGGTCTAACTGCTCTGAAGGAGCCAAAACTCCTATGGTTTGTAGGGGATCAAATACTTATTTCTCACTGCAAAATGCAAATACATTTATTTAATTTATACAATGTGATTTTCTTGATTTTTTTTGCATATTCTATCTCTCAATGTTAAAATTAACCTGCCCTTAAAATTATAGACTGTTCGTGTCTTTGGTAGTGAGCAAACTTACAAAAACAGCAAGGGATCAGATCCTTACTTTCCCCACTGTATATGCAGGTATGCAGACACACAAAGGCGAGATGGACCAGATAGGACACACTTTTCTCCACACTTTTTAGGCGTCAATGTAAAGTATTTATGGGGAGTTTTACCAAAGTTCACGAATGTCCTACACAAAACTGGAAAAAATGAGAAAAAACAAGTGGCACTCACCATCCATAAATGTTTACTTTATTTTCATAACATTAATACATAAGTGAGGGGCATTATGGACGACGGCCGTTTCGCATATCACAACATTCCTATGGGTCCCAACACGTGTGGCACTCACCATCTATCTTATGGATGGTGAGTGCCACTTGTTTTTTCTCACATTTTCCAGTTTTGGCCACTCAGTCAAGTTGAGCATCATACGTCACAACTGTCGCTGTGTGACCTATGTCTGACAAGGTTGTGTCCTGGTAGTGCCAAATTTGTTCTCTTTTTGATCCATGAATATCCTACACACCCAATCTGAACATTATCTTATTCCATGAGATATGTAACCTCTCATACACTCAGTGGACACTTTGATAGGGACATCTGCACCAAGACTACGCATTTAATAAAGCCAATAAGCTAATCGTGTACAGGAGTTCAGTGAATAAGCATGCATTCAGGAGTTGCATTGCGTTTTTCCAGTTCGTTATGAAAAAAATGGCATCAGAAATGTGATTGTGACCAGAATGTATACGTGTAAGTACGAACCCTATGGGCTGCAGACATTGATAATAATAATAATAATAATAATAGTTTATTTTTATAGCGCCAACATATTCCGCAGCACTTTACAAATTTTAGGGGGGACTTGTACAGACAATACAGAATAAGCATATCTCATATCGAAAGGAGTGAGGGCCCTGCTCGCGAGCTTACAGTCTATGAGGAAATGGGGGAGACACAAAAGGTAAAAAGTACATATATTGTATAATGCAGCCTTCATATACTGAATAGGATAAATAATAATACATGGACTGGTCGCCAGCCAGTATGTGTGCAGTCCTGACAGAGGCTTTTATGTGCATGGTTGGTTTGAACCCGAAGTTGAAGAAGATTTTAATATGGGGGAAAGCTGGGATGGACAGAGTGTGTTTAGGTGATACGCCAGTCTAAAGAAATGTGTTTTTAGGGTTCGCTTGAAACTGTGGGTATTGGGAATTAATCGAACTGTCCTGGGTAGTGCATTCCAGAGAATTGGCGCAGCACGCGAGAAATCTTGGAGACGGGAGTGGGAAGTTCGGATTATGGAGGATTTTAGTTTCAAGTCATTTGCAGAACGGAGGGCACGTGTAGGGTGGTAGACTGAGACGAGGGAGGAGATGTAGGGGGGTACTGAAGCATGGAGCGCTTTGTGGGTAAGCGTGATAAGTTTAAAATGAACTCTATTTTGAATGGGCAACCAATGCAATGACTGGCACAGGGAATGGGGTCAGTTGGGAACTCAACCTTTTGATCAAAGCGTATACACCAACAGTCTTTAAACCTAGTGCCTAATATAGGTTCACTTGGTGACACAAAGATTGCTACAGTATCTCTTCTATGGGATTGTCCAGACGGGCTAGTCATCACTAAAGAATATCAGGCGTCTGACTCCTTCTTCCGTTCACCTTGTGTCCTTCTTCAAACCACTTTGGGCAGGCAGTAACCACTACATACTGGTTATACTCCACAAGGTCGGCTAATTGGAGCTGTCCTGAACATGACAGGCAGCAGTTTTATACTTTCCTATTACTTCGGAGCATCCAGAATATTTGATATCCCACAATGTATTGAACGCTGGTGTCAGATTAACAAAATGTAAGTCTTACCTCGTAGGTAATTTTCAGGCTTGATTGCAGCAATATTGGTGTAAATTTTGGGTGAACTTCTGCAGTGAGCCAGAGGCGGAAAGTAGATTTTGGTTGCAGAGTGTTTAGCTCCTGCAAAATGACAGACAGCAGGTGTTAGTGTATGCACCATGGACACATATATGTATATTCACAACTATGCCAATAAATCTACCCCACCGCATATTTTGTTATGAAAAGTTCTTGTTGGATTTAAAAAAAAAAATTTAAATTAATTGTGTCACAACTTAAAAAAATACAATTAATTCCTATGACATATAAAATTAAAAATGATTGCTACAAATATATGATTATCTTCAAGCCAAAACTACCTTGGTCATTAAGGAGCGCACAGCTACCCTGCCCTCGGTCATTAAGGAGCGAGCACACAGCTCCCCTGCCCTCGGCCATTGAGGAGCGCACAGCTCCCCAACCCTTGGTCATTAAGGAGCGCACTGCTCCCCTGCCCTCGGTCATTAAGGAGCGCAAAACTCCCCTGCCCTCGGTCATTAAGGAGTGCACAGCTCCCCTGCCCTCGGTCATTAAGGAGCGCACAGCTCCCCTGCCCTCAGTCATTAAGGAGCACACAGCTCCCCAACCCTTGGTCATTAAGGAGCACACTGCTCCCCTGCCCTCGGTCATTAAGGAGCGCAAAACTCCCCTGCCCTCGGTCATTAAGGAGTGCACAGCTCCCCTGCCCTCAGTCATTAAGGAGCGCAAAACTCCCCTGCCCTCGGTCATTAAGGAGCACACAGCTCCCCTGCCCTCGGTCATTAAGGAGCGCACAGCTCCCCTGCCCTCAGTCATTAAGGAGCGCACAGCTCCCCTGCCCTCAGTCATTAAGGAGCCCACAGCTCCCCTGCCCTCAGTCATTAAGGAGCCCACAGCTCCCCTGCCCTCAGTCATTAAGGAGCACACAGCTCCCCTGCCCTCGGTCATTAAGGAGCACACAGCTCCCCTGGCCTCGGCCATTAAGGAGCGCAAAACTCCCCTGCCCTCGGTCATTAAGGAGCACACAGCTCCCCTGCCCTCGGTCATTAAGGAGCACACAGCTCCCCTGCCCTCGGTCATTAAGGAGCACACAGCTCCCCTGGCCTCGGCCATTAAGGAGTGCAAAACTCCCCTGCCCTCGATCATTAAGGAGCACACAGCTCCCCTGCCCTCGGTCATTAAGGAGCGCAAAACTCCCCTGCCCTCGGTCATTAAGGAGCGCACAGCTCCCCTGCCCTCAGTCATTAAGGAGCACACAGCTCCCCTGCCCTCAGTCATTAAGGAGCACACAGCTCCCCTGCCCTCAGTCATTAAGGAGCACACAGCTCCCCTGCCCTCAGTCATTAAGGAGCACACAGCTCCCCTGCCCTTAGTCATTAAGGAGCACACAACTCCCCTGCCCTTAGTCATTAAGGAGCACACAGCTCCCCTGGCCTCGGCCATTAAGGAGCACACAGCTCCCCTGCCCTCGGCCATTAAGGAGCACACAGCTCCTCTGCTCTTGGTCATTAAGGAAACTCCCCTGCCCCCCAATTTTCCAGGGTCCTGGGCGCTCATAAAGATGGACAATTCTGAACAGCGGAATGGTGGCCTTGTGGGCCCAAATTGTGCTCTCTTCCAAGCCGCCAGGATCTATTCCTCTGGGGCAAGGGAGAAGGACAGAGACATTGAGCAGTAGTCTCCCTCCTGCCAGCGTCTGTGCTCTGCTGAGTGTAAAAAAAGAAATGTTAAAATTAATAAAAAAATATAAAAAAACAAACAAAAAACCACATTATACTCACCTACACCTTGTCCCCGATGTTCGCCACCCCCGCAAAAAAACAAACAAAAAAACATATACTCACCTTACAGCTAATCCCCGAAGCCCATGATCACCTGTAATAAAAGTAAAATAATAAACCAACCTCATCCTTACCTTTACGACGCAGTCCAACAAACGAAGATCCCAGGAAGATTCCATGAACAGAGCGGCCACACTGTATGTGACCGCTCTGTTCATTCGCTGGCAATACACTGCCAGCAAATGAGGCTGCGCATGAACAGTGAGTATTTTCCCACGCATGCAATGAGTAGCTTCGGAAAGGTAAGGATGAGATTGGTTTATTATTTTATTTTTATTACAGGGGACGTTGGCTTCAGCTGGAATGGGCCTGACGGTAAGTATGGTTTAATTTAGAACAATAAAGGGTGTCTTTTTATTTCAAATAAAATATTTTATTCTGGGTGTGGGTGTTTTTATTTTACATTTCACCTTCACTATGGGGTTAGTAATGGGGGCATCTTATAGACCCCTCTCCATAGTGATACTATGAACTGTTCAAAAATGTGAAAATTACAAACCGCTGACACCAGAGCACAATTGTCTAATGATTTAGCCCACTCATATTTTTCCACGGAAAACCCCCAATAGGGGCAAGGCAATACTTTTTTCATTCATAGATTCCAAGATCAGTAACCGTTTTTATTTTTTCATTTACGAATCTGTATAAGGATGTGTTTGTATTTATTTTTGGAAGGAGTTGTATTAGGTGGAGGGTTGATAAAATTCCCTAAAATTGGGCAATTCCGCCAGTGCTTTTGAGATTTTATTTTTATTAAACTTAAAACATTTTCCTTCTTTTTTTTCCCACTTGAGAACTACCAGCTACGATTATTACTTCTCTAACGTCCGGGCTGTGCCTCTGGCAGGGTTTAATAGGAAGATGCCTATGGCAAACCTGGTGGTTTTTAGTAGGGTTTCGGATGTCAAACTCAAAGCAGGGCGCAGCTGAGCAGACCTCAGGGTTCAGAGTCATCTCTGATCCCAGCAGTATGACCTTATATACCAGTTCCAGTCCTACTATATATGAAAAAGTTTGGGCACCCTTATTAATCTTAAGCTTAATGTTTTTTAAAAATTGGTGTTTTTGCAACAGCTATTTCAGTTTCATATATGTAATAACTGTTGGACACAGTAATGTTTCTGCCTTGAAATGAGGTTTATTGTACTAACAGAAAATGTGCAATCTGCATTCAAACAAAATTTGACAGGTGCATAAGTATGGGCACCTCACCAGAAAAGTGACATTAATATTTAGTAGATCCTCCTTTTGCAAAAATAACAGCCTGTAGTCGCTTCCTGTAGCTTTTAATGAGTTTCTGGATCCTGGATGAAGGTATTTTTGACCATTCCTCTTTACAAAACAATTCCAGTTCAGTTAAGTTTGATGGTCGCCGAGCATGGACAGCCCTCTTCAAATGATCCCACAGATGTTCAATGATATTCAGGTCTGGGGACTGGGATGGCCATTCCAGAACATTGTAATTGCTCCTCTGCATGAATGCCTGAGTAGATTTGGAGCGGTGTTTTGGATCATTGTCTTGCTGAAAGATCCATCCCCTGCGTAACTTCAACTTTATCACTGATTCTTGAACATTATTGTGAAGAATCTGCTGATACTGAGTGGAATCCATGCGTCCCCCAACTTTAACAAGATTCCCGTTGCCGGCATTGGCCACACAGCCCCAAACCATGATAGAACCTCCACCAAATTTTACTGTGGGTAGCAAGTGTTTTTCTTGGAATGCTGTGTTTTTTTGCCGCCATGCATAACGCCTTTTTGTATGACCAAACAACTCAATCTTGGTTTCATCAGTCCACAGGACCTTCTTCCAAAAAGAAATTGGCTTCTCCAAATGTGCTTTTGCATACCTCAGCCGACTCTGTTTGTGGTGTGCTTGCAGAAACGGCTTCTTTCGCATCACTCTCCCATACAGCTTCTCCTTGTGCACAGTGCGTTGTATAGTTGACCGATGCACAGTGACACCATCTGCAGCAAGTTGATGCTGCAGCTCTCTGGAGGTGGTCTGAGGATTGTCCTTGACTGATCTCACCATTCTTCTTCTCTGCCTTTCTGATGTTTTTCTTGGCCTGCCACTTCTGGCCTTAACAAGAACTGTCCCTGTGTTCTTCCATTTCCTTACTATGTTCCTCACAGTAGAAACTGACAGGTTAAATCTCTGAGACAGCTTTTTGTATCCTTCCCCTGAACAACTATGTTGAATAATCTTTGTTTTCAGATCATTTGACAGTTGTTTTGAGGAGCCCATGATGCCACTCTTCAGAGGAGATTCAAACAGGAGAACAACTTGCAAGTGGCCACTTTAAGTAGTTTTTCTCATGATTGCATACACCTGGCTATGAAGTTCAAAGCTCAATGAGGTTACAAAACCAAAAAAAGTGCTTTAGTACGTCAGTAAAAAGTAGGTAGGAGTATTTAAAACAAGAAAATGATAAGGGTGCCCATACTTATGCACCTGTCAAATTTTGTTTGAATGCAGATTGCACATTTTCTGTTAGTACAATAAACCTCATTTCAAGGCAGAAACATTACTGTGTCCAACAGTTATTACATAGATCAAACTGAAATAGCTGTTGCAAAAAAAAACAATTTTTACAAAACATTAAGCTTAAGATTAATAGGGGTGCCCAAACTTTTTCATATAACTGTATACATATATATATATATATATATATATATATATATATATATATATATATTGTAAGGCGGCGGTGTTCACACCGTGCAGTAACTGAGGCAGTGACCCAAGCAAGTCCAACATAAACAGCTTTTATTTCAGCAACTCACGGGTTAACAGAAAGTCCTCCGGTTCGCAGCCGGGTTACCAGAAAGTCCATACACAATGGTTGCCGGGGACAACGGCCACACCGGGCTGCTCAGAGCCTGACAGGAGCAGAGCCTTCCCAGGCAGTGGTTCAGTCACCCTCAATACTGCTGAGCTTTCCTGCTATGCTCCCAGCAGGTTGCAACAAAGAACAACACTAATAGTTAGTGCAGGGATTTTAAAGGACCTGTGACAAGAGCCACTGGAAAACCCGGGTTGGAGGGAGGAGGCCGCCCCACTGCCTCCTGTGACCTCCTCCAAGAAATGAAGGCCCTGTCGGGTTTTACTTAATCTGCCTTAGCCAGATAGCCTGACCAGGTCATTGCTCACCTTCATTCCTGCATTGTAGCCGCAGCTGTGTGTGTGACTGCAATGCACTCCAATGGATTTTAATAGGTTTCTGTACACATTCTGGGGGATATATAACGTCCCTCGTATATGATCCCGGTCACTGCCTCACATATCCCCCCCCTCTGTTCAAACTTGTGGGGTTGAACATTTGCCACCATACAGGGTGCCCGGGACAGGGCATCCGCGTTTGCTTGCAACTTCCCAGGGCGATGTTCTACAGAGAAACTGAAATTTTGCAGTGACAGGAACCACCTGGTGACTCGCGCATTCCTCTCCTTGGCATTCCTCATCCATACCAAGGGTGAGTGGTCCGTCACCAAGCGGAACTGACGCCCGAGTAAATAATAAAGTAGTGATTCCAAGGCCCACTTAATAGCCAAACACTCTTTCTCTACCACGCTATAGATTTTCTCTGCCGGGACAAGTTTTCTACTCAAGTAAGTGACAGGGTGCTCTTCACCATTCACTTTTTGTGACAATACCGCTCCTAGTCCTACCTCCGAGGCATCTGTCTGTACAATGAAGGTTTCATTGAAGTTGGGGCTGATGAGGAACGGCTGTTCACACAGGGCCAACTTCATGGACTGAAAAGCTTCTTCTGCCTGAGGGTTCCACCGAACCATTACAGATTATTTTCCCTTCAAGAGATCGGTCAGGGCCGCCGTTCGCCCAGCAAAATTAGGCATAAACCGGCGGTAATACCCAAGGATGCCAAGGAACGCCCTCACCTGTTTTGTACTTGACGGTTTAGGCCAGTTTTTTTATAGCCTCACCTTTATTGATTTGGGGCTTGATAGCTCCTCGACCTATCACATACCCCAAATATCGGGCTTCCTCTAGCCCTATCGCACATTTTTTGGGGTTTGCCGTTAACCCTGCGGCTCTGAGAGAATCCAGCACCGCTTGTACCTGTGATAGGTGCATATGCCAGTCGGTGCTAAAGATGATAATATCATCCAGATACGCGGACGCGTACTCCCGATGAGGCTTGAGCACTCTGTCCATCAACCTCTGGAATGTAGCCGGGGCCCCATGTAACCCAAAAAGTAAGACCACATAGTGGTATAGACCCTCTGGAGTTACGAAGGCGGTCTTTTCCTTCGCCGAATCTGCAAGAGGTATCTGCCAGTAACCCCTGGTGAGATCGAGCGTGGTAAACTACCAGGCCTGCCCCAGTCTCTCAATCAGCTCGTCCACCCTGGGCATTGGATAAAGGTCGAACTTTGACACTTCATTCAATTTTCGGAAATCGTTACAGAAGCGTAATGATCTGTCTGGTTTTGGAATCAGTACGATGGGGCTAGCCCACTCACTCCGTGATTCCTCTATGACGCCTAACTGAAGAATTTGTTTTATCTCAGCCGTGATGGCTTGCCTCCGGGCCTCGGGTACCCGGTACGGTCTTATTCGTATCCGTACCCCAGGTTCGGTGACAATGTCATGTTGGATAACCGTAGTCCTACCTGGTAACTCTGAGAACACGTCGGTATTGTGCTGCACCAAAAAGCGAGCCTCCCGTCGTTGCCGTTTAGTGAGGGCATCACTTATCCTGACCTCCCCCTCGTATGCTTCCCTGGCTGAAGGTAGGGAACTCTCTGGTGATATGCACGGGGTGACGTCTGTAACTAAACACTCTCGATCTTTCCAAGGTTTTAACAGGTTTACATGGTAAAGCTGCTCAAGTTTCCTCCTTCCGGGCTGATACACCCGGTAATTTACCTCCCCCACTTTTTCTCGAACCTCATATGGCCCTTGCCACTTGGCCATGAACTTACTCTCGGCTGTGGGTACCAGTAATAACACTCGATCGCCCTTGTTAAAAGTTCTGACTTTGGCTCTTTTATTATATGTGCGCCTCTGAGCTGCCTGGGCATCTAACAGATGCTCTTTCATGATGGGCATGACCGCCGCGATCCGGTCCTGCATACTAGCCACGTGTTCAATTATACTCCTATGTGGAGTCGGCTCTTGTTCCCACGTTTCTTTGGCTACGTCCAACAGACCCCTAGGGTGTCTGACGTACAATAACTCAAAAGGAGAGAACCCTGTGGAAGCCTGGGGTACCTCACGGACGGCGAACATCAAATAGGGTAACAACATGTCTCAATCCCTTCCATCCTTAGAAACCACCTTTTTTAACATGGACTTGAGGGTTTTATTGAACCGTTCTACTAGCCCGTCGGTTTGAGGGTGGTACGCTGAGGTGCGCAATTGTTTAATTTTTAGCAATTTGCATAGTTCCTTTGTCACTTTGGACATAAAGGGGGTCCCCTGATCCGTCAGGATCTCCTTGGGTAGTCCAAGGCGACAGAACATGGCAAACAGCTCCCGTGCAATCAGTTTTGCCGAGGTGTGGCGTAGTGGTATAGCTTCCGGGTACCGAGTGGCATAGTCGACGACTACCAGTATATGTTGGTGTCCACGGGCGGATTTTACAATGGGTCCAACCAAGTCCATTGCAATCCGTTCAAAAGGTACCTCTATCACCGGCAGGGGTACCAATGGGCTACGGAAACTTGCAGTGGGTGTGGTCAAATGACATTCGGGGCAGGATTCGCAGTACCTTTTGACCTCCGCGTAAACCCCAGGCCAAAAGAACCGCTGCAGGATACGTTCTAGCGTCTTTTTTACCCCTAAGTGTCCACCCAGCAGGTGTGAGTGTGCCATCTCGAGAATCGCCCGACGGTACGACTGAGGTGCCACTAACTGATCCACAACCTCGTCCCTGATCTTATCTATCCTATAGAGCAACTCACTGTTGATTACCATGCGTGGAAATACAGTATCTGCACCGGGCTGTTGAGCTACGCCATTTACCTCTAACACCCTTTCCCGCGCCTGAGCCAGGGTGGGATCCTGTAGCTGAGCCGTCCCAAACGTGGCCCGGGACACTTCCAGCTCGGGGATCGATGGGATCTCCTCGACCTCTCCTGCCAGCACCTCTAAGGGAAACCTATCGGGGTCACACTCTGTCCCTAGGTTGGACACCCCTACGGCAGGTTCCCCTGACTCCGGTTCGTCGGGTACAATGCCTGTAACACATTTTACCGGGGGAGAGTGGATTTCGTTTTTCCACAGAGTCCAGAACAGGGGCAAGTCTCTTCCCAACACAGTCCCATAGGGAAGAGTTTTTACCACCCCTACCACATGTTTTATTTCTCCACACGGCGTGGACAGGACTACCTCCTCAGTTGGGTACTCTCGGAGGTCCCCATGGATACACACAACCCCAACATGCCGTTCACCGGGGTTGTCTCCTGCCACCAACAACCCATGTACCAAAGTCACAAGGCTCCCTGAGTCCAGGAGGGCCTCCGTGGGATACCCATTAACCAGTACCTGGCATAATTGGAGTTCACTGTCCCGGGAGTTGGCGCTCGCCATGCAGACGGTCTGGGCATACATTGAGACCCGGCGGCTATATCCACAGTCCATGGGTTTCGTAGTCAGGGGGCAATTTGCAATCACATGTCCCGGCCGCTGACACTGCCAACATCTAAGGGTGGAGGTACTATGTGGTCTTATGACAGTTTGGGAGGGGGTCGGTCTCCGGTCACTCTCACTCCGAGGATCCCCTTCAGCACGGGTACGGTGCTGACTGTCCCGAGCAGAGGGACGCGACCCCTTTCCCGACTCCTGGGTTGGCAGGGATCGGTGTGACAGCCACGAGGGGCCAGAGTCCCGGATAAAGTCCTGAGTGGCCGAATAGCGCTTGATCAGGCTGACCACCTGGTCAAGTGTGCCGGGGTCCCCTTGCCCTACCCAACGTTGGATAGCGGCTGGCAGAGTTCTCACCAGCCGGTCAACCACCACCCTCTCCACCATCTGGGCTGGAGACAAAGTCTCAGGCTTGAGCCACCTCTTTACCAGCTGCAGGAGGTCATAAGCTTGAGACCGGGCGGGTCGGGTCTCCGCATAGGCCCACGAAAACACACGCTGAGCCCTCACGTATGTATTGACCCCCAGCCGGGCAAGGATCTCACCTTTGAGCCTCTGGTAGTCCTGGGCGTCCTCCCGACTGAGGTCGAAACAGGCCTTCTGGGCATCGCCAACCAAAAACGGAGCTACCACTTCCGCCCACTGGTTGGCTGGTAGGTTTTCCTGCTCTGCTGTGCGTTCGTAGATGGTCAGGAAGGCTTCCACGTCGTACTCCGGACCCATCTTCCTCAACGCTGAGCGAACCTTGTCCCGGGCCTCTCGACGTTCCGGAATCGGTGCTGTGGCCGTTTCCCGCAGGGCAGCAATCTGTTGCATCATCAGTTCATTGTTTTTTTGCTGCTGCTGGTACAGTAGCTGCTGCTGCTGATTGTGCTGCTGTTCCCGCTCCTGCTGTTGCCGCTGAGACTGCAGCAACTGCTGCTGGGTAAGTACCAGCTGCTTTAATAGCTCCTCCATTTTGTCCATGGGGTGGAACTGAAAGGTGGCAGGCCGGATTGTGGTCATGCAGCGGCCGGTGGGGTATGCCTCAGTCACTATGCCCGCATTCTCTACCAAACTGTAAGGCGGCGCTGTTCACACCATGCAGTAACTGAGGCAGTGACCCAAGCAAGTCCAACATAAACAGCTTTTATTTCAGCAACTCACGGGTTAACAGAAAGTCCTCCGGTTCGCAGCCGGGTTACCAGAAAGTCCATACACAATGGTTGCCGGGGACAACGGCCACGCCGGGGCCGCTCAGAGCCTGACAGGTGCAGAGGCTTCCCAGGCAGTGGTTCAGCCTCCCTCAGTCCTGCTGAGGTTTCCTGCTGTGCTCCCAGCAGGTTGCAACAAAGAACAACACTAATCCTTAGTGCAGGGATTTTAAAGTACCTGTGGCAAGAGCCACTGGAAAACCCGGGTTGGAGGGAGGAGGCCGCCCCACTGCCTCCTGTGACCTCCTACAAGAAATGAAGGCCCTGCCGGGTTTTACTTAATCTGCCTTAGCCAGATAGTCTGACCAGGTCATTGCTCAGCTTCACTCCTGCATTGCAGCTGCAGCTGTGTGTGTGACTGCAATGCACTCCAATGGATTTTAATAGGTCTCAGTACACATTCTGGGGGATATATAACGTCCCTCGTATACGATCCCGGTCACTGCCTCACAATATATTATATATATATATATATATATATATATATATATATATATATATATATATATATATATATATATATATATATATATATATATATATATCCATTATAGGATGGCAGGGGGTTAAAAGAAAACTGCAAACAATTAGTAGGTAGCGATGATGTACAACCTCCTGCTGAAGTCACCGCACTATCTGAGGTGTCCGGAGGGGACACATCTCTCAGAGCAAGGTCTACCACACAGTACAGCATTACACAATGTTTTCCTTTCATGAATGAATAGTTCAGGAAAGTGAAAACTAAGTATCACATGGGGACTTATGTTTGTTGGACTCGCCTTTTCCAAAACCGGCAGCCAAGAGATGACGAGATGCAGATTCTTTAGGCAAAGCCACTCTCCTTCCCGGGCGCACTCCCTCAGCGTCTGTACGGCCAGATCAGCTTGGCCTTGACCCATTGCCACCTATGATGAAAAATAAGGGATTCTAGAGAACTTTATAAGGTTAATAAATCTGTAATTTCATAGAGTTTACTTAGCAGGGTTGTCCCATAAACAATATTTTCCACCTATCCATATCACAGCTGATAAATGCATGATCACTTATGGTCCAGCTGATGAAGCCCCCAATAATCCCAAGTATGAATGGTGCAGTATTGCACATGTGTGACCACCACTCCAAGACACAACGACTGGTCGCACATGCTCTCTACCACTCCATTCACTCAGGGGTTTTGGACCCTCATTTCTGGGGTCCTTGAGCACCACAGCCATGGCAGATTTACCATTTGCCCATGAATAGGTACATACAGTATATAGTCTAAGGGACGAGCACTTTAAAAGGGAATCTGTCAGCAGGATTTCACACCCAAACTTTTTACATGCGCATGTAGCTCTTTAAAAGACAAGTTCAGCAATACCTTTACATAGTCGGTCCGTTTCTCCGTTACTGAGAAATCAGTGTTTGATTTGATATGCAAATTAGCTTGAAGAGCTATGGTAGATCTGAAGCCTCTGTCACTCCAGCTCTATTCCCCGCCTCCTCCTGCATGACTGACAGCCTCTATGCTGTGTGACTTCAGAGAAAGGAGTAGTCAGTCAAGACGGAGAAGGGAATAGATGTGGAGTGACAGAACTACCATAGCCCTTTGCATATCAATACAAACGCTGATCTATCTCGGCAGAACGGACAGGTCATGCAAAAGTATTGTCTTTGAATGAGATACATGCGCATATAAATAGTTTAGGGAGAAGTGAAATCTTGCAGACATATTCCCTTTAAAAGGGTTTTCTGGTTTCAGAAAAAAACATTTCCCCTGGCTGCAATTTGTTTTCAAACCGGTGCTTTACTCACACTCCCTAGGTCCAGCACAGAGTCCCCGGAGCTTCACCCCGGCGTCTTATTGACTGCAGCGCTGGCATCTCATCGACAGAGCAGAAGCCAATCAGTGAGCTCAGCAGTACTAAGTTCATCGATTGGCTGCAGCGATGTCGATGTCACATCAGTGCTGCCCACTATAACAGACACCAGGAGCAGTGGTGGAGACTCAGTGCTGGACCCAGGGAGGGTGAGTAAAGTACAGTTAGCTTTTTTAAAAACAAAAAACAAAAAAAAAAACCTGCAGTTGTGGTCAGTCGTTTTCCAAAACCCAGAAGCCCCCATTTAATGTTCAATCATGAACATATATCTTGCTTTTTGACATGAAGGGATGTGGTATCTAGAAAATGAAAAGCTTTACATCAGAAGGACAATTCACATAATCTGCAAAACATTTTTTGCCCAATAAGTAGCAAAATCATTTCCAAAGTTTGCCAGACAGATGGGATAGCTCCTACTGGGCAGAACTTACAGTGCATTGTGAAAGTATTTGGCCCCCTTGAACTTTTCTACCTTTTGCCACATTTCTGGCTTCAAACATAAAGATATAAAATTCTAATTTTTTTGGGAAGAATCAACAACAAGTGGGACACAATCGTGAAGTGGAACAAAATTTATTGGATATTTTAAACTTGTTTAAAAAAAATAAAAGTGGGGCGTGCAATATTATTCAGCCCCTTTACTTTCAGTGCAGAAACCTCACTCCAGAAGTTCAGTGCGGATCTCTTTTATATCTTTAAGTTTGAAGCCAGAAATGTGGCAAAAGGTAGAAAAGTTCAAGGGGGCCAAATACTTTCACAATGCACTGTAGGTCCATAAGTCACTGCGTTCATTAGCTGCCCATTAAGGACCTGTGACCTGCAGTGGGGAGCGGTCTTGGGTAAAAATCCCACCAAGGACAAGATCTACACGGATGTACTGGACTTACTAATAGGGAATTTAGATTGTGAGCCCCAATAGGGACAGTGATAATGAAGTCAATAGGAATTAATAGTGCTATATAAAAGAGTAAAATAATTGGTCTCTAACACTAAAATAGGGATCCCAAATTTTCTATTGCTCTTCACTGCTCAACCACATTGAGGAGATCTTGACTGACGCGGTGGTCAGATGCTTGCTTCTGCTCCAACGCAAAGTCCATGGGGCTGACAGTGCAGAACTCCATGTTTTCCCATCAGTCCTATCGACTGTCCACATCTTAAGAGTGGAGCAGCATCTCGCATGTTTGACCACGGCTGCCTTCACAGTTCTCCTCATTGTGGTCATGCATTGAGAAGTAACAGTGGCCTAAGAGCCCATCATTGTAGTGATCGCGGTGGTCTGCGTGGTGTAATTTGCATTGAAACGCTTTAAAACACGTCAGAAACCTAATGTGAAGCACGCTCACCTCCCGATAGCATTCTCTGCCAACCTCAGCACTGGCGAGCTCCTGTAGCTCCTGGGATGGATCAGCTCCAGGAGATATGATTATCAGAATGGGTTCAATGGCCAGAGTGTCCTTACTGAGACGTTTCAGATTAAGGGGTGCAGGAGACAGCTCCTTAAGACCTGTATCAAAACAAGACGTGATGATTCACATAGTAGATCATATTTGTGGACTATAGTATAGGATTAAGAAGTCCAGACCTTGAAAATGATGATCAAAATGACCATTTTGGCTTCCACAGAAATGATCACTTAGCTGGGTCTTGTCCACCTTTGGAGACTTTTTTGTTTTTACTTAAAAGTATATATTTATGGCTAAAAATCATTTTTGTAATTGGGTTTCATGAAACATTGTGCACCGTTTGCCTTCTATATGTGACATATAGAAGTAGTGCTGTTGTTTTAAAAGCATTCAGCAACTATTAGAAATAACACAAGCACAGGAGACCGGAAGTGTTGTGCTCCAGAAGCATCCAGCAACTAGGGGGGTTAACACAGTCACAGGAAATAGAGAGTGTTTTAGCAGAGCCCCAGGGGGATTGTGGGGAAGTTGTTTACTGTCTGACTGGAGCCAAAGAGAAAGGTGGCTTATGATCTGTATCTCACAGTAGTCAAGGGAACAGAATTTAGGTCAGTTAGACTCCCTGAGCTAACAGTGTGGAGTATTATGGGCCAGGAAGATAAGGACTGGAAGGAAGCCTGTCATAGAGATCTTCTCCCTCATCACACCCCCACCCTCCATCTCCATGCAGGATAAATAATGCGGTGTACCATTGTGACCTTGTGAAGGAAAAGCCTGTGGTTGTGTATTCATTAGAACTGTGCTGTACTGTGCTACCGGATAATAGACTGTGTACTGCTGTGCTCCAAAGGAGACTGTACTGTTATTACTGCAGCCTGATGCTCAAAGAGACATTTGCATTGCACTGGTCGTGCCTCATTAAATGTTACTGTTCTACCGTTTATGAAGACTCTTGTCAGATGTGTCTGGTCAACAACTGAATCTATCGTGTGCCTGAGAGAAGCTGCAGCCTATGGTCGCCCTGAGTAACGGTTCCCCCAGGATTCCAACGAATTCATGTAACCGGTCTCGCCCCTATCTGAACTTAGGCGGTGTGCGTGTAACATATAGCTTCTATTGCTGGCGGCAGAATGAGTTAACGGAGATTCCATAAGTGAGCTCATCCTGATGATCTATTGGGGGAGCTTCTAACGCTTTACCTGTCCATTTTAGCTCTTTTCAGCTTATTTAAGACCACAGACCACATCAAAGTTGAATGTAAAGGGAGAAGAAAGCCTGTAAATGCTAAATAGTGACAAATGTTTAATGAAATCGAATTGCAAAAAAATATTTTTAGACCCAAATACATTAATTTATGAAAAGAAAACTGTTCCCAGAGGTGGACAACCCCTGCAAGTCTTATGAACTGCACAGGTCCAGTTATGCTCATGTGCAGAAATGGTATATGTTGTTACTTGATAAATCGGGGGCTTAGCACTGTATCATAACACGGAGCATCACAAATTGATATAATACCTAATGGAAGCACAGAAAAAAAAAAGGAGGCGCTTACTGGGCCGTACAGTGGTAAAATAGGGCCCCCTTCTCTGACATCACTTCCTGTTCTCCAGCTATTGGCTGAGGCTTCCGGCCCTGCCCACCACCTGCATGTACTCAGCGCTTAATACTAGTACTGGCTGCAGCTGCACAGGTTGCTGTTTAGGAGACTTGGCTGTGATTGTACGAATACCATGTTAACCCTTTCAGGACGGGGCCCATTTTTCATTTTTGCACTTTTGATTTTTTCCTTCCCTTTTTTTAAGAGCCCAATCCTTTTTTTTTTTTTAGGTTTTTTTTTTTGTGTCAACATAGCAGTACAAAGGCACAAAGAGACATACACACACACACACACAGACACAACACACCCAGGACACATACACACACACAGACAGACACACAACACACCTAGGACACACATACATACATACAGACACACAGACAGACACCCACAGACATATATACACAGACACAAACCCAGAAAAAACAGAAACACAGACAAGACACACGCACTCAGACAAAAGACACATTGACAAACACAGAGACACACACACAAGAGGACTTACCACCAGTCCCTCTCTTCAGTTCTTCTGTCACATGACCGGTCACATTATTGTGATGTCACCAGAGGTCATGAAGCACATCGGAAGCTTTACTGAAAATGCTATTATCAGTTTAGATGCTGCTGTGGGCACTGGGGGTCCCACAAGGTGGTGGGGACCCTGGGCAATTGCCCATTTCACCCCCTAACACAGGCCCTGACTGTAGGCAGGGGTTAAAAGTGTAATGTTTAAGGTGAACGCAGGGAGGCATGGGCAGAGCAGAAAGTAGATGAGGTACAACTTCAACCAATAGCTGCAGAGCAGGAAGTCAGGGGGGTACAACTTCAGCCAATAGCTGCTGAGCAAGAAGTTATGTCAGAGAATAGAGGTGTTATTCTGGCAACTTGTACTACCCAGGATCATGCTGCAGTAGGGCAATATCCTGTACCATGTACAGAGCCACCTGGAAATGATCACCTGAGGGACCAGAGTGAAAGACTCCACGTTACATGACCCTAGTAACTCCATTTTGCTAATTATGAGCATCTGCCCAGACGTCGCTGTCCCCTGGGACACTCTGCAAGGCTGCTATGTTCAATTCTAATATTAAATTGTCTGACATACTTCTAACTTGTCACTGCATAAAGTCTCCATCCAAGTGGCAATGACCTAAAGGAACTGTGGTTAACTGGAAACTTTTTCCTCGCTGGTAATGAAGTCCAGACATTGATTTAATAAATCATAATGAAATTCTTTGTGGCAGAACAAAGTTAGATCAGCTTTGGAGAGGGCAAAATCTCATTACAAAAATGTTTAAAAACAGAATATTAACTTCATTCGGCCTGAAAAGATTGACTCACTTTTAATTGATTCCATAAACCAAGTCATTAACACTTCTTCAATTTCTAAGTAAATATTTAATTACTGGGGTAAAAAAAAAAAAAAGAGATCACTTCCATCAATTAGATTACTGCAACACCTTAAAGGAGTAGTCCGGGAAATAAAAAAATGTTTCTTGAAATGGCTCAGACTGGTAGAAAAAGCCTTCGTTACTTACCGGTAACGGGATTTTTCGGAGCCCATGACAGCACCACGAGAGAGAGGATCCACCCATTAAGGACAGGAAACCTACAGGTTAAAAAGGGTGGCACCTCTCTCCCCCCTCAGTTTAAGTTAACAGAGCATGAGAGGACCGCCAAGGTTAATTACAACAAGACAAAACACAACATTCAATTTAAGCCAACAACTTTAACTAACTTCCCCCGTGGGTGTAAAAAAAAAACAGAAACAACCTTATGGGGGTGCAAAACACCAGTGTAGGGAGGGAATATAAGGGTGCTGTCATGGGCTCCGAAAAATCCCGTTACCGGTAAGTAACTAAGGCTTTATTCATACTCCCATGACAGCACCATGAGAGAATTACAGAGACGAAGGAGAGTAGGGAGGGACCACAGCCTGAAGCACCCTTCTCCCAAAGGTGAGATCAGAGGAATCACCCAAATCTAACCTATAATGCCTATAGAAGGTGGAGGGAGAAGACCAGGTGGCAGCCTTACATATGTCTTCAAGGGAAACCCCCGTCTTCTCGGCCCAGAAAGTTGCTACTGCTCTGGTGGCGTGTGCCCTCAACCCCTCCGGTACTTCCTTATCTCCCGAGGAGTAGGCAAGGGTGATGGCCTCTCTAATCCACCTCGCAATTGTAGATTTTGAAGCTTTACAACCCTGCCTAGCCACCTGATGGCATATAAATAGGGAACTATCTTTCCTAAAACTCTGCGAAACCTACAGATATTTAAGCACGCACCTTCTAACATCTAATGTATGTAGTTTCTCCTCGTTCTGATTTTTAGAGGGGAAACAAAAAGTTGGAAGATTTACCTCTTGAGTTCTATGAAAACGTGAGACTACTTTTGGAAGAAAAGCCGGGTCAGGCTTTAGTACAATTCTATCATCCAGAATTTGAGTAAATGGTAGGGATATAGAAAAGGCCTGTATGTCACTTACTCTTCTGGCCGAAGTTAGGGCAACTAACAGGGCTGTTTTAAGAAGAATAATTTTATGGGTGGTTGAATCTAGAGGTTCAAAGGGGGGGGGGGGTAGTCAAGGCATTTAAGACCAGGTTTAAATCCCAGGGAGAGGGTCTGGATTTAATAATAGGTCTACACCTGAAAGAGGCTTTTATAAACCGTGCTACCCAATAATTAGCTGCTATATCAAAAGAAAATAAGGCTCCTAAAGCCGAAACTTGTACCTTCAACGTACTAGTGGTTAGGCCCTGTGCTAAACCCCACTGTAGAAATTCTAGTATCTTCCCAATAGGGGACCCATCCTCTAGTTTGAATTCTGCAAAGGACAGGAACTTCCTCCAAGTTCTAGCATAGATGCGGGTGGTAAAGGGTTTTCTGCTACATAGGAGAGTGTTTACTAAATTCGTGGAAAACCCTTTGCTGGTTAACAGTGCCCTTTCAAATTCCATGCCGTTAAATGGAGATTTGAGGCTGGAGGATGGGAAACCGGACCCTGAGTAAGAAGGTCCGGAATCTCCGGAAGGACCCAGGGGTCTGATATTGACATTCTGTGGAGACTAGAGAACCATGGCCTCTTGGGCCAAAAGGGGCATATGAGGATCATTCTGGCTTTGTCTGCCCTGATCTTCCTTAGGACTGACGGAAGCAGGACCATAGGAGGGAATGCATACGCCAAAGGAAACTCCCAGGGAATCATGAAGGCGTCCACCACCAGAGGCTTTTCTCTGGGGTTTAGAGAACAAAATGTTGCCACCTTCCGACTGGATTTTGTCGCGAACAAGTCCACTGCTAGAAGACCGCACATTGCCACAATCTTGGAGAATATTTGAGGGTTCAAGGACCAGTCTCCTTCTTTTAGGGAATTGCAGCTGAGAAAATCTGCTCTGATGTTTTCTTTTCCTCTTAGATGAACCGCAGAAAGGGAGAGAAAATGATCTTCTGCTTTCTGAAGAAGTCTGTCTGCTACTCTCATTAAGTCTTTTGAACAGGTTCCCGTTTGATGATTTATATATGCTACTGAGACTTGATTGTCCGAGAGTATACAGACATCCTGGCCCTGTAAATATACAAGGAACCCATTGAGCGCATAATCAACCGCCAAAAGTTCCTTAACATTCGAGGAAAACAGTACCTCATTCTCTGACCAGTTTCCCTGAATTAAGTTATCTTCAAAATGAGCTCCCCAACCTGTAGAACTTTCATCCGTAGTCAAGACTGCAGTAGGTTTACTTTCCCAAGGGACTCCCCTAGAAAGATTAGTGTATACCAACCACCAACGAAGGGATTGTAAGGAGCGAGGGGCCAAGGTAAACTCCCGGTCTAGATGTCCATCTAGAATTGAGTCGTTATATAATATATCCCATTGAAGAGCCCTTGAGTGAAATTGGGACCAACGCACCGCAGTAAAACTTGAGGTCAGGGTCCCTAATAATGACATGGCTTTACGGAGTGTCATAAAGGGTGTATCCATACAATGTTTCACTAGGCAATCTTCTTATCTGATAAATGGCATAACTGTCTTTCTGAATCTAAATGACCCCCAGGAACTGTTGGGCTTTTTGTGGGGTCAACCTAGATTTTTCCAGATTTAGAAACCAACCTAGGCCTTCTAGGACAGAAATTGTCACCTGAAAGTGGGCCTCGCATTGTGCAAAGGAATTCCCCACTATCAGGAAATCATCGAGGTAAGGGATTATTAAGATATCTTTTTCTCTTATATGGGCCATAACTTCTGCCACTAGTTTGGTAAAAACCCTCGGGGCTATAGCCAACCCAAAGGGAAGAGCGGTATACTGGAAGTGTTTCACTACCCCTTTTATTTTGATGGCCAATCTTAAATACTTTTGATAATCCCTATGAATGGGAACATAGTAATAAGCGTCTTTAAGATCCAGGACTACCATATAACAGTGGGGAAAAAGTAATTTTATTATCGTTTTTAATGATTCCATTTTAAAGGTGTCTATTTTAAGAAAGCTATTTAAGGATTTTAAATTTATGATTGTCCTGAAGCACCCATCTGGTTTGGGGACCAGGAAGAGCGTGGAGTAGAATCCGTGACCCTCTTCTGTTTTCGGAACCTCAATCAGGACGTTTTTCTTTGTTAGGTCTTGAATCTCCGATATGAGGGCAGTCTGCCGCTCTGGGGAGGAACTAGAGGGAATAATCACGAATCTTCTGTAAGGAAGGGCTTGAAATTGAAATTTAAGACCAAATCTAATCAGGCTCAAAATCCAATTGCTATGTGAAATACGTTCCCAAGCTGGGAAAAATAACGAGAATCTCCCTCCCACCTGGGCCGATTGTGATTCCCCTGGCTTCCGCTCATCTCTGGAAGAAGAACCAAAGAATAGGCCTCTACCTTTGCGACCTCTTTCTTCAAATTTCTCCTGTTCTCTAAAAAATCTTCTTCGGACAAACTTCTTTTTCCGAAATGATTTCTTAAAAGAGGGTAGAGATACAGACGGAAACCCCCTCTTAGGATCTCCAGCTTTCTTCAACAGATCATCCATGGTTTGGCCGAAAAGATATTCCCCCTCACAAGGAATTGTACAAAGTCTAGATTTCCTTTGTACATCTCCAGGCCATCACTTAACCCATAGGGCTCGCCGAGCAGCATTTGAAAGAGCTTATGATTTCGCTGCTAGTCTAACTGAGTCCGCAGACGCGTCAGCAAAAAAGGCTGCTGCACCCTGGACTAGGGGAAGGGAAAAAATAATCTCCTTCCTGGAGACACACCCTCCTTCAGTTGGTTGTCTAGCTGTTCCAGCCAGACCCTCAGGGCTCCTGCAGCTGTCTCCCATGCACCTTTCAAAAAGGTATCTGCTCGTCTGTCCAGGGGGTCTCTTAAAGCTCGCATGTCGTCGAAGGGAAGGGAAGCCTTTTTTGATGCCTTAGCAATGGCAACATCAAGCCTTGGTGCCTTTGACCAAGAGGAACATGTGGTATCATCAAACGGATACCTCCTTTTGAAGGAGGGAGGGATGCTGCCCTTCCTGTCTGGCTTTTGCCACTCTCTATCAATGAGATCCTTAATTTTTGTATTCATGGGGAAGCATCTTTTCTTTTTTTGACTTAATCCTCCAAACATTACATCCTCTAAAGACTTCTCTGGTCTAGTGTCCACAATGCCCATGGTAGAACGGACAGCTTTCACCAAGGCATCCACCTCATTTAGAGGGAAACACTGTCTATCAGATTTGCTATTAGAGGAAGAGAGGGAAGAGGAAGAAATGTCTGAGATATCGGAGTCTGAGCCTGGCCGAGGGTCTTGAGGAGAATGCCTGGCCTCAGAATTCCCTCGCAAAGCTTTGCCTATTTCTTCTTTAATTAGAGTTTTTAGACCTACGGAAAACCCCGGGGTTTCTTCGGTCATCACCTTGTCAATACAAGGCTGGCACAATTTCTTAATATATGCATCATGGAGCGGACTGCTGCATAGGGCACATTCCTTATGTTTTGATTTAAATGGACATTTCTTGCTCTGAAAAATTTATAGACAGAGAAGTAGAAGAAAAAATTAGTAGAACTTTCACGAAGATTCCACTTACCCCCTGGAATATGTGGTACCGTAGAAGCAGAGGAATCCTTCTTAACCGGCGGAGGATCACGCCAAACGACAGGACCTTCCTTCCTGCTTTTTGCGGTGAATTTCCTAGTTGAACGACAGGACCCGGACCGGGAACGACGTTGCACCGCCTGTTGTGAGGGCTCCCCAGAGGGCTGCTCCTGCAGCAGTTGTTCTTGCTGAGGTGATAGCTGCTCCTGTGTATCTCCCATGTTACCAAAAGAAAAAAACAGGGGCTGGGAAGCACCTCTGTATGCAACCAGGTCCTTTTTATACTGGCCATACAGGTACCTGTGTGGAAGGGACCTCCCCCTCCCCGATGGGCAGAACACTGCCTCCCACCAGCACTGGCGGGACGCCCTTCCTGTCTCCTCGTCCGGTGAACAGCGCTCCGGCGTCCCCACTTTGCTCGCATGCGGTCCCGTACTTCCTGGCCACGCGCGAGTTACGCCCACTTCCGGTGGAGGCCGGCGCCCGGAAACACGTCACAGGACCGCGCCTGACATGTTCCCCGCCGGCGCGGCCCAGATCTTTTGTATAGTGTAGCGGGGGGGGGTGGGGTGCCCGCATGCGGTCCCACACATAGCGGACCATCCAGCTCCACCGAGGGGATGTCACGCTGACCTCAACGCACATGGAGGTGCCCCAATGAGCCCTGCCATGGCGTCTCCAGAAGATCAGGACCAACTAGGGCAGGAACTTCACCGCTCCAGGCACCATGTCTATCCATCTGGGCAAGAGACCAATCTTCATCCTGCAGGTACCTGATAGGTCTCCCATCAAGGACAGGAAACCTAAACTGAGGCGGGAGAGAGGTGCCGCCCTTTTTAACCTGTAGGTTTCCTGTCCTTGATGGGCAGATCCTCTCTCTCGTGGTGCTGTCATGGGAGTACTAATAAATAAAGAAGTAAAACGAACCCTCACCAATTCCTCACCGCTCCCATTTATATATTTACCCCAGTCCCAGTCTCTGCTTCCTGGTCTTCTCTCGACATACAAGAAATGGCCAAAACAAGTCCAGTAAGCCAATCACTAGCCTTAGTGGTGACCTAGCCTTAGTGGTGACCTAGCTCAGCCAGATTAGAAGAGCAGGTATTTCCAATGTGTTAAGATGGAATCAGGAACTGGGCATTTTTATTCCATGGACAAACCCTTTAAAAGGTAATGCAGTAATGTCATAGATTTCTTATTACATCTTTTTAGATGTCAAACCTTCCTTTTCCCGATACTAAAACCTTAAATCTGTTGGTTATACATAGTTAAAGAGGTTTCCTGGAGAAAAAGAAAAAAAAAAAAGAAAATCGTAAAATTAATGTCACACCGTTAACTCGCAAACCTTCTCAGCACCGTCCTACTCACTGCGTTCACCGCTCTGTTACAGCCAGTGTAAGGCCATCGTGCTGAGCTGCCTCTTGCAGAACTTGCAACCGTGCTGCATTTTCCTGTTGCTGGAGGGCTTCCTCCCGGATATAAGGTGGCTCGGCCAGGCTCTGCAGGAATTATATTAGGCAGCTCCTCCCTCCACACCTTGACTGAACTTAGGTTCCTAGTTGCAGTGAGTCTCTGGTATCCTGTTAAGGTGCATTATAGTTTTGGCTCTCCTGTTTCCTCATTTTTTCTGACCTTTCTGCTCCTGACCCTGGCTTTGTATATTGAACCTGTGCTGCCCACCCCGAACTTGGACTGTCTGACCACGTCTCTGTCTGTGTCCTCTGTGCTTCGTGTTATGCCTCTGACCCACAGGTCAGCTGCTGCAGGTTTGGGCACTGCCCTGGAGTGGCACCTGGTGACTACCCTAAAGGCGTCCAAAAAAAAAAAAAATACAATGTAAAATTTTTATACGTTTATAATAGAGTTGCTTTGAGCCTTATTTTCCCCTGTGACTTTCTTCCTTTTTCACTAAATAGGTTAAATGTATATGAACATCATTCAAGAACTTCTCATAAAAATCTTACCCAGACTGCGACATGCGAACATGGCCATAGCGCTCTGCAGTCTGTCTGGCCGGACAGCTTGTACCACCAGGACCTACAGAAAGGGAAGGAAGCTTTATAAGTGGGAGATAACACGGATTACTCAGCAAGCAGATCTTTACTTTCTCAAAATTACTTCAATGCGGCTTTTTACAGATTAAAACTTTTTCTTTAAAATAAACCCCAAAAACCCTGAATTCTGGAAGTTAATAAAATTTCCCAACCAAAGTCTACAAGAGGTGACCAAGGAAATCAAGAGGAAGTAATAAGCAAGGATTAAGATCTCATCAACCAAAAATTCTGTCATATTGGCCGAGTACAAAAATCCCTTCTGCTTAAGTTCCCAAAATTAAAGGTAAATTTTGACAAGGGTGCATTTCCACCTTTTTAATTTCTTAAAGGGAATCTGTCACCAGGTTTGTGTCACCTAATCTGGGAGCAGAATGATGTAAAGGGAAGAGACCCTCATTCCAGCGATGTGTCACTTACTGAGCTGCTTGCTGCAGTTTTGATAAAAATCACTGTTTTATGAGCAGGAAATTATCACTAGACGACAAGTAAACCTGCTGCCATGTAGTCCTCCATATTCATGAGCTCTGTATAACCCCGCCCCCACCACTCATTGGCTGTCTTCTGCCTATGCACAGTGTATAAAGAAATCTGCCAATCAGTGGTGTGGGCGGGGTTATAGACAGCTCAGCATTCACAGAACTGCTAGATCTGCAGCAAATTAAATAGGAATTTTATTAAAACTTCAAACAGCCCAGTAAGTGACACATCGCTGGAATCAGGGTCTCATTAAGCTGCTCTCAGATGAGAGAGCAAAAATGAAAAATTCTCCTTAAACAGTTTTTTTTTAAAAAAAAATCAATTTTCTGATACTTTAGGTTAATATAGGATGGTTTTCTTTTCAGGATCCTCATCCCTTGGTCAGAGAGGAGAGGTATGACATGAAGCTATCTCTCACCTCTAGAAAACCTCTCCTGTCCTGTATTACATGGATAGCCCAAAATACAAACCTCTTACCCCTTTGGCCAAGATTTTGCTAGTGCTGCACCACTTCTCTGGAATGAGCTATCTCAGACAGAATAATTTCCAAAATCTACAGTTTTATAGGTGTCCTAAAAGGACATTCGTTTGGACATGTCTATCACATTCATTAGCCTAACTCTTCTCTACTTACCCTTCTAATCGTTCTTCAGCACCTGGACTCCGCACTAAGGTGCTGCCCTCTGTTCTATATTCTGTTCTTGTTGACTCCGCAATACTTACACTCAATTTACACGTATTAACTTGTGTAGTATACAAACTGGCTGGAGCATTGTATGAAAGAAGCATTTCATCCCTCTAGTGTCACCACATTGCCTTATAGATTGTAAGCAGATTGTAAGCTCTTGTGAGCAGGGCCCGCTCTACTAGTACTTAATTTGTCGATTAGATTTAACTCTTTAATGTCTTATTTTATTGGTACGTGCAGACCTTATTTTATTATTTTCCCTGTGGTGCAACTCCCGATTATCTCGGGATCGCTGGCTAAGGTCTCATTCTCCTGTCTGTGTTTAAACACGTACGTGAAAAAAACTGTACCAGCGTCATCCATGTGTCCGTTTTCACCACCAGTGTGTCATCAGTGTGTCCGCTTTTACCATCAGTGTGCCATCAGTATGTCCGTTTTTACCATCAGTGTGTCCGTTTTCACCATCAGTGTGCCCGTTTTTACCATCAGTGTGCCATCAGTGTGTCCGTTTTCACCATCAGTGTGTCACCAGTGTGCCTGCTTTTACCATCAGTGTGTCATCCATGTGTCCGTTTTTACCATCAGTGTGTCACCAGTGTGCCTGCTTTTACCATCAGTGTGTCATCCATGTGTCCGTTTTTACCATCAGTGTGTCATCCATGTGTCCGTTTTTACCATCAGTGTGCCATCAGTGTGTCCGTTTTTACCATCAGTGTGTCCGTTTTCACCATCAGTGTGCCCGTTTTTACCATCAGTGTGCCATCAGTGTGTCCGTTTTCACCATCAGTGTGTCACCAGTGTGCCTGCTTTTACCATCAGTGTGTCATCCATGTGTCTGTTTTTACCATCAGTGTGTCATCCATGTGTCCGTTTTTACCATCAGTGTGTCATCCATGTGTCCGTTTTTACCATCAGTGTGCCATCAGTGTGTCCGTTTTTACCATCAGTGTGCCATCAGTGTGTCCGTTTTCACCATCAGTGTGTCACCAGTGTGCCTGCTTTTACCATCAGTGTGTCATCCATGTGTCCGTTTTTACCATCAGTGTGTCATCAGTGTGCCATCAGTGTGTCCGTTTTCACCATCAGTGTGTCACCAGTGTGCCTGCTTTTACCATCAGTGTGTCATCCATGTGTCCGTTTTTACCATCAGTGTGTCATCCATGTGTCCGTTTTTACCATCAGTGTGCCATCAGTGTGTCCGTTTTCACCATCAGTGTGTCACCAGTGTGCCTGCTTTTACCATCAGTGTGTCATCCATGTGTCTGTTTTTACCATCAGTGTGTCATCCATGTGTCTGTTTTTACCATCAGTGTGTCATCCATGTGTCTGTTTTTACCATCAGTGTGTCATCCATGTGTCTGTTTTTACCATCAGTGTACGGTCCGTATGACTGTTTTTACCATCAGTGTTTTTCATGGATGGATAAATGACAAAGCTTCCCCTATACTTTGCAATGTTCATCACGGACGGCGTGCGGACTGTGCACTGATGCGATCCGTGTGCTGTACGTGTTTTTCACTGACCCATAGACTTGTGTTGGCCCTTGTCATCTGTGCTGCCAGAAAAAACGTGTGCACAGCACCATAGATTATAAAGGGTATGAGTTTTATCATACACAAAACGTACATGCAACACAGACGTGTGAATGAGGCCTAAGGGATAACTTGCAATTCTGGGAATAATCCTTCCATGAATTAACAGCATGCAGTGAGCTCCCCCTAGTGGTGGAAAACGTCAGTTACTGTCTGTAGCGCTGTCCACGAGATAATAACAGACACCGGGAGCAGCAGTGAAGACTCAGTGCTGGACCTGGGAAGGGGGAGTAAAGAAGAGTTTTATTTTTTATTTTTTTTGCTTATAGAAATAATGAAGCCAGGAGACAGAGGTTTTCCGAAAACCCCTTTAAATCATCATAACATCACTGCAGCCACAATCCATGTCCTGCATTGTACTGAGCGATATACTGAATTTTCAGTTTTATAATGAAATGCTATTTAACCAGATGCTGAAGGTCATTTATTCATTTTTGGGTGGATTAACCTCATTAGCCTAAAAAAATATATATTTTGTTAAAAATAGAAAGAGAAAAAAACGTGAAATATCAAATAGAAGAATAAAATCTACAATTGGCTCAGTAATTACACTTTGTAGAGGAAATCTAAACATGATGAATGTCCGGCCACCAGGAGACGTGCCCTGTGCCAGAGATGATCGGAGGAGAATAATGGCCACGGCCCCCATACTCATCAGATATTCTGCGAGGATAACACGGATACAACGCTGGTGTACGGCTGTGTGCATTACCAGGAAGAAATACTACAGCTCCGATGAAGGAAAGGATTATACTGGGCGTCAGCAGGACTGTGCTCACCGGCACGGGGCTGGATGGCGGCTCACCGGCACGGGGCTGGATGGCGGCTTACCGGCACGGGGCTGGATGGCGGCTCACCGCCACGGGGCTGGATGGCGGCTCACCGCCACGGGGCAGGATGGCGGCTCACCGCCACGGGGCAGGATGGCGGCTCACCGGCACGGGGCTGGATGGCGGCTCACCGGCACGGGGCAGGATGGCGGCTCACCGGCACGGGGCTGGATGGCGGCTCACCGGCACGGGGCTGGATGGTGGCTCACCGGCACGGGGCTGGATGGCGGCTCACCGCCACGGGGCTGGATGGCGGCTCACCGCCACGGGGCAGGATGGCGGCTCACCGCCACGGGGCAGGATGGCGGCTCACCAGCACGGGGCTGGATGGCGGCTCACCAGCACAGGGCTGGATGGCGACTCACCATCACGGCGCTGGATCGCGGCTCACCGGCACAAGGCTGGATCGCGGCTCACCGGCACGGGGCAGGATGGCGGCTCACCAGCACGGGGCTGGATGGCGACTCACCGTCACGGCGCTGGATCGCGGCTCACCGTCACAGGCACATCTGCCTTTGCAGATATAACAGCTCCTGCTCTTCTAGGAAGGATTTCTACAAGACAGGAGGCATCTATGGGAATTTCTTCCCTTTCATCCAAAAGAGCATTTGTGAGGTCAGACCCTGATATTGGGGGAAGGCCAGGATCATAAACTCCATTAGAGTTGTTGGATGGGGTTGAGGTGTGGGCTCTGTGCGGCCGCTCATGTTCTTTCACCAAACTCCCCAATGCTGGCTTTATGGACCTTGTGCACTGGGCAGTCATTGGGGACAGAAAAGGGTCTTCCCCAAACTGTTCCCACAAAGCTGGATTCTACAATTGTCCACAATGTCTTGTGCTGAAGCATTAAGATTTCCCTTCACTGGAGATAAGAGGCCGCCCCCTGATAACAGCCCATACCATTATACAGCGGGCACAATGCAGTCGGGGGGGGAACGTCCTCCTGGAATCACCAAACCCAGACTCCTCCATCAGATGCAGATAGAGAAGTGCGATCCATCTCTGCACAGAACACGTCTCCTCCAGAGTCCAGTGGTGGCAGCTTTACACCACTCCATCCGACGCTCGGCATTGTGCTTGGTAATGTACGGCTGCAGCAGCTGCTCGGCCATGAAGCTCCCCGTGGGGGTGCAGTGTTTGTGCTGATATCAGAGGAGGTCTGGACTCTGCAGTTATGGGGTCAGCAGAGTGTTGGTGAATTTTCAGCCCTCTGCTCCTCAGCCCTCCGCTCTGTAATGTTACGGGGTCTTCACTTCATGGCTGAGTTGCTGCCGTTCTTTCTACTTCTCAATAATATCACTCACAGGTGATGGAGGAAGATGTAGGTGGAAGAAATGTCATGGATGGACTTATTACCCCGGTGGCTCCTATTACAGGACCGCGCTGGGATCAGTGAGCTCTGCACCACCAGCTGTTCGGTCATGTTAGTAAAGGCAGAAGGCATGGCAGGGGAACAAGGGGACGGAGGTTATATACCAGGGGGCGAGGGGACGGATGTTTTACACCAGGGGGCGAGGGGCAGGATATTATACACCGGGGGGCGAGGGGACCGAATGAAAAACTTGAATCAAGTGGAAATGACGTGTGGCCCAATACTTTTCTCCATATAATGTACATAGGCTCAGATTTATTAATCAGACATTTGATATGTCAGTCTAAATCTAAAAAACCTATCAGCAGGCACAGGCTTCTTAATAAATTTGGAGCATTTTGCACGGCTTAGAAGTCAAAAATCCTAATCTATAACTGCTATCAGCAGTAGTTTTTACACCAAGGACGCAACATTTTCTATCTTTCGTCGTTATACGTGTGGTCTAAGGCCTCCTCCAAATTAAACACGTCCACTTTCTGCTACTTTTGGCAAGCACGGCATAAACAGAGGAACAATAAGTTGCAGCAATCGTTTGAGCTTATTTACGCTGAAACTTCCACAAACACAATAATACAATTTCCTCCACAGAATATATGGGAGTGGGGGGTGAACAGAGCAGATGATTGGAGCGACAAAGCTCATGTGCATTCAAAATCCTGAGGTCTATTGAGAGTGGAGAAGCGAGAAGCTGTAGAACCAATGAGGAACAGAGAAGCTGCAGCTGCTTCTAGTAACTATATCACCCTAGTGCTGGATTCATAGCTACACTGCTCAGTACTGCTGTATATGTCCTCTATACTTCTACTTCTAAGCATAGTGGAGCAGAATGAAATCTGTACTCAGAAGGCAGATATTAAGATGGATTATCAGCTTCACTGAGAGATCAGGTTACAGCTGATGCCTATAGAGATCTGTAGAGAGTGTAGGAGGGAGAAGTTGTAGAACCAATGAGGAACAGAGAAGCTACAGCAGCTTCTAGGAACTGTCTCACCCTAGTGCTGGATTCATAGCTAGAATGCTCAGTACTGCTGTATAATATCCTCTATGCTTTTACTTCTTAGTGGAGCAGAATGAAATCAGTATTCAAGAAGCAGAGATGAAGATGGAATATCAGCTTCACTGACAGATCAGGTTGCAGCTGACGCCTATAGAGATCTATAAAGAGTGTAGGATAGAGAAGCTGTAGAACCAATGAGGAACAGAGAAGCTGCAGCTGCTTCTAGGAACTGTCTCACCCTAGTGCTGGATTCATAGCTACACTTCTCAGTACTGCTGTACAATATACTCTATGCTTTTACTTCTACATAAAGTGGAGCGGGCTGAAACCTGTATTCAGGAGGCAGAGATGAAGATGGGTTATCAGCTTCACTGAGAGATCAGGTTACAGCTGAGGTCTATAGAGAGTGTAGGAGGGAGAAGCTGTAGAACCAACGAGGAACAGAGAAGCTGCAGCTGCTTCTAGTAACTATCTCACCCTAGTGCTGGATTCATAGCTGCACTGCTCAGTACTGCTGTACAATATCCTCTATGCTTTTACTTCTACGTAAAGTGGAGCAGGCTGAAACCTGTATTCAGGAGGCAGAGATGAAGATGGGTTATCAGCTTCACTGAGAGATCAGGTTACAGCTGAGGTCTATAGAGAGTGTAGGAGGGAGAAGCTGTAGAACCAACGAGGAACAGAGAAGCTGCAGCTGCTTCTAGTAACTATAATCACCCTAGTGCTGGATTCATATCTACACTGCTCAGTACTGCTGTACAATATCCTCTATGCTTTTACTTCTACCTAAAGTGGAGCGGGCTGAAACCTGTATTCAGGAGGCAGAGATGAAGATGGGTTATCAGCTTCACTGAGAGATCAGGTTACAGCTGAGGTCTATAGAGATTGCAGGCGGGAGACGCTGTAGAACCGATGAGGAACAGAGAAACTGCAGCTGCTTCTAATAACTATCTCACCCTAGTGCTGGATTCATAGCTACACTGCTCAGTACTGCTGTATAATATCCTCTATGCTTTTACTTCTAAGGATAGTGGAGCAGGATCTACTCTCATCTACGTGTGTAACGTATAGGAAACATCAGAGCTGCTACTCTCATCCATCCTGGAGCTCAGATTTGAGATGCAGAGGATAGAAAATTGGTGATGAATGAAGAATGCATTGCATATAATGGTCAGACACCATGTTCTAGATCATTTACAAACATGACCCCTTACTCTAAAAATGAGGCTTCTAGATTTGCTTCTCTGGCTAATGCCGAGAACATGTAAGGTGATATAATAACTGATACAAAAAAAAAAAGGATAGGCGCTTATTCATGTGTTTCTACAGGTAACGGGGCAATAGGTAATATTCCGCGCCACAAAAAGCTCATCAGCTATTTTGGACGTCCGTTATCAACCTTCCTTCAATTAATGCTGCTGTCAGTTTATTAAGATAGTTGATGGCTGATTAAGTCAATTAGCCTTGATAACATATTACCTGTTGAAACAAGGACAGCTTCTTGGCCGCGGCTGGGAATTCTTGCTCGCACACCGAGCTCTTTGAGAAATGACTCCACAGATTTGAGTTTTCCAGATCCAGGCTCTGATACAGAGGCGGCAGCGAGGCCTGCGGGATGAAACACTTGCTTCACATTTAAGTGGCTGGAGACATATTTTAAACACACATTGATGTTAATTAAGCAATAAATTCTTTTCGACAGTGAGTTTGAGGGATGAGATAAGAGCGAGAAGGAATAGAAAGTCACTTGATCACGGTCGCTCGTAGGCGCGTGAACTTCTAGGCGGAGGATAATTATAGGAAAGGGGCGAATAAGCAGAATTTTCCTTTCTTCGGCCCGATATCTCGCCCACCATTAGGAAGAGCTCATTCCGAGTATTCAGGACTTGATATTGAAAAATCACTCATTCGCAGACAATGGCGGAATAAAATACCTTTAACAAGGCCAAGGCCCAAGCTCTCTCCTGCTCTATCCAGGATGGGATCTGATCACGGAGACTTTTCTGGGAGTCCTAAAAATGTAGAATATATATGTGAGACATAATAAAGAGACAGATCATCGGCAAAAGGGAGGATGCATTCATGGGGGAATTTTTGAAGATCAGAATTTTCGCTGCCCGACCCAATGAACTGGAAGATCTGTCAGGCGCAGGGACCAACATAAAAATGGACCAGAAAAAAAGTGCACCCCATTCTAAGCTAACAATGAGCCCCATCACTTATCTAATAATAAAGAGGAGGATTGACATGTGAGTCATTTCCTTGTGGACCCCCAGTCTGATGCTGCCCACCTTTAAAGGGGTATTCCCATCTCCAAGATCCTATCCCAAAATGTAGCAGGTGTAATAATATTAGCAATTACCTCAAATTAGAAATGTAGTATAGTTCTTCTGATAAGCTATGTTGTTACCCCATGTGCAGGGCAATGCAGTAGCTTAGGTATCTGTGGTTACGACCACTCACAACTAACTAAACTAATTGTCACTATACGAGTGGTCGTAACCAAGGATACCTAAGATACTGCAATGCCCTGAACATGGAGTAAGCAACATAGCGAATCAGAAGAACTATTCTAAATTTTTAATTGCACGTATTTGCTAATATTATTGTATTACTACACCTAATAGATATTGGGATCTTGGAGATCTTCAGTGTCTCTCTGACCAGTTACTACTGAATCTCCACCCACTTAGCCTGCTTGACAGCTCCTCAGTTTCAGTCCTCTCTCCTGCTGCTGAATCTCCACCCACCTAGCCTATTTGCTGGCTCCTCAGTGTCCCTACTCTCTCCAGCTGCTGAATCTCCATCCACCTAGCCTATTTGCTGGCTCCTCAGTGTCCCTACTCTCTCCTGCTGCTGAATCTCCATCCACCTAGCCTATTTGCTGGCTCCTCAGTGTCCCTCCTCTCTCCTGCTGCTGAATCTCCATCCACCTGGCCTATTTGCTGGCTCCTCAGTGTTCCTCCTCTCTAGTTCTGCTGAATCTCCATCCACCTAGCCTATTTGCTGGCTCCTCAGTGTCCCTACTCTCTCCAGCTGCTGAATCTCCATCCACCTAGCCTATTTGCTGGCTCCTCAGTGTCCCTACTCTCTCCAGCTGCTGAATCTCCATCCACCTAGCCTATTTGCTGGCTCCTCAGTGTCCCTACTCTCTCCTGCTGCTGAATCTCCACCCACCTAGCCTATTTGCCCTCTCCTCAGTGTCCCTCCTCTCTCCTGCTGCTGAATCTCCACCCACCTAGCCTATTTGCTGGCTCCTCAGTGTTCCTCCTCTCTAGTTCTGCTGAATCTCCATCCAACTAACTTGACTGACAGATCCTTAGTGTCCGTGCTGCAGCTGAATCTTCATCAATCTTGCCTGATTATGACTCATCCGTGTCCCTCCTACCTGTTGCTGAACCTCCACACACCAAGCTGATTGACAGCTCCTCAGTGTCCCTCCTCCCTGCTGAGACCTCACACCGCTCAGTACAAGCTGTAGCTATCAGACCTACTGGGTGAAGACTGAATACACTTGAGCTATTTCATTCTAGACCCACACTCAAACTTCTCATCTTAATATCAGCAATATACAGTCATTCTCACAAAGATATTAAAAATATTTACACCAGCTTCATCAGGTCTAAGATATCTATTTAATAATGTGTGCAGTTTGTATTACGAAATCTGGTAAAATATCTACTTTAAATTCTCATTATCGAAGGTTAAAGGTTTAGAGAAAAGAAAACGGAATTTATTATATTTTTGCACATTTTACTATTAAAAAAAATCCTAAAGTATAAAAATGCTAACTAATTTACACCCTGAAGTGAAAAATCTGAAAAAAATATATAATAAATGTCACCCTGCAAAAAACAAGTCCCCATACTGTGACATATTGATAATTGATTAGCTAAAAAGAAAAATGATAAAAGAACAGGAATTAAAAAAAATAATACAAATATAAAAGGGATCCGAAAATGAAGGATCATGTTATGGAAGTCCCCAAATGGCACACAAAGGTCATATCTGCTGAAGCCCAGAAAAGTAATAATTTGATAATTATTACGGAATCAGAATTTTTATGCTGAATTTTCCAGCAGTGACAGATAAAAAAAAAATAGAAAAACAAGCCTTCTACTGAAATCTATGGATAACAACGACTTTCATGTAGGAAGTTACTCCAAAGAAAAGAAGTGAGGATATTAAATCAGAGCGCTCTCTGAAGAAGGTTGACGAAACGCGCGTCGGGGCGTCAAGTTGGTTCACCTCTCCATTTCACCAGGTAATGGATATTATGGCAAATACTGCCCATGTGATTATACTTTGGTAGGTTTCATTTTGATCAATTTAAGTGAGCTATTGGTACCAATCACATTTTTATAGTACACATTATGTGCAATCTTATCTTTGGTCTGATATAGCCACTCTGCTCAGTTTACATAGCATATCCACATATTATTGTTATACTTAGTATTCTCTCCTTGGTGTTTGTGATCCATTTATGTACTGACTATACCCATCATTGTATATGAAGCTACTGTTTCTGTTTTTTTTATTATGTTTTTTATTATGACTTTATTCAATAAAGGTTAATTTTTATGATCTAATATACTCACTTCTTTTCTTTGGAGTAACTTCCTACATGAAAGTCATTGTTATTTATTGCTAGAGTTCTTGTGATCATTATCACTATACATGGGATACCATTGTGGGACTTTTGTGAGCTGAAATCTATGGATGTCAGAGGTCCTCCGCTCTTATCTCACTCTATATACATGGAAAACAATTTTCTTTGCTAAAGAAGAAAAGAATAAACCATTTTACTCACAGATTTCTTGAACATATCTCCAACGATGACCCCGGTGAAGACATCCCACTCCTATGTAATCAAAAAAATACAAAATCAATAACCGTGAATGTATTCCCGAGTATCACACAAGAGAAAGTCCACCAGAAGAAGTGTAATCCAATATATGAAGAACTTGGCACTCAACTCTTCTAGCAGCGGCTTTTCTTGGGGAAGAACACAAGGATTGGCAATTTGAAAGTCCTTTTCTCAGAATCCGTTGTGTGAGGGTTGGGAGGTCCCCAAATTCCCAACAGATCCAGGTACATGTTAGGGTCGGGAGGCCCAACCTACACAGACTGTCGACCGATATTGGTGGGTTGGGCCAAATTCAGTCTAATGTGTCTGGGGGCCTGAAGAGTGAACTCACAAATGGCTTATCTGCTTCATTTTTTTCTACAGCTGGAGAGCAGTTTTATTCATCCGGTTGCTCCGCAGTAAGAAAATATTTTCTACCAAGCTCCATTCATGACTCAATTTACACAATAAATCTGCCATGTGTAAATTCACTCTTGTCCCCAGATGAAGCCTCAGCGAAACGCGCGTCGGGTATGCTTTTCTGGATTGGTATATGTACATGATTACAGCTATATTTTCTTTCATTATTATTTTGATTGTCTTTTTGGCTGCTGAGGTATCCATCCTTTACAAAAGGCTGTACTTAAGAGCATGGATGTTGCTTTATACGTTGATGGTACCTTTTATATACGTGTCCATGTGCGGCAAAGCAATTAATGTGGCCTCACGTACACTGGGACTATTTTCCATGATTTTTACTATGGCAGTAACGTTACTGGCATTTGCTGTAAGGTGCGGCAATGAGCACGGCAGAAAGCTGTAAAGTGAGTGACATCCATGGTCCATCCAAATGCATGATCACAATCTGCCAAAATAATGGCAACTGTAGCATGTGAATAGGGACTGTGGCTCTGTAGGTTTACTACTGTATGACCTAACACATAAGCATGACCGTGCCGTCCAAAAGGATCGTATACTGCCTGAACCGCAGAGATTCATGTCTATTATCAGCACAGGAGACCACAGAGATGATGCATGCTGAAGGCCCGCTGCAGACTTCAGACATTTCAGCCTCACATTAATGTCAATTATTAAGATTCTCGTCATTATTTATACCATTAATTATCACCATAAAGTGCCGCCATGTTTTATTTGTAGACCGTCAATTAAAAAGATAAATTGCAGATATCCGGTAATTGTGCGGTTTACTCTTTCTGCAGCCAACGCTGGCTGACCTGTTGGGGTACGTCCACATGGGACACTGCGCACATTTAGCTTTCTGCTCTATAAAAGGTGAAATCCGCAGCATAAACTGACACCATAAATCTGTAGCACAGAAAAAATATAGTGAAATGTAGGAAAAGCCTCACCATGTGGAAAATAGTATGGCAGCTCCTGGATTTAGTTTCCTTGGATCCTAAGCCTTTAACCACCGGCAGAATCATAGAAAAAGAAAGAAAAAAAGATCCGTACAGTCCAATATTCTAAAAATTCCTTGTCTTTATTCCATCACATTAAAAAAGTAGGGATATCCATACACTTTAAAAAAGTAAATCCATTCTGACGCGTTTCTGGCCGAAGCCCTTAGCCTTAGAAACTAAGGGCTTCGGCCAGAAACGCGTCAGAGTGGATGGAATGAATTTACTTTTTTAAAGTGTATGGATATCCCTACTTTTTTTAATGTGATGGAATAAAGACAAGGACTTTTTAGCATATTGGACGGCACGGATCCTTTCTTTATTTTTCTATAAATCTGTAGCACCAGCCATTTTCCACTGGAGATCTTCTCCGCAGTATATGAAGAAAATTTAGTAAAACCTTGTCGACAAAGTAATAAGAAATACACAGTGGATTTTCGAAAACAGAAAAGCCCCGGCGTATCCGACCTATGTGCACGTTCCCCAATGGAGCACACAACCTGAATATGTGTAGGTAAAATCCATCCTGTGTGAACCCTGCAAGGAAAGGTTTTTGGCCACTTACATTCTCCTGGAATAGCTCAGGAAGCATTCCCCGCACAAAATGTAGGGCGAACATCAACTGATCCGCCTGGTGGAAGATAAAGACACACGTAAGGTGACCTCTATAACATACATTGCGAGATACTTGGCATGGGGCAGGAGGACAGGTCATGGAGAGATGGCGATTGTGCTTTCGACTTTTACCACCAAGATTAGGCAAACTCCAGCCAAATGCCACATCCAGAAGAGGCTCTTCTGCTGATAGATTACTACATGTATGTAGGGTGTAAGCTGGCTTAGAAAACTCATTAGTGAATTGTGGGGAGACATATTTGGCAGTGGCACATAGACAGGACATGGTATAAATGTTCAATGCATGCCCTCTGCTGGGACCATCTCGAAAACAAGGCCCCTTTCAGGAATGGAGAAGTGGTCCTGCATGTGTGGCTGTCTCCGTTGACTTCTATCGGTGAGCTGAAAATTT
The DNA here is from genome assembly GCF_046119375.1 of Phyllobates terribilis. NCBI lineage: Eukaryota > Metazoa > Chordata > Amphibia > Anura > Dendrobatidae > Phyllobates > Phyllobates terribilis. Next base: position 72,511,968 of record NW_027362762.1, read on the forward strand.
CCGAGTGTGAGCAGTGCACTTAGGACCCTCATCTAATAGCTAGAGAGAAGAGGATCGCCCCTAATCTTTCTCCACGTCCGGCTGTGATGACGTGCCGATCATACAATGTGTCCTACAAGCAGGCACCACAGCGGAGGATAGTGACTTGATGCATGGCTGGCACGTCATCACTGTTAATAAAGACTGGTCGGCAAAACTAATGGTATGCCCAGCTTTATAGCAAGTTTTTAAAACACTCCTGGACAACTATTTGATGGTTTGTTAAAACCAAGACATTCCCTGTGTCTAAAATACCAGGCAGTTTTTCCTCAAAGTGAAATTTCCACAAAGGACCACTAAAATACAGACTGGGTCATTCTCCTCCATTTATAAACAGGCATTTTTTTTTTTTTTTTTTTTGCACGTGTAATTTTAAGAGCTCTATATTTTTTTCTCATTCGGATGTTCAAATATATATTTTTTATCATGATATCTGGGCCTAATTTTTCTGTCATTTTTACATTTAAATTTATTATATATATATTTTATATATATTTGCTGCTATTGGTTGGGGGGGAGGGTAAATGTAAAGAAAAAAAAGGAAATAATTGTCGATTTTTTTTTTAAATGTTATATCATTTTTGCAATCACGAAGACCCACCAAAATACATTTTAACCTGTGTTCTCCATTCTGCAGCAATTAATTTTACTCTACGAGGGAGGAAACCGTTATTGAGACTGGCGGTGTTTTTTTTTTTTTGTTTCAATTTTTCTTTTTCCAGCTTTAATTTTTTTTCATTTATTTCACACATTGTGCCCCCCATAATGTCATAAGAACTTTGGGGGGGGGGGGGGGGGGGCATTTCAATGTTTAAATACATTTCTATTATTTCTCATTTCCCCTGTAACTGGGGCTATTATATTAGCCACAGTTACAGGGGAAGTTGATCCGCTCGCCTGCACGGGAGAGCCGATCTGAGTCTCCAAGATCTTGCGCCTTCTGGGTATAATCATGAAGATAGGAGGAGAAAGTGCTGTTGGCGCTTCCTTTACTGTATAGATTGCGCTCATTCAGCGCTGTGTATACAGCGATCAGAAAAGCTGAGATTGGTAACAGGGAGTATGGACATCTCTGACGGCTGGCTCCCAGTTTCTGTAAGATGTCCGTGCAGCTACCGACTCTGCGACGATGTCCAAAAAGTCACTGTGGAGTAATACCATCCCGATGTTATAAGACGATGGGTGGTCAGTATGCAGTTAAAGGAAACCATTGTATGTTTGTTTGTTTTTTTATTTATCATTCCTCTTAGAGCAACACATCCCCCCCAAAAAACATGATTTCTCGATACTCTGTCTGGAAATGTTGATGCTATGTATGTCTAAGTTGCCAACTAGTGGTTGTGATGTGGACTGCAACTTGTTGAGGGTTTTCATACTATGTTTAATTTGTATAGTGAGAATTTTCAGTCTTTAGAATTCAAGCTCAGGTCAGAGCGGACATATCTGTGCACATAAACATGAAATCGAGAGTCTGGTCATACAACAAATCTGATTGTGATTTATTTATTTGTAGAATGGTGACAGAAATGAGAAGCTACTGGTTGTACTGAGCTCGAATAGATCCATATAGTTTGGTAGGGTCTCCATAGCTGATCTACATCCATCTGCTGTCATACAGGGCACACAGACACCGTGCCATGCTCTACCGGACACTGTATAGCGGTGCAATGTTTCTAGGGAAGACTTAGTCTATAATAAAGCACGCTATGCAGCTTTAAAGCCACCGGGACACGATGCACCTCTCTACAGCCTCCACGTAGACAGGCCAGCAGTGTGCACGAGGCCTTACCCTGCACCCATGGAGTTGTACTTGGGTTACATTACACGGCACAATGTGCATCTGCAAACTTTCGAAAACATTAAGATAAAAAAAAGCACAAAGCACCAAAGTAAACCGCCAGCACTACAAGTCATCGAGCACGCTAAAGCACTTCCAAAAAGCTACTTATTCTAGTCTCCAATCCTCTAGTAAATGCACATCCAGAAAACAAGTAATCATCTGTATGTTTTGGCTATATTATCTGGGACACAGGAGACGCCGTTTTCAGCTTTGGAGCGGAGTTAATTACTATAATCACACAGGAGACCTCGGTAAAATCTAAAGCAGCTTTGCCTCTAATTCAGGTCATGGTGCTAAATCATGAAAAATGCAGCTTATTACTTGGGATGCGAGGAAGTTTTCCTGCTTCAATTCACTGGGGAAACTTCTCGACTGCGTTATTAGCCATGGCTTCATGGCTGCTCATTCCACACAATACGTGTGCCAGGACTGCGTACAGCCGGGAGGCATGTGCCAACGAAGGCCCAACGCACTCATTTATTATTCTTCTCCACTGTATAAATACTAGACGGAGACTGTATCATTCTCACATAGGCGAGCGATGGCGTCACCTCCCTCGGCTGAAACTGCTTCTCCATCAGTAATATGAATGGGAGCTGCCATGGGTACAACGTAAAAATGTAAAGTAACATCTAAAAGATAATGTGTCCGTAGTCAAAACAAATCTGGAGGCTGCACAACTTTCTTTATGTTCTTTAGTATATACTTTTTGCCCTTTACAGTAAAGTTATATCTTTCAGTTGCCTTGTTGGCCGCCATCACTAATACCAGACATGCTACACAGTAGTAGCCGTGAAATTGATATAATTCCCATCATCCCCTTTTGCTAATGGGTGGTGAAAAGCCGTGCAGGACGCATTATTAGCAAACATTTCTCAGTTAAACTAAGAAATTCACGGCCAGTTTTGTAAACTTTTGCTTAGCCGCAATAGATCAAAGTTTTGGATGGGCAGTTCATGTCTTTTTCTACAACTATGATTAGATCATCAGACAGTGAGCCCACCACAGATCTCCAGACAGTGAGCCCACCACAGATCTCCAGACAGTGAGCCCACCACAGATCTCCAGACAGTGAGCTCACCACAGATCTCCAGACAGTGAGCCCACCACAGATCTCCAGACAATGAGCCCACCACAGATCTCCAGACAATGAGCCCACCACAGATCTCCAGACAATGAGCCCACCACAGATCTCCAGACAATGAGCCCAACACAGATCTCCAGACAGTGTGCCCAACACAGATCTCCAGTGTGCCCAACACAGATCTCGGACAGTGAGCCCACCACAGATCTCCAGACAGTGAGCCCAACACAGATCTCCAGACAGTGTGCCCAACACAGATCTCCAGTGTGCCCAACACAGATCTCCAGTGTGCCCAACACAGATCTCCAGACAGTGTGCCCAACACAGATCTCCAGTGTGCCCAACACAGATCTCCAGTGTGCCCAACACAGATCTCCAGACAGTGTGCCCAACACAGATCTCCAGACAGTGTGCCCAACACAGATCTCCAGACAGTGTGCCCACCACAGATCTCCAGACAGTGTGCCCACCACAGATCTCCAGACAGTGAGCCCACCACAGATCTCCAGACAGTGAGCCCACCACAGATCTCCAGACAGTGAGCCCACCACAGATCTCCAGACAGTGAGCCCACCACAAATCCCCAGACAGTGAGCCCACCACAGATCCCCAGACAGTGAGCCCACCACAGATCCCCAGACAGTGAGCCCACCACAGATCCCCAGTGAGCCCACCACAGATCTCCAGACAGTGAGCCCACCACAGATCTCCAGACAGTGTGCCCAACACAGATCTCCAGACAGTGAGCCCAACACAGATCTCCAGACAGTGAGCCCACCACAGATCTCCAGACAGTGTGCCCACCACAGATCTCCAGACAGTGTGCCCACCACAGATCTCCAGACAGTGTGCCCACCACAGATCTCCAGTGTGCCCACCACAGATCTCCAGACAGTGAGAACAACACAGATCTCCAGGCAGTGAGAACAACACAGATCTCCAGGCAGTGAGAACAACACAGATCTCCAGGCAGTGAGCCCACCACAGATCCCCAGACAGTGAGCCCACCACAGATCCCCAGACAGTGAGCCCACCACAGATCCCCAGACAGTGAGCCCACCACAGATCCCCAGACAGTGAGCCCACCACAGATCCCCAGTGAGCCCACCACAGATCCCCAGACAGTGAGCTCACCACAGATCCCCAGACCGTGAGCCCACCACAGATCTCCAGACAGTGAGCCCACCACAGATCTCCAGACAGTGAGCCCACCACAGATCTCCAGACAGTGAGCCCACCACAGATCTCCAGACAGTGAGTCCAAAACAGATCTCCAGACAGTGAGCCCAACACAGATCTCCAGACAGTGAGCCCACCACAGATCTCCAGACAGTGAGACCACCACAGATCTCCAGACAGTGAGACCAACACAGATCTCCAGACAGTGAGACCAACACAGATCCCCAGACAGTGTGCCCACCACAGATCTCCAGTGAGCCCACCACAGAACTCCAGACAGTGAGCCCAACACAGATCTCCAGACAGTGAGCCCAACACAGATCTCCAGACAGTGTGCCCAACACAGATCTCCAGACAGTGTGCCCAACACAGATCTCCAGACAGTGTGCCCAACACAGATCTCCAGACAGTGAGCCCACCACAGATCTCCAGACAGTGTGCCCACCACAGATCTCCAGACAGTGAGCCCACCACAGATCTCAAGACAGTGAGCCCACCACAAATCCCCAGACAGTGAGCCCACCACAGATCCCCAGACAGTGAGCCCACCACAGATCCCCAGACAGTGAGCCCACCACAGATCCCCAGACAGTGAGCCCACCACAGATCTCCAGACAGTGAGCCCACCACAGATCTCCAGACAGTGTGCCCAACACAGATCTCCAGACAGTGAGCCCAACACAGATCTCCAGACAGTGAGCCCACCACAGATCTCCAGACAGTGTGCCCACCACAGATCTCCAGACAGTGTGCCCACCACAGATCTCCAGACAGTGTGCCCACCACAGATCTCCAGACAGTGTGCCCACCACAGATCTCCAGTGTGCCCACCACAGATCTCCAGACAGTGAGAACAACACAGAGCTCCAGGCAGTGAGAACAACACAGATCTCCAGGCAGTGAGCCCACCACAGATCTCCAGGCAGTGAGCCCACCACAGATCTCCAGACAGTGAGCCCACCACAGATCCCCAGACAGTGAGCCCACCACAGATCCCCAGACAGTGAGCCCACCACAGATCCCCAGACAGTGAGCCCACCACAGATCCCAGTGAGCCCACCACAGATCCCCAGACAGTGAGCCCACCACAGATCTCCAGACAGTGAGCCCACCACAGATCTCCAGACAGTGAGCCCACCACAGATCTCCAGACAGTGAGCCCACCACAGATCTCCAGACAGTGAGTCCAAAACAGATCTCCAGACAGTGAGCCCAACACAGATCTCCAGACAGTGAGCCCACCACAGATCTCCAGACAGTGAGACCACCACAGATCTCCAGACAGTGAGACCAACACAGATCTCCAGACAGTGAGACCAACACAGATCCCCAGACAGTGTGCCCACCACAGATCTCCAGTGAGCCCACCACAGAACTCCAGACAGTGAGCCCAACACAGATCTCCAGACAGTGAGCCCAACACAGATCTCCAGACAGTGTGCCCAACACAGATCTCCAGACAGTGTGCCCAACACAGATCTCCAGACAGTGTGCCCAACACAGATCTCCAGACAGTGTGCCCAACACAGATCTCCAGACAGTGTGCCCAACACAGATCTCCAGACAGTGAGCCCACCACAGATCTCCAGACAGTGTGCCCACCACAGATCTCCAGACAGTGAGCCCACCACAGATCTCCAGACAGTGAGCCCACCACAAATCCTCAGACAGTGAGCCCACCACAAATCCTCAGACAGTGAGCCCACCACAGATCTCCAGACAATGAGCCCAACACAGATCTCCAGACAATGAGCCCAACACAGATCTCCAGACAGTGTGCCCAACACAGATCTCCAGTGTGCCCAACACAGATCTCGGACAGTGAGCCCACCACAGATCTCCAGACAGTGAGCCCAACACAGATCTCCAGACAATGAGCCCAACACAGATCTCCAGACAGTGTGCCCAACACAGATCTCCAGTGTGCCCAACACAGATCTCCAGACAGTGTGCCCAACACAGATCTCCAGACAGTGTGCCCAACACAGATCTCCAGACAGTGTGCCCAACACAGATCTCCAGACAGTGTGCCCAACACAGATCTCCAGACAGTGTGCCCAACACAGATCTCCAGACAGTGAGCCCACCACAGATCTCCAGACAATGAGCCCACCACAGATCTCCAGACAGTGAGCCCACCACAGATCTCCAGACAGTGAGCCCACCACAAATCCCCAGACAGTGAGCCCACTACAGATCCCCAGACAGTGAGCCCACCACAGATCCCCAGACAGTGAGCCCACCACAGATCCCCAGTGAGCCCACCACAGATCTCCAGACAGTGAGCCCAACACAGATCTCCAGACAGTGTGCCCAACACAGATCTCCAGACAGTGAGTCCAACACAGATCTCCAGACAGTGAGCCCACCACAGATCTCCAGACAGTGTGCCCACCACACATCTCCAGACAGTGTGCCCACCACAGATCTCCAGACAGTGTGCCCACCACAGATCTCCAGACAGTGTGCCCACCACAGATCTCCAGTGTGCCCACCACAGATCTCCAGACAGTGTGCCCACCACAGATCTCCAGACAGTGAGAACAACACAGATCTCCAGGCAGTGAGCCCACCACAGATCTCCAGGCAGTGAGCCCACCACAGATCTACAGACAGTGAGCCCACCACAGATCCCCAGACAGTGAGCCCACCACAGATCCCCAGACAGTGAGCCCACCACAGATCCCCAGACAGTGAGCCCACCACAGATCCCCAGACAGTGAGCTCACCACAGATCCCCAGACAGTGAGCCCACCACAGATCTCCAGACAGTGAGCCCACCACAGATCTCCAGACAGTGAGCCCACCACAGATCTCCAGACAGTGAGCCCACCACAGATCTCCAGACAGTGAGTCCAAAACAGATCTCCAGACAGTGAGCCCAACACAGATCTCCAGACAGTGAGCCCACCACAGATCTCCAGACAGTGAGACCACCACAGATCTCCAGACAGTGAGACCAACACAGATCTCCAGACAGTGAGACCAACACAGATCCCCAGACAGTGTGCCCACCACAGATCTCCAGTAAGCCCACTACAGAACTCCAGACAGTGAGCCCAACACAGATCTCCAGACAGTGAGCCCAACACAGATCTCCAGACAGTGTGCCCAACACAGATCTCCAGACAGTGTGCCCAACACAGATCTCCAGACAGTGAGCCCACCACAGATCTCCAGACAGTGTGCCCACCACAGTTCTCCAGACAGTGAGCCCACCACAGATCCCCAGACAGTGAGCCCACCACAGATCCCCAGACAGTGAGCCCACCACAGATCCCCAGACAGTGAGCCCACCACAGATCCCCAGACAGTGAGCCCACCACAGATCTCCAGACAGTGAGCCCACCACAGATCTCCAGACAGTGTGCCCAACACAGATCTCCAGACAGTGTGCCCAACACAGATCTCCAGACAGTGAGCCCACCACAGATCACCAGACAGTGTGCCCACCACAGATCTCCAGACAGTGTGCCCACCACAGATCTCCAGACAGTGTGCCCACCACAGATCTCCAGACAGTGTGCCCACCACAGATCTCCAGACAGTGAGAACAACACAGATCTCCAGGCAGTGAGAACAACACAGATCTCCAGGCAGTGAGCCCACCACAGATCTCCAGGCAGTGAGCCCACCACAGATCTCCAGACAGTGAGCCCACCACAGATCCCCAGACAGTGAGCCCACCACAGATCCCCAGACAGTGAGCCCACCACAGATCCCCAGACAGTGAGCCCACCACAGATCCCAGTGAGCCCACCACAGATCCCCAGACAGTGAGCTCACCACAGATCCCCAGACAGTGAGCCCACCACAGATCTCCAGACAGTGAGCCCACCACAGATCTCCAGACAGTGAGCCCACCACAGATCTCCAGACAGTGAGCCCACCACAGATCTCCAGACAGTGAGTCCAAAACAGATCTCCAGACAGTGAGCCCAACACAGATCTCCAGACAGTGAGCCCAACACAGATCTCCAGACAGTGAGCCCACCACAGATCTCCAGACAGTGAGACCACCACAGATCTCCAGACAGTGAGACCAACACAGATCTCCAGACAGTGAGACCAACACAGATCCCCAGACAGTGTGCCCACCACAGATCTCCAGTGAGCCCACCACAGAACTCCAGACAGTGAGCCCAACACAGATCTCCAGACAGTGAGCCCAACACAGATCTCCAGACAGTGTGCCCAACACAGATCTCCAGACAGTGTGCCCAACACAGATCTCCAGACAGTGTGCCCAACACAGATCTCCAGACAGTGTGCCCAACACAGATCTCCAGACAGTGAGCCCACCACAGATCTCCAGACAGTGTGCCCACCACAGATCTCCAGACAGTGAGCCCACCACAGATCTCCAGACAGTGAGCCCACCACAAATCCTCAGACAGTGAGCCCACCACAAATCCCCAGACAGTGAGCCCACCACAGATCTCCAGACAATGAGCTCAACACAGATCTCCAGACAATGAGCCCAACACAGATCTCCAGACAGTGTGCCCAACACAGATCTCCAGTGTGCCCAACACAGATCTCGGACAGTGAGCCCACCACAGATCTCCAGACAGTGAGCCCAACACAGATCTCCAGACAATGAGCCCAACACAGATATCCAGACAGTGTGCCCAACACAGATCTCCAGTGTGCCCAACACAGATCTCCAGACAGTGTGCCCAACACAGATCTCCAGACAGTGTGCCCAACACAGATCTCCAGACAGTGTGCCCAACACAGATCTCCAGACAGTGTGCCCAACACAGATCTCCAGACAGTGAGCCCACCACAGATCTCCAGACAATGAGCCCACCACAGATCTCCAGACAGTGAGCCCACCACAGATCTCCAGTGAGCCCACCACAAATCCCCAGACAGTGAGCCCACCACAGATCCCCAGACAGTGAGCCCACCACAGATCCCCAGACAGTGAGCCCACCACAGATCTCCAGACAGTGAGCCCACCACAGATCTCCAGACAGTGAGCCCAACACAGATCTCCAGACAGTGTGCCCAACACAGATCTCCAGACAGTGAGCCCAACACAGATCTCCAGACAGTGAGCCCACCACAGATCTCCAGACAGTGTGCCCACCACAGATCTCCAGACAGTGTGCCCACCACAGATCTCCAGACAGTGTGCCCACCACAGATCTCCAGACAGTGTGCCCACCACAGATCTCCAGTGTGCCCACCACAGATCTCCAGACAGTGTGCCCACCACAGATCTCCAGACAGTGAGAACAACACAGATCTCCAGGCAGTGAGCCCACCACAGATCTCCAGGCACTGAGCCCACCACAGATCTCCAGACAGTGAGCCCACCACAGATCCCCAGACAGTGAGCCCACCACAGATCCCCAGACAGTGAGCCCACCACAGATCCCCAGACAGTGAGCCCACCACAGATCCCCAGACAGTGAGCCCACCACAGATCCCCAGACAGTGAGCCCACCACAGATCCCCAGTGAGCCCACCACAGATCCCCAGACAGTGAGCTCACCACAGATCCCCAGACAGTGAGCCCACCACAGATCTCCAGACAGTGAGCCCACCACAGATCTCCAGACAGTGAGCCCACCACAGATCTCCAGACAGTGAGCCCACCACAGATCTCCAGATAGTGAGTCCAAAACAGATCTCCAGACAGTGAGCCCAACACAGATCTCCAGACAGTGAGCCCACCACAGATCTCCAGACAGTGAGACCACCACAGATCTCCAGACAGTGAGACCAACACAGATCTCCAGTAAGCCCACCACAGAACTCCAGACAGTGAGCCCAACACAGATCTCCAGACAGTGAGCCCAACACAGATCTCCAGACAGTGTGCCCAACACAGATCTCCAGACAGTGTGCCCAACACAGATCTCCAGACAGTGTGCCCACCACAGATCTCCAGACAGTGAGCCCACCACAGATCTCCAGACAGTGTGCCCACCACAGATCTCCAGACAGCGAGCCCACCACAGATCTCCAGACAGTGAGCCCACCACAAATCCCCAGACAGTGAGCCCACCACAGATCCCCAGACAGTGAGCCCACCACAGATCCCCAGACAGTGAGCCCACCACAGATCCCCAGACAGTGAGCCCACCACAGATCCCCAGACAGTGAGCCCACCACAGATCTCCAGACAGTGAGCCCACCACAGATCTCCAGACAGTGTGCCCAACACAGATCTCCAGACAGTGAGCCCACCACAGATCTCCAGACAGTGAGCCCACCACAGATCTCCAGACAGTGTGCCCACCACAGATCTCCAGACAGTGTGCCCACCACAGATCTCCAGACAGTGTGTCCACCACAGATCTCCAGACAGTGTGTCCACCACAGATCTCCAGACAGTGTGCCCACCACAGATCTCCAGGCAGTGAGAACAACACAGATCTCCAGGCAGTGAGAACAACACAGATCTCCAGGCAGTGAGCCCACCACAGATCTCCAGGCAGTGAGCCCAACACAGATCTCCAGACAGTGAGCCCACCACAGATCCCCAGACAGTGAGCCCACCACAGATCCCCAGACAGTGAGCCCACCACAGATCCCCAGACAGTGAGCCCACCACAGATCCCCAGACAGTGAGCCCACCACAGATCCCCAGTGAGCCCACCACAGATCCCCAGACAGTGAGCTCACCACAGATCCCCAGACAGTGAGCCCACCACAGATCTCCAGACAGTGAGCCCACCACAGATCTCCAGACAGTGAGCCCACCACAGATCTCCAGACAGTGAGCCCACTACAGATCTCCAGACAGTGAGTCCAAAACAGATCTCCAGACAGTGAGCCCAACACAGATCTCCAGACAGTGAGCCCACCACAGATCTCCAGACAGTGAGACCACCACAGATCTCCAGACAGTGAGACCAACACAGATCCCCAGACAGTGAGCCCAACACAGATCTCCAGACAGTGAGCCCAACACAGATCTCCAGACAGTGTGCCCAACACAGATCTCCAGACAGTGTGCCCAACACAGATCTCCAGACAGTGTGCCCAACACAGATCTCCAGACAGTGTGCCCAACACAGATCTCCAGACAGTGAGCCCACCACAGATCTCCAGACAGTGTGCCCACCACAGATCTCCAGACAGTGAGCCCACCACAGATCTCCAGACAGTGAGCCCACCACAAATCCTCAGACAGTGAGCCCACCACAAATCCCCAGACAGTGAGCCCACCACAGATCTCCAGACAATGAGCCCAACACAGATCTCCAGACAATGAGCCCAACACAGATCTCCAGACAGTGTGCCCAACACAGATCTCCAGTGTGCCCAACACAGATCTCGGACAGTGAGCCCACCACAGATCTCCAGACAGTGAGCCCAACACAGATCTCCAGACAATGAGCCCAACACAGATCTCCAGACAGTGTGCCCAACACAGATCTCCAGTGTGCCCAACACAGATCTCCAGACAGTGTGCCCAACACAGATCTCCAGACAGTGTGCCCAACACAGATCTCCAGACAGTGTGCCCAACACAGATCTCCAGTGTGCCCAACACAGATCTCCAGACAGTGAGCCCACCACAGATCTCCAGACAATGAGCCCACCACAGATCTCCAGACAGTGAGCCCACCACAGATCTCCAGACAGTGAGCCCACCACAAATCCCCAGACAGTGAGCCCACCACAGATCCCCAGACAGTGAGCCCACCACAGATCCCCAGACAGTGAGCCCACCACAGATCCCCAGACAGTGAGCCCACCACAGATCTCCAGACAGTGAGCCCAACACAGATCTCCAGACAGTGTGCCCACCACAGATCTCCAGACAGTGAGCCCACCACAGATCTCCAGACAGTGTGCCCACCACAGATCTCCAGACAGTGTGCCCACCACAGATCTCCAGACAGTGTGCCCACCACAGATCTCCAGACAGTGTGCCCACCACAGATCTCCAGACAGTGTGCCCACCACAGATCTCCAGTGTGCCCACCACAGATCTAAAGACAGTGTGCCCACCACAGATCTCCAGACAGTGAGAACAACACAGATCTCCAGGCAGTGAGCCCACCACAGATCTCCAGACAGTGAGCCCACCACAGATCCCCAGACAGTGAGCCCACCACAGATCCCCAGACAGTGAGCCCACCACAGATCCCCAGACAGTGAGTCCACCACAGATCCCCAGACAGTGAGCCCACCACAGATCCCCAGTGAGCCCACCACAGATCCCCAGACAGTGAGCTCACCACAGATCCCCAGACAGTGAGCCCACCACAGATCTCCAGACAGTGAGCCCACCACAGATCTCCAGACAGTGAGCCCACCACAGATCTACAGACAGTGAGCCCACCACAGATCTCCAGACAGTGAGTCCAAAACAGATCTCCAGACAGTGAGCCCAACACAGATCTCCAGACAGTGAGCCCACCACAGATCTCCAGACAGTGAGACCACCACAGATCTCCAGTGAGACCACCACAGATCTCCAGACAGTGAGACCAACACAGATCCCCAGACAGTGTGCCCACCACAGATCTCCAGTAAGCCCACCACAGAACTCCAGACAGTGAGCCCAACACAGATCTCCAGACAGTGAGCCCAACACAGATCTCCAGACAGTGTGCCCAACACAGATCTCCTGACAGTGTGCCCAACACAGATCTCCAGACAGTGTGCCCACCACAGATCTCCAGACAGTGTGCCCAACACAGATCTCCAGACAGTGTGCCCACCACAGATCTCCAGACAGTGTGCCCACCACAGATCTCCAGACAGTGAGCCCACCACAGATCTCCAGACAGTGAGCCCACCACAAATCCTCAGACAGTGAGCCCACCACAAATCCCCAGACAGTGAGCCCACCACAGATCTCCAGACAGTGAGCCCACCACAGATCTCCAGACAGTGTGCCCAACACAGATCTCCAGACAGTGAGCCCAACACAGATCTCCAGACAGTGAGCCCAACACAGATCTCCAGACAGTGAGCCCACCACAGATCTCCAGACAGTGTGCCCAACACAGATCTCCAGACAGTGTGCCCAACACAGATCTCCAGACAGTGTGTCCAACACAGATCTCCAGACAGTGTGCCCAACACAGATCTCCAGACAGTGTGCCCACCACAGATCTCCAGTGTGCCCAACACAGATCTCCAGACAGTGAGAACAACACAGATCTCCAGACAGTGAGAACAACACAGATCTCCAGACAGTGAGCCCACCACAGATCTCCAGACAGTGAGCCCACCACAGATCCCCAGACAGTGAGCCCACCACAGATCCCCAGACAGTGAGCCCACCACAGATCCCCAGACAGTGAGCCCACCACAGATCCCCAGACAGTGAGCCCACCACAGATCCCCAGAAAGTGAGCCCACCACAGATCCCCAGAAAGTGAGCCCACCACAGATCCCCAGTGAGCCCACCACAGATCTCCAGACAGTGAGCCCACCACAGATCTCCAGACAGTGAGCCCACCACAGATCTCCAGACAGTGAGCCCACCACAGATCTCCAGACAGTGAGCCCACCACAGATCTCCAGGAAGTGGACAAGACTAGATGGATTATGAAAAGCAGACATAGCCCCCTTGAACAAACAAAAATGTTTCAATCTGCAAATTATCACGTTATCATTTTGCATATGTATATGTCCTGTATATACATACATACATACATAACACACCTGTGTGACAGTCTATATTGCACCCAGCCCTGAATCTGAAGCAATATCAATAAAGCGTATTAGACAGATAAAAAAATCAGCTCTGGCTACGGCACATTAGTAGTCTGGAGGCTAGAATGTATCACACATTAGACGTTAACTATCCCATTTACAAGTCTGTGAAAGCAATGAATGTATGATAGATCGGACTGGAAATGGCAGATACAATGTAAGAACGCGCTGCGAGGCTTCTGCATTCTGTCCCTTTTACTGGTGTCTGTAAACAGTCCCTGAAACTTTAGGGGTGTGGAAACTTCTGCAACCATTCTCTATTGTTGCAAAGCATCTAAATGAAACATTAAAACAACTTTTCAAATAGTCTTGATTGAAAACATCCCACTGTTTTGTGTATGAGCTGTTGACAGTGTAGCCTGCAGTCACATATTACTCCCGTCTATGGACAGAGGGGCTCTGGGGAGTGAAGTAAGACATGACTGCAGGGTCAGACTACACAAGATAAGTAGTCTGTAACTATGGAGACACATAGAATATACGATCTACAAAACAAGGGGCTGTCCACCTTGAGGGACAATTTTTTTTTTAAACTTAAATATATGTGTTTTTGGCTAAAAATCATTTTTTCAGTTTGATTTCATTAACAATTCTGCAATGTTTGGCTTTAATAGGCTGTCTTTCCATGTATATTCAACTTTGATGTGGTCTGTGGTAATAGACAGTGCAACACAGAGGTGGTAGAAGGCAACTTTTTTTAATGATCCTCAATTGCAGAAATGATTTTTAGCCCTAGATACATACTGTACATTTAGAGGGAATTTGTCATGTCTGATAATGCTATTTCTTGTACATATAGGGTTAATCTTCTGGATAACAATGTTATGAAGGTGCCCGGCCGGAGTAATGAAAGTGCGGCACCCAGGAGAAAATGAAGTTTATTCTGCTAGGAGCGGATGGCTTTCAGTCATACAGGTGTGGCGGCGCAGCTACCGTCACTTCTTACTCCTCAGAGCGGCGGCTGCAGCCATGCACCGGCACTGATTGACAGCTGTATCTGCACTGATGCACTGCACAGCCGGCTGTCAGTCAGTGCCGGGGTGTGCCTGCAGCCGCCGCTCTCAGACGAGTAAGAGGTGACTGTAATTGTTCTGGGCACAAATGAATGACTGAAAGCCAGTGGCTCCAAGAGAAATAAAGTCCATCTTCTTCTGGGTGCCAGACTTTCAGTACGGCGGAGAGGCACCTTGATAATGCTATTATCCAGCAGATTAAGTCCTGCCCTTTACGTCTTCTCTAAGGAAGGTGTAGCCTTTCCTATTAACAGGACATTGTACTGTCTCATCTCGATAGGTTTTCACAGTGTCACTAGGGTGCATGCCTTGTGTTCGGATTGTGAGGCTGCGTAGGTGTTATGTGCTTCGCACAGGGACCCAGCAAGACTGACACCAAACCAGCAAAGGAGCAGCCACAGATGCACTTGGCAAGGGCGAAACATTGAGGGCCAGGTATACTCTTCACCCAGCTCCCAATGAATGGAAGGTGGACTTTGACAGAGCCCTTCCCAGGCCCACTGTCGCCAGACAGCTGGCATCTGGTGACGCGGCTGGTGCCTAGTCAAGTGAGTACCTCTGCAAGAACCCCAGGAAGAGTAGCAGAAGAAAAAAAGAGAAAACCCCTGAAAAGATAGCAACACTACAGCTAGCACCACTCACCACCAAGAATATAGGGAACTGCAATAAACAGCAAATTACTGAGCAGGGCACAGGATTAAGTAGCCCGCCTAATGATCAGGTGTTGAATATCTCCCAATCATCCCCAGACAACCACTCCCTGCTAGCCTGCACAGCAGACTGGACACAATACGATCACTGCCTAGTGCCAGACACAGCAGCGTCCTGTGTTGCCTGGAAAACGGGCAAGACAGCGTCCCATGTTCCCCAGGATACACATCCTACAACACCAGAACGCGATGCTCAATCAGATTGGGACGGTTTCCCTGCACTTGTAGTAGCTCCACCTCCAGAGGCAGGACAATGGTGCCGCCTGCGACCGGAGCAGCACAACACCAGACCTGGTAGGAGCACAGAACCATAATTGCTAACAGTAAGCAGCAGTGCGCTGACCACACTCGCCCTTCTTTTTGCCACCCAGAGAGACTGATTTTAAAAGGCACGAGATCATCTATGTCCCACAATGACATGGATGAGAAAACTAGATTTTTGTTACTTACTATATAACTCTTTTCTCACCCTTGTCATTGTGGGTCACAGCACTTGCCCAATTGTTTTCCTTTTTGTTGCTATTTTTGTTTTCAAAGTGACAATTTTTCCACAGATTCCCCGTGGTTTTTTTTCTCTCACATAAATGTGACGAGAAAAAGAGTTTACCTTAAGTAACAAAAATCCAATTTTTCACAATTTAAATATGAACTTTTTTTTTTAAAGTGTCTCAGTTTTATTTTATTTGCTTAGTTTTTTTTACTGTTTTTACTTACATTTTTTTTATTTTATTCCATCTAGTCAAAACTATTCAAGATGGACAAGGCTGCAAAATTTTCCACCTGAAGACTAAATTAGCTGCGTTCTAGATGAGATTTGATAAAATTGCGTACAAATAAACCCCAGCGTGACTTGACTTCAGATTTTCGCTCTGAAGCATGTCCACTTATGCTGCGGATTTCTACCAGATTTTACTCTTTGCCAATGCATGGAGTTTAGAGCTGAACACTCCCACGAAAATCGCAATAAAACCGCACGTTTCTTCGCTGTGAAAAATCGACCACGTATCAGTCCAGCGTGAGAAGGCCTTTAGAGTTAGGGCTCGTTCAGACGTCAGACTCTCTCATTTGGGTTCAGATTTTTACCAATTTTATTCTTTTTGTGCTGTATTTTTGCAGACCGCGCAAAATCACAGAGACATGACTAATTTTGGCCAAGTCTCGGATCACACTTGGATGGCCCTCGGACGCCATACTAACGCTGTCCATTTTTCATGGACTGTTTGATATGAGCGGGTTGAGAAACCTTCATTGTTTTGTTTTTTTTATCCGTGAAAAACTGATGAAACTCTGATGGCAAAAAACAAACAAACTCTAATCAAAAACTATGAGTACGAAAATCACTGATGTCTGAACGAAGCTGCGAAGAAAGCTGTATATAATCTAAAAGACCATTATAACGATTTCTAGTAAAAATAAATAAATAAATATATGCCCCTCGCATTATTTGGCGAATTTTTTTTTACCTTTAGTATCACTTTAAATAAGTCACCTTGGGCTTAAATTAAAAAATCGACTCCCCTCCGCGAGATCTGCGTTAATCAGAACCATTCTGGGCGGAAAATAAATAAATTATTTGCTAAAGTGTACTCCTAATGAAAATTAAAATGCTCCCATTTCGCTCCTATTAAGCTTTGACATCTGCTTTATCATCTAATTACACATGCAAAAGAAACATAATTCTCAATTAATTCTAAATATAAGGATAGACCCTGTGAATGCCTAAGCGTGGCTGATCTACCCATGCCTGCGAGCCGGTGCCCTTGTCCGAGAAGGACGCGCTGCTCTTGGCTTTTTTTTTTTTCCTCTTTATTTTTAGCGTTATATATAGTGCTAGAAAAAACTATAAAAGGAGCGAGGGAAGGAAAAAAAAAAAAAACAACTTGCCACCGCAACGCTCCGCTGGGAAATGAACACCTCCCGAGTGCACTTTTAAGTCTGGATAACCGGCGAGAATTGACAACAAATGGTTCTTATCCTCGTTTCCAGCGCGCCGCGTCAGGAAAGAAAAATAAAAAAAAAAAAACTGAACAGACGCTACAAAATAATAGGATATAGAGAAAAATAAAAAGAGAAATATATTTCTGCTGGAGAGAGTCGGAAACACTGCGGAGCCCAATAATAGAGTCAAGAGAGTTTATTTGTGATGTCTGCGCCTCATTCTGCAGCCGGATATATAATCTGCCCGGCCGCCGGGTCAAAAGGTGCAGTTTAACTTTCTGAGTCACTAAGCACAGATAATCCCGAGGTTTTATTTTCCTTCATGGCATAAAGATAGCATTTAAGGAAAAAGAAAAGGTTTTTTTTCTTTTTAGATCTTACATATAAGCCAAGAAAGGAATAGATCAACAGGACGCGATATAAGCCTGCTGCAAAATCTCCAATGTATTTTAAAGACTTTTTGGTGATTTTTCAGAGCAGGAACTGAGCAGAACCTCCAAGTTTTTAGGAGGATTTGGAGAGTTTCCACTCGCTTTCTGCTCCAAATCCTCCTTGAAAAAAAACTGTCCAACTTTTCAAATCAAACCTTGTGTTTTTTTAATTCCTTGTGGTATTTGAAAAACTTCTCTTCTTTCAGAAAAAAAAACAAAAAAACAACTCTGGATAAAAAAAAAAAAAAAAACAACAACTCCGGAATAAAGAGAATTCCACCTGAAAAATCCTTGTATAGGTGCCCCAAAATATGAACATAGTGCACAGCAATACCAAAAACAACATGTACACGTCCTTTAAGCACTTCATGGTTCGGAAACTGAGAAGCGATTTAAGGCAATCACATGCTCATTCTTTCGGCGGCTTCCACTCGGATACCCAAGCACCTACAATGCCCTGCACATGAGGTAAGCGACATAGCGAATCAGAAGAACTATACTACATTTCTAACTGGAGGTATTTGCTAATATTATTACTATTACACGTACTACATATTGGGATAGGATCTTCAATATGGGAATACCCCTTTAAAGTGCAACTCTCCTATAAAATTGATATCTTTAAGTACACACATTATGGCTATAGCTTTAATGTGTATGTACAGGAGTCATTTTGGGGTATTTTTTTCCTAATGTATATGTAAGTGTCCTGATTTCAACCGGTGCCAAATACCAGCGTAACTAAGTATTGGGCTGGTATATATCTACATGCCAGATCTTTCTGTTAAGGGCTCATTCACATGACTGTATTTTGGATCTGAATGCTATCAGTTAGATAGAGAGCAGGAAGCGGAGCAGAATGATAAAAATGATTATTGATAAAGATTCAGTATAACTTGTATTTTATTCATTGAAAGCCCTGATGTTTGCATGCATGAGTCCAGTGGGCGGTCCCATCAGTAATGCACAGTCTTCCCTGTATGATTATGCATGCAGAGAGAGATGTCAATCACTAGTAGCTCCGCCCACTGGACTCCTATACAAACACCATATATTTCAATGGATAAAATACAAGTTATACTGAATTTTTCCAACAATCCTACATATCTTTCTGCTCAGCTTCCCGCTCTCTACACTGTGCTGTGCACAGATGAGACAGCATGTACAACGTGACAGGTTCCCTTCAATGACATAGAGGCCGTAAACTTTATGTTTGGTACAGAATAGACGCCCCTTAGGGTATACTGAAACAGTGTGGTCAAATTGCAATTTTGCAGCTTTTTTTCCCCTCAAAATATGATTTCATTGTGTGAATATATCCCCTGAAAAAGCTTACCTTAAATAATGACCGGCACACATACTCATAGACCGTGTGCTTCAAAGCATCTATCAGAGCTCTGATCCTGAATTCAGTCCCTCCAGATTCCTAACAAAGTGGAAAAGTCCATGTTAAAAACAAAGCAGAAAATGTCCTAAAAAGCTGGACTGAGTTGTCACATATGTGGGTGCATTCCTGGACAGACCATGGATGGATGGATGGATAATATAATAACATTGTAGTTAAAAAGAATATATAGAAGAAATAATATAAAAAAAATCACCCCAAAAAAATAATCACAATCTACATTTCTCCTCTTGATTTTCCCTGCTGATCAGAAGGACATTAATGAACTTATTTACATTTAAAAGTCAAAGAAAATGAGTTATAAAATTAGCATAATTCATTTCATACTTCTATGTGACATGTACTTAACCTCTTGTCTAAAATGTTAAGTCATCAGAACAATCCGTCGTTATAAATGGGTTTATCCCCGGCACATTTTCCATCTGACAGCCTTCCAAGGTGATGCTGACTTGCACAAATGTCGGAAACGAGAAAGTGCAGAAATCAGAGGGAGTTTTTGATCCAAAGTCTGTCCTACTTTTAAGCAGTTTCGTTACGAACACGAACATTTCAGGTCATTTTTCTGGCGCTTTGTGCAGCGTATGAAGGTATAATGGTGCTGCCAGGACGTAATTTAGGAATACATCATGTAGGAATATATCACGTAGGAATATGTAGCAGCCCCCGGACCAATTGGGATGAATACTGAATAAATGCAGCCAGATTTAATAGATTTAGTAATAGCTCAAGCAGTCAGACCTGATCACCTATACTGTGGTAGTAACTAGAGTTGAGCGAGTATGTTCTGTCCGAGTATGCTCGGGCCGAGCTCCGAGTATTTACAGCTGCTCGGTGATATGGTTGAATCGCTCCCGTGTGCATGATTTGCAACTGTTTGACAGCTTTATTACATGTGAGGAATGTGTGAGAAATATACATTCCTCACATGTAATAAAACTGTCAAACAGTTGCAAATCATGCACATGGGAGCGATTCAACCATATCACCGAGCAGCTGTAAATACTCGGAGCTCGGCCCGAGCATACTCACTGAAAGGGTTAATGAAACATACTCACTCAACACTAGTAGTAACGCTTTAAAAACTTTCCCAAGTCTCACAAGTATCTGCCTTGTCGTAACCTTTGATTCCGCCCCGTCTTTTCAGTCTTCCATCTAAGCTCTTACCACCTGCCATCTCCAACAAAAAACGTTTTTGGAATCCATATTTTCCTCAACTCTAAAAAAGCCAGTGCATGCCATCAGTGCAGACAATGGCAACAGAGTATGCGGTAGGGTGGGTGCAAACTGGGCTCAGGGCCCGCACTCTTATATGGTGCCCCTAGCGAGACCCTTTATGTGTATGGGAGTGTGTGTGTCTAGAATGGAGTGTGCGTAACATGCAGTGTCTGAGTCTGAACATGGAGCGTGTGTGTATGTGTGTAAAACATACAGTGTCTGTGTGTCGAACATGGAGTGTGTTTTCTAAAAGTATGTGTCTTTGTGTGGGTAGCATGGAGATTGTGTCTAGCATGGAATGTGCGTGTGTGTAACATACAATGTGTGTAAATCATGCGGTGTGTTTTCTACGAGTTTGTTTGTGTAGCATAGAGTGTGTATCTAAAATTGAGTGTGTGTAGTATACACTGTCTGTGTTTAAAGCATGAAGTGTGTTTTCTAAGAGTGTATGTGAGTGTGTGTATAGCCTAGAGTGTGTGTCTAAAATTGAATGTGTGCAGCATACAGTGTGTGTCTGTAGCCTGGAGAGTGTGTGTGTGTGATTTACAGAGTGTGTGTCTAGCATGGAGTGTGTGTTGCATGCAGTGCATGTCTAGAATGGAGTGTGTGTAACACAGTGTGTGCAGCATGGAGATTGTGTGTCTAGCATGGAGTGTGTTTTCAAGAGTGTGTGCGCATTTGTGTTACACACTTCAAGCCACAAATAATGTATGTTACACATAGTGTTTGTGTGTAGCATGGCATGTGTGTAACATATAGTGTGTGTAGCATCACAGAAGCAGTAGCTATTCTGAGGTCTGTAGAAGCAGAGACCACTGCAGTTAGCTCCACTTTCTTGGGTGGGTTGAACCTGCAAAGGTTCCCTCCATTCCCTCCATTCTCAGATATTCCAACTGACTCAATATTCCAGGGGTTCCCCCTATTTGTAACCTCCATCACCTGGTGACTTATAATTTCATCAGGTTGGCAGAAAGGGCGTATGGCATCTACATTTAAGAATGCCAGCAGCGCAGACGAGCCTTTGTAGGTGCAAACATGTTGGCAATCACCCAATGAAAGAGCAAAACGCCTCTTTGTCAAGTGAGGTTGGATCATTTTTGCCGGAACAAAAGTCTTCATTCTCGGCAACACATCGCTCAGTGTAAACAGGGGATGTGCTGCCAATAACATGTACTATAAAGGAACAAATCAAACGCATTAGTGATCCTTCTGTCCTAGAAGTTCTGTGCCAGCTGTGAGTATAGACCAGTACTGTACATGAGTGAAGAGCAAATTGTACGTTGTCGATCATGCTCATTTAATGTCCTGATATTGGCTTGTGCAAATGCTTTCTAAATATTCCTGTGTGATGGAACAATATGTTAGCACTTGGGGCCCCATTTATAATTTTGCTAAAGGTCCCAATTTATCTAAAACATTGTTCTCGGTGACCTCCAATTTAACATTTTCTGTGTGTGCAATCTGCCCTTATCTCTCAACCTCCCCACTGCCAATATGTTCAATGGATACTTATTAGCCAAGGTATTCACTTCTAAATATACCAATGGGTTACAAGGTTGTCCTAAACCTGTCCCCTCCACACACCTCTGATCTATCATCCCCCTACCTGCCCATAACCTGTCCCCTTCATACACCTCTGATCTATCATCCCTCTACCTCCCCATACATAACCCATAACCTGTCCCCTCCATACACCTCTGATCTATCATCTCCCTACCTCCCCACAACCTGTCCCCTCCACACAACTCTGATCTATCATCCCCCCACCTCCCCATAACCTGTCCCCTCCATACACCTCTGATCTATCATCCCCCCACCTCCCCATACATAACCTGATATTACACTGACAAGCAAAAGGGTAACATTGTTTTGCATTGTTACTGTGTTGCTCCCGATAGCGGAAAAATCTTTTTCTTCCTGTATACTACAAAATACAACCTGTTCTCACATTCCCTAAAAGCTCAGTGAGTTAGTAGGCTGATTCCCAAAGCGAAAGGTCACTTGCTCGATTCAAGGAGCAGCCATGAAGAAGATTTCCCAAGAAAAGAGAAAGAGCATCATCCAGCTCATTGATAGCAGACTCTCGGCCAAATAAATTGGCAATCTGCATCATATGAGCGCCATGACAGCTGGAAGAATACGAAATGAAGTCGGCCCATCCATTCAAAAGCCAAGAGATAAACGTCCAGGCAAAATATCAGATTCAAGAAGTCGGCTCATCACAAGGTTTACAAGTTCTGGAGTGACACACATGGTTGTGGAGGTGGCTCTTATGCTTCGTAATAGTGAGAGCACAAGCTCCGTGCAACGCACATTGCAAAATGGTGGAATGGTGGCCAGAAAAAAGGCAAAGAAGCCTCGACTTCAATATCGTCATAAGAAGAGTCAGCTCGAGTTTTCAAGAAAGTACGGAAAGTGGACAATAGAAAAAAATTGGGTGATCTGGAGCAATGAGATGAAAGTCAATAGACTAGGCTCTGATGGGTGCAAATGAGTCTTGAAGAAACAAGGGAAACAAGGGAAAAAAGGGGCTAACGGATCGAGAAATTGAAGGAACTGTCAAATTCGATGGAGGAAGCCTGTTGATATGGGGTTGTTTAACAGCCAAAGGAGTTCGATACTTAACCAGGATCGATGGTGATCTTAATGCTGATCTACAGTTGAGTATCCTATGAGATGAGTTACTTCATACACTTGAGTACTATGGGTATGAAAAGGACAACATATTGTTCCAGCAGGACAACGACCCGAAGCATATGTCGAGATTGATGAAGAAATGGTTAAAGGACAATGAATGGATTGGCCCCCACAGTCCCCAAACCTCAACACAATTGAACACTTGTGGGCAGAGTTAAAGAAAAAGCTGTATACATTCTCAAATGAGTTGACCAGTATGCACCAACTTTGGGAACGTGTAGAAGACACCTGGGATCAGATTTCGGTCAAGACATGTTTGAATCTGATCAAGAGCATGCCCAGAAGGATTCAGGCAGTGTTGAAAGCCAAAGGTGGATTTACAAAATACTAACAAAACAATAAAAATTTAAATTTAGATTTTTAGGAACCAAACAGTAACAATGCAGTGACATGACAAGAATCTGCATAACTAATCATATGCTAAATAAGTGCAAGTCAAATTTATGCATGAGATAGCCAAGATGATGGCAGTCTCACGTTCGAAGCAGTAGTGAATGGTGAGATATGGAGCCTGAAAGTCAAAAGTTCAAAACATTGTTACCCTTTTGCAACTATTTAGCACTATTACAAAGCATACGAGCTACCTCCGGTGAAGTGTGTGTCACACCCGAACTAATGACCTTGTGATGAGCTGATTTGTTGACTGGATGTCCACCTCTTGGCTTTTGAATGGGTGGACGGACTTCATTTCGGATTCTTCGAGCTGTCGTGGCACTCACATGATGCAGTTTGGTAATTTTGATTTGAACCAGTGACCTTTCGCTTGGGAATCAACCTAACAACACACTAAGCTATTAGGGAATGTGAGAACAGGTTGTATTTTGTAGTATACAGGAAGAAAAAGATTTTTCCACCACCAGGAACAAAACAGTAACAATGCAAAACAATGTCACCCGTTTGCTCGTCAGTGTAATATCAGGTCCATAACCTGTGCTCTCCATACATCTCTGATCTACCATCCCTTTACCTCCCAATACATAACCACAGGTCCATAACCTGTCCCCTCCATACATCTCTGCCCTAATCTCCCTCTACCTCCACATACATAATATCAGGTCCATAACCTGTCCTCTCCATACATCTCTGCCCTAATCTCCCTCTACCTCCACATACATAATATCAGGTCCATAACCTGTCCTCTCCATACATCTCTGCCCTAATCTCCCTCTACCTCCCCACGCATAATATCAGGTCCATAACATGTCCCCTCCATACATCTCTGCCCTAATCTCCCTCTACCTCCCCACACATAATATCAGGTCCATAACCTGTCCCCTCCATACATCTCTGCCCTAATCTCCCTCTACCTCCACATACATAATATCAGGTCCATAACCTGTCCTCTCCATACATCTCTGCCCTAATCTCCCTCTACCTCCCCACACATAATATCAGGTCCATAACCTGTCCCCTCCATACATCTCTGCCCTAATCTCCCTCCACCTCCCCATACATAATATCAGGTCCACAACCTGTCCTCTCCATACATCTTTGTCCTAATCTTCCTCTACCTCCCCATACATGATATCAGGTCCATAACCTGTCCTCTCCATACATCTCTGCCCTAATCTCCCTCAACCTCCCCATACATAATATCAGGTCCATAACCTGTCCCCTCCATATATTTCTGGCCTAATCACCCTCAACCTCCCCATACATAATATCAGGTCCATAACCTGTCCTCTCCATACATCTCTGCCCTAATCTCCCTCAACCTCCCCATACATAATATCAGGTCAATAACCTGTCCTCTCCATACATCTCTGTCCTAATCTCCCTCAACCTCCCCATACATAATATCAGGTCCATAACCTGTCCTCTCCATACATCTCAGCCCTAATCTCCCTCAACCTCCCCATACATAATATCAGGTCCATAACCTGTCCTCTCCATACATCTTTGTCCTAATCTCCCTCTAACTCCCCATACATAATATCAGGTCCATAACCTGTCCTCTCCATACATAACTGTCCTAATCTCCCTCTACCTCCCCATACATAATATCAGGTCCATAACCTGTCCCCTCCATACATCTCTGTCCTAATCTCCCTCAACCTCCCCATACATAATATCAGGTCCATAACCTGTCCTCTCCATACATCTCTGCCCTAATCTCCCTCAACCTCCCCATACATAATATCAGGTCCATAACCTGTCTCCTCCATACATCTTTGTCCTAATCTCCCTCCACCTCCCCATACATAATATCAGGTCCATAACCTGTCCTCTCCATACATCTCTGCCCTAATCTCCCTCAACCTCTATATACATAATATCAGGTCCATAACCTGTCTCCTCCATACATCTCTGCCTTAATCTCCCTCAACCTCTCCATACATAATATCAGGTCCATAACCTGTCTCCTCCATACATCTCTGCCCTAATCTCCCTCAACCTCCCCATACATAATATCAGGTCCATAACCTGTCCCCTCCATACATCTCTGTCCTAATCTCCCTCCACCTCCCCATACATAATATCAGGTCCATAACCTGTCCTCTCCATACATCTCTGCCCTAATCTCCCTCCACCTCCCCATACATAATATCAGGTCCATAACCTGTCCTCTCCATACATCTCTGCCCTAATCTCCCTCCACCTCCCCATACATAATATCAGGTCCATAACCTGTCTCCTCCATACATCTTTAACCTAATCTCCCTCCACCTCCCCATACATAATATCAGGTCCATAACCTGTCCTCTCCATACATCTCTGCCCTAATCTCCCTCAACCTCTATATACATAATATCAGGTCCATAACCTGTCTCCTCCATACATCTCTGCCTTAATCTCCCTCAACCTCTCCATACATAATATCAGGTCCATAACCTGTCTCCTCCATACATCTCTGCCCTAATCTCCCTCAACCTCTATATACATAATATCAGGTCCATAACCTGTCCTCTCCATACATCTCTGTCCTAATCTCCCTCTACCTCCCCATACATAATATCAGGTCCATAACCTGTCCTCTCCATACATCTCAGCCCTAATCTCCCTCAACCTCCCCATACATAATATCAGGTCCATAACCTGTCCTCTCCATACATCTTTGTCCTAATCTTCCTCTACCTCCCCATACATAATATCAGGTCCATAACCTGTCCTCTCCATACATCTCTGTCCTAATCTCCCTCTACCTCCCCATACATAATATCAGGTCCATAACCTGTCCCCTCCATACATCTCTGTCCTAATCTCCCTCAACCTCCCCATACATAATATCAGGTCCATAACCTGTCCTCTCCATACATCTCTGCCCTAATCTCCCTCAACCTCCCCATACATAATATCAGGTCCATAACCTGTCTCCTCCATACATCTTTGTCCTAATCTCCCTCCACCTCCCCATACATAATATCAGGTCCATAACCTGTCCTCTCCATACATCTCTGCCCTAATCTCCCTCAACCTCTATATACATAATATCAGGTCCATAACCTGTCTCCTCCATACATCTCTGCCTTAATCTCCCTCAACCTCCCCATACATAATATCAGGTCCATAACCTGTCACCTCCATACATCTCTGCCCTAATCTCCCTCCACCTCCCCATACATAATATCAGGTCCATAACCTGTCCTCTCCATACATCTCTGCCCTAATCTCCCTCAACCTCCCCATACATAATATCAGGTCCATAACCTGTCCTCTCCATACATCTCTGCCCTAATCTCCCTCCACCTCCCCATACATAATATCAGGTCCATAACCTGTCCTCTCCATACATCTCTGCCCTAATCTCCCTCAACCTCCCCATACATAATATCAGGTCCATAACCTGTCTCCTCCATACATCTTTAACCTAATCTCCCTCAACCTCTCCATACATAATATCAGGTCCATAACCTGTCCTCTCCATACATCTCTGCCCTAATCTCCCTCAACCTCTATATACATAATATCAGGTCCATAACCTGTCCCCTCCATACATCTCTGTCCTAATCTCCCTCCACCTCCCCATACATAATATCAGGTCCATAACATGTCCTCTCCATACATCTCTGCCCTAATCTCCCTCAACCTCCCCATACATAATATCAGGTCCATAACCTGTCCTCTCCATACATCTCTGCTCTAATCTCCCTCAACCTCCCCATACATAATATCAGGTCCATAACCTGTCCTCTCCATACATCTCTGCCCTAATCTCCCTCAACCTCCCCATACATAATATCAGGTCCATAACCTGTCCTCTCCATACATCTCTGCCCTAATCTTCCTCTACCTCCTCATACATAATATCAGGTCCATAACCTGTCCCCTCCATACATCTCTGCCCTAATCTCCCTCTACCTCCCCATACATAATATCAGGTCCATAACCTGTCCTCTCCATACATCTCTGCCCTAATCTCCCTCAACCTCCCCATACATAATATCAGGTCAATAACCTGTCCCCTCCATACATCTCTGCCCTAATCTCCCTCTACCTCTATATACATAATATCAGGTCCATAACCTGTCTCCTCCATACATCTCTGCCCTAATCTCCCTCAACCTCTATATACATAATATCAGGTCCATAACCTGTCTCCTCCATACATGTTTGTCCTAATCTCCCTCCACCTCTCCATACATAATATCAGGTCCATAACCTGTCCTCTCCATACATCTCTGCCCTAATCTCCCTCAACCTCCCCATACATAATATCAGGTCAATAACCTGTCCTCTCCATACATCTCTGCCCTAATCTCCCTCTACCTCCTCATACATAATATCAGGTCCATAACCTGTCTTCTCCATACATCTCTGCCCTAATCTCCCTCAACCTCTATATACATAATATCAGGTCCATAACCTGTCCCCTCCATACATCTCTGTCCTAATCTCCCTCCACCTCCCCATACATAATATCAGGTCCATAACATGTCCTCTCCATACATCTCTGCCCTAATCTCCCTCAACCTCCCCATACATAATATCAGGTCCATAACCTGTCCTCTCCATACATCTCTGCTCTAATCTCCCTCAACCTCGCCATACATAATATCAGGTCCATAACCTGTCCTCTCCATACATCTCTGCCCTAATCTCCCTCAACCTCCCCATACATAATATCAGGTCCATAACCTGTCCTCTCCATACATCTCTGCCCTAATCTCCCTCTACCTCCTCATACATAATATCAGGTCCATAACCTGTCCCCTCCATACATCTCAGCCCTAATCTCCCTCAACCTCCCCATACATAATATCAGGTCCATAACCTGTCCTCTCCATACATCTCTGCCCTAATCTCCCTCAACCTCCTGATACATAATATCAGGTCCATAACCTGTCCTCTCCATACATCTCTGCCCTAATCTCCCTCTACCTCCTCATACATAATATCAGGTCCATAACCTGTCCTCTCCATACATCTCAGCCCTAATCTCCCTCAACCTCCCCATACATAATATCAGGTCCATAACCTGTCCCCTCCATACATCTCTGCCCTAATCTCCCTCTACCTCCCCATACATAATATCAGGTCCATAACCTGTCCTCTCCATACATCTCTGCCCTAATCTCCCTCAACCTCCCCATACATAATATCAGGTCAATAACCTGTCCCCTCCATACATCTCTGCCCTAATCTCCCTCTACCTCTATATACATAATATCAGGTCCATAACCTGTCTCCTCCATACATGTTTGTCCTAATCTCCCTCCACCTCCCCATACATAATATCAGGTCCATAACCTGTCCTCTCCATACATCTCTGCCCTAATCTCCCTCCACCTCCCCATACATAATATCAGGTCCATAACCTGTCCTCTCCATACATCTCTGCCCTAATCTCCCTCAACCTCCCCATACATAATATCAGGTCAATAACCTGTCCCCTCCATACATCTCTGCCCTAATCTCCCTCTACCTCTATATACATAATATCAGGTCCATAACCTGTCTCCTCCATACATGTTTGTCCTAATCTCCCTCAACCTCCCCATACATAATATCAGGTCCATAACCTGTCCTCTCCATACATCTCTGCCCTAATCTCCCTCCACCTCCCCATACATAATATCAGGTCCATAACCTGTCCTCTCCATACATCTCTGCCCTAATCTCCCTCAACCTCCCCATACATAATATCAGGTCCATAACCTGTCCTCTCCATACATCTCTGCTCTAATCTCCCTCAACCTCCCCATACATAATATCAGGTCCATAACCTGTCCTCTCCATACATCTCTGCCCTAATCTCCCTCAACCTCCCCATACATAATATCAGGTCCATAACCTGTCCTCTCCATACATCTCTGCCCTAATCTCCCTCTACCTCCTCATACATAATATCAGGTACATAACCTGTCCTCTCCATACATCTCAGCCCTAATCTCCCTCTACCTCCCCACACATAATATCAGGTCAATAACCTGTCCCCTCCATACATCTCTGCCCTAATCTCCCTCTACCTCCCCATACATAATATCAGGTCCATAACCTGTCCTCTCCATACATCTCTGCCCTAATCTCCCTCAACCTCCCCATACATAATATCAGGTCAATAACCTGTCCCCTCCATACATCTCTGCCCTAATCTCCCTTTACCTCTATATACATAATATCAGGTCCATAACCTGTCTCCTCCATACATCTCTGCCCTAATCTCCCTCAACCTCTATATACATAATATCAGGTCCATAACCTGTCTCCTCCATACATGTTTGTCCTAATCTCCCTCCACCTCTCCATACATAATATCAGGTCCATAACCTGTCCTCTCCATACATCTCTGCCCTAATCTCTCTCAACCTCCCCATACATAATATCAGGTCCATAACCTGTCCTCTCCATACATCTCTGCCCTAATCTCCCTCTACCTCCTCATACATAATATCAGGTCCATAACCTGTCTACTCCATACATCTTTAACCTAATCTCCCTCCACCTCCCCATACATAATATCAGGTCCATAACCTGTCCTCTCCATACATCTCTGCCCTAATCTCCCTCAACCTCTATATACATAATATCAGGTCCATAACCTGTCCCCTCCATACATCTCTGTCCTAATCTCCTTCCACCTCCCCATACATAATATCAGGTCCATAACATGTCCTCTCCATACATCTCTGCCCTAATCTCCCTCAACCTCCCCATACATAATATCAGGTCCATAACCTGTCCTCTCCATACATCTCTGCTCTAATCTCCCTCAACCTCCCCATACATAATATCAGGTCCATAACCTGTCCTCTCCATACATCTCTGCCCTAATCTCCCTCAACCTCCCCATACATAATATCAGGTCCATAACCTGTCCTCTCCATACATCTCTGCCCTAATCTTCCTCTACCTCCTCATACATAATATCAGGTCCATAACCTGTCCCCTCCATACATCTCTGCCCTAATCTCCCTCTACCTCCCCATACATAATATCAGGTCCATAACCTGTCCTCTCCATACATCTCTGCTCTAATCTCCCTCAACCTCCCCATACATAATATCAGGTCAATAACCTGTCCCCTCCAAACATCTCTGCCCTAGTCTCCCTCTACCTCTATATACATAATATCAGGTCCATAACCTGTCTCCTCCATACATCTCTGCCCTAATCTCCCTCAACCTCTATATACATAATATCAGGTCCATAACCTGTCTCCTCCATACATGTTTGTCCTAATCTCCCTCCACCTCTCCATACATAATATCAGGTCCATAACCTGTCCTCTCCATACATCTCTGCCCTAATCTCCCTCAACCTCCCCATACATAATATCAGGTCAATAACCTGTCCTCTCCATACATCTCTGCCCTAATCTCCCTCTACCTCCTCATACATAATATCAGGTCCATAACCTGTCCTCTCCATACATCTCTGCCCTAATCTCCCTCAACCTCTATATACATAATATCAGGTCCATAACCTGTCCCCTCCATACATCTCTGTCCTAATCTCCCTCCACCTCCCCATACATAATATCAGGTCCATAACATGTCCTCTCCATACATCTCTGCCCTAATCTCCCTCAACCTCCCCATACATAATATCAGGTCCATAACCTGTCCTCTCCATACATCTCTGCTCTAATCTCCCTCAACCTCGCCATACATAATATCAGGTCCATAACCTGTCCTCTCCATACATCTCTGCCCTAATCTCCCTCAACCTCCCCATACATAATATCAGGTCCATAACCTGTCCTCTCCATACATCTCTGCCCTAATCTCCCTCTACCTCCTCATACATAATATCAGGTCCATAACCTGTCCCCTCCATAC
The DNA here is from genome assembly GCF_046119375.1 of Phyllobates terribilis. Taxonomy (NCBI): domain Eukaryota; kingdom Metazoa; phylum Chordata; class Amphibia; order Anura; family Dendrobatidae; genus Phyllobates; species Phyllobates terribilis. The sequence goes on from NW_027362762.1 coordinate 72,543,431, forward strand.
ATCTCAGCCCTAATCTCCCTCAACCTCCCCATACATAATATCAGGTCCATAACCTGTCCTCTCCATACATCTCTGCCCTAATCTCCCTCAACCTCCCCATACATAATATCAGGTCCATAACCTGTCCTCTCCATACATCTCTGCCCTAATCTCCCTCTACCTCCTCATACATAATATCAGGTCCATAACCTGTCCTCTCCATACATCTCAGCCCTAATCTCCCTCAACCTCCCCATACATAATATCAGGTCCATAACCTGTCCCCTCCATACATCTCTGCCCTAATCTCCCTCTACCTCCCCATACATAATATCAGGTCCATAACCTGTCCTCTCCATACATCTCTGCCCTAATCTCCCTCAACCTCCCCATACATAATATCAGGTCAATAACCTGTCCCCTCCATACATCTCTGCCCTAATCTCCCTCTACCTCTATATACATAATATCAGGTCCATAACCTGTCTCCTCCATACATGTTTGTCCTAATCTCCCTCCACCTCCCCATACATAATATCAGGTCCATAACCTGTCCTCTCCATACATCTCTGCCCTAATCTCCCTCAACCTCCCCATACATAATATCAGGTCCATAACCTGTCCTCTCCATACATCTCTGCTCTAATCTCCCTCAACCTCCCCATACATAATATCAGGTCCATAACCTGTCCTCTCCATACATCTCTGCCCTAATCTCCCTCAACCTCCCCATACATAATATCAGGTCCATAACCTGTCCTCTCCATACATCTCTGCCCTAATCTCCCTCTACCTCCTCATACATAATATCAGGTACATAACCTGTCCTCTCCATACATCTCAGCCCTAATCTCCCTCTACCTCCCCACACATAATATCCGGTCAATAACCTGTCCCCTCCATACATCTCTGCCCTAATCTCCCTCTACCTCCCCATACATAATATCAGGTCCATAACCTGTCCTCTCCATACATCTCTGCCCTAATCTCCCTCAACCTCCCCATACATAATATCAGGTCAATAACCTGTCCCCTCCATACATCTCTGCCCTAATCTCCCTCTACCTCTATATACATAATATCAGGTCCATAACCTGTCTCCTCCATACATCTCTGCCCTAATCTCCCTCAACCTCTATATACATAATATCAGGTCCATAACCTGTCTCCTCCATACATGTTTGTCCTAATCTCCCTCCACCTCTCCATACATAATATCAGGTCCATAACCTGTCCTCTCCATACATCTCTGCCCTAATCTCTCTCAACCTCCCCATACATAATATCAGGTCCATAACCTGTCCTCTCCATACATCTCTGCCCTAATCTCCCTCTACCTCCTCATACATAATATCAGGTCCATAACCTGTCCTCTCCATACATCTCAGCCCTAATCTCCCTCAACCTCCCCATACATAATATCAGGTCCATAACCTGTCCTCTCCATACATCTCTGCCCTAATCTCCCTCAACCTCCCCATACATAATATCAGGTCCATAACCTGTCCTCTCCATACATCTCAGCCCTAATCTCCCTCAACCTCCCCATACATAATATCAGGTCCATAACCTGTCCTCTCCATACATCTCAGCCCTAATCTCCCTCAACCTCCCCATACATAATATCAGGTCCATAACCTGTCCTCTCCATACATCTCTGCCCTAATCTCCCTCTACCTCCTCATACATAATATCAGGTCCATAACCTGTCCTCTCCATACATCTCAGCCCTAATCTCCCTCAACCTCCCCATACATAATATCAGGTCCATAACCTGTCCCCTCCATACATCTCTGCCCTAATCTCCCTCTACCTACCCATACATAATATCAGGTCCATAACCTGTCCTCTCCATACATCTCTGCCCTAATCTCCCTCAACCTCCCCATACATAATATCAGGTCAATAACCTGTCCCCTCCATACATCTCTGCCCTAATCTCCCTCTACCTCTATATACATAATATCAGGTCCATAACCTGTCTCCTCCATACATGTTTGTCCTAATCTCCCTCTACCTCCCCATACATAATATCAGGTCCATAACCTGTCCTCTCCATACATCTCTGCCCTAATCTCCCTCAACCTCCCCATACATAATATCAGGTCAATAACCTGTCCTCTCCATACATCTCTGCCCTAATCTCCCTCTACCTCCTCATACATAATATCAGGTCCATAACCTGTCCTCTCCATACATCTCTGCCCTAATCTCCCTCTACCTCTATATACATAATATCAGGTCCATAACCGGTCTCCTCCATACATCTCTGCCCTAATCTCCCTCTACCTCTATATACATAATATCAGGTCCATAACCTGTCTCCTCCATACATGTTTTTCCTAATCTCCCTCCACCTCCCCATACATAATATCAGGTCCATAACCTGTCCTCTCCATACATCTCTGCTCTAATCTCCCTCAACCTCCCCATACATAATATCAGGTCCATAACCTGTCCTCTCCATACATCTCTGCCCTAATCTCCCTCAACCTCCCCATACATAATATCAGGTCCATAACCTGTCCTCTCCATACATCTCTGCCCTAATCTCCCTCTACCTCCTCATACATAATATCAGGTACATAACCTGTCCTCTCCATACATCTCAGCCCTAATCTCCCTCTACCTCCCCACACATAATATCAGGTCAATAACCTGTCCCCTCCATACATCTCTGCCCTAATCTCCCTCTACCTCCCCATACATAATATCAGGTCCATAACCTGTCCTCTCCATACATCTCTGCCCTAATCTCCCTCAACCTCCCCATACATAATATCAGGTCAATAACCTGTCCCCTCCATACATCTCTGCCCTAATCTCCCTCTACCTCTATATACATAATATCAGGTCCATAACCTGTCTCCTCCATACATCTCTGCCCTAATCTCCCTCAACCTCTATATACATAATATCAGGTCCATAACCTGTCTCCTCCATACATGTTTGTCCTAATCTCCCTCCACCTCTCCATACATAATATCAGGTCCATAACCTGTCCTCTCCATACATCTCTGCCCTAATCTCTCTCAACCTCCCCATACATAATATCAGGTCCATAACCTGTCCTCTCCATACATCTCTGCCCTAATCTCCCTCTACCTCCTCATACATAATATCAGGTCCATAACCTGTCTCCTCCATACATCTTTAACCTAATCTCCCTCCACCTCCCCATACATAATATCAGGTCCATAACCTGTCCTCTCCATACATCTCTGCCCTAATCTCCCTCAACCTCTATATACATAATATCAGGTCCATAACCTGTCTCCTCCATACATCTCTGCCTTAATCTCCCTCAACCTCTCCATACATAATATCAGGTCCATAACCTGTCTCCTCCATACATCTCTGCCCTAATCTCCCTCAACCTCTATATACATAATATCAGGTCCATAACCTGTCCCCTCCATACATCTCTGTCCTAATCTCCTTCCACCTCCCCATACATAATATCAGGTCCATAACATGTCCTCTCCATACATCTCTGCCCTAATCTCCCTCAACCTCCCCATACATAATATCAGGTCCATAACCTGTCCTCTCCATACATCTCTGCTCTAATCTCCCTCAACCTCCCCATACATAATATCAGGTCCATAACCTGTCCTCTCCATACATCTCTGCCCTAATCTCCCTCAACCTCCCCATACATAATATCAGGTCCATAACCTGTCCTCTCCATACATCTCTGCCCTAATCTTCCTCTACCTCCTCATACATAATATCAGGTCCATAACCTGTCCCCTCCATACATCTCTGCCCTAATCTCCCTCTACCTCCCCATACATAATATCAGGTCCATAACCTGTCCTCTCCATACATCTCTGCCCTAATCTCCCTCAACCTCCCCATACATAATATCAGGTCAATAACCTGTCCCCTCCAAACATCTCTGCCCTAGTCTCCCTCTACCTCTATATACATAATATCAGGTCCATAACCTGTCTCCTCCATACATCTCTGCCCTAATCTCCCTCAACCTCTATATACATAATATCAGGTCCATAACCTGTCTCCTCCATACATGTTTGTCCTAATCTCCCTCCACCTCTCCATACATAATATCAGGTCCATAACCTGTCCTCTCCATACATCTCTGCCCTAATCTCCCTCAACCTCCCCATACATAATATCAGGTCAATAACCTGTCCTCTCCATACATCTCTGCCCTAATCTCCCTCTACCTCCTCATACATAATATCAGGTCCATAACCTGTCCTCTCCATACATCTCTGCCCTAATCTCCCTCAACCTCTATATACATAATATCAGGTCCATAACCTGTCCCCTCCATACATCTCTGTCCTAATCTCCCTCCACCTCCCCATACATAATATCAGGTCCATAACATGTCCTCTCCATACATCTCTGCCCTAATCTCCCTCAACCTCTCCATACATAATATCAGGTCCATAACCTGTCCTCTCCATACATCTCTGCTCTAATCTCCCTCAACCTCGCCATACATAATATCAGGTCCATAACCTGTCCTCTCCATACATCTCTGCCCTAATCTCCCTCAACCTCCCCATACATAATATCAGGTCCATAACCTGTCCTCTCCATACATCTCTGCCCTAATCTCCCTCTACCTCCTCATACATAATATCAGGTCCATAACCTGTCCCCTCCATACATCTCAGCCCTAATCTCCCTCAACCTCCCCATACATAATATCAGGTCCATAACCTGTCCTCTCCATACATCTCTGCCCTAATCTCCCTCAACCTCCCCATACATAATATCAGGTCCATAACCTGTCATCTCCATACATCTCTGCCCTAATCTCCCTCTACCTCCTCATACATAATATCAGGTCCATAACCTGTCCTCTCCATACATCTCAGCCCTAATCTCCCTCAACCTCCCCATACATAATATCAGGTCCATAACCTGTCCCCTCCATACATCTCTGCCCTAATCTCCCTCTACCTCCCCATACATAATATCAGGTCCATAACCTGTCCTCTCCATACATCTCTGCCCTAATCTCCCTCAACCTCCCCATACATAATATCAGGTCAATAACCTGTCCCCTCCATACATCTCTGCCCTAATCTCCCTCTACCTCTATATACATAATATCAGGTCCATAACCTGTCTCCTCCATACATGTTTGTCCTAATCTCCCTCCACCTCCCCATACATAATATCAGGTCCATAACCTGTCCTCTCCATACATCTCTGCCCTAATCTCCCTCAACCTCCCCATACATAATATCAGGTCCATAACCTGTCCTCTCCATACATCTCTGCTCTAATCTCCCTCAACCTCCCCATACATAATATCAGGTCCATAACCTGTCCTCTCCATACATCTCTGCCCTAATCTCCCTCAACCTCCCCATACATAATATCAGGTCCATAACCTGTCCTCTCCATACATCTCTGCCCTAATCTCCCTCTACCTCCTCATACATAACATCAGGTACATAACCTGTCCTCTCCATACATCTCAGCCCTAATCTCCCTCTACCTCCCCACACATAATATCAGGTCAATAACCTGTCCCCTCCATACATCTCTGCCCTAATCTCCCTCTACCTCCCCATACATAATATCAGGTCCATAACCTGTCCTCTCCATACATCTCTGCCCTAATCTCCCTCAACCTCCCCATACATAATATCAGGTCAATAACCTGTCCCCTCCATACATCTCTGCCCTAATCTCCCTCTACCTCTATATACATAATATCAGGTCCATAACCTGTCTCCTCCATACATCTCTGCCCTAATCTCCCTCAACCTCTATATACATAATATCAGGTCCATAACCTGTCTCCTCCATACATGTTTGTCCTAATCTCCCTCCACCTCTCCATACATAATATCAGGTCCATAACCTGTCCTCTCCATACATCTCTGCCCTAATCTCTCTCAACCTCCCCATACATAATATCAGGTCCATAACCTGTCCTCTCCATACATCTCTGCCCTAATCTCCCTCTACCTCCTCATACATAATATCAGGTCCATAACCTGTCCTCTCCATACATCTCAGCCCTAATCTCCCTCAACCTCCCCATACATAATATCAGGTCCATAACCTGTCCTCTCCATACATCTCTGCCCTAATCTCCCTCAACCTCCCCATACATAATATCAGGTCCATAACCTGTCCTCTCCATACATCTCAGCCCTAATCTCCCTCAACCTCCCCATACATAATATCAGGTCCATAACCTGTCCTCTCCATACATCTCAGCCCTAATCTCCCTCAACCTCCCCATACATAATATCAGGTCCATAACCTGTCCTCTCCATACATCTCTGCCCTAATCTCCCTCTACCTCCTCATACATAATATCAGGTCCATAACCTGTCCTCTCCATACATCTCAGCCCTAATCTCCCTCAACCTCCCCATACATAATATCAGGTCCATAACCTGTCCCCTCCATACATCTCTGCCCTAATCTCCCTCTACCTACCCATACATAATATCAGGTCCATAACCTGTCCTCTCCATACATCTCTGCCCTAATCTCCCTCTACCTCCTCATACATAATATCAGGTCCATAACCTGTCCTCTCCATACATCTCTGCCCTAATCTTCCTCCACCTCCCCATACATAATATCAGGTCCATAACCTGTCCCCTTCATACATCTCTGCCCTAATCTCCCTCCACCTCCCCATATATAATATCAGGTCCATAACCTGTCCCCTTCATACATCTCTGCCCTAATCTCCCTCCACCTCCCCATACATAATATCAGGTCCATAACCTGTCCGATCCATACATTTCCGACCCAATCCCCCACTAACTCCCCATAAATAATGTGCAATGCTTTAATCAGAAATAATGTCTTACAGCTTTCATCAAAACGATCCCTACCCATGTGTCCCATTAGAGCTTCTCATCCGGACCCATGAACTATTAACCACAGTAATAAGAGGCATTGTCCAGAGTGGCTGCCTCTCTAGAGGATTCTGCATTTTTATTTGAGCTGATGCATTGTAGTAAAACATTTCCCCTGCAGAGGTGCTGTAGGAAAAAATATGTGGTCATCTGCAGTTTCAGAATATGGAGCTTCAGCTGGTAGACATTAAGTAATATTTTCACTGCAGTCAGGAAAGAGGACAAACCCTCAGAAATATATTTCATCGTTAAAAAGTTACTCTCTTCTATCTTCCAGAGCGCACAGCTCCCCAGCCTCCTAGATCCCTGCTGGCCAGGTGGCGGTGTGCTCCTGATGATTGACAGCTCAGTGCAGCAGCACAATCGCATCGCTGGTCAGAACTGTGAGCTCTTCCCATTCTTGAGAATAGAAAGGATTTTGAAATCAGAGATAAATTGTAAATCTGCTTGTTTTTACAAACACTTTGCAATTATATCCACTTAAAGGGGTTCTCATGGAATAAATAAAAGAAATAAAAGGAAATTTAATTATAAATACATTCCTAAATACCGCCTCTCACTCAGCCAAATCAGATATCCAGCTTTGCACTGATAAAGTTCATACTCCTAGGAAACATGTCTCCAAATGTAGTTTCTGGTATGGCCTGTTACTCCAAGTCATGTGGCAAGGATGGAGAAACACTCGATACTGAATTTTAGAATTACTACTTCCAAGAGCTAGTACTCCAGTACTAGAACTTCCAGTTCTCTCCCTCTCTGAAGAGACTATTTACATATTTAAATAACTTTTATTAGCAAATCACAATCAGTTTTTGTCTAGAGGGGTTATCACTATAGAATGAAAAATATCTGCCACCTTGATATACTGACAGAACCCTGTCCTACAATGTTAGAACAGGAGCCTGCGAGCATGTGCAGCAGGAAGCTCCACTGTCCAGGAGATATCTATACCACAAATTGTCATTCAGATAGAAAGGGTGGACAGCAGTGTGAGCAGCCTCTTTTTACCCCTGCACGCCTGGTATCTACAGTATTAGTACAGATAGACAGGGTAGACAGCAGTGTGAGCAGCCTCTTCTTAAGTCATTGCCCCTGGTATCTCCAGTATTAGAGCAGATAGTGTGGACAGCAGCGTGAGCAGCCTCTTCTTACCTCATCACCCTGGTATCTCCAGTTTTAGATCATATATACAGGGTGGATAGCAGTGTGAGCAGTCTCATCTTACCTCAGCACTTCTGGTATCTCCAGTATTAGATCAGATAGACAGGGCGGACAGCACTGTGAGCAGCCTCATCTTACCTCAGCACCAGTGATCTCTCCAGTATTAGATCAGATACATAAGGTGGACAGAAGTGTGAGCAGTCTCTTCTTACCTCAGCACCAGTGATCTCTCCAGTATTAGATCAGATACATAAGGTGGACAGCACTGTGAGCAGTCTCTTCTTACCTCAGCACCAGTGATCTCTCCAGTATTAGATCAGATACATAAGGTGGACAGAAGTGTGAGCAGTCTCTTCTTACCTCAGCACCAGTGATCTCTCCAGTATTAGATCAGATACATAAGGTGGACAGAAGTGTGAGCAGTCTCTTCTTACCTCAGCACCCCTGGTGTCTCCAGTATTATATCAGAATCCGCACTAGGAGCACATCTTCCTACACATGAAGGGAGCGACAGAGCTTCCTACTGCACATGCTCACCTGTCCTATTAAGATTTTGGGCCAGGTTTTTGTTAGTATAATAAGGCGGCAGTCATTTTAATTCACTAGAGATTACCTCCCTAGACAAACAAATGTGATTTGCATTATTAAATGTATTTGGGAATTCATCTACTATGACATTTCTTTTATAGTAATTATTATTTTTTTATTCCGCTGGAACCCCTTTAAGAAAATGAGACAACCCCTTGAATAAATGTGATGTTGTTCACTAGATAAAATAAAATTAAGAAGATTCTCCAAGAAGGGTGGGGTTCACATACTATGACAACCTCTGTAAAACCTGGAAAAATAGGATGTGCGGTAATTTAAGAACACTTCAGGATCAGGAATAGAACCTGGAGCGGCTGCGTGTCGTGTCCACATTAATCTGCCACCGAGAGCTGCTCAGCCGGCTCCTTATCCTAAGATATGGAGAACATTAAGAATACCCATGCAGGAGAGGCAGCAGCCCAAAAGGAAAACTGGCTGCCAGGCCCGATGTTACTAGCGGGAGCCGCTTACTTGCCCCAAGACAGGTTAAACAGCAGCCCGGTCTCTGATGATCAGCTGCAGCGGTGACATTATCTTGACAGCGCTGCAACCAATCAGTGAGCTCAGAGACTTAGGAGATGTAAATGCCACTAGTCCCTGTTGACATGAGTTTACCGCTGCAGACAAACAACAGAGAGAGCTCTGCACCCCATGAGGGTAAGTGAAGCACAGTTTTTTGCTTTGTTTTTTTACACATACTTAATGAGAAATAAAATTGTTGAAAGGTGACAGCCCCTACGTGTTTTCCAAGCGATTTTAGCATCACTTGGAAAGTGCTTGTCAACTTGGTCACACTATATAAATCCATGCAAACGGCACGGATTTATATACTGTGACCGAAAGAATGGTAAAAAATAAAAAAATAAATCTATACTTACCCTCTGATGGCCCCCGGTGTCCTGCTTCCCTCCGTCCTGGCTGCCGGCAGCGGTACACTGAAGGACCTGCCGACGTCAGCGTCGCGTGACCCATCACATGACTAGGACGTCAGCGCAGGTCCTTCAGTCCATCGCGATCTGCCGGCAAGAAAGGACGAGTGCAGCGGGGGCCACCAGAAGGTAAATATAATCTTTATTTTTTATTTTATTCTTTTTTTCACAGGTTCTATGGTACCCGGGTCCGGAGGAGAGTCTCCTGTCCTCCACACCCGGGTACCATCCGCACATTGAACGCGTTTATTCCGCATGTCCTTATTTAGTGAAGCGGAATCCATGCGTTCTAATGCAAGTCAATGGCGGCGAAAACGCAGCACTTCCGCAAAATAATTGGTAGTGCTGCGTTTTTTTCCGCAATGATAATCCGCAGCGGAAATTTCCACAGCATGTGCACAGCACATGCAGATTATCATTGGGGGACATGGCAAGCCTTCTACCATGCGTTTTTTAAGCGTTTCTGCAGCGTTTTTGCCGCTGCGGAAAAGCTTAAAAAGAGCATCGTGGGCACACAGCCTCACAGGGCAGAGAGAAGCTGAAATATGGGACGTTTTCTGTTGGGTCGTTGCAATCTTTCCCGACTTCTGCCTGTGTAACGCAGGAAGCTGCTTTTATCATTGGCAATATCTATTATTTTCTCCATGTATATAGATGTTGCAATCAAAAATGCAACATTCTTACCCTACACTATTAATGTAGCATGCGCTGCAGTACTACGATATATGCATACCGCAGCCAACATGTACAGTATGCACGGTCACTTCACGCAAATCGAGTAAAACTCATCTGCTGCTCCCGTTCTGACACCTCTCTGGTTGCTCTCCAGTGATGGTGTGTGATCACTGCAGCCAATCAACGGTCAGAGTGGTGACCTTAGTGGTGTGAACATCTTACAGTAAGTGATTGGCTGCAGTGTTGACACACTATGACATCACTAGAGCAAGGTTTACACAATGGCAGGGGCCAGGGAAGAGTCATACACCAGAGTCTAGGAATTAAGGGGGTATTCCCATTTCCAAGATCCTATCGCAATATGGAGTAGGTGTAATAATAATATTAGCAAATACCTCCAATTAGAAATGTAGTATAGTTCTCCTGAGCTATCTCGCTTACCCCATGTGCAGGGCATTGCAGTAGCTTAGGTATCCATGGTTGTTAGTGGTTGCAAGCATAGATGCTACTGCAATGCCCTGCACATGGGGTAAGCGACATAGCTAATCAAAAGAACTATACTACATTTCCAATCGGTGACATTTGCTATTATTATTATTATTATTATTATACCTACTACATACACATGTGGTCAAAATTGTTGGTACCCCTCGTTTAATGAAAGAAAAACTCACAATGGTCACAGAAATAACTTGAATCTGACAAAAGTAATAATAAATTAAAAATCTATAAAAATGAACAAATGAAAGTCAGACATTGCTTTTCTGCTTCCACAGAATTTAAAAAAAAAATTGAACTGATGAAATCGGCCTGGACAGAAATTAACTTAATATTTTGTTGAACCTTTTGAGGCGATCACTGCAATCAAACGATTCCTGTAACTGTCAATGAGACTTCTGCGCCTCTCGACAGGTATTTTGGCCACTCCTCATGAGCAAACTGCTCCAGTTGTCTCGTGTGTGAAGGTTGCCTTTTCCAGACGGCATGTTTCATCTCTTTCCAAAGATGCTCCATAGGATTTAGGTCAGGGCTCATAGAAGCCACTTCAGAATAGTCCAATGTTTTCCTCTTAGCCATTCTTGGGTGTATTTAGCTGTGTGTTTTTTGGGTCATTATCCTGTTGCAAGACCCATGACCTGGAACTGAGACCAAGCTTTCTGACACTGGGCAGCACATTTCTCTCTAGAATCCCTTGATAGTCCTGAGATTTCATTGTACCCTGCACAGATTCAAGACACCCTGTGCCAGATGCAGCAAAGCAGCCCCAGAACATAACAGAGCCTCCACCATGTTTCACAGCAGGGACAGTGTTCTTTTCTTGACATGCTTCATTTTTCTGTCTGTGAACATAGGGCTGATGTGCCTTGCCAAAAACTTCCATTTTTGTCTCAGCTGTCCATAGGACATTCTCCCAGAAGCTTTGTGGCTTGTCAACATGTAGTTTGGCAAATTCCAGTCTGGCTTTTTATGATTTTTTTTCAACAATGGTGTTCTCCATGGTCGTCTCCCATGAAGTCCACTTTGGATCAAACGACGACGGATGGTGTGATCTGACACTGATGTTCCTTGAGCTTGAAGTTCACCTTTAGTCTCTTTAGAAGTTTTCCTGGGCTCTTTTGTTACCATTCGTATTATCCGTCTCTTTGATTTATCATCAATTTTCCTCCTGCGGCCACGTCCAGAGAGGTTGGCTACACTCCCATGGATCTTACATTTCTGAATAATATGTGCATCTGTAGTCACAGGAACATCAAGCTGCTTGGAGATGGTCTTATAACCTTTAACTTTAACATGCTTGTCTATAATTTTCTTTCTAATCTCCTGAGACAACTCTTTCCTTTGCTTCCTCTGGTCCATGTTGAGTGTGGTACACACCATGTCACCAAACAGCACAGTGAGTATCTGTAGCCCTATATACAGGCCCACTGACTGATTACAAGATTGTAGACACCTGTGATGATAATTAGTGGACACAACTTGATTTAACATGTCCCTTTTGTCACATTATTTTCAGGGGTACCATCATTTCTGTCCAGGCCTATTTCATGAGTTTACATTTTTTTTAAATTCTGTGGAAGCAGAAAAGCAATGTCTGACTTTCATTTTTTAATTTTCATAGATTTTTAATGTATTATTACTTTTGTCAGATTCAAGTTATTTCTGTGACCATTGACATGACCACGTGTGTATTGGGATTGGGTCTTGGAAATGGCAATAATCCATTAACAATAGTCCTGATCCCTAATGATGAGAGTGCAACAATTTTTGGAAAGACAGAAAATTCCAGGTTCATGAAATAAAGATTTCTCATTTTTGTCCTATTTTTTTTAATATTATTGAATGCACTCGGTATTCACATTACATAGATAAGATGGGAAAAAAGTGAATATGCTCATCATAAAACCTCCATTATCCGAAAACTCCATACTGGGCATGTGGTGCCATCCTTGAAATTGGGTTAAACTTTTTTTTTTTTTACACCCATGAATAGTGAAGAGATGATGTGAACGTACCTGTTTGCTAAGCAGAGTTCGCTGAAAGAGTCTAAGGAAAGCGGCCAAACTAAAGCAGTACATGTTGTTAATCTTGGATAAGTCACAGATAATGAAGTACATTTTGCTGGCACTTTCTGCGAGTGGTAGATAGGCATTCCGCTCCTGTGGGTAAGAAAAGATGGAGAAAAAAAAAATATATATATATATATATACACAACTTGTGCATTTACTGCCATCTACTGGAAGACTGTGCCAATGACATGGGATTTATTAAAGGGAAACGGTCCTCCAGGTTTTCCTTATATAAACTAGAACCACTTTCATTTGACTTTAGATGCAGCCTTGACACCTCTTCTTAAGAGTCCAGCTTCAGCGCTGTCTACTCCAATGGGCGTCTTTGACCCATGCTCCGCAACTCCTCTGTCCCTGTAATCTCTGTCTCCCTGCCCTGATGGATGTGGATTACATCTCTTTAGTCATACACAGTCTGTTCATCTCTTGCAAAGAATAAAAAAGAGTGATCTGGCTCACACCCGGTGAAGTAGCCAGCAAAGCCTCGGCTCAGATGAAAAATTGATATGAAGCTGCTTTTAAAGACGACTGAAATGTGATGGACACAGTTTTTATAGGGAAAACCTGGTGATAGGTTCCCTTTAAGTTATTCTAACACTCATTAGGAGTGAGATTTTGCTAGTTCAGAATATTGACCATAAAAATACATGTTTTCCCTTCAGGTTTCCTATCAAAGCCTTTAAAGGGAATCTATAACCAAGTTTTTGCTATGTAATCTGAGAGAAGCATGATGTAGGAGCTGACACCCTGATTCTAGCGATGTGTCACTTACTGGGCTGCTTGCTGTCATTTTGATACAATCACAGTTTTGTCTGCTGCGGATCCAGCTGAGCTCGGGATGCTGAGCCCAGATAATCCCGCCCACACCACTGATTGGAAGCTTCCTTGTGAGGGCGGGGTTACACACAGCAGTTGACTAGGAGGCACGAGATACCTAGTCCTGCAGTGATAATCTCCTGCTGATAAAACTCTAAATGTATTGAAACAGCAACACATAGCCTAGTACATAGCAACAACCTACTGACAGATTACTTTTAAATGTATATCCACCTTTGTACACCTGGGACCTGGGCTACTCTCCAGGATGGAAAGTGTAACCACACAACTGTCAATCAATAATGTAGAAAATTAAAGAACTAAAACTTTTTTTTCAAAACAGGTGATCGATCGCTGGCAGCTTTAGTTACATTCTACTACAAATCACGTATGTGTGGCTGAGCTTCATGGATCACACATACATCAAATGCAAATTGCACAAGTTCGGGCTATAGTCAAGGATGTCTGATCTTTCCTGCACACATTTACGTTGCAGGAGGTTGGGAAATAATCATTAAAATGCATGAATATAAAATGTGAAATAAAGAGAAGAACCTGATCCAGGGAGATCTGCAGCCGGTGAGATTCGCTGAGCGAGTCCTGGATGAGCGCGCTGCTCGCTTTGGTCTGATTCAAGGAGTTAATCAGCTCCTTGTTGTCCAGCATGTTTCCTTGGGACGTCGCAAGTGTCTGAGAAAGAAAGGCCATTAATGAACGATGACATGATTTCTCCAACAATTTATTCACCTTGAATGTTTTATAACTGTTTTAATACATTTTTCTTCTTCTGACTGCAGAGGCCATCTGACAGCTGAATCCCTACAGTCGGACCCACCGCTGAATCCCTACAGTCGGACCCACCGCTGCATCCCTACAGTCGGACCCACCGCTGCATCCCTACAGTCGGACCCACCGCTGAATCCCTACAGTCGGACCCACCGCAGCATCCCTACAGTCGGACCCACCGCAGCATCCCTACAGTCGGACCCACCGCTGAATCCCTATAGTCGGACCCACCGCTGAATCCCTACAGTCGGACCCACCGCTGAATCCCTACAGTCGGACCCACCGCTGAATCCCTACAGTCGGACCCACCGCTGAATCCCTACAGTCGGACCCACCGCTGCATCCCTACAGTCGGACCCACCGCTGCATCCCTACAGTCGGACCCACCGCTGCATCCCTACAGTCGGACCCACCGCTGAATCCCTACAGTCGGACCCACCGCTGCATCCCTACAGTCGGACCCACCGCTGCATCCCTACAGTCGGACCCACCGCTGCATCCCTACAGTCAGACCCACCGCTGCATCCCTACAGTCGGACCCACCGCTGAATCCCTACAGTCGGACCCACCGCTGAATCCCTACAGTCGGACCCACCGCTGCATCCCTACAGTCGGACCCACCGCTGCATCCCTACAGTCGGACCCACCGCTGCATCCCTACAGTCGGACCCACCGCTGAATCCCTACAGTCGGACCCACCGCTGCATCCCTACAGTCGGACCCACCGCTGCATCCCTACAGTCGGACCCACCGCTGCATCCCTACAGTCGGACCCACCGCTGAATCCCTACAGTCGGACCCACCGCTGAATCCCTACAGTCGGACTCGTAGCAATGAGATCCTGATGGCACACCAAACCGATACAGTTTTTAATAACATACATGAGAACTGAAGAAACTTTGCAATAGGTGAAACATACAAAGGTTGTGTGTCATTTTGTTTCTACAGGTAACACACAGTCCTATGTGTCTCCATGGTAACAGACTACAGACCCTGTGTAGTCGGATTCTGCAGTCATTTTTCCTACCATCTGTCCTTTTCTAACTCACCAAATGCATTTTAATATAAAGTAGGGGGACAAATGAAAAGAAATAACTGAGGGGTCAAACTGCACATTGTCTGCATAGGAGCAGCAGAAACTAAAAAAATAAAGCCTTATTTCTTTTTTTTAATGCCCTATCTGCCCTTCTGAGATCCCAAATCCAGATCTGTGTCCCAAGGCTATGTGTGGAGTCCCAGTATTCATGAGCTGCGATCCCCTCACTCGGCCGCTAACGATTGACACTGTGCAAAAGGAAAATTCTGCTCATGAATATCAAGGACTCGATCATTTAGCTGACACAGGTACGAAAACTTCATCATGGAAAGAAGTATCACAGTCCTAGAATCTGGGTCTCTGTCACGACCGTATGACATTATCTGTACTGGCTTTGTGCACATGGAGACTTTTTGCTGAGTTTTTGGAGCAGAAACTCAGAGTTTTTGAGAAGTTTTGAGACTTTGAGAGTTTTTACTCAATGTCTTCTCCAAAAACTCCTTGAAAACTCTGTGTGCAACATAGCAAATTAAAGGTTTATTCCAGTCTCAGTAAGTTATCACCCACACCAATACTGAAAAATAGCCATTAAAGTGGCGTGGTGGTCCTGCATGGGCACCTCAGCTCCATCTATTGTCTATGGGACTGCTGGAGATAGCTGAGTAAAGGGATTCCAGCTATTGTCTATGGGACTGCTGGAGAAAGAGTACAGGGCTTGGATATTTGCGACAGTCCGATAGGCAATGAACAGAGCGACGGCTGCATGAATGCTTCATCTTCATGCCATTCTAACGGGGCATTTCTCAGGATTCAGAGGGATGTTGGACTTCTAGCAATCAGCAGGTTATCAACTATCTTGTAAATGGGTAAGAACTTGCTAAGATAGAAATAACCCTTTAAAGGTCAATCCAATCAATTTCCATTAGAAATTGCTGCCGCTTACTGTCTAATAGACCCGGGATGCCATTTTCAGAACCACATAAGTCCACGCTTCACTGCATTACATAGTTAAGCACAAAGCGAGTTGGGACCTTTATGAAACGCATTTGTACGGCATGTCCTACCTCCAGGAGCGACTCTTCCAGCTTAGCCAGCTGAATCTTCTTATCTTCCTCTTGTTGCAGTAATTTGGTCTTCTGTTCTTCAAGGTCTGGTTTTTCATGCTGAATTGTTAAAGCCAGGAGCTAAACAGAATTGTATTAGGATGTGTTAGCGCATTTCTGTGCCGCTGACTGACAATAAATTAGAAAACTTCCTCGTGCAGCGTGGCAGAAATGACAATGGACCGGCGAATCCTGAATTATTCTAATATGCAGCGTATGATCATTTGTATTCTTTTCACTAAGGATGCGGCATTTTCCAGGAGACATTATAGATTCTCCTTGGTGTAACTAAATGTTCGGAGCTTTTAAATGAGATCTTTCAGAATACAGACGCTAGACGCGCAGAAGTGTAATTACTACACGCCGGAGCGACGTCCTGGAGTTATAACAATGATTCCGCGTGCAATCTATATGCATTTCAGTGGGAAGACGGCAGCGAGGAAAAGATTACACTGTCAATCTCAGAACATCTGCAGAATATATCAAAGGGATCATCTGCTTGGCCATGCCTTTCTTCCACACTCTATCTGTCATCACTTTCTCCTGGGGCATGTGGACTTAAGAGGGTATTCTTATGGCTAGTATATGCCATCACTTTATGATCGGTGGGACCCCCGCTGATCCTGAGATTGGCACCTCGGTCATTCAGCAGTCGTGGAGTCTACTTTCACAGCTTACCAGGTACAAATCCGTACTCTTTGTAGTAGCTCAGACCAAAATTGCAGTTTTCTACATCCCCAGTTGTATTCAAATGAACAGGACTGAGCTGCAGTACCAGGCACAGTCACTATCCAGTGTGTGGAGCTATACATGGTAATGGAGACACAAGGGTTACCAGGAAGCTGCGACTCTTTCAGTTTCCTGATCATTGGTTGTGCAAAAAAGACGGATTTTGGTAAGACCTTACCTGTAAAATCCTTTTCAGCGAAGGAAGGAAGGGAGACACAGTCATTACTAGTGGGTAGGCGGAGCCCACATAGGATAGAACACCTCAGATTAAAAAAAGAGTGTTGTCCGGCCCCTCCAGCTTGGGCTCCTCCTACTCCAGCTCTCCAGTCCGTACACAAGCTAAGGAAGAGCAAATATCACCAGCGGAGCAACATAACCCCTTCTGAAGAACTTCAGAGAAAAAACAAGAGACAGGTTATGTATATAACAGAAAAACCACACAGTCCCAGGTACTACTCACTGGACCTGACCACTGCGATGAGCTGGCAATGCTGGAACAGAGCCTTAGCGCGCCGACCTCAGCCCAGATAATCGCTATCAGAGAAGGGTCACGCTGCATCTGAAAACACAACAACACACTTCTGCCATGGGAGGGAACGGTGTCTCCCTTCCTTCCTTCGCTGAAAAGGATTTTACAGGTAAGGTCTTACCAAAATCCGTCTTTCAGCAGCAGATGGAAGGAAGGGAGACACAGTCATTACTAGTGGGACGTCCCAAAGCAGTCCAAAAATTAAGGGTGGGAAAAAACCAACAGAGGCAGAATCCCAACAACCTAGAAAAATGCGCAACTAGCGCTAAATACAAGTTAACGATAACTTAAACTACAGCCGCCTGCAGGACCCTACGTCCTAAGGCTGCATCAGCGGAAGCACTGACGTCCACCTTATAAAACTTTGTAAAAGTGTGGACGGAGCGCCAGGTAGCCGCCCGGCAGAGTTGAGCTGCCGAGGCCCCTTGATGAAAAGCCCACGATGAACCCACAGCTCTCGTGGAGTGAGCTCGAATCTTAATTGGACAAGATTCGCCCTTGAGTCGGTAAGCCTCTAAAATGGCCGACCGAATCCATCGAGCTATAGTGTCCTTGGAAGCTCGTTGACCACGCCGACGACCTGCTGGAATCACAAACAGAGAGTCCGATTTCCGAAAACCTTGAGTAATAGACAAATAGAACTTCAAAGCCCGCACTAAATCCAATGAGTGCAAGGCCCGTTCCTTCGCATTCCTCGGTTCCGGACAGAGCGAGGGCAACACAATATCCTGGTTAACATGAAATTGTGACACCACCTTAGGTAGAAAGTCGCCCCGTGTGCGAAGCACCACGCGATCCGGGAGAAACTCCAGAAAAGGAGGCGAGCAAGAAAGAGCCGCCAGTTCAGAAACCCTTCTCAAAGAGGTGACTGCCACTAAAAAGGCAACCTTCCAAGAAAGCAAAGAAAGGCTAACGGAGTCCATAGGCTCAAAAGGCCCATGTTGAAGAGCCTCCAAGACCAGATTGAGCCGCCAAGGGGACACAAGCGCCTTCCGCGGCGGAAACTGACGGGTTACCCCGCGAAAAAAGGAACGAACGTCCCTACGCGAGGCGATAGCCTTCCGAAACAGCAAGGACAAAGCAGAAACCTGACCCCTCAGAGTGCTAACTGCCAAACCCTTGTCCAGGCCATACTGCAAAAAGGCCAACAAATTGGGAATGGAAAAAATCCTCGGGTTCCTTGAAGAACCCGAACACCATGAAAAGAAGGCCTCCCAAGTCTTGTGATAGATCCTAGTAGTGGCAGGACCCCTGGCAGCTCGCAGAGTGGCAATGACTTCGGCTGAAAAACCTTGACGAGTCAAGATTTCGGTCTCAAGAGCCACGCCGTCAAACGCAGAGACTTCAGGTCCGGATGACGAACGGGCCCTTGGGTTAAAAGGTCCGGGCGAAGAGGGAGAGGAAGTGGAGGCGCAGCCAGAAGCGACACCAGCGTCGAGAACCACGTCCTCCTTGGCCAGTCTGGGGCTACTAACATAGCCGGGACTCTTTCCAGTCTGATCCGACGCAACACCAGAGGAAGTAAGGATATCGGCGGGAACACATAGATTAGCTCGAATTGGTCCCACGGAGCCACCAGAGCATCCACCGCCACAGCCTTCGGGTCCTTGTACCTGGACATGAACGTCGGTAACTTGGTGTTGAACCTTGATGCCATCAAATCCACTTGAGGAGTTCCCCAACGGGAGCACAGCTGTGCAAAAATTTCTGGGTGAAGACTCCATTCTCCGGGATCCACCTTCTCGCGACTGAGGAAGTCCGCCGTGATATTCTGAACTCCCGGAATGTGAATCGCAGAGATGGCTGGCACCTTGGCCTCGGCCCATACCAGGATCCGAGACACTTCCATCATGAGCCTGGAGCTCCTCGTTCCACCTTGATGGTTGATATACGCGACCGCCGTCGCGTTGTCTGTCTGCACTCGGACTGGCAGACCGTTTAAAGGGACCGTCCAGTGTTGGAGGCAAAGGAAAATCGCCCTCAATTCCAGGATGTTGATCGGCAGGACAGACTCTTCCGACGACCATACTCCCTGAATCCAGAGATCGTTCCAGACACCCCCCCAGCCTGACAGGCTGGCATCGGTGGTTATGACCGACCACCTCGGAAGGAGGAAGGACTTCCCCAGGGATAACGCTTCCGGACGTAACCACCATTCTAGAGACTCTCGCACCCTGTGGGAGATGATGACACTGCGATCCAGCGAAGCCTGTGATCGATCCCAATGGTTCAGAATGAGCATTTGGAGAGTCCTGGAATGAAATTGGGCAAACGGAAGTGCCTCCATTGACGCCACCATCAAACCCAAAAGGCGCATACACCTTCAAAGGGACATTGCTGTCGAAGACTTCATAACCTGTACATGTCGAAGAAGACTTGCTTGCTTGTCTGGAGGCAGGGACACCACTGCTCGTACCGTGTCGAAATGCATCCCCAAAAACAGGATTGACTGCGACGGTTCCAGAGACGACTTCTTCCAATTGACCAGCCACCCGAAGTCCTCCAGGAGCTGAAGGGATAGATTGCGAGCCGTCACCGCCTCCTCCTTTGAGGACGCCACAATCAAAAGGTCGTCCAGGTAGGGAAGAACCGTAACCCCCTGTCTTCGAAGGATCGCCATGAGAGGTGCCAGAATTTTTGTAAAAACTCTGGGCGCCGAGGCCAACCCGAATGGTAGGGCCACAAACTGGAAATGGTCCTGACCTATGGCAAAACGAAGGAAGCGTTGGTGGGCCCTTCCGACGGGAACATGCAAATAAGCGTCGCGAATGTCGATTGACACCAAAAAGTCGTTCTGCGACAGGGCCGCCACAACCGAACGAAGCGACTCCATGCGGAATTTCCGGGTGCGGACATGCCGATTCAATCTTTTGAGATCCAGAATGGGGCGAAATTTGTCCTCCTTTTTGGGGACCACAAAGAGGTTCGAATAAAACCCTCTTCCCCGGTCCTCCGGCGGAACCGGTACCACCACACCCTTCTGCAGAAGGGAATCGACCTCCTGCCGTAGAGCGGCAACTAGCTCGGGCTCTGACGGAAAGCGAGATCGGCAAAACCTGTCCGGGGGTCGAGAAAGAAACTCTATGAAGTAGCCTGCTGACACAACCCGCGTCACCCAGGCGTCCGAAACGCGGGACGCCCAAGTCGATTCGAATTGGAGCAGGCGACCCCCCACTCGAGAGCCCTCGAGTGAAAACCTGGCGTCAGTCCGCCTTAGCGGGCTTTTTGTCAGCTTCCCGCTTGTCTTGACGAAAGCTCTGTTTCCAGGGAGTGCGGGATTTCTGAGAAGCCTTTTTTCCTGAAAAAGAGGGACGACCCGATCCCCAAGAGGGCTGACCGGACCGTCCCCTGAACCGAAAGGGCCGCCGACTACTACCGGCACTAGGCCTGCCCGACGCAGAAGCCACAGTTCTTCGCTGTGGTAAGGCCGCTTCTTTTGCCTTTGCCTTGACAATCAGCTCCGTGAGGTCAGATCCAAATAACTGACCACCCTTGTAAGCTAAAGATAGCAAACCTTGCTTGGAAACCGCGTCCCCGGTCCACTGTCTGAGCCACAGTCTCTTCTGACTGTGACCGCCGAGGATTGCGCCCTGGACAGCAGTGACGCGGTATCCAAACCTGCATCACTGCCATATCGGGCCGCATCCTCCAACAACTTGAAAAGCCCATCTACCTCGGATAGCGGGGATCCATCCTGCCACGCCGTCCGCAGACGGTCCAACCAGCTTAGGGAAGCTTTACAAGCACACATGGATCCTAGCACCGCTCTGAATCCATGACCCGCGGCCTCGTAGATGGATTTCGCCGCCATCTCCGTTTTTCTGTCCAGCGGATCCTGCAGACTCGCCTTCCCTTTAACAGGCAGTAATGAGGATTTGCTAAGCTGGGATAAAGGGACATCCACTTCAGGAGAAGGAATCCAATTATCAATCAACTCCGTGGAACACGGATACAGTGCCTCAAAAAACCGTGTCCCCTGAAAACGTTTATCTGGACACAGGCGCTCCTTCTCCACTGCCCCATTAAGCTCATCCAGAGATGGTAATGCCAAGCGCGACCTATGCGACTCCTGAAACATCCGGGCCGACTTACCAGGACGTCTAGTTACCTCCTCCGGAAACTGTAACGCCTCCCTCATGGCTCCAATAAAAGCCTCTGCACGGCCCAAAAAAGAGGCAGAGTGCCCCTGCCGATCCTCCTTATCCGAATCGGACATCTCCCCATCTGAGCTTGAAGGGGAACCCTCCATAACAGAGATCTCCGAGTCGCTGCGCGGGGAGGGCAGTACCGGCCTGTGGCGCTTCCTGCCATGAGAGGATCTAGCTGACACCCAATAACCTAGAAGGTCAGACAGGCCATCAATAGAACGAGTGAGGGCCTCCATTTTGACCACTGCCCTATCACCGAAACCCCCGACCGCTGCGCTTGACGCCGTCGAGGACTCCTGTGTGTCAGACACGTGAGACTGATCCTGTAGCGGACCTGGGAGACGGTCCGCACCTCCTGGACCCTGATCTGACATGCCCTCACACAGTATATGGCAGGTTAAACCTGTCAGTAAGTAGGACAGTGTGGTTTCTTAAAAGAAAGCTGAAGGGTTAAAGCTCTTAAAGAGAGAGCTACCCCAGCTGACCCCCAATTAAGGGATAACCGCCTAATAAGGGGTTAATGTCGCAGACTCCCCACAACCTCTGTGAAATGAAAAGGATGTGCGAGCCCCAGACAAAAAAAGGAACCTCTATATGAGGTAATAGCTGCAGGACAGCACAGTCTGCCACCTTATTGTGCCTCAGAAAGGTGCCCTGCGCTGAGGGGGTGAGGGGTTAAGCTTCTGCCCTGACAGGCAGAAGCGACTCACCCAGCTGGCCGCGGTGCAGTGTTCCTTCGGTCTGTCGGGAGGAGAGGAGAGTGAGGAGCCCGATGGAAGCCGTTCAGTAATGGCCGCCGCGCTGTGAGGAGAGAGAAGCCGGAAGAGGAGGGGCAGGAGAAAGCGCGCGCTCAGAGCGCTTCCTGCCCGCGAAAGACCGGGAAGGCGCGAAGCCACGCCCCCCGCCGGCTTCAAAAAAAGCGCGCGCGACTCCTCCGCTCTCCGCTCCTGCCCCGTTCCATGACCTGCAGGCATCCACCTGCGGACAAAAAAACACAAGTCACCACATGAATACATGTAGCAGCGGCTGCCGCAGCAGCCGCTGAAGCACTCAAAACACATTAACATGCTGAGTACTCACCCAGCTGAGCGCCACAGGGACCCCCAGGGATTTGTGGCGCTGTGCCCAAGCTTCCCCCCAGGGCGGAGAACGCAGTGACCCCAGATGCGCGGTTTGCGTCCCCGCCAGGGAAGCATCCCTCATCCCCCGGGGGCCGGCAGGGTTCTGCAGGGACCTCTCTCAAAGGGTAATGCAGATCCGCCAAGGGAGGGGTGAGGGTCCAGCAGCGCTGAGACCCCTGAGACCTCAAGACCACGGGGGTCCAAGTCTCTGTCCGAAAAAAATAAAAAAAAATTTCTGAGGAGCTGCTTCCAGCAGCGACCACCCTCTGTGACCTCAAATTTTAGACTGGAGAGCTGGAGTAGGAGGAGCCCAAGCTGGAGGGGCCGGACAACACTCTTTTTTAATCTGAGGTGTTCTATCCTATGTGGGCTCCGCCTACCCACTAGTAATGACTGTGTCTCCCTTCCTTCCATCTGCTGCTGAAACAGAGAATTTCTGCAGCTATGTCACAACCAAGTGAGAAGGACTGAGATGCAGTACCAGGCACAGCCAGTACAAGATACAGTATATGGTGCTGTACCTGGTAAACCATGAAGGGGGGACATGGTGGTAGCAGGAGCACTGAGACCCCTCAGTCAGCTCATCAGTGGGGGTGCTGCAAATCAGAGCCTAACTAATCTGATATTGATGGCCTAGTCTAAGATAGGTTCCTATATGGTCCACAATCTGATAATGACTGATAACTACAGTAAGAAGATAGTGGGAGTTGTTAGGGACATACTAGGAGTTGTAGGTTCATGAGATACAAATGTATAAGGGCCTGACTTGACATTACAATGGATTACTGTACTAAGCTTGTTGATGCATCCATATACTAACTGTGATCCTGGTGATTTATTCATGTACTGATGGTGGTTCAGGTGATGTATTCATGTACTGATGGAACCATCATCACTACGTGGTCACCAAAGCCATCAATAGTATATGAATACAGCACCAGAACGACCACTGGAGGAGGAACAAATGACCTTGCATGTCAAATCTCAACATACCCAAAATCTGCCAGTGCAGAACAATAAGATCACCCCCTCTGCATCTTATGCTTTACTTTTATGTGTATGTTCAGCTTTAAACCATCCCCGCAAATGTACATAACTGTAATTCCAGACTGCAAATAACTTACCGTTATGGCGTGCAACTCCTGTGCCCGTGCAAAAGCTGTCTGTTAGACACTGCCGAGCTCCTTCTGCATATGCTGGAACTGGAGCGAGCTCTTAACCCCTCAAATGCTGCTATCAATAGCCTCAGCATCATGTGAGAAGTTTGACAGAAGGAGATCACTCCCTCTGTCAGCTTATCGGCACACTTGCAGCACTCTTGAAATGTGACAATAAAAAAGTGAAAAAAAAAAAATGTTTTTTCGAAGAGGCCAAAGTTCTCTTTTCAATACTACCCAGTCCATTGTCGATTTCTACTTCTTGCTGCAGAAATGATGGAGCGGAGGTCGAGCAAGTGCACGTCTGCTCCATTCAAGACGGGGCTGCAGCTCCCCGATCTTGCTGGGAGTTTCTGCGGTCTGACTTCTAGCAATCAGCACTGTAGATAGGGGGTGATTTGTTATTTTTGGAAAAACCCTTTAAGTGCCAATGTGAAAAACAGATGCACAAATCCCAGTGAAAATGATGTAATGAGGCAGGGAAATCTAAGGTTGTGTTCAGTTGCTGTCCTACATGCATCCTCAGATTAACAGTGGTGTTACAGACACTTCCCACCATAACGGCGTGTAACAGCAGGTTTCAGGATACCAGTGATCCAGATTTTATATTATTATTCATCACGTAAAGAACAAACAATCTCCTGCAACAAAAGCCTCACCTGTCCTCGTAATCCAGCGCTTGTGGTAGTAAAATTCACCTCGGTGACAATTGAGGAGGCATCTGGGGGAATGACCGGATTCGGATTACGCGTTGCCAGAAATAAACGGAATTCTTCATTATAGTCTATGGTTTTCTCCCCAATCTGGACAACATATCGGGGTCCTGTAAAAATAAAATTGGATTTTTTTTATTTACTACTTAACACTATGTGAGCGGGCGGTCATTGTAAAGCATATAGAGATGCTGGATACTTCCTAGAACTACCAGGGTCTCCCCAAGACTACAAGACATCTGAGTAAGGTCTATACATTTAACTGGATATTTCTGGCTCGTACTTATGTAAATAATTGAAGGCGCCACTAATTACTAAGCAAAGTGCAAGAATGATACAGGGGATGATGCGGAGATCAGGGATATAACGTTTTATAGGACTTATCACACTATTTTCAGGTAAAAGGCTTTTTAAATGCTGCCAAGACTCAGATAAAGACTGTGAGTCCAGCCTCCCACCCATGTATAGTAAAGCATGTGTGTCCAGCTTCAACACCCCACTCATGAAGGAAGCCTGTGAGTCCTGATTCCCCCATCACTCATGCAAACCTTCCGTCTGTTCCGAATGCAGAAGGACTGTCAAAAATTTGGAGAGCTGTCTCAGAAGGTCAGGGCTATGTCCCAACTTCAGTGGCATCTACATCCTCAGGACAAAGTTACAACTGAATAGAATGGTGGAGTAGGGAGCCGACCAGGGCTGTGGAGTCGGTAAGCCAAACCTCCGACTCCTCAATTTCCACGACCACGACTCCGACTCCCTCATACACGGCTCATGTTTAAGTGATAAATTTCCTGTAGCACAGATTCATCTCAGATAAAAGTCTAGACCCTTAGATCAGGAATAGGACAGACATTTATAGGACATTTTATAACTTTCTTATGAAAAAATATTCCCCACAAACTGCACTGAACTACTGTACCCAATTTATTATACATTTTAGGAGTCGGAGTTGGTCCATTTTTTACCGACTCCACCAAAATGGGCTCCGACTCGGACTTCACAACTCTGACTTCACAGCCCCGGAGCCGACAGGCCCTTCTTCCAGCGTTCAGTCTATGTAGAGACTTAAGGCCCTGCCAGGACCTTTGGGTCCCGTGTCCTACTCAGTTCACATGTTTAAGCAGCAGAGGCGAGGAGCAGGTCACGGGCAAGATCTGTCTGTTCATGATGCATAGCTGTGTGTTGATGCGGCTGAGTTGTATGAGTGTTGACGCAGCTGGCTTGTGTGTGTGTTGACGCAGCTGGCTTGTGTGTGTGTTGACGCAGCAGGCTTGTGTGTGTGTTGACGCAGCAGGTTCACGTAGCAGAGCTGTGTGTGTTCAAGTAGCAGAGCTGTGCGTGTTCAAGTAGCAGAGCTGTGCGTGTTCACGTAGCAGAGCTGTGCGTGTTCACGTAGCAG
Organism: Phyllobates terribilis; assembly: GCF_046119375.1. Taxonomy (NCBI): domain Eukaryota; kingdom Metazoa; phylum Chordata; class Amphibia; order Anura; family Dendrobatidae; genus Phyllobates; species Phyllobates terribilis. Next base: position 72,569,739 of record NW_027362762.1, read on the forward strand.
AGCTGTGCGTGTTCACTTAGCAGAGCTGTGCGTGTTCACGTAGCAGAGCTGTGCGTGTTCACGTAGCAGAGTGGTGTGTGTTGACGTAGCAGAGCGGTGTGTTGTTGACAAAGCAGAGTGGTATGTGCTTACGTAGCAGAGCTATGTGTTCTCGTAGAAGAGCAGTGTGTGTTCACGTAGCAGAGCTATGTGTGTGTTGATGTAACAGAGCTGTGCATGTGTTGATGTAACAGAGCTGTGCATGTGTTGATGTAGTCGAGTGGTTTGTGGGAGGCATCATACTATGTGGGCGTTTCTGTGGGTGGGATCTGTGGGGGGCATCAGACTTTGTGGAGGAGAATGTACTGTAGGGGTATTAAACTGTGTGTGGGAGACACTGTGGTGGCCATGAATGTGGAGCTATACTGTGCGAGAGGACTAATAGGTTTCCCTTGGAGAATATTTCTATATGGGATGTAGCATAGCTGGGAAGGATAGGGTTAAATCCAAGCTCTTGATTAGACACACCTGTAGGGTTTTACTAAGAAACAGGAAGTAATTTCATAGAGTGGCATGGTCCTGAGGTGAGTCAGTCTGCTGGATGAAGCAGAGTCGAGTGTGCTGCTGGTGAGTGATCAGCCAAAATGTGGACTATAGCTGAGAGAGAGAGACATGCCGGGCTAAGCAGTCTATTTGAGAGAGCTGCAGAGAACAGTGTGAAAGCTGCAGCCTGTTCAGTGTGAAATGTGCCTTAAGTTTAACCCTTCTGTTTGACGTTAGAAGCTGCTGAAGTTCGGGCTGAAGGGGACACAGACTGGTGGGATTGTATCTCTTCCATGTATGAAGTCTGCTCCAGGAGAAAGGACTGTAATCTGTTTGGGTGAGCCCGTACTGACATATGTGATCATGATTAAAGACACAGGCCGTGGGGAGAGAACCGCAAGTATCAGTGGTTGCTATGGACAATAGGTGTTTGTGTGACCGAGCTGGGGCGAGCTCAGCCGTGTATGAGTAGCCAGGGTCTGTTCTGTTGAGTTAGCGCCTGGACAAGGCCGGGATTTAGGTTTATAAGTTTGTTTTGGTGCTGGGAAACTTGTGAAAATAAATAAAACTGCATGTGTTTAGAACAAAACTGCTTTGCCTGTGTGAACGCTACTTAAGGCCTAAAGCCTACCAAACAGTGTAAAACCCTACACAGCACATAAAAAGACTGGACAAGGATAGGATACTGGCTTAGCTTAATATAAAGATTTTCAGCAAATTGTGTCCATCTTTCCTGTTATTTAAAGTTGGGATCTATGCTAGAAATCCAGCGAGTCCTGTTTCCCTGCTCATTCATTAAAGGGAATCTGCCACCGAATCTGAGAGCAGCATAATATAGAGATAGAGACCTTTATTCCAGCGATGTGTCACTTACTGTTAATCATGGTTTTATCAGCAGGAGATTATCACTAAAGGACCAGTAAAACTGCTGCCAAGTAGTCCATATTATTCATGAGCTCTGTAAAACCCCACCCCACCACTGATTGGCAGCTTTCTGCCAACGCACAGTGTACACAGGAAGCTGTCCATAAGTGGTGTGGGTGGGGTTATAGAAAAGCTCACCATTCAGAGAACTGCTAGATCAGCAGCAGAGAAAACTGTGATTTTATCAAAACTGCAGAACGCAACCCAGTAAGGGACATTGCTGGAATCAGGATCTTTGCCCCTACATCACGCTGTTCTCAGGTGGGGTAGCAAAAACCTTGGGACATATTTCCTTTAACCCCTTCCCGACCCGTGTCACACCGTTTGTGACATGGAAAACAGTTCGTTCCCGACCCATGTCACAGCGTCTGTGACATGGAGGGAAAGAGCCCCTGCAGCGCCCGCGAGCGGGGTCGCTCAGGTGTCACAGTTGCTACTGCAACTAGACAACCTGTAGTTGACCCCACAGGGGGTGGATTAACCCCCCCGTGCCTAAAACCCCTCCGATTGGCAGTTTCACTTTCACTTTTAGTGAAACTGCCAATCAGAATGAATGAAATATTTCACCAATGGAAATTGGTGAAATATTTACTTTCTGGGCATGGCCTGATGCTTATAGCATCAGCCATTGGCTGGGGGGAGTGTCACCTCTGTGTCACCCCCCCAGATCTGATTGGGGGCTAGCGTCACATGGACACTAGCTCCAATCAGATGTCGAGCGGTGTATTTACTATGGCTGACCAAACTTTCCAGATCCATCCCTTCCGTGGAGCCAGAGGAGTTTGGTCACGCCGATCCGCTGCTGCCACAGATCATCTGCCCCGCCGCCGATCGTCTGCCACCTCCATCGCCGCCACCGATCCTCTGCACCCGCCGCTGCCACCGCTGCTGATCTGCCGCCGACCCCCTGCACCCGCCGCTGCCTCCGCTGCTGATCCGCTGCCGGTAGTATCCCCCCCCTTATCAGATTTCCAGCCCCCACTTCCCCCCCAACCCCCCCTCCACCCCCCTTCCACCCCCTTTCCACCCCAGTCCCAATTTCTCACCTGTACCCCGACCTCCGCTCCCTCCCTCTCCCACATCTTCATCCACCGGCTGCTGCTCTCCTTCTGACAGCCGGTGGACTGTGATCACAGGCAGCAGCAGACTCAGTGTAAATCTCCTGTGCCTGTGATCACACCACCATCCCCCAGTCCCAGGGATCACACCATCATCCCCCAGTCCTAGTGATCTCACCCACCATCCCCCAGTCCTAGTGATCTCACCCCCCCAGTGATCACCCCCCCCAGTGATCACCAGCCCCCTCCCCCGTCAGAGTGATCACCCCCCCTGCTGCTGCCAGCTACTGCCTGCCGGCCCCTACCCCCCTTGCTGCTGCCGGCTCCTGCCCCCCTTTCTGCCCCTTCTGCCCCAGTGATACCCCCCCTGCTGCTGTTGGCTCTTCCATCTCCTCAGCCCCCCCCTGCGCCCCGTGCGCCTGAGCGCGCCCCCTCCTGCGCCCCGTGCGCCTGAGCGCGCCCCCTCCTGCGCCCCGTACGCCTGAGCGCGCCCCCTCCTGCGCCCCGTACGCCTGAGCGCGCCCCCTCCTGCGCCCCGTACGCCTGAGCGCGCCCCCTCCTGCGCCCCGTACGCCTCCACACGTGATTTACACCAAGCACTCACACATACACACGTACACTCACACTAATAATAAAGTTTAGATTTTTTTTTTTTACCCACAGCACACAAAATGTCCCGCCCGTCCCGCCCTAGGGCGTACTCAGCTGAGGAGGCATATTCCTTTATTGCCTCCGAAGCTGATAGTGAGGGAGAGGACCCCACGTTCCTCTATTCCTCTCATTCTTCCTCCTCCAGTGACACCGAGCCGGCACCAAGACGACGTCAGAGGTCAAGGCATCGTACGGAGGCCGTGGAAGAAGACCCACAGCCATCTGTAAGTAACCCTCAACCTGGTGCTAGTCACGCCCAACCTAGCACCAGTGCCCCCGTGTGGACCCCCGTCCCTGAAAATTACGCTCCACGGATTCCTGATTTACTTCCCCAATCAGGAATCCAGTTCGAGACAGCAAACCTCAGGGAAATAGACTTTTTCAAAGTCTATTTCTCTGAGGCCATTGTCAGTCTCATGGTGGAGCAGACTAACATTTACGCCCAACAATTTTTGTCTGCAAACCCCAATTCAATGTTTTCTACTTGGAGTCCCGTTGACTCAGTAGAAATGTTGAAATATTGGGGACTGGTACTTCACATGGGGATTGTGAAGAAACCAGAAATCCGTCAATACTGGAGTACCGATATTTTATATCAAACTCCAGTGTTCGGAATGGTGATGACCCGCAAAAGATTTGAGGTCATTCACAAATTTTTACATTTCAGGGATAACGCGGACAGCCTTCCCCGTGATGACCCGAATTTTGACAGACTGTTCAAAATTCGTCCGGTCATAGAACACTTCAGCAACAAGTTTGCTGAAGTGTACGTTCCCCAAAGGGAAATTTCTGTGGATGAATCCCTCATCCACTTCAAAGGGAGGCTTCAATTCCGACAATACCTGCCCAGTAAGAGGGCCAGGTACGGAATAAAGCTCTACAAGCTGTGCGAGAGTGCCTCAGGGTACACTCACAGCTTTAGAGTTTACGAAGGAAAGGATTCGAGGATTCAGCCCCCAGAATGTCCACCTGCTCTGAAGGTAAGTGGGAAAATAGTGTGGGATTTGATCCGCCCACTGCTTGATAAAGGTTACCATCTATACGTTGATAACTTTTATACAAGCATTCCCCTATTTCAGTCCCTCTCTGCCAGAGCTACCGCCGCTTGCGGTACTGTGCGCAGAACCAAGAGGGGTCTCCCTTTGACGCTAATTGAGCAGGTTTTCCCAAAAGGTGAGAGCCGAGCTCAATGTAGCGGCAACATGGTTGTGGTGAAGTACAAAGACAAAAGGGACGTCTTTTTCTTGACCACAATCCATGGTCCCGGCACCACGGCCACCAACGTTAGAGGTACCCCAGCACCGGTCCGCAAACCGGACTGTGCCCTGGGGTAGAACAAGCACATGGGGGGAGTTGATCTTTCTGATCAAGTCCTCCAGCCCTACAGTGCGATGAGGAAGGCGAAAGTCTGGTATAAAAAACTGGCCATGCACATCATTCAAATGGCACTGTATAACGCATACGTGCTGTCACGATGTGCAGGCCAGACCACCAACACCTTCCTCAACTTCCAGGAGGCAGTGATAAAGGCCCTGATTTTTAGAAGCGAAGAAGAAGCGGGCCCCAGCACCCCTGGAACTCGAGTCTCCCGTGTGGTACCAGGGCAACATTTTCCTGGTGAGGTCACGGTAAGAAAAAGGTGCCGGGTCTGCCATAAAAGGGGGATAAGAAAGGTCACCCGTTTCCAATTTGAAACGTGTCCTGATAAACCGGGACTGTGTTTGAATGAATGTTTCAAAATTCATCACATGTCCCCGGACTAAACACATCCTGACCTTCCCTACAGAACTCACCCACACTAGCATGACATACAAAACATCACGCACACACACAACAACCTCACGTACACTACAACACACACCAACCTATGTCAGGTTGGTGTGTGTGTTGTAGTGTATGTGAGGTTGTTTGTGTGTGTGTGGTGTATACACCACACCACACACCAAACTCACATACACTACATCTAGATAAGTTCCCTGGGGGGTCTAGTTTCCAAAATAGGGTCACTTGTGGGGGAGCTTCAATGTTTACACACAGGGGCTCTCCAAACGCAACATGGTTCCAATTTGTTAGCGGACACCATGTCGTGTTTGGACAGCCCCTGTGTGCCGAAACATTGGAGCTTCCCCACAAGTGACCCCATTTTGGAAACTAGACCCCCCAAGGCACCTATCTAGATGCATTGTGAGCACTTGGAAGCCCCAGGTGCTACACAAATTAATCCGTAAAAATGAAAAAGTATTTTTTTTTCCACTTTTTCATTTTTACGAATCAATTTGTGAAGCACCTGGGGGTTCCAAGTGCTCACTATGCATCTAGATAGGTGCCTTGGGGGGTCTAGTTTCCAAAATGGGGTCACTTATGGGGGAGCTCCAATGTTTAGGCACACAGGAGCTCTTTAAACGCAACATGGTGTATGCTAACAATTTCGGCTCAAATTGTTAGCGGACACCATGTTGCGTTTGGAGAGGCCCTGTGTGCCTAAACATTGGAGCTCCCCCACAAGTGACCCCATTTTGGAAACTAGACCCCCCAAGGCACCTATCTAGATGCATAGTGAGCACTTGGAACCCCCAGGTGCTTCACAAATTAATCCGTAAAAATGAAAAAGTATTTTTTTTTCCACTTTTTCATTTTTACGAATCAATTTGTGAAGCACCTGGGGGTTCCAAGTGCTCACTATGCATCTAGATAGGTGCCTTGGGGGGTCTAGTTTCCAAAATGGGGTCACTTATGGGGGAGCTCCAATGTTTAGGCACACAGGAGCTCTTTAAACGCAACATGGTGTCCGCTAACAATTTGAGCCGAAATTGTTAGCGGACACCATGTTGCGTTTAGAGAGGCCCTGTGTGCCAAAACATTGGAGCTCCCCCACAAGTGACCCCATTTTGGAAACTAGACCCCCCAAGGCACCTATCTAGATGCATAGTGAGCACTTGGAACCCCCAGGTGCTTCACAAATTAATCCGTAAAAATGAAAAAGTATTTTTTTTTCCACTTTTTCATTTTTACGAATCAATTTGTGAAGCACCTGGGGGTTCCAAGTGCTCACTATGCATCTAGATAGGTGCCTTGGGGGGTCTAGTTTCCAAAATGGGGTCACTTATGGGGGAGCTCCAATATTTAGGCAAACAGGAGCTCTTTAAACGCAACATGGTGTCCGCTAACAATTTGAGCCGAAATTGTTAGCGGACACCATGTTGCGTTTGGAGAGGCCCTGTGTGCCAAAACATTGGAGCTCCCCCACAAGTGACCCCATTTTGGAAACTAGACCCCCCCAAGGCACCTATCTAGATGCATAGTGAGGACTTGGAACCCCCAGGTGCTTCACAAATTAATCCGTAAAAATTAAAAATACTTTTTTTTTTTTTTTTTTACAAAAAATTTCTTTTAGCCTATTTTTTTTAATTTTCACATAGGTAACAGGATAAAATGCATCCTAAAATTTGTTGGGCAATTTCTCCTGAGTACACTGATACCTCATATGTGGTCATAAACCACTGTTTGGGCGCATGGCAGGGCTCAGAAGGGAAGGAGCGCAATTTGACTTTTGGAGCTAATTTTCCAATCAAAAAGTGAAATGGCGCTCCTTCCCTTCTGAGCCCTGTCGTGTGCCCAAACAGTGGTTTATGACCACATATGAGGTATTGGTTTACTCAGGAGAAAATGGCCAACAAATTTTAGGATGCATTTTACCCTGTTACCCATGTGAAAATTAAAAAATTTAGGCTAGAAAAAAAATTTTGTTAGAAAAATTAAAATGTTCATTTTTTTCTTCCATGTTGCTTTAGTTCCTGTGATGCACCTGAAGGGTTAATAATCTCCATGAATGTAGTTTTGAGTAGCTTGAGGGGTGCAGTTTTTGGAATGGTGTCACTTTTGGGTGTTTTCTGTCATGTACACCCCTCAAAGGGACTTCAAATGTGATGTGGTCACTAAAAAAAATGGCTTTGCAAATTTTGCTGGAAAAAAGAAAATTTGCTGATGAACTTTGAACCCTTCTAATTTCCTACAAAAAATGTTTTTTTTTCCAAAATTGTGCTGATGTAAAGTAGACATGTGGGAAATGTTATTTATTAACTATTTTCTGTCACATCACTCTCTAGTTTAGCAGAATAAAAATTCAAAATTTGAAAATTGCAAAATTTTCAAAATTTTTCCCATATTTTTGATTTTTTCACAAATAAACGCAAATATTATCGACCTAAATTTAATACTAACATGAAGCCCAATATGTCACGAAAAAACAATCTCAGAATCGCTAGGATCCGTTGAAGTGTTCCAGAGTTTTTACTTCGTAAAGGGACACTGGTCAGAATTGACAAAAATGCCAAGGTCTTTAGGGTCAAAATAGGCTGGGTCCTGAAGGGGTTAAGGAAGCCTGTGAGTCTTGCTACTTCCCTGCTCACTCATGAAGGAAGCCTGTGAGTCCTGCTGCTTCCCTGCTCACTCATGAAGGAAGCCTGTGAGTCCTGCTGCTTCCCTGCTCACTCATGAAGGAAGCCTGTGAGTCCTGCTGCTTCCCTGCTCACTCATGAAGGAAGCCTATGAGTCTTGCTGTTTTCCTGCTCACTCATGAAGGAAGCCTGTGAGTCCTGCTGCTTCCCTGCTCACTCATGAAGGAAGCCTGTGAGTCCTGCTGCTTCCCTGCTCACTCATGAAGGAAGCATGCGAGTCCTGCTGCTTCCCTGCTCACTCATGAAGGAAGCCTGTGAGTCATGCTGCTTCGCTGCTCATTCATGAAGGAAACCTGTGAGTCTTGCTGCTTCCCTGCTCACTCATGAAGGAAGCCTGTGAGTCTTGCTGTTTTCCTGCTCACTCATGAAGGAAGCCTGTGAGTCCTACTGCTTCCCTGCTCACTCATGAAGGATGCCTGTGAGTCCTGCCGCTTCCCTGCTCACTCATGAAGGTAGGCTGTGAGTCTTGCTGCTTCCCAGCTCACTCATGAAGGAAACCTGTGAGTCTTGCTGCTTCCCTGCTCACTCATGAAGGAAGCCTGTGAGTCTTGCTGTTTCCCTGCTCACTCATGAAGGAAGCCTGTGAGTCTTGCTGCTTCCCTGCTCACTCATGAAGGAAGCCTGTGAGTCTTGCAGCTTCCCTGCTCACTCATGAAGGAAGCCTGTGAGTCTTGCAGCCTCCCTGCTCACTCATGAAGGAAGCCTGTGAGTCTTGCAGTTTTCCTGCTCACTCATGAAGGAAGCCTGTGAGTCCTACTGCTTCCCTGCTCACTCATGAAGGAAGCATGCGAGTCCTACTGCTTCCCTGCTCACTCATGAAGGAAGCATGTGAGTCTTGCTGCTTCCCTGCTCACTCATGGAGGTAGCCTGTGAGTCTTGCTGCTTCCCAGCTCACTCATAAAGGAAACCTGTGAGTCTTGCTGCTTCCCTGCTCACTCATGTAGGAAGCCTGTGAGTCTTGCTGTTTCCCTGCTCACTCATGAAGGAAGCCTGTGAGTCTTTCAGTTTTCCTGCTCACTCATGAAGGAAGCCTGTGAGTCCTACTGCTTCCCTGCTCACTCATGAAGGAACCCTGTGAGTCCTGCTGCTTCCCTGCTCACTCATGAAGGTAGCCTGTGAGTCTTGCTGCTTCCCAGCTCACTCATAAAGGAAGCCTGTGAATCCTGTTTTCCTGCTCACTTTAGCCTGTGAATCTTACTTAGCCCACCACGTAAAAAAACAGCCTGAGTTCTGCTTTCCAGCTCCCTCAGGAAGAAAGCCTGAGAGTCCTGCTTTTCTGTCCATTTCAACATGTGAGTTCAGCTTCGCCTCCTCACTCAAAGATAAATCCTAGGAGTCCTATTTCAACAGTCCACTCTAAAAGAATGCCTGAATGTCCGACTTCTCCATCATCTTACAGAGAAAGCCCATGGGTCCTGCTTTCTCAAAATATACACAATGACTAAATTGGCTGTCTGGCCTTAGAGAGTGACTGCAGATTTATATCCTATGTGACTGTAGACTTGTGAATTCTCACACTGCACATGGTGAAAGGATTCTTCAAGACCGGCGGGCACGTGACCGCAAGTATGCAATTTGCGTACATGCGGCCATGTGCCGACTAGATATGTGCGGCCTTTCTCAACGCAAGTGAATTGAGTGAGACCGGACACGGCTAGTCGGAATGTAGCCAGAAGTATGCAAATCACATTCTTAGGGTAACAGGTGTTTTCATTTATTCATTTGTCTGCCCTATTACCTTTCAGGTGCAGATTTATATAAAAGTGCTTCTCACTAAACTAGAAAATCATCAAAAAGTTAATTTATTTCAGTTCTTCAATACAAAAAGCGAAACTCCTATATTATATAGAGTCATTACAAACAGAGTTTATTTCAAGTGTTTATTTCTGTTAATGTTGATGATTATGGCTTACAGCCAATGAAAACACAGAAGTCATTATCTCATTAAATTAGAATAATTAACAAAAACACCTGCAAAGGCTTCCTACGCATTTAAAAAGGTCCCTTAGTCTGTTTCAGTAGGCTCCACAATCATGGGGAAGACTGCTGACTTGACAGATGTCCAGAAGGCAGCCATTCACACACTCCACAAGAAGGGTAAGTCACAAAAGGTCATTGCTAAAGAAGCTGGCTGTTCACACAGTGCTGTATCCAAGCATAGTAATGGAAAGTTGAGTGGAAGGAAATAGTGTGGTAGAAAAAGGGGCACAAGCAACCGGGATAACCGCAGCCTTGAAAGGATTGTTAAGAAAAGGCCATTCAAAAATTTGGGGGAGCATCACAAGGAGTGGACTGCTGCTGGAGTCATTGCTTCAAGAGCCACCACACACAGACGTATCCAGGACATGGGCTACAAGTGTCGCATTCCTTGTGTCAAGCCACTCATGACCAATAGACAACGCCAGAAGCGTCTTACCTGGGCCAAGGAGGAAAAGTCCTGGATTGTTGCTCAGTGGTCTAAGGTGTTGTTTTCAGATGAAAGTAAATTTTGCATTTCATTTGGAAATCGAGGTCCCAGAGTCTGGAGGAAGAGTGGAGAGGCCACAATCCAAGCTGCTGGAGGTCTAGCGTGAAGTTTCCACAATCAGTGATGGTTTGGGGGCCATGTCATCTGCTGGTGTAGGTCCACTGTGTTTTATCAAGACCAAAGTCAGCGCAGCCGTCTACCAGGACATTTTAGAGCACTTCATGCTTCCCTCTGCCGACAAGCTTTATAGAGATGGAAATGTCATTCTCCAGCAGGACTTGGCCCCTGTCCACACTGCCAAAAGTACCAATACCTGGTTTACACACAACAGTATCACTGTGCTTGATTGGCAGCAAACTCACCTGACCTTAACCCCATAGAGAATCTATTATAGAGAATCTATGGGGTATTGTCAAGAGGAAGATGAGGGACACCAGACCCAACAATGCAGACGAGCTGAAGGCTGCTATCAAAGCCACCTGGGCTTCCATAACCCCTCAGCAGTGCCACAGGCTGATCGCCTCCATGCCACATTGCCGCATTGATGCAGTAATTGATGCAAAAGGAGCCGCGACCAAGTATTGAGGGCATTTACTGAACATACATTTCAGTAGGACAACAAGTCGGATTTTAAAAACATTTTTCAAGCTGTTGTTATAAAGTATTCTAATTTACTGAGATAATGACTTTTGTGGTTTCATTGGCTGTAAGCCATAATCACCAACATGAACAGAAATAAACACTTGAAAAAATCACTCTGTTTGTAATGACTGTGTATATAATGAGTTTCACTTTTTGTATTGAAGAACTAAAATAAATTAACTTTTTGATGATATTCTAATTTAGTGAGAGGCACTTGTATTTTCCCCCTGCTGGTATTTCCTGCTGGTGATAGTCTCAATTGGATGTCCAGCCATTCTGCTGCATGGAGTAGTTGGCCACAACTTTTTATTATTCCCCCAATGAATCCCCCCAGGGCCCATAAGTGTCTTTTTAATTACCTTCTGTTGCAGTTTCTGCCTGTGAGTGGCGCTATCGGTGGCCACTCAGAGGCATCACGTGACCCGCCACTGATGTCACGTCAAGTGAGGCGTGACATCAGTGACGCGCTCCCCGCTGTGGATGCTGGGTTGTGGGTGGAGTGACCCCACGCGTCACACCCAGCATCCACTGCGCGCTTTCCCGATGAATGAGGAGAGGGATGCCGGGTGTGACGTGGAATGCGGAAGAGGGACCCTCGGCTGCAGCCTGGACTTGTCGTGACGTCAGCGGATGTCAGAGCCGGCTGCAGCTAGGGGTCACGTGATGCCTGTGAGCGGCCACCGATAGCGCCGCTCATAGGCAGTAACTGCAACAGAAGGTAATAACAAAGACACTTATGGGCCCCAGAGGGATACATTGTGGGGAGAATAATAAGTAGTAGACAACCCCTTTAAGCCTGTCAGTGAAAGACCAGCTAGGGTTGATCTCTCTGCTGTTTATGATCTTTACCCTGCACCTATCTTGTTTCTTGTTAGGAAGAAGGCAGCTTATTATCTTACAGTATATACTTAGAACAATGTTGGAATCTGAGAGTCCTCAGTGGTTGATACCTTTTAATGGCTAACTGAAAAGATGGTAAACATAGCAAGCTTTCGAGACAACTCAGGTCTCTTCTTCAGGCTAATAAGAAGAGACCTGAGTTGTCTCGAAAGCTTGCTATGTTTACCATCTTTTCAGTTAGCCATTAAAGGGTATCAACCACTGAGGACTCTCAGATTCCAACATTGTTCTATCTACTAGCTAACACGGTATAAATATTCTTTACCTTACTATATACTTAATCCTTTATTTTGTATTTCGTGGTTAGTTTTACTCACTCTGGGATCTCTTTCTATTTCAGCACACTTTCCCTTCTGTAAGTAATTCACGCTCTGCCCTCTGGTTCTTTAGGAGGAACGTGAAGTGCTCAACGCCCTTTCAGGCAGCATAGGTCAGAGATGCCATCGTCTAGTCTGTGGTTAGGGCTCTCTCAGCTCACGCAGGAACCACTAGGGGCTGCAGGGTCAGGATCTCTAGTCTTTATAGAATCCAGCAGGGTCAGTTGCAGTTGTTAGTGTGTTACCTATTTTTCCGAGGGAGTTGCTACATTATCATAACAATTTCTTGCTGCTTCCCCATCCCGTTGCCCAGGTTCTCTTCCTCTGGTCTGTTCCTCCAAGAGACGGCGCATGATGGCATAAGCAGATTCCTGGCTGCAGCAAGGACATGTTGGTAATGGAGATCGGGTTAGAGCCCCAGGCAGCGGTACATAGGAACGTCGAGGGACCGGTAGATGAGCATACTCATGTTTGTTTGTTATTTACTGGTGACCTTCTGTTTTTATATGGAAACATTTTTTAAAGAAGTGATCTCAGGACAGCCAGTGACATACTGCTAGGCTATGCTATCAATGCCCAATATCCGACCGGTATAACTATAATGTGCCAACCATGGGGTAACAGCTGACCATGTGGCCCTTGGATTAGTCAGAATGGAGCCGTCTGGGGCAAAGGGACACGGTGCTTTCCTAGCAATCAGTGGAGATCACAAAGGTCAGATGCCACCAACATCTCCCCTGATACAACCTCTTTATGGTTAGTTTCTCATCAAAAAACAAATAAATAAAAATAGCAATTCAATAGCGAGTTATTGTATTCTTCAATACATCTCGATCCAGGCACACATCCTTCAGTGGCGAGGAGACAGATGTTGATGGCCTCAATAGACAATTGTTCTCATTAATCATGGGACACTTTCCACTTCACCCCATTTATCAGCAATGGGTACATGATGTGACAGAGAGATCTCATATTGCTGCGGACTTACCCTGAGCAATAAGATCTTTTCTAAGTAATGGATACAGCACCGGCTCCACTCCATCCATCTCCTGGATAATAAGCGTCTTGCCAAAGCGGACAGCTAGCTCAAGAGCCGTAATGAAGTTTGCATCCTGCGTGCACATAAAACACAACATAAGTTCCAGCTTGTGATCTGGCGGCAGACAGTAAATTGCCGACATGCATGAATAAAACAGAGCAAAAACAGCTGAAGCTGGGAAAAGTGCGAGGCCCAGCGCTGATCACAGGCCGTTCAGCCGACGGATCAAATAAAAAGCAGAAAAAATATTTACTAATCTGGGAAACTAAACGCTAAATGGCGGCAGCTCCGCACACGTCATCTCATCCGGAAACGTTCTTCCAAATATTCCCATTACTAAACTCCTCTATAAAGAAGATCGGTCTGATAAGTGAATCCAATCTTTATGTATGTACCATTCACTGTGCAGGTATCCTGCGTTCTGGGCCACATACATCAGTTATAGCCTCTTTAGACCCCAGAAATCAGCAGATTTTTTACTTCGCAATGCTTGTTTTGTTGTTGTGTTTTAGGTCTATTTTTCTTTTCTTTTTTTTTTTTTAAGTATTTTTAAAATAAATGTATGAGTTTATTTTGTAAACATTTTTTTTTCTGTATCATTTCTTACATTTTTATTTTTTCAACTTAAAAAAAAAAAACTAAAAAATAATTAAGTTTTTTTCTTCATTATTTTTCAGATATTTTTTTCAATTAAATGAATTCATGACTAACACATTTTTGAGTCTTGTTTCTCAATTAAAAGTAGGAGTTTACACTTACAAAAAAAGGTTTAAGCATGAACAAAATGATTCAAAAAAAGGTTTATCATTTTGTTTATGCTTAAACTTTTTTTTGCATAATTTTTTAGATTTTTTTACGCAAGTCATTTTTTAGCTGATTTTTTTAAGGTTTTTTTCTGCATTATTTTTCAGATTTTTTTTTTTACAATTAAAATTAATTCATGACTATTTTTAACACATTTTTGTGTCTTTTTTTTTCAATTAAACTTATGAGTTTATGTTTATTTAAATCTTTTCTTCTGAATTACTTTTTAGTTTTTTTTCGAAGTTAAATTAATTAATTAATAATTTCCAGTCTCATGAAATAGCAAAGATGGCAGCAGCGGTGCCAACACAGCTGCCATGTCGCTACTGCAGGAGGTGAGTATCTACTGTTTTTGCTTTAATTGGGGTCTTGAATTGACTAATATGGGGTTGCCCAGTAGTGGACAACCCCTGTAATGTTGCAAATATGATTGATGGTAGTATAGGAAAAGAGGACCTGTCGACAGGTCTTAAGTGAGTAATTTTTGCTCTTATTCTATTCCCGCTGCTCCCCTGAGTATTCATTTTTTGTTTGCTTTTTTATATTTAAGTCCTCCATACGGTTCCAGAGATAAGGGACCTTTTTATTTAGTGCTAATATGTATGGTCTTTATTGAGGGGTCGGTGCTCTAAGGATTAACATGCAAAACAGCCTAAAGACAAGCCCCAGAGGGTCCTGTGAGCAACACACCCTTGTAAAGATCATCAAAAGTAGTACTAAATAAAAAGGCTCATATCTAGAACCGTATGGAGGGGTTAAAAAATGGAAAAAAAACAGGGAATAGTCAGGGAATCGGTAGGAATAAAATATGAGTAAAACTGGAAACTTATCACAGGTAGTCCTTAAATGGCCCAAATTAGAGTCATTAGACTCCGGTGATTAATACATAATGGTGGCTGTCATAACACGCACCCTGGTTGAAATGGATGATACTGAGTGTTAATGCACAAATAGCAGCTCCATACATTTACACCGGTAAGTGAGAAGGGGCCAAGGATTCATACACACAAAAACCACAGCATTTAGTAAGTATGGATCCTGTACACAGAATGATACACAAAGCATAGGCTGCCATTTGCAGAGTCCAAAATCAGACTTGGATATGATCAGACTTCTCCATCTATCCTGGATTACCTGCTGATTAATGACCTCCAGACGAGACTCCTTCAAATGGGTCTTCAACCATTCTGTGGCTTGAGAAGATGGATCAATCAAAAATGGACAGACCTGACTCTGGTGAAGAAAAGGAGATATATATATATATATATGAGTACAGACCAAAAGTTTGGACACACCTTCTCATTTAAAGATTTTTCTGTATTTTCATGACTTTGAAAATTGTGCATTCACACTGAAGGCATCAAAACTATGAATTAACACATGTGGAATTATATACTTAACCAAAAAGTGTGAAACTACTGAAAATATGTCTTATATTCTAGGCTCTTCAAAGTAGCCACCTTTTGCTTTGATGACTGCTTTGCACACTCTTGGCATTCTCTTGATGAGCTTCAAGAGGTAGTCACCGGAAATGGTTTTCACTTCACAGGTATGCCCTGTCAGGTTTAATAAGTGGGATTTCTTGCCTTATAAATGGGGTTGGGACCATCAGTTGTGTTGTGCAGAAGTCAGGTGGATACACAGCTGATAGTCCTACTGAATAGACTGTTAGAATTTGTATTATGGCAAGAAAAAAGCAGCTAAGTAAAGAAAAACGAGTGGCCATCATTACTTTAAGAAATGAAGGTCAGTCAGTCCGAAAAATTGGGAAAACTTTGAAAGTGTCCCTAAGTGCAGTTGCAAAAACCATCAAGCGCTACAAAGAAACTGGCTCACATGAGGACTGCCCCAGGAAAGGAAGACCAAGAGTCACCTCTGCTTCTGAGGATAAGTTTATCCGAGTCACCAGCCTCAGAAATCACAGGTTAACAGCAGCTCAGATTAGAGACCAGGTCAATGCCACACAGAGTTCTAGCAGCAGACACATCTCTTCAACAACTGTTAAGAGGAGACTTTGTGCAGCAGGCCTTCATGGTAAAATAGCTGCTAGGAAACCACTGCTAAGGACAGGCAACAAGCAGAAGAGACTTGTTTGGGCTAAAGAACACAAGAAATGGACACTACACCAGTGGAAATCTGTGCTTTGGTCTGATGAGTCCAAATTTGAGATCTTTGGTTCCAACCACCGTGTCTTTGTGCGACGCAGAAAAGGTGAATGGATGGACTCTACATGCCTGGTTCCCACCGTGAAGCATGGAGGAGGAGGTGTGATGGTGTGGGGGTGCTTTGCTGGTGACACTGTTGGGGATTTATTCAAAATTGAAGGCATACTGAACCAGCATGGACTACCACAGCATCTTGCAGCGGCATGCTATTCCATCCGGTTTGCGTTTAGTTGGATCATCATTTATTTTTCAACAGGACAATGACACCAAACACCTCCAGGCTGTGTAAGGGCTATTTGACCAAGAAGGAGAGTGATGGGGTGCTACGCCAGATGACCTGGCCTCCACAGTCACCAGACCTGAACCCAATCGAGATGGTTTGGGGTTAGCTGGACCGCAGAGTGAAGGAAAAAGGGCCAACAAGTGCTAAGCATCTCTGGGAACTCCTTCAAGATTGTTGGAAGACCATTTCCGGTGACTACCTCTTGAAGCTCATCAAGAGAATGCCAAGAGTGTGCAAAGCAGTCATCAAAGCAAAAGGTGGCTACTTTGTTTTACAATAATTTTTATTATTATTATTCAAAGTTTAACAGGCAATTAAGGAACAGGGTAATAATAACAATAGGAATGACTTGGGAAAAGGGGAGGGGGGTACAAGGGATGGAAGGAGAACAAGGGATCGTGGGTAGGAGGAATATTGGGGGTTGAGGAGAAAAAAAAGGGAAGGGGGAAGAAATTGAATCGACAAATGTTGGTAATCACATAAAATGACAAAGATAAACCATTATAACAAAGTAATAACAGAAAAAAAAAACTAATAACGTTACGAGAGAAGTACAGAATATCATGAATGGGTAGGCTATTTAGGATACAGATACTATAGCTTTGCAGGGGATTCGTGAAACATAAGGGAATTTAGCTGTCCAAATATCCCATTTTTTTGAAAACTTAGACACACTATTGTTAATGATAGCAAATCTGTATTCGTATGTCCTTTGCAAGTTCATTTTCTCGACCAAGTCCTCTAATGAAGGGATGTTTGGCTTTTTCCAGTAGAATGCCAGGGTATTTTTACAGACTAAAAATAAGTGGATTAGTATAGATCTTTCGAAAGTACTAAGAGATTCTAAACCTATGGATAATACAGTTTGAGGGGAAAGAATGATAGGTTTATCCAAAAGGTCATTTACCAGAATGGATATCTGAGCCCACAGACTGTGAATTTTGGGGCAGCTCCAAAAAAGATGCATGAGATCGCCTCTAAGCCCACAATTTCTCCAACACAGAGGAGAGCTGCTTGATTTTATGTGGTGAAGCCTGATGGGTGTGTAGTACCATCTCGAGACGAGCTTAAAACATGCTTCTTGAAGGGGCATAGAGATATTTGAGGCTTGTGTGTAGGATAGCGCGTTTTCCCATTGATCGCTGTGGAAGGTACTTTTCAAGTCCGCTTCCCAACGTAACATGTACTGATTTTTATTAAATGATAGATCATTGTTGAATCAGTTATAAATGTAGCGTAGGCTCCAAAAGATTTTGTGAGCTGGATTGCAAATGAGATTTGCTGAGATCTCTGAAACTAAAAGTTTACCTGAAATAAATTTAAGTATAATTTCTTTTATAGAAGAGTAATGAAAAAAGTCAGATGGAGATGAATTAAATGTAATTTTAATGGATTTAAAGGGTAAGATATTAAGACCATCATAAAGGTTTTTTAGTTTTTTTAAGCCTCTACTTTCCCAATAATCTGGGATTGAGGAGTTGTACAAGGAGGCTATGAGTGATAATGGGAAATTTTTAACGATTGTAAATTTGTTCAGGTTAGGATCTCTGGAATGATTTTTTTTTCCTTTGCTTTGCAAGTTTTTTCCAAGCCCAGATAGTCGCGTGGAATATAGGGTGAGATGGGTCGTGTGTAATTTTTGGGAAAAGGTGCTTGAAAAGAAGAACACGAGGAGGAGAATTATTGTTCATAGTTGTTTCCAGAATATTCCAAGCTGGGGGGTCCATCAAATTAAACCACTTAGCGCTTTGTTTTATAAGGTTCGGTAGATAATAGGCTGAAATATTTGGTAAGCTGAGTCCGCCGTTAATTTTATTTTTATACAGTATAGTGGTAGAGATTCTGGCTCTTTTATTATTCCATATGTAGGAATTTATTTGGTTTTGAATTTTTAGAATGAATGTGTGGGGAATGATTAAGGGGAGGTTCCGGAAAATATAGAGAATTTTTGGTAGAATGAACATTTTAACCGTAAGTACCTTACCCCACCATGAAAGGTCACGTTTGCCGAAATTTATTAATTCTTTATATAGGAGGTCGTTGATAGATTCTAGGTTGGTGGAAATAATAGAATTAATATCTTTGCAAATAGTGATCCCTAGGTATGTTATATATTTTTTTGCCCAGCTGAAAGACGTGTTTAGCTTTAGTACATTTTTTGAAAGTTGGTTTAAATTAAAAGGAAGTAGTTTTGATTTCTCATTATTAACTTTGAAATAAGAGATTGGTGAAAATGAATCAAGTATTTCCGATACTTCGCTCACAGAATTTGTTGGATCTAGTAGGGTTAACATTACGTCATCAGCGAAAAGGCTTATTTTGAATTGGCGAGATGGGGTAGGGATTCCTTTAATTTTGGGGTTTTCCCTAATTTTTTGGGCTAAAGGCTCCATGGCCAGAGCAAAAAGTAGGGGAGAGAGCGGGCAGCCCTGTCTAGTACCGTTTGAGATGGGGATTGAGTTGGATAACTGATTATTTACATACATTCTAGCATGGGGATTAGAGTAGAGGGCCATAATTGAAGAAAGAAAATGATTACTAAAGCCGAATTTAATAAGTGACTGTTTTAAATATTCCCAGTTTACCCTATCAAAGGCCTTTTCCGCGTCTAACGCTAATAAAGTAGCTGGAAGTTTAGAGGTATTAATTATTTTTATAATATTTATTAATCTCCTAGTACCAGTCAGTAGCTTGTCTTCCACCAACGAAACCAATTTGATCGTCGTTGATTAGCTGAGGAAGAATATCTGAGAGACGGTTTGATAGGATCTTTGAATATATTTTGATGTCCGTATTTATTAACGAGATGGGCCTATAATTTTTGATGTTGTCTAGGTCTCCTTTCGATTTAGGAATTAAGATGATGGTTGCTTCTAACATCTCTGGTGGAAAGGATCCCAGAGTCGATGCGGAGTTAAAAATTTTGGTAAGGTGAGGGGAAAGGTGTTGACTAAAAACTTTGTAATATTCATTGATGAACCCATCTGGTCCCGGGGCCTTAAAAGATTTCAGTTGCTTGATTGTGTTTTCTATTTCTAGAGTAGTAATAGGCCCGTTTAGTGATTCGTGATCCAGAGGGTTCAGTTTTGCGAGTTTGATAGATGAAAGAAAATTATTGATTATTTCAGTGTTTGGTTGAAGGACTAAAGGATCTAAGTTGAAATTATATAGATTTTTGTAGAAAGTTGCAAATTGATTGGCGATATCTTTGGGATGATAATAAGTTGTATCATTTTCTGCCTTAATTTTATCAATCCTATTGAAAATTCTTCTTTGTTTAATATGGCGGGCCATAAAGCGGGTGGGTTTATTTAGAGCCGCGTATTGATTAAATTTTGAATTTTTAATGGCTGAATCGAAAGAAAAGATCTCTGACCTCAGTTCCTGTCTTAAGTCTAACAATTCTCTTTGAAATGTCGGAGAGGGGTAGGGGAGATTAATTTGTACTGATTCTTTTTCTCTAATTATATTTTGGAGTTTATTTATTTTTGACCTACTTTCTTTCTTTTGCAAAGATGAGATTTGCATTATTATTCAAGGTGGCTACTTAGAAGAACCTAGAATATAAGACATATTTTCAGTTGTTTCACACTTTTTTGTTAAGTATAGAATTCCACATGTGTTAATTCATAGTTTTGATGCCTTCAGTGTGAATGTACAATTTTCATAGTCATGAAAATACAGAAAAATCTTTAAATGAGAAGGTGTGTCCAAACTTCTGGTCTGTACTGTATATATAACACAGAATAATAGATCAAAGGTGGACAGATAGATTATAATTGGAGAACAGATATATGATTGATCGATTGAAGATACAATTTAGGTTCTGATAAACGTCCTGGTCAATTCTCCACATGAAGCACGGTGCTAATTGGGCATTCAAGCATCTGTCATCTTCTTGTACATCCAGGAGAAATAACCTAGGAATGGCTTAATGCAGAATTCAAAGAAAAGAAGCTTCAGAATTGGGTTTTTCTGAAATATTTTTCCCAATAGCTTTAATAGGGAAAATACATGTCACGACAATGGGGTTTTCCTCAAGGCAGATCGGGGAGTAAGGCCGGCTTCAGACAAATGTATGAAAATTTATCAGAGTTTCATCCATGTCCGTTTTTTATGTCCGTGCTCCAACTGATTTCATACATGTACATTAAAAATGTACATAATCACATACAATTTCCTAAATTAAAGGGAATATGAAGGTAGGATCAACCCTCCTAAGCCGTCTATATGGACACGGAGGTCACAGGCAGCGGAAAAAAATGCTGCTTTGATATCTGCGATCTAATGCCTTATTCCAGGATAGAATCTGCCTGCAGAGCTCCATGTGTAAATCAGGAGAGCAGACTGTCAGTCATTACATGTCTCACACTGGTAACGCCTCCTGAGATCTGTGTCCGGCCCATAGCACTTAACAGCTTGTTTACACATGAGAATTTGATGTCCTCTTCTGTATTTCAGTAAATAATTGCACATGTCTGCATCTTTTGTGCGTTGCACATTGCCGGTTGGTTTAGTTTTTTACGTTCTGCCTTTTGTATGTAGCAGGAGGCTTTATTTGACATTTCGGTAATATAATATAGAATTATACAGTGGCCCCAATTCATCACCTACATTTTTTTTTTTTTGCAAGTGACTTTTGTTTTTTTGTCTTGCGGCATTCGCTGCCATTTTTTGCACCAAATTCTTTAAAGATGTTTTTATGGTCTTTTTTACCTTTTTTTTAACTTAAAAAGAGCAAAAAGTCATAAGATTCTCTAAAACATTGTTCTTCAATAGTGCAAAAAAATTAAATAAGGCAAATTTTGGATTTTGGCAGAGTACTGGAGTGTAACAGCGCAAAAATATTGAAACATTTCAAAAAATCAGAAATGATGAATTAGGCTACAACATCTGGATAGGGAAAGACACGGCCGAATTGGCAAGGAAAAAACAACGGACGAAATCAAGAAAAATTGTGTGCACATCGGCCAGAGAGGTGAAGACTTCCCTGGTCCAGCAGCCGCGGAGGACATCTTTTTGCTCCACTTTAGCACGTGCACCTCCGTCCCACCCATTCTCTGTGGGACTGTCGAAAAGTAGGTGTTTGTGTGGTGCCGCTCCGTTCAATACCTATGGGAGTTCTGCAGACATCCAAGCACAGTGATGAATATCATTAGTGGGAGTGCATTGCTCCTTAGAATAACTCAGCTGCTGCAGAACGCTGTTTCCAAAAGGTACAGAAGACATCCGTGTCCATCAATGACTGTTAGGAGATGCCCTCAAGCTTTCATAAAAAACAAGGTCTGCAGCAGCTGGGTTTGCGTATTGAGATGTTCTGCAGCAGCGGCTGTCACAGAATAATACAGAAGTGATCTGGGAAAGCCTGAAACAAGCGTCTAAGCAGTGCGGCTCACCTCTGTCTAATCTGATGTGTATATATAAAGCACAGAGACACAATGGTAGGGAATAAAAGAAGATAGGAACGATGTCGGAAGGTTATGCCGGAACACACATCACATCATAAATACAGATATCACCAATATACCATCTATATAGCCATAGAAGACAATCACCGCAGGCTAGAGTCATGATTTGCACAAGTCACCCACTGTAATTATAAGATCTACGGTCATGGCCAAAAGTGTTGGCGCCCATGAAATTGTTCCAGAAAATGAACTATTCCTTATAAAAAATTATTGCAATTACACGTTTTGCTATGCACGTTTATTTCCTTTGTGTGTATTGGATCATCACACAAAACAAAGAAAATAGGCAAATCGACCATAATTTCACACACAACCCCAAAAAAGGGCCGGACAAAATTGTTGGCATCCTCAATTTAATATTTGATTACACACGTTTTGGAATAAGTAACTGCAATCAATCGCTTCCTGTAACCATCAACAAGCTTCCTGCACCTCTGAGCTGGAATTTCCGACCACTCTTCTTTTGCAAACTGCTCCAGGTCTCTCCTATTTGAAGGCGTCTTCTCCCAACAGCAATTGTAAGGTCTCTCCACAGGTGATCAATGGGATTTAGATCTGGACTCATTGCTGCCACTTCACAACTCTCCAGCGCTTTGTTTCCATCCATTTCTGGGTGTTTCTTGAACTATGTTTGGGGTCATTGTCCTGCTGGAATACCCATGACCTAGGACGCAAACCCAGCTTTCTAACACTGGGCACTACAACCCCAGGCAAAAATTATGGAATCACCGGGCTCGGAGGATGTTCATTCAGTTGTTTAATGTTGTTGAAAAAAAAGCAGATCACAGACATGGCACAAAACTAAAGTCATTTCAAATGGCAACTTTAGGGCTTTAAGAAACACTAAAAGAAATCAAGATAAAAAATATGGTACTCCGTAAGGGTAATTTTTTTCAGACAAAGCAGAGGGAAAAAATTATGGAATCACTCAATTCTGAGGAAAAAATTATGGAGTCATGAAAAACAAACACACAAAAGAGCACTCCAATACATCACTAGTATTTTGTTGCACCACCCTTGGCTTTAATAACAGCTTGCAGTCTCTGAGGCATGGACTTAATGAGTGACAAACAGTACTCTTCATCAATCTGGCTCCAACTTTCTCTGATTGCTGTTGCCAGATCAGCTTTGCAGGTTGGAGCCTTGTCATGGACCATTTTCTTCAACTTCCACCAAAGGTTTTCAATTGGACTGAGATACGGACTATTTGCAGGCCATGACATTGACCTTATGTGTCTTCTTTCAAAGAATGTTTTCACAGTTTTTGCTCTATGGCAGGATGCATTATCATCTTGAAAAATTATGTCATCATCCCCAAACATCCTTTCAATTGATGGGATAAGAAAACTGTCCAAAATATCAATGTAAACTTGGGCATTAATTGAAGATGTAATGAAAGCCATCTCCCCAGTGCCTTTACCTGACATGCAGCCCCATATCATCAATGACTGCGGAAATTGCATGTTCTCTTCATGCAGTCATCTTTATAAATCTCATTGGAACGGCACCAAACAAAAGTTCCAGCATCATCACCTTGCCCAATGCATATTCGCGATTCATCACTGAATATGACTTTCATCCAGTCATCCACAGTCCACGATTACTTTTCCTTAGCCCATTGTAACCTTGTTTTTTTCTGTTTAGGTGTTAATGATGGCTTATGTTTAGCTTTTCTGTATGTAAATCCCATTTCCTTAAGGCGGCTTCTTACAGTTCGGTCACAGACATTGACTCCAGTTTCCTCCCATTCGTTCCTCACTTGTTTTGTTGTGCATTTCCTGTTTTGGAGAAATATTGCTTCAAGTTTCTGGTCTTGACGCTTTGATGTCTTCCTTGGTCTACCAGTATGTTTGCCTTTAACAACATTCCCATGTTGTTTGTATTTGGTCCAGATTTTAGACACAGCTGACTGTGAACAACCAACATCTTTTGCAACATTGCGTGATGATCTACCTTGTTTTAAGAGTTTGATAATCCTCTCCTTTGTTTCAATTGACATCTCTCGTGTTGGAGCCATGATTCATGTCAGTCCACTTGGTGCAAAAGCTCTCCAAGGTGTGATCACTCCTTTTTAGATAGAGACTAACAAGCAGATCTAATTTGATGTAGGTGTTAGTTTTGGAAATGAAAATTTACAGGGTGATTCCATAATTTTTCCTCAGAAATGAGTGATTCCATAATTTTTTCCCTCTGCTTCGTCTGAAAAAAAGGAGATTTTTGTGTACTCACCATAAAATCTCTTTCTCTTAGCCTCTAATTGGGGGACACAGGACCATGGGTGTTATGCTGCTGTCCACTAGGAGGCGACACTATGCATAATCTGAAAAAGATTAACCGTGGCTCCTCCTCTGCAGTATACACGTCAGCCTTCTCCAGTTTTGTGCAAAAGCAGTAGGAGGAAAGTAACATGGATAACATAATCATGCCTATAAAAAGGCAACTATGTGCGAGCTCAAGAAAAAACAATATGAGAACTCAACATAACAACGGCCCGGAACGGGCAAAAGGGTGGGAGCTGTGTCCCCCAATTAGAGGCTAAGAGAAAGAGATTTTACGGTGAGTACACAAAAATCTCCTTTACTCTGTCGCCTCATTGGGGGACACAGGACCATGGGACGTCCCAAAGCAGTCCCTGGGTGGGAAGAAATGGATGAATATTGTGTAGACAGGACCCTACAATTGGGGCACTGCCGCCTGCAGAACACATCTACCCAGGCTCGCGTCTGCTGAGGACTGGGTATGAACTCTGTAGTGTTTGGTAAATGTGTGTAGGCTAGTCCAGGTGGCTGTCTTACACACTTGTTGTGCCGAAGCCTGGTGCCGAATGGCCCAGGAGGCCCCTACCGCACGTGTAGAGTGTGCCGTAATTCCTGCTGGAAGAGGAGAATTTTTGAGGCGGTAGGCCTCTTGTATGGTGGATTTGATCCACCTGGCAAGGGTAGCTTTGGAAGCTGGCAGACCCTTGCGACCGCCTTCCAGTAGAAGTTAAAGCGAATCAGACTTCTGGAAGGGCGCAGTCCTAGACACATAGATACGCAATGCCCTGACAAGGTCAAGCGTATGCAGAGCCTTCTGCACTCTATGAACCGGGACCGGACAGAGGGATGGCAGTGAAATTTCCTCATTGAGGTGGAAGTTGGACACAACCTTCAGAAGGAAGGATGGGACCGTACGGAGAACTACCTTGTCCTGGTAAAAAAAACAGGAAGGGCCGCCTGCAGGAGAGTGCTGTCAGTTCACACCCTGCGTAGCGAGGTGATTGCCACCAGGAAAACCACTTTCTGGGATAGAAGGCGGAGTGGGACTTCACTAAGGGGTTCAAAGGGTGTTTCCTGCAATGCTGTCAGCACCAGGTTGAGGTCCCACGTTTCTAGTGGGCGTCTGTAGGGGGGGGACCAATCGGGAAACCCCCTGAAGAAATGTCCTTACTTGCGGCTTGTTAGCAATGCACTTATGAAAAAGCACTGAGAGAGCTGACACCTGGCTCTTAAGGGAGGCCAGGGACAGTCTGGCCTCCAGACCCGTTTGGAGAAACCCAAGTACCCTGGGGAGGGAATAAGGGAATGGGGTCTGGCTAAGAGATTCGCCCCAGGTAAAGAAGGCTTTCCAGGTACGGTAATAAATCTTAGCAGAGGTTGGCTTCCGTGCTCTGATCATGGTTGCAATGACGTCCGGCGAGAACCCTGACTGGTTTAGAACCCAGGTCTCAATGGCAACGCCGTCAAATTGAGGGCCCCTGAGTTCTGGTGGTAGAACGGGCCTTGTGACAGAACATCCGGGCGGTCGGGGAGACGCCAGGGGACGTCTGCTGTGAGCTGTAAGATGTCGGCGTACCATGTACGTCTGGGCCAGTCCGGTGTGATTAGGATGGTTGGAACTCCCTCTTGCTTGATCTTCCTCACCACTCTGGATATCAGGGGGAGAGGTAGAAAAATGTACAGGAGCTGGAACTGGATCCAGTCCTGAACCAGGGCGTCCGCTCCTAGTGCCTGCGGGTCGTGTGTTCTGGCCATGAAGTTGGAGACCTTGGCATTGAAGTGGGATGCCATTAGGTCCACGTCCGGAGTCACCCAGCGATGGCAGATCTGGCGAAAAACTTCGGGATGGAGAGACCGCTCTCCCGAGTCCATTGCTTGCCGGCTGAGGAAGTCTGCTTCCCAGTTGTCCACACCCGGAATGTGGACCGCAGAGAGAACCGTACCTGTGTCTTCCACCCAGTGGAGAATGTGCGTCATCGCCTGGGCACTGCGGGTCCCCCCATGGTGATTCACATATGCCACAGCCGTGGCATTGTCCGACTGTACTCTGATGTGAGAGGCTGCCAGTAAGTGATGGAAGGCTCTCAACGCCAGGAGGATGGCACGAATTTCCAAGATGTTGATGGGCATGGTTGCTTCCGCTGGTGACCACTTGCACTGTGCTTTGTGGTGTAAGTGCACCGCACCCCAACCCGTCAGGCTCGCGTCGGTGGTCAGAACCTTCCATTGACCAGTGAGAAAGGATTTCCCCTTTGTTAGTGAGGTTGGCTTGAGCCACCAGTGCAGGGACCTCCTGGTTGACGACGTCAGCTGGAACTCCCTGTCGAGAGAAAAATGGGTTCCTGTCCCATGACTTGAGGATGGCTAGTTGGAGAGGCCTGAGGTGAAGCTGGGCAAATGGGACCGCTTCTATTGCCTCCATCATCCTGTCAAGGACTCTCATGGCAAACCGGAGAGATCGAGGGGGTTTGCTGAGGAGGGTGCGAACTCCTAGACGGAGAAGCAGTTTGTCCTTGGGAAGGAGCACTAGACCACTGAAGGGGTTGAATAGCATTCCCAGGAAGGTCAGAGACTGACTCGGGGTTGGTGATGACTTTTGTAGGTTGACTAACCAGCCCAGGCGACTCAGAGTGTCGATTGTGATTGAGACGCTGAGCTCGTAGTCCTTGAAAGTAGGAGCCTTGATAAGGAGATCGTCCAGGTATGGAACGACTACTATGCCTCTGGAGTGCAGGACATCCATGGTGGCTGCCATGACTTTGGTAAACCCTCTGGGAGCCGTGGCGAGTCCGAAAGGGAGAGCCACTAACTGGTAGTGGTCCTGGTCGATGACGAACCTGAGAAATCTCTGATGGGCGGGTGCAATTGGTATATGCAGGTATGCGTCTTGTATGTCTATGGAGGCGAGAAATTCTCCCTTCTCCATGGACGCAATGATGGACCGAAGGGACACAATGCGGAAGTGACGTACCCGTACATATTTGTTGAGCTGTTTTAGGTCCAGTATGGGCCGTACGCCGCCTCCTTTCTGGGGGACTACGAATAGATTGGAGTAGAACCCTCGGAAGTGCTCGGCCGCGGGGACCGGTAATATGACTCCTGCTTGAAGAAGCGAGGAGACCGCTTGGCGGAAGGCACGAGCCTTGGCTGGCGGCTTTGGGGGAACAGAAAGACAGTCTGTTTGTGGAAGTGAACTCTATTTTGTATCCCAAAGACACTAGTTCACTGACCCACCTGTTTTCTGTAATAGGCAGCCAGACTTGATGAAAGAGCAAAAGTCGGCCGCCTACGGGTGGGGTGTCTTCCGGAGTCCGTGAGTCATGATGAGGAGGAAATCTGAGATTTTCCTCCTTTGGACTTTGACTAGCCTGCTTTTGACTGCCAGGTCTTGTCTGACTTTTGCGTCGACCGCGAGTTGTCCCTGCGTGGGGAGCGGTTGCAATTTTGTGCTGGACGCGAGACGGACCAGTCCGAAGAGTTCCGAAACGATCGGAATAGAGTTGGTTTACGCTTCCTGGAAGTGCGTTTAGAGTTTCAGTTGGGGGAGAGAGGTACTCATACCCTCGGTGGCGTTGGATATCATCATGTCCAGCTGTTCGCCAAAAAGTCGACCACTGAGGTACGGGAGGTGCGTGAGGGACTTCCTTGAGGCTGCGTCTGTTTCCATTCCCGCAGCCAGAGGATACGCCGAATCGTGATGGCGTTTGATGCTATCCCTGCCGCACCCCTTGCTGAATGCAGAACTGCATGAAGCATGTAATCTGCTACAACTGCTATTTGAACCGCTTGGTCCGACAGCTCAGGAGCAGATGCTTGGAGGTTAGCTTGTAAATTTTTGGGGCCAAGCCAGGATGGCCTTGGCAGCCCAAACTGAAGAGAACGCGGGAGCCAGGGAGGCCCCTGCGGCCTCGAAAATTGAACGAGCCTTGCGTTCCACCTGCTGCATCCCAGAGGGTTGAGCTATCTGGCAGTGAAAGGAGTGACTGTGGTGCTAGCCTAGAGACTGGGGGATCCACTTTGGGTGGATCTGTCCATTCCTTGGTGAGCTCCTGTGGGAAGGGGTACCGTGCCTCCAGTCTGGATCCGCCCCCTCTATGACACTGTAGAGTGTCATATTTGTCATCCGGGGGGCGGGCCGGGGGAGGCGGAGAGGAGGTGGCGGCTTCGGCTAGGCCGTGGTCTAAATTAGATGCCCGATGCCCAGAGGGGCTCCAGGCCGGCGCGGAAGTCCGGGAGGGGGTCGGATCTGAACCGGACCCCCCCCCCGGATTTCAAGGCAGGATAGCGGTGGGGGTATAAGCAGAAGGGGGGCCCTGAGAAGAGTCCCCCTGAGGCACCATAGAGCTGGTGCTGCCGCAGAGACAGGGCGCAGGGAGGCCTTTGCCTGTATTGTGCCATGCCTGCCTGCACTCCCCCTGGCCCCGACAGGAGCCCGCAGCAGGGCTGGGGTCCCTGGATTCAGCTGCAGTGTGCTGGCTACTGGGAGCTGCAGAGTGCTGCCTGTTCAGGCCCTACCTGAGGCGTTTCAACCTAATGTTCCCAGAGGGGGATTAGGGAGGGTGCTGCTGTCACCATCAGGGGGCTTTATCCTCGCCTCGACCTCAACCCAGAAACCAAAAGGAATTGGGGAAGGAGGGGGTCTCAACTTCGAACCAGCACCCGAGGGGCTGGGGAAGGAGCGACATGGGGAATAGCCATCTCTACTTCAACCCTGCACCCCATAATAGGGGGCAGAGGAAGGAGCCATGCCGGGAGTCTCGCAGGAGACCCACTTTTCTTCATCTGTAATCCCGTCTGAGAAAACGGAGTAAAAGTTTTAGGTGTGCCTCCTATGCGACACTAAGCAAAAACTGGAGAAGGCTGATGCCGTCCAGGGGTGTATACTGCAGAGGAGGAGCCACGGTTAATCTTTTTCAGATTATGCATAGTGTCGCCTCCTAGTGGACAGCAGCATAACATCCATGGTCCTGTGTCCCCCAATGACGAGACAGAGTTATTACCTTTACGGAGTACCACATTTTTTATCTTGATTTCTTTTATTGTTAAAGTCCTAAAGTTGCCATTTGAAATGACTTTAGTTTTGTGCCATGTCTGTGATCTGCTTTTTTTCAACAACATTAAACAACTGAATGAACATCCTCCGAGCCCGGTGATTCCATAATTTTTGTATATTGCAGCTCAAAATCCTTAATCTTCAGATTTCATGATGCACACAGTCAAGACAGAGGCAGCAAAACAACTCCAAAACATCTGTGAATCTCCACCATATTTGACTGTAGGTATTGTGTTCTTTTCTTTACAGGCCTCATTCTGTTTTTGATAAACAGTAGAATGATGTGCTTTACCAAAAAGCTCTATCTTTGTCTCATCTGTCCACAAGACGCTTTCCCAGAAGGATTTTGGCAAACTGCGTCTAGCTTTTTTATGTCTCTGTGTCAGCAGTGGGGTCCTCCTGGGTCTCCTGCCATAGCATTTCATTTCATTCAAATGTCAATAGATTGTTCGCACTGACACTTATGCACCCCGAGACAGCAGAACAGCTCGATTTTCTTTGGAACTTGAAAGGTTGCAACGCAGGATAGTCCAGATGATGGAAAAGCAACCGCAATCAATTTTTCTCTGCTGTCCACGTCCAGAGAGATTAGCTACAGTGCCATGGGTTGTAAACTTCTTGATTATGTTGCGCACTGTGGACAAAAGGAATATTAAGATCTCTGGAGATGGACTTGTAACCTTGAGATAGTTGATATTATTCAACAATTTTGGTTCTCAAGTCCTCAGACCGTTCTCTTCTCATTCTGTTTTCCATGCTTAGTGTGGCACACAGACACACAATGCAACGATTGAGTCAACTTCTTCCCTTTTTATCTGGTTTCAGGTGTGATTTACATATTGCCCTCCCCTGTTACTTGCCACAGGTGAGCTTGAATGAGCATCACATGCTTGAAACAAAGCCCACAATTTTGGAAAGGTGGCAACAATTATGTCTGGCCCATTTTGGGGGTTTTGTGTGAAGTTATGTCCAATTTTTTCTCTGTTTTTTTTGTGTTGGTCCCATACACACAAAAGGAAATAAACATGTGTCTAACAAAACATGTGTAATTGCAATACGTTTCTGGGAGAAATCCTTCATTTTCTGGAACAATTTCAAGGGTGCAAACACTTTCGGCCATGACTGTATATATATTATTTTGTATGTATGTATGTACACATCCCAAACACGTGATAATCTGGTGTGTCAGCTCGATCCATTGTCCCTAGCGCTGATCACTTATTTACAGGTGACAGCAGCCAGAGATCTTGTGTACACCAGTGTGGGATGACCATCTCCTAGACAAATAGCACCTACATAAGCAATCACGCCTTCTACAGGCCGGGAGCCATGAAAGGACTGGTGCAAATCATTCATTTAGAAGTATTACCACTAATTTTACAACCAAATTTTAAGGATTATTGTTAGGGCTGGATTCACACACAGCGTTCTGTAGCTTTTTCAACAGTATTTTCCGTCAAAAACAATAGCGTCGGATGTTACTTCAAAGTCGGTAAAAACAAATTATTTTATTTTCGTGGCATCTTTTTCTTTAATCTTCTCTCTCATCCTTGAGCGATTTTCCGGTTTCGCACTTTTGCATTTTTCCTAACCCTTTTTTTAAAAGCTGTAACTTTTATTTTTCCGGAAGGAAGGATTGTTCTTTTTTTGTGGGACGAGTTGTAGTTTTTGAATGACATCATTCATTTTACTGATACACTGTACTGGAAAATGGAAAAATAAAAACGCCCCCAGTGTGATATAATGGAGATTAAAAAAAACAACGCTGCTATAGTTTTATGAGTTTTGTTTTTACCGCATTCATTGTGTGGTAAAAGTGACCTGGAAATATGATTCTTCAGGTCAAGATTAGCGCAGAGATGCTAAACTTCTAAAGATTTATTTTATTTAAAGGGGTATTTCCATCTCCAAGATCCTATCTCAATATGTAGTAGGTGCATTAATAATAATATTACCAAATACCTCCAATTAGAAATGTAGTATAGTTCTTCTGATTCACTATGTCGCTTACCCCATGTGCAGGGCATTTCAGTAGCTTAGGTATTCATGGTTACGACCACTCATAGTGACAGTTAGCTGCTAGTGGTCGTAACCATGGATACCAAAGCTACTGCACACATGGGGTAAGCGACATAGCGAATCAGAAGAACTATACTACATTTCTAATTGGAGGCATTTACAGATATTATTATTATTACACCTACTACATATTGGGATAGGATCTTGGAGATGGGAATACCCCTTTAAGTAGTGAGGAAAAAAATCAAAAACTTGTAAACTCCTATATAATGTATATATGTATACATATAATTTTCGGAGACCTGTAACAATTTCATCTTTCCATCAATGGAGCGGTGTGAGGGCTTTTTATTTGGTGGTGAGCTGATGGTTTAATTTGTACCATATCGGGGTACATAAGACTTTATGATAACTTTTTATTACAATTCTTAGGGGAGGGTCAGTGACTAAGAAAAAAAAAAGGTGTGCCAATTTAAAATGCTTTGTTTTTGTATCACGGGCAAAATCTGCTGTTCAACGGGCTCAGCACCTGAGCCTGGCGTCGGACGTGTGACGACATACGTGTACAAGCAGTATGGTGTGGGTCTGATGCTTTTTCTTACTTTTCTAAAGGACTTCAAAAATGGCAGGAAAAAAAGCATCTTTTAAATCTCTCAAAATAAAAAAAAGCCACAATAATGTTTGTAAAATACGCTGTTAAAAGCATTTCATTTGTGGCATTTTTTTTTTTTACTAATTTGTTTGAAAAAATGCTGACAAAATATTGTGTGTGTGAAGGAGCCCCTAAATAATAGAGAGGCCGATAGATGGAGTCCAAAAACTTCAGGAAAGGAGAGAAGTGAGGGAGGCCAGGGTGTTTTTTGTTCTTACCGATGGTTTCAAAGAACAGATCTAACTCGGCGAAGACAATGGCGAAATGTAAATGTGTGAATGGAAAAATACAGAAAAGTGGTCAAAACATCAAACATACAAAAAGAAGGTGATTATCATACGGCTTTATCAATTAGAGACATTCAGAGCACATTGATGACCATACACATTAGGCGTTAGTCTAAAGATCCAGCTGACAACGCCCAAATGTCCCCCCTAAATGCTTTAGGTAGAACTAAGCACCGCCGGGGCTGGTCGCAAGATACATATAACTTTTCTATCCACCCGTAGATGTGGCAGGTTTCATATATTTTATTTAAAGAGTAACTGCAGTTTTAGAAAACTTTTCACTTGCCAGAAGTTTTGATTAGTGGGGGTCCAGGTGCTAAGACCCCTAATGGCTGGAAAATTGAAGGGGTGCGAGTCCTCAGCTGAGAGCTCAGAGACTGAAGAAGTCCTTGGTGTCCACCTTCAGTTCTGCCCCCCTGTTTTAGTGATATGTGGGGGTCTCAGCACCTTGACCCTCAATAATTTGAAACTTTTTTTCAAAGCACTTTGACACATCAAACGTTTTCTGAAAACGATGTCATACTTTATTTAGTTTTTTAAAGTTTCCAAAGACAGACTTATTGCGTCCTTACGAGCAGCACAGATATAAAAAAGTGTTGTAAACATATACACAGGGTGCCCGAAAAATGCAAAAAAAAAAAAAAGCTCGCCAGTACCGGCAATGGAAATGGTTTGACAGACATTGATCCAATTTTACCCACAAGCTGTTGGGGGAAGATGGAAAACCGATAGATCATGTCAGCAACATGGAGGCATCTTGGGAAGGTAAGGGTGCGACACACTAAACTGGTAAAGAATTTCACGTTAATACTTTTAATGTTAATACTTTTAATCTCTCATTTTATATGCAATTTGTCTTTTCAGAGAGGAAGAGGACTAGAACTTATTTCCCAGAGGAGCATGCATGGCTTAAAAGTCTCCTTACTCTGACATGCCAGGCTTGGATTGTCATTGTTCATGAGGAGAAACATTACTCCTTCGACACCAGTCCAGAAACTCTCACCTAGCCAAATCAGATCTCATACTTTGCACTGATGAGGGGCAACACCCCAAAACACCGTGTCTGCAAATAGAGATTCTGGTTTGGCTTTTATCTTAAATCAAATTGCAAGTCTCGTGAAAGAGTCGATATTGACTTTTGGGATTGCGGCTTCCAATAGGTGGCACAAGAGTTCTAGTCCTCTTCCTCTCTGAAGAGACAATTTGCATATTTAATTTCCCAGAGGAGCATGCAGGGCTTATAAAGTCTCCTCACTCTGACATGCCAGGCTTGGCTTGTCATTCTCCACGTTACCCCAATCTCTCATTTTAAAACAGTGATTTCTCTTCGATAAGGAGTAGCGTTACCCAAGCAGAATCTTGAGTTCGTCCTTATTTCTGGTGAACGAAGGAAATGTGTCATTGTAGAAAATTTCAACTCAACACAAACCCAAAGAGTTCCCCCATTACCCAAAGTGCTGATACTAAACTTCTTCCCATCAGTGAAGAGCACCATGGTTTTTTTGAAGGCAGGGGTGGATGTCACCTATTCTGCAAATTCTGTCCGATAGTTCTGGTGGTCCTCAGTCAGGCGTCGCAGTATCAGTTTTGTAAGTGGGCCACTTATGGCATCGCTAAATTGAGGCACAGGTAAACCCATGTTCCAGAGACAGATGACGAATGCTAAATTGCGGGCTCTCGCTGAGTGAGGCAGGTACGGCGGCTGCAGTTTCTACAAAACGTAGCACTTTTCATTTGTTGAGTGAACCCGATTCTCGGAAATTGGCAGGGAGCTTGGTATCTGCTCTGTGGGTCATGGACGGCCTATTTGGGTAAGTCTGCTGTGATGACACGTGTGCTTGGTTCCCCAGAAATTAGGATGATCTGAAGACGTTCTTGTAGTGCCGGCGTCCCTGCCCTCTGCTAGGCAGGGACGCTGTTCCCCTCACCGCTCTGCTCCGTGCCCGGCGTCCCTCTCCCGCTCTGCTGGCAGCGCGCGCTCCTTCCCGGCCACTGTGCTTAGGGCGCGCGCGCGCGCCCTCCCTCCCTCTTAAAGGGGTCGCGCGCGCCGTCCTAAGGAGTCCCCGGCCAATGGCCGGAGGACTTTACCATATATAAGGCACCTCCTCCAAAATGGAGGTGCCCGAGCAATGTTGTTGCACCGTTCTACTCTGCTTCAGCCCTCAGGTCCCGTTGCCAGTTACCTGCCAGTTACCTGCCAGATTCCTGCCAGCTTGCTGTCCTAATCCTGCCTGATTTCCTGTTACCTGCCTGCCTGCCTGAGGTCCGACGGTCTGCCTTACAACTCCGGTCAGTCTGTCTAAGGACCAACTTGCTCGCTCACCTGGGAGCGCACATCAGCTACCTGCCTGCTTGCCTGAGGTCCGACGGTCTGCCTTACAACTCCGGTCAGTCTGTCTATGGACCAGCTTGCCCGCTCACCTGGGAGCGCTTCTCCGCTACCTGCCTGCTTGCCTGCCCCGAGGCTCCGCTGTCACGTGCTGTGACCACCAGCTATTCCAGACTCTTGCCCGCTCACCTGGGAGCGCTTCTCCGCTACCTGCCTGCTTGCCTGCCCGGAGGCTCCGCTGTCACGTGCTGTGACCACCAGCTATTCCAGACTCTTGCCCGCTCACCTGGGAGCGCTTCTCCGCTACCTGCCTGCTTGCCAGCCCGGGGGTTCCGCTGTCACGTGCTGGGACCACCAGCTATTCCAGAGACTCTTGCCCACTCACCTGGGAGCGCTTCTCCGCTACCTGCCTGCGTGCCTACCTGGAGGCTCCGCCGTCACGTGCTGTGACCACCTGCTATTCCAGAGACTCTCGCTTGCTCACCTGGGAGCACACATCCTCCATCTGCCTTGCTAGCCTACCTGGAGGTTCAGCCATCACAGGTCGTACCTACCCTTTACCTAGAGACTGCCCCGGTCACTTGCCGTGACCTCCAGCCCGTTCTTCCAGAGACTGCCCCGGTCACTTGCCGTGACCTCCAGCCCGTTCTTCCAGAGACTGCCCTGATCACTTGCCGTGACCTCCTGCCCGTACACCCAGGGACTGTCCCGGTCACCTGCTGTGACTGCCTGCCTGGTCGCCACCCGCTCCCTTACAAGGACCGCTCCCTTGTATAGTAGCCCAGAGGTTCCGCCTCCCAGACCCGTTACAGTTCTGTTTGTGTAAAATAGTTTTGGGGTTTTTTTTTTTTTTGCAATTATTTACAAAACCTAGCCAACAACATCAAACCATTAGTATTGCACGTTTCTGAAAGAGAGGAAAAATAAATGACTTTGGTTCGGCAAAAATTCTGGCAAAATTATTGGAAAAAAACATTGTAAACAACTCGATCCATTCACTCCGAACAACAAATGTCATTATTACCTGTAAAATGACCAGTGCGTTCTCCACCGACAGCTCATCGGGGGGCAGACCTTCACTTTTCCAAATCAGTTGTTCGCTTTCAGTCGACAAAAACCTCCTTAAATCAAAAGCTGAGAAAATAGGAAAATCAATACGTGTTACATTTCTTTAGCTAATGAGCTAGAAACAGAGAAGACGATAAATTAAGTACCCGGCAATTTGCTGCGTACGGTCCTCTGATACTAATCGCCCTCTTATTGTGGGCAGAAACATTAGTGAGAGCTGAGAAAACAGCGTGTATACATGAGTCCTGGCAATGGGTTCACTGAATAAAATCATTGCCCTCAGTAAGTCCCTGCAATTGGTACAATGAATGAGAGTAATATGAAATGAGTGAACTTAAACGGATATTCAGTATCAGATTATACAGGGGATGTTTTGCAGAGGGCTCCAGATAAATAAAATCGTCACCAAAGAATATAATTTTTTTCATTGAGGGACACAGGAAACCATTACACTAAGGATTACAGCCTAGAGAAAAATAATAATCAGCTCCTCCTCAGCAGGTTACACCCACCTACTGGCAATAAGCTATTCAGTTTAGCTTAGTGTCACTAAGGAGGCAGACGGGGTCTGGAGTCTCCAGACCCGTTTCTGTCAATGGTATTTTTTAGTTATTTTTATTCTAATCTTCTCCTCTAGAAAGGGAAAAAAAGAGCATAGTTTGCCAGTGGTAAGACCGTAGCTTCTCTAGTCTGGATGGTAGGAACCTTTCCTTGTCCTAACACAGTCAGCATTCAGGTACTAGTGAGGACAGTCCTTGTCCCTGGTCTCCTGCTCGCCCACCCCCTAGACCCTAGCGCACTGCATGGAACGAAGACCAAGCCGAAAACTTGGACCATGAAATGAATCAAGCCTCTTCAGGACAGGCAGACAGATCTTCAAACATCCCGTTGTGTTGAGTTAGCTCCCAGCCCACATCCTCTGTGGCGCACGCTCCCTGCAGTCCAATCTTTTTCCCTTTCAGAGATCTTACATGTGCCTTTTCTGACTTTTGTCATCTTCTAGTCTTCTCTAGAGGTGCTCTTGGTTCTGCCGCCTTCCCGGTCCTTCCCATGACCCATCACGGTCCTTCTGGTGCCAGGATTCAAATTTAGTTCTGATGCGGTCAACCCCCTATTCCCTCAGCCAATCATGCTGTAGCGTGTTTTCTTTTGGCATTGCAGCTTCCCTACGCCTCCCACTTCCCGGGCAATGCCATTTTCTCACTTTGCAGCATCCCCTAGCCTCAACAGCAGTTTCTTCCCAGCGTTCATCTGCACTCCTCAGACCAGGACTCCAGAACTGCTAGGCTGCTTACACCTGGGAACAAGTGTTTGGAGCGAGGCGGCGCCCACTAGTCGGGTTCTGACCAGGAGTATGTATAATTCATACATACCCTCCGGACAGTGTGTGCGCTGGGGGGATTCATAAGTCTGCATTCACACAGAGTGACTGCAGACTTATCATTTTGGACAGAACAACCCCTTAAGTTTTGTCTTAAGCATGTTAAATGCTGCTCTATGGGGTTGAGATCTGATGATTGACTCTTCCGTTGAAGGATAGTCCACTTCTTTGCTTTAAAATAATGATTTTTGGCAAAGTCTAATCTGGCCTTTCAATTTTTAAGGCTGATTAATGGTTTGCACCGTGTGGTGGACCCTCTGCATTTGCTCTCATGAAGTCTTCTCTTTATGGTAGTCTTAGTGTCACGGTTTCATCACTCAATGTGTCCTAGGGACGCTGTGAGTGACTCCGTAGGATCTGAGGCGTGCTAGACTATCAGCATGGTGAGTGGCAGCCCAGTCGTCCAATTTGAGGCTGGGGCGTGCTGGGCTGCCAGCATTTTAATTGACAGCACTGCTGCTCAAGCTGGCCTAGCCTGCGGGCTTTCCTCCAGGTTCTTGATAATTCACTAGCTATTTAGCAGGCTAACCGTGAGCAGACCATTGTCAGGTGTAGCTTTGCTCAGTCTGGTCTGTGCTCAGTGCACTGTGTTCAATTTCCTAATCTTTGTTGCCGGACCATGAATTTGTCTTAACTAGTGTTGAGCATTCCAATACTGAAATATCGGGTATCGACCGATATTCGCGGTATCGGAGTTCCGATACCGAGTTCCGATACTTTTAGAATATCGAATACTGGAATCGGAAGTTCCCATAATGCCTGCGCTCTGCAGTGTCTCTGAAGGATGACAAGCTGGATGGCAGCGCTCAGCTTACTGTACTTGTCATTTAGTGTTAAAGGATTTATTTAAAAAAATTAATAGTGTTTTCATGCACCCGTCTCTTTAACAAAGCCGGCCGGCAATTCAGCAGCGGCATACACCGTACCCGACAATTTACAACAGAAAGAATAGAGCACCACACATAGATTAGATAGATAGAAACATGTCAGTCACATATATAAGAAGAACAGTGACAGTGTTGGTTACTGTACTTGTCATTTAGTGTTAAAATAAAGGATTTATTTAAAAAAAAATTGGCGTGGGGTTCCCCGTAATTTTAGTCTCTAGCGGAGGTTAAGCAGACGGCTGGGGCAGATGTTTGAAGCCTGGGAAGGGGGTAATACCCACGGAGCTTCCCAGGCTACTAATATCAGCCCCCAGCTGAATACCTAGCCTTTACTAACTATTAAAATGGGGGATCCCCCCAAAAAAATGACGTGGGGTCCCCCCTATTTTAATAGCTAGCAAAGGCTAGGCAGACAGCTGGGGGATGATATTAATAGCCCAGGAAGGGTGCCATGAATATTGGCCCCCTCCCAGGCTAGAAACACCAGCCGTCAGCCGCCCCAGAAATGGCGCATCCATAGGATGCGCCAATTCTGGCACTTAGCCTCGCTCTTCCCACTGCCCTGTAGCGGTGGTAGTGGGGTAATAGGGCTGGGGTTGATGTCAGCTTATAATGCCAGCTGACATCAAGCCCAGGTTAGTAATGGAGAGGCGTCTATAAAACACCCCCATTACTAACCCCATAGTCAAAGTTAAAAAAAAACACAAACACCCAGAATAAAGTCCTTTAATTGAAATAAAGACAATTCTTTATTGTTCTAAATTAAACCATACTTACCACCACGCCCATTCCAGCTGAAGCCAACGATCTCCTGCAATAAAAGTAAAATAATAAAGCAACATCATCCTTACCTTTCCATGGTTCCCACGACGGCTCCAGCTCTGCTACATTCACATGATAGGCTGGATCGCAGCAGAACGCTGCCATCCAGCTTGCCATGCCGCACACACTGAGAAGCGCAGGCATGCTTGCGCAAATCAGTGTCTGGCTGTGACGGCATCCAGATGAGCCGAGGTCATGTCCAATGAACTCGGCTCACCTCATGCAAGTCACTGACAGCGTGGGAAAATTCTCATTTTTTGGGGGGGTCCCCCATTTTAATAGCTAGTAAAGGCTAGGTATTCAGCTGGGGGCTGATATTAGTAGCCTGGGAAGCTCCGTGGGTATTACCCCCTTCCCAGGCTTCAAACATCTGCCCCAGCCGTCTGCTTA
This sequence comes from Phyllobates terribilis, assembly GCF_046119375.1. Taxonomy (NCBI): domain Eukaryota; kingdom Metazoa; phylum Chordata; class Amphibia; order Anura; family Dendrobatidae; genus Phyllobates; species Phyllobates terribilis. Next base: position 72,608,582 of record NW_027362762.1, read on the forward strand.
ACCTCCGCTAGAGACTAAAATTACGGGGAACCCCACGCCAATTTTTTTTTTTTTAATAAATCCTTTATTTTAACACTAAATGACAAATACAGTAATCAACACTATCACTGTACTTCTTATATATGTGACTGACATGTTTCTATCTATCTAATCTATGTGTGATGCTCTATCTTTCTGTTATAAATTGTCGGGTACCGCTGCTAAATTGCCGGCCGGCTTTTTTAAAGAGACAGTGCATGAAAACACTATTATTTTTTTTAATAAATCCTTTACACTAAATGACAAGTACAGTAAGCAACACTGTCACTGTACTTCATATATATGTGACTGACATGTTTCTATCTATCTAATCTATGTGTGAAGCTCTATTCTTTCTGTTGTAAATTGTCGGGTACCGGTGTATGCCGCTGATGAATTGCCAGCTTTTCGCGTAATACATTTTACATTATTCTTAGTTGTTTTCCTTCATGTAGAATTAACCTACAAGGAAAGAAAGGGTTTATTTTCATTCCGATATTTGTGGCCCATTGACTTGCATTGGTTTCCGGTAACGGAATCGGCGGTATCCGATACTTTTTGGGTATCGGTCCGATCCAATCCGATCTTTCCCGATATCGGAAGGTATCGCTCAAGATTAGTCTTAACTATTCGAGTATATAATCCCTTTAGCTCTTGACGCTCTCTGATCTCAGGTACTTGACCCAGTTTCGCTTAATCCTTTATCTTGACATAACCTCCTGGCATTTAACCCCAGACTGTAACTTGACCACGCCTTTGTCTTGGCCCTCTGTACTATGAGGCCTCCTGGTATCTGACCTCAGACCTCCTGACTATCCAGTCTCATGACTTGTCACATTGCAACCGACACTATTTTTCGACAGCATGGATCCCATTCACACACTTGGTGATCGTGTGGCGAATCGACTCAAGTGATTGAAGATTCAAGGTTCTGGTTCTTTTCAGCCATATCTTGACAGCCTCAATCGCAGGGTCAGGTGGCTAGCTTTATGAAAACTCCCCATAGGTCTTTGCTCCCAGTAGAGACTGCGATATCTGCACCTTATGAAGTTTAGTTGGTCTCCTCCGAACCAGTATTGGCCCATTCCTGATACATTTTCAGCTGAGAAAAAACAGTTTATGGGTGTTCAGGGAGGGTTGTAGGTTATTTTTACCCTACGACTTTGGTCTTGAGGGGATGAGTGCCAGCGAGTGGGAATAGTCATATTCCTATTGTGAGGGGATCCTCAGACTTGGGCATTTTCTTTGTCCCCACAAGTTGCAGAATGGTCTTCAATTGATGCCTTCTTTGATGCCTTAGGGGTTATCTATAAAGAACCCAACAGAATCCTGGTTGCTGAGGCTAGATACAGAGGAATAGCACCACAGACAAAGAAAGAGAGACAGAGAGAGGGAGATCTTTGAATATCTCTCTCTGTCCTTCCATAGGGGACCATGCCTCTTTGCCTTTTTGCAGAATGCATCAAATTGTTGATTTGGCCACTCCTAACATTTTTGCTATCTCTGACAAATTTCTCCTTTTTTTCAGCCTAATGATGGTCATTTTCTCTTCCATTGAGCGCTTCTTTGACCGCATGTTGTGGGTTCACAGCAACAGCATCCACATGCAAATGCCATACCTGGAACCAGCTCCAAACCTTTTATCTGCTTAATTGATGATGGATTAATGAGTGAACAACCCATACAGCCCATTAAAGAGCTTTTGAGATTATTGTCCAAATAATAATAAAATAACTGTAATTCCTAAACACTTACTCAATTATGATGTAGATACCCTCAAACTAAAGTGGAGAGTCAGCACCTTAAGCCCATATTGATTATATAACTGTATCTTGAATAAGTTTTGGTAAACAGCTAAAATTCCAAAACTTATGTCACTGTTCAAATACTTCTGGACATAACTATGTGAATCCTCACATTACACACAGTGCATGCTGTGAGGATTCACAGTTGCCGGCGCTAGGGGCGGGAGGTCATGTGTCCGCAAGTATGCGATATGCATACTCCTGGCATTTTGACTAGCCGGAAAAATAAATGTACTGAGTGAGGCCAGAAACAAGTCAGAATGTAGACTGGGAGTATGTATATCACATGACCGCACGCTCCCGAAGAATCCTCACAGCATGCAGTGGGCACAATGTAAGGATTCACAAGTCTGCAGTCACATACTTGTAGCTTATGACTGGACAACAGCTTTAACGCCAAATTATATCTGGTCAAAAATGGGTTTTTGCATTTAAGACTAAGTCTCAGAAGGGTGATACATGACCGATGCAACAACAGAGGATGTAGGATATTGAGAAAAGCTCTAGACAGTCTCTTTCCATTAAGTATTACATCAATTGCATATACCATAAAAAGAACAATATTTGCCATGTACAGTACAGTCCAAAAGTTTGGACACACCTTCTCATTTAAAGATTTTTCTCTATTTTCATGACTATGAGAATTCTACATTCACACTGAAGGCATCAAAACTATGAATTAACACATGTGGAATTACCGTATATTCCGGCGTATAAGACGACCTGGTGTATAAGACGACCCCCCTACTTTCCTGTTAAAATATAGAGTTTAGGATATATTCACCGTATAAGACTACCCCTTTTCCAACGCATACCAAACACCGGTAAAAATTAAAAAAAAACAGATTTGAATTTAACATGGTCCTTTTTTAATTTAAATTCTTATGACATGCAGGTATATAGCAGGAAAACTGTCACTCATAAACATATTAAAATAGGGGGGACCGCACGTCATTTTTTGGGGGGGTCCCCCATTCTAATAGCTAGTAAAGGCTAGGTATTCAGCTGGGGGCTGATATTAGTAGCCTGGGAAGCTCCGTGGGTATTACCCCCTTCCCAGACTTCAAACATCTGCCCCAGCCGTCTGCTTAACCTCCGCTAGAGACTATAATGATGGTGGATCCCACGCCAATTTTCTTTTTAAAAAATCCTTTATTTTAACACTAAATGACAATTGAGGGGTTAATAAAGATGCAGTCCCTAAATTATTATTAATTTTGTAATTAATTTTTCCCAAAAATGTTGACGTGGGCTTCGCCATATTTTTGTGTCCAGCCAGGTACAGCAGGCAGGAACGGGCTGCCCCCAACCACCAGCTGCCTATTTGTACCTGGCCGGACACAACAATATAGGGAAGCCCCTTTTTTTTTAATTATTTCATGAAATAATTAAAAAAAAAAGACGTGGGGCTTCGCCCTATTTTTGTGTCCAGCCAGGTACAACTAGGCAGCTGGGGGCTGGAATCTGCAGCGCAGGGAGGCCCAAGCTTTCTGGGCCCCCCCCGCTGCAAATTGCAGTCCGCAGCCACCCCGGAAAATGGCGCGTTCATAGAAGCGCCATCTTCTGGCGCTGTACCCAACTCATCCAGGGCCCTGATGCGGTGGCTCACTGGGTAATAAAGGGGTTAGGGCCAGCTTGGCATTATCAGCTGGCCCTAAGCCCGAAATTCATGGGGTCACGCCAATATTAGACATGACCACCATGAATTTCTAGTAAAGTAATTAAAAAAAACACAACACCCAGAAAAAAGTCCTTTAATTGAAATAAAGACACAATTTTTTAATGTTCTAAATTAAACCATACTTACCATCACGCCCATTCCAGCTGAAGCCAACGATCTCCTGCAATAAAAGTAAAATAATAAAGCAACCTCATCCTTACCTTTCCATGGTTCCCAGGACCGGTCCAGCTCTGCTACATTCACATGACAGGCTGCACCGCAGCAGAACGCTGCCGTTCAGCTTGCCATGCGGCAGACACTGAGAAGCGCAGGCATGCTTGTGCTCCTCAGTGTCTGACTGTGACGGCATCCAGATGAGCCGAGATCATGTCCAATGAACTCGGCTCACCTCATGCACGTCACTGACAGCGTGGGAAAATTCTCCTGCTCCCCGCATGCGCAGTAGAAGTTTCCCACGCTGTCAGTGACGGACGTCCAGGAGGTGAGCTGAGTTCATTGTCGGCTCATCTGGATGCCGTCACAGCGAGACACTGAGGAGCGCAAGCATGCCTGCGCTTCTCAGTGTCTGCGGGATGACAGGCTGGATGGCGGCGTTCTGCTGCGGTCCAGCCTGTCATCTCGATGTAGCAGAGCTGAAGCTGTCCTGGGAACCATGGAGAGGTAAGGATGAGGTTGGTTTATTATTTTTCTTTTATTGCAGGAGATCGTTGGCTTCAGCTGGAATGGGCGTGATGGTAAGTATGGTTTAATTTAGAACAATAAAGAATTGTGTCTTTATTTCAATTAAAGGACTTTATTCTGGGTGTTTGTGTTTTTTTTAACTTTGACTATGGGGTTAGTAATGGGGGTGTCTTATAGACGCCTCTCCATTACTAACCTGGGCTTGATGTCAGCTGGCATTATAAGCTGACATCAACCCCAACCCTATTACCCCCTGCCACCGCACCAGGGCAGCGTGGAAGAGCGAGGCTAAGTGCCAGAATTGGCGCATCCTATGGATGCGCCATTTCTGGGGCGGCTGACGGCTGGTGTTTCTAGCCTGGGAGGGGGCCAATATTCATGGCTCCCTTCCTGGGCTATTAATATCAGCCCCCAGCTGTCTGCCTAGCCTTTGCTAGCTATTAAATTAGGGGGGACCCCACGTCATTTTTTTTGGGGGGTCCCCCATTTTAATAGCTAGTAAAGACTAGGTATTCAGCTGGGGGCTGATATTAGTAGCCTGGGAAGCTCCGTGGGTATTACCCCCTTCCCAGGCTTCAAACATCTGCCCCAGCTGTCTGCTTAACCTCCGCTAGAGCCTAAAATTAAGGGGAACCCCACGCCAATTTTTTTAATAATAAATCCTTTATTTTAATACTAAATGACAAGTACAGTAACCAACACTATCACTGTACTTCATATATATGTGACTGACATGTTTCTATCTATCTAATCTATGTGTGATGCTCTATCTTTCTGTTATAAATTGTCGGGTACAGATGCTGAATTGCCGGCCGGCTTTTTTAAAGAGACGGTGCATGAAAACACTATTTGTTTTAATAAATCCTTTACACTAAATGACAAGTACAGTAAGCAACACTGTCACTGTACTTCATATATATGTGACTGACATGTTTCTATCTATCTAATCTATGTGTGATGCTCTATTCTTTCTATTCTAAATTGTCGGGTGCCGGCTTATGCCGCTGCTGAATTGCCGGCTTTTCATATATTGTCACAGAAGCGATGCGAACTTCCCAGCTCCGGACACAGCGCAGCGCTTCTGTGACAAGTGAAAGCTGTCGGCACAGAAGCCCTGCGCTGTGTCCGGAGCTGGGAATACGCAGCGATGTGTCAGTTTCAGCACAGAAGCGCTGACTGTCTGGACCTACCGCCGCCGTATTTTAACTCCCTCCACCTTATATTAACTCCGACATGGCAGGGATACGGCCACGGCAGCTTATTAACACCCCCAGAGTATCCCCGCATGTCAATTTCTGAAAGTTTAAAAGCATTACCGGCGTATAAGACGACCCCAGACTAGACAGAAGATTTTTCAGTCTTCAAAAGTCGTCTTATACGCCGGAATATACGGTATATACTTCACAAAAAAGTGTGAAACAACTGAAAATATGTCTTATATTCTAGGTTCTTCAAAGTAGCCACCTTTTGCTTTGATGACTACTTTGCACACTCTTGGCATTCTCTTGATGAGCTTTGAAGAACCTAGAATATAAGACATATTTTCAGTTGTTTCACACTTTTTTGTGAAGTATATAATTCCACATGTGTTTATTCATAGTTTTGATGCCTTCAGTGTGAATGTACAATTTTCATAGTTATGAAAATACAGAAAAATCCTTAAATGAGAAGGTGTGTCCAAACTTTTGGTCTGTACTGTATATGCTGTTAGTTTTGTAGCTTTTTACTGAATCGATTTTCATTCTTAGACAGTATGGCGCCAAATGGTGTTCAAGGAGTATAACAATATGTACATCAAGCTGAGTGTTGCTGGTCACATATGCAGTGAGTCCATGCAGAGTACGTTATAATTATTGGCACCCTATAAAGAGGTCTCCAGTACCTAACTGAGAAGGGTCCTACAGCGGCTGACACATGCAAAATGACTTCCTGTACCATACAGAAATGCAGAATCTTCCAGACAGATTGTCTTTGTAGCCACTTTTCTCTATGACTACTATTGGTGGAATCCTTTTTTAACTTTTCAGTACATCCAGTTTTTAATTCCATCAAATTAGGTGCGTAGGTGACAGGATCAGGGATCAGGATCAGTAGTGCCCCCTAACAATAGCCTTTGACATCAGTACATTCTAAGATTAGAACAAAGAAAATAAACCTAAAACACAACCTCCATAATGGGATTAAATATTCAATAAAAGAATAAAAACACTTAGACAAATAAAACTCAATTATCTATAAGAACATTTTTTTTTGCGATTTTCATAGTTTGGCTACCAGATCTGGTGCAAAATCTTTCTAATAATATTTAAAACTTGGTTTTCTAAACTAGACCAAATGTAAGTGCAACAATGAAACGTGACAGCAATAAAAGCAAGCCGTACTTTCCAGTCCAACAGATTTCCTCCACTGATCGATGCTGTCCCTTCTTTGATCCTCAGGGGCGGCGGATATGTAGGTGATGAAGGCAGCTGTCAGCTGGGCTCTCTTTGGCAATGTATTTAATTCTTCTATTATTTCTTCCACCTTACCAAAAAAAAGAAAAAGAAAGAATCAGCTGTTCAGCCTCTGCTATAAATTCATGTGCGTGTGCTGTTTATTTTTAAAGGGATTCACTGGGAATAGAGAATCCTATCCTAAAATGTTAGCTGGAAAGGTACCTGGGAGCAGATAGCTTCACCCACTCCCATCATGTGTAGAAGATGTGCTCCCAGCGGACAGTCCACTGCTCACACTGCTGTCCACACTATATGATCTAATATTGGAGATACCAGGGGTGCTGAGGTAAGAAGAGGCTGCTCACACTGCTGTCCACACTATCTGATCTAATATTGGAGATACCAGGGGTGCTGAGGTAAGAAGAGGCTGCTCGCACTGCTGTCCACACTATATGATCTAATATTGGAGATACCAGGGGTGCTGAGGTAAGAAGAGGCTGCTCACAGTGCTGTTCGCATTATCTGATCTAATACTGGAGATACCAAGGTGCTGAGGTAAGAAGAGACTGTTCACACTGCTGTCCACCCTGTCTATCTGATCTAATACTGCAGATACCAGGAGTGCTAATGTAAGAAGAGGCTGCTTATACTGCTGTCCATCCTGTCTTTGATTTAATACTGGATATACCAGGGGTGCTAAGGTAAGACTACTCACACTGCTGTCCACCCTGTCCATCTGATCTAATAATGGAGATATCTGGAGTAGTGAGGTAAGAAGAGACTGCTCACATTGCTGTCCATCCGGTCTGTCTGATCTAATACTGAGCTTCCTACTGCAAATGCACAAAGGCACCTGTCTTGTTACACTGACAGAGACCTGTCCTAGAATGTGAATAAGTTAAAAACCCTATTCATAAAGAATACACAGAATGCAGTTTTGGGGTCTAATGCGTATATGTATACAGATTTCATCCATTGTAATGCAGTGATTGGAATCAAACACAAAATCTGTTTCAAAGTCTATAAACAACACAAACAGATTCTATTGCAGATTTTTACAGTGAATATTGCAGGAATCGCACAGAGGCTCCGTATGCAAGACTCCGCAATCAACAATTTTCCTAACCGCGATCTGACTGATCTGACGGCAGAAACAGGGAGCCCAAGAGCAGCACCTGCAGTGTCTGAGCATGGATAGGACAGGGCAGTCTTAGTACCGGAGAAAAGTATTATCGCTGTATTGTGACATTACAGGTTAAATATCAAACATGACTGCCAAAGGGAAGACATGACAGGAAAGTCTGCTTTATAGCATTAACAATGTGGTTAAACCTTTGGCAGAATAGCAGTAGCTCATTTTCTACAGTCAAGATGAGATCAGTAAAGTTGGCCACAGACATCGCATAATTGTGAATCAGTAGATCGTTATAAGCCACAACTGCACAATTAAACTAGTTTTCATATCACAGAATAAGAGACTGTGGTGGCGGCTCCTAAGCTCATTAACCAGCTGAAGACCAAGTCACCAGCTGAAGACCAAGTCAAGTGTTTTTGGATATGAGGTTAAGTCTCGTTCATGATAAGTGGGGTCAAATTTTTAGGTCATGTATATATTCCTTTTTTTGCAATATCGGGTAGGGGGGGTGGTGAATATATTATATATACACACATACATACATACATATACATACACACAAATGTGCCAAGAGCCATGGAAGTATCCTGTACTGCAGATTGAATGACAAGTCACGATGAGATGAAGAAATGCTGGTTTAATGTGTATTTCGGAGTCACTCCGACCCCTTCTTCAGGACAACCACAAATAAAAAATTAAGGTGAGCACACCTACCCTTTGTTTTATTTTTTAATTATCTAGAAACAGCGATTCAACTGTTTTTCACAATTTCTTTTGGCCTACACAGTAGAGGAGACGGGCCCCCCGGTCTCTGACCGCCGTCCTGATTTGTGCTTCTGACCTGTGCGTTCCATCTTTTGTGTTCTCCATCCAGCTGGTTGATCAGTATCTCTGCAGACTGAATGATCTCTTGAGCTTTCGATAACTCTGCTTCCAGTTTGGCAGCCTCAGTCGTTCTTGTCTGGAACCTACAAAACATAGAATTCTTCAGGAATACAAATCATTACAAGAATACCAGTGATGATTTCAGTTTTTGGCAGTGGTCTAATCTTAATCCTTTGATTTTTGGTGAGCAGAGCCAACAGTACAAGCAATTTAATAGATCTCTGCGTTCTTACAGTAAAAGTGAACGTCCAAAGGCTCAAAAACAATAGAGGCTAAAGCTGAGAGATGAGTTTGTCATCGGCCGCTAAACACTAACTTATATTAGATTAGCCAGAAACAGACAATTCTATAAAGTAATCATGTTATCAAACACTTACTTCTCTTTCAGTTCTGTCACCTTCTGGCCAACGGTATTAAGTTGTTTTTCCAACTTGTGTTTTCTTTCTTCTATTCTTCGGAAATTACTGGAATATTTTTTGAAGATTTTAAATTAGAGTTCATTCAAGTAGAAGTATCCTATTAAAGAACGTCAGACATTAATGAGCCAGGAGTGTCTACGAGCACAATGTGAAAAATCAGGCAGAATGGCAATCAGCCGATCAAGGCTCAGATGCTTCTCGGGCTCCTTTCTTCCGAGTGTCTCGTGATAACTTGTGGAACAGAAGAAATAATATGTTTATGAATGACACAAGAGCTTCTAAGGTGCTGAAAGAATCTTGTAAGACTGATTGTCTGTGACAATGAAGGTGTCTAATTGCTGAATTTAGGTTTTCTTCTCTGCATAGAAATTCCTGCAGCATGTGACTCATTTTTGTTTTTTTGCACTTTTGTATTTTCCTCCCCATTTTTTTTTTTTTATTTCTCCATCGATATAACCGTATGAGAGCTTTTTTTGTTTTTTTTTTAAGGGACAAGTTCTAGTTTTGAATGACATTATTCACTTTATTATTTAATGGGCTGAAAATGGGGAAAAATCCAAGTGACGTTAAATTGTGGGGGGAAAAAAAACCCACAATTCCACTACTATATGTTTTTCTTTGTCGCATCATTGGATGACACCCAGGAGACCATGGGATGTCCAAAAGTAATCCATAGGGTGAGAAAGGAGTATAAATGTGTAAAGGCAATTCCCTTAGGAAGAAACCTGAGGACCTTTCTGTCCAAAATTGTGTCCACCAAGGCAAAACCTTTAAAACCCTGCAAAGTTTTGAGAAGGTGAGAACAGAGGACCACATAGCGGCCTTACAAAGCTGGGGGTCTGAAGCATGACGGTGAGGAACCCAGGAACCCGCCAGTGCCCGAGTGGAATGAGCCCTCACATCCGGTGGGGGAACTTAGTTCTAGGCTTGAGAAGCTAAGAAGCTTGAGATGGCAGATTGAATCCATCGGGCAATGGACGCCTTGGAGGCAGAGTGACCTCAGGGAGGTCCTTCTGAAATGACGGACAGAGAATCTGAATGTCTGAAGGACGCTCTCACCTTCAGGCAGTGACGCACCACTCTGACCAGATCCAAACAGTGTAAGGATCTCCGTAGGATTAGAAGGCGAAGGACAGAGAAGGAAGAATGATCTCTTCGTTAAGGTGAAAAAATAAAGAATAAAAAAAAAATTGGGGGGGGCAGAAACTGGTCTGGTGCTCGAGACATTTGGCTGCCTCCTAGTGACACTAAGCAAAACTGAGTAACTCGTTTCCACTGCCAGAGTGAATGAGCCCTCACACTCATTGGTGGCACTTTGTTCTTGGCTATGTAAGCTTCCAGGATGGCAGATCGAATCCATCGGGCAATGGACGCCTTGGAGGCAGAAAGATCTTGGCGATGTCCTTCTGGAATGACGGACAGGGAATCAGAACGCCTGAAGGAAGCTGCCACCTTCAGGCAGTGACACACCGCTCTGACCAGATCCAAACAGTGTAAGGATTTCTCCGTAGGATTAGAAGGAGAAGGACAGAGAGAAGGAAGAATGATCTCTTTGTTAAGGCGGTAATAAGAAAAATAAAGAATAAAAATACATTTTTGGCAGAAACTGGTCTGGTGAGCCAAACTCCTGTCTGCCTCCGAGTGACACTAAGCTAGACTGAATAGCTTGGTTGTCAGTAGGCAGGTGCAGCCTGCTGGGGAGGAGCCGACTTTTTTTCTTAGTTGTAATTCTTAATGTCAGCCTCCTGTTGGCAACAGCGTACACCAATGGTCTCCTGTGTCCCCCTATGAAGTGACAGAGTTAACATAATTCCACCACTGTATGTTGGGATTTGTTTTTAGAGTTCAGGTCAGATTCTCCAGCGCAGTATGATTACTGAGATACAAAGTTTGATAGAATTTTTTTATTAAGAAAAAAACAAAACTAAGACTCATAACTTTTTTTTATTTTTCTGTTTGTATAAGGGTAGATTCTTGCGTGCCAAGCTGTAGTTTTCATTACTACCATTAAGATCGCTTTTCATTGCATTTTTTGGGGGGCAGCTGCGGTGACAGAAAAACAGCAATTCTGGCATTTGATTTTGTATTCCGAAATTTATTGTACAGGTTAATCAATTTTATGTTTTGATAGATCAGACTTGTACAAATGGGGCAATGCAGAATATACTTTTCATATTTTAATTTCTCTGTTTTTGGATGGAGAAAAGGCGGAGGGGGTGGGAGTCAGTCATTCTTTTAGGCTTTGTTTTTGTTTTTAAATAAAAAAAAATAATAATTGTATTGATGTATTACATTTCCCTCTGTTTAGGTCCCAAAGCAGAGGTGTACAGTAAGTATCATGGTCTCTTTTGGGATGATGGAGGTAATGGGGGCCTTCAGCAGAGGGATGGGGAAGAGATTGACAGCGCTATTCAAGTGGGTACAAAGCATCGATTGGCGCGAGCTCAGTCATGGCTGTTAGAGGGAGATGTAAGTTGTGTAACACAGCTGACCAAGTGTGAAGCGGTCTCAGCTCCTGAGCCTGCTCCTCACACTCACGCCATGGAGTGGGAAGGGGTAACAGCTATTCCCACCATATAGGGATATAGTATATCACTAGGATATGCCACATTATCAGTGTGGGGTCCGACTATTTAAACTACTGTCTAGCCTGCAAATGAAGTTGCAGATGGCTCCGTCAGCTCTCCCCTACCTTTTCTCAGTTACCTCCTTAAAGAAGTTGCAGTTTTTGTTATCTCAAACTGGTGAGAGTCCCAGCACAATTTTGGCAACAGTTGACTTGCAACCCCATTAACAATCCTTTCATGTGATGTCGTAATGCCACACCGCCTAGACTAATGCTGTTCTAGACTGCCCATGAATTTCTAGGATCCATGTGCCTACAGATATCCTAAGATATGTAGTACATACGCCTGCAGCGCCGCCTGCTCCTTCTCCAGGGGCTCGATTCTCTCCAGCACGTGGGAGTATTGCACATTTGCCTTCACCCAGGCGGCCAGAGGAGCGGCCGCAGCACTGGCTCTTTTTGCGTTCTGCAGGAAAGACACAAGATCCGCACTGTCATAAGTTAGACAGTATGTGATGACTCTTCTTCGTAGCCCTCACACGTGGACAGCACCCACCTTGGCATCAAACGATGTGTGATTCTTTTCGAGCAGCTCTTCTACACTCTCACGGATTTCTTTAGTGATGTTCCTCACATCGAAGGTTACAATTTCTTCCCTAACTCCTCGCTTAGCAAGAAAACTGCAGAAGTAAAACACAATACAATTATACAGTAAGACTATGGAAGAGGCTGGAAATGCCCACGGGAGGATAACCCAGAGCCTTTCATCTTATTGGAATAGTTTTCTCTGTACATCTCCTATATCTTCTATACATTTTTTTCAATCATTCATTTTAGGAGTTTACAAAATAAGAAACGTACAAAAAAATTATATGAATTATAGACCGTCCTAGCTGAACAGCTGAGGAGTTACAGGAGCGCTCCTCTCAGAGGTAAAGTTCAGAGCTCAAGAGTAAATCTACATCAACTAGGCTTAAGTTCACACAGTACTTTTTTGCAGCAGTTTTCTCTACACTAAAAACCAGTACTGACAGGGAAAACCCTGAGTACATTACGCCCATTTTTCATGCAGTCAATTGAATAGGTAAAAAAAAATGTTGTAAAAATGCTGACATGCTGCAATAAAAAAAAAACAAAAAAAAAAACAAGGAAGAAAAAACGCACTGTGTGAATGAGATTTGCGGCTACTTTAAACTTTTTTTTACAAAACACAGAAAACGAACAGAAAAATGCAACAAAAGCACGTGTGAACAAGCCCTTGAGAAGAGTGAGACTGATATATCGATAGATAGATATGTAAATAGATAGATAATAGATAGATCATGGATAGAGTAACCTGGTGCTGTTTCATCTGTTTCGGAAGCCAGGGCTTCAGACATACCCAAATTGTCTTTTAGGCTATGTTCACACTAGATGTTTTTTCAGCGTTTTTTCTGCAGGAAAACCTGATCTCTTGGCAGGAAAGAAGCTGCGTCAAAAACTCAGGTTTTGGTGCATTTTTCGGTGCGTTTTTGCTGCATTTTAAAGGATCCCAAAGTTCATCTTTGCTTCCACCACAGAAGCATGAACACAGGTCACCAATGCAAGACATATGTGAAACCATAGTAACCAGAATTACAAATGTAACAGTGGGGGGGGGGTGACTTGTTCAGGAATAGTTTTTCTAAGACACTGGCAGTGCATTAAGTTTGTAAGACACTATTTATTTTCACACTATGGTCTGCCATTGAGTTGCTCAGATTCAAATTTCACACCTCCGTGTGCCACGAGTATTGTTCAACCTCACAACTAACTCAGCCAATGTTTACACTTTACACATAACTAATTTAATTAAACTGTACAAATCCCAACTGTCATCTCAGGTGACCAAGACAAGATGGTAAAAATCACAAAAATAAAGAAGTTTCACATAACTGCTGCACTTTTTTTTTTTCAGTAAAAACGTAGCAAAACCTGATAGCTATGTTCACACTAGGGGTTTTGTTCACCACCCATTACTTTCAACACTAGATAGTTAGATATACAGACAAGAGAGATGAAACAAGTATGAGGTAGATGATAGACTGAGGAAGGTTGTGCTACATTGAACAAAACAACGCCTTCTCAGCTAAATAACCTCCTTGAACTCCTGGGAGTTTCCTGGGAATTTCTCAGCTTCCTGGTCATATGGGACAAGTTGCTGCCACCCACAAAAAAAAGAAGAGACAAAAACTGCATAGGAAAGAATGAAGCTAAAAAGGATGAAAATTACACTAGAGAATGGTTTTCTTTGCATGGATATGGTTAATGTAGTGATTTGCAGTGAGCACACTGCAAACTATGTCCTACGAGGAACAGTTAAAGGATCTAGGAATGTTTAGCTTACAAAAAGAAGGTTAAGAGGAGACTTAATAGCTGTCTACAAATATCTGAAGGGCTGTCACACTGTAGAGGGATCGCCCTTATTCTCATTTGCACATGGAAACACGAGAAGCAATGGGATGAAACTGAAAGGGAGAAGATACAGATTAGATATTAGAAAAAACTTTTTGACATTGAGGGTGATCAATGAGAGGAACAGGCGGCCACGAGAGGTGGTGAGTTCCCCTTCAATGGATGTCTTCAATTAGAGGCTGGACAGACATCTGTCTGAGATGGTTTAGTGAATCCTGCATTGAGCAGGGGGTTGGACACGAGGACCCTGGAGGTCCCTTCAAACTCTACCATTCTATGATATTTAAAGGGAACCTGTCAGCAAGTTTAACCCCCCCATTTAACAGCTTATATGATCGTGTAGGTAATTGAAAGATAACAGCATTGACATAGTGTGTTTCTGTTTGCGTTCCGTAGCGTTATTCTGGAGAAATCCAGAAGTGTCGTACCAGATCATTTACATGCTTAGTGTCCGAGTACCTTTTAATTGATAACTGGCATCTTGCTGACGTTAGGCATGACATTTTTCATCTGCTCACATTGCCACGGTGCCCTTCAGAGGAAACTGGCTTCACTGTACTGCTGCGCATACACCGCCACTTAAAGCTGTACACCTGAATGAGTCCTGATGTACAGTGTCAAGGGAAAGCGCATGTGTAACCTCGCATGTGCAGATTTAGCAACACTACAAATAGTGATGTTGGCAGACAGAGAATATGGGTCTTTCAGAGAAACTTATACCTGACTGCAATCATGGGGCCGGGCTCCGATTCGTGCCACCCATGGATTAGGCAGAATTAATCAGGTGACAGGTTCCCTTTAAATCAGTGTTTCCCAAACTCCAGTCCTCACGGACCCCATCAGCTCATGTTTTCAGGATTTTCTTAGCATTGGCCAGGTGGTGGAAGTATCATTAAGGCATCAGTAATTCTCTTAGCTGTGCAGCACTATGGAAATCCTGAAAACATGACATGTGGGGGGCCGTGAGGACTGGAGTTTGGGAAACACTGCTTTAAATGATACAGATAGATTTTATTTCTTACCTTTTCATGCTCACCCACGAGGTATCAAAGGTCCCCATGAGTCTCAGCACACCCTCGAGAATGTCTCGGATGATGTCAGGAGGCATGCGCAAGGAACGGATCTCGGACAAAGACTCGGGCTTTATGTTACCGACTGCCTGTTTGGCTTCATCCACCAAAGGCTAAAACATAAAGGACAAATAACAATGATCTACAAAACCATGAACAGTACAACATACACTGCAAAACTAAACTACTTTAGGGGGGGTGGAACACAGGCTCAAGTGTTACCAATGCTCTGTGCAATGCTGGGAGGAAGGCTTATAGGTTATATGTTCTGCCCATGTTCATGTGGATTTCTCCGGGATACATTGTTTGGGTTTTTTTTTTGCTATTTTATTGTACTTCAATAAATGTCACACTTTACGATATAGGCCATTTGGACGAGCCAATTATTTCTATATATGCCAGTTGAGCACTGAAATGCTACATTAAAGGGAATCTGTCAGCAGGTTTTTGCTATGTAATCGGAGAGCATGATGTAGGGGCAGAGACTCTGATTCCAGCGATGAGTCACTTATTGAACTGCTTGGTACAGTTTTGGTAGAATCCGTGTTTTCTCTGCTGTATATGTAGCAGTCCTCATACACTGTGCATAGCCCCGCCCACATGACCGATTGGCAGCTTCCAGTGTACAATGTACAGCATCAGTAAGCTGCCAATCAGTGTTGGGGGCGGGGTTACACACATTAGCCTGACTGGGCTGTACATGAGGTCTAGTCCTGCAGTAAAAATCTCCTGCTGATAAAACACTAATTGTATTGAAACTACAATGAGCTGCTGAGCAAGTGACACTGATTGCACCTTAAAAAAAACATGCTCACAATAACAGTGGGAAAAAAATTAACATTTTGCAGGAAATTTGATTGACTTCATCTGCTAACACTAGGCAGTAGATATATGACCCTATACACACGGTAATCTTTTCATACGAGATCACTTGGTTTTGTCAGCATTTTATCTGGTTACCTGAACATCCTTTAGCTCATCATCGATTTTCCTCTTCCTTTCTTCAATCTTAGCAGACTCTTCAGCTATTCTGTGCTTTATTTTCTCCATTTCAGTCTTTTGATCGCTGGCGTTCTGTAAGAAAAGAAGAGCAGATTTCATAGCACTTCAACGGCAGATGTCTGGTGCTCTCAATTATTCTACTGCCATCTCGCCGCCGCCCCAGCTACTCACAGGAGACCCCAACATTGTGCATCATATATACTGGTGGGATACAAAGGCTTTAGACACCATTGACGCAGGGGAAATTATTTTTGCGTTAGTGGTTAATTTTAGTTAATACATTTGCAATAAGTTTCTGTCAGCAATCTTTTTTCCTTCATTCATTTTCATACCATATATGATATGTTATTTGTACTCGGATGCAAGTTAAAGTCAGGTTTTATTCTTGTGGGAGTGTCTCTCAGAAATATCTTGTGGGAGTGTCTCTCAGAAATATAGGCTGGATGTGAGCTACATCCAGTATCTTCATTAATTCATGTATCAGTATGGCACCTATACTCTACTTATTTCCACTTCTTCATGCATTTGCCTCCTTGCCTGTTGCCTGCTTTCTTTGCTCTTCCTATGAACATTTCTCCCCTTTCCATGCTGTTGAAATCTGTGTACAACCCACTCCCTCCTGCTACTGCTAACTCTGAGAGAAGGGAGGAGAGAGGAGTACAGAGAGTTGTCAGAACCAGGAGCTGAAGTTTAGATGGCTTTGTAATATTTTATTCAAAACTTACAGCCTCTGCGGCAGACAAATGATAGATCATTTTTAATTAAGACTATGTAGAAAGTAACTTATTGATCATTTGCTTCCCAAATGCAAAATAAAAAAAAGTGTATGTGAAGGTGGGCATATACTTTAAAGGGGATCTCCAGGCATAGCAGCAAGCAAAATCCTTACAGTATGTAACATGCGCGCTGTCAGGCTCTGCTTGCTGGCTCAAGCATCTTTTAATGGATATTGAGACAAGAAAGTAAAAAAAATATTGTCAGCACGATGAAAATTGCACAGTTCTAGTCATGTGGTGACCACTCAAATCGGCAAGGAGGGCAGCAACCCAAGGCCACGTTCACACCTTCAGTATTTGGTCAGTATCTTAGATCAGTATTTGTAAGCCAAAACCAGGAGTGGGTGATAAATACAGAAGTGGTGACGTGTTTCTATTATACTTTTCCTCTGATTGTTCCACTCCTGGTTTTGGCTTACAAATACTGATGTAAAATACTGACCAAATACTGATACTGTAAATGTAGCTCAATAGCGTGTATCCAACGTTACGACCACTAACTAACTCACTATATGATTGCTTGTAACCATGGATATCCAATCTACTGCAATGCCCTGCACATGTGGTAAGAGACATAGTGAATCAGAACAACTATACTACATTTCTAATTGGAGATATTTGCTAATATTATTATTATTACACCTACTAGTCATTGGGATAGGATCTTGGTGATGGGAATACCCCTTTAAAAGGTAATTATTTCTAATATATCTACAAATTCTAGTTAATTCTCTGTTGACAAGAAGACAGAAAACGTTTACGCCTGTGATACATAAGACTTAATGTAATACAATTTGCTTTGCAAAGGCAAAGAGCAGTGGTAGTTATGTAGAGAAGTGCCAGATGTTTTACTATCAGTATTGGGTAAAGCAAACTCCCTTCCCATGGATCATTTCCCCGGGATATCACCTGCATGGACGTGGTTATCTCTTGTAGAGCGGCATCAGCCTCGGCCTGTTTAGTCTGTAGCAATAAGCTCTGTTCTCCGGCTTTTCTTTTCAGTTCATCCACTAAAGACTTGGCCTCGTTGAGTTTTGATACTCCGGCCTGAGCAGAATTGATGACATCACAAACTCAGGTTTACAAGTGACATCATTAACCTCAAGCAATCAATTCGCAAGCAATTAGCGGCGGTTTTAGGCATGCATTGTACGAAATTTGTGGTGCTGTGATTGGCTGCGTCCCTTTTGCTAAACATTTTTTAGAAAACGGACGGCAAAAAGGAAAAAAACAAAATAAAAATAAAGACTTTGTGCTGCCAGAAAATGAAAGATTTCCCACAATGTGTGGTCAGCTTAAGGCAGAGGGCTCATAAAATATACCCTGTCCATGGGTCCCCACTTGGGACCTCTCTCTTTGAGCCAGGAGGAGTTTCTATGTTTCTATGGGTTAAATGAACAATGGACACGTTGGTCAGATGTATGGGCCCTTGTAGAGTTCTAAATCCTAAATGGACATACGAGTCATCCCCCCACCCCAATACGTAGTAATGTCCCCTATCCTTGGCTATACAGTACAGACCAAAAGTTTGGACACACCTTCTCATTTAAAGATTTTTCTGTATTTTCATGACTATGAAAATTGTACATTCACACTGAAGGCATCAAAACTATGAATTAACACATGTGGAATTATATACTTAACCAAAAAGTGTGAAACAACTGAAAATATGTCTTATATTCTAGGTTCTTCAAAGTAGCCACCTTTTGCTTTGATGACTGCTTTGCACACTCTTGGCATTCTCTTGATGAGCTTCAAGAGGTAGTCACCGGAAATGGTCTTCCAACAATCTTGAAGGAGTTCCCAGAGATGCTTAGCACTTGTTGGCCCTTTTGCCTTCACTCTGCGGTCCAGCTCACCCCAAACCATCTCGATTGGGTTCAGGTCTGGTGACTGTGGAGGCCAGGTCATCTGGCGTAGCCCCCCATCACTCTCCTTCTTGGTCAAATAGCCCTTACACAGCCTGGAGGTGTGTTTGTGGTCATTGTCCTGTTGAAAAATAAATGATGGTCCAACTAAATGCAAACCGGATGGAATAGCATGCCGCTGCAAGATGCTGTGGTAGCCATGCTGGTTCAGTATGCCTTCAATTTTGAATAAATGCCCAACAGTGTCACCAGCAAAGCACCCCCACACCATCACACCTCCTCCTCCATGCTTCACGGTGGGAACCAGGCATGTAGAGTCCATCCGTTCACCTTTTCTGAGTCGCACAAAGACTCAGTGGTTGGAACCAAAGATCTCAAATTTGGACTCCTCAGACCAAAGCACAGATTTCCACTGGTCTAATGTCCATTCCTTGTGTTCTTTAGCCCAAACAAGTCTCTTCTGCTTGTTGCCTGTCCTTAGCAGTGGTTTCCTAGCAGCTATTTTACCATGAAGGCCTGCTGCACAAAGTCTCCTCTTAACAGTTGTTGAAGAGATGTGTCTGCTGCTAGAACTCTGTGTGGCATTGACCTGGTCTCTAATCTGAGCTGCTGTTAACCTGCAATTTCTGAAGCTGGTGACTTGGATAAACTTATCCTCAGAAGCAGAGGTGACTCTTGGTCTTCCTTTCCTGGGGCGGTCCTCATGTGAGCCAGTTTCTTTGTAGCGCTTGATGGTTGTTGCAACTGCACTTGGGGACACTTTCAAAGTTTTCCCAATTTTTCGGACTGACTGACCTCCATTTCTTAAAGTAATGATGGCCACTCGTTTTTCTTTACTTAGCTGCTTTTTTCTTGCCATAATACAAATTCTAACAGTCTATTCAGTAGGACTATCAGCTGTGTATCCACCTGACTTCTGCACAACACAACTGATGGTCCCAACCCCATTTATAAGGCAAGAAATCCCACTTATTAAACCTGACAGGACACACCTGTGAAGTGAAAACCATTTCTGGTGACTACCTCTTGAAGCTCATCAAGAGAATGACAAGTGTGCAAAGCAGTCATCAAAGCAAAAGGTGGCTACTTTGAAGAACCTAGAATATAAGACATATTTTCAGTTGTTTCACACTTTTTTGTTAAGTATATAATTCCACATGTGTTAATTCATAGTTTTGATGCCTTCAGTATGAATGTACAATTCTCATAGTCATGAAAATAGAGAAAAATCTTTAAATGAGTAGGTGTGTCCCCCATTCTGGCTTATATGTCCCTTATCATTGGCCTCATCCTAGTACATATGTCCCTATCCTGGCATATATAAACCTCATCCTGCTATCTATGTCACTTATCCTGGGCCCACCCTGGTATATATCCCCATCATGGTATATATATCCCTCATCTTGGATATATGTCCCTTATCCTGGGCCCCATCTTGGTATATATGTCCCCCATCCTGGCATATATTCCCCATCTTGGTAGATGTCCCCCATTCTGTCGCTGTTCTTTAACCCTAGAACGCATGACCATAAAAATCTACACTTTCACATACCTGGGGCCTTTTAGGCCCGTGTGCAAATAATAAATAAATTACCAACTGGAAATGACAAACAACTATATACCTGAGGAATACCTAGAGTTTCAAAATTCTAACTAAATAATCTTGCAGAAAATAGAAAACAATTAACAGGGCGGGCCTGCGAGGCCCCAGGTATGCGTTCTAGGGTTAATGCATAGAGAAATAAATGATTCTACTCACCTTCCCTCTGCTCCCCCGTCGCGCAGCGTCCTCTTCTGAAGCCGGCAGCTGACTTCACTGACATCACTGCCATGCGCCCCCAGTCATGTGCATGCCGACGTCAGCTGCTGGCTCCTGATTGGCCAACAGCGTGCATTGCCGTGCACGGTAATACACTTCAGCTGAATGTGTGTCCGAGGTTGCACATCCAGTTGAAATTTGCACTGGCAGGACCCTCACCCGCACAGTCCCGGTCGCAACCTCTGCGACAGCGATCATTACCCCCCTGCCAGCTATGTTCTCCATCTAGAACTGTTCTACAACTTAAATGCTTCTATCAATCTCTGAAAGCAGTTAGGTGGTTGATGGCATCAGGTGACTGTTCCAGCAGACAGGCACCCCATAACATGATCCTCGGAAGTCAATAGGTTTACATAGCAGTCAGGAGCCGACTGAAGGCTCACGTCTCCATTAATAGGATAGTAAATGTATCTATATACTGCAGTACTAGAGTATTACTGCAGCATTGCAGTATATAAAACAAGTGATCAAACAATCAATACAAAAATAAAGGAGTAAAACAATAATAAAATCAACATATTTGATATGGTCGTAAAACTCTAAAACCAAAATAGATAATTAATAAAGCCATAAAGAGAAAAGAAATTGAAATAGTAATTATTGCAGTTTCTCACTTACATCTTTCTCCAAAATAATGCAAATATAAAAAGTGATCAAAATGTCTATGTACCCCCAAAAAGTGCACGAATAAAAATGTCAGCTCGCCTCGCAAAAAACAAGCCCTCGTGCATGCTCATTAATGGGAGCATAAAAAGTTACGGATCTGAAAACACGGAAACCTGAAATTTTTGCTTACAAATTTATTAATATTTTTAATCACTAAAATATATAGGAGAAAAAAAAATCATGTTGCCTCGTCATTTGTACCACACACGAATGATGTAAGAATGAAACAAAAAAAATTGTTGTTTCAATATTTCACCCCATTTGGATTTTTTTTTAGATTATATGGTAGCATAAAAAATATGTCATGCCCTCATATGGCTATGTTGAGTAAAAAATAAACAAATTATTGCACTTGTATAAAGGGGAGGGAAGAATATAGAAAAAAAAAAACCTTAAAAACTGCCCGGTTTGGAACTTCTACTATTATTTGATACCATTTTGTTAAATATTACAATTAAGAGAGTAATTAATAAAGGAATGATTGTGTGTCTGGAGCTCCACCATGCTTTCCTCATACTCTCCTGCGTCTGACCCGCACACAGGAGCCTCTCTCCTCTGTGGAAGGACAGGTAATGGCTGAGCCCTCCAGTCCTTGCAGTACAGTACCTGAAGATGCTTTTGTTTCTTGGTAAGCTCAGCCTTTTTACTACTAAACAATGAGCCGTACACCTGAAGGAAAGTCATGTATCGTCTTGGAGTGGCACCGTATGCCTTGCAGGAATCATGGATTGTCAAGAATGATTTATAGAAGTCAGACTCTCCTATGAAGACATGAAAGTGTGTAACAGGTATGTACGCACATACATACAATACGGATTATATATTGTTACTTCAATCTAAATAAATCAAAAGCAACTTAATAAGAGAGAAATCTACCTGGGGACTTCGAGTGTTGGCTCTTCTTCTCTTCTCGTGTTGTGTCGGAAAATAACATCTTAGGAATCTGAATAAAGATGCTCACGCGTTACTCAGCAGAATAGACTCATGATGTAGATGACTGAACATTATACAAGATATCTAATTCTTATCACCTGCCGTACACATCCCTACTCTGCAAACCAATATACACACGTCCCTGTACACTGCTGTGTGTCACATCATCCAGCAACACGAAGAACACACAAAAAGTAAACGGGAGTTACCAGTGCGAGACATGTAGATCAGGAGAGCAGACTGTCAGTCATTACATGTCTCGCACTGGTAACGCCTCTTTTCAGGAAAAATAAGCTCTGGAGGCAGATTCTCTGGGAGATTTATGTCTGGCCCACAGATCTTAAAAAACAGAAGTTCAATACATTGCAATCATCATATTATTTAGCACTGTGTACTTACAATTGCCCATTTTGCCTTTTTACTCAGATAATTCTTCTCTTTGCTCTATGTAAAACAAGAAGTTTCTTGTCCCTACAGAAATTCTCCTTCTCTTAAACTCCTGACATAGCTGCTCTCTCCTCCCCCTGCCAGGGACTTTTGCAGTGCCATCAGTGGTTCATCAGATGGAGCTCGGATATGTGTCCTGACCAGACGTGTGAATAGTTGATAGAAGAGAAGAAAATCCACATCCAATAAAATCAATTCATCTATTTTTATTAAAAAATGTATATATTTTTTTTAAATGACAATTTAATTCAGGGATGAATAAAATGTTTGTTTTTTTTGTTTTGTTTACATTTTGATAAAAATAAAAGAATTTATTTTATTGGAGCTGGATTTTCTATCTTATGTGATGTATATACAGCAGTCTCAGTGTCTCCTATGCAATATGCATACATCAGTCTCAGTGTTCCTATGTAATGTACACAGCAGTCTCAGTGTATCCTATGTGATGTATACAGTAGAGTCTCAGTGTAATCTGTGTGATGAATACATAGCAGTCTCAGTGTCTCCTATGTGATGTATATACAGTAGACTGTGTGTCTCCTATGTAAGGCACACAGCAGTCAGTGTATCCTGTGATGTACAGTATATATCAGAGTTTCAGTGCATCTTCGTATGTGATGCATACAGCAGTCCCAGTGTATCCTCTGTGATATATACAGCAGTCTTCGTGATGTGATGTGTAATCAGCAGTCTCAATATATCCTATGAGATGTATTCAGCAGTCTATGTCATGTATATACAGCATTCTCAGAGTTTCCTATGTTATGATTATACAATAGTCTCTGTGCCTTAAAGAGGTACCCTGGAGAGATTAAAAAAAATATCCTAATGCTCATACCTTCATAAAATATTAGGATAACATGAATAGTGCTGTTTTCCATACCTCACAGTAGCTGTGCCCCCGCCACGCTCCCCGATATTGGACTGAATACAAGCAGATGGTAATAGGGGGAAGGCTGCTGCTAGCAGCCGGTAGCATGCCAAGCCCCCCCTGATGTGTGATGTAATGTCCCAAAAAGGAGGGGGAGCACCGAGGAGCAGCTCCAGCATCACAGAAGTACAGCTACTGTGAGGATGGAAAACAGCATTATTCATGTTATCCCAATAGTCTATGAAGGTATGAGCATTAGGATATATTTTTATCTCTCCAGAATACCCCTTTAAAGTTATGATGCAATCCTGTAGTTCACAAGAATTAAAAGACTGTCATTTTGGCTGCAAAAAAAAAATATGTTCTGGACTGCTGATCACCTGACACAGGTTCCTATAATGAAAGGTTCAGAATATATGGCTGCAACTGGGCTGGGATGAAACTAATAACACAGCTAAAATAGTGGTGGTGGATTAGTATTACATATCCTGGAGTGCGACATGGAAAACCTTGTAATCCTTTTCAATAAAATACACACAGTGCATGGACACTCCAGCATCTGAAAGCAAATAAGTACTGACAGCGTCATGCCTCCATCAGACGTTATACCTTCTTCATGCTCCTATCAGACCAGCCCTCCATCCACTGGACCGAGCATTTCTTGTACAACGCTGGGTTACTCTCACAATTTATAGTGAAATTTGTATTTGTACAGTCCATGATGAGGACCACGTGCAGGTTCTGCAGGACTCCTGAAAAGAGACAATATATTTATTTGTAATTTACTGCTATGAGATAGGACATCGGTAAAAACAATTAACACTGCAAAAAGCCCATTGGCAGTAAAAAAAAAAAGCCCTAGGTCCAGGGGTTGTAGTTCTGATCATGCAGTCCCCCGTCTACAGAAGTCTCCATTTCACTGCCAGATGAGCTCATACAATTTGATTAATTGAGTTCTAGTCTCTAAATACCTAAACTGTATAAGTACAATTAATATATCAGTAATGCAGTTCACAATCCATATACTGATTGGTCACATACACCATAGCATGCTCAGGGTGCAGTTGTATAAGTTTGTATGTATGTACGGTATGTTATAGCAATGTAGTTCTCAGCAGCCTGCACTTGTGCATTTACTTAATTTTTGTTGATTTTTTTTATTTTTTCAGGATATGACGTCTCCCAGCTATCCAAGGCAGTCTTTATTAAGAGCTGGATTAATCCTGCCCTTTAAATGTATAGGCCTATGCCTATACCACAGGTTCATACCTAGATTATCTGCATGGTCGCTGGCAGATGGGCTCACAAAATTTGATCAAATTTGTTCACTTACACCTTAGAGCTTGGTTGTAAAATAATAAAAGAGTCATGATACATTAGCTGATCACAGCGGAGATTGCAGTATGTAGGGATCGTCACCTGTCAAGTAGGACACAGCATGAACGCATTATTGTAAGTAAAGACTAAAAGGGGCCCGAGGAACTGGCCCTTTTTGCTATTTTTACCATGTGGGGCTTATACTAGGGTTTTGTAAAATGTGACCACACAAAATCATGCACCTTCTACTGACTGCAAAAAATGCAATAATGGCATCATTAAGGAAAGACGAACAGATTAAAGCACATACTAAAAGTAAAATAGGTTAACAATGGTCCAGTAAATCCATCTTCAGATGCCTGGTCCTTTAGTGGTGATAACAGCGGCTCCAGCTCTTCTATGGTATATAAGCCGGGGACCTCGCCTGCGGAGAAAGCAGTAATGCACAGTTTATTATAGCATAAAGCAAAAGGTAAAGAAGAGTAAAAGTATACGGCTATTTCACACTGTAGACTCCCATTCATCCATCAGAGGCCAAAAAGAGAATCCTTTGGCCCCTATCTAGCAGGATGACATTTTTCTTTCACTATAGAGAAAAGCGAAGTCAACTGCACTTTTCTCTGCAAACAACAAAAAAGGGCATACCCCGCAGCGTGCCCCTTTCCCAAAGTAGGATGTAATAGTACATGCTACATCAGCTCCGCATGTATGGCTGAGCATCATAGGAAAACACCATTTTCGCTATATGCAGTACATAGAACAGACTTAAAAAAAAAGTAAAAATAAAAAGTTTTAAAAAATTATTCAAAAAAAATATAGGAAAAATGTTATATCTACCCACCCCCTTAACCCAGTTTAAAAATAAATCATCGGGTTTGTAATAGTACGATCCGTCGAAAAAAATAATTGATTACCCTGTAGCTAAACACAGAAAGAAATGTAAAAGCCTGAATTGTGGTTTTTCAGTTTCCACTATTCCCCCCAAAAAAAGTACCAATAAAAACATCAGATCGCCAAGTCCATGTACAAATCCATTAATGGATGAGTAAATATGTTACGGGTCTCAGAAAATGGAGACACAAACCATTTTATTCAAGAATAGTAAAAGAACAAACAAAATTGATTAAGAAATGTTTCAGTCGTGTATCTCTGACTGAGGAGAGACTAAAAGTTTTGCTCAGAAAGAAGAAGAGTTGGTGCTAATTTTTATGGTCTTTACAAAGGGGCATGGCTCACAGGATTCTCTGGGGGGGGTGTCTTTATGCTGCCTTGTAAGCCACACCCACTTGGAAAAGTGGTACAAATTAAAACAAACCAAAAAGGCCTCAATCTCTGAAACTGTATCGCGGATTTAAAAACAAAAAATGGATGATTCACGAGCGCAGCGGGAATAACAGAAGAGCGAAAACTGCCCACCTCTGACCGGTGAGAGGTCCTCTTTAAGTAAGAAAATAAAACTGCCTCTAAAAGTGGACCAAGCCTTTAAGTATCCCCTGAAAACTGCTGCCCATATAAACAAATACAAAACCCTACGGTTTTTAATGAAGCGAGCGAACAGTATACAATGGTGCCGGCCACGATTATGCACCTGACAGATGACCGTACCTGATGACAGCAGGCTGTTGATCATCTCAAGGAACGTTGGATGGACAAAGTGATAATCCTCGAGCAGCAGAACGACTTGCTGTCCATCGATGCCCGCCATCTGCATGACCTGGAGGCAAGGGAACCCTGGTTACATCACGTGATGGGGATGACAAGAGCTCGCTAGTGTGTAATGCTGGAGATCCAGAGAGGACAACCGCTCTGCCCGAGGGCTCAGCGTGGACATCACTGTCCTCTATGGTCATGGGCCAGAAATCTGCTGGATTACACTAAATAACCTGAAAATGTTACCCCAGTTGTTAATATAAGCCTGATAACTTTATAGTACTTACTATACAACATTCTGAGTAATGAAAAAAATGAATTATTTTGCTTTTGTCGCCATTTTCCCAAGACCTGGAACATTCTCATTTTTCGGGATCTGGGGCTCGGTGAGGGCTTATTTTTTGTGCACCGAGCTGCTGTTTTTACTGATACCAATTTAGGGGTAGATACGAAGTTTTGATCGCCCGTTATTGCATTTTACTGCAGTGTTGCTGTGAACAAAAAAACCCTTAATTCTGGTGTTTTGATTTTTTTCTCGTTACACCGTTTACCGATCGGATTAATTTATTTTATATTTTGACAGATCTGGCGGTGCTAAAGGCAGTAATAAAAAATAAAGAGGGATTTTTGGTACTCACCGTAAAATCTCTTTCTTGGAGCCTTCATTGGGGGACACAGGACCAGGGGTGTATGCTGCTGTCGCTAGGAGGTTGACACTATGCAAAAAAAGGAAAATGGCTCCTCCTCCGCAGTATGCACCCGCCTACAGGCACCAAGCTCACCAGTTAGTGGCTAGAGCAGTAGGAGAAGCACAAAATAACCAACTATGTAATGCCCAATGGGGCACAACCGTGAAAACTGAATGAGATGCCCAACAGGGCCAACTGGACATATGCCCAAAATCAGGGAGGGTACTGTGTCCCCCAATGAAGGCTCCAAGAAAGAGATTTTACGGTGAGTACCAAAAATCCCTCTTTCTCTATCGCTTCATTGGGGGACACAGGACCATGGGACGTCCCAAAGCAGTCCCTTGGGTGGGAGAACACTAGATAGTCACAGACTAGGTCAGACTGCGGCAACCGCCGCCTGCAGGACCTTCCGTCCAAGACTGGCATCAGCCGAAGAATAAGTGTGGACCTTGTAAAACCTTGAAAAGGTGTGGAGTGAAGACCATGTTGCAGCCTTACAGATTTGAGAGGCCGAAGCCTGATGGCGGACCGCCCAAGAGGCCCCCTGGCGGAGTGAGCCCTTACTCCCGGAGGGGGAGGTTTGTCCGAGATGCGATATGCCTCCAAAATGGTCGAAAGTATCCAACGGGCAATGGTTGAATTGGAAGCAGGAAGACCTTGCGATGCCCTTCAGGAATGACAAACAGGGCATCCGAACGCTGGAGGGAGGCCGTTCTAGAAAGGTACACACGTAGAGCTCTGACCAGGTCCAGTTTGTGCAGGGACTTCTCCCGTGGATGCACTGGAGCCGGGCAAAAGTAAGGCAAAACAATGTCCTCATTAATGTGAAAAGAGGAGACACTTTCGGCAAAAAGGAAGGCACTGGCCTGAGCACTACCTTGTCCTGATGGAAGACCAGAAAAGGCGACCGAGAAGAGAGGGCTGCGAGCTCTGCAACCCTCCTAATTGAGGTAACCGCTACCAGAAAAGCCACCTTCCAGGAGAGAAGAGAGGCTGAGATGTCCTGAATGCGTTCAAACGGGGGCTGTTGTAGAACGCTTAGGACCATATTAAGGTCCCATGGGTCCACTGGAGGGCGATAAGGAGGCGCCAAGTGGGCCACCCCTTGTAGAAACGTCTTGACCTGAGGACGGCCAGCCAAGCTGCGTTGGAAAAGAATGGACAAGGCCGAAACATTGCCTTTGAGAGTGCTAAGAGAGAGTCCCGCCTCCAGGCCAGACTGAAGAAAGGCCAAAATGACCGGTAAGGAAAAAGACATGGGAGCCAGCTGATTTTGTTCGCAGTGACGAAAAAAGGCTCTCCAGGTTCTGTGGTATATGCGTGAGGTAGCGGGTTTTCTGGCGTTAATTAGGGTCTGAATGACGTTGTCAGTAAAACCCGCCTTCTTCAACACCGCGGCCTCAACGGCCATACCATTAAATTCAGAGAACGAGAACTCTGATGAAGAAAAGGCCCTTGAGAGAGAAGATCCGGACGGTTTGGCAGTCTCCAGGGGAAGTCGACGAGCAGGTTTACTAGATCTGCGTACCAGACTCGTCTGGGCCAATCCGGGGCTACTAGAATTACCGGTACTCCTTCTGTCTTGATCTTTTTGATGACTCGAGGGATCAAAGGTAGAGGGGGAAAGAGGTAGGGCAGCTGGAACTGTGACCTTGATATGACTAGCGCCTCCTGAGCGATCGCTAGCGGATCGCGGGACCGAGCTACAAAGGATGGGACCTTGTGGTTTAACCGAGACGTCATGAGGTCGACGTCCGGCGTGCCCCACCGTAAGCAGATTTGGTGAAACACCTCGGGATGGAGAGACCATTCTCCTGAGGCAAGGCCCTGCCGACTGAAGATGTCGGCCGCCCAATTGTCGACCCCTGGGATGTGGACTGCTGAGATTGCTGGAACTGTCTTCTCGGCCCAAACTAGCACTCTTGCCACCTCTCTTAAAGCGGGCTTGCTGCGCGTTCCTCCTTGATGGTTTATGTATGCCACGGCCGTGGCATTGTTCGATTGTACACGAACTGCTAGGATCTCCTGCCAGTGACGCAACGCCAGGTAAACTGCCCTAACCTCCAAAATGTTCATCGGTAGGGAAACTTCGTGGGGGCTCCACCGGCCCTGCACCGTGTGGTGAAGGAAGACTGTCCCCCAACCGATAAGACTGGCATTGGTGGTGACCACCTGCCAGAGCAGCGGTAGGAATGACCTCCCGGGTCTGAAGGAAGAAGGGCGGGACCACCAGGTTAGAGACCCTCTCACTTGACGAGGTAACCTGATGCGTCGATCTAGAGACGACGGGTTCTTGTCCCAAGCTGAGAGAAGGGCTAGTTTTAGAGGCCGGGTATGGAACTGGGCAAACGGCACTGCTTCCATGGCTGCCACCATTTTTCCCAGTACACTCATGCATAGACGAAGAGAGTGTGGACTTGGGTTGGAGAGAAGGTGGATCCCATGCTGTAGAGAGTATATCTTTTCCCTCGGAAGGAGGACCCGGGCACGGGTCATGTCGAATTGCATCCCTAGAAAGGTAAAGCGTTGGGATGGGACCAGGGAGGATTTGTCTGTGTTGATCAACCAGCCTAAGTGGGAGAGTGTGTTCAAGGTGATCTGGAGGCTGTGGAGACAGTCCCTGAACGTGGGGCCTTTGATTAACAGGTCGTCGAAGTAGGGAATGATTACAATTCCCCTTGTTCGAAGAATGGCCATGACTGTCGCCATTACTTTCGTGAACTGGTAATGTGCGTTCTGGAAGGAAAAGCAAAGGAACTTCTGATGTGATGCGCAGATTGGGATGTGAAGATACGCGTCCTGAATTTCCACTGAACATAGATATTCCTCGGTTTCCATCGAGGCTATTACCGACCTGAAGGACTCCATCCTGAACTGCCGGATGCGTACTTGTTGGTTTAGCTGTTTGAGATCCAGAATCGGACGTAGTGAGCCGTCCTTTTTTGGAACAACGAAAAGATTGGGGAAAAAAACGGAAAATCTTTCCTGAAAGGGGACGGGGACTATGACTCTTGAGCACAGAAGGGAGGCGATGGCCTGAAGGAAACCAGGAAACAGAGATGGTTGAGGAGGGCGGGACCTGAGGAATCGTGTTCCTGGGCTGGAGTTGAATTAGATTTTGTAGCCGGAGGTAACAATCTCCTTGACCCAGGCATCCTTTATCGCCGAGAGCCAAGAGTCTCGGAACAGAAGCAGACGGCCGTGCACCCTGGGAGAAGTCCCAGGTGGGAGTGACCCGTCATGCTGAGGAAAACCTGTTTGATCGTGATCGGGACTCAAAGGACTTGGAGCAGCGACCCTTTGGGCGCCAGTTAGGAGTGGGCCTAAAGGAAGGCTTACGTCTTTCCCGCTGTGCTAGAGTACGGTCCTGTTGAGAGGAGGGGTTCGGTTGAGCGAACTGACGAAAGGACCGGAACTGAAGGGAACGTCTCCTAGGAAAAGGGCGTTTTGGTCTGGGCTGGAGAAGGGAGGTGCTCTTGCCCCAGCGGCATCAGAGATGATCTGGTCTAACTTAGACCCAAACAGCCTTGAAAAGGGAGATTAGTTAGAGATCTTTTGGAAGCCCGGTCGGCGCTCAAAGCCTTAAGCCAAAGAATTCTACGTAAGGCAATAAGATTGCTAGAGACCCGGGCTGAGCATGCAGCGCCGTCGAGGGACGCAGTGAGTAGATATTTCGCTGCGTGGCCGATTTGATCCACTAACTCGGCCAGATCATCCAGGGAGGCCCCCGTTAGGATGCCCTGCCTGAGCTGTTTGGCCCATGCGGACACCGCTTTAGATACCCAAGTTGAGGCGAAGGAAGGGCAAAGGGAGGTGCCAGCAGCCTCAAAGGCTGATTTAGCCAGGGCCTTAACCTGTCTATCTGTAGTATCTTTAAGGGAGGAGCTGTCCGGAAGAGACAGCACCGTCTTGGCTGAGAGGCGAGAGACAGGAGGATCCACAGCTGGGGACTCCGTCCATTTACTGATAAGGTCGTGGTTAAACGGGTATAGCATGTTTAACTGTTTTTTTCCTGTAAAGCGCTTTTCTGGATGCTCCCACTGCTTTTGAAAAACACCGTCAAATTCTGCATGGTTGGAGAAAGTGCGTGCGGGACGCTTAATTCTTTTGAAAGAAACTGAGTAGTCCTGAGAAGGGCTCTCATCCTCTTTAACATGCAGAGTCTGATTGACGGCCGTTATAAGGCTGTCAATCATGTCCTGGATCTTGGAATACTGGTCTGAGTCGGAACCAGAGTCTGAATCTGATGCAGAGTTAGATCCCATGGCGACTTCCGGGTAAGAGGTGTGAGACGCCGGGGGCATCTTGGAGTCTGGAGAGCTGGAGGATGAGCTTGTGTGAGTACGTTTCTGAGAACGTGCTCTCAGTCTGCCCCTGTGAGGAGGGGGCAGGGGTGCCTGCAAATCGTCTGTGGGGACGTTCGGAGCACTGGTGG
This sequence comes from Phyllobates terribilis, assembly GCF_046119375.1. Lineage (NCBI taxonomy): Eukaryota > Metazoa > Chordata > Amphibia > Anura > Dendrobatidae > Phyllobates > Phyllobates terribilis. Next base: position 72,640,183 of record NW_027362762.1, read on the forward strand.
CCGTGGATAACATAGGCAAGCGTTCTGGTAAGCGTTCTAAGACCTGCACCAGAGAGTGAGATACCTTGGTGAGGTCAGAGACAGATTGGGACATAGCAACAGCCCACTCCGGAGGGGAGGGAGTTCCTTTGTCCTGGGCGGCAGGGGAATCCTGGGGTGCCAGCATGGCGGGAGGATTGCAGGTCGAGCAGAAAGCTGTTGTGAGACCCGCGGGCCACTTAGTACAGGCGTAGTATGTGACAATGTGAGAGGGAAGGACCGAGAGCTCCCTGGGTTTGGACATATGTGCCTGACCAGGGATACTGCAGGGGGGGGCGGCTGTGGGCAGGAAAGGGTGTGGGTCGGTGTTAAGACAGAGCCTACCCGATCCTGAAGAAAAACATGGTCCCGTGTCCCCCAACGGAACTCCGGAGGTGAGTCTGGAGCGAGTCACTGCTGGAAGACAGAGTAGGTGCTGCCGGAAGAGGATCTGCAGTAAGGCAGAGTAATGGCGTCGGCGTAGGGGAGGAGTAAAGTAAGCTGCCCTGATGACAAGGAGTGCTGAGGCTCTGATAGGCGGATGGGAAGGGGGCGGGCTAGAAAGACCCGACCTGATAGGTCCGCGGGAAGCCCGAGGGCGTGGCGGAAGCGTCATCGTGCTCCTCGGCCCTGGTTGTTCGATGTCGGAGGGGCGTATACCCCCGGAGACACCCCCCGACGGAGAAAAGCGAGGGCAGAATTGCCGCGCAAAATGGGAAGGAGGGAGGGAGCAGAAGATGTGGGCGTGACCCGGGAAGCGCTGTAGAGTAAGAGCCATTTTTGGTGGGAGGGGGCGGCAACGCTGAGGAACTGGGAACTGCGACTGAGAGACGGTAAGAAATACCTCTCTGTGCTCTTAGGATCCCGATACGTCTTCTTCCTCTTTCCCTCTGGAGGATGGTCTCAGGATGTCCTCCGTGGAAAAGGGGGGATCCTGGCTTTTCCTCCTTCCCGCACTGTCCGGTCCTGGACAGTGCAGGAGACGGTGTCAACCCCAGAATCTGGGGGAAGGTCACCCGCAGGGACCACCGTCTCCCTCCCAGGCCGCTCCGAGGAGGGGGCTGGGGTGGGGAACAGGCAAGGACTGGCCACCAGAAATCACCCTGAGACACCCTGAGGTGACAGGGGATAGGTCCTGCCCAGCGGGTCCGAGAGTGGGCGATGTGGGGGATGCCACACTGCTCTCTCGGTCGCTTGTGAGATGGGTTAACAGGGGACGTAGTGTTCCCTGTAAGCCCTGAAGAGCTGTATCTGAAAAAGAAAGAACAAACATTAATAAAACACAACAAGGTTGGATCTGTTAGGATCCAGGTCTACCTCCTACAGACACTAAGCTTAAACTGGTGAGCTTGGTGCCTGTAGGCGGGTGCATACTGCGGAGGAGGAGACATTTTTCCTTTTTGCCTAGTGTCAACCTCCTAGCGACAGCAGCATACACCCATGGTCCTGTGTCCCCCAATGAAGCGATAGAGAAATACACATATTTGGTAATTGTTTTATTTTTAATGGGGAAAAAAGGGGTGATTTGAACTTGTTTTTTTTTTATAGTTTTAATTTTTTTTTTACTTTTTACAGTATTTAATAGTCCCCTTAGGGGACTTGAAGCTGCGATCATTCCATCACCTGTGCTATGAATAGCTAAAATCACAATGTCCACGGGCCAGCGTTTACAGGAAGGTCATAATAACAGGCATGGGAGTCATCGGCAGACACCCGGCTGTCGTGACAACCCAGTGGCACCCCGCGATCATACCAAGGGGGGCGCCGATGGATGGGAGGAACGACGCGCTCCCAGCTGGCAGGTGTTAAATGCAGCTGCCAGAGATTGACAGCGCTTTTAACAGGTTAACAGACGCGGGTGGATAGACGTGCCACCCGCGGGATTTAGAGGTACTGATTAAATCAGATATCAAGTGCGGGGAAAGATGCGGGTTCAGCGCATGAGCCCACATCAAAGGCAGGGAGCCGACATATAACGTACCGGTACATCATATGTTGGTGAGGGGTTAAAGGAATATAAGCGCAAAAACAACCGGAGAAAGTATTTCATTGAATTACGCATTTCAGGCTCTTACTGCCCTTAGTCATAGTGTGAAAGAGCCTGAAATGCGTAACTCAGTGAATACTTTCTCTGGTGGTTTTATAGTTTGTACATTCCTTGAAGTTAGAAGAAAATAAAGTGCTTTTCATATGCTGATGCTGGAGATAATTGTTATAGCCTTCCCTGTATGTTCGGTGTCTGGAAGACGTTTCATATTCTACTTAGAACAATTAAAAGAGGTTACCCCAGAAAAAAATGTTTTTGTACTAAAAGCAGTGGAATGCTGTAAATAGCTGCTTTAAATGTTTCACTTCCATTGGTCCATTGGTCAGGCTGGGGTGTCCTCTGGGCAGAAGCAGTCTCCTTCTCCCTCTGGCAGCTGACAATATAATCCCTTCTTACTTTCCCTGCTGCAGAAGGAGCCTTCTCAGCTGTAATGTATCACAGGGTCACCGCTTCCAGAGAGACTGAGCATGTGTGGATGTGCACAGTGCTACTCGCTTTGAACACCAGGTGGCGCCGTTCTACATGTATGTAAATGTCCAAACTCTTCGCTGGATTGTTTATTAGCAGCAAGTAAATGGCAAATCTCCTACATTTGTTTCTGATACAGAAGATGAGCGCAAAATTAAAAGGTGGAGAAACTCCTTTCATGTGGTTGGGCATTCAGCTTCAACACATTTACATAGAAGACTAAACAACACCTTTATACTGTTACAACATCCAGTGTTTGTGCGAGTTGTCACACAACCTTGGAATCCACTTGATTTATTGCTTTCCCTGTGATAAAATTGTGTATTAGGTGCCAAAGCAAACAGCCTTTTCACAGAGCAAGAGAAAAGGGTCTCTGGAGTCACCTGTTGCCACCAAGCCAAAGCAGAATCTTCTTTCCAAAAGGAAATTGCCTCCATTTACAGAGTGCTGTTTAAGAGTTATTGCTCCTCATCAGTGCAGAGTAGGAGCAAAGATGGCTGGGTGAAAGGCCTTCATGGTCTAAGGGAGTAAAGAGTCTCCAGTTTTGGAAAACCCCTCATCCCTGACTACAATTAACTTAGAAAAAACAAAACAATGTAATAAAATGTGCGTTACTCACCCTCCTTGGGTCCATCATGAAGTCTCTGACTCCTGGTATCTGTTATTGATAGCTTAGCGGCTCTGCCCGAGCAGACGTATCGATCTGTTGAGTTGACTGACTGGCTTCAGCGCAGTCACCGTGACGTCAACGCTGCAGACAATAACCGAGATCGGGAGCGGCGGCAAAGACTCAGCAATGGCCCCGGGGAGAGTGAGTAAAGGAGAGAGCTAAACTGGAATAGGGAGACCTAGAGGCCACCAGAGAATAGGGGTCTCTGCCATCGCAAAATAGGGGTCACTGCCACCGCAAAATAGGGGTCACTGCCACCGCAAAATAGGGGTCTCTGTTGACACCTACTGGAAGTAGCACTCCTAATCTAAAACCAGGATGGCAGGTGCCTGGAATACATTTTCCCTTCCGCTTGCACAGACATTAGTTTTGCACATGGATTATTACTAGTTGTCTTCTACACCAGGGGTAGGTAATTACTTTTCCCGAGGGGCCACATGAGAGACCGTGACTGTTGGGGAGGGCCGAATCAACAGGCTGAAATTAATTCTGCTCAATATTAATATTAACATATTAATAATTATTATATTATTAATGATTATATTAATATTAATTGGATCAATTAATATTGAGCAGAATTAAGTGTTCTGACATCCCCATATATACAGAATGAGCCCCGCACAGCCTCCCTATATACAGCATGAGCCCTGCACAGCCTCCCTATATACAGCATGAGCTCCACACAGCCTCCCTATATACAGCATGAGCCCCACACAGCCTCCCTATATACAGCATGAGCGCCACACAGCCTCCCTATATACAGCATGAGCCCCACACAGCCTCTCTATATACAGCATGAGCCCCACACAGCCTCCCTATATACAGCATGAGCCCTGCACAGCCTCCCTATATACAGCATGAGCCCTGCACAGCCTCCCTATATACAGCATGAGCCCCACAGAGCCTCCCTATATACAGCATGAGCCCTGCACAGCCTCCCTATATACAGCATGAGCCCCCCACACAGCCTCCCTATATACAGCATGAGCCCCGCACAGCCTCCCTATATACAGCATGAGCCCTGCACAGCCTCCCTATATACAGCATGAGCCCTGCACAGCCTCCCTATATACAGCATGAGCCCCACAGAGCCTCCCTATATACAGCATGAGCCCTGCACAGCCTCCCTATATACAGCATGAGCCCCGCACAGCCTCCCTATATACAGCATGAGCCCTGCACAGCCTCCCTATATACAGCATGAGCCCCCCACAGAGCCTCCCTATATACAGCATGAGCCCCGCACAGCCTCCCTATATACAGCATGAGCCCTGCACAGCCTCCCTATATACAGCATGAGCCCCCCACAGAGCCTCCCTATATACAGCATGAGCCCCGCACAGCCTCCCTATATACAGCATGAGCCCTGCACAGCCTCCCTATATACAGCATGAGCCCCCCACAGAGCCTCCCTATATACAGCATGAGCCCCACACAGCCTCCCTATATACAGCATGAGCCCCACACAGCCTCTCTATATACAGCATGAGCCCCACACAGCCTCCCTATATACAGCATGAGCCCCACACAGCCTCCCTATATACAGCATGAGCCCCACACAGCCTCCCTATATACAGCATGAGCTCCACACAGCCTCCCTATATACAGCATGAGCCCCACACAGCCTCTCTATATACAGCATGAGCCCCACACAGCCTCCCTATATACAGCATGAGCTCCACACAGCCTCCCTATATAAAGCATGAGCCCCACACAGCCTCCATATACACCCCATGAGCCCCACAGCCTCCCTATATACAGCATGAGCCCCACACAGCCTCCATATACACCCCATGAGCCCCACACAGCCTCCCTATATACAGCATGAGCTCCACACAGCCTCTGTATATACAGCATGAGCCCCACACAGCCCCCCTATCTACAGCATGAGCCCCACACAGCCTCCCTATATACAGCATGAGCCCCACACAGCCTCCCTATATACAGCATGAGCCCCACACAGCCTCCCTATATACAGCATGAGCCCCACACAGCCTCCCTATATACAGCATGAGCCCCACACAGCCTCCCTATATACAGCATGAGCACCACACAGCCTCCCTATATACAGCATGAGCACCACACAGCCTCCCTATATACAGCATGAGCCCCACACAGCTTCGCTATATACAGCATGAGCCCCACACAGCCTCCTATATACAGCACGAGCCCCACACAGCCTCCCTATATACAGCACGAGCCCCACACAGCCTCCCTATATACAGCATGAGCCCCACAGCCTCCATATACACAGCATGAGCCCCACACAGCCTCCCTATATACAGCATGAGCCCCACACAGCCTCCTATATACAGCACGAGCCCCACACAGCCTCCCTATATACAGCACGAGCCCCACACAGCCTCCCTATATACAGCACGAGCCCCACACAGCCTCCCTATATACAGCATGAGCCCCACACAGCCTCCCTATATACAGCATGAGCCCCACACAGCCTCCCTATATACAGCATGAGCCCCACACAGCCTCCATATACACCGCATGAGCCCCACACAGCCTCCCTATATACAGCATGAGCCCCACACAGCCTCCCTATATACAGCATGAGCCCCACACAGCCTCCCTATATACAGCATGAGCCCCGCACAGCCTCCCTATATACAGCATGAGCCCCACACAGCCTCCCTATATACAGCATGAGCCCTGCACAGCCTCCCTATATACAGCATGAGCCCTGCACAGCCTCCCTATATACAGCATGAGCCCTGCACAGCCTCCCTATATACAGCATGAGCCCCCCACAGAGCCTCCCTATATACAGCATGAGCCCCGCACAGCCTCCCTATATACAGCATGAGCCCCGCACAGCCTCCCTATATACAGCATGAGCCCCGCACAGCCTCCCTATATACAGCATGAGCCCCACACAGCCTCCCTATATACAGCATGAGCCCCACACAGCCTCCCTATATACAGCATGAGCCCCACACAGCCTCCCTATATACAGCATGAGCCCTGCACAGCCTCCCTATATACAGCATGAGCCCCACAGAGCCTCCCTATATACAGCATGAGCTCCACACAGCCTCCCTATATACAGCATGAGCCCCACACAGCCTCTCTATATACAGCATGAGCCCCACACAGCCTCCCTATATACAGCATGAGCTCCACACAGCCTCCCTATATAAAGCATGAGCCCCACACAGCCTCCATATACACCCCATGAGCCCCACACAGCCTCCCTATATACAGCATGAGCCCCACACAGCCTCCATATACACCCCATGAGCCCCACACAGCCTCCCTATATACAGCATGAGCTCCACACAGCCTCTGTATATACAGCATGAGCCCCACACAGCCCCCCTATCTACAGCATGAGCCCCACACAGCCTCCCTATCTACAGCATGAGCCCCACACAGCCTCCCTATATACAGCATGAGCCCCACACAGCCTCCCTATATACAGCATGAGCCCCCCACAGAGCCTCCCTATATACAGCATGAGCCCCGCACAGCCTCCCTATATACAGCATGAGCCCCGCACAGCCTCCCTATATACAGCATGAGCCCCACACAGCCTCCCTATATACAGCATGAGCCCCACACAGCCTCCCTATATACAGCATGAGCCCCACACAGCCTCCCTATATACAGCATGAGCCCTGCAGCCTCCCTATATACAGCATGAGCCCCACAGAGCCTCCCTATATACAGCATGAGCCCTGCACAGCCTCCCTATATACAGCATGAGCTCCACACAGCCTCCCTATATACAGCATGAGCCCCACACAGCCTCTCTATATACAGCATGAGCCCCACACAGCCTCCCTATATACAGCATGAGCTCCACACAGCCTCCCTATATAAAGCATGAGCCCCACACAGCCTCCATATACACCCCATGAGCCCCACACAGCCTCCCTATATACAGCATGAGCCCCACACAGCCTCCATATACACCCCATGAGCCCCACACAGCCTCCCTATATACAGCATGAGCTCCACACAGCCTCTGTATATACAGCATGAGCCCCACACAGCCCCCCTATCTACAGCATGAGCCCCACACAGCCTCCCTATATACAGCATGAGCCCCACACAGCCTCCCTATATACAGCATGAGCCCCACACAGCCTCCCTATATACAGCATGAGCCCCACACAGCCTCCCTATATACAGCATGAGCTCCACACAGCCTCCCTATATACAGCATGAGCCCCACACAGCCTCCCTATATACAGCATGAGCCCCACACAGCCTTCCTATATACAGCATGAGCCCCACACAGCTTCGCTATATACAGCATGAGCCCCACAGCCTCCTATATACAGCACGAGCCCCACACAGCCTCCCTATATACAGCACGAGCCCCACACAGCCTCCCTATATACAGCATGAGCCCCACAGCCTCCATATACACAGCATGATCCCCACACAGCCTCCCTATATACAGCATGAGCCCCACACAGCCTCCTATATACAGCACGAGCCCCACACAGCCTCCCTATATACAGCACGAGCCCCACACAGCCTCCTTATATACAGCACGAGCCCCACACAGCCTCCCTATATACAGCATGAGCCCCACACAGCCTCCCTATATACAGCATGAGCCCCACACAGCCTCCCTATATACAGCATGAGCCCCACACAGCCTCCATATACACCGCATGAGCCCCACACAGCCTCCCTATATACAGCATGAGCCCCACACAGCCTCCCTATATACAGCATGAGCCCCACACAGCCTCCCTATATACAGCATAAGCCCCGCACAGCCTCCCTATATACAGCATGAGCCCCGCACAGCCTCCCTATATACAGCATGAGCCCCGCACAGCCTCCCTATATACAGCATGAGCCCCACACAGCCTCCCTATATACAGCATGAGCCCCACAGAGCCTCCCTATATACAGCATGAGCCCCGCACAGCCTCCCTATATACAGCATGAGCCCTGCACAGCCTCCCTATATACAGCATGAGCCCTGCACAGCCTCCCTATATACAGCATGAGCCCCACAGAGCCTCCCTATATACAGCATGAGCCCTGCACAGCCTCCCTATATACAGCATGAGCCCCCCATAGAGCCTCCCTATATACAGCATGAGCCCCGCACAGCCTCCCTATATACAGCATGAGCCCTGCACAGCCTCCCTATATACAGCATGAGCCCCCCACAGAGCCTCCCTATATACAGCATGAGCCCCACACAGCCTCCCTATATACAGCATGAGCCCCACACAGCCTCTCTATATACAGCATGAGCCCCACACAGCCTCCCTATATACAGCATGAGCCCCACACAGCCTCCCTATATACAGCATGAGCCCCACACAGCCTCCCTATATACAGCATGAGCTCCACACAGCCTTCCTATATACAGCATGAGCCCCACACAGCCTCCCTATATACAGCATGAGTCCCACACAGCCTCCCTATATACAGCATGAGCCCCACACAGCCTCCCTATATAAAGCATGAGCCCCACACAGCCTCCATATACACCCCATGAGCCCCACACAGCCTCCCTATATACAGCATGAGCCCCACACAGCCTCCATATACACCCCATGAGCCCCACACAGCCTCCCTATATACAGCATGAGCTCCACACAGCCTCTGTATATACAGCATGAGCCCCACACAGCCTCTGTATATACAGCATGAGCCCCACACAGCCTCCCTATCTACAGCATGAGCCCCACACAGCCTCCCTATATACAGCATGAGCCCCACACAGCCTCCCTATATACAGCATGAGCCCCACACAGCCTCCCTATATACAGCATGAGCCCCACACAGCCTCCCTATATACAGCATGAGCCCCACACAGCCTCCCTATATACAGCATGAGCTCCACACAGCCTCCCTATATACAGCATGAGCCCCACACAGCCTCCCTATATACAGCATGAGCCCCACACAGCTTCGCTATATACAGCATGAGCCCCACACAGCCTCCTATATACAGCACGAGCCCCACACAGCCTCCCTATATACAGCACGAGCCCCACACAGCCTCCCTATATACAGCATGAGCCCCACAGCCTCCATATACACAGCATGAGCCCCACACAGCCTCCCTATATACAGCATGAGCCCCACACAGCCTCCTATATACAGCACGAGCCCCACACAGCCTCCCTATATACAGCACGAGCCCCACACAGCCTCCCTATATACAGCATGAGCCCCACACAGCCTCCCTATATACAGCATGAGCCCCACACAGCCTCCCTATATACAGCATGAGCCCCACACAGCCTCCATATACACCGCATGAGCCCCACACAGCCTCCCTATATACAGCATGAGCCCCACACAGCCTCCCTATATACAGCATAAGCCCCACACAGCCTCCCTATATACAGCATGAGCCCCGCACAGCCTCCCTATATACAGCATGAGCCCCGCACAGCCTCCCTATATACAGCATGAGCCCCGCACAGCCTCCCTATATACAGCATGAGCCCCGCACAGCCTCCCTATATACAGCATGAGCCCCGCACAGCCTCCCTATATACAGCATGAGCCCCACACAGCCTCCCTGTATACAGCATGAGCCCCACACAGCCTCCCTGTATACAGCATGAGCCCCACACAGCCTCCCTGTATACAGCATGAGCCCCACACAGCCTCCCTGTATACAGCATGAGCCCCACACAGCCTCCCTATATACAGCATGAGCCCCACACAGCCTCCCTATATACAGCATGAGCACCACACAGCCTCCGTATATACAGCGTGAGCCCCACACAGCCTCCCTATATACAGCATGAGCCCCACACAGCTTCGCTATATACAGCATGAGCCCCACACAGCCTCCCTATATACAGCATGAGCCCCACACAGCCTCCCTATATAGAGCATGAGCCCCACACAGCCTCTGTATATACAGCATGAGAGCCCCCCCAATGTCCAGCCAAACATCCCGTACACATAAAGACCACCACATACTTACTTTGCTCCGTTCCCCTGGCGCTCTGGCTCCGCTGAGTCTGCTCGTCTGCGATGATATGACGTCATCACGTCAGATATTTCTCACGCTAATTGGTGGAAGAAGGGGCCCCTCCTCCCCCAATGCATTCACCGGGGAGGCAGATTCACCGCAGATGGAGACAGCGGTGACGGCGTGCGGGCAGGGAAGGGCACAGTGCGGCCCGTGGGCCACATCCAGCCCTCTGGCTGTTCCAGTCTGGCCGCACTTTGGTTAAGTCTATTCTACAGTGAAGTCTTTGTTAAATATCACTATGTCTATTTTAGCAAATTGAGAATTCTTCATAAGACACTTTTGGAGCAGATTCACTGTTGTTCCTCTGTTATTCCTCCTGTAAATTTGAGAATAAATGAACATGCAGGTGTTACCAGTGAGGGCTGTGTCCCCCCACATAGTCAGACCCTGTCCAATCAGTGGTGACTGTGCAGTGACGCACTCTACGACACACCCATGTGTCAATCTAGGAAATACAGAGAAACGAACATGATTGCCATCAAGTGACATCCACTTCTCCTTCAAAAGGATGTCGTCACTCAATCAAATGGCACCGAATCCTGCCCTAATGACCATGGAGTCTAGTCTCCTAAAATACCCAATTGTCCTCATCACAGAGAATAATTTATATACTATGTGTCGAACATAGAAAAGAGAGGGAACACTCTACTCATAAAGCCAGAAGACCACATGGAAGATGGGGCGAAAAGGAGGACGAAATACAGACAAGACTGAGGGATTCTGTGATACTGTGAGGTTTCCATGTTCCTTTGGATTGGGTGATGAGATGGCGTTGGATTACCTGCTTCAGGTCGTTCTTGAAGTGTTTAAGTTCATATCCTCTGGAGATCTTGGGGGTGAAGAGCATCGCTCCGTGCATGTGGGTGACGAGAGAAGTGACCGTTCTACGGCCGACACCGCTCCTCCCAGCCAGAAGAAGGGATCCACCGGGAAAGCTCAGCACGCGATCTACACGAGACATGAAATCCAAAACTTCATGGAACAGGAGAATATCCAAGTCTCGGTTATCGCGGCTGAACTGTATAACACCCTGAAAGAAAACATTACAAGTATGGGGAATGGAAGGATTTACTACAAGAGACGCGTCAGGAGAGTCGCAGAACAGAGGAAGCATAAAAAGTGACAGGAGATGAAATGATAAAACATTTCTCAAATACATGTCATTAGTAAATCTGATGAATTCATTATCACAGGGGCACAAGTTTGTCTCTCACTTTACTGACTGAGAGGGGGGAGCCAATGGTATACATCATTGGGGTGACAAAGTGGAGCCTTGTGCTCAGATCTGGCAGGATTTGGTTTATTTTTTTCAGAGTCTATTTACTCATTTTCTTCATAAATTTACCAAAAGAAAATAAAAAAAATAATAATAATTTAATAATGCTTCCCAATGCAAATCAAATTGATCTTTCCACCTGCCAAGAGCCCAAGCTTTAATATATACAGAACTTTCTTATGTACATGTCCCCAAGATCAAGGAGGAGGATACAGCTGCTTCTAAAGGGTAAATATTTAAAAGGATCACAAAGCTGCTTGTAAAGAGTTGATCTGCTAAAGGAATTAGGTGTCTCTAAAGGGTTAATCTGAGTCTCTCAGTACATCCTATGCACAGGCAGACAGTCCCAGCTACAGCACAGAGGAGAAGTGGTGATCGGATTTTCCTCAGTTGCTGTTCCTCCTCCTCCTCCTGCGGCTCCAAAATACACAGGAATCCATCTTACATCTATTCTTACATACTGCATCCAGCATAAAGTTAGGTAGCAGCGCAGACCTCCTGTGTTTACATAGTTCAAAGCGTCACACCCCCCCCCCAAAGTACAGAGGTATCTCAATGCTCAGAAGCAGGAAGTCTAATAGAGCCGTCAAATTAGTAAGACAGTAAAGAGCCTCCCTTTCTTAAATAGCCATGGACATGATCACTAATTTACACAAGATTTTATTTAATTATATATATTTGAGAAAGTTTCTATTACTGCACAAAGGTTCCTATTCTTTTCAGGAACATTCATGTTTTCCACTGACACACCTTCCTAATAAAATCTTTAAAGTCAGCGGAGTTCAGCTTTCCGATGGGTCGTCCATGAGAAGGTAAGGCCTGTCCAGGAGAGAGCACTGATCCTGCTTCATGCAGTGCTCCCCAAGTTACATAGAAAAGGTCTGAAAAAAAATAAAAAAAAATAAATAGAAAGGAAGAAAAATAGATTTTTTCCAGACTATATACATTTAAAGGAGTTGTCCGGTCAAAAGTGATAAGTCTGCAGTCACTCTGTGTGACTGCAGACTTATAAATCCCCCCAGCGCAGGCACTGTGCGCTGTGGGGATTTGCCTGTATGAGATCCCGGAAAAGAGGCTATGTATATGTTATACATACCCCCGGCCATTCAGCGCCGCCTCACTCCATACACTTGTATGGAGTGAGGCCACGCCAGTCTAGTGACGTGGATGGCCAGTGGGGGCGTCTGACTAGAAGGCGCAGCCTCGCTCAATACAGGTGTATGGAGAGCGAGGCTGCGCCCACTGGCAGGAGTATGTGTAACTCATACATACCCCCCAGTCCCGGGTCTCATACCGGCGAGTACCCACAGCACACAGTGCCTGCGCTGGGGGGATTCTTAAGTCTGCAGTCCCTCTGTGTCACTTATCACTTTTGACCGGACAACCCCTTTAAGTGTCTCCGCTGTAAATGAAAACATATTTTCATACGAAAAATAGAGCAGTGCTGCAGTGTCAAGCACATCCCAGACAGAGTATTAGCAGGTTCTGTTAAGGATATGGTTTATAAAGAAATAGCAGTTATGGTTCTGGTCTTTTAGACCTCCACTTTGTGCTGATCCTCTGATGTTCCTGAAGGAATTCACTATGACTAAGGCCGGCTACATGCCAGAAACGTGTCAGATATTCTCTATGGAATATAAGCAATAATACAACATGCTGGGTTGTTTTTTGTTTTTTTATCAAGATGGAATAAAATTTGGATGTTTTTTATACAAGGAATTGTGATGTGCAATTTTCTCTACTTTTTCCACTAATCTTTGCTAGAACTTCATGGCGGCATATAAAAAGATATACAATTTTCTAATATAAATTTTAAGATCTCTGCTTGGAGTTGTCTCATTTAGACCATTAGTAATAAATAGAACCTGCCAGTTACATAAGGTAGTAATGATAAGGGGTAGAGGCTTGTGAACCCAATAAAAATTCTACCTTTTTTCATGTGCCAGTCATAAGAAATCGTGGGTATAAGCACATGCAAATCAGGTTGGAAGTGCACTGGGGGTGTGCCTGTGCACTTGAACTTCCTTTTCTGAGTTCACTGACACGCCCCCAGTGCTCATCCAGTCTGATTTGCATAATGCTTTTAAGCTGGATTTCTCATGGCTGTCATGACCAATTTTTAGATTTTTTTATTGGTTGATATTGGGGAAAATGTAAAAGGATGAACTGCACGGCAGATATCATCAGTAAAGGTCCAAGCCATCCATAACTAAAGGAGCAGGATAACGCTTCCACTTTCCCTTGTGATGAATCCCCACCTGCCATGTGGTCCAGCACATCGGAGCCCCAGTCTCCTTGCAGCACGGATAATAAAATATTGTCAAAGACGTTCAGCTCCTTAGAGGTGACGATCCTGTCGCGGAACAATCTGCGAGCTTCATAGGCGACGATTTCTAGGACATTGTCTTGAGGTTGTTGTGAGGATCCTTAGGGGTAAGAGAACAAACTATCAGAGCAAGTTTAAGATATGAGAGGCACTGACACATGGACTGTAACGGGTTGGAAAAGCCAAAGAACTTACGGTTTATAGAGAGGAAGAAGGAAACAGCAAAAAGAAAAGAGGAGAAGATTAGAAAATAAACAGGAGTGAAATAAATATCAAACCAACCAAACTCACAAAACATGACAAAACATACAATACAAAGTGCTACAAGTGTTATGAACGTAACACACTCACGCCTAACGGAAAAAGGTAAGACCTACTACTCACACCCAACTGGTCCCTGTACAGACTAGAAGACCCTATACACACAACTCAAAAACACCTCGGACTTGACTCCCTAAAAAGCCATCGACGCGATTTCCGTACCTCCTGATGAATCAGAGGTTCAACACATTGCCAACAAGAGGAAAACCCAAAGATGAGAAAATTAAAACACGTTCATATAAAGTAGAGAGGGAAAGGTAAGAGGAGGCAAAAATAAACGAAACAAGAATAACATCCCAGAAACCTAAAGAGGTGAAAGGAAGAGGAACTGGGAAGAAAAGTGTAGTGCCGGCGTCCCTGCCCTCTGCTAGGCAGGGACGCTGCTCCCCTCACCGCTCTGCTCCGTGCCCGGCTTCCTTCCCCCGCTCTGCTGTCAGCGCGCGCTCCGTCCCGGCGTCCTCCTCCTGCTCTGCTCTCAGCGCGCGCTCCTTCCCGGCCCCTGTGCTTAGGGCGCGCGCGCGCGCGCTCCCCTCCTCTTAAAGGGGCCGCGCGCGCCGCCCTAAAGAGTCCCCGGCCAATGGCCGGAGGACTTCATCATATATAAGGCACCTCCTCCAAAATGGAGGTGCCCGAGCAATGTTGTTTGCACCTGTGTCTCACCTGTGCTTCAGCCCTCAGGTCCCGTTGCCAGTTACCTGCCAGTTACCTGCCAGTTACCTGCCAGTTACCTGCCAGTTTCCTGCCTGATTCCTGCCTGAATACTTGTTACCTGCCTGCCTGCCTGAGGTCCGACGGTCTGCCTTACAACTTCGGTCAGTCTGTCTATGGACCAGCTTGCCCGCTCACCTGGGAGCGCTTCTCCGCTACCTGCCTGCTTGCCAGCCCGGAGGTCCCGTTGTCACGTGCGGTGACCACCAGCTATTCCAGAGACTCTTGCCCGCTCACCTGGGAGCGCTTCTCCGTTACCTACCTGCCTGCCAGCCCGGAGGTTCCGCCGTCACGTGCCGTGACCACCTGCTATTCCAGAGACTCTCGCTTGCTCACCTGGGAGCACACATCTACCATCTGCCTGCTAGCCTACCCGGAGGCTCTGCCATCACAGGTCGTACCTACCCCTTACCCAGAGACTGCCCTGATCACTTGCCGTAACTCCCTGTCCGTTCATCCAGAGACTGCCACCCGCTCCCTTACAAGGGCCGCCCCCTTGTATAGTAGCTCAGAGGTTCCGCCTCCCGGACCCGTTACAGTTTGCTCGGGCCATGGAACCCGGTGGCACCCAAGCTCCCTCGCTCACGGACCTGTGTCATGAACTATCCCGTCAAAGGTCCCAACAGGAGTCCATCCTGGGTCACCTGCGGAATGTCAATACTCGCCTGGACACTCTGACTGCACCACCTGCAGCCACTGCCAGTACCATGACTCGCAACCCGGCAGCTCCGCTACCCACTAATACCATGGTAACCTATCCCGGACCCCGGCTGTCTGCACCTCCTCGCTTCGGAGGTGACTCCGCCCAGGCTCGGGGCTTCATAAATCAGTGCACCCTGCACTTTGAACTTTTGTCCCATCAGTTTAATTCCGACCGGGCCAAAATTGCCTTTATCATGTCCCATCTCACCGGGGAGGCCCTGGCCTGGCTAAATCCTCTATGGGAGAGAGGAGACCCCCTGGTGTCCAACTTGCCTGCTTTTCTCTCAGCTTTCCGGAAAGTCTTCGACGAACCCGGACGGAAGACCTCATCCGCATCCTCTCTGCTACGCCTCCGTCAGGAGGGTCTCACCGTGGGCCAATATGCCATACGGTTCCGCACCCTTGCCTCGGAGCTGGCCTGGGATAACGACGCTCTGGTATCCGTCTTCTGGGAGGGTCTGTCCGGTCGTATTAAAGATGAACTTGCTGGTCGGGACATTCCTACCTCTCTCGATGATCTAATAACCCTTGCCACCCGGATTGACCTACGGTTCCAGGAGCGTGCCAAAGAGGTCACCCGTGAGAGAAGGATTCCACGTTTAGCTCCTACTTTCCAGAAACCCGTCATTCCCTCCGTTTCTCCCCAGGTACACTCTCCTGAGCCTATGCAGGTCGACCAGACCAAGATGGTCAAAACCCGTCAGGACTCACGCCGTGCCGAGGGGAGCTGCTTCTACTGTGGCAGTAAGGAGCACCGGATCCGTGCCTGCCCGGAGAGGTCGGGAAACGCCTGTGTCTAGGTTCGCTCAGAGAGGTCCACCTAGACAAGAATAAATCCTCTCCATCCCTGCTGTTGTCTGTTTCGATCATCTACGGGGAGAACCGTTATTTCGAACTAGCCCAACTTGACTCTGGAGCAGCCGGGAACCTTATTTCACAGTCCCTGGTTGAGAAATACCGCATCCCCACCAAACCTCTGGCTGTACCCTTGTCTGTCGCTGCCGTGGATGGGGGCCTCTTACCTCGCCCCATTCAACTCATCACCGAATCCATTACCCTGCAGGTGGGAATGCTGCATTCTGAAAGTATCTCCTTTCATGTTCTGCCTGGACTCTCTCACGCCCTCTTGCTAGGTCTGCCCTGGCTCCAGAGACATGCACCCGTGCTAGACTGGCAAACCGGAGAGGTCCTTCGCTGGGGACAAGACTGTCATAAAACCTGCCTGGTTCCCGTCCATCCCGTCCGTCCCTCTCCTACCCCAGCTAATCTACCTGGACTTCCGATTCCTTATTGGTCTTATGCAGATGTCTTTAATAAAAAGGAGGCAGAGACATTACCACCACATAGACCATACGACTGTCCCATCGATCTGCTACCCGGTACTACTCCTCCCCGTGGGCGTATCTATCCTTTATCCGCTGCTGAGACCCGGTCAATGTCCGAATATATTGAGGAGAATCTGGCCAGAGGATTCATCCGGAAATCTACCTCCCCGGCGGGAGCAGGCTTCTTTTTCGTCAAAAAGAAGGACGGCTCTCTCCGTCCCTGTATAGACTATAGAGGCCTAAACCTGATCACGGTGAAGAATAAGTACTCCCTTCCGCTCATTCCAGAATTATTTGATCGTCTGAGGGGGGCTAGGATCTTCACCAAACTGGACCTTCGTGGGGCGTACAACCTGGTTCGTATTCGTCAGGGGGATGAATGGAAGACGGCATTCAACACCCGGGACGGCCACTATGAATACCTGGTAATGCCCTTTGGTCTCTGTAACGCTCCTGCCGTCTTTCAAGAGTTGGTCAATGACATCTTCCGGGACCTTCTCTACTCCTGCGTAGTGGTGTACCTGGACGACATCTTGGTCTTCTCTCCGGATCTCCAGACTCACCGGAGGGACGTTCGTCAGGTCCTGCTCAGGCTAAGGCAGAACCATCTCTACGCTAAATTTGAGAAGTGCCTCTTTGAGCAGACCTCGCTTCCGTTTCTGGGCTACATTATCTCTCAGACCGGCCTACAAATGGATCCTGAGAAACTGTCTGCCATCGAGAAATGGCCCCGACCGGAGGGGTTGAAGGCCATTCAGCGATTCCTGGGCTTCGCCAACTACTACCGCCTCTTCATACCACACTTCTCTTCCCGGACGGCCCCAATTTCTGCGCTCACCCGTAAAGGTACTAATCCCAAAGAGTGGCCACCCGAAGCAGAGGAGGCCTTTCTTTCCCTTAAACAGGCCTTCTCTTCCGCCCCGGTGCTGCATCGCCCAGATGGCAACAAGCAGTTCTTCCTGGAAGTTGACGCCTCCTCCTCTGGAGCCGGAGCGGTACTTACTCAAAAATCATCTTCCGGGAGGATGGTAACTTGTGGCTTCTTCTCTAAACTCTTCTCCTCCTCTGAGCGCAACTATTCCATAGGAGACCGAGAGTTATTGGCCATCAAACTGGCATTGGAGGAGTGGCGTTACCTGCTCGAGGGGGCTCTTCACCCGGTAATAATTTAC
The DNA here is from genome assembly GCF_046119375.1 of Phyllobates terribilis. Lineage (NCBI taxonomy): Eukaryota > Metazoa > Chordata > Amphibia > Anura > Dendrobatidae > Phyllobates > Phyllobates terribilis. The sequence continues at coordinate 72,658,198 of NW_027362762.1, forward strand.
ACTGACCACAAGAACTTGGCTTACCTCCAGCATGCCCAGAGACTTAACCCGCGCCAAGCCCGGTGGTCCTTGTTTTTTGCTCGTTTTGATTTTGTCCTTCATTTTCGCCCGGCTGACAAAAACGTCAAGGCGGACGCCTTGTCTCGATCCTTTCTGGTGTCTGATCTCGAGGAGGATCCGAAACATATCATCGATCCCGCCAGAGTAATGCAGGTGGCTCCCGTGAGTCTAAATCGTCTTCCTCCTGGTAAGACGTTCGTACCAGTACCTGATCGGGAGAAGATCCTACACTGGGGTCATTCGTCTAAACTAGCTGGCCACGCCGGTCAGAAAAAGACCCTCCAGCTTATTACCCGGCACTACTGGTGGCCTAACCTGCACAAGGATGTAATAGACTTTGTTTCTGCCTGTGTGTCCTGCGCCCGCAACAAAGTTCCGAGACACCTGCCGGCCGGCCGCCTCCTACCTCTGCCAGTACCTGCTGCCCCCTGGCAGCATATAGCGATGGACTTCATTACTGATCTGCCCGTCTCTGCCGGTTGTACGGTCATTTGGGTGGTCGCTGACCGCTTCTCCAAGATGGCTCACTTCATTCCACTGCCAGGTCTTCCGTCTGCACCCGAGCTGGCTAAAGACTTTATCCGCCACATCTTCCGTCTTCATGGCCTGCCCCGTCACATCGTGTCGGATCGTGGGGTACAGTTCACTTCCCGTTTCTGGAGAGCCACTTGTAAATTGCTGGACGTCACCCTGGACTTCTCCTCCGCTTACCACCCACAGTCTAATGGTCAAGTGGAGCGGATCAATCAGAACCTGACCAGTTACCTTCGGCACTTCGTTAATGCCCACCATTCTGACTGGGTGGATCTCCTGCCATGGGCCGAATTCTCGTACAACAATCACGAGAGCGAGTCTTCCTCCAAATCCCCGTTTTTTGTAGTCTACGGTCAGCATCCTCGGATCCCGTTTCCCGTCTCCACCTCGGCAGACAATCCGGCTGCGGAATCTCTTGTTAACAAATTTTCCTCCATATGGGAGAGTACCCGGTCCGCACTCCTTCTGTCATCCGAGCGTATGAAAAGACACGCTGACAAAAAACGTCTGGACCCTCCTCAATTCCGCCCTGGGGATAAAGTCTGGCTCTCGTCCAAATATGTCCGGCTCAAGATCCCTTCCTATAAGTTAGGGCCTCGGTTCATCGGCCCACTGGAGGTCATCAGTCAGATCAACCCGGTGGCCTATAAATTGAAACTCCCGGCCAACTTACGGATCCCTAACTCCTTCCATGTATCTCTCCTCAAACCTGTGGTACTTAACTCTTTTTCCAAGTCTACAGGTACGCCTCCTGCTCCGGTTTCTGCTGAGGACGAGTTTGAGGTAGAGAACATTCTTGCCACCAAAAGGGTAAGAGGAAAGACCTTTTTTCTGGTAGATTGGAAGGGGTTTGGTCCTGAGGAGAGAACGTGGGAGCCCCGGGAGAACATCCATGCCCCTCTCATCCTAGCTAAATTTCTGTCTGGCCTAAAAAAGGGGGGGCCTAAAGGGGGGGGTACTGTAGTGCCGGCGTCCCTGCCCTCTGCTAGGCAGGGACGCTGCTCCCCTCACCGCTCTGCTCCGTGCCCGGCTTCCTTCCCCCGCTCTGCTGTCAGCGCGCGCTCCGTCCCGGCGTCCTCCTCCTGCTCTGCTCTCAGCGCGCGCTCCTTCCCGGCCCCTGTGCTTAGGGCGCGCGCGCGCGCGCTCCCCTCCTCTTAAAGGGGCCGCGCGCGCCGCCCTAAAGAGTCCCCGGCCAATGGCCGGAGGACTTCATCATATATAAGGCACCTCCTCCAAAATGGAGGTGCCCGAGCAATGTTGTTTGCACCTGTGTCTCACCTGTGCTTCAGCCCTCAGGTCCCGTTGCCAGTTACCTGCCAGTTACCTGCCAGTTTCCTGCCTGATTCCTGCCTGAATACTTGTTACCTGCCTGCCTGCCTGAGGTCCGACGGTCTGCCTTACAACTCCGGTCAGTCTGTCTATGGACCAGCTTGCCCGCTCACCTGGGAGCGCTTCTCCGCTACCTGCCTGCTTGCCAGCCCGGAGGTCCCGTTGTCACGTGCGGTGACCACCAGCTATTCCAGAGACTCTTGCCCGCTCACCTGGGAGCGCTTCTCCGTTACCTACCTGCCTGCCAGCCCGGAGGTTCCGCCGTCACGTGCCGTGACCACCTGCTATTCCAGAGACTCTCGCTTGCTCACCTGGGAGCACACATCTACCATCTGCCTGCTAGCCTACCCGGAGGCTCTGCCATCACAGGTCGTACCTACCCCTTACCCAGAGACTGCCCTGATCACTTGCCGTAACTCCCTGTCCGTTCATCCAGAGACTGCCACCCGCTCCCTTACAAGGGCCGCCCCCTTGTATAGTAGCTCAGAGGTTCCGCCTCCCGGACCCGTTACAAAAAGCAATCAGACTCACTGCATGCAAGGTAAACCCCTTAGATGAAGGGCTGGAACTGCTAAACCAAAGACCACCTAGAGGTATAGCCAGCATGGAAGTGCAGTGAAGGGTGAACATATAAACCCAACCCAAAATGTGAAAGGGCAGACCAAAACGGGAAAATGGAAAAAAACACCTGGAAAAGAGCAAACCAAGAAAGGCACAACAAAGACAATTGGAACCATCAGCATTTGGACAGGGAAGAAAAGACAATATCTCAGAAAACAGAGGAACAGACCAAAAAGAAACAGATCAGGAGATCTAATCCCCAAACCGAGTCATGACAACAAGATCTCCATTACAGCCTAAACTCATCTGCAGATCTCCTCCACAGCAGGACTGTGAATAGTTATGTAAACCACATTCCAAGATCTGCACTTTTTTTTTATTTCTTTACTTTATATTGATTTTTTATCACATTTCGCTTTCAATAAAATAAGAATAAATACATAGTTTAGAACTAATTTTGCAGATTTTCAGCAGGCCTACGGCCGCCACAAGTGGGAGCTCATGCCTAATGCATCACCTGCAGAGATTTCCCCCTAGTGGTGGCTTCCAGAAAATGGCTCTTTAATTGTCAACAGCTTTTTGCTATCCTACATGAGAGCAGCATAAAGTAGAGGCAGAGATACTGATTCCAGCGATGTGTCACTTACTGGCCTGCTTGCTACAGTTTTGATGAAATCACTGTTTACTCTGCTGCAAATTTAGCAGTTCTCTGAATGCTGAGCTCTGTATAATCCTGCCCACACCCCTGGCTGGCAGCTTTCTGTGTACACTGTGCATAGGCAGAAAGCTGCCATTCTTTGGTTGGGACGGGTTTACAAAGAGCTTATGAATATGGAGGACTTCAAGGCAGCAGGTTTAATAGTCCTCTAGTGTTAATCTATTGCTGGTACAACTGTGATTTTATCAAAACTACAGCAAGCAGCCCAGCAAGTGACACATCGCTGAAATCAGGGTTTCTGCCTCCACATCATGCTGATCTCAGATTAGGTAACAAAAACCTGGTGACATTCCCTTTAAGAAGCAGGTGATTTACCAGGGGTATAAAGCATTTAAAAAGAACACCGAATTGGTAGTGAAAACAAAATAAACAGCACTTCTCTTCTGCTCTGTGACATGCTGACTGCCAGCTGGCTCCCTGCAGTCAGGCAGCGGGGAGCAAACTGTCCATCAGCATGACATTGGCATTGGCAGTTACGCCCTGTCGACAGGGCAGAGCGGAAAAGAAGCTGCTCTATCGTTGTGACATCACCAGAAGTAGGAGCGTCCCGGTAGAGATCAGTGCCGGGCAGAACAGGCAGGTAATATGAAACTACCTATCAGTAAGTTCTGAGCACAATAGGAAAAAAATAACCAAAGTCCCAGATAAACCTTTTAAACACGGAAAATGCAACAAAATAAATTAATAACATCCAGCCATTTCCTCTTAATCTCTTGCTTATGTTTATCTCATTTTGCCTGATATTACAACTAAAAGTCACAAAGAAACAAAAAAAAGTTAATAACATAGAACTAAATCTAAATAGAATTGTTCTGAATGTCTTCCTGGAGATCAGCCATGTTCCCTTCCTCCTAACTGTCCTGAGTCTGGCTGTAAGACAACCGCCTGCAGCAGAAACCTCTCCCCCTGCTCTGCTGCCTGCAGTACAATGATTGTGAAGCCCCGGCCCTAAGCCAAGCTCCACTAACCTCAGTCATTCCCCAGTCCAAAATGGTACCGATTAGCTGGAGAATTCACACTTGCGCCAATTTGTTTGGTCATTGTTGTAAAAGCCCAAATCAAAATGTTCCAAATGTTTTTATGCCGCATATTAATTACACCATTGTTAGTACCCAAGCCAAAATTAAGAGAAAAGTTGGGGGAAGGCGATTAACCTTTTGGCCTGATAGATTTACTATTTCACTTCTATATAAAAGTCGTAAAATAAGTTAGATTCTGGACAGGTCATAGGTGCCTCAGAAAAGACATGGAACAAATACAAACTATTTATAAGTGTATGCAGCTCTTTCAAAGACAGATCCAGCAATATCTTTACATGGCCGGTCCGTTTCCATTTCCATTTCTATTCAAACGCCGACTTCTCAATAACAGAGGAACAGACCGGCCATGGAAAGGGATTGCTGGACTTGTCTTTGAAAGAACTACATGTGCATATAAATAGTTTGGAGTGAAATCCAAACAGAAAACAGATTCCCCTTAGACCTGATGAAGCCAGAGTGCTAACTTTGAAAACTCATGCCAGATCAGCTGTATAATACGGATATTAAAATAAGCAAATGATTGTGCAGTTTTTCAGATCTGAATTGGCAACATAAGAAGACTAGCCTCATCAGGTCTAAAAGATCTATGCAATTATGTCAGCTTCGCTATGGTTAAATTTTTTTTACAGGTCTGCTTTATAAGAAGACGGAAACAGAACGTTATAAAGTAGATGCATACAATAAAAAAACCTACCTCCAGATAAGTCGTATCTAAACAGCCCGAGGATCCACTGTGTGAGGATACACGGTGTAAACAGATAATGGCTATGGTCATCAACTGAAAACTTCATCCGAACCTAAAGAGAAGAAATCAATGAGATGCCAGCTCAAATACTATAACCTAACCTAGATAACCTGCACTAACTTATCCGAGTAGTTACGAGAAATCTAATAATGAGAATAACTAATTATACTGAACTATGATCCGTGTCAGTCCTTGGAGACACAGCGCTGTGGTTCTGTACCGTTACCGCCCAAAAAGCATATATGTTTACAGATATATATATATATATATTATATACATACACGCACATGCACACACATTATATATATATTTCAAGTGTTGGAATCAAGATGTGTATATACTATACAATAACCGGCCTAGTAGCGGAAGCAGCCGCGGCCTTGTCCAGCACTCATTAGTCAATTATGTACATTGTCCTGATGATTGGGGGCAGCGGAGGGCCGTTATCCTTGACAAATTTTTGATCAGCACGATCTGCAGAAACTTATTAGATATTTATGGTCCGAGATGTCTGGACCAGCCACAGGTCTCCTGTCCTGAACTCCGCAGCCTCATAGGCATAGATGAGGATAGAGTTTTGGTCTGGAGACTCACGCCCGGTCATGGCATTACGGTCTGTACTGGAGCAGTGAATGCCAGATGTGTGAATCCGGCCTTAGAGAGAAAAACAGAGATGTTACCTGTTCATATACTTGCACCATTGACCCTGCTAACTGGTGGATTTTTGATAGAGAACCCCATACGGGGTGTTTCTTCAGATTCTGGTGAAGAACTGATTCTAAATAAGAGCTGCAGATTGTTTGCAGTTGGTCTCGTTCAGGATAGCTGCAGGCAGGATTAAAAATACAAAAGGAAAAAAAATACTTTCAAAAGTGAAATAATACAAACTAAACAAAGTGAAGGTAACAATTTTTTTCTTTACTGGATGCTTTTGTATGGAACAGAAAAAAAGTACACCAAAGTACACCAGCTAGAAAGTAGCAGGAAGGACACTCTGCTGGCCTGTGTTAAGTAAATGGAGGCCTATGGGCACATGTACATATAGACCGAGAGCTTTCCAGATGCCTATGGCAAACAAACAGTACAAATGGAAAGTGTCGGCATCCTTACACACACTGAGGGAGATGTACGGCCGAGGTGCGTTCACTCTGTGTATTTGTTGGAGAAAGTTTGTGAACATTTGCACAGAGCCTGAAGGTAGGAAAAAGGGAAATACGCCAATTCATTATTCTGTTTGAGCCTTTAAGTCTATTTTATATATGCTCACTTGTGTGTTTCTTCCATCAAAGAGTATAAAATGTACAGTACTAGTGTTTTATGCAAAGAAAACAATAACAAATGTACAATCAGACACAATCCAGTACAATACTTACTCCACTGCACATATCCGGACCACAGAGGTGAATCTGGTTGTCAGTTTATGCCGACCGATTGTGCCACCGGCAGACATGGACGCCACAATCTGGATGTTTTCTAGGCCGACCCATTCCAAGTTATCATCATAAAAGCCGTGATACGTTAATACCTTGGAAACAACAGAAAATATGGTAGGTCTAAACATTTGTAAGTGAGGAGTTAGCGAGGCTTATGGCAAAAGATGTAACACTTTTGCAAACAACAGAATGATAAAAGGAAACTAAACAAGCCATATTTGAGTTACAGTAAAATTCATGAACCGCATGCGCCATTTTGGATAATTTGAGCGCAATAAATGTCAGTGAATACAAGACAAAAAAAAGTAACTTTAAAAAACCCAAAATTATGCTGAATATTCAAAAGACCTACAAATTTAATAAAATTTTGCTGCACCCTTCAAATTTGAAGGTACCAGCCGACCATTTGATGTGTATGGGGCTTCCTTAACTCACCCAAGAGATAATATAGTGGGAGAGATGGATCAGATATGCTGAATTACGAGGTGTCTAGCAGCCGACTATTCTCATCTTGCCATTGACACCAGATAAACATTTAGCCGATCTGATTGTACATCTGTAAGAGGAGCACGGAGACATGGCCGTCAGCTGAACAAGCATTTGGCCAATCACTAAGGTGTATGGGCAACATAAAGAATAAGACAATATTTTCTTCACTTAAATGCATGCATTTGGGCTAAAAAAAATTTTTGTAATTTAATTTCATTAAAAATTTTGCACCGTTGGGCTTCTACAGCCTCCGTGTTGCAGACTGAGTTTACCGAGACTCCTTCAGCGAGCTCATTCTGACATACAGTTTGAAACTCTTTTATTTGCCATTTTCTGAGATCCTTTCAGCTGATTTATGATGACATCCAGGTTCAGATTAACTTTGATGTGGTCTATGGCCCTAAATAGGCACACAGGTGTTTTGGAAGAGGCAGATAAAGCTCCTATCAGAATGAGCTGACTGAGTGTGTCTCAGGTAATTCATACCGCAGCCAGCAATGTGCAGGTGAATAAAGTCTGTAAAAGCCAAAGGGTGCACAATTTTTCATAAAAGCCAATTGCAAAATTAATTTTTGGTGCCCAAAATTTGCTTTCAAATAAAAAAAAAAAAAAAAAAGTCTCCAAAACAATTTGTCACATTTTTTATTGAATTATGCCTGGACAATAGAGCTTAATTTTCCATGATATACACTTGTGGCGTATTAGGGGGTAACGAGACTGGAAGGGTCTGTTTTTGTGAACTCAAGAAAAGAATGGAACCGGTTAAAATGGATGGTTTACATACGACATGGGCCTTATACATTAAATAGTTTATGATGAGAAGAATAGGACATCCTCTGAGTTTAACAGAGTGCATAATTAATGGGGTATTCCCATCTCCAAGATCTTATCCCAATATGCAGTATGTGTAATAATAATAGCAAATACCTTCAATTAGAAATGTAGTATAGTTCTTCTGATTCACTCTGTCACTTAGCCCATGTGCAGGGCATTGCAGTAGCTTAGGTATCCGTGGTTATGACCACTGATCTAGTGACTGTTAGATGCTAATGGTTGTAACCATGAATACCTAAGCTGCTGCAATGCCCTGCACATGGGGTAAATGACAGAGTGAGTCAGAAGAACTATACTACATTTCTAAGTGGAGGTTTTTGCTATTATTATTACACCTACTACATGTTGGGATAGGATCTTGGAGATAGGAAAACCCCTTTAAATATCAAGAGTGTGAATCACTCATCAAAGTCTATGGGTCCATGTGCTGTGCCGACATCGGATGGACCGAAAATCCACGTGAATACGGCCTCAGGCATGTTACGCAGAGCGAATCTATCTCACCTGCTGTAGAAAAGCGACCAGTGTGTTGGTGCCCCATTTGTCCGGCTTGGGGAGGTTGATATCCTTTAGGTACAGGACCAGCCTCTCGCAGTCCTTCGGCCTGTACACCCGGCCGGTATTAGTGCTGATCACTAGGCAGGTCTGCGTCAGCTTCTGTAGGATATGGCGGGATGTCGTCTGCGCGCTGCAGTGTACTGTGGCGATGTGCGTAGATCGTAGCTGAGAAAACGCGTAGCGAAGCAACATCCTGAAAACACAGTCCTAGATTACAACTCATCAGTCACACACAACCTGGGGTGCACCGACATCGCTGCCCGTCTTACCCTTTTCCACAGCCCTCAGGTCCCACCAGTATGAAGGGCTGCTTAGTGTCCGTGCCCAGCCATGGTCGGAAGTAGTCCAATCCTCTCTGAATGTCGGGAGTTCTGATCACTGGAAGAGCCTGCAGATTTGTAAAGTCTTCGATGGTTAAGTTTTCTGGTTTCTCAAAGTTGTAAGACATAAGGCGACCGCTTTTCTCCTCGTAATAGGTATCCAATGGTTTGCGAGGATCCGGGGGAGATTCCCGAGCCCAACTGAAAACCTACAGAAAGTTTCAATGCACATTTTAAAGATGTAAAAAAGTGTCATCAAAAAGCAGCCCAATCGCTATACGTCCGCCATGTCCCTTACGGCTATCAGCCTCCATTATACTCCTCGCCTCCCTCCGTCACTCCGCACCACTGTGCCGCCATTATAGCCCACTTCTCATCTGAGGAGATCTACCCCCCAGACTAATCATCTGTTAGTTACCTCTTTGGCAAAGTCATTTCTGGACTTCATGTTGAGGTTTCCTCCGAGGCCCCGGATCAGACTGATAATGAATTGACTTCGATCTGTGCAACCGTGAAGATGGCAGAGACCATTCATAACTGTCCCAATTAGACTGGTCTCTACAACAAAGTCATTCTGTGTAGAGAGGATATCAATGGAGGAGTTAAAGGGGGATTCCATAAACCATCCTCACAACAACAAATGTCCTGAGGGGCTGTAATCAGCTGTTATAAGTCAACGGTACAGAATCTATAGCAAAGAAAAATCTCACTTTACCTGTGACAAGATTGCCCCTCCTTACTCCCCCCGTAGAATGTTTTTCCTCATGTACACCACCATATTACTGCAAAGGATTTGCTTCTTCCTGAAAATAGTCAGAAAGCGTCTTCTATTGGATGCTCTGCAGCGCTCAGAGGATCACTAGTGACTGAGCGCGGACGGCCACCAGCACTCAGCTCATTAGGTGGATGTGAATATTGCTATATACACTTCTGCGTGTCAGGGAGATAGTGGTCATCCCCTACATGGACGACATTCTAGTGAAGGTTTCCTCTTATTATGAGAGTCTACGGAGTCTGCAGATCAAGGTGGACACACTTTCTCGTTTTGGATGGATTGTCAACCAAAGTCGTCTCTGATCTCAGCTCAGTGTATCATCTTCTTGGGAATGCTGTTCAACACAGCCCAAGCGAGAATTCTTCTTCCAGCAGACACAATGCCAGGCCTACAGACCAGTGTCCAGATCCTGTGCTACCAGTCCTCTCTTCTTCTCAGCTTCTGCGGGAGCGTTCTGGGCAAGATGGTGGCGGCCATCAAATCAATCTAGTTTGCCCAGTTCTAGACCAGTGCAGCTGTCATGACTTTCCCGCTGGGACAAGTATGTCCTCTCCCCGGATCGTCATATTCATCCTGGTCAGACAGTCTGTTATGGTGGCGGGACTCGCCCCTCATTTTTCTTCCATCTTCCCTATTCACTGGCAGATCGTGACGACAGATGCCAGCCTACTTGGTTGGGGAGCAGTCTTGGATCCCTAGGATCTTAATTGGGTGATTTTTGTACTTACTGTAAAATCTCTTTCTCGTACCCTTCAATGGGGGGACAAAGCACCCACCCATGTTGCCCTGGTGGGTGCACGAGTGTATTATTAAAGAATTGTATTGCTTTTCTCACTAATTGAATAGTATCATGAGCTTATGTGGTTTGGACCTATGGCATTGCTCATGCTGAGCTTACAAGTTGAGCTCTCACTTCTGGTCAGACTGTGGGGTAGGGAAAGTATAGCAAAGTTGATAGAAGAGTTTACAATGTGACACAGCAAAACTAAAGCCCCCGTCTCACATAGCGAGATCGCTGCTGTGTCACGGTTTTGGTGACGCAACAGCGACCTCACCAGCGATGTCGCTATGTGTGACACTTTGCAGCGATCAGGCCCCTGCCGTGAGGTCGCTGATCGCTGCAAAGTGTCCTGGACCATTTTTTGGTCGTTGCCCTCCCGCTGGTCAGCACACATCGCTGTGTGTGACCAGCAGGAGCAGCGATCAGGCTGGTAACTATGGTAAACATCGGGTTACTAGGGGCACACGCGCTCCTAGTAACCCGTTGTTTATCATGGTTACCAGCCTGCTAAAGTGAGCGATAACCTCCCGCTCACCGTAGCAGAGTGGTAACCATGATAAACAGCGGGTTACTAGGAGCACGTGTGCCCCTAGTAACCCGATGTTTATCATGGTTACCAGCCTGCTCCTGCTTCAGCAGGCTGGTAACCAGGAGCAGGACATCGTGGAAAGATTCTTTCCACGATGTCGCTGCTCCCCTGATCGTTGGTGAGCCTGCCTGTTTGACAGCTCACCAGCGACCACATAGCGACGCAGCAACGATCCCTGACAGGTCGTATCGTTGTCGGGAGCGTTGCAGCGTCGCTAAGTGTGACGGGGCCTTAAGTTGTGCTGTCCTCCACCCACTTCGACCTTATCTGAAGGGTGCGAGTGATCTGTCCTCTATAAGGATAGATGATAGCTGGGGAGACAATAAAGAGCAATGGGGTCTTACAGTAAAACACAGTTTGTGCTCACCTTGTGGAGTTGTGACAGTCACAACTCCTATTTTTAGCTTTTGGAGGGAGAAGCCTGCTGTGGATCCATCAAAAATGATAAGAGTGTGAATAAATGGCAAAATGGATCTGATGCCGCGCTGCCAAAATTCCACCAGACGATGAGAGGACAATAGAGCTGTATCTTTAAATATACTTCAATCTCCTGGTCTAACCTCCTTTGTGATTAGACAGTGCTGGCTATAGAGGACAGATTGTGGATAAATGGAAAAATGGATCTGATGCCGCACTGCCAATATTGCACCAGACGATGAGGACAATGACGTATATTTAAAAAAGGTTTTTATTTGAACTGTTTTTATTTGTCAACACATTACAAAGCATACAACACTTCTTCATCAGGACAAACCACTATAGTACAGTATAGTGGTTTGTCCTGATGAAGAAATGTTGTATGCTTCGAAAGGCGTTGACAAATAAAAACAGTTTTTAAATATACGTCATTGTCCTCCCATCGTCTGGTGCAATATTGGCAGTGCGGCATCAGATCCATTTTTCCCATTTATCCACAATCTTTCCTCTATAGCCAGCGCTATCTACTCACAAAGGAGGTTAGACCAGGAGATTAGAGCTGCATCTTTACATCTCACACACTTAGAAACCTGCTGCAAGCTATGGTGGGGACGTGTTCTCTCTCTAGAATGTTGCTGCCTGCTTATGGAGGAAGAAGACGTACAAGCCCCCAGTGAAAATCTGACTAATAACACCCCACATTGACCTTATCTGAAGGGCGCAAGTTACCTGACCTCTATAGCCAGCACTGTCTGATCTTCTGGTCTAACCTCCTTCATGATTAGAGCTGTATCCATACATCTCACACACTGAGAAACCTGCTCTAAGCTATGGTGGGGACGTGTTCTCTCTCTGGTTGCTGCCTGCTTACGATTGGGCAACACATGGAGGCAGAACATGTACAAGCCCCTCATTGAAAACCTAACTAATAACACCCGCTTGGACCTTAAAAAGTTAACTCATTATGTGTCAATACTTGGATTGCTAATATCTTTACAATGGAAAGGCAGAATTTTAAAAAACTCATTTTATTCTGTTCTGCAGCCACTACATTGTGTGACCCGTTCAGCATAAAAAAAATTGGTGAAAGGTCCTTTTTAAAGCTGTTTTTACATGCAGTATTTTGATGAAAATCACCACCTTTATGTGGACGTGCTTTTCCCTTTTGGATATAAATGTTGCGGATGTTGCAGACATTACATTAAAGTTTGTAGTCAAATATAAAACACATTAAATACAAAGTGTCTTGGTGATCTGTTTTTTTCTTCCAAATGCACCAAGCGGTTTATGACATTTTTACCCTATGATTAAGACTTTATGAAACAAATATTATAAACATTCTGAAAAATCTAGAGGGGCTTTACTGGTGCAACAAAGTAACAGACAGCCCAATGCTGTGTGAGACGCCATTTATCCGAAGGGAGACACATTTTGTCCCAGACATCCATGTAAGTATTTAGTTAGCATGCCAGCACTCCGCACGGTCGGCAGGGGCTTTAGGGAAGAGGTCTCATTAAAAGCGCTGAAGACTTTCACTCACGGCCAATTTCATTTTGATCAGTACTTTAAAATATTCAGCAATGGCTTTTTTGTGCAAGGTTTATGAAAGGAGCCCTGAGTGTTAATTTGCGGGCGGCTGGCAATACATACAGGGTAGAACTGCTCGTTTCATTACCATATTATGAGCAGAAGTTATACTTATCGCTTCCACTTGCCGACCGGCCAGGAACACATCAAACTATTTCATTCTGTCACAGTCGGCAGCATGGAGAACTACAGTATTTCACACTTCCTCTGCCAGCGGGGCATCTAATATACTGTCAATGACCCAGAGAAGACATAAAATGAAGAGCGGCACATATTTCTTGGTAATGTACCTGTTTAAGAACCCAATTTAAAGCCTTCTCAAAATAGTCTCCAATCCAGTTCTCCAAATTATGCCTGTGTGCTTCCGGCTGTCCCCGGAGCCACGAACGGATCAGAGAGTTCAGATCGGTGTTTTCATCACTTTTCAGGGGAGAGGGAAAAAAAAAAGCCGCTATTTCAGTAAAGATAACGCGGCATGAAAATGGATGAACAGAACTAGTCCCCGAGGGGGCAAAAGAGACGATTACCTTAAGAAGATCATTCCCATTCTGGAGATGGTAGCCGGAGAAGCGCTGCTCAAGTCGTGAGTTTCAAACACAAAATTTACATTCGGACCAAACTGAATCCTCTCCCCGCTGGGCATGGTGAGCAGGCGGTTGTCATCCAGGACGGAATTTAGGGATTCAATCCACTCAGGATCAATGTCCCCATCACAAATGATCCAGGAGCTGATCTCTGGGTACATAGATGGAAAAAAGAGGGCTAAGAGTGCAAAGGGGATTCTCAGAATCCATACAATCCCCCATACATAGGAATAAGCTTATTGATCACTGGACAAGTGCCTTCCACAGCGATCCCGAGAACGACCTCTGCTTCATTCATTGACTATACGACTGCTAAGCGCTGTACAGTACACCTCTGCTTCATTCATTGTCTATGGTACTGCTAAGCGCTGTACAGTACACCCCTGCTTCATTCATTGTCTATGGGACTGCGGAGCGCTATACAGCACACCTCTGCTTCATTCATTGTCTATGGGACTGCTGAGCGCTGTACAGTATACCTCTGCTTCATGCATTGTCTATGGTACTGCTGAGCACTGTACAGCACACCTCTGCTTCATTCATTGTCTGTGGTACTGCTGAGCACTGTACAGTACACCTCTGCTTCATTCATTGTCTATGGGACTGATGAGTGCTGCACAGAACACCTTTGCTTCATTCATAGTCTATGGTACTACTGAGCGCTGTACCGTACCTCTCATCCATTCATTGTCTATTGGACTGCTGAGCGCTGTACAGCGCACCTCTGCTTCATTCAATTACTATGAAACTGCTGAGGGCTGTACAGTGCACCCCTGCTTCATTCACTGACTATGGGACTTCTGAGGGCTGTACAGCACACCACTGCTTCATTCATGGTCTATGGCACTGCTGAGCGCAATACAGCACACCTCTGCTTCATTCATGGTCTATGGCACTGCTGAGCGCAGTACAGCACCCCTTTGCTTCATTCATTGACTATAGGACTACTGTGCGCTGTACAGTACACCTCTGCTTCATTCATTGTCTATAGCACTGCTGAGTGCTGTACAGCGCGCCCCTGCTTCATTCATAGTCTATGGGACTGCTGAGCGCTGCACAGCGCACCTCTGCTTCATTCATTGTCTATGGGACTGCTGGGTGCTGCACAGCGCACCTCTGCTTCATTCATCGTCTATGGGATTGGCAGAATAGCCAAATGCTGCACAGCACTCCCCCCACACACACAGTATTCCTGCAGGCACAGCTCTCCTCACAAACACAGTATTCCTGCAGGCACAGCACTCCTTGCAAGCACAGCACTCCCCCCACACACACAGTATTCCTGCAGGCACAGCTCTCCTTACAAACACAGTATTCCTGCAGGCACAGCTCTCCCTGCAGACGGAGCACTCCCCACACACACAGTATTCCTGCAGGCACAGCTCTCCTTACAAACACAGTATACCTGCAGGCACAGCTCTCCCTGCAGACGGAGCACTCCCCACACACACAGTATTCCTGCAGGCACAGCTCTCCCCACACACACAGTATTCCTGCAGGCACAGCACTCCCCACACACACAGTATTCCTGCAGGCACAGCTCTCCTTACAAACACAGTATACCTGCAGGCACAGCACTCCCTGCAGACGGAGCACTCCCCACACACACAGTATTCCTGCAGGCACAGCTCTCCTTACAAACACAGTATACCTGCAGGCACAGCACTCCCTGCAGACGGAGCACTCCCCACACACACAGTATTCCTGCAGGCACAGCACTCCTTACAAACACAGTATACCTGCAGGCACAGCTCTCCCTGCAGACGGAGCTCTCCCCACACACACAGTATTCCTGCAGGCACAGCTCTCCCTGCAGACGGAGCACTCCCCACACACACAGTATTCCTGCAGGCACAGCTCTCCCTGCAGACGGAGCACTCCCCACACACACAGTATTCCTGCAGGCACAGCACTCCCCACACACACAGTATTCCTGCAGGCACAGCTCTCCCTGCAGACGGAGCACTCCCCACACACACAGTATTCCTGCAGGCACAGCTCTCCCCACACACACAGTATTCCTGCAGGCACAGCACTCCCTGCAGGCACAGCACTCCCCCCACACACACAGTATTCCTGCAGGCACAGCTCTCCTTACTAACACAGTATACCTGCAGGCACAACCCTCCTTACAAACACAGTATTCCTGCAGGCACAGCACCCCCTGCAGATGCAGCACTCCCCACACACACAGTATTCCTGCAGGCACAGCACTCCCCACACACACAGTATTCCTGCAGGCACAGCACTCCCTACAAACACAGTATTCCTGCAGGCACAGCTCTCCCTGCAGACGGAGCACTCCCCACACACACAGTATTCCTGCAGGCACAGCTCTCCCTGCAGACGGAGCACTCCCCACACACACAGTATTCCTGCAGGCACAGCTCTCCCCACACACACAGTATTCCTGCAGGCACAGCACTCCCTGCAGGCACAGCACTCCCCCCACACACACAGTATTCCTGCAGGCACAGCTCTCCTTACTAACACAGTATACCTGCAGGCACAACCCTCCTTACAAACACAGTATTCCTGCAGGCACAGCACCCCCTGCAGATGCAGCACTCCCCACACACACAGTATTCCTGCAGGCACAGCACCCCCTGCAGATGCAGCACTCCCCACACACACAGTATTCCTGCAGGCACAGCACTCCCCACACACACAGTATTCCTGCAGGCACAGCACTCCCTACAAACACAGTATACCTGCAGGCACAGCTCTCCCTGCAGACGCAGCACTCCCCACACTCCTCACAAACACAGTATACCTGCAGGCACAACCCTCCTTACAAACACAGTATTCCTGCAGGCACAGCACCCCCTGCAGATGCAGCACTCCCCACACACACAGTATTCCTGCAGGCACAGCACTCCCCACACACACAGT
This sequence comes from Phyllobates terribilis, assembly GCF_046119375.1. Lineage (NCBI taxonomy): Eukaryota > Metazoa > Chordata > Amphibia > Anura > Dendrobatidae > Phyllobates > Phyllobates terribilis. The sequence continues at coordinate 72,674,444 of NW_027362762.1, forward strand.
ATTCCTGCAGGCACAGCACTCCCTACAAACACAGTATACCTGCAGACACAGCACTCCCCACACTCCTCACAAACACAGTATTCCTGCAGGCACAGCACTCCCCACACACACAGTATTCCTGCAGGCACAGCTCTCCCTGCAGACGGAGCACTCCCCACACACACAGTATTCCTGCAGGCACAGCACTCCCCACACACACAGTATTCCTGCAGGCACAGCACTCCCCCACACACACAGTATTCCTGCAGGCACAGCTCTCCTTACTAACACAGTATACCTGCAGGCACAACCCTCCTTACAAACACAGTATTCCTGCAGGCACAGCACCCCCTGCAGATGCAGCACTCCCCACACACACAGTATTCCTGCAGGCACAGCACTCCCTACAAACACAGTATACCTGCAGGCACAGCTCTCCCTGCAGACGCAGCACTCCCCACACTCCTCACAAACACAGTATACCTGCAGGCACAACCCTCCTTACAAACACAGTATTCCTGCAGGCACAGCACCCCCTGCAGATGCAGCACTCCCCACACACACAGTATTCCTGCAGGCACAGCACTCCCCACACACACAGTATTCCTGCAGGCACAGCACTCCCTACAAACACAGTATACCTGCAGACACAGCACTCCCTGCAGACGCAGCACTCCCCACACTCCTCACAAACACAGTATTCCTGCAGGCACAGCACTCCCCACACACACAGTATTCCTGCAGGCACAGCTCTCCCTGCAGACGGAGCACTCTCCACACACACAGTATTCCTGCAGGCACAGCACTCCCCACACACACAGTATTCCTGCAGGCACAGCACTCCCTGCAGGCACAGCACTCCCCCACACACACAGTATTCCTGCAGGCACAGCTCTCCTTACAAACACAGTATACCTGCAGGCACAACCCTCCTTACAAACACAGTATTCCTGCAGGCACAGCACCCCCTGCAGATGCAGCACTCCCCACACACACAGTATTCCTGCAGGCACAGCACTCCCCACACACACAGTATTCCTGCAGGCACAGCACTCCCCACACACACAGTATTCCTGCAGGCACAGCACTCCCCACACACACAGTATTCCTGCAGGCACAGTACTCCCCACACACACAGTATTCCTGCAGGCACAGTACTCCCCACACACACAGTATTCCTGCAGGCACAGTACTCCCCACACACACAGTATTCCTGCAGGCACAGCACTCCCCACACACACAGTATTCCTGCAGGCACAGCACTCCCTGCAGACGGAGCACTCCCCACACACACAGTATTCCTGCAGGCACAGCACTCCCCACACACACAGTATTCCTGCAGGCACAGCTCTCCTTACAAACACAGTATACCTGCAGGCACAACCCTCCTTACAAACACAGTATTCCTGCAGGCACAGCACCCCCTGCAGATGCAGCACTCCCCACACACACAGTATTCCTGCAGGCACAGCACTCCCCACACACACAGTATTCCTGCAGGCACAGCACTCCCTACAAACACAGTATACCTGCAGACGCAGCACTCCCCACACTCCTCACAAACACAGTATTCCTGCAGGCACAGCTCTCCTTACAAACACAGTATACCTGCAGGCACAGCTCTCCCTGCAGGCACAGCACTCCCAGCAGGCACAGCTCTCCCTGCAGGCACAGCACTCCCCACACTCCTCACAAACAGTATTCCGGCAGGCACAGCTCTCCTTACAAACACAGTATACCTGCAGGCACAGCACTCCCTGCAGACGCAGCACTCCCAACAGGCACAGCGGTCCCTTGTATTTGTACATAAACAGCAGGGTGTAAGTATATGTATATACACTGCTCTATACCCTGTGTAATGCATACACATGCCCTGCTGTATTCATTCTATAATATGAACACATTCATCTTTCGTTCCCCATCCAGCCACTCACCCACTCATCAATAATCTTCATTGGCAGAGCTGGTGTTCTGGTGCTTTGTGCATTACGTCTATTCCCTGTAACAGTGTCCTGTACAGGATATGGTGCTGATCCTGTGTGTGACGCTGAAGGAGGAGAGCGAGGGTTGTAGGCCTGGTTACAGGTCTGTGCTCACTGCTGGCTTGCAGCCTAGCACAAGTGGTGGTGGGAAATGTAGTCAGAAGGGAGCATAAGAGAAAGTGATTGCTATACCAACACAGCTGGTGACAGGGCAAAGGAAGTGAAGAAGAAAGGTGTAAAACAACATGAAAGTGGCAGAAAAAGTACATGGGGATCCATTGCCATGCGTGGTTACTGGGACTTCTAGTTCTATGCACGCTTAGAAGAGCACATTAGCAACAGAGACACAATTTTATTGCAGAAATTACTCACCTTGAGGCTCTCGGACCACTTGACGTGCACTGTTGGTAAGGACGCCATCCGACCACTCTCTGGTATCCATATCTATGTGTCCGAGCAGCTGGTGTCTCGGCATAGCTTTAGGATTCATAGTATACTGTTTTACAACCTTTCCAGTCTTTCCAAGGGCGGCTCGTAACATGCGCCATAGAGAAGATTTGCCGGCGCCACTTGGACCAACAATTACTACTCCCATTCTTTGGCGAAGCTGCTCATATAACTCCAATGCTTTCTTAATCTGTGCGGATAAAGTGCAAACAAGAGAACACGTGAAGAGACCAAAAAAAGGTCATAAAGACAAAACCAAAAAAAGCACGGCTATTAATAACAAACTCTCTCGGTGAAGTCACAGTAACATTACACAGTGTTACCAGAATTTTTGATCGGCAAGGGCTCGGATCAGAAGATCACTAAAATGAAGAGGTAGAAGAACTCAGCTGATCCCTGCGCCCCTTCAGCTGTGTTTGGTTGATCTTTGGAGACATAGGGTTAGTGGACTCATTTTATATAGAGCCATATACAGGGGGAAAGGGTTACAGTGATCAGATCACAATGATCAGTGGGGTGAGGATTATACTGATCAGTGGGGTGAGGATTATACTGATCAGTGGGGTGAGGATTATACTGATCAGTGGGGTGAGGATTATACTGATCAGTGGGGTGAGGATTATACTGATCAGTGTGGTGGGTGTTACAGTGAACAGTGGCGGTCAAAGTGATCAGTGGGTGATCCCAGTGTTCAGTGAAGGTCCCGGGGATCAGTGGGGGTCCCGGGGATCAGTAGAGGTCCCGGGGACCAGTGGGGGTCCCATGGATAAGGAAAGGTCTCGAGGATCAGTAGGGGTCACAGGGATCAGTGGGGTCCCAGAGACCAGGGGAGATCTCAGGAATCAGTGGAGTTCCCAGGGATCTAACATTTATAAATGCTGATTGTGGGTAAACCCCTGTAACAATGTCCTGTGAGCTCAGTAATACACCGTCTCCATCTATGGTAATGCAATGCACTTACCTGGCTTGGTATGATCTCTAGATTTGCTTCCTCAAACGCCTGCTGTAAGGCGGCACTTAATTCTATGTACTCCACCTCTTTAAAATCAATTCCAGGGAAAACGTCCTTGATCAAAGCGTCGCACCGAGAGCAGTCAGCGAACGTCAGCTTGGACATGGTATTAAGCCTCAGAGCCTGAACCACAATATGGCTTTCACTGACTGGAAGGTAAACAGACATGTGAGCTACAGATTTACACGGATAAATGTCTACAAGGAAATATAAGACCAGGGACATGGGGCAAATACACTGCAAAACATAACCATCACCGATAGCTATTTAGTCAGATGTAAAGTCATGTTGGCCTATGCAACAAAGTACAGGTAATTAGTTTGTGTGTCTTTGCAAAGCGGGCAATATGTAGTATGCAGGCTACATATATCTGAAAGGGGTATTCTCAAAATCATAATGGGGTCTTATAATAATGTGAAATATAGAGGAGCGATGTACTGCAGGATGGGGCTCTGTACAGGCAGCTGAGTGGAGAGAAACTGCAAGATGGGGCTATATACAGTGGCTGAGAAAAGAGATATATTGCAGGATGTGGCTGTATATTGAGGGCTAAGTGGAAACATATACTGCAGGATGGGGCTGTCTAGAGGGCTGAGAGGAGAGATATACTGCAGAATGAGCTGTACATACAGGGGACAAAAAGGAGAGATCTACTTAAGGAGGGTGCTATATACACATGGCTGAGAGCAGAGATATACTGCAGGATAAGCTGTATACAGGGGTCAAAAAGGAGAGATATACTGTAGGAGGTGGCTATATACAAGAGGCTGAGATGAGTGATATACTGCAGGATGGGCTGTATATACTGGGGACAGAAAAGAGAAATATACTGCAGGAAGGGGCTGTATTCAGGGGGCCGAGAGGAGAGATATACTGCAGGATGAGCTGAATACAGGGGACAGAAAAAAAAGATAAACTGTAAGATAGGGCTGTGTATACAGGGGCTGAGATTAGTTGAGCGGTGTTTGTTTTTTTGCTGCTGAGAGATCAAAGATGTGAAATTGCAAATACTGTTCTATTGATACCTACTGCAGAGGATTATCTTTTGTCATATGCATCAACGAAGCAGCATTTTCAGCTTCGCATCACTGATCTGTCTGCAGCAGGCAACAAACACAGCTCTGCACTGCTGTTGGGGAATAGGGCAGGAGTGTTGAATTGTGGTAAAAGCAGCCAATGATGTAAAACCACACTGCAGCTATAATGATGTAGATAGCAGATTATAGATTTGGTCAACCAGGAGTAAAGAGCGCACAGAAGCATGGGGTGAATTCTACACTTAGATTAGTTTAATGATAACTGAAACAGGTAGGGCTAATCAGGAGAACACAGGAGAGGATGAATAGGTGTCTAAAGTGTTAATGTATACTTCCAATTACAATTCAGTTTTACTATGTTATGGCAATTAATAAGATGATTTTAATATACCTATTTCTGCTCTTTACCTATTTGTGGAAATAATCGGCACCAGTTACCCCTGCCAGTGACTTCATAAACTGCTATACCCACTACAAGCCTCAGAGGCCTCTGGGTGGTATGGACAGCTAAATAATGGACTCTCCAATTATTTCCAAAAGGAAATTAGCACCGATATTACTAAATAGAGGTGCAGAGCTATACTGTACACACACTCTCATAGTAAGGAGCAGCACGCTCTAATGAATGATCGTTGTATCGCTTCACTGATGACCGGAGAAAAATATGAGGACTGGTAAGATGCAGAAAGCCTAATTCATCTCTGACACACAGCATGCATGAATAAGAATCAGCTATGAAATGATGGCCGTCACGTGTAAGTGTTCACACTGTGATGTCAGCAATGTAATGTCAGCAGCGCGGTGATGCACGCCTAACATATCAGGCAAGGACGCAATCATGACAAATCTTACTGCTCAGCTTTGCTCCATTTTTCTTTAATGGCTGAAGAAGATTCCCACAACCTCTAAGGACGGTTTTCAGGGCTCGTAATCCCCAGTCATAATGCTGCTGAGGGGTCAGCAGTTCCCTGCAACGCAAAACTCAGTTACTGCCGTGCATTACAGCATTTATATATTACAGTATAAGGTTACTTGTCTCATCTTGGTAAATGGATAAAATTACAAACTGCTCATAAAAACAAGCAACTTTGCAATTTTTTTTTTCTTATCAAAAAATCCTCTCTGTTCAAGAATGAAGACATTTTTAATTCTATAATTCCACTGCCTAGGTTACCGGCCACCACTGGAGTCTATCAGAGGTGGCTGGTTTTCTAGACAAGAAGCATGTGCTACTCTGAAGGAGGACAGATCACTGGATCCTGCCAGCTTCGGTGTCCCCCCCCCGGGCGTCATTGGCATCCTGGGAGAGTGATTTGTGGGGGGGCCTCCATGTCGCTAGTCCGAACGATCATTCTTCAGCAGAACACTGCTCCCCGGCTAACAGGAGGCAATGAGGCAGAGGAGCGGTGCGCTGCTGAAGACAGAAGAAGGGGACATGTCAGCTCTCCAGACATATCGGTTTTACTAAATACTTGTTTTCCCCATGAAATAACAATTCTAGAATGAAAAAAAAAAAAAAGAGCTTGTGAACTACATAGTTAACAACTGGGTGTTACTATTCGGCTTGTCAAAGGGGTGTGTCTTTATAACAATGGGTAATGACATCACTGATTGGACAGTTGTCACTCCCAAATTGTAGCGCCTTCAGCAGAGCCCTGTCGGCTATGGTAACCTATCATTCCCTGCGATCACCTCGCGGGGGAACAATAGGAGCTTGCATGCGCACCAGCATTTGAATGCTACTGTCAGAGATTGACAACATTTAAATGGTTAACCTGCAGTGATCAGAGCTCGCTCTGGTCTCTCCCAGGGGGGAAACAGAGTGATGTACAGGCTCAATTATAAGTCTAGGCACCCGTACACTGCTCAGTGAGACCTACTACGCTCTGCTGAGCGCTGCTCTGCTCTCCAAGAGAGCCAATGCCTCACATTTCTGGTGGCTTATCTCTGGAAAACAAAAGGATCAGCAGCCCAAAATCGGTCAAGCCAAATCCTAATGTCCCCTAGACAATCATACATCTGGGGCCCCCTATAAGTATGAGGGTTTTAAGCCTTGGACGGCCCCTTAGATGGATATCATCTTCTGTTCCATTATGGTACACTTATTTACCTGGCTAGATTAAAGATGGCCACCAGCTTCCGACCCAATGCCTTTGCTTCCTTAAAACCTTCAGAGTAAAGAATAACCTCGGCGATGAGCTCGTTGTCCGGTCGGGACATGGCAACTGGCCGGAAAAGCTGTTTTAGGTTGTCGGGCAGCTTTTGCCTCCCACCATAGCCCTTGCCGGCAGGATTCATCGTTATGAAGATGCCAGAATTGGGGTCTAAATCCACCTAAAAATAAAATGTCATCAGTATAAAAGTGCTATAATAAAAAAGGTAATAATAATAATAATAATAATAATAATAATAATAATAATAAAATGAGTGTTGCTTCACCTCCTTCCCCAGCAGCTCGCAGGCGGCTCTGTGGTTCTTCAGAGAGTCCTGGATGGTTTGGATCTGCATGGACACGGCGGACAGCACGGCTTCTTCAAGTCTATTGAATTCATCAAAGCAACCCCAAGCTCCGCACTTCACCAGGCCAACAAAAATCCTCCCCATAGACTTGACATCAATGCCCTGGAGGAAACAAGGACAGTAAAAGCGTCGTTCTATAACAGTATCTGCTTCATATCACATGCAGGTCTATATGGCAGAAAGTGACCTTTTTGCTCTAAGAGTTTCCGCTAAAATGTACTATAAGGGGCTGCGCAGCAATAAAAAAAGATATTGTCCCCAGCTGTGAAATGACTACCTGCCTGTGAAGTCCCCAGCTGTGAAATGACTACCTGCCTGTCCTGGTGATTGCACTGGTATCTGATTACTTTGTTACAGCGATAAGGAACCCGTAAACCCAGAGGAAAGTTGTATTTATTCACTGGCTTAAAGGGAACCTGACAGCTGATACATACTGCCCGAACCACAGGCAGCATGTATGATCTCAGCCATGTATATATAAAAGGGTTTTCCCATTTACAAGATCCTATCCCAATATGTAGTAGATGTAATAATAATAATAGCAAATACTGCCAATTAGAAATGGGTATTGTTCTTCTGACTCGCTGTGTCGCTTACCCCATGTGCAGGGCATTGCAGTAGCTTAGGTATCCATGGTTACGACCAATCATATAGTGACAATTAGTTTAGTTAGTGGTCATAACCAAGGATATCCAAGCTACTGCAATGCCCTGCACATGGGGTAAGCGCCATAGCAAATCAGAAGAACTATATTACATTTCTAATTGGAAGTATTTGCTAATATTATTATTACTGGGAAAGGATCTTAGAGATGGGAACCTCTAACTCTGAAACACTGCAGAATTTCAGCGTTTCATCGCCGGTGGCCAATGACACACAGTTCTCTCCCTATACATGCACGCAAGGAAAGACCTGTCATTCAAAGGGAGCGAACAGAGAGAAGATGCCAGAATACCACCTATCCAATTAGTCTCCGACACGGCTCGGTCCCCTGCAAGTTATAAAGTAAGTCTTTCTTTGAAATGCCGCAGTGTTTCAGAGTCAAACCTACCTGGCTGAGATCGTAGCCAGCACCTGATACTCTACGTGCTGCCTGTGGTTCAGGCAGAATGTATCAGCTGTCAGATTCCCTTTAAAGCAAGAGATGGGTTGCAGCAGTCACATAGATTTATAATCATGGCAGTAAACGAAGACCAGAAAGGACCCCCAGAACAGCAGGGGATTTAATAGGTAAGAAATGCTTATTTTCATTCTAGCACTTTCTCTGCAATTCTTTATACTTGTATGGATCTGATTTTCAGGGCCTTCTATCTCCTGCCTCGATCAAGCTGTATTTAGGTCAGAAGTCCATTTCTTTTAGGGATTGTCCAGGACAGCTACCCAAATCCCCTAAACCTCCACCATAACTGCAGTGCACCCTTTAATGCTTTCTAATGAGCCCCTTTATGTTGTTTTGCAATTGCTAAATAAATGTAAAATTAGTCAGGGGAGCATTGATTTCCCTGGACTAATCCTCCCTCTGATTAGCCCGGCCCCGTGGGTGCGAGTCACATGATCTGAGAGAGCAACGTTACCGTCGGCTCTTTGCAAATCTTGCGGTTGGATGGTTCCTGCGCCACTTGCTGCCTTGCCGGGAAGTGCGCCAATGAAATCTGGTCGGTGGTGATAAGAAGCCTGGAACCATGCTGCTAGTATCAAGAACAGCTGCGCGTTGGGGGTGCCAGGTGTCGGACCCCCATCAATGAGATACTGATAACCTATTCTTAGAAAGGGTAGATATAGAAGTAGTGGAGCAACCCTTAAAAGGTCTATTTTAGGTCCGTGTCTCGTCGCCATCATCATCACTACATGTGCCACCTACAGTTTAGTATTTTCACCTCATCACAGTTGAAAACCAACACTTGTCGTCCCAGGAGTCCACCCAGAGCCTTCACGGATTCTGTTTTACCAGTCCCGGCGGGACCATAAGGATTTCCTCCCAACCCCATCTTGATGGCCTGAGTCAGCGTGAGGTAGCACTTGTCCGTAAGAGGGGTGTACACCAACTTGGGAGCGTTGCCCTAAAACCAGATAAAAAGAAGATCGAAAAGAATTGCAAGAAATCAACTCCCTGTATGGCAAACCATGGGAAAAAAAAGTGTCTAGAAAATCTTTAGTAAGCGTGTGATGCTGGATGAGACCCCCAGAATCTGACTGCTCCCTCCGACATACAAATCCCAGTGGCACATATTTAAAATGTATTACACCAGGACACCCATTGATAAATCTGCCCCACAGTGTTCAGTGCTCGGGGGTTCATTCACAAACACTCACTTAAAGGGGTCGTCCAGCCTTAGAGTGACTGCAGACTTGTAGCCTATGTGACTGCAGACTTGTAGCCTATGTGACTGCAGACTTGTAGCCTATGTGACTGCAGACTTGTAGCCTATGTGACTGCAGACTTGTAGCCTATGTGACTGCAGACTTGTGAATCATCACATCGCACGGACTGCATGCTGTGAGTATTCTCCAATGCCGGCGACAGGAGCGGGCGGTCAGGTGACTGCAAGTATATGATCTGCATACTCCTGGCCACATTCAGACTAGACATATCCAGCCTCATTGAATACACTTTAACCCCTTTACCCCCGAGGGTGGTTTGCACATTAATGACCAAGCCAATTTTTACAATTCTGACCACTGTCACTTTATGAGGTAATAACTCTGGAACGCTTCAACAGATCCCACTAGTGGTAAAATGTCTTTGATAAGACTTTCGCTTATTTGTGAAAAAAATTGGAAATTTGGCAAAAATTTTAAAAACTTAGCAATTTTCAAACTCTGAATTTTCATGCCCTTAAATCAGAGAGATATGTCACACAAAATAGTTAATCAATAACATTTCCCACATGTCTACTTTACATCAGCACAATTTAGGAAACAACATTTTTTTTTGTTAGAAAGTTATAAGGATGAAAAGTTGACCAGAGATTTCTCATTTTTCTAACAAAATTTACAAAACCATTTTTTTTTTTAGGGACCACATCATATTTGAAGTGACTTTGAGGGGCCTTTATGACAGAAAATACCCAAAAGTGACACCATTCTAAAAACTGCACCCCTCACGGAGCTCAAAACCACATTCAAGAAGGTTATTAACCCTTCAGGTGCTTCACGGGAATTTTTGGAATGTGGAAGTAAAAAATGAACATTTTACTTTTTTTCACAAAAATGTTACTTTAGACTCAAATATTTTTATTTTTGCATCAGTAACAGGAAAAAATGGACCCCAAAATTTGTTCTGCAATTCCTTCTGAGCCTGCCGATACCCCATATGTGGGGGAAAACCACTGTTTGGGCGCATGGCAGGGTTCGGAAGGGAAGGAGCGCCATTTGATTTTTTTAATGTAAAATTTGCTTGAATAATTAGCGGACGCCATGTTGCGTTTGGAGAGCCCCTGATGTGCCTAAACAGTGGAACCCCCCCCACAAGTGACACCAATTTTGTAAACTAGACCTGTCAGGGAACTTATCTAGATGTGTGGTGAGAACATTGAACCTCCAGGTGCTTTACAGAAGTTTAGAACATAGAGCCGTAAAAATAAAATAAAAAAATCTACATTTTTTTCCACAAAAATGATCTTTTAGCCCCAATTTTTTTATTTTTACAAGGGTAAGAAGAGAAAATGGACCCCAAAAACTTTTGTGCAATTTCTCCTGAGTACGCCGATACCCCATATGTGGGGAAAATACACTGTTTAGGCGCACGGCAGGGTTCAGAAGGGAAGGAGCACTGTGGGACTTTTGGAATCGAGAGAGGACGCCATGTTGCATTTGGAGAGCCCCTGATGCGCCTAAACAGTGGAAACCCCCAAGTGACCCCATTTTAGAAACTACACCCCTCAAGGATTTTATCAAGGGGTATAGTGAAAATTTTTAACCCAGAGGTACGACACAGAATTTGATAACATTAGATCATCAGATTTTACAAAGTTGTCATTAGTCTTGAGCGCAAGTGCTCGCTACTTGAGTTTGCATCGGGTACTCGGGTATGCCCCATGTATCGCGGGTGCTCGAGTGACATGCTCGAGTCCCCGCCTCACATGTTTCATGGTTGTTAGACACCCAAAAAAAACATGCAGGGATTGCTTGTGTATGGCAGGCAATCCCTGCGAGTTTTTTTTGGCCGCGAAGCATATGGGGCGGAGACTCGAGCATGTTACTCGAGCACCCACGATACTCGGTGCATACCCGAGGAGCACCCGATGCAAACTCAAGTAGCAAGCACCTGCGCTCAACACTGGTCGCCATATCGTTATCATTTCTCTTTTTCTTTACTTTTGAAAAAATCCTAACACAACCCTAATCCTAGCATAACCCTAACCTTAGCCCAACCCTAACACTAACCCTAACCCAACCCTAACACTAACCCCAACCCTAGCCCAACCCTAACACAACCGCAACCCTAACACAACCCCAACCCTAGCCTAACCCTAATACAACCCCAACCCTAGCCCAACTCCAACCCTAATACAACCCCAACCCTAATACAACCCCAACCCTAATACAACCCCAACCCTAATATAACCCCAACCCTAATATAACTCCAACCCTAGCCCAACCCTAATACAACCCCAACCCTAATACAACCCTAACCCTAATACAACCCCAACCATAACCCAACCCTAACCCCAACCGAAACCCTAACCCTAGCACAACCCTAACCCTAGCCCAACCCTAATACTAACCCCAACCCCAATACAACCCGAACCCTAATACAACCCCAACCATAACCCAACCCTAACCCCAACCCTAATACAACCCCAACAATAACCCAACCCTAACCCCAACCCTAACCCTAGCACAACCCTAACCCTAGCCCAACCTTAACACTAACCCCAACCCTAACACTAACCCCAACCCTAACACTAACCCCAACCATAGCCCAACCCCAACCCTAACCCCAACCCTAACCCTAGCACAACCCTAATACTAGCACAACCCTAACCCTAGAGTTTATTTTTTACGTCGTTCCTTGTGCGGTATAAGTGATTAGACTATTTTATTCTTCGGGTCAGTGCGATTACAGCGATGCCAGATTCATATTGGGTTTTTATGATTGACAGCTGTTACACATTAAAAGACTAGTTTTTGCATCGCCATATTTTGAGAACTATAATTTTTCCATATTTCGGCTGACAGAGTCATGTGACTGCTTGTTTTTTGTGGGAAAAATTGACGTTTTTATTGCTATCATTTTCGGGCACGTGACATCTTTTGATCGCTTTCTATTCCGATTTTTGGGAGGTAGAATAAACAAAAACAAACAATTCAGGAATTGTTTTTTGGGGGGTTTTTTTATGCCGTTCCACGTGTGGTAAAATTGATAAGGCAGCTTTATTCTTCGGGTTAGTATGATTACAGCGGTACCACATTTATATAGTTTTTCTTTATTTTTAGTGTTTTTTACACAATTAAAACTATTTTATATAAAAAATAATTTTTCTTGCATCACGTTATTCTGAGAGCTATAACTTTTTTATTTTTTGGCTGATGGAGCTGTATGGCAGCTTGTTTTTTGCAGGACAAGATGACGTTTTCAGCGGTACCATTTTTATTTACATTCGTCATTTTGATCACGTTTTATTCCATTTTTTGTTTGGCGGTATGATGATAAAGCATCGGTTTTTTTTTTTGTTTGGTTTGGTTTTTTACAGTGTTTACTAAAGGGGTTAAATAGCAGGACAGTTTTATAGGTCAGGTGGTTCCGGACGCGGCAATACCAAATGTGTGTACTTTTATTGGTTTGTTGTTTTTTTTTTCAAAATAATATTTATTTATGGGTACAGTATATTTTTATGGGATTATTTTCTTGATTTTTTTTTTTTTTGTTAAATTTCTGACACTTTATTAACTTTTACACTTTGTCCCACTATGGGACTTTCACTTTTTTTTAAGTCTGATCGCCTGTATAGAATAGAGATGCAGCAGCAGCATCTCTACGCTATACAGCCTGTCAGAGCTGCATGCAGAAGTTACTTTGATCGCGCACTGTGCATGATCAAAGTAACTTCCTGGTATTTGGTGACCCGGATGTCGTCATGACGACTTCGGGTCACAGTGACAACCACCGGGAACCAGCACAGATAGCGCGGGACACCGGGGAGCAGGTAAGTATTGGTGCTTACCTCCTCTTGCTCCCGAAATGCTGCGATCGACTTCCATCGCAGCATTTCGGTGGTTAATCTGCTGGAAGCGGTGCGGGACCGCTCCTAGCACCGGGTGTCAGCTGTGCCAATCAGCTGACACCCAATTAACAAACAAAGTAACACTCTAACGCTAAGGATGTAAATATGAAGTATGAAATATGAATAGGATTACTGCTGTAGAAAACCGCTCCGAGCACATAGCACCCGATGTCAGAAGTTACAATCAGCTGACACCCGGCGGCGACTGTGCCGCACAGCATGTGTGCGGGTGAAATCGCCAGAGAATACTAATACGTATCTGACCAAAAAGGCCCAGGGCACAGATACGCATTAGTACGGCCTATGTCAGAAAGTCATAGGGATTGACTGCGTCTGGGATTGACTGCGGCATCTAAATGGTTAAGCAGCAGCAATCAGAGTAAGATGTTGCAGGTAGATGCTGGCTGTGTAACAAAGCTGGCAGCTGCCGCATGCGTGGATTGGGCTCTACACATGCAGAACCAGCACGGACAGTTACGTCCAAATGCACCAAGAGAGTACAGGGAATCTGTCAAGACGGACACATCGAATTTAGGGAACTTGATAGATGCAACCAGGATTTTTATGGACGTCTGTGGAAGTCCTCCTGACATGTCGAAGTCTCCCAAGATAATGTGAAAAGAGCCTAAGGAACCAATAGTGCACAGGATAACTGGGTATAACCACAAAGATGACATACCTGATATTCATAGGTGTAGTCTATCTCGGCGTCAACCATCTGCACATAGCACTTCTTATCTGGCCTCATGTAGAATCGCAGCTGTTTCTTCCATGGCCAGTCATCAACACTATGGATCTGTGCTTGGATCAGCTGCTTCACCACATCAATATTATGGATCAAATCCAGAATCAGCGCCTTCAGCTTCAGCTCCAATATTTCAGCATCAGCTACAACGAAGAAAGAAATGAAGCAGATTTAAAGGGGTTTTTCCCACGAACAAAAGTTCATTTTAATCAATAGATATTGAAATAATAATCACTTCCACAATTGGATGTGTTTAAATAAAATGTTCCTGTGCTGAAATAATCTTATAAAATGAGCTGTGTACTGTGTAATGGCTGTGTCTGACCGTGCAGAAACATGGTGTGATCATAGGTGATCAGCTGTGATTCCCGGCTGTCCTGTCTGTATACTCTTTTGCTTTGGGGAGTATAAAGTTTTCAAATTTTGCTCAGGCATTTAACAAGGGGGGGGGGGGGGTCCAAGTAGTGGCCTTTAAAGCTGGCCTTACACAGCCGCCGGCTGAACGCTCATTCAGCCAACAGCTGTCGCTCACCTGTCTCACCTGTGCACGTCAGCCTTCAGCTCATCCTCATCAGTTATGTGTTTTTAATGGACAGAAATCTTATCTCCTCTCCCCTGAAAATGGTCAACCTGAATCTTACCTCCCTCCACATGTCAGGGAAGAGTAGGGAGGTCCCGGTACTGGCCAGATGGCCGTCAGACTGGCTGCATTTGGAAATCGTACGGTGCAGATTTTTATAGCATGTAGTACATGCACAAAAATGAAGCTCTGTACCTGCACCTGACGTGTCATCAATACCGGTGTAGTGCTCCAGCTTAGCCGTCAGCTCTATTTCCACCTCGTGGAGATTATAACCCCGAATGGCATTCTCCACATCTTCTGTGAACTGAATCTGCTCAGCTAGGCACAGGATCTAAAACAGAACAAACAATAGAAGTATAATAAAGGAGTGCAGTATGAGAACAATTCTAATTTTCTCTTAAAAGGGAAACTGTCAGCAGCTACATGCTTCCCTGAAGCATTAAATAAAGGCAGAGATTCTGATTCCTGCGATGTGTTACTTAATGGGCTATTTTATATGGTTTTAATAATATCACGGTGTTATCTGCTGCAGCTCAGCAAGTCTTCTCAATGCTGAGCTCTGTATAACCCACCTACATCTTTGATTGACAGTTTTTTGCTACACTGTGCATAGGCAGAATGGAGCCAAAATGTAGTGGGGGGGGGGTAGGGTGAGAATCAGAGTTCATGAATGTAGAGGACTACATAGGAGATAATAACTGAGAGGACTAGCAGAGCTGCAGCAACTGAAAGATATGATCACAAGCAAAGCAGTTTTCTGATATAAGTAACCCAAGCTGGCAAAGAGAAGTACTGTCCAATACACTAAGTAAAAGGTAAAACCTGTTTTACTGCTCAAATTGACAGATATATTAATACAAACCAGCTCTTCAGTGGAAACAACGTCACCATTTACACTATGCAGTAACTGGTAATAGTCGAATATTGAATTTCCATTGGTTGATCTTGACCTTCTAGTTCCACATAAGAAAGGTCTCAAAACACTTGTGTGTCCACCACTCCTACCTCGGCCTCCTCTTGTTAGTTGTGCTGGGCCTTAGAGTTCCACAAATCAAAGGTTTAAAAAAAAACCTTGTGTTTGTGTTTCCCCCACTACTCCCTCAGTCGCTCCTTCAAGAGTTAAGACAGGAAGATTTTCCTTTGTTAATAAAAGAGCTTTATTATACTAACAAAGATTAATGCATAAAACACATGTAGAACCCAAGTCTTTTGTCGAACCCTGGGTTTCGCCTCTCAGGCTTTTTCTCTGGCATACTCCCCAGAAGAAACCCAAGAGGCGAAACCCAGATTCAACAGGAGACTTTGCGTGCCACATGGCGAATATAATACAGCACTTTCATTAACGGAAGATTCTTCATTTTAGGAGCCTGTAATGAATAGTCACACTATAGCTAAGGAACTGAAATGTTTCCTTTTTAATTTATATTTGAGAATTTTAATTACTTTTTTTTTTCCCCCCATGTGATTATCTAAATATTTTAGAACCACAAACACCACAATTTTCATACTGGCCATGACAATAAGCAGACATCTATCCTCTCCTTGGAAAGACAATATTCATAGAGATTGCAATACTGCACTCATAAGTGGAGGTATACTTGTACTTTTGCCCGGTTAACTTTGGAGCTGGCAGCTGTGGCGTATAAGATTAAAATTTATAGAAATATTTTGTGGAAAAAATAGAAATAATTTAAAAAAAAAAAATGTACCTGAGAAGGAAAGCGGAGGGGATCTATAGTACCATGAGACTTCTTCCCAGCCGCTACGCACTCCACCAGTAATGTCTGCAATGTGGACTTCATCTGTATAGCTAAACTGCTTAACCAAACCTGCGGAGAACAAGCAGCGTGGTGAATGGGCAGGCAATGGTCTCTAGTAATTGGATTCTGTGCATCTCACCTCAACATCAGACGAAACAAGAACCTTATTTTTCAAAGGAACAACTTCTCCCTCCAGTGATCTCATGGCAGTGATATGCTTGAAGTCCTTATCAAACTCAACGCTGTTCACTCCTAAAATACAAGGCCGGTGATCAGCGAGAGCTATTCAGTTACACTGCACCTCTATGCACAGCAAAAAATATACATATTAAAGGGGTATTACAATCTCCAAGATCCTATCCCAATATGTAGTAGGTGTAATAATAATAACATTAGCAAAAACCTCCACATAGAAATGTAACATAGTTCTTCTGATCAGCTATGTCGCTTACCTCATGTGCAGGGCATTGCAGTAGCTTGGGTATCCATGGTTACGGCCAATCCTATAGTGACAGTTAGTGGTCGTAACCATTGATACTTTAGCTACTGCAATGCCCTGCACATGGAGTAAACAACATAGCGATCAGAACAACTATACTACATTTCTAATTGGAGGTATTTGCTATTATTATTATTACTACACCTACTACATGTTGGGATAGGCTCTTGGAGATGGGAATACCGACATATTCATATATAAGGGTAGCTTCACTTTCTACTTTGCAAAGGAATTGGCTCATTTAAAAAAAATGGGATTTTTATAGAAACTGTAAAATCCCTCTCTTTGATTACATTGGGGTAGGGGGGTGGAAACATTACTATGGGTACAGGCCCTGCCACTTTAAAACACAAAACTATGTAGAAAATAGTGTTAGCTCGGCCCAGTGGGACAAGAAAAATGCCCAAAGGCAGCAGGAACAGCCACAAGCAAATAAAACAACAGACTGAGATCTGTGTCCCTCAATGTAGTCAAGAAGAAAGGGATTTTACCTTAAAAGGGGTATTCCCATCTATAAGATCCTATCCCAATATGTAGTAGGTGAAATAATAATAAGATTAGCAAATTCCTCAAATTAGAAATGTAGTATAGATCTCCTGATACACTAGGTCACTTACCCCATGTGCAGGGCATTGCGGTAGCTTAAGTATCCAAGGTTACGACTACTCATATAGTGACAGTTAGTGGTTGTAACCATGGATACCTAAGCTACTGCAATGCCCTGCACATGGGGTAAGTGAACTATACTACATTTCTAATTGGAGGTATTTGCCAATATTATTTTTACACCTACTACATATTGGGATAGGATCTTGGAGATGGGAATACCCCTTTAAGTATAAAAATCTGATAACATTGGGGGTACAGAGTACCATGTAATGTCCTAAAGCAGTAACTAACGATGTGCACTGCCTAGCGAATGGTAGTCTGCAGCACCTACAGCCCAACCTGATGCTCTACAGCACAGGAAAATCCCAACCGCTGCGCCACAGAGTGCAAAGAAGTCATAAAGAAAATTGTAATGCCGGAAGGATTTGGAGACCTAGAAGTACAAGATAATGGCCCTATAAATGCAAAAGATGTTTGCAGATGAAAAGTTCTCTGGAATGGGAGGAAGAAAGTGAAAGGAAAAGAACAAATATAGCCCCAGCCCCCTGAGGAAGCCAATCATGGCGAAACTTGTTGGGGTGGCTATATGACTATTTTAACTAGCACTAGTGAAATCTGTGTATATGTTCTAAAAAAATGGCTCGCAAAGTGAAGAACACTCTCCATTGAAGCTTGAAGGAAAAGGTGGAGTCTAAGTGAAGCCATGCCACCAAAAGGAGCAGAGAGAAAGCTAGGGACTCACGTGAATGCACCTGTGGCTTGTGAGACCCCTCCAGTGCGGATAGCGATGGATCTTGTCTGAAAGCAGTGGACAGCAGAAACAAAAAAGGCGGCTCAGAGCGCCGGGCTCTTAGGGAAGGGGATAGAAATGAACACGGGGAATGGAAAAGGGTCCGGCGTGGAGGAATAAAGAGGAAGAAAGTCCAAAAGGTAGAAATTCCCAGAAGAGAAAAGGAGAGGGGCAGGGGTCAACCCTTTAGTGGCCTCTGAACTGTGGGGACACCGGCACTGGCATAATTCAGGCACCCACAGGGACTCACACTGCTGTGAAGGGCACTGTGCATCCTATCTAAGTGAAGTAAGGTGGGGGAACACCTACAACCCTTTAAAAAGGCATAAAAGAAAGTAACAAAAAATAGCAAAAAGATAATAAAAAGTGGGTCAGACATAAAAAGATCAAACTCTAGGCTGAAAACCAAGTTGTAGAGGGTTTAGCCCACTGGTTGGATGCAACACTTATTTTTCTATGGAGGGTCATCCTCCTAGTGGCAGGGCGTATACCCCTGTACTGTCAGTAACAAGGAAAAAAATTATGATAAATTAAAAAAAAAATACATTTAACATAAACACCTGATTTCTGGTGACATATTCCCGTTAAGCAGCCAAGAGGCCTACAATATAAGCGAATGCGGAAACAATCCAAAATAAACCTAAACCACATTGACTGTAATGATTTTACCAGCGAACAGTTTCTTAAGGTGAGACTGGATGACTGCTGGATTGGTTGCTTGGCCCAGGATTTCCAGTAAGTCATCGTCACCAATGAAGTAAAATCGAGGAAAAGCTGAACGTTTTTCCTGTGAAAACAAAAAAATGTCACATGTGATTCATGGAAACGCAGACACATAAAGTGGTAATGATATATCCCCACATCGCACCTCCAGGAACTCATTCAGAGACTTTTGGCATCTCTGGAGCTGATCGAGGATAGTGATCAATGAGTTTCTTATTCCGACCCGTGAAGTCAACATCGTCACTCGGTTGTCCCTTTTAATGTCTGACATTATTGATCTGTGGAGTGGAAACATCAAAAAGAAACAAACGTTCTAGCACAAAACGTATAAATGCATTTATGCGAATAAAAAAAAAAAATTATAGAATTATTAATTTACTGATTTACTATGTAGATTATTCTATAGTTACTATGAGAAAAATGAAGTGCAGTCTTCCTAAAGGAAAATCCACACTATATTACGCTAGCAGGGAAATGTTAATCTCATCCACAATGTTGTTAAAAAAAAGTCAACAAGACCACCCAATCGCACCAGGATACAGGGGAATAGTGAAGCTGTCATAACTAGGCAGTCAGACTATTTCTGAGAATGGACAACCCCTTTAAATGTTGTAGAGGAAAAGGACTTTAATTGCTACAGTAATAATAAAAATATAATCCTAATAAATAAACTAATAATTATAAAAACAAAATAATAAATAAATAATAATAATACTACTACAAAGCAAAAAAAAGATATATATATGCTAAGTGCTTAGAAATAAAAGGTTATTAAAGTCATCACTGTTCTGCTGACATTAAACTTCCCCAGGCATAACATTCGCACAAAAACTGTGCCCCCGACTGGAGCTTCATGGCCGAGCAGCTGCATGCAGCCGTACATTACCAAGCACAATGCAGAGCGTCGGATATAGTGGTGTAAATCCACCACCACTGGACTCTGGAAGAAACGTGTTCTGTGGAGTCTGATGGACGAGTCTATATGTTTAGTGAATGCCAGAACCAAATCTGATAACATTACCACCAGCCCAGCAGACATGTGAGCAGGACTAGATCTGGACTGGTTCTAAGCCTCTGAATGTAAACAGTGAAAGTTTCTATTCACTAACAGCAAGTAGAGATTTTGAAGAAAGTCAATAATATAAAAAAAAGATAGAACTTTATATACCTGAAGTCTTCATCAACTCTGTTAAAGCGAGCTTCCTCTCTGGGAAGAGCACCGCGGCCGAAGATGGGTTCTAAATAAACCCATTTCCTCTGTATCTGGTTCAGATTCTGCAGGTATTCGTCCAGCTCCGCGAGCTTCTTCTCCCAAATAGACACCTTATCCTCGAACCCCCTGTAATAAGGGGAGTCCTTCAGAGACTGGAGGAGACACCGGTTGTCTCCCACTTGATTGACGATGTCCTTCCAGTCTTTTATCAGCTTTATTGTCCGTTTCTGGCTATCCTCGTAATCCGTTAGTGTAAAGACCGCGCCGGCCCCCCAGATGTCCAATTCCCGGAGAGCTTCTCGGATTGTTATTTCTCCCTGGGCGCGGATGTTCAGATCCTAATGAGAGAAATAGAGAAAACCGCTCATGGAAGCTCAGGCCATGCTCCATAACTACAAAATGTCCAGATTATACAGCAGATCAGGTAACCTACATGCTCAGATATTGTGCCTTCTCTCTAGACTGGTCGTTATTGCACATGAAGTAACTGGGGCACAAAACTCTCAAAAGCGTTACTGTCCTAACAACCAGTACAAGTCTAAAGTGATGTTAGTGCATATGTCGGTCCAACTCCATTCCCAATTATCACCCTATTTAACCTACCATTCATTCTCCTTCAGTGGCTAGGTCCTGTTCAGGAGTATTCTGCCAGCACTACAGGTGCTGAATCATTCTAATTTCCCAGCACACATTGCCCCTAGCATTCTCCAATGGCTGGCCTTCCCTGAACTGAAAGCTTGCCTCTTTGTTACGTTATCTGACAGACAGGGGAGCAGGAACAGAGACAAAGACCCAATCCCACTTAATGTAGAGCAAGGATGTCCAACTCAAATACACAGATGGCCAAAATGAAAAAACCTGGACAAAGTCGTGGGTCAACATTGATCTTTATTAAAAAAAAATGTCTACAATTGAGTATAATGGGCCCCACACAGTCCTCCATACATATAATGGGCCCCACACAGTCCTCCATACAGGATAATGGGCCCCACACAGTCCTCCATACAGGATAATGGTTCCCACACAGTCCTCCATACAGGATAATGGGCCCCACATAGTCCTCCATACAGGATAATGGGCCCCACATAGTCCTCCATACAGGATAATGGGCCCCACATAGTCCTCCATACAGTATAATGGGCCCCACATAGTCCTCCATACAGAATAATTGGCCCACATAGTCCTCCATACAGAATAATGGGCCCCACATAGTCCTCCATACAGAATAATTGGCTCTACATAGTCCTCCATACAGAATAATTGGCTCTACATAGTCCTCCATACAGAATAATAGGCCCCACATAGTGCTCCATACAGTATAATGGCCCCACATAGTCCTCCATACAGTATAATGGGCCCCACATAGGCCTCCATACAGTATAATGGGCCCCACATAGGCCTCCATACAGTATAATGGGCCCCACATAGGCCTCCATACAGTATAATGGGCCCCACATAGGCCTCCATACAGTATAATGGGCCCCACATAGGCCTCCATACAGTATAATGGGTCCCACATAGGCCTCCATACAGTATAATGGGCCCCACATAGGCCTCCATACAGTATAATGGGCCCCACATAGGCCTCCATACAGTATAATGGCCCCACATAGGCCTCCATACAGTATAATGGCCCCACATAGGCCTCCATACAGTATAATGGCCCCACATAGGCCTCCATACAGTATAATGGCCCCACATAGGCCTCCATACAGTATAATGGCCCCACATAGGCCTCCATACAGTATAATGGCCCCACATAGGCCTCCATACAGTATAATGGCCCCACATAGTCCTCCATACAGTATAATGGGCCCCACATAGTCCTCCATACAGTATAATGGCACCACATAGTCCTCCATACAGAATAATGGCCCCACATAGTCCTCCATACAGTATAATGGCCCCACATAGTCCTCCATACAGTACAATGGGCCCCACATAGTCCTCCATACAGTATAATGGGGGGTGCTGCCGGCGTCGCGGGCCAAATATAATCACCCTTAGGGCCAGGTTCAGCCAGCAGGTCATAGTTTAACATGTGTGCTTTAGAGAGACAAAGACCCACTCCTACTTACAGAAGAGACAAATACATGCCCTCATTTTCAATAGAGAGACCAAGGCCCACCCCCATTTCCTGTAGAGACAAAAACCCACTCCTACTTCCAGAAGACAAAAACCTGCCTCAGCTTCCTGTAGACAAAGACATGCCCCTACTTCCTGTAGAAAACAATGACCCGCCCCCATTTCTTGCAGAAAGACAAAGTCCCGCCCCATTTCCTGTCATCTATCTCAGTATCTCTGCAGCTAAAGACGGAATAGCTCAGAGGAGGTGATACTTGAATAAAACTACAACTACTAAATGATTAAGGAAACTTACTTTAAGTTCTGAAGCTTTGGATATTATGACATCGGCAACTTTCAGCAGATCTCCAAACAGCAACTTTTCCAAGGTAGTTCCCTTGGGAAGTCCAAGAAGCCTGAAGAGGTCTAGCCAGTGATCCTGAGACAGGTGCTCGCCACGCACATACTTCAGCACAGGGACCACCATCTGTAGTTAATATACAGAGATCTATACATGTCGTGTGTCACATTAATCCCCAACATGTTTTGTTTTACAGTAAACCAGTGAAACAAAAACTTGAACAGTAAAAAAAAAAAATAAATATATGCCTCAATAATACTTTCATATTAAAAGTACAAACCATTATAGTAAACTCTGCGGTAATCACCGGCGCAGCTCTACTATCAGCTTCAGATCGGGTCGTCCATCGAGGACAGTGTTTGCGGATGGGCCCCTTTATTATACCAGAGCTCAGCTTAACAATTCACAGAGCTCGTACCTCTTCAAGACAAAGTCTCAAATATAACTTTTAATATCTGTATTGAATTATTGACAGCAATAAAATAACAAACCACAACATCAGTGCACAATGAGAGGAGGGGATAGTGCCTCACCCTATTTAGGCCCTATCTCACCCTACCTTGCCGCGGAGGTGGGCACCCTATTTTCCTGTGCAATGGCGCCCCCACTCAACGATGACTCTCCCTGGGATCCCTATAACACCCTATATTGACGGCCAATGGGGTACAGGGATTCTTAGTGGAGAACACAGTTTCTTGTGACAAATAGAAACAATGCAAAAAAATACTTAAAAAGTTTTTAGATATCTGTAGCCCTGATCAGTACAATTTGGCCACAGATCCAAAAGGGTGCATGAATATCATCAAAGTGCACAACATAGATCAATTTTTAAACTTTTTTGTTTGCTCGAAATCATGCCACATAAATGGATAAATCTTAAAATGCACTACTAAATTTCCATGACATGGATAGAGGATCCATTTCAAAATAATACTCAATGCCCGATCAGCTTATATATAGCTCATGATCTCGGCCCAACCAAGATCTCAATCTGTGCATGCGCTGATTGGGATCTCAACCCTGCCGAGATCTCAATCTGTGCATGCGCTGATTGGGATATCAACCCTGCCGAGATCTCAATCTATACATGCTCAGCCTCCAGCAGCCATTTCCCTAAAGCCCAGGAAAATGCCCGCTGGAGGCGTCGCATGCACAGATTGAGATCTCAGCTGAACTGAGATCTCATTCTGCAAAAGCGCAGGTGAGGGTGGCCATCATCCTGAAGCCCACAGCCGGGAAAGCAATGCACTCCGCTCTGCCTCACTGTCGGCAAACTGAGCATCACACTGCTGGGACACCCCCTCTTCCCACCCAGGGCCCGCAGCATTGCCCCACTTCTGCCGCCGCCGGCTTCCTGATGAAGGGACCATGCCTCCTGTGATTCTGCGCTACTGCTGCCGCCACCCAGGTAGAGTACATGGAATTCGGACTAGTAGATGGACCTCCATCTTATAAAAAATATTTTTTTCCTATTTCCCCCCCCAAAAAAAAATGGGGCGCGTCTTAGTCTTATGGTCCGATGCTTCTTATAGTCCGAAATATACGGTATATTTCGAACTGAGGAAAGAGCAGCTTGAAAACGCTTTGCCATCGTCTTATAGCCTTCTCCTGCTTTGTGGGCCTCCACTATTTTCAGAGGGCTAGGCAGCTGCTTAGAAGAACCCATGGCTGCTGTTTTTTGGCACAAGATTAGAGGAGGCTGGGTTTTTATAAAGCTGGAAAATTTGCATCATTTGGCCTTTCCTAACGATGATAGTGAACAAGCCATAACCCTAACAGACTAATTAAGATCTGAAACCTTGATCAAAGTTATCTGAGCAAACAAATCTCCAACAGTGCCCAAAATTTTGCATAGGCCCATTTTCCTTTTTAGCATTTTTAAAATGTAAAAGATGAAAATATATATATATTTTTTTCTTCAACTTGCTTAACTGTTCACAATAGGAGGACAAGGAGTGCCCAAACTTTTACATGCCACTGTATCTGCCCGAAATGTAAATCAGGCACTTCTGAATGTTTTAAACTGTGGCTTAGATCTCTAGAAGCTACTGCTCTGGATATATTCACACAAAAATAAACAAAAGCCATAAAAGAGAAAATTAGTGGCACACAAAGTTTTTATTTGCACACAAACAAAAAAACTGTTGAACCAAATAGACTTTGTGTGAAGCCGGGTAATTCTACTAGTAATGAATATGTCTCCGATTAACAGATAACTTTTATTTTATTGATTTTGAAAACTGCATCAATAATTACCACAAGGGGAGAAGACTACAAGGTGAGATTAACATGCAGAGGACTGAAGATTTAGCAGATCCACACATAGGACTCCCTAGGGGTTCACTTGTATATTGAGTTACTTTAAGGAGGCTTTATCTACAGGGTGGAGGTTTTCGAACTTTGGGCACATGGATTTCATGGATTTTCAGGGGATGTCTTATTTATTCCCCATGAACAATCCATATTTCTTCTTGAACAAAATTATAAAAATCAACATTTTATTAAAATGTCAACATACACAGGTATAACACACACACACACACACATATACACACACACACACACACACACACACACACACACACACACACACACACACACACACACCAGCCTGCCTCCTCTTCAATTTCTCTAGACTCATGCAGTTAAAGGACCTTTGGAAACATTATAGTCACATGACCGTGATGTCACCAAAGGTCCTTAAGTAATCTTAACCTCAGAATAGAAAACACTTGGTGGCCCCTAAGAGAGTGGGTTGCCCAGTATGTCACCCACCCCACTAAAGCCGGCCCTGACTGTAACTAGGGCTTGTATTCAGAGTAGGGCCTATATTTCAAGAATACTGCAAAAATCCTACAAAATCATGCTAGGGCTTATTTTCAGAGAAGTATGGTCAACATTATTTGACAACAGTTTCAGTCTTCAAGAACAGTAATTTTGTTAATTTCATACCTTGTATCTGTCAATTTCTGTCTGCAGCTTCACAGACATTGTGGTATGTTCTTCCATTTTCCTCAGTCGGTCATGCCAGGACAGGAGGAATTCTTCGAAGCTGTAACATTTGCTCCTGTGAAGGCAGAAGATTATTAAGAGCCAGATGAGTTTAGATATCGAAGTGTGAGATTTACAAAATACCATAGCACAGTATAAAATGTTGTACAGTTTATGGCTGGGGTCAGAGGATTATACTAAAACTTAGATCAATCACGGTCGCAAATTGCGGATGTGACCGGCTCCGTGTTCTTGTCCGTATAGGGACCTGCTATTTACATGCACTAGTCTGCTCTGCAAATCGTGCTGTCTGTTTTTCACTTTCTGCTAGGAGAAGCTGGGGAAATCTTCAGGTTTTTTTCAAATGTATAGGAGAAAAATATAGCATATAATGGAAAGGGATGATTGCTGCTTACCCATGATTACGAGGGGTGTAAAAGCAAAGGCGAAACGCGCATCGGGGCTAACGACAAGTGATCACTTTCCCCTCATTATCATGGGTGAGCAGCTATCATCCCTTTCCATTATATGCTGTGCACTCTAACTATCATGATATATATGTTTAGGACCTCACATCTTTATTTTGGGAATTCTGTGAATACCACTAGTGATAATATCATAAAACTGCACTTGCTCCATATACAGCTCTGGCAAAAATTAAGAGATCACTGCACAGTTTTCTCTACATGTCTGACGGCCATTCCACCAGTGTCAGTTGAATTCCAACCAATGTCCACCTCATTCTACTTAATGTGCTTCTGATTCGGTGATCACCTGAACCAAATCTTATGTAACGAGGGAAAGCTTAAAAAAAACACTGCTGTGGTCTTCACAATCTTCTTGCAATAGGACAAGCTGGATGGCAAAACAAGTGCTAGGAATAGCCCAAAAGTAATTTGAATAAAAAAATAACTTTTAACCATGCCAAAGGAGCTGAAAAGAAAAGTCTTGAGTGAGGAAAAGAAGGGCTCAATTCTGGCTTTACTAGCAGAGGGATACAGTGAGCGTCATGTTGCCTCCATCCTTAAAATTTCAAAGTCGGCAGTCCATTAAAACAAGGTCAAGCAGCAGACATTGGGGACAACAAAGCTACAGACCAGCAGAGGGCGTAAGCAACTCTCCACTGACCGGGATGACCGTCATCTTATTCAAATGTCACTCAGCAACCGCAGGATGACATCAAGTGACCTACAAAAGGCATAGCAAATGGCAGCTGGGGTGAAGTGCATGGCAAGAACAGTTCCTAACAGGCTCCTAGAGACAGGTCTCAAGTCATGTAAAGCTAGAAAAAAGTCTTTCATCAATGAGAAGCAAAGGAGAGCCAGGCTGAAGATGGCCAAAGACCATAAGGATTGGACCATAGAGGACTGGAGTAAGGTAATCTTCTCTGATGAGTATAATTTTCACCTTTGCCCAACACCTGGTCATCTAATGGTTAGACGGAGACCTGGAGAGGCATACAAGCCACAGTGTCTTGCACCCACTGTGAAATTTGGTAGAGGATCGGTGATGATCTGGCGATGCTTCAGCAAGGCTGGAATTGGGCAGGTTAATCTTTGCGAAGGACGTATGGATCAAGCTGCATACAAGGTTATCCTTGAAAAACACTTGCTTCCTTCTGCTCAGGCAATGTTCCCCAACTCTGAGGACTGTTTCTTCCAGCAGGACATTGCCCCATGCCACACAGCTAGGTCAATCAATGTGTGGATGAAGGAGCACCACATCAAGACCCTGTCATGGCCAGCCCAATCTCCAGACCTGAACCCCATTGAAAACCTCTGGAATGTAATCAAGAGGAAGATGGATCGTCACAAGCCATCAAACAAAGAAGAACTGCTTACATTATTGTGCCAGGAGCGGCATAAGGTCACCCAAAAGCAGTGTGAAAGACTGGTGGAAAGCAGCCAAGACGCATGAAAGCTGGGATTAATATCATGGTTATTCCACCAAATACTGATTTCTGAACTCTTCCTGCGTTAAAACATGAGTAATGTTGTTTCTAAATGATTTCTTTACATTATTTGAGGTCTGAAAGCACGGTGTTTCTTTTTTATTATTTTGATGATTTCTCATTTGCTGCAAATAAATACTAAATTTTTAGCTTTGAATTTCGGAGACATGTTGTCGGTAGTTTATAGAATAAAACAACAATGTACATTTTACTCAAAAATATACTTATAACGAGAAAAATCAGAGAAAATGAAAATGTTGCAGTGGTCTCTTAGTTTTTGCCAGATTGGAAGTTCAGTTTTTTCCCTTCCCCTATATTGTAAAAAAAAAAAAACGCTTAATAAAGATTATTTAAACGAATACCTGAGATAAACATGAGGAAAAAACATGCGTTTCTGCAAGTGAGAACATGGCCTAAATGTTACCTAGTAATTAAGATACTTGGTTTGTTTCACTAATGTGATGAAAGTTTCATAGCGTTAAAAATATACAATAAAAAAACAAAAAAAAACCTGCACTTGCACTTTACTCTGACTTATATTAACCCCTTTACCACCTTGGGTTTTTCAATTTTTGCGTTTTTGGTTTTTTTGCTCCCCTTCTTCCCAGAGCCATAACTTTTTTATTTTTCCATCAATATGACCATGTGAGGGCTTGTTTTTTGCAAGACGGGTTATACTTTTGAACGACACCATTGGTTTTATCATATCATGTACAGGAAAATGGGGGGAAAAAAAATCCAAATGCGGTGAAATTGCACAAAAAGTGCAATTCCACAATAGTTTTTTGGGTTTTCTTTTTACCATGTTCACTAAATGATAAAACTGACCTGCCATTATGATTCTCCAGGTCATTACGAGTTCATAGATACGAAACATCTATAGGTTCTTTTTCATTTAAGTTGTGAAAAAAAAAAAAAAAAAGTTTGTAAGGAAAAAAAAAAGGCGCCATTTTCCGAGACCCGTAGCGTCTCCACTTTTCAGGATCTGGGGCCGGGTGACGGCTTATTTTTTGAGTGCCGAGCTGACATTTTTATTGATACCATTTTGGTGTAGATACAATGTTTTGTACTCCTGTTATTGCATTTTACTGCAATGTTGCGGCGACCAAAAAAACATAATTCTGGCGTTTAGATTTTTTTTTCTAGTTGCACAGTTTACCGATTGGATTCATTGTTTTTATATATTAATAGAGCAGGCGATATATTAATTAATATGCTTTTAATTATGCTTTACTAATGCTTTCATTATATCAATAAATATTTAATTTTTTTTATTTGGCGAGTTCCGTTTACTCTATTTTTCGTGTCTAATATCTACAGGAGTACATCACCCGGATTGATTGTATGATATATGGGGGGGAACGCTATATTATAAGGTTAGGTTTCCGACCCTATATACTTTTCTGTGCTTTGTATCACTGATGACGATTAGACCTGTTGTTAGTAGCTGTTTTTACCACCCTCGGGACTGCTTAAGGACGTCCCATGGGTTCCTGTGTCCCGCAATGAAGCAATAGAGAAAACAAAATTTTGGATATTCACGGTAAAATATTTTTCTCTGAGCCTTCATTGGGGGACACAGGACCGACCTTTAGCGGTGCCTTTGTTGGTTAAAGTTAGTTCTATGTTATCTCTGTGTGTCCTTCCTACTGCTTTCTCACTAACTGATTAACTCAGTTCCAGTTGGTGGGTGTAGCGGTAACTATGTGACTGCAGACTTGTGAATCCTCACATCGCTGCGTGCTGTGAGGATTCTCCGGAGTCATTTGCATACATGCGGTCTCGTGTTGACCAGATGGGTGTAGCCTCGCTCAATGCAAGTATATTGCCCATCTAGTCGGACTGTGGCCTGGAGTATACAAATCGCATTCTTGCAGTCACATTTCGCTTCTCCAGTTTCTAGAGAATCCTCACAGGGCACATATAGTGACTGCAGACTTGTAGCCTATGGTCGGAGAGCCCCTTTAGGCTCATGCTTTGTGTGGTGAACACTGACCTGCCCTGAGCACAGGTAACCACCAACCATAAGAAGATACCACACACCGAGGTTGTTTATAGTCAGTAACCATTAAGGAGTAGCTGCATAAACCAAGGGCACACAAGTCTGCACAGGAGCTGTGTACATGTAACAGTAGGATATATGTAATCAGTTTTTGATGTTCTGGGTTCGCTAATGGTGGGAAGATGTACCTGAAAGAGATCCAATCTTCCCTCGCCTTCTCATTAAACCCTTGATAAAACTCCTCATATAAAGACCAGGTTTTTGTGCAGCCATCAATGTCAATGCCGATCTCATCTGCAAGGGAGAAATCGGGAGCCTCCAGGTCAAAATGTAGGCAGTCCTCCCTGGAAGAATTAAAAAAAAACAAATATATTTTACAACAGTAACTACAAAAGAAATGTCAGGAAAACAAAACAAATAACAAAAAACATCACTTCTAGATAAACTTTAATGGCCTCAAAATGTATAAAGAAAGAAGAGGATGAAGCAGTCACATTCATGGTGGCCCTGGCAGGGACTTTATCGCTATAACCCGGATCGCTTCCAGCAGCTCCTGAACAGTAGGACGTCAACTGCAAATTGTATTAACCTTTCACTCATTCCAGAAAATCCAGAGCAAAATCTGAATGTAGTACATGCGGCATTTACCACAGACAGGGAAAATCTTTGGCAAATGGAGAGAAAAAGGAAAGCTGCAGGTTTGAAAATCTACAACATTGTCTAAAAGCGTACCCATCATTCCTGGAGACTTTTCAGAAAAATTTGTCATGTGTGTCCATGAGGGATAACATTTTTTACAGTTATTCCATGATGTGTGTTCTGCATTATTCACCAGTTTCCCTTTTGCAGACCATCTGTGATTTTCAGTTGTCTCTGAGCTAGTAGGTGTAGACTAGTTGCGACGATGACTCCCATATGCAGCACACACAAATTCTTGCACATGTTCAGAAACAGCAGCAGCACAGAGGACACTCTTCAGCGGAACTGAACAGAGTAGCTGTGAATCCAGCTCTGGAGAGAGTTAAACACTTAACAGTAAGCAGAGGCACAGGTATGTGTGTTTCTGCCCTCTTTCACTCTGCTCCGCCATCCTCCACGGCCAATCCCCTCTCCATAGACTTTAAAGGGGTGTAATGCAGCGACTTGCTGGCATTACGGTAATGGTCCAGGATGTGTTTTACCTGACCTGTACCTTCCCCCTCAGGTGACTGGTCACATGACTGTGACATAGCACAGGTCCTGCACGCACAGAATGTCTGTCTGATCACATGACTGTGACATCAGCAAGGTCCTGTCAGTATATGTGTGTGTGTGCACAGGATGCATATATAAACCCTGCTTGATGGGAGACAGGTGTGTTCTGTGAGAGAGGAGTAAGGCCTGTTCCCGTGTGTGTGGGACACCGACCGTGTGAGGCCTAGTGAGGCCGAGTGAAGCCTGGTGCCTGAAAGGCAAAGCCTGGATCCTGTGTGGATGCTAGTGGCCTTGGAAGGCAGAGGTTTGCGGAAGAGTCCTGAAAGGCGCAGGCTGGATGTGAGTGAAGACATACCAGTAGCCTTCGAGGAACGACGGCTGGAGACCCCTACCTGGGAAGCCGCAAAGCCACAGTGGTGGCGGAGTAATGGACTGAGACAGCTAAACACAGCAAAGGTAATACCCTGTGTTATATGGACATTGCTATCTGATTACCTTGCTGAAGGCTGTACCTGGAGCAAGTGGGCCGGTCTGCCACTTGGCTCGTGAACATTATATGTATATGTGTGTCGGCGTGCCACTGAGTTGGACCCGGTCATATGCGGTTTATGAATTAATAAACTGCTATATTGATAAAATAACGGAAAGACATTGCACGTGTGCATTGATTGACGCAGCGAAGAGAGTATCCCCCAGGATGATGACTAGTGCTGCCTTACAGGGGTTACCCACTACTTTGACATTGATGCCCTATCCATAGGATAGGGCATCAATGTATGATCGGCCGGGGTCCCGCACATGGCACCCCCGCCGATCAGCTGTTATTGGTGCCGGCGGCGGCTGTCGCCGGCCGGAAGTCCATACCTGCGCTGCTTGCCCATCAAGTGGTAGTGGCCGGCGCTTGTTACTGCACATCCGCCTTCTATTCAATTGAATGGTAGGCGGATGTGCAGCCACCCCGCGGCAGCCACTGCAAATGGACGGCCAAGCACCGCAGGTAAGGACTTCCGGCCGTGTGCCGCCGCCGGCACCTATAACAGCTGATCGACGGAGGTGCCGCGTGCGGGACCCCGACCAATCATACACTGATGCCCTATCCTGCAGATAGGGCATCAATGTCAAAGTAGTGGACTTCTTTAATAGGCAGTTCAGCTTGTATTGAATAAGATGAGTTTCAACAGTTTTTATATGCTGTAATGGTTGATTCACTAAAAAAATAGGTTTAAAGAGGGTGTGGAGGTTTTTTATTTTTTAAAAATCTGATATTATAGGTTACGAGTAGTAGATTCTGTGATGGGACGTTGATCCAGGGAACTAGTTCGATTGTCGTATGAGGAATTTTTCCCCTAATATGGAGCTATTAGCATATGTCCCATGGGGTTTTTTCCTTCTTCTGGATCAACATGTTAGGCTTTAGGTTGAACTGCATGGACTTATGTCTACCATCAACCTTAAAGGGAATCTGTCACCACGTTTTTGCTACCTCATTTGAGAGCAGCACAATATAGAGACAGAGACCAAGATACCAGTGTTGTATCACTTACTTTACTTGCTGTAGCAGATGTGCTGCAATCAGAGTTTTTAAATGCAATATGTAGAAAAGCTCAGAAAGCTGCCCCCGGCCACACCACAGCTCTCTATGTACATTGTTTATTGACAGTGAGCTGTTAATCACTGCCGGGGGCACAGTTGGACCAGGGCTCATGTGGACATCAGTCACGGCAGTGATAATCTCCTGATGTTAAAACACTCATTGTATTGAAACAACAGCACACAGCCTAATAAGTGACACATCGCTGAAATCAGTGTCTCGGCCCTTACTTCATGCTGCCCTCAGATTACATAGCAAAAACTTGCTACTGATTCCCTTTAAATACTATGAAACTATAAAAGATGCGTATAAGGGGCATGGAGAAGGAGGAGTGAAGTGGCTAGTAAGTGGAGAAAAAAGCAGATTTTCTTATAATGGATATGACAATGTTTCATATATAGGCTTGTACTGTTGATTTATGCAGTTTGTTGGAACATCAGTGCCCATTTAAATCCGCAGAGGAAAAAAAATTCTACAAATGATTGAGGTGTGAAAGCCTAATTCACTTACATGGTGTATTATATTCACTCCATTTTGGATTTTGGGTGTGAAATCTGCACTCAAAAGCCACAAGTCATTTTAAAATAACATATTTAATAACTTACATTAGTTTTTTCTTTATTTCTTCAAGCTCATCAAACTCCATTTTCTTTTCCTTTATCGACTGGGCACTTTTCTCCAAAAGATCTTCTTTTCCAGTCTCAATAATGTCGTCATTCGGCTTGAATTGGTCCCAGCGGGCTTTAAACTTCTCTAGTTCTTGCATATAAATATTCACCCTGGTTTTTACATTTTCCTTCATTAGCTCAATCTAAAGGGAAAGGGAAATTGAAAATAAAGCTACAATGTAGACAAGCTCATTCCAAACTAGTCCTGGGGTAAGGTAATGTTATGGAAAGTAATAATTTATGCATGTATTTTTTTTTTTCAGTTTATCACAGATTCAACCAAAAATAATGAAGGGCTTTCCCAGGAATGTCCATGAAATCAGCCTCATTCAAGTGAATGGAGTGGGACTGAGCTACAGAACAAGGCACACCATAAGTACTAATGCAGCCATCGGAAGTCCACGGACACGTACCTGCTCTTTAACCATTAGCTGATGACTCTCCATCATTAATTCAAATTTATCCCACTTTGCTCGTAGATTACCAATTGTGTCTAAGCCGCCTCCTGCAACGGAGCGCAGCAATCTGTTTTTATCTTCAGCTTCCTTGAATAACGGCAGAATCTGTCAAATGCACAATATGTACAAACAATAAGGAATTGTACAATAAATTAATTAAAGCAGCAGTAATTAAAGATTTTTACACTGATAAAAGTTTTCATGTTTCACTTTTTAAGAATATATAATATATACAGTATATCAGTGTGATGATCCCGATTCTTTCCTTTCCTCACAAAATAGAAACTATTAATTTTATTAAAGAGGGGAGTAAGAAAAGAAAATATTTGTGTGCTTGGGCTACTTAATGAAGCCCTGTGCTTACAGCAGCCTCAGCACTGGAGCAAGCAGTGTGTGAGAGGATATTAACAGTCGTAAAGGAAAGAATGGGGTCACAAGTCCAACCAAGGATGGTGTAAGCCCACGTGACACTAAATAAAACAGAATCCCCAAGTTGCTAACCCAAGAATAGTCTCTACTACAAATTGCTGGTGTGTGGATGAATAAAGGACACAGTATCAAGGCAAAGGGCAGGAATCACAGCCACACCGGCTTAGTTGAGGGGCCCTTTGCTTACTGCAGCCTCAGCACTGGAGCAAGCAGCGTGTGGGAGGATATTAACAGTCGCAAAGGAAAGAATGGGGTCACACGTCCAACCAAGGATGGTGTAAGCCCACGTGACACTAAATAAAACAGAATCCCCAGGTCGCTATCCCTAAAACAGTCTCTATTAGAAATAGCTGGTGTGTGGATTGACAAATGACACAGTTTCAAGGTAAAGAGCAGGAATCACAGCCACTCAGGCTCAGTTCGGGGCTAAAAATCATCAGTTGTAAATGTTATTACCTGATTTGCATTGACCTGAAAAAAGGGACCTGTATGGTCCTAAAATACACCGTCTGACATGAATGAAATCTTTTATACTTTTGGACAGACTTTTCTCCTGTTTGATCTGCCATATGCCAAATTCCTGAACTGCAACTTTTAACCATGACAAGTATTGTTCTTCCAGTGGGACAGCAGAGCAATGCAGCTGGCATATTCCCCTTGCTACATGCTTTGCAATAGTCTAAGCAAATGTCTACACACCCCTGTTAAAATGGCAGGTTTTTGTTATGAGAAAAAAAAAAAAAAAAAATCACACCAAGAGGAATCCGTTTAGAATTATCCCATCACATTTACACTCATGTTACATAGTAGTCAGTGCACAGATTCCAACATTTACAGTGATTGTAACCCTATATAAAGTTTCTGTTCGAGAAGGATTTCCCTGGCATTTTCTTAGCTGCACTTTTACAGTAAAAGCCATGGTCCTTCAACAGCTTACAACACAGCAAATGGATCTCATTGTTGAATTTCAATCAGAAGGCAACAAAAAAAACTTCCAAGGTATTAGATATACCATGGAGCACTGTGAAGATATCAAGAAGTGGCTTAAATTTGGCACAACAGTGACATTACCTTGAACTGGA
Source organism: Phyllobates terribilis (assembly GCF_046119375.1). NCBI lineage: Eukaryota > Metazoa > Chordata > Amphibia > Anura > Dendrobatidae > Phyllobates > Phyllobates terribilis. The sequence continues at coordinate 72,709,361 of NW_027362762.1, forward strand.
CAACCCTCAAAAATTGATGAAAAAAATATGAAGAAAATTGGTCTAGGAGGCTACAAAGAGGCCTACGGCAACATTAAAGGAGCTGCAGGAATTTCTGCCAAGTACTGGTTGTGTACTGCATGTGACAACAATCTCCTATATTCTTTATACATATGGTCTGTGGGGTAGAGTGGCAAGACGGAAGCTTTTTCTTACAAAGAAACATTCAAAACCGGCTAGATCTGTGGGAAAATGTGTTAAAGTCAAAGACTAAGGTTGAACTCTTAGGTCATAATCTCAAAATGTATATTTGGTGCAAAGCCAACACTGCTAAACACCAAAAGAAAACCATACCCACAGTGAAGCATGGCGGAGGCACCATTGTGCTTTAGGACTGTTTTTCAGCAGCTGGAACTTTAGTCAAAGTTGGAGGGAATTATGAACAGCTTCAAAGATCAGTCAATTCTGTAACAAGACCTCCAGGCCTCTGCTAAAAAGTTGAAGATGAGTTTCACCTTTCAGAACAACGACCCTAAACATACCTCTAAATCAACAAAAGAAGGGCTTTGCCAGAGGAAGATCAAACTTTTGGAAAGGTCCAGCCAAAGCCCAGACCTGAAACTAATTGAAAATCTGTGGGTGACCAGAAGAGGCCTCTGTGGACAGGAGATGTCCTCGCAATCTGACAGATTTGCAGCTACTGCAAGGAAGAATGGGCAAAGATTGCCAATTCTAGGTGTGCTATGCTGATAAGATTCCTACACCAAAAGACTGAATGCTGTCAGAAATTCAAAGGGGACTTCAACAAAGTATTAGTTTATGGGTGTGCACATTTATGCAACCATGTTATTTTAGTTACTTTTCTTTTACCACCAGAAAAGTTTCAGTTTATTTTGTACAGGATCATGGGTGACAATAAAGGTTGAAAAAGTTTGAACAGAGCAAGATAAAAAAAGAGACAATCTCTGCAATATGGGGGACCTGGAGGGGAGACCATGTCTGCAATATGGGGGACCTGGTGGGGAGACCATGTCTGCAATATGGGGGACCTGGTGGGGAGACCATGTCTGCAATATGGGGGACCTGGAGGGGAGACCATGTCTGCAATATGGGGGACCTGGAGGGGAGACCATGTCTGCAATATGGGGGACCTGGTGGGGAGACCATGTCTGCAATATGGGGGACCTGAAGGGGAGACCATGTCTGCAATATGGGGGACCTGGTGGGGAGACCATGTCTGCAATATGGGGGACCTGGAGGGGAGACCATGTCTGCAATATGGGGGACCTGGAGGGGAGACCATGTCTGCAATATGGGGGACCTGGAGGGGAGACCATGTCTGCAATATGGGGGACCTGGTGGGGAGACCATGTCTGCAATATGGGGGACCTGGAGGGGAGACCATGTCTGCAATATGGGGGACCTGGAGGGAGACCATGTCTGCAATATGGGGGACCTGGAGGGGAGACCATGTCTGCAATATGGGGGACCTGGAGGGAGACCATGTCTGCAATATGGGGGACCTGGTGGGGAGACCATGTCTGCAATATGGGGGACCTGGTGGGGAGACCATGTCTGCAATATGGGGGACCTGGTGGGGAGACCATGTCTGCAATATGGGGGACCTGGAGGGGAGACCATGTCTGCAATATGGGGGACCTGGAGGGGAGACCATGTCTGCAATATGGGGGACCTGGAGGGAGACCATGTCTGCAATATGAGGGACCTGGAGGGGAGACCATGTCTGCAATATGAGGGACCTGGAGGGGAGACCATGTCTGTAATATGGGGGACCTGGAGGGGAGACCATGTCTGTATTATGGGGGACCTGGAGGGGAGACCATGTCTGCAATATGGGGGACCTGGTGGGGAGACCATGTCTGCAATATGGGGGACCTGGAGGGGAGACCATGTCTGCAAGATGAGGACCAGTTCAAAAGGTGTATAGAAAATAAAATGGTATTACTAAAAATGTCACTCTGTCATGCAAATAATGCGGCCCCCCCAAATTAAATGTTTTTCCGTGTGCGGCCCATATGCCCAGCTGAGTTTGAGACCCCTGGTCTAGACCCTTAGATCAGGAATAGGACAGACATTTATAGGACATTTCATAACTTTCTGAAATTCTTATGAAAAAATATTTCCCCACAAACTGCATTGAATTACTGTACCCAATTTATTATATATTTTAGGAGTCGGAGTTGGTCCATTTTATACCGACTCAACCAAAATAGGCTCCGGACGACTCCACGACTTCGACTCCACAGCCCTGGTAGTGAGGCAGAGCTGTGGAGTCGGAGTCAGGGAAATTGAGGAGTCGGAGGTTTGGCTTACCAACTCCACAGACCTGTTAACAACCACTTTTACCTATTTAACAAGATGAGACAACCCCTTTAATAAAAAATTGCATGAAGGTACCCACAAACGTACTAAGTGAAATTTTCACCAAATGCCAAGTATCTAGTTTCAGAAATATGTAAGGAAAAGGATTTGATATTTTTTGGGGTTGTTTTAATTCTTCTGTTTTGAATGAAGTCAAACTTCAGAAAACTGTCCTAAACTCCCTAGCAGATCAGGGGGTAAACAATCCCCCTTCCAATTATACATGTAACACGGCTTACAGATGAGTGACGCCCGTATGAGAAAATAATGGAGCGTGATCGTACCTCCGGCTTTTTCAGCTTCAGTTCTCCATGTTTCATATTGGCTTCTCCAATCTCTTCGACGCTCTGAGGGCGGCAGGACAATACCTCCATCCCGTCTGACACGAAGGTATCGATCTCGTGTAGGTGAGCTGAAAATACATGGGCAAGGAAAGGTATTTGCTGACATCAAACAATTAAGAGCCGCAAAATAAATATCGCACCAACTTTCATCCATTTATTCTTCATTTACTCCTTAGGATCGGCTATTATTGTGTGATTAGCCACGGCCCCTCCCAGGCTGCCCAACAATCAGCAAGGCCCATCCCAGGACCCCACCAATTACAACAGGGGGTCTCTAGCTGCAGTGTGACACTCCTAAATGTTTTCCCGGCACTGTAGCCTCTCCTGGTGCTGCAGTTTAGTTACATTCCTTCATTCTGCTAAAGTTTTTCCTTGTGGAGAGTGACATGCCAAGCCTGGCATGTCAGAGTGAGAAGACCTTAACACCATGCATGCGCCTCTGGGAAAATAAATATGCAAATTGTCTCTTCAGAGAGGAAGAGGACTTGAACCCTAGCGCCATCTATTGGAAGCTAATTAACAAAAACCCCAGGAATCAGATCCTTTATGACGGAGAGTTGGGACACATCATCAGGCTAGGCATCCCCATTAGAATCAATACATGGGAACAGTCAGGCAATGCCCTTTGCAGTCACTTTCTCTAACATTATATGAACTTCTAAATGGATGCATATTCACACCAATCACAGTTTATTAGAGTCACCCATCTTGTAGCGTTTCGCCTTCAAAACCGCAGTAACTGGTCAAAGCATAGATTCCACAAGGTGCTGACATATCGCTAAGCAGGAATAATGGCCCATGTGGACAGCACAACATCTCACATCTGCCAAAAATTAGGAGCTTTGTCCCAGAGGTGTTTTATAAGTAAAAGATCTGGGAAGTGCTAATGCCAAAAAAAGCAAGAAAAATCTCAATATCATGTTACTGGAAACAATCCATGTCTATATGACCCTTGTGACATGGTGCATTAACCACTTGCCATAAAGTAAACTGCTACCTTTACGGCAAACTCAAACACACAGACAGACAAAATGAAAAACTATGACAATGTCATGGGCCAACCAGTATACAGAATAATGGGCCCCACATAGTCCTCCATACAGAATAATGGGCCCCACATAGTCCTCCATACAGCATAATGGGCCCCACATAGTCCTCCATACAGCATAATGGGCCCCACATAGTCCTCCATACAGCATAATGGGCCCCACATAGTCCTCCATACAGCATAATGGCCCCACATAGTCCAGCATACACATACAGAATAATGGGCCCCACATACCCCTGCATACAGTATAATGGGCCACACATAGCCCTGCATACAGTATAATGGCCCCACATAGTCCTCCATACAGAATAATGGGCCCCACATAGTCCTCCATACAGAATAATGGGCCCCACATAGTCCTCCATACAGAATAATGGGCCCCACATAGCCCAGCATACACATACAGAATAATGGGCCCCACATACAAAATAATGGGCGCCACACATAGCCCTGCATACACATACAGAATAATGGGCCCCACATAGCCCTGCATACAGAATAGGCCCCACATAGCCCCTCCATACAGAATAATGGGCCCCCCATAGTCCCTCCATACAGAATAATGGGCACCACATAGTCCTCCATACAGAATAATGGCCCCACATAGTCCTCCATACAGAATAATGGGCCCCACATAGCCCCTCCCTACAGAATAATGGGCCCCACATAGACCTCCATACAGTATAATGGGTCCCACATAGACCTCCATACAGTATAATGGGCCCCACATAGACCTCCATACAGTATAATGGGCCCCACATAGACCTCCATACAGTATAATGGGCCCCACCTAGACCTCCATACAGTATAATGGGCCCCACCTAGACCTCCATACAGTATAATGGGCCCCACCTAGACCTCCATACAGTATAATGGGCCCCACATAGGCCTCCATACAGTATAATGGGCCTCATATAGGCCTCCATACAGGATAATGGGCCCCACATAGGCCTCCATACAGGATAATGGGCCCCACATAGGCCTCCATACAGGATAATGGGCCCCACATAGGCCTCCATACAGGATAATGGGCCCCACATAGGCCTCCATACAGGATAATGGGCCCCACATAGGCCTCCATACAGGATAATGGGCCCCACATAGGCCTCCATACAGGATAATGGGCCCCACATAGGCCTCCATACAGGATAATGGGCCCCACATAGGCCTCCATACAGGATAATGGGCCCCACATAGGCCTCCATACAGGATAATGGGCCCCACATAGGCCTCCATACAGGATAATGGGCCCCACATAGGCCTCCATACAGGATAATGGGCCCCACATAGGCCTCCATACAGGATAATGGGCCCCACATAGGCCTCCATACAGGATAATGGGCCCCACATAGGCCTCCATACAGGATAATGGGCCCCACATAGGCCTCCATACAGGATAATGGGCCCCACATAGGCCTCCATACAGGATAATGGGCCCCACATAGGCCTCCATACAGGATAATGGGCCCCACATAGGCCTCCATACAGGATAATGGGCCCCACATAGGCCTCCATACAGGATAATGGGCCCCACATAGGCCTCCATACAGGATAATGGGCCCCACATAGGCCTCCATACAGGATAATGGGCCCCACATAGGCCTCCATACAGGATAATGGGCCCCACATAGGCCTCCATACAGGATAATGGGCCCCACATAGGCCTCCATACAGGATAATGGGCCCCACATAGGCCTCCATACAGGATAATGGGCCCCACATAGGCCTCCATACAGGATAATGGGCCCCACATAGGCCTCCATACAGGATAATGGGCCCCACATAGGCCTCCATACAGGATAATGGGCCCCACATAGGCCTCCATACAGTATAATGGGCCCCACATAGGCCTCCATACAGTATAATGGGCCCCACATAGGCCTCCATACAGTATAATGGGCCCCACATAGGCCTCCATACAGTATAATGGGCCCCACATAGGCCTCCATACAGTATAATGGGCCTCACATACGCCTCCATACAGTATAATGGGCCCCACATAGGCCTCCATACAGAATAATGGGCCTCACATAGGCCTCCATACAGAATAATGGGCCTCACATAGTCATCTATACAGAATAATGGCCCCACATAGGGGTGGTGGTTCTGTTGTGGCGGGCCAAATAATAAAATAACCACCCTGTGCGCCTCATTTGACATGTATGCTTTAGGGGATGAACTTGGTCTTTCACAAAAATTAAGTACACCCTACTGTCCAAATGTCCACCCAAAAGGTATAAAAGGACCCAAAAAAACATTTCCCACTCCATTACTTCCTCTCCACCAGGTTGAACTGTTGACACCTCACAGTAAGGGGGTGATCGATTCACGCTGCTGGGGGGCAAGGTCTGGCCCTCCTGTCAGCACAGTGCAATAGAAGTCAGGAGTCATCTGATCAAGAAGTTTTACCATTGCTCCAATTTTGTGCTTTTTTGCCCAATAGAGTCTTTTTCTGCTTTTTGCGCATTAATTTGTTCCTCCTCTTATTCCAAGAGCCATAACTTTTTATTTTTCGGCCTCCATAGCCTTATGAGGGCTTGTTTTTAGCGGGATGAGTTGTACTTTTGAATGCCACCCTTTATTTTAACATGCGATGTACTGGAAAGAGGGAAAAAATTCCAAGTGTGGTGAAATAGTAAAAAAAAAAAAAAGCAATTCCGAAATAGTTTTTTGGATTTTTTTTTTTTTTACAGAGTTCATTTTACAGTTAAAAAAAAACTGGCAATTTGATTCTTCAGGTCAGTATGATAACGCAGATACCAAACATGCAGAGTTTTATTTTATTTAAGTTGAGAAAAAAAAATCATAAATCTGTAAAAAAAAAAAAAAAAAATTTGCTTGTGAAGCCATTTTCCAAGAGCCGTAACATGGTGTGAGGACTTGTTTTTTGTAGCCTGAGTTAATGTTTTTATTGATATCACTTAGGGGTAGAAACGATGTTTTGATAGCCTGTTATTAAATTTTTTGTTGTTGTTGAGGCGGCCAAAAAAAACTCAATTCTGGCATTTTTATCATTTTTTTCTCTTGACGTCGTTTACCGATCAGATCAATTTATTTCACATTTTTGATCGATCAGACTTTTATGAACGCAGAGATACCAAATATTTGCATTTTTTTATCACCTAATTTTTAATAGGAGGAAAGGGGAATGATTTGAACTTTTATATATATATATTTTTTTTAAACTATTTTTTTTTTCACTTTTCTCTGTACTTCTTAGTCCCTTTAGGGGACATGAGGATGCGATCATCTGATTGCTTGTCAGCACTGCTTTGTATAGTGAAAAATCACAGTCTCCTATGAACGCCAGCCATGGGCTAGCATTCACAGGAGTACCGCGATGACACGCACAGGGGTCTTCAGTAGACCCCCAGCCATCATGACAACTCATCGACACCCACGCGATCACGTCACGGGCGCGCTCCCCTACTGGCGCATGTAAAATGCTGATGTCAAACATGGACAGCAGCATTTAACATTAACAGTCGCAAGCAGAGCTTCACCTGATCGTGGCAGATTATGGTGGATTATCACAGCCATCATCTGCAAAGAAAGATGCGGGCTCGCACGTCAGGGTGTCGGCATAGGACATAACAGTACGTCATATTTCGGTAAGGGTTTAAAAGGGAACTTGTCAGTCGATTACTACTGTCCAACCACAAGCAGCGTGAAGCTCTGCAGCATTTCAGAGAAAACTTCCGCATGGCTGAGCATGAATCAGCTGCCAAGACCCCTTTAATATATTTTCCCTTCACCAGTTCTTCACTTACCTTGAATAGACTTCTTCAGCGATATCAGCAGAGAATCAAACAGCTTCTGAATGAGATCATCAATGACGGCCTTGACCGGACTGCAGTTAATAGTCAAACAGTCAATCTTTATGACACTAGAAAACAAGGAGAAGGAAAAGAAATAGTCCATTATACAGCGAAACCTCACTAAAAGGCCATCTTCTCGAGATCACCCCCTTATCCAGACCAGATTTCCAGTTTTACCATCTATTATACATGCTGGCCCTTGTTTTTTTTTTAAAATGAATCCCATATATAGAAGATTATATTTCAAAGCAATACTGAGAAGCTCTCAGAGGTTTCACTGCAGGCGCTCACACTTTCGCAACCCCACCGCCACGTTTCTGCCAATAAATACAGTGGCCAATCAGCAAAGAACTGCCTGCTGCCCCTTTCTTATCATCCATAATACCAGAATTCCCCAATAAAAGGGATTGACAAAGACAGGCACTTCAAATGTAAGCATTTAGGAAAGAGGATTCTTTAATGTGTAAGCAATCCAGACAAATTGTACATGTGACAATTCGGTCCTTAAAGAGGTCCATAAAAAAAAAAAAAGTTTATTAACTTGCCAAAATTCCAGTGCTCCCCTGAACCTGCCCCTGTTTTCAGTTTGTCCTATTGCCATTTCATTACAGAAATATGCCCTTTTTTTCTTTTTGGCATCAAGTATGCCTGTGGTTCAACAAGGCGTTTCGCCAGAGTTTCTTCTGGGGACATATAGTCGTTTCCCTTTATGACGCTGTCCAATCAGTGTGCAGCAGCTCTCACTTCCTCTACATGTATGCAATTAGTCTGAAGGCGGGGAGAGTGAAGCAGCCGCTGATTGGCCGCAGGGATCACGTGACATAATCTCGTTCGATCGCTGGGAGAGCCAGTGTCGAAACCGCTGGAACAGCACCGGCGGCGAGAAGAAGTGTTATTATTTTACTGATGGCAAGCACACAGATAGGGTAGTGGACAACCCCTATAAATACTGTACTAATTATTACCTTGTTTAGCAAAAAAGAAAAAAATACCTTGGCAGACGCTCCACATCTTTTCCCTTGACTTTAAGTGCTTTAAAGTTTTTCTCCCAGTCGTGTACATCGTGTAAATTTTTCTCAATCAATGCATCCACATCTACTTGACCAAGCACTACCCACTCCTGAAGAGAAGTATGAAAGAGTTAATCTAAAAATACTCATTTTACACATTACGCATGTGTCCTAGCAAATAGAAAAGAAATATAACCCGCAACTAGTGCGGAGCAATTATTCAAGAGGACACAACAATTTAACAGTTGCCATATTTTTTTTGCAAAAACTGGTCTGCAACACAACTGGCCAGCAGCTCACGTAATGTGCTGATCCATGGACTGTGCTACTTTACAGCGTTAAATACCAGATAAAGCACATTGAAATGCAGCGTGCACCTTAAATCGATCCATGACGGCAGATAACCTTCTGAACAAATCCTCTGCTTTACTGAACACAGTGATGAAGCCATTTGCATTCCTCTCAGGCATCACAGAAAAGATTGTCTCTGCACCCGGCTCGCTCAGGCCCCTGAACTGGTTCGGAATAGAGATGAACCTCTTCATATCCCGGTAATACTTGGCACGGATTTCTTCATATGGAGGTTTAAACTGTAACCTTCCCTGCCTGAAAGAGACCACCATAGGAAAAAAAATATGGGATATATGTTATGCAGCCCCTAAGCCAGCACCCAAAATGTCACTTACTTAAAGGTGAGATCAATGCTGATTTCAGGGAGATTTTCATTAAGAGCCTCGAGACCCATCTGGTACTGATGTTCTAGGGCCTTGTACAGCTGATGATCCCAGTGCTGGCGCCAAGCCTTCATGTCACTGGATCGTATTCCCTAAAATTACAAATAAGACTCCTAAATACGCAAATTCTGCACTTAGAAATTACAGATTTTTGCATTGGCCAGAAGTGCTGGGACCTATCAAACAATCCAAGTCTTAAGTGAAGAAGCCGGAAGGTTCCACCCTGCGCTCCAAGACGCCTCCACCCTGCGCTCCAAGACGCCTCCTCCCAGCACGCCAAGACGCCTCCTCCCACCGCGCCAAGACACCTCCACCCTGCGCTCCAAGATGCCTCCTCCCACCGCGCCAAGACGCCTCCTCCCAGCGCGCCAAGACGCCTCCTCCCAGCGCGCCAAGACGCCTCATAATTCTGCCACAGTTTTTTGGGATTTGGTTTTCATAGTATCCATTGTGCAGTAAAAATTAACTTCTAATATCAGTTCAATTATCAATTACGGCGATACCAAACTTGTAGAGTTTTTTTTTTTATTACTATTACAGTGCTTAAAAATTTAATAACCTTGTAAAAAAATATATATTTTTGCCGCCATTTTCTGGAATCTAGAACTTTCAGGAACACCAAGGGGTCAAATAGCCCCTCCCTTCAGTGTTTTCCTGTCCCTATTGGGATGAAGTGGTCATCCAGGGTGCTCTGTGCCGGCGGCAGACACCTAACCATACCTTTAAGCCAGGCAGCGGGGTTCGAGTGTTTTTTTTCCTTCTCCCTGTAAAGCTCCTCCAGTCTCCTCCGGGACTTGGGACGTCTCTCCCCACTGAGTCCGCACCTGCGGGTAAGGTCTGGTGGATGCCCCGCTGGAGGCCTCCTCGAGCTCTCCAGCCCCGCTCCTCCCCCCTCTCAGCCGGCCTCCGAAGTGGCTTAGACTGTCTCCATAGCGGAGGAGACGCGCACTGGATCCCGGAAGTGACACAGGCCGCCGAGTTAGGTCACTTCCGGTCTGCATTCCACCCTGGAACGCAAGAGTCTGAGAACAGCCGGGAAACGACGTGGGACTCCGGAACAGGGTCCCTAGAGTCAGGGCCAGTCAGCGCACACACACACATTCAAAAAGAAAAAAAAGAGAGAAAACTACAGGTGATCGCAGGTGTTCCTGCTTCACGCTTGGACCAAGGGGAAGGCGTTCCCACCGCCCCCTCCCGGGGGGAAGGAGCAAGAGCGCTGAGTCCAGTCGCCTAAATAAGAGCCATATACAGAAGACATCTTAAGGTAGGACCTAATCCTTCTTGTATGCCATACACTGGATGGTCAAGAGTCTATCTTCCCCATGTCTGCGGAGACCAGTGTGATTCCAGTCCCAGAAAGTTGCTGGCACTAGGGGTCCTTTTCCTAGGTGCAGGCAATTTTGATACAATTGATTACCCTCTCCCTCTTTTTTAGGGTGGACAAGGATCCTGCACCAGGAAATAAGCCTAGCAAGAAATGTGCAATATGTGCAAAGAAGCTATCTTCTTCAAACAAAAAATATCTATGTCAAAAATGTACGGAAAAAATTATTAGAGAAGAGCAGCCGTCTCTTATAGAAGAAATCAAGGGGATAGTCCATCAGGAGGTTCAATCTTCATTGGCCTCCTTCTTCCGATCCACTTCTGATTCGCCTCCAAAGGCTAAAGAAGATTTCTATGGAAGAAAAAAAAAAGAGACCCGGACTCTCAGGATGAAATATCCCTTCCAGAAGACCTCAGAAGAAGGTGAACTTAGCCCGGTAGAGGAAGGTCTGGAAAGTAAGAAATATTATTTCTCAGAATTTATGGAAGACCTCCTCACAGCGGTAAGAAGAAAGATGGAAGTGGAAGAAGAGAGGCCCACTAGAAAGGTCCAAGAAGAGATGTTTGGTGGTCTTCGTTCAAAGAAAAAGATTCAGGACTTAATTCTGGACGAATGGGAAAATCCGGAAAGACGGCTGAATATACCAACAGAGTTAAAAGATCGGTTTCCGGTAGATGAAGAGACCTCAAAATGTTGGACCGAAATACCTAAGGTCGATATTCAGGTGGCAAGAGTCGCAAAAAAGACAACATTGCCATTTGAGGATTCTTCACAGCTGAAGGATCCTATGGGCAGAAAAGTGGACAGACTTCTCAAAAAATCCTGGGAAACATCAGCAGCCCTTCTAAAGACAAACGTAGTCTCCACGTGTATTGCACGATCCATGTCAAGATGGCTCAACCAACTTGAAGAGCATCTGGCCATGGGCACACCCAGAGAAGCTTCCCTACCTTACTGCAAAAGGCCACTGACTTTCTTGCAGATGCTTCAGCGGACTGCCGCCAGGGCAGCAGTACTATCAAACTACACAAGGCGAGCACGGTGGCTGAAATATTGGAAGGGTGACGTGGCCTCCAAAATAAAACTCTGTTCTATTCCCTTCCGTGGAGAATATATGTTTGGCCAGGCCCTTGACGACCTCCTGGAGAAGGCGGCTGACAAAAAGAAATCCTTGCCAGAACCCAGGCACTATAAGAAAACTCCCTTTCGCCCCCCTCGGAAGCAGAATCCGCAGTACAATAGGGAAAGGGAAGTCAGGTCGATGGAGTTACCCCAAAGGGGGGAAAGATAGAATATTTTTTTCTTGAAAGGACAGCGACAACAGAAGCGGTGACGCCAGAGCAGTAGGGGGACGAATCAAGAAATACCTTCCCCAATGGCGAAAGAATGCTGCTGGTGTCGGGGAGCTACATTTCATTGATGGTATCATGAATTCACAGATGTACTGCTGTATATTGAAAGAGAAGATGCTACCATCACTCCTTGCCCTTGGTGGACATGCACTTTTCCAACATGACAATGTTCCAAAACACTCATCTAAGGCCACTGCTGCATTTCTGAAGAACAACAGGATGAAAGTGATTCAGTGGCCAAGTGTCTCCTGATCTGAACCCAACCAAACACCTATGGGGAATTCTGAAGACACTTCTTGAGAATCACTCTCCATCCAGTATCCAGGATCTAACAGAGCTCATTCTTGAAGAATAGAAAAGGACAGAACATGCAGTATGTCGCTAACTTTTTCACTCCATGCCTAGAAGACTTGGTGCTGTCCTTACAAATCATGGCGGTCATACAAAATACTAGATGCAGTGATTTTTGATTTGGGGTGTACTCATTTTTCCAACATAAATTTGACTAAACTGAAGATTTTGTAAGGAAAGTTTCAGTTTATGCATTAAAAAAAATGTTCTATGGCATTCAGTCCTGTACATTTATTAGTCTTTACTTCAAGCTTCAATTTCCCAAGGGGGACTATAAAAATGGTCTATGTGAAGCAGTATTCAAGCATATAATTAAATTGATGTCCTCCTATGAAGCACCAGCTACGAGCCACTTAAATGCCAGTACCCATGAATGAAAGCAGCATGTAAATAGTTAGACAGTAGTGATCAGAGCATGCCTCAGTCGCTGCTGTTACACGCAGGTGCCAGCTGTATACATGGGAGTCCTGGAAAAGATATACCAAGGGGAGACACCACCACCACTAACTTCTTTACAATGAACAAATTGAGAGTCAGTGGAGCCGGGGATCTGCTTTAACCGCCCTAACAATATCCCCACTAACACTAGAGGAGACAATTGGGGAGATTTTTCAATAATGTCATATAAAATGGATCAGAAAAAAATGCATAAAATTGGTTGGAATAATAAATGTGGTACAGCTCACTAGACATGAGCTCGCTCTTCCCTGTGTCACCTTATCACTACCATACACAGCATCAAAGTTTTTCATCAAAATGCTGCACATCATGGATTACTCTTCTTAGCCATGCGCCGTTTGTAGACTTTCAAAGAAAATAAAAACGTTTCCAAAACAGATAAATACATGTGGAGCACTGCATGCATTTTACTTGTAGATTCTCGTCTCCAACGTCGTTCTCTACAATACTTGGTTCACTGGAAAGGCTATGGTCCAGAGGAGAGGATGTGGGTTTCAGCGTCAGAGGTCAACGCTCCCAGGTTGGTTCGCTCATTCCACACCTCTTTTCTTGAGAAACCCGGTCCTGAGGCCACTCGTAGAGGCGGGGTACTGTCACAGGTGTGTCAGAGGTGACAGACCGTCGCCCAGCAGTTGGTTGCAGGAGGTCTCTACGTTTGGCATTACAGACATCTTCTTAGAGGCTGTCTGTCTCTAGGACCCAGTGGCTACCTTCCTCTGGCCTGGGAGTATAAATACCTGGTGTGTCTGAGAGGGAGGTGCCGGCGATATTCATTACTAGTTATGAGGCTTTAGCAAGAGCAGTACTTCGTCCTCTCTGGAGCTTGAGGACATGTGCGCATTTGTCTGGAGTCGTCTAAAGCTAAGAAATCCCCCCCTGCTTGTCTACCCTTGTTGTCTATAGAGTTTAATGGAGCACTGCATGCATTTGACTTAGTCAATCACCCACCCACCCCCCATTATCTCTAAATGCTCGGAAATCATACCTACATAAATGATGTAGGTCCCACGGCCATAAAACTCTGCCAGGAGAAAGAATACCTGATATTCCAGACTGGAGATCACGCTTCGCATTTCCAACAGTCCATCTTTCCATCGCTGTTGTTGACGAAGCAAATCAACGCTCATGAGAGCAACGACCTGTGAAAATGGCTTTATTAGTATCAGAAGGGGACACATTTACACACAAGGACGAAGTGTAAGTGCCGTCTGTCATAGCATAATGAAGATGAACGAGGAAAATGCTTGTCCCGAGTACAGGTACACTACAGTGGAGATCAGTGGAAACTCTGATCTTCGCAGGTTTACCCTTCGAAAGCCACAATCAATGCTGGACATGGACATTCAGAGCGAAAGAAGTCATGACTACTAGAATGGGCAGACAGGCCGGGCTCCTCTAAAGAAACACAGGACCTTCTGGCCATATATCCTATTGTTAGCTATACCCAGCAATGTACTGCTATATAGATAAAAAAAAAATATTCAAAATTAACAATCTAATAAAAATAAAATACAACCCCTGGCAAAAATTATGGAACCACCGGGCTCGGAGGATGTTCATTCAGTTGTTTAACCCCTTAACCCCCGAGGGTGGTTTGTACGTTAATGACAGGGCCAATTTTTACAATTCTGACCACTGTCACTTTATGAGGATAATTACTCTGGAACGCTTCAATGGATCCCCCTGATTTTGAGAATGTTTTTTCGTGACATATTGTACTTCATGATAGTGGTAAAATTTCTTCGATATCACTTGCGTTTATTTGTGAAAAAAAAGGAAATTTGGCGAAAATTTTGAAAATTTTGCAGTTTTCAAAATTTGAATTTTCATGCCCTTAAATCAGAGAGATATGTCACACAAAAGAGTTCATAAATAACATTTCCCACATGTCTACTTTATATCAGCACAATTCTGGAACCAAAATTTATTTTTTTGTTGTTAGGGAGCTATAAGGGTTAAAAGTTGACCAGCGATTTCTCATTTTTTCCAACAAAATTTACAAAACCATTTTTTTTTTAGGGACCACATCACATTTGGAGTGACTTTGAGAGGTCTTTATGACAGAAAATACCCAAAAGTGACACCATTCTAAAAACTGCACCCCTCACGGAGCTCAAAACCACATTCAAGAAGTTTATTAACCCTTCAGGTGTTTCACAGGAATTTTTGGAATGTGGAAGAAAAAAATGAACATTTAACTTTTTTCACAAAAATGTTACTTTAGACCCATTTTTTTTTTTTTATTTTCGCAGGGGTAACAGGAAAAAAATGGACCCCAAAATTTGTTGTGCAATTTCCCCTTAGCACGCAGATACCCCATACATGGGGAAAAAACACTGTTTGGGAGCACGGCAGGACTCGGAAGAGAAGGAGCGCCATTTGTCTTTTTGATTGTAAAATTTGCTTGAATAATTAGCGGACGCCATGTTGCGTTTGGAGAGCTCCTGATGTGCCTAAACAGTGGAAACCCCCCACAAGTGACACCATTTTGGAAACTAGACCCCTCAGGGAACTTATCTATATGTGTGGTGAGCACCTTGAATCCCCAGGTGCTTCACAGAAGTTTAGAACATTGAGACGTAAAAATAAACTTTTCATATTTTTCCCACAAAAATGTTTTTCAGCCCCCAATTTTGCATTTTCATAAAGGTAACAGGAGAAATTGCACCATGCAATTTGTTGTGCAATTTCTCCTGAGTAAGCCGATACCCCATATGTGGGGGAAAACCACTGTTTGGGCGCACGGCAGGGTTCGGAAGGGAAGGAGCGCCATTTGACTTTTTGAATGTAAAATTTACTTGAATATTTAGCGGATGTGCCCCTGATGTGCCTAAACAGTGGAAAAACCCCACAAGTGACATCATTTTGGAAACTAGACCCCTCAGGGAACTTATCTAGATGTGTGGTGAGTACCCTGTACCCCCAAGTGCTTTGCAGAAGTTTATAACATGGAGCAGTGTTTTTTTTATTTTGTTTTATTTTTTTTTTTTCTTCATTTTTTAATACTTTTTGGACTTTTATTCTGTGTCCCACTCTGGGACTTTCACTTTCTTTATACTGATTGCCTGTATAGCACAGGAATGCAGCACCATTCCTGTGCTATACAGGCTGTCAGTGCTGCACAGGGAGAAGATAGTTTGGTCATGCACTGCGCATGACCAAAGACTCTTCCTGCTGTCTGGTGACCCGAATGATGTCATGACGACATCAGGTCGTCATGGCAACATCCGGGAAGCCGCGGCAGACAGCGTTGGAGGCCGGAAGGGGAGGCGAGTATTGCGATCACCTCCCCTTGCCACCGCAAATCTGCGATCGACTTCGATCGCAGCATTGAGGGGGTTAATGTGCCGGGAGCGGTGCGGGACCGCTCCCTGCACATTGTTACTGCTGACACCCGGTACAATCAGCTGACACCCGGCGGCGATCGCCCCGTATGGCTTGTGTGCGGGCGCGATCGCCATATGACATAATAGTACGTCATTGGTCCAATCGGCCCAGGTCACCATGACGTACTATTAGGTCACACGTCAGAAAGGGGTTAATGTTGTTGAAAAAAATCAGATCACAGACATGGCACAAAACTAAAGTCATTTCAAATGGCAACTTTATGGCTTTAAGAAACACTAAAAGAAATCAAGATAAAAAAAGTGGTACTCAGTAAGGCTGCGTCCCCACAATGCGTTTTTCATGCGTTTCCGCTGCGAAATTTCCGCAGCGGAAACGCATGGTAATCCGAACCCCATGGTCCCCAATGGCATTCCGCAATGTCAATGCACATGCTGCGGATTTTTCCGCAGCGTTTCTGCAGCGCTCATAAATCCGCAGCATGTTCATTAATTTTGCGGAAGCGCAGCGGAATTGCCGCCATTGACTTGCATTGAGACGCATAATATCCGTGTCTGTACATTTGTACACGCGGATAATATGCGTTTCAATGTGCCTATGGTACCCAAGTCTGGAGGAGAGAAGACTCTCATCCAGACCAGGGTACCATTGTACCTGTGAAAAAAAGAATAAAATAATAAATAAAGTTTATATTCACCTGTCCGGCGGACCCTGCAGCGCTTCTCCTTCCAGGACCTGAGATGACGTCGCAGTCATGTGACCGCAGGCTGTCTCGCGATCGATATGCCGGCAACCCGGAAGGAGCGCGACAACACACGCGGCAGCACATGCAGCGGGGGATCGGTAAGTGTAGCTTTTTTTTTTTTTACGGTCACACTATATAAATCCATGCTGTTTGCATGGATTTATATAGTGTGACCTAGTTGTCAAGCACTTTCCAAGTGATGCTATCGCCTGGAAAGTGCTTGTAGTCCTCATGCGTAAACGCAAGCATAAACGCATGTGAATACGCATGTGAATACGCGTGTATTCTGCAGGAAAAACTTATGCACAATCTGCATGTGTTTTTTCTGGCAAGGGAGATGCAGAAACGCTGCAGAAATTTTCTGCTTCATTTCTGCATCGTGGGCACATAGCCTAACGGTAATTTTTTTCAGACCAAGCAGAGGGAAAAAATTATGGAATCACCCTGTAAATTTTAATTTCCAAAACTAACACCTGCATCAAATTAGATCGGCTCGTTAGTCTGCATCTAAAAAGGAGTGATCACACCTTGGAAAGCTGTTTCACCAAGTGGACTGACATGAATCATGGCTCCAACATCAGAGATGTCAATTGAAACAAAGGAGAGGATTATCAAATGCTTAAAAGAAGGTAAATCATCACGCAATGTTGCAAAAGATGTTGGTTGTTCACAGTCAGCTGTGTCTAAAATCTGGACCAAATACAAACAACATGGGAAGGTTGTTAAAGGCAAACATACTGGTAGACCAAGGAAGACATCAAAGCGTCAAGACCAGAAACTTGAAGCAATATTTCTCCAAAACAGGAAATGCACAACAAAACAAGTGAGGAACGAATTGGAGGAAACTGGAGTCAATGTCTGTGACCGAACTGTAAGAAGCCGCCTTAAGGAAATGGGATTTACATACAGAAAAGCTAAACATAAGCCATCATTAACACCTAAACAGAAAAAAACAAGGTTACAATGGGCTAAGGAAAACCAATCGTGGACTGTGGATGACTGGATGAAAGTCATATTCAGTGATGAATCGCGAATCTGCATTGGGCAAGGTGATGATGCTGGAACTTTTGTTTGGTGCCGTTCCAATGAGATTTATAAAGATGACTGCATGAAGAGAACATGCAAATTTCCACAGTCATTGATGATATGGGGCTGCATGTCAGGTAAAGGCACTGGGGAGATGGCTGTCATTACATCTTCAAGAAATGCCCAAGTTTACATTGATATTTTGGACAGTTTTCTTATCCCATCAATTGAAAGGATGTTTGGGGATGATGACATCATTTTTCAAGATAATAATGCATCCTGCCATAAAGCAAAAACTGTGAAAACATTCCTTAAAAGAAGACACATAAGGTCAATGTCATGGCCTGCAAATAGTCCGGATCTCAATCCAATTGAAAATCATTGGTGGAAGTTGAAGAAAATGGTCCATGACAAGGCTCCAACCTGCAAAGCAGATCTGGCAACAGCAATCAGATAAAGTTGGAGCCAGATTGATGAAGAGTACTGTTTGTCACTCATTAAGTCCATGCCTCAGAGACTGCAAGCTGTTATTAAAGCCAAAGGTGGTGCAACAAAATACTAGTGATGTATTGGAGTGCTCTTTTGTGTGTTTGTTTTTCATGATTCCATAATTTTTTCCTCAGAATTGAGTGATTCCATAATTTTTTCCTCAGAATTGAGTGATTCCAGAATTTTTTCCCTCTGCTTGGTCTGAAAAAAATTACCCTTACCGAGTACCACATTTTTAATCTTGATTTCTTTTAGTGTTTCTCAAAGCCATAAAGTTGCCATGACTTTAGTTTTGTGCCATGTCTGTGATCTGCTTTTTTTCAACAACATTAAACAACTGAATGAACGTCCTCCGAGTCAGGTGATTTCATAATTTTTGCCAGGGGTTGTATATGTTAAAAAAAGTAAAGTTTTAAAAAAAATAATTGAAATCATTCAAATCTCATATTTTATAGCAATGAATAACTTACACATATTTGGAATACACAGGCCTGCAACAACCAGTATAATAAATGAATACTAGTGTTGAGCGAGCATGCTCGACACTGCTCGGTACTCGCCCGAGCATCTCACTACTCGGGATGTTCGGCGAGCACCGAGCATTTTCGGGTTACTCGGGCGGGAGCTCGGGTCTCCGCCCTGCATGTTTGGCGCTCTTTACAGAGCCAATGAACATGCAGGGATTGCAAGCCAGTCTGGCTGGCCGCACAGCGTCACCTCGAGTATTTAAAACCGGGCGCCGCCATCTTGGACACAGTCGCTCCGGATCAGACAGTGTAGGGTCAGTGCTGCTGAGCTAGGGAGAGATTTATACTGCGAAATAGGTAGTGTATGGTCTCTAAAGCCTTCAAAATCAAACAAACAGTCCTTCTAAGGACTAATATCCATCCCAGATATCAGGCAGGCAGGCCGTATAGGAGACGCAGTGGTTATACCAGCAAACGGTGCATTACAGTCCTGTGTGATGCTGCTGCTGCTCAAATTGCTAGACTTAACCCCAGGTCTCAGGGGCCAGGAAAAATGCTTTTTTTTTCCATCTAAATCCTTTTTTTTTTTTCCCAGTCAGACTGTACAAATAACCGTCTTATTAACCTTTTGGTATTTCCCCCACTCCCAAAAAAAAATTGAGTGTGTCTGTGAGTGTTCAGACACAAATATATCTGTTTAAAAGAGTCAGGTTTCGGACAGATAACTAGAACTGTGGTTTTCCTCTTCCACGGTTCAAATCTCCTTTTTATTACCCTTTTGCCACTGATAGTGCGAGTGTAAGCTATTTTACTTCATTTACAATGGGCAAGGCGCGTGGCAAGGGACGTGGAACTGGACGTTCTGGTGATGGTGCGTGTAGAGGACGGGGCCGTGGCCAAGGTGAAAATGTGCCACAACCAACAGCCACATCTTCTCGCTCCCAGTTCTTGACCGAATTACTATGGAAGCACACAACAACACAATTATTGCGAACTGATCAGTGTGAACAGGTTATTAATTGGATAGCTGATAATACTTCCAGTCACCTGGGCACTACCACCTCCGGTCTGTCTTCCACACGGTCATGTCTTAGTAGCCGTGAGTCTCGACCGCATACTCCTCCTCACCCTGATGCTCCCTCCTCCCACCATGCCGAGTGTCGTCAGACAGCAACTGATCCCACACTTGGACACTCTGAAGAGCTGTTCACTGGTCCATTTCCATATTTGTGCCCTCGCCTCCTCCGCTTGAAGTGGTGGAAGAGGAGATCCCATGTAGCGATGGCCAAATATTTGAACAGCCACGGCCACAGAAAGGCGACGCTGGCAATTTGTCACAAAAGGTGGACGATGACGAGACACAATTGCCACGAAGTGAGGAGGAGGATCGTGGTGCGGAAGTGGAAGAGGAGGAGGTGGTGGATGATCTAGCAACTGACCCAACGTGGCAGGAGGCCACGCAGAGAGAGGCCAGCAGCACACAGGGGGAGGGAGGCAGAGTACCCCAACAGGCAGGAAGAAGAAGTGGTGGCCGCAGACAGAAGGCAGGCAACCGTTCCCCGTAACACCAACACGAGGGATGCTGCCAGTACAATGGTAGGTCTTCCAAAGTCTGGAATTTTTTTTAAAGACTCCGCTGATAACCCCAAAAAGGCCATTTGTACCACCTGCCAGGCCAGCATCAGCAGGGGTGACAAAACTACCAGTCTGACCACCAACAGCATGATCAGGCACATGTCAGCAAAGCACCCGACTTTGTGGGGCGAACCCCAGGGTCCACGACCAGTGTCAACGGGTGTCACCACTGCTTCTTCCGCTGTTGTGCGTGTAAGAGAACTCCCTGTTGTGCGTGCAAGGCAATCCCCTGTCCATACTGCATGCAAAGATGCCCCTTCCTCTCAGTCTTCACTTGTTATGGCAGTTTCTCATGAAACAGCATCAACGTCCACGTCCACGTCCCACCCCAGTGTTCAATTGTCCATATCCCAGAGCTTTGAAAGAAAGTGCAAATTCGCAGCCAACGCCCCACAGACTGCTTGCGTTGGAAATGCTGCCTTTTAGGCTGGTGGAGACGGAATCCTTCCGCAACCTTATGGCGGTGGCCATCCCTCGGTACTTGGTCCCCAGCCGACACTATTTTGCCCAAGGTGCCATCCAAGCACTACACAAGCACGTGTCCCAAAACATCAGCCGTGCCCTCAACAATGCAGTTACTGGGAGAGTCCACCCGACAACGGACATGTGGACAAGTGCTTGTGGCCAGGGACGGTACATCTCTCTGACAGCACACTGCGTAAACATAGTGGAAGCAGGGACCCAGTCGGACCTTTGGACGGAACACATCCTCCCCACACCGAGGATTGAGGGTCCTATGTCAGTCAGAGTTGCCCCCACAGTGTAGAGCTCCTGCGCATCATCCTCCTCCTCATGTTCAGCCTCCATCTCAGATATCACCACATCAGTTACAAGCTGGAAGCACTGCAGTACTGCCTCAGCCAAGCGGCAACAGGCTGTGCTGAAACTCATAAGCTTAGGTGATAAACCTCACACTGGAGGAGGAGGAGGAGGAGGGAGGAGGAGGGAGGAACAGGAGCTGGTATCATGCGCTGTAGACGGTAGTACCTGTACAACTGTCATACCGTCGGTTCAGCGTGGGTGGCCTGAGGACAGGGGGGAGGAGGAGAGCATGGTCAGTCGTCATCTAGGTGAGGACACGGAAGTCTTGCCCTGTACCAGTCTGGCACGCATGGCTGACTTTATGTTACGCTGCCTTAACCGTGACCCTCGTGTTGTCAAAATATTGGGTGACAGTCATTACTGGTTGGTGACACTTTTAGACCCCCGCTACAAGGAGAACTTTCAATCTCTTATTCCTGAGGTGGAGAGGTAATGTGACCTCAACGTCTCTTCCAAGGGGCATTGAAATGTTGTTTTTAATTACCTCTAACCTCCACGACTCTTCCAACGGGCATTGCATTTCCTCCTAATTTTAGTCAGCTTTTGCTTTTCAATGCATAGGCAAACACTAAGGGAGACCCACTCCCCAATAATGGGTAGAAGGTTTTTAGTACACTGTAATCCACGTCTGTTTCAAGGGGCATTGCAGTTCCTCATAATTTTTGGAAAGCCTTCCATTCACTGCTTAGGCCAACAGTGTACAGGAGACCCAGCTGCTATAAATGGAAAAAAAGGTTTAGTTAAGGCCCTCTGACCTCCATGTCACTTCCAAGGGGCATTGGAGTGCCTCGAAATTTTTGGTAGGCATTGCACTCACTGTATGCCCTATAACTGTGTAGCCGAACCGCTCCTTTTGGTACAGAAACATATCCTACAAGACATGTGTGGTTGACTGGCCTAATATTGATGTGAATGGTCCCTGTTCCTCTTGCTCTCTCCTTTGCCACCACCTCATCCATCATTCATCACCTGAAGCTTTGTTTTAACGGGAGTCATGGATGGCCTCATGATCATGAATAATTTACTCGTTGTGTAGGAGGCCGACCACTGCTGCTGTCTACCTTCTGAACTTTGTGTTGAAGCCTGACTGACCCAGGACCCACAATCCTCTATGTCTGGAGGACGTGTTGCATCCCAGTGTCCAACTGTGTCCCGGCTTCCACGATATTAACCCAGTGTGAAGGCGTCAGTGAGATGGACCATCCCTGGCCACATTCACTTGTCCACGTGTTTGTGGATAGACTGTTCTTCCCAATAAATGCACTGGGGAGGGTACAGCTAATGTTTTGGTATGCGCGCTTGTGTACAAGGCGCACCGGGACAAATAGGGGCGGCTGGGGACAGTTTAGGGACACCCGGCCGCGGGGCGGCTGGGGACCGAGTATGGTCACCCGGCCGCCCCTTGGCGGCTGGGGGCCAAACGTGGACACCCGGCCGCCGGGCGGCTGGGGACTGAGTATGGATACCAGGCCGCCGACGCAGCCATGACATGGTGGCCGGCGTCTGCCTCCACAAGCCTAAAAGGCCTCATTTCAAGTGCAAGCAAGCTAGCAGTATGGTATTGCAGCCTGGGGGTGGGTGGGTGGCAGGCTGCACACTTACGCTTGCATTCCAAGAAAACAAAGCAGATGCTAACTTCTATCATCATCATCATCATCATCATGCTCCTCACCTTGGCACTCTTAACTCCCCTGATGGAGAAGCCAGGGCCCACCGGAGGAATCTGGTTGTCTGGTGGGCTCGTCCAATGCTGCCCTAAAGCAGGCCAGGCTAAGAAAAGTGTGGGGAAGGTTACCGGGACAAATAGTGGCGGCTGGGGACTGAGTACGGAGACCTCGTCGCCGAAGCAGCCATGAGGTAGTGGCCAGCTTCGGCCTCCTCCAAACTAAAAGGCCCCATTTCAAGTGCAAGCTAGCAGTATGGTATTGCAGCCTGGGGGTGGGTGGGTGGCAGGCTGCATACTTGCGCTTGCATTGCAAGGAATGGGGTAGGTACAATTGAACACTGCCCTGGGACAAGGACTTGCACGGGGATAGTTGCAAGTCTGCATCTTCTGATGCGGCAAGGATCACTTCTGATGGCACACTTTTAGGCAGTGACCTGGGTGTCAGAGATGCTTCCAGGGGTCTTCCCCATGCTGTTCCCATGTCTTTTCAGCACTGTATGCATGTGTCACACAGCACAGGGCCAGATAAGGTTGTAAAATGTTAAAATGACATTTCTCGGTGAATGCATTTGTTACGGTTGAAAGCAATACAAAAGTGCAAAAACGCATAAAAAATGCTACTTGTGAACATAGCCCAAGGTGTGGAGGAGTATTTTTGTTTTAGGCTATTTATTTTACCTTATACACAAGTCTTTACCCTGGAAAGGATGTTCCTTAACATATTTCACAGGAAAGCAGTTTCAGTTTCGTTTTTGAACGTTTTATTGTGAGCCCGTAAAAGTGGCTTAATACCTCTGACCACGTTGTTGACAGCAGTGACCTGGGGGGTCAGAAATGCTTCCTGGGGCGATCCCCATGCTGTCCCCATGTCATTTGAGCACTGTCACTATCGTTTTGGGCACTTTTTAGGCTTTCTACAAACTGCTGGGGGTGCCGCCGCAAAAATGCTCGGGTCTCCCATAGACTAACATTGGGCTCGTTGCTCGGGTAGAGCACCCAAGTATCACGGTGAGCTCGGCCCGAGCATCCGAGCATTTTAGTGCTCGCTCAACACTAATGAATACCATTACTTCTGTAAAAAATACTATTATAGAAGCTGCAGCAAAACTGCTTTTTTTCAGTATTTTTTGCTCCAGCTAAAAAAATTATGTTAATTACACAATGATAAGTCTAAAAAAAAGACACCTACGAAAAAATAAAATAAAATTATGGCAGTAGAAGAACAAAGTGGAAATAAACAGGTCTGGTTCTTAAAAGGAGTTTTTCCCTTTAAATTAAAACTTTCCCCCTAGCTGCATTTTACTATAAAACAAACAAACCGCAGTATAGCACATTACAACAGCCACTTACACTGACAGAAACCTGCTGTAGAATGTTAACAGACAGCTCCACACACTCCCTCCTTCATGTGTAGGAAAGATGTGCATCTAGAGGATATTCGGATGTAATACTGGAGATACCAGGGGTGATGAGAAAAGAAGAGGCTGCTCACACTGCTGTCCACCTTGTCTGATCTAATCCTAGAGAAACCAGGAGTACTGAGGTAAGAAGAGGATGCTCACACTGCTGTCCACCCTGTCTATCTGATCTAATACTGGAGAATACAGGGATGCTGAGGTAAGACTAGGCTGCTCACACTGCTGTCCACCCTGTCTATCTGATCTAATACTGGAGAATACAGGGATGCTGAGGTAAGAAGAGGCTGCTCACACTGCTGTCCACCCTGTCTATCTGATCTAATACTGGAGAATACAGGGATGCTGAGGTAAGAAGAGGCTGCTCACACTGCTGTCCACCCTGTCTATCTAAGCTAATACTGGTTATACAAGGAGTGCTGGAGCAATTAGAGACGTTTCAGCTCATCCTAAGTTTTTGTCAAATTTGACATGTCTCTAATTGTTTGGATTTCACTGGATTAAATAAGTAATTATTCTACATGTGAGTGTCGGGATTTCTTATTACATTGCTGATTTTTTCCACGAGCACCACGATTATACGGCGTGCTGACCAGTTCACCATTATTTGATCTGAGGTAAGAAGCGGCCACACATACCGATGTGCACCCTTGTCTATCTGATCTAAGCTGCTCACACTGTTGTCCCCTGTAATAGATCAGATAGAGTGGACAGCAGTGCGAGAAGCTTCTTTTTTCAGCACGGTATCTCCAGTATTAGATCAGATAGACAGAATGGACAGCAGTGTGAGTAGCCTCATCTTACCTCAGCACTCCTGGTATATCCAGCATTAGATCAGATAGACAGGATGGACAACAATGTGGGCAGCCTCATCTTACCTAAGCACTCCTGGTATAGCCATATCTCCAGCATTAGATCAGACATACAGAATGGACAGCAGTGTGAGCAGCCTCATCTTACCTAAGCACTCCTGGTACATCCATATCTCCAGCATTAGATCAGATAGACAGGATGGACAGCAATGTGGGCAGCCTCATCTTACCTCAGCACTCCTGGTATCTCCAGCATTAGATCAGATAGATAGGGTGGACAGCAGTGTGAGCAGCATCTTCTTACATTAGCACCCCTGGTATATCCAGTATTAGATCAGATAGACAGGGTGGACAGCAGTGTGAGCAGCCTCTTCTTACCTCAGCACCCGGGTATCTCCAGTATTAGATCACATGGATAGGGTGGACAGCAGTGTGAGCAGCCTCTTCTTACCTCAGCACCCTGGTATCTCCAGTATTAGATCAGATAGGATGGTCCACAAAGTTGGTGAGGTAAAAAATGCCACTTAAAGGAGTTGTCCACTACTTCAATATTGATGACCTATCCTTAAGATAGTTTATCAATATGAGTTTGGTGGGGCCGACGCCTGGCATTTCCACTAATCAGCTTTTATTACCTCTTGAAGCAGTGGGATGTAACTATTGAGCAGAACTGGAACATCATGGTTCTGTACACTGTTTGCTCCTAGGTATTGCAAATCAGATGATATTCACTTCAAAAAGACCTAAGCTGCTGTACTCGAGAGCGGCCAAATAAACAATAAATGTTGCGGTGTTGATCAGCTCTGGTCACTGTTTGCATCCATCCACCTCTGACAATGATGACAGTTGTTCAGTGGAGGTGTCGGGTGTTTAACCCCACAGATCCGATACTGGTGAACTATCACATTGTAAGGTAATCAATATCGAAATATGGCAATCTCTTTAAAATAAAGGGTTTGATATCTTCTCATTTTCATCAGTAACACATAAAACGCTTTGCTTTTAAGAGGAGAAGATGCTGTACGTCCTACACTGACAGTTCTGTAATAATCAAAATGTCACGACTCTACTATGGACATCCGTATGAGGACCCTAAACATGTACATATTAATCTTTATTTTTTTCCTTGTTCTTTACAGTGTTGGTCCTGTGGAATAGATTTCAACGACTGATTACACAAGAGTAATTTACCTTTTGACTGAAGTCGGTATGCTTCTTCCTCAGTTTCCGATTTTCAGTAGAAAGTTGCTCTGCTACGCTTTGTAGTTTCTCAATATAACTCTGAAGTTCTCTAGGATTGTCCCATGTAATACGCGTTTTTTGGCCAGGTTCACCAGAGCTCGTCCTAGAACTCTGACAAAAGACAAAAGATCAGTATTAAAAAATATATTATATATTAAAAATAATCATCTATATCTATATCTATATATAATCGTCTAATTCTGTCTGTTTGTCTGTAATGGAAATCCTGCGTCGCTGATTGGTCGCGCCAGCCGCCCGCGACCAGCGACAAGCGCAGTCCGGCCGCGAATTGTTGCAGGATTTGAACCAGGCTTCGCTGATTGGTTGCGGCCGGCCGCAACCAATCAGCGATATTGGCGCGGATACTTTAAATTAACCCCCCCCAATGTATCCCCCCGGGGCCCCTAATGAATTTCATAAATACTTCAAGTTGCCAATACTGCCTGTGCGCGGCGCTATCGCTGACCGCGCACAGGTAGCACGTGACCCCCGTCTGCAGTCGGGTCACGACTATTTGCGGTTGCAGCCAGGGGTCTCCTGTTCCGCGTTCCACGGTGAGTGACGGGTTGTGGGCGGGGTTTTCCCCCATCGCGTCACACCCGGCATCCACCGTGTGCCTATTCATTCAGCGAGACCGCGGTGGATGTTGGGTGTGACGCAATGGGGGATAACCCCGCCCACAACCCGTCACTCACCGTGGAATGCGGAACAGGAGACCCCTGGCTGCAGCCGCAAATAGTCGTGACGTAAGCGGAAGCAAGAGCCGGCTGCAGCCGGGGGTCACGTGCTGCTTGTGCGCGGTCAGCGATAGCGCGCGCACAGGCAGTATTGGCAACATGAGGTATTTACGAAATTCATTAGGGGCCCCTGAGGGATACATTGGGGGATTAATTGAAAGTAGTGGACAACCCCTTTAAACCCCGCTTCGTGGATTGGCCGCGCCCGGCCGGGCGAGGCCAACAGAGGTGTTGGCGCGGAATTTAACCCCCAGCCACAGCGCACCGTAGTTCACTCACGTTTACTGAACACGTTCTGTCAGTCACAGCGCGCTGAACAGATACTTCTTTACTGTACGCTATCACGATTTACGCTTCCTGTCTTCCAATGGGTCGTAAGCGAAAATACGCCAATGAGGATGACAGAATAAACTACATACATATTCTAGAATACCCGATGCGTTAGAATCGGGCCACCATCTAGTAATATTATTATTATTATTAATAATGTAAGAAGCACCCACACAGATATAATAAAGCCGGCCATACAGATTATTGTCTGTGGATACCGCCGACACCTACTGTTCACGGGGCACCTGACTATGCCCCAACTTCTGTCCTGCCGGCTGTCAGGTGTCTGGAAGCCGCTTATTCCTCACTCCGAAATGAAAATATTAATGCACAATCGACAGAGTAGGAATATTTATGGAGAAGACAGGGGTCAGCAGACATCTTGGTATTTGTTTGGCCAGCTTGAAGGGTTTGTTCCCATCTGGGAAATGTATGGTATACGGATAGGAGGTGCCATAAATGTCCCAGATGAGACAACCATTTACAGAGGACGTCTCGCCGCTTTTAAAAGAGGGATTTTTGGTACTCACCGTAAAATCTCTTTCTTGGAGCCTTCATTGGGGGACACAGGACCATGGGTGTATGCTGCTGTCGCTAGGAGGTTGACACTATGCAAAAAAAGGAAAATGGCTCCTCCTCCGCAGTATGCACCCGCCTACAGGCACCAAGCTCACCAGTTAGTGGCTAGAGCAGTAGGAGAAGCACAAAATAACCAACTATGTAATGCCCAATGGGGCACAACCGTAAAAAACTAAATGAGATGCCCAACAGGGCCAACAAGACATATGTCCAAACACAGGGAGGGTGCTGTGTCCCCCAATGAAGGCTCCAAGAAAGAGATTTTACGGTGAGTACCAAAAATCCCTCTTTCTCTATCGCTTCATTGGGGGACACAGGACCATGGGACATCCCAAAGCAGTCCCTTGGGTGGGAGAACAGAAGATAAACACAGACTAGGTCAGACTTTGGCAACTGCCGCCTGCAAGACCTTCCGTCCAAGACTGGCGTCAGCCGAAGAATAAGTGTGGACCTTGTAAAACCTTGAAAAGGTGTGGAGAAGACCACGTTGCGGCCTTGCAGATTTGAGAGGCCGAAGCCTGATGGCGGACCGCCCAAGAGGCCCCCACCGCCCTGGTGGAGTGAGCCCTTACTCCGGGAGGGGGAGGTTTGCCCGAGATGCGATGTGCCTCCAAGATGGTCGAAAGTATCCAACGGACGATGGTTGACTTGGAAGCAGGAAGACCCTTGCGATGCCCTTCAGGGATGACAAAAAGGGCATCCGAGCGCCGAAGGGAGGCCGTTCTGGAAAGGTACACACGTAGAGCTCTGACCAGGTCCAGTTTGTGCAGGGACTTCTCCCGTGGATGCACTGGAGCAGGGCAAAAGGAAGGCAAAACGATGTCCTCATTAAAGTGAAAAGCGGAAACCACCTTTGGCAAAAAGGAAGGCACCGGCCTGAGCACTACTTTGTCTTGATGGAATACCAGAAAAGGCGACCGACAAGAGAGGGCTGCGAGTTCTGCGACCCTTCTAATAGAGGTAACAGCCACCAGAAAAGCCACCTTCCAGGAAAGAAGAGAGGCTGGAATGTCATGAATGGGTTCGAACGGAGGCTGTTGAAGGGTGTTTAGGACCATATTAAGGTCCCATGGTTCCACTGGAGGGCGATAGGGGGGCGCCAGGTGGGCCACCCCTTGTAGAAAGGTCCTGACCTGAGGACGGCTAGCTAAGTTACGTTGGAATAGAATGGACAAGGCCGAAACTTGGCCCTTGAGAGTGCTGAGAGATAGTCCCGCCTCTAGGCCAGACTGAAGAAAGGCCAAAATGACTGGCAAAGAAAAGGACATAGGAATTAGCTGATCCTGTTCGCAGTGACGAAAAAGGGCTCTCCAAGTTCTGTGGTATATGCAAGAGGTAGCAGGTTTTCTGGTGTTAATTAGGGTCTGAATGACATTGTCAATAAAGCCCGCCGTCTTCAACACCGCGGCCTCAACGGCCATACCATTAATTTCAGAACGAGAACTCTGATGAAGAATAGGACCCTGAGAGAAGAGTTCCGGACGGTCTGGTAGTCTCCAGGGGAAGTCGACAAGCAGTTTTACCAGATCTGCGTACCAGACTCGTCTGGGCCAATCTGGGGCCACTAGAAGAACTGGTACTCCCTCTGTCTTGACCTTCTTGATGACTTGAGGGATCAAAAGGTAGAGGTGGAAAGAGATAAGGTAGTTGGAAGTGTGACCATGATATTACTAGCGCGTCCTGGGCAATTGCTAGCGGATCGCGGGACCGAGCTACAAAGGCCGGAACCTTGTGGTTTAACCGGGACGCCATGAGGTCGACGTCTGGCGTGCCCCACCTTAAGCAGATTTGGTGAAACACCTCGGGATGGAGAGACCATTCTCCTGAGGCGAGGCCCTGCCAACTGAGAAAGTCGGCCGCCCAGTTGTCGATGCCTGGAATGTGGACTGCTGAGATTGCCGGGACCATCTTCTCGGCCTAAAGTAGCACTCTTGCCACCTCTTTTAGGACGGGCTTGCTGCGCGTTCCTCCCTGACGGTTTATGTATGCCACAGCCGTGGCATTGTCTGATTGTACACGGACTGGGAACCCTGCCAGGATCTTCTGCCAGTGACGCAACGCCAGGTAAATCGCCCTCATCTCCAGAATGTTGATGGGGAGAGAGACTTCGTGGGGGCTCCACCTGCCTTGGACCGTGTGTTGTAGAAAGACTGCCCCCCAACCGATGAGACTGGTATCGGTCGTGACCACCTGCCAGCGAAGCGGAAGGAATGATCTCCCGGGTCTGAAGGAAGAAGGGCGGGACCACCAGGTTAGCGACCGTCTTACTTTTCGAGGCAACTTGATGCGTCAATCTAGAGATGACGGATTCTTGTCCCAAGCTGAGAGAAGGGCTAGTTGAAGGGACAGGGTATGGAACTGGGCAAAAGGAACTGCCTCCATGGCTGCTACCATCTTTCCCAGGACGTTCATGCATAGGCGAAGGGAGTGTGGACCTGGGTCGGAGAGGATGTGGATTCCTTGTCGTAGGGAGTTCATCTTTTCCCTTGGAAGGAGGACCCGGGCACGGGTCGTGTCGAACTGCATCCCTAGGAAGGTTAAGCGTTGGGATGGGACCAGGGAGGATTTGTCAGTGTTGATCAGCCAGCCTAACCGGGAGAGAGTGTTCAAGGTGATCTGGAGACTGTGGAGACAGTCCCTGAACGTGGGGCCCTTGATTAACAGGTCGTCGAGGTAGAGTATGATTACAATTCCCCTTGTTCGAAGAATGGGCATTAACTGTCGCCATGACCTTCGTGAAAACGCTTGGGGCTGTGGCTAGACCGAAGGGGAGGGCAGTGAACTGGTAATGCGCGTTCTTGAAGGAAAAGCGTAGGAACCTCTGATGTGACGCGCAGATTGGGATGTGAAGGTATGCATCCTGAATGTCCATTGAACATAGATATTCCCCGGCCTCCATTGAGGCGATTACCGACCTGAGGGACTCCATCCTGAACTGTCGGATGCGTACATGTCGGTTTAGCTGTTTGAGGTCCAGAATCGGACGTAGTGAGCCGTCCTTTTTTGGGACAACGAAGAGATTTGAGTAAAAACCGGAAAACCTTTCCTGAACGGGAACAGGGACTATCACTCCTGAGAGTAGAAGAGAAGTGATGGCTTGGAGGAAACCGGGAAGCAGAGATGGTTGTCGGGGGCGGGACCTGAGAAAACGTGATCGTGGGCTGGAATCGAACTCGATTTTGTAGCCAGAAGTCACAATTTCTTTGACCCAGGCATCCTCTATTGCCGGGAGCCAAGAATCTGTGAATAGAAGGAGATGGCCGCCCACCCTGGGAGAAGTCCCAGGTGGGAGTGACCCGTCATGTTGAGGAAAACCTGTTGGATCGTGATCCAGAGGACTTGGAGGAGCGACTCTTTGGGCGCCAGTTAGACGTAGGCCTAAAGGAGGGTTTACGACTGTCCCGCTGTGCTGGAGTACGGTCCTGTTGTGAAAGGCAGTAGCGAGTCCGGTAATCGTCTGTTCCTTTCACCTCCTGAGGATGGTCTCAGGATGCCTTCCTGGATAGGAGGGGATCCTGGCTTTTCCTCCTTCCCGCACTGTCCAGTCCTGGACAGTGCAGGAGAAGGTTTCAACCCCAGACAACTGGGGGAAGGTCACCCGCAGGGACCACCGTCTCCCTCCCAGGCCGCTCCGAGGAGGGGGCTGGGGTGGGGAACAGGCTAGGACTGGCCACCAAGATCACCCTGAGACACCCTAAGGTGACAGGGGATAAGTCCTGCCCAGCGGGTCCGAGAGTGGGCAATGTGGGGGTAGCCGGTCGCCAGTGGGTTAACAGGGGATGCAATGTGCCCTGTTAGCCTGAAGAGCTGTATCTGAAAGAGAAAAAACAAACATTAATAAAACACAACAGGGTTGGATCTGAGAAGATCCAGGTCTACCTCCTACAGACACTAAGCTTAAACTGGTGAGCTTGGTGCCTGTAGGCGGGTGCATACTGCGGAGGAGGAGCCATTTTCCTTTTTTTGCATAGTGTCAACCTCCTAGCGACAGCAGCATACACCCATGGTCCTGTGTCCCCCAATGAAGCGATAGAGAAAAGCGATGTCTCATGATGCGTGTTCAGGAGCACACCGCTCCCCTGACTTCTGGCTTCCTGCTTTCCTTGGGGTGGTGTGCTCCTGATAGCCGTCTGTTTAGGCCAGCGGCCTTTGGCCCAAATTGGGCGCTCACCTATGCCTCAAGCAGAGGTAGCTTTACCTCTGCAGTATCGGGGGAGCGCAAGGGCATTGAAGCTGTCAGGAGTCAGCACTCCAGTCACCTGCAGAGCAGCAAAAAAGATCTTGTAAGCTCTGCGCTCCTTGCCTAGGAAGCAAGTCACTGCTATTACACTGAAGAGGTGGTCAGTTTCCTAGGCGATGAACAATAAACTAAATTTTTAAAAAAGCTTTCCATTCTTGAGAATCGAGAGAATTTTTAACAAGAGGTAAATTGCAAAGTTGCTTGCTCTGCTCTTCACATAGGCAGGGGGTCCCAGAGGTAAGACAGGCATGAAACAATGGTCTAAGATGTTAATTTCCTTTAAAAGGGAATCTGTCAGCATGTTTTTGCTATGTAACCTGAGGGCAGCTTGAAGAAGGGGTAGAGACCCCGATTCCAGTGTTGCATCACCTACTAGAATGCTTGGTGCTGTTTGATAAAATCCCTGTTTTCTCTGCTGCAGATGTAACTGTGCTGTGAATACTGATATTTATATAATCCCGCCCACACCCCTGATTGGTGGCTTGATAATTATGTATAGAGGAAGCTGCCAATCAGTGGTGGGGGCGGGGTTATACAAATTCGCCGGACTGCTTTGCATAGTCCTGCAGTGATAATCTCCGGTTGATAAAAAACTGATTGTATTAAAAGCTACAGGAAACAGCCTAATGAGCAACACCCCCCGAAAGCAGGCTCCCTGAACCAACATCATGCTGCTCTCAGATTACATAGCAAAATCCTGCTGAAATCTATGAAAAAAAAAAAAAAATCTACCTTGCAGTATACCAGACACTCACCTTAATAATCTGCTCAAATGCTAATGCGGACTTTAACATCATTGGTCTTTGACTCTGAATCATCTGCTGGTCTATTGTGTTGTAGAAATGGGCAACCTAAATACACAAAAAAAAGTGGTATAGTGATCAACATGGTCACCACTAGGGACATTCTCTACGTCCCATCCGGACACAGCGCCTTTTCTTTCAGTACGGTTTCTCAGTGGAGCACAGCATGCTGGGAAACATTTACATACAAGTATCAATGAATGGGGTTTTCTAATAAATATATGATTTTTATTAAAAAATGTGCATTTACAGCATTTTATAAAACATCAGAAAACTGTGGTATTTGCTTACGTTTCAATGACACCAACCTAAAAAGTGATTATTTAAAAAGGTAAAATGAAGGGGGAGTAGATCTTTATTAAAGGGGTTGCCCGGTCTAAAATGATAAGTCTGCAGTCACCAGTTTCTGAGCCAGGAACGGCGGTGATGTAGGATATGCATACTCCCAGGCAGAAACCGCCTAATGGGCACAGCTTCGCTCCATACAAGTGTATGGAGAGAGGGTGCGGCCGTCCAGTGGGCGTGACCATCTAGTGGGTCGGCCGTCCAGTGGGCGTGACCATCTAGTGGGTCACTTGCATGGAGCGAGGCTGCGCCCACTAGATAGCTCCCCCCCAGGAGTATGCATATCACATACATCACCCCTATTCCTGTCTCAGAGACCGGAGAATCCTCATAGTGCACGGTGCGTATGCTGAGGGGAGATTCATAAGTCTGCAGTCACACAGAGTAACTGCAGACTTTTTATTTTAGATTGCACAACCCCTTTAATGTGTAAATACAAGGGAATAAACCATCCCTAATATGTGCCGACAGCAAATCAATTGTCATAGCCGACCTGCTTGAGAATCATGGCCTGCTTGTAGAACGTCTGTGCCGTTTTGGAGGCTTGCTGGATTTTAGCTGGAATGACTAATCCAAGTGCGGACAACTGGCGGACCTCGCGTAGCAGAGCGACCAACCGGTCAGAGTAGTGGATTCTCAGTGCTCCGTTAGAGTGGTCCAACTCCATGACCTGACTGTTCGGCTGTATGCTAAAAGAAAAGAAAGCATTAATGATTGTATTTCGAGAAGGAAAGCAAAACAAAGGCATAAAACAAGGAAACCGAAAACTTTATACTGCCTCCCACCTGCCAATATTAACCCCTAACGATAGGCAATTTTCCATTTTTGCGTTTCCGTTTTCACTTACCTCCTTTCTTCCAAGAGTCATAACTTTTATACTTTTCTATCATTGTGTAATGACTTGTTTCAAATGACACCGTGCATTTTACCATATAATGAACGGAGACTGCTACAGTATACACTGTGTTCCAAATTATTATGCAAATAATATATTTTCTCAGATTTTCCCAAATTACCTATATGAATTGCAGTCATTGTAATTTTCCAGTCAAATAACTATTAGAGTACAATTGAAAGGTTTTTGTACAAACTGCCTATGATAACAGTATATTTAAAAAAAAAAAAAAACTCAAACTGCACTCAAAATGCATGTTCCAAATTATGATATGATAATTATGGCATGATAATGCCCCGTCTCATGCTGCACATAACACATCTGCATCTGTGGCTGCTATGGGCATAAAAGGGGACAAACTTATGGTGTGGCACCCATGCTCCCCTGACCTCAACCCCATTGAGAACCTCTGGCGCATCATCAAAAGGAGTGTCTATGATGGCGGGAGGCAGTTCACATCTAAGCAACAGCTCTGGGAGGGTATTCTGTCCTCATGCAAAACAATTGAAGCAGAAACCATCCAAAACCTGACAAATTCAATGGACAAGAGAGTTCAGAAGCTCCTTTCGAACAAGGGGTCCTATGTGCAAATGTAACATCACCTAGAATAAAGTTTTGAGTTGAAAACTGTTTGATTTCAGTTTGTAATAACCTGCTAATGCTTATAATTTCAAAAATGACCATTTTTTTGTTCTTTATTAAAATGAAAAGGTTGAAAACTCTGCTGTGCATAATAATTTGGAACATGCATTTTGAGTGCAGTTTGAGCGTTTTATTTTTTTTAAAAATATACTGTTATCATAGGCAGTTTGTACAAAAACCTTTCAATTGTACTCTAATAGTTATTTGACTGGAAAATTACAATGACTGCAATTCATATAGGTAATTTGGGAAAATCTGAGAAAATATTATTTGCACAACATAGGATACACTGAGACTGCTGCATACATCACATAAAAGTAACTAAAAGAATCCTGAATGAGAGAATATTTAAGGATTATTCATCTAATGGAATCAGAGGAGTCGACTCTCACCCTCATGCAGAATTAAATATTTCCAAAAAAGTATACAAATGTTATACATATGTTCATTAGTTCTGGGAGGGGACCCATGAGCAAGTCCCCCTCCTTGATCACTCAGATAGTGGCATTACACAACAACAACAGAGTCCATATTAACTGGGTGGTGCTGAGCTTCCTTCAGGTGTTCCCTGTTCCAAGTGATTACCCAGCTACTTAGCTGAGCTGTCAGTCCCAGATAGCGGGCAGTCGTAGCTTTCAGCTCAGTGTGGTGTGTGCTCTGTGCTCTAAATTAGGACATCTGATCTGTTGCCGGATCCTGGATTTGCCTATTGACTACCCGTTTGTATTACCCCTTTAGCCTTAACGCACTCCGACCTTGGAATTCTGACTCTGGACTGTGACCTGACTACGCCTTTGTCTCTTCCCTCTGTTTATGACGTACCCTCCTCGTTCTTGACCTCAGACTGCTTGACTACCCTGACTCGTGGCTTGTCCGTGAGAAGTGACTAGGCATCACAAACTGGTTGCTATTGAAAAGCTGTGAAATTCTAGCGAGTCCCCCGCTTTGCCATGGGTCAAATCCTTACAACTTGTTAAACTCAGTAGAACTAAAGTTGTTCAAACCTGGATTAAACTCAAAGTAGCCCGACATTCCCACTATCACTTTGGCTTTGGTCCACATATCATGGATACCCTTAGTGGTCATGCATAGGAAGGTGTATCGCAAGAATCTGCCTCCTTCTATGGCTTCTACCAGATTGTTCTCACCAAGAACACGTCTTATCATCCTGGCTGTGGAGGAGGGCAGCTCTGGGTGGTCCCGCTCACCAAAGAGCTGCAGCTGAGATTCGGGATAGCCGGACCACTGTCCTCCTTTGGTCTCTAACCATATTCTCAGTTTGCCTTTCCTCCATATTAGATCCCTAAAAATACTGCTTACATTGTAAAAAAAAAGACAGCAGGAGTCAAATCGGAGCATACTGTAGAAGGTATAATACTCGTGGCACGATTTTCATTATTACTAAGAAGTTCCCAACTGTGACATAAATGGAAATAGGGAGACAAAAAGTAAAGAACACTTACCAAAATCCTGATTTGGGATCTGACAGACCAGACTGAATTTCCCTTGACCACTCGCTAAACTGTTCTTGTTCGTATTCTCTGAACTGCTCCAGGTGTTCTCCCGCATCTTTCCGAAAGGCCTGAAACCCCGACAGATCTGACAGAAGAGTTTCCGCTATCTTCATGGAATCCTCCACCTGTAGTCAGCGGGAAAAGACAGAAGATAGAAGGGTCACGCACTCACCGTTGTAAGGATGTGTCCCTGCGGCTTTATGAGGGACACTCCAAGAAAGAGCAAGCACTGCGCTATGCCCAATGTCCCCGGCGCCTGGGGGACAGTGCACGACACAAGGATCTGCTCTGTGGTGTCCTGTTAAGAGTAACCATACTTTCAACTAAGTTTTCACAATAAGCAGTCCTGCGTGTGAGGACCATTTCTGGCCATTATATGACTTGTATCCTCCATTCTCACTAGTTTTCCCCTCTGAAGGATCTATTTCTACTTTGCAACTCAATGGAAGGTGGAGAAACAGGACAGGGCTAGCAGCCGTGATCTCTGCCATATGCAGCAAAACACACAGAGAGGGATTCCTGCTCTTCATTCATTTTTTAGTACCTATAGACAGACAACAGTGACATGGAGGAAATTATATAGCAGTGCTGAGTGGTCTGGATGTGAATCAGTTCTGGGTGGAGGTAGAAGAATGTTTCCCTCTGCCCGTTTCCTCTCCATGCTCCTCACTCTCCCCTCTCAGAGTATAAAAGGACTGTCACTCCGACGAGACAGTCTGTGGAATTACTGTAAGACAGACTGGAGCTGTTTTTTTTTCAGAGTGGATGACAAGCACAGGAGGCAGGGGAAGAAGATTTCTCTGATAAGACATATTACAAAGGTTCTTGTATTTGCCTGCACTATTGATTTACGTGAAGTTTTTCTTTAAAGTAAAGTTACATTTTAACCCCTTCACCCCTCAGCCTGTTTTCGCCTTGATGACCAGGCCAAATTTTACAATTCTGACCAGTGTCACTTTATGAGGTAATAACTCAGGAACACTTCAATGGATCCCGGTGATTCTGAGACTTTTTTTTCTTGACATATTGTACTTCATGATAGTGGTTAAAATTTCTTTGATATGACTGCCGTTTATTTGTGAAAAAAAATCTGAAATTTTCAAACTGAATTTTTATGCCCTTAAATCAGAGAGATATGTCACACAAAATAGTTAATAAATAACATTTTCCACATGTCTGCTTTACATCAGCCCAATTTTTGAAACACATTTTTTTTTATTAGGGAGCTATAAGGGTTAAAAGTTGACCAACGATTTATCATTTTTCCAACAAAATTTACAAAACCATTTTTTTAGGGACCACATCACATTTGAAGTCACTTTGAGGGGTCTATATAAAACAGAAAATACCCAAAAGTGACAGAATTATAAAAACTGCACCCCTCAAGGTGCTCAAAACCACATTCATGAAGTTTATTAACCCTTCAGGTGCTTCACAGGAATTTTTTGGAATGTGGAAGAAAACAATGAACATTTAACTTTTTCACAAAAAATTACTTTAGACCCAATTTTTTTTATTTTCGCAAAGGTAACAGGAAAAAATGGACCCCAAAATTTGTTGTGCAATTTCTCCTGAGCACGCCGATACCCCATATGTGGAGAAAACCACTGTTTGGGCGCACGGCAGGGCTCGGAAGGGAAGGAGCGCCATTTGACTTTTTGAATGCAAAATTTGCTTTAATAATTAACGGACGCCATGTCGCGTTTGGGGAGCCCCTGATGTACCTAAACAGTGGAAACCGCCCACAAGTGACACAATTTTGGAAACAAGACCCTCAAGGAATTTATCTATATGCGTGTTGAGGACCTTGAACCCCTAGGTGCTTCACAGAATTTTACAATGTTGATCTGTGAAAATGAAAAAAATATATATTTTACAGACAAAAATGTTGTTTTAGACCCCAATCTTTTTCATTTTCAGTGTTATTCTTCGGGTCAGTACAATTACAGTGATAGCACATTTATATTGTTTTTTTTATGCTTTAGCGCTTTTACTCATTAAAAAAAGTTTTGTAGAAAAAAAAATATTATTTTTGCATCGCTTTATTCTGAGAGTTATAACTTTTTTATTTTTTGGCTGATGGAGCTGTATGGCAGCTTGTTTTTTGCGGGACAAGATGACGTTTTCAGCGGTACCATTTTTATTTACACTCATCTTTTTGTTTGCGTTTTATTCCACTTTTTGTTCAGCGGTATGATAAGTCACCGTTCTTTGACTTTTTTTTTTTTTTACGGTATTCACTAAAGAGGTTAACTAGTGGGATAGTTTTATAGGCCGGGTCGTTCCAGTCAGACTTTGTTATACAAAAATATGTGTACTTTTATTGTTATTATTTCAGAATACTTATTTATGGGTACAATATATTTTTTTATTATTTTGTGATTTTTATTTTTTAAAATATTTTTACAGCTTTTTTTCTTCCTTTTTTTTTTACATTGCTATGCATTCTAACTGTCAGCTCTGCAGACACAAGTTAGTTAGATCATGTACTGTGCATGATCTAACTACCTTGCTAGTGCCCTGGGACCCGGATGTCGTCATGACGTCATTGGGTCACCACGGTAAAGATCGGGCCCCTGCGATGACGTCGCAGGATCACCGATCCAAGAGCAGAGGGGCTTTTGTCCCTCTGAATGTTCTCTAAATGCTGCGATCGGTGCCAGGCGTCAGCTGTCAGAATCAGCTGACACCCGGCGGCGATCGAGCGTGCAAAATCACCTGGACGTACTCAGTATGTCCAAGGTAAGTACTTACCAACCAGAATGTACTGAGTACTTCCAAGGTCGGGAAGGGGTTAAATACTTTCTTCATGTAATGCCCCCTACAGCCCTTAATTAGGCATAACACTGTGTTAAAGTTGATACTATCCAATCATCAATTCAATCAGACAGATGGCCGGATAATTTTATGGTAAAGACGAAATGTACAGCTTGGATGCGAAACGGAAAACTCATTCCCATTATTGAAAATTAAATCCCGCTATTCATCGTAATAAGGTTTCTCCACTGATCACCATTTACATGCTACTATCACCGGGATCACAACGGGAAAGTTTTCATGAAGGTCAGATAATTATCGGAGCAGATGGACACCGTCATTATGGCCGTTCACTCCAGGCAATTATCATTAGGGTTCAACATTCATGGTTTGAGCCTAATGAAAATAGCACTGGCCTTCAATATCTAGGGCCATTTCTGTAGATCCATAGGAGGTTGTAATAAACATAAAACCAAAGACTTAGTCTGTAAAAGACGCACTGAAAGTTATATCAGCAGGCGAGGATCAGTGATGAGTTATGTAGATGCATAATGACTGATCCTACAGTGAAAGTGCTATAGA
This sequence comes from Phyllobates terribilis, assembly GCF_046119375.1. Taxonomy (NCBI): domain Eukaryota; kingdom Metazoa; phylum Chordata; class Amphibia; order Anura; family Dendrobatidae; genus Phyllobates; species Phyllobates terribilis. Next base: position 72,749,250 of record NW_027362762.1, read on the forward strand.
AGGAATACATTAATTATTTCCAGGGGTCTGATTTTTTTTAATTCTTTTTAGGCACGACTTACTTTAAGGTGGAGTTGGCGCACCCACACAATGTTATTCACAACCTCGGGCAGGTTCTTGCCAGCGAGGGGTCCGGAGGAATCTCCAGGAGAGCCATGGCAGCGGGCTTCAAAGTCTGACCGGATCTCTACGAATGACAAAAAAAAAACAAAAGGGATTTTCATTACTAAAAAAAAAAAAAAAAAATGAATAAAAAGGATAGAGAACGTACATCAATGAAGTGGACTGCAGTGCTCTGAGATACTCATTCATCGAAAAATAATAATCAATTTTGCAAAAATAAAACAATAAGAAATACTGGCACTACTGGACAACCTCTGATAAATAATTTCCCCATAGTAAAAAAAAACAAACGAAAAACTATGGATACTTGCCTCCTGCACGAGCACTGTCTGCACTGTTGTTCTCAGTCAGTAACGTGACGTTGTTGGTATCATGTGACCTCTGCAGACAATCGTCGGGTCGCTGTACGGCTGCTGCCCATTAATATTCTGCCGCAACAGCTGTAACGGACCGGCTGCCACTGATTGGCTGCAGCGGTTACATGAACTCGACAGTGTTACATCAGCCACTGGGAACAGCAGAGCCGGTGTGGAGGTGTAAGCTTTTCTTATTTTACTCAAAGACTCGGGCATTTAAAAGAGGGGTTGTCCAACCTACATAAAAATACTTATTATTTTAAGGAAATACCATTTTTTATTACCATCTATTTTTATTTATGTTAAAGTGGTATTCCCATCTCCAAGATCCTATCCTATCCGGTGGGGACCTAAAAAGATCAAAGTGATGACATGTAAAGTGATGATATGTACCGTATTTTGTGGATTATAAGACGCACCCCAAATTTTGAGGAGGAGAATAGGAAAAAAATGTTGTTGTTTTTTTTAGAAACCGGTGCATTTTATAATCAGCTTGCCTGAGGGGCTGAAGCGTTGGTGGAGTGGGGTCCCAGGTGGCAGGGTATGTATGGCACCCTTCATCCCTCTTCCTGGTATGTATGGCACCCCTCATCCCTCTTCCTGGCATGTATGGCACCCATCATCCCTCTTCCTGTTATGTATGGCACCCATCATCCCTCTTCCTGGTATGTATGGCACCCCTCATCCCTCTTCCTGGTATGTATGGCACCCCTCATCCCTCACCCTGGTATGTATGGCACCCCTCACCCCTCACCCTGGTATGTATGGCACCCTTCATCTTTCTTCCTGGTATGTATGGCAACTCTCATCCCTATTCCTGCTATGTACGGCACCCCTCATCTGTCTTCCTGGTATGTATGGCACCCCTCATCCCTCTTCCTGGTATGTATGGCACCCCTCATCCCTCTTCCTGGTACGTATGGCACCCCTCATCCCTCTTCCTGGTATGTATGGCACCCCTCATCCCTCTTCCTGGTATGTATGGCACCCTTCATCCCTCTTCCTGGTATGTATGACAACTCTCATCCCTATTCCGGCTATGTATGGCACCCCTCATCCCTCTCCTGGTATGTATGGCACCCCTCCATCCAGGTATGCTTGGCACCCCCTGATCCCCATTAAGCTGCACCCAAAAAATAAACAATTATGCTCACCTCCTCTCCTCCAGCGCTGCGTCCTGCTTTGCTGCTGACAGTCTGTGTGCCCGCTTTTAAAGACCATAAATATTCACTACAATCTACTCCCATGGTTTGTAGTGAATATTCATGGTCATTAAAAGCGGGCACACAGACTGCAGAGCGGCAGCATTTTCTTAAATTTATTTTTCGGACTATAAGACACACCCCCAACTTTCCTCCAAAATTTTGGAGTAAAAAAGTGCGTCTTATAGTCCGAAAAATACGGTAACTTGGTAATATAAGAAGGAGAAACCTCTTTACTCTTTACTAAGTGTTACTCTTCAATAAAATCAAGGGTAGTGTAAATCAGGGCTGTGGAGTCGGAGTCTAAATCAGAGTTGGTATAAAATGGACCAACTCCAACTCCTAAAATATATAATAAATTGGGTACAGTAGTTCAATGCAGTTAGTGGGGAATATTTTTTCAGAAGAATTTGGGAAAGTTATGAAATGTCCTATAAATGTCTGTCCTATTCCTGATTTTTAGCTGAGATGAATCTGTGCTACAGGAAATTTATCACTTAAACGTGAGCCGTGAATGAGGGAGTCGGAGTCGTAGAGTCGGAGTCATGGAAATTGAGGAGTCGGAGGTTTGGCTTACCGACTCCACAGCCCTGGTAGTGTTACTGTGGTGATATATAGTACTAGTTATAAATCCTTTATGACAACCTGCTTTTCGTAAACCATAAGCTCACAAGCCTACTCCTTCTGTGATCCTTCCCGCGCTCTCCCGTTGCAGACCGCGACCCTTCCCGCGCCCTCCCGTTGCAGACCGCGACCCTTCCCGCGCCCTCCCGTTGCAGACCGCGACCCTTCCCGCGCCCTCCCGTTGCAGACCGCGACCCTTCCCGCGCCCTCCCGTTGCAGACCGCGACCCTTCCCGCGCCCTCCCGTAGCAGACCGCGACCCTTCCCGCGCCCTCCCGTAGCAGACCGCGACCCTTCCCGCACCCTCCCGTAGCAGACCGCGACCCTTCCCGCACCCTCCCGTAGCAGACCGCGACCCTTCCCCCGCCCTCCCGTAGCAGACCGGGACCCTTCCCCCGCCCTCCCGTAGCAGACCGGGACCCTTCCCCCGCCCTCCCGTAGCAGACCGGGACCCTTCCCCCGCCCTCCCGTAGCAGACCGGGGCCCTTCCCCCGCCCTCCCGTAGCAGACCGGGGCCCTTCCCCCGCCCTCCCGTAGCAGACCGGGGCCCTTCCCCCGCCCTCCCGTAGCAGACCGCGACCCTTCCCCCGCCCTCCCGTAGCAGACCGCGACCCTTCCCCCGCCCTCCCGTAGCAGACCGCGACCCTTCCCCCCGCCCTCCCGTAGCAGACCGCGACCCTTCCCCCGCCCTCCCGTAGCAGACCGCGACCCTTCCCCCCGCCCTCCTGTAGCAGACCGGGACCCTTCCCGCACCCTCCTGTAGCAGACCGGGACCCTTCCCGCACCCTCCTGTAGCAGACCGGGACCCTTCCCGCGCCCTCCTGTCGCAGACCGGGACCCTTTCCTGCGCCTTCCTGTAGCAGACCGTGACCCTTCCTTCACCCTCCTGTAGCAGACCGGGACCCTTCCCGCACCCTCCTGTAGCAGATGGGGACCCTTCCCGCACCCTCCTGTAGCAGACGGGGACCCTTCCCGCGCCCTCCTGTCGCAGACCGGGACCCTTTCCTGCGCCTTCCTGTAGCAGACCGTGACCCTTCCTTCACCCTCCTGTAGCAGACCGGGACCCTTCCCGCACCCTCCTGTAGCAGACGGGGACCCTTCCCGCACCCTCCTGTAGCAGACGGGGACCCTTCCCGCACCCTCCTGTAGCAGACAACTTGCTAATGCCGTCATTACCTTTAATATAGTCCACGAGTCTGGCCAGCAAAGTTTCCCGTTCTAGGATTAGCTGCTTCCTAATACTTGGTCTCTTCACCAGCTCTCTGTGTCTCTGAAAAGCTTGTAGGAGCTAGAAAATAGGACAAATCATATCAGAAACTCAAAGTGAATAGCAGAATTGAACAAAAAGATTCTCAAGACCTCGGTCCAAAGCGCTGTGAGCCTGCTCCTACCTGCCGACGTCCCTGGTGCTTCTTCTACACGACGTCATCAGGAGTGGGGATGCCAGCAAGTAGGACGAGGTTCACAGCGATCTGATTTGGCGGCCATGGAGTACCAATGTTGCCGCTCAACCAGGGTCTTGCTAATCCCTCCAGGTAGTAACCTGACCCGTGGACGTACCTGTTGCGGACTGTCATTTATTTCAGACAGATACGATTTCAGCTTGCTTGCTATTTTTTCTTCTGCCGGCTCAATTATCCTTTCGTATTGAGAAACAGCAGCTCTCCATAAAGGCTGGAGGACAACAACAATAGAATCAGTGACAGAAGTGTAGCAGTCCCCAGATGTCAAAGTAGCAGAAATCCTCCCTACCTCTGTATATGGGTTGTAGTGCACGGGGTTCAATCCAGCAAAAGGCTCAAACAGTTTCCTAGAGCGCTGGGAATCGTCGTCGCCAGACGGCAGAAAGTGCGCCAACTTCTCATGCATCATCCTTATGGTGAACACCTGCAGACATACATCAGAGTATGGTTATTCTCTACACCTATCCACAGTCTGTCTGATAACTTTCTTATTAGTGTCTCAATCACTGGCGATACTGAAAATGAGGCTGTGAAATGCCCCTTGGGAATGGATCCGTGGCCGTGCGCCATTCATCCTCTATGAGACTGTCACAGAAACACTACACACCGCTAGTTTCATAAGCATTGAGATGTGCGGCCACCCCTCCATTCTGATGGGCTAGGGCAGGATCAGTGGGGGCACCAGCGGTTGGACCCCCACTCATCAGAAAGCCATGAAAAAGGTGATCACTTTTAGTCTTGGAAATAACTTCTTATTAATGTCGCTGATCATCGATGATACGACTGGAATGGATGATCGTTTTGTGCATTAAAAATGATGGATGGAAATGTAAAGCCCTTTTAATAAACCGTTATATGGGGGAATATACGTACCAAGCAATGAATGAGATTTATAAAAAATACATGCATTGGGAAAATCATTCTGACTGTTGCAGATTTGTTTTGTCCCTTTAGGCTATGTTCACACATCATGTTATTTTGGCATCAATTTTCTGCAGCAAAACCTGATCTTCAAGGACATTTTGTTCAGGATTTTTCTTGAAGTTTTGGTGAGTTTTTGACTCGTTTATTCAGCGTTTTTTTTTCCACTCTCCTTCTGTCTCTTTTTATGCATGTACATAAAGTTCTGTGAAAAAAAAAAAGAACCCTATTCTATTTTGGCATCAAAAACACTGAAAAAACGCTGATACAAATTTTGGTGCGTTTTTCTCGCCACCCATTACCTCCTATGGGGTGAAAAAACGCTGAAAGAAGTGACATGCTTTATTTTCCAAAAAAACATGCAAGACACAAAATCCTGAACAAAAAAAACCCATGATGTGTGAACCGAGAATTCTGGTTTCTCATAGACTTTACTGGTATTGCAAAAGGCAGCTGAAAATGTACATAAAAAACTCCATCAAAAAACCATAATGTGTGAACATAGCTTTAATCAGCGGTACTATACCTCTTCCAGACGTCGGCCGAGGTTGTGAAGAGATTCTGGGATGTACTTGTCATTTTTCCATGGGTGAGGAGTATAACGTCTCCACAGCTGTCCGGTCAGATGTTCGCAGGCTGCTGTCCACTGTTCACACACGGCAATACCTGCTCTAAGCTTCTCCTTCACCGCCGGAAACGGGTCCGTCCACAGATTCATCTCAGCCAGGTTCTTCTGGACACATCGTCCCAGCGTGTTACCTACAGGACACAGAGGGAAGGTTGTCTATATCTATATGCAGATTATACTGCAGACGGCAAAATGTCAATAATAATTGAATAATAATAAAAAAAAAATAAAATCAATTTAATTAGTCACGTCGGGTCCATGGAACCCCAAGCGAGTTTATTTTCGGCATATTTCCACCAGTATGGAAGGTAGGTTATTGTCCGCTTCGGTAGCTTACTAGCTACGTGATTCTTGTGCCAAATAATTACTAGTCTTTTCATAGTACATAAGTAGATGGTTAAATGTTCTTGATTACTAAGAATATTATATTATCATTTAGCTAAGATGTTGCTGATGAGGTTTCTAAAACAGTCAAAATTCTTCTTTAATAGATGTTATTTTTTTATATGAAAACTGAAACACGACTAATAGTGGAAGTATTTTGGTGCAACTAACTGAAGGTTAATTTATCAGTGGGGGGGGGGTCTGACCCTCGGCACCACTACCAACTGGTGCTCGGATAACCGCTGCACCCCCTTTACCATTTGCCAGTCACAGCTGACGGCTTTTTGCAGCAGTTGTGCCTGGTGTAACATCTTATCTCCATGCAATAGAATGGGACAAGGCTGTAGTGAACCCAGCAGAGCGGCTACTAAGAGTACAAAGCTGTGCCTGCAGAAATAATGTAGGGGGCGAGGTGTTCGCTGGATTGAATAGCTGATTGGACCGGGTGTAAATAGTGAGACCCCCACTGATCTAGTACTAATGGCTTCAATACCACAGTCGGGAACAATAAGCAAAGACGAGACTAGACCGGCGCCACCACTTGGCGGCTTCTCCCTGCAGCACAACAGGTGATTGACAGGTCTCTCCCTATGCACACACATGGGAGAGACTTGTCAATCACCTAGCAATGACCGCAGAAGCCAGCCAGGGTCAGCGCTGGACTACTCAAGTCTCGATCCATAGTCCCCGGGTGGCTCTTCAATCTAGGTTTTCTAGGAAATGCTGGAGCATCTCGGGTCAGAACATGCTTTATGCAACCATGTAGCCGGGCTCTGATACATGATGTGCGCGGTTTGACAGCATGAATGGAGTAAGAGGTTCCCTTTAAAGGTAGGATCCAATACTCAATAAAGTGCTGTACGCTGGATGTAGTCACACTGGTCTTCCATTATCCAGAAAATGCTTTTCTGGAGAGTGGGAAACAACCACATTACCAAAAGAAACTCACTGATGAAGATGTGGTGCAGAGCACACGAATAACACAATCCCGTATGGAAGGCATATCTGGCATTGATATGACTTGTATCCTGTATTTGTCACCAGTTTTCCGCTCTGCAGGTTCCCTCTCTAGTTTTCTGTTGTCTCTGAGCTAGTGGGTGGAGATTAGCTGATATACATATAGATGTATGTACATAATACCCAGCACACACAGAAGTGAGGGATTCTTGCTGTCATGGACAATGAAAGTTCACAGTGATTCCTAACTTTATCAATGCTGTGCATCAAGAAAATGCAAGACAGATCTTGAGGCTTCTGATTGTTCACCCAAATGCCCCTTTACTTTGGGGTCTACAGTTCTCAAAATAGCCTCATAATAGGCTAAAATGCTGCCATGTTTTCCACACAGTTATCAGCAGGAATATACCAAAAAATTACAGTGCCATGTTCATGTAACCTGTGCCGACTTTATCTTCAGGACATGAGTAGATATAATGTAATGATTAGAGTTGAGTAATTGTAGGACCCTGATCCAGCAGCCACGTCAGTAGTCTCTTGCCGGCGGGCCAAAGCCCCTTGTGAACCTCCTCCTACCCGCTGGCATACCTGACCTCTCTTCTCATAAGTAGGCCCATCATTGTCGCTGCATGATGCACGCATGACATTATGGTGGGCGTAGTAAGAGGTTATAGGGATGCCGGCAAATATGAGGAGGTTTGCAGGGCTCTGGTCTGACGGCAAGTGATGAGGCCATTGGATCAGGGTCTTGCAAATCTTTTTGCTCATTTCTCGAAAAGATATTCTGCTATGGTCACACGTCAGCCCCGATCATCCTACCAGTGATCTCCAGCAAATGCTTCATGCGCCGCTCAGGATAGGGGTCGTGCTCCGTCTGCCTCCACACATCATCCACCACGTCCTTGGTGGTTTCTACAAGTTGCACAAGTTCGGCCAAAGGCAGAGCGTCGAGGTTGTTGTAATACTGTAAATGCACCGGGAGAGTTAGAAACCTGCAGACAATCATTATTATCCACATTGGGATAAAATCATATAATGTGCCGCATGTTTGCAAATTGTGACTTTTTGTACCAGCTATAAATGGTTCCAACATAAAATGTATGTTAAACACATTTTTAACCCCTTTGCAACTACAACACGTAAATTTACTGCATGTAACAGATAAAGTATGGAAAACAAACTCAGGAGCTGAGCCCGCACCATTCCAGGCAGATGATGGCTGTGTTACACAACCAACATCTGCCTGTAATTGCAGTGATCAGAGCTATCTCTAATTGCTGCAGTTTAACTATTTAAATACCAGTCAATCACTGGGAATCATACAGTATTATAGTGTCATTGTATTGTTGCTGTCACACTGCTTTGCAATCAGGTTTGCCTTTTAGGTGTTTCTCCTGTCTCTCTCCTGGTCTGTCTCCCCAGCTGTGATGTCAGTATCCCCCTCCCTTCCTCCCTAGTTAGTGTATGTCAGTCATGTTAGTAGGCCGATATCTGCACATCTCCGGTTCAGAATCGTCATTTTACCTACTGTAATTGCGAATAACTACAAGAATTCAGCTGGAAAATAAACCTTTATCTGGAATCTTCATACATGCCTCTGCAGTCGAGTCAAGCTATCTGATGAAATTTCTTTGTGTGAGTACTGGTACATACAGACATCCATAGAAACCAGCGTCCCACTCTCGCAGCCTGGTTATATCAACATTTAAGTGACGTGTTCGCACCGGCTTTCATTGGCTCTTAGCAACGTAATGGTGGGGAGTCACTGAGTTGACACATTGCCATGGCCGCTTTCAGCAGGCCCACAGCTAATCACCTTTTTCCTCCCGTAAAGCCCCCTTTCCCTTCCGTTAATAATAAAGAAATATTTTTTCTTTTTGCATATTTGGTATCTCACTGTCTATAAAAGGAACAGGACGGGTCAAGACGTAACCATGGAAACCTAAGCTACTGCAATGCCCTGCACATGGGGTAAGTGATATAGCTAATGAGAAGAACTATACTACATTTCTAATTGTAGGTATTTGCTAATATTATTACACCTACTACATAGGACCTTGGAGATGGGAATAACCCTGTTAAATGCCACAGTAAGACTGACGGCAGCCTTTAAGAGGTTAGCAGCATCAAAAGGTGATAGACCCAGTCCCTGCTGTTAGGGACAGAAGCTGTATAATGCCATGTTCACACGTTCAGTATTTTACATCAGTATTTGTAAGCCAAAACCAGGAGTGGGTGAAACATGCAGAAGTGGTGACGTGTTACTATTATACTTTTCCACTTCTGGTTTTAGCTTACAAAAATACTGATACCTGCAGAAGCGCTATCCACAGCGCGAAACAGCTGCCGCCCGTCTCTTCCTCCCCGCACTCCCTGTTTTCCACTGTTTTTTATTAAAGACATGAAATAAAGACTGAAAAAAGTTTTAAAGAATGGTGAGTGCAGCCTTTATTTTTTTCTCCTCTTACTATGCATTATGATTGATTTAAGGCTAGCACTTATATGTTCTTAAATTTCGGTCAGGGTGCTCTCTACAACAGGTGGGGTCTATTGGATGCCTCTATAGGCGGTGCAGACATCTGACTTTGTTTGGTAATCTTATGAGAATTGATGCAATTGCTAAAAATTAACGACAACCAGTTTACAGTAGATATAAAGTAAACATACATGATACAATTAATATATAAAGGACGAATAGGTTACTGGCTTTCTGAATCTCAGAGGTTACAAACGAATAGAAGAACATAATTTCACCTTTTCAATGGCTTGAAACAAACCGAGGAAATAAGCCGCCCTCTCCCTGACACCAGGTTTACTGCGACTTTCTGCAATTTCTGCCCAATCCTGAAATTCATCCGATGGAGTTAGAATTCCTGCAAAACAAAATGAAGTGTTTTATACACTGTATTCGTTGCAGCAGAACAGCTCACCAATGAAGAAAACACTGCACATTTGCGGTCACATAGTTTATATGTGTATTTATTTTTTTTTTAAACCACCACCCACCTTGCAGGTCATCTTCTCCTCCGGTCCTCAGGCTGCCGCTGCTGGTGACGGTCCTCCTCCGCAGCATACTGCCCAGCCCGGCCTCCAAGTCACTCAGCAATGTCTGAAGTTTAGGGTCAAACTCCTTACTCCATTTCTCATCCTTAATAAATTAGGAAGCAGAAAGAATTATTCTGGGGTTCTTGGTCACTGCATTTTCCAGTGTGAGTCTCTACACAAGCCTCCTCTATCAGCAGAGCAGTCACATTTCAGAGCCTCAGCTGTTAAATCCGTAGGGACCAGCAAGTTTTATCCCATTGATAGGTAGAACTTGCTACGACGGTAATGCCGTGTACTGTGATAGTTCTGACAAGAGCTAAAAATCACAGTTTTTACCCATCCAGCCTTGATTTCTCAACATGGCCCTCACCAAGCGTAAAATCAATTGACAGACCCGACTCCTGACAGGCCGATCCTGCATCCAGGCTGTCTGCAGTCAGGTCGTAGGCTGTCATACACACCTGGGAACCTGTATAAGGAAGTAAAAACTGATATTTTTGAGCCAAAGCAGTTATTTCGTACTCAGGTTCCAGGTCACATCATAAGAACTGCTGTGTATGAGCAAGAAAGACAGCAGGTGTCACCCGTGGTTCATGGACCCACTGCGCCACAGGGCCGGGCTTACCTAGGAGGCGCGTAGCTAAGCGGCTACCGGGTGTTCACTGGAGCTCCTGATAGTGGACACAGGCTGGGCTGCAGGAAGCCGCTAGGTACCACTCCTAGGCAATCTCTGGTACTGCAGCTGCTGACCCCAGGGGTCAGGTACGCAGACAAGGATAGGACTTGGGCTCCGTTCAGACTACCAGGTTCAGGATCCATGGGTAGAACGGTTACTGACCCGGAGTCTCAGACAGGGCTGACTCAGAGACTGATAGGACAGTCCAGATACATGGGATACTCGGATAGGCACACGTTCAGACATAAGGGTCTCGGATACTAATTCAGGACATTGGCCACACCGAAACCAGGGGACGTGGTCCAGGATACTGGCTGCACTAAGACCAGGGACTACGGGTTCAGGACCCTGGCCACACCAGTGCCAGGGGGTTCTTCGGGCTCAGGACCCTGGCCACACCAGGGCCAGGGGGTTCTTCGAGCTCAGGACCCTGGCCACACCAGGGCCAGGGGGTTCTTCGGGCTCAAGACCCTGGCCACACCAGGGCCAGGGGGTCGTTCGGGCTCAAGACCCTGGCCACACCAGGGCCAGGGGGTCGTTCGGGCTCAAGACCCTGGCCACACCAGGGCCAGGGGGTCCTGCGGGCTCAAGACCCTGGCCACACCAGGGCCAGGGGGTCCTGCGGGCTCAAGACCCTGGCCACACCAGGGCCAGGGGGTCCTGCGGGCTCAAGACCCTGGCCACACCAGGGCCAGGGGGTCCTGCGGGCTCAAGACCCTGGCCACACCAGGGACAGGGGGTCCTTCGGGCTCAAGACCCTGGCCACACCAGGGACAGGGGGTCCTTCGGGCTCAAGACCCTGGCCACACCAGGGCCAGGGGGTCCTTCGGGGTCAGGACCCTGGCCACACCAGGGCCAGGGGGTCCTTCGGGGTCAGGACCCTGGCCACACCAGGGCCAGGGGGTCCTTCGGGGTCAGGACCCTGGCCACACCAGGGCCAGGGGATCCTTCAGGGTCAGGACCCTGGCCACACCAGGGCCAGGGGATCCTTCGGGGTCAGGACCCTGGACACACCAGGGGATCCTTCGGGCTCAGGACCCAGGCCACACCGGGGCCAGGGGGTCCTTCGGGCTCAGGACCCAGGCCACACCAGGGCCAGGGGACCCAACAACTTACTTGCTGCACCACTAACACACTAATGAAACTCGGTGCTTTGGCACCTCCCTTATTGGGGAGGGTGCCTTTTAAACTAAATGCATCCCAGCTATAGGTTGTGGGCATTTTACTAAGTACGCACGCTGCCCCTTTAAGAGCAGGGGAGCGCGCACCACCACTGGGAAGTGGAGCACGCACAACACATGGAAGCAGGTAGCACGCCATGGACACCGCTGCGTGGTGGGGGCGGTGAGTATGCCGGTGTCCCTGCATGGAGGGGGAATAGGAGCCATGCGGGGATGCCGGCAGAGGCATTACAGCAGGAATCGACCTGTTAGAAGTGGGGTGCACAAATACGCTATGTGGCCTATATACGAACATCTTCATACATGATGCGACTAATGAATACAAGAAACTACAATAATGCTGTAAAGGTCTTTCCCATACAAGGTTGTGAGCTCCGCCTGGTTTCCTTTTCACTCCCCATTCAGAGGAGGCTGGTTTGGCACATGGAGAGGTAGGACATCTAGTGCGAAGACAGCGCAGGCGCCGACTGAGACCTCATGAAACGGCGCGTGTGCCGTCTCTGGCGGCCATTTTCCCGAAGCCCACTGCAGGGAAACCAATGGAAAGTGCAGGAACTCCGCTCAACGCTAATAGCTTCTGAAAGCCCAGGGCCCGCAGCCGCGCACCGCCGAGACACTTCCTCCTCCCAGCACGGGGCATGCAGCATCACCCCACTCCTCCTGCTGCCGGCCGCTTGCAGCTGCGACCCTGCTTCACTGCAGCCGGTAAGCTACATACGGATTATAAGACGCACCCCCATTTTCTTGCCAAATTTGAGGGAAAAAAGTCTGAAAATCACAATAAGTACCTTACGTTTTTAACGTTTACAGCATTACCAGAGCTCATGTATTCATTAGTCGCAGCGTGTGGACGCATCGTCTGTAGTCTCCACTCATGGTGCAAACTCTTGGCCGTCCTAACCTTACAGTAGGTAGGAATTCTCCAACATTAAATGCTTTTCTTGCATTTGTCCTGGTATTGCTTTGTATCTGTCTGCTACTCACTTTCAGTAATAATGGAGCAAATATTTGCCTGACCGCCTGGTACAGCGTATTAATAGGAGAGTCCAACATGGAGGAAACTAGGACGTTTTCATGAAGGTTGTCTTCAGTGATGACTTCTGGTCGGATTTTAAAGAATAGAAGAACCTTCTCTTTGGTATCTCCAGGTTCGACCTGCAAGGAAAGAAGCAGAAACATCGGCATGAAGTCATAACACCGTATGCTGCACGCTGGCTGTAAACTCTCCTACGGCGTGGCTGCCAGTCTGTGCTGGATATATCCACTGTCCTATCCGCTGGGTATACAGACAGGAGTGGAAAGTGTCAGTGTAAATCAGGAGATGAAGCTTCAGAGCTTTTCTAAAAGCAAAAAGAACTCAAAAAACAACAACTAATCCAAAGAATAAATATCAAAAAGGTATTAAATGCTTCTAATGACCAATCACCAATGTATCAACTCTGTATAAAACTTATATTGATATTCTCAGATACCACAAAGGAAGAACAAGCCCATCATCTCCCCTACAAGGTCAAATGAAAGATGAAGACCCCCATATCCACTTGGTAACTTCCAGGGAAGAAAAACATTGGCCCAAGAAGAAAGGTCCATCACCACGTGTGATGAGGTGTAATTAGTGAAGGAAAACTAACTGCAGCCTCAAAGCCTCAATAGAAGTTTTGTTATGGAGCCTCAGAGAACAGAAGCAATAGTGAGCAATGCTGAGGGGTCTCTAACACTGCATATGACAGTATAATCGTACCATATGCAACTAGACCCCGCACCCACCATCACTGTGACATCGCTGCGCGCCTTGTCCCTGCACCGTGCCATCGCTGCGAGCCTTGTCCCTGCACCGTGCCATCGCTGAGAGCCTTGTCCCTGCACCGTGCCATCGCTGCGCGCCTTGTCCCTGCACCGTGACATCGCTGCATCGTGACATCACTGCTTGTCTTTTCCCTGCACCGTGCCATGGCTGCACGCCTTGTCCCTGCACCGTGCCATCGCTGCACGCCTTGTCCCTGCACCGTGCCATCGCTGCACGCCTTGTCCCTGCACCGTGCCATCGCTGCACGCCTTGTCTCGCTGCACCGTGACATCACTGCTTGTCTTTTCACTGCACCGTGACATCACTGCACCGTGCCAATGCTGCGCGCCTTGTCCCTGCACCGTGCCATCGCTGCGCGCCTTGTCCCTGCACCGTGACATCGCTGCGCGCCTTGTCCCTGCACCGTGCCATCGCTGCACGCCTTGTCCCTGCACCGTGCCATCGCTGCACGCCTTGTCCCTGCACCATGCCATCGCTGCACCGTGACATCACTGCTTGTCTTTTCACTGCACCGTGACATCACTGCACCGTGCCAAAGCTGCGCGCCTTGTCCCTGCACAGTGCCATCGCTGCGCGCCTTGTCCCTGCACTGTGACATCGCTGCGGGCCTTGTCCCTGCACCGTGACATCGCTGCGGGCCTTGTCCCTGCACCGTGACATCGCTGAGCGCCTTGTCCCTGCACCGTGCCATCGCTGAGTGCCTTGTCCCTGCACCGTGCCATCGCTGCACCGTGACATCACTGCTTGTCTTTTCACTGCACCGTGACATCACTGCACCGTGCCAACGCTGCGCGCCTTGTCCCTGCACAGTGCCATCGCTGCGCGCCTTGTCCCTGCACTGTGACATCGCTGCGCGCCTTGTCCCTGCACCGTGACATCGCTGCGCGCCTTGTCCCTGCACCGTGACATCGCTGCGCGCCTTGTCCCTGCACCGTGACATCGCTGAGTGCCTTGTCCCTGCACCGTGCCATCGCTGAGTGCCTTGTCCCTGCACCGTGCCATCGCTGCACCGTGACATCACTGCTTGTCTTTTCACTGCACCGTGACATCACTGCACCGTGCCAAAGCTGCGCGCCTTGTCCCTGCACCGTGACATCGCTGCGCCCCTTGTCCCTGCACCATGACATCGCTGCGCGCCTTGTCCCTGCACCGTGACATCGCTGCGCGCCTTGTCCCTGTACCGTGACATCGCTGCGCGCCTTGTCCCTGTACCGTGACATCACTGCGCACCTTGTCACTGCACCGTGACATCACTGCGCACCTTGTCCCTGCACTGTGACATCAGCGCTGGGGAGTCGGAGCCCATTTTGGTGGAGTCGGTATGAAATTGACTGACTCTGACTCCTAAAATATATAATAAATTGGGTTCAGTAGTGGCATACTACGTAGTGGTAGTGACATCCTGCATGGGGCATTATAAGGGGGGGGGGTGACATCCTGCATGGGGCATTATATTATGGGGTGTGACATCCTGCATGGGGCATTATAAGGGGGGGGTGACATCCTGCATGGGGCATAAAAAGGGAGGGAGGGTGTGACATCCTGCATGGGGCATAAAAAGGGAGGGAGGGTGTGACATCCTGCATGGGGCATAAAAAGGGGAGGGAGGGTGTGACATCCTGCATGGGGCATAAAAAGGGGAGGGTGTGACATCCTGCATGGGGCATAAAAAGGGGAGGGAGGGTGTGACATCCTGCATGGGGCGTTATAAGGGAGGGGGGGGTGACATCCTGCATGGGGCATTATAAGGGAGGGGGGTGACATCTTGCATGGGGCATTAAAGGGAGGGGGGGTGACATCCTGCATGGGGCATTATAAGGGAGGAGGGAGGGTGACATCCTGCATGGGGCATTATATGGGGAGTGTGTGTGACATCCTGCATGGGGCATTATATGGGGGGGGGGGGGTGACATCCTGCATGGGGCATTATGTGGGGGCCAGCACCCTGTAGGGAGCATTATAAGGGGGGCCAGTACCCTGTATGGAGCATTATAAGGGGGGCCAGTACCCTGTATGGAGCATTATAAGGGGGGCCAGTACCCTGTATGGAGCATTATATGGGGCCCATAATACTGTATGAAGGACTATTCTGTCCGGTCTGCACTGTGTGCTGTGAGGATTCACCGGTTTCTGAGCTATTGTGGAATTTACAATAGATATCGTTCATGTAATGTAAGAAGTGAAATCTTTGCATTGTACTATATATATATATATATTTCTCTGCGGCATCTGTGCATCATGAATCGTGGTATGTATTAAAGGGGCCCACTGAGACTTTTTCGCCCGGGGCCCAGAAAAACCTGGAGCCGGCCCTGTGAGCACTAAAGAGACCAATCATCATAAACAATGGAGGACCCGTCTATCTACTGGCTACAGAACCAGAATCTCTCCTCATCTATGGGGAGCGCAGCCCAGGATTCCCCTCCGCCTCTGGGGGAGACCAGGGGACCCCTTACTCTACAGAATATTAGCAGGAGTCCTGTCTGGGGGTGAAGCATTGGAGGACCCCTGGGGTAGCACTGAGGGGCCCCTGAACCATCACTGAGGGCCCCTGAGACATCACTGAGGGCCCCTGCCCCCTGTACGTCACGCACCTTATTGGTGAGCAGCACCCGGGCCCCGGCCCTCCTCGCTGACAGGATAAACTCATTGCCATCATCCAGAAAGCGCTCCAGCTCCGCGCAGCCGGGCGGCCGCTCTCCGGGCAGCCCGAAGTAGTTGTGCACAGTGCTGAGGATGAACTCCTTCCTCCGGTCCTCTGCAGCCGCCGGCGGCATCTTCCCAGCTCTACAGCCCGGACACCGGACGCTTCTTATCCGGAGACAGGAGGTTGTTGAAGAGCCGCTACCATAGCAACGAGAGATCAGCCACAACTGCCTCCGCCAACATGGCGGCGACGTAACGACGCGCGCGCGCACTGGACGTCTACACGGCGCGCACGTAAAATCCTTCTTGTATCTGGGGAGACGCAATATGGCCTGTATGGCAGCAGGAGTCACCAGACCTCCTAACAGCCGGACACAGGAGTGAATGAAGCCGCAACTATATCTATCTATATCTATACATAGATAGATTATATTATATATATTTTTTTTTTCACTGCCTAATCTTCTGAATGCAACATATTTTTTTCTAAAAAAAAATCCAATAAATATTCCAATATTCCATTCAATAAATCCCCGAAATGAATGAATCCCCCCCCAGGGCCTTATAACGGGGGCGTCTACCCACACGGTAGTCACTGGCCCAGGGCACGTGACGGATTTCCCACACAGACATGGGGTTCATGTAGAATAGACTTGGACGGGTGCAATATGGAGAGCTGTGGATAAAGGGGTTGTCAGGCCTCATAGATCAGTGGGGTCTGACCGCTGGGACCTGCATCGGGAATCCCCAATACTATAGAGCAGCAGCATGTGCATCTCCAAGGGACAGCTGAAGAAAGCAGAGCGCTGCGCTCACAGACTTATAGGGAATGGATGTAGCGGAGGTTGTACATGTGCCGTGCTGCTCCAATGTGTCAGGGGTAAAGTTCCTCGGTCCCAGCAGTCGGACCCCCACAATCAATAAATTATCCCCTATCCAGTGGATGGGTGCTAACTTGTCTTCACGGGACAGCCCCTTTTAACTGCTTTAACTACTTAAAGGGGTTACTCCTGGTACATCTTCAGTAACCCACCACTCCCCAGTGCGCTCTTAACAATTGGCGGTTCAGAATGGTGACTTGGTGTAAGATTGGCAGTTCGGACTGGTGGCTTGGTGTAAAATTGGCGGTTCGGACTGGTGGCTTGGTGTAAAATTGGCGGTTTGGACCCAGTTCGGACTGGTGGCTTGGTGTAAGATTGGCGGTTCGGAACTAGTTCGGACTGGTGGCTTGGTGTGAGATTGGCGGTTCGGACCGGTGGCTTGGTGTGAGATTGGCGGTTCGGACCGGTGGCTTGGTGTGAGATTGGTGGTTCGGACCGGTGGCTTGGTGTGAGATTGGCGGTTCGGACCGGTGGCTTGGTGTGAGATTGGCGGTTCGGACCGGTGGCTTGGTGTAAGATTGGCGGTTCAGACTGGTGTAAACTGAGTGCTCTTTTATGCTACTAGCAGACTGCTTTCCTCTGCCTTATAGGAGAAGCACAGGGGAACTGATACAAACAGATCCATGGATCCCGCCAGCTTCAGACCAGCACAAGAAGGCTCTAAAGCATCGTTCCATGCGCTCGTCACCTAGGTAACTAGAAAATATGTGAAACCTTCTACTCTTGAAGATAAAAGGTCAATTTGCTAAGTTGCTGTTTTTTAAAAGATATTTGTCATTTTACCCATTTAGGAACTTGATACAACCCCTTTAAGTGCCCCTCATACCCTAAAAAACCCACTCACCTCCTGGACCAGCCCTGCTTCTGTCATGTGACCGCCAGGATATGTAGTGTCATTCAGGAGGTAAGTATCTTGGGATTTATTTTTTTAGTTAAGAAGGGGTTGTGAAGTAGTTTTCAACCCTTTTGGCACAATGGCTTCTTCATATTCCCAGCCATGCACAGGGCATTTATGTGTCACAGTTCCCTGCACACAGGGGTATAGAAGTGCCCCTAAGGGTACGTACCCACGATAAGGAAATGCTGCGGGTTTGAAGATGCGTCTTTATGCATCGTCAAACCCGCAGCGCCAGATGTTACAGCATAGCGGATAGTATTTCTAGAAATCCCATGACCACTATGCATGCATCTGAGGCTGTGGATTACCCGCGGACACTGACATGCAGCGCGTCTTTCAGGCCCGCAGCATGTCAAATTCACTTGTGGAGTCGCTAGTCTCCGCAACAGAAATTTGACCACTAGAATGTATTGAATGCAGTAAACATGCATGGTTCAGTGAACATATGTGGATTTACCTGCTTTCAATAGAATGCAACGTTTTGGACGCAGCAAAAATATGCTGCGTCCAAAGCGCTGCTACGTCCGAATCGTGGGTACATAGCCTAACAGGCTGTAAGCCAAAGAGAAACTAGTCCCTTCATTATCAAGGTCAGACCCCAGTGATCGTAATATTATAGAATATATAGCTCTGTACAGGCATCATCATCTCTGTCCCCATTGGGGCTCACAATCTAGATTCCCTATCAGTATGTCTTTGGAGTGTGGGAGGAAACCGGAGAACCCAGAGGAAAATCCACGCAAACACGGGGAGAACATACAAACTCCATGCAGATGATGCCCTTGAACCCAGGACTACAGCACAGCAAAGCAACAGTGCTAACCACTGAGCCACCGTGCTCCCCATCTTAATCATCTGCCCTGAAGGGGTACACAGGGACTTTAAAGGGGTTGTCTGGTCTAAAACTACAAGTTTGCAGTAACTCTACGTGACTGCAGGCTTGTGAGTCCTCACTAAGAGCTCTGAGGATTCTCCGGTGTCAGAGCCGGCAACGGCGGTCACATGACTGTAGTATGGGATATGCACACTCCTGACCAGAATCCGACTAGACGGGTGCGGCCTCGCGCAATACACTTGCATTGAGTGCGCCAGAAACAGTCTAGTTGGGTTCTTGCCGGGAGTTTGCATATCACATATTACAGTCATGTGACCGCCGTTACCAGCGCTGACACCGCGTGCGAAGTGAAGATTCACAAGTCTGCAGTCACATATAGTGAATGCAGACTTATTGTTTTAGCCCGGATAACCCATTTAAGGGCTCGCTCACACTGCCGTATAACTTGGCCCAGTGCTATACTATGGGGCAGTGCTGATCTGCGATTATTTTCTCATACTGCGTGTGGCTCCGATATTCGGATCATGCGCACCTATACAAGTCTATGGGTGCGTGTGAAACATCGGACAGCACTCTGATGACATCCGAGTGCAGTCTGCTGTAAGCTCACAGAGACAATGGAGAAATTACTTTCTCCGTCTTTTCCGCACCTGTGCTGCGATTATCTCATGCAATAGAATCGGATCACACTCAGATGACACTTGGATCAAATTCTGAGTTTGAGCCAAGGGTCATTAGCATAATACACCCGATTCTCACACATGAGAGAATATACACCAGTGTGAAGGAGCCCTTACAATGAGAGCCATTCCTTAGATTAGTTCATCAGGGTTTGATCAGCGGAGGTGCGACCTCTAGGACCCCCACAGTGAGGGGGCAGGGGCTCTCCTCCTTTATAAGGCACATCAGCAGGTTCACACCTCAGTTCTTCCCATACAGGTCATTAGGGCATCAATGTGATCCTTTTGCTGCTACAAGAAGTCATGAAGGGGGTGTAGGTGTAATGAGCGGGCTTAGGATCTGGACACACAGTGCAGGTGACGGCAGCCGCTAACCTTCCTCTAAGGCCGCGTTCACACGTTCAGTATTTTACGTTAGTATTTGTAAGCCAAAACCAGGAGTGGGTGATAAATGCAGAAGTGGTGACGTGTTACTATTATACTTTTCCTCTTACAAATACTGATGTAAAATAATGACCAAATATTGAACGTGTGAACGTGACCTAACAGCAGCGAGCTTTATTTAGTGCTGTTTAACCACTTAAATGACAATGGAAATCTCATAGAGTGTGTTTTAAGTGCAGTGTTTCAGGTGGGTGCCCCTTCCGCCCCCGTGACATGATCTCAGGGTGCCGATGAGTTGCCGTGGTAGCCGGGGGCCTGCTGAAGACCCCCATTGCCATCCTCTTAGTAGTGCTCCGGCAAAGGATATTGTTCATTTCCCTATAATCTGCAGGTTCAAGTCCGGTATGGGAATTACAAAAAAAAAGTGAAATATATATATATATATATATATATATATATATATATACAGTACAGACCAAAAGTTTGGACACACCTTCTCATTTAAAGATTTTTCTGTATTTTCATGACTATGAAAATTGTACACTCACACTGAAGGCATCAAAACTATGAGTTAACACATGTGGAATTATATACAGTGCCTACAAGTAGTATTCAACCCCCTGCAGATTTAGCTGGTTTGATAAGATGCAAATAAGTTAGAGCCTTCAAACAGCAAACGAGAGTAGGTTTTATGAACAGAAGCATAAATCTTACAAACCAAAAAGTTATGTTGCTCAGTTGAATTTTATTAAATTTTAAACATAAAAGTGTGGGTCAATTATTATACAACCCCTATGTTTAATATTTTGTGGAATAACCCTTGTTTGCAATTACAGCTGATAATCGTCTTTTATAAGACCTGATCAGGCCGGCACAGGTCTGTGGAGTTATCTTGGCCCACTCCTCCATGCAGATCTTCTCCAAGTTATCTAGGTTCTTTGGGTGTCTCATGTGGACTTTATTCTTGAGCTCCTTCCACAAGTTTTCAATTGGGTTAAGGTCAGGAGACTGACTAGGCCACTCCAACACCTTGACTTTTTCCCTCTTGAACCAGGCCTTGGTTTTCTTGGCTGTGTGCTTTGGGTCGTTGTCTTGTTGGAAGATGAAATTACGACCCATCTTAAGATCCTTGATGGAGGAGCGGAGGTTCTTGGCCAAAATCTCCAGGTAGGCTGTGCTATCCATCTTCCCATGGATGCGGACCAGATGGCCAGGCCCCTTGGCTGAGAAACAGCCCCACAGCATGATGCTGCCACCACCATGCTTGACTGTAGGGATGGTATTCTTGGGGTCGTATGCAGTGCCATCCAGTCTCCAAACGTCACGTGTGTGGTTGGCACCAAAGATCTCGATCTTGGTCTCATCAGATCATAGAACCTTGAACCAGTCTGTCTCAGAGTCCTCCAAGTGATCATGAGCAAACTGTAGACGAGCCTTGACATGACGCTTTGAAAGTAAAGGTACCATACAGGCTCGTCTGGAACGGAGACCATTGCGGTGGAGTACGTTACTTATGGTATTGACTGAAACCAATGTCCCCACTGCCATGAGATCTTCCCGGAGCTCCTTCCTTGTTGTCCTTGGGTTAGCCTTGACTCTTCGGACAAGCCTGGCCTCGGCACGGGAGGACACTTTCAAAGGCTGTCCAGGCCGTGGAAGGCTAACAGTAGTTCCATAAGCCTTCCACTTACGGATGATGCTCCCAACAGTGGAGACAGGTAGGCCCAACTCCTTGGAAAGGGTTTTGTACCCCTTGCCAGCCTTGTGACCCTCCACGATCTTGTCTCTGATGGCCTTGGAATGCTCCTTTGTCTTTCCCATGTTGACCATGTCTGAGTGCTGTTCACAAGTTTGGGGAGGGTCTTAAATTGTCAGAAAAGGCTGGCAAAAGAGATCTTTAATCCACACATATGAAGCTCATTATTCTTGGTGCCTGAACTACTTCTTAATACTTTAGGGGAACCAAACAGAATTCTTGTGGTTTGAGGGGTTGAATAATAAATGACACTCTGAATTAACTTTTAACGTTTAAAAAAAAAAAAAAAAAAAATTTGCTGCAGTGCATTTCCCACTTCCAGGCTGATCTACAGTACAAATGTCACAATGCCAAGTTAATTCCGCATGTGTCAACCAGCTAAATCTGCAGGGGGTTTAATACTATTTATAGGCACTGTACTTAACAAAAAAGTGTGAAACAATTGAAAATATGTCTTATATTCTAGGTTCTTCAAAGTAGCCACCTTTTGCTTTGATGACTGCTTTGCACACTCTTGGCATTCTCTTGATGAGCTTCAAGAAGTAGTCACCGGAAATGGTCTTCACTTCACAGGTGTGCCCTGTCAGGTTTAATAAGTGGGATTTCTTGCCTTATAAATGGAGTTGGGACCATCAGTTGTGTTGTGCAGACGTCAGGTGGATACACAGCTGATAGTCCTACTGAATAGACTGTTAGAATTTGTATTATGGCAAGAAAAAAGCAGCTAAGTAAAGAAAAACGAGTGGCCATCATTACTTTAAGAAATGAAGGTCAGTCAGTCCGAAAAATTGGGCAAATCTTGAATGTGTCCCCAAGTGCAGTTGCAAAAACCATCAAGCGCTACAAAGAAACTGGCTCACATGAGGACCGCCCCAGGAAAGGAAGACCAAGAGTCACCTCTGCTTCTGAGGATAAGTTTATCCGAGTCACCAGCCTCAGAAATCGCAGGTTAACAGCTGCTCAGATTAGAGACCAGGTCAATGCCACACAGAGTTCTAGCAGCAGACACATCTCTTCAACAACTGTTAAGAGGAGACTTTGTGCAGCAGGCCTTCATGGTAAAATAGCTGCTAGGAAACCACTGCTAAGGACAGGCAACAAGCAGAAGAGATTTGTTTGGGCTAAAGAACACAAGGAATGGACATTAGACCAGTGGAAATCTGTGCTTCGGTCTGATGAGTCCAAATTTGAGATCTTTAGTTCCAACCACCGTGTCTTTGTGCGACGCAGAAAAGGTGAACGGATAGACTCTACATGCCTGGTTCCCACCATGATGCATGGAGGAGGAGGTGTGATGGTGTGGGGGTGCTTTGCTGGTGACACTGTTGGAGATTTACTCAAAACTGAAGGCATACTGAACCAGCATGGCTACCACAGCATCTTGCAGCGGCATGCTATTCCATCCGGTTTGCGTTTAGTTGGACCATCATTTATTTTCCAACAGGACAATGACCCCAAACACACCTCCAGGCTGTGTAAGGGCTATTTGACCAAGAAGGAGAGTGATGGGGTGCTACGCCAGATGACCTGGCCTCCACAGTCACCAGACCTGCACCCAATCGAGACGGTTTGGGGTGAGCTGGACCGCAGAGTGAAGGCAAAAGGGCCAACAAGTGCTAAGCATCTCTGGGAACTCCTTCAAGATTGTTGGAAGACCATTTCCGGTGACTACCTCTTGAAGCTCATCAAGAGAATGCCAAGAGTGTGCAAAGCAGTCATCAAAGCAAAAGGTGGCTACTTTGAAGAACCTAGAATATAAGACATATTTTCAGTAGTTTCACACTTTTTGGTTAAGTATATAATTCCACATGTGTTAATTCATAGTTTTGATGCCTTCAGTGTGAATGTACAATTTTCATAGTCAAGAAAATACAGAAAAATCTTTAAATGAGAAGGTGTGTCCAAAGTTTTGGTCTGTACTGTATATATATATATATATATATATATATATATATATATATATATATATTTATATATACAAAAATTCTTCATCCAAAAATGAAGAAATTAAAAACGTATAACATATCCAGAACTGCCTGGTCCAATTTATTAAAATCTAATTAAATCTTTTTAACCCATAAAGATAAAACAAATCACCAGAATTGCAGCTCGGTGTGCAAAAAAAGAGCGCCATCATGGAAAAGTTTTAAAAAAAAGTTTCGGGGTCTCGGAAAAAACAGTGACACAAATAAAAAAAATAAACCCAAGTTTGGTATCGGGGTAATCGGTGTGACCCGAAGAATCGTCATTATTAAGGCTGGTGTCATGCACAACACACCGGCCCTGAGAGGCTGAGGAAGAAGGTGGAGGGGGAAAAAGAAAGGGGAAAAAAATGGCTGAATCTTGAAGGGGTTAATCTGGTGAGATGATGGAGCCCGGGGCCAATATGAGGCTAAGGGGACAAAACAGCCCTAATAATGCCGCCCCCTATAATGAGCCTCCTCTCCACATAGCGCTGCTGACAGGACTTATTGACAGCTGGTGGCCATGGAAACCCCCCGCAGTGACAGAGCAGCCGAAGCAGCGTGCGGGGAGGAGACGGCGCGGTGACCACGCTCAGCCCCTGTGCGGCCGGGCAGGATAGGACGGCGCTCTGCGTGACGTCATCAGCGCTGCGACGCGCTCACAGCTCGGCCGGTTAGTGAAGCGCTGCGCTCCCGACTGAGCTGCAGCACGACCCGGAGCTGACAGGTAATAATGGCGGGGAGAGGGGCCCGGGGGATGGAGGGAGCTCCGGGGGCACTGGGGAGATGGACGGGACCTTCACAGCCCCCCCCCTCCCGGGATATGTGTATGTGACATGCACTGTGTATATAGGAGCTCATAGCTATGGGCGCCCCCTCATAGCACAGTGCTTAGACTCACACTGTGTGTGTGTGTGTGTGTGTGTGTATATATGTGTATATATATATATATATATATATATTTATTATAGGCAAAAAAATCTTTCTTTTTTTTTTGTGATTGGTCTTCATTAGAAGGAAAATTATGCAATTTTTTTTTTTATAATCTCCATTGGCAGATGCAGATTGAATTCATTAAGAATCCATCAGCGAGCTCGTTCTGACGGGTCCAATGGGAGAGTCTGTAACTCCTGTATTTGTCTTTCTCTGAGCTCCTCTCGGCAGTCCATCTATCTATCGCTGCATCTATAAAGTTTAATGCGCAGGAGAATTAAAAAGCTTGAAAAAGCTGGAAGGTGCAATGTTTTTAATGAAAATTAATTGAAAAAATATATATTCTTTTTTTTTTGCCCTAAATACAAAAAAATGAATCCCACCCAGAGGTGGCAGCCCCTGGCTGTGTTATGTTGTCACTGTTGCAATGATTCCAGACCTGCTGGGGTTTTGGTTGCATTCAGACTTTATTTTACGCACTTATATAGCGCCATTAATTCCACATTCATTGCTGTCCCCATTGGGGCTCACAGTCTGGACTTTAATGTAAATCATGTGACATTGGAATCCACTGGTACCTTTTCTGCACGTGTGCGCTTTATATTTTGTTCTTCCCCCTTATTTGATTTGTATACAGTTTAATGGACAATTCAAAGCCCAAATTGCTCCGTAGAATAGTTTGCAGCGGCAAGTCACACATTTCTTGGTTGCTGCATAACCAATGTAGCCATAGTCTGAATCCCCCCGCTGCCAAGTAAAGCACAAGTCCACTTCGTACCTTCAAAATATAACAGCTCTGACCCCCCCCCAAGGCACGGACCCCCGCTAGGTCCCTGAGGTGTCCTGTGGTCTCTGCAGCGAGACGTTCCAGGCAGCTCCTGTGCGTTTCTCGGTGCGGCCTCAATGAAGATGCACTTCTTTTGCCTCACGTTCCACAGGTGCATGATCACACTGAGGTGTGGGGCATCTGGCGACAACTCATCATCTTGCTCTTTGTCCGGTTCATGAGTAGTGTTTTGCAGTGGGGCATTGCCATTAAGGAGTACCGCTACAGTGAAGGGGGTGCATGGTCTGTACAATGTTGGGTAGGTGGTACCTGCCGCATGCACAAGACGTGACTCATCAGACCAGGCCGCCTTCTTCCATGGTCCCGTTCTGCAGCTATTGCAGGCTTTTTTGGCGGTGGACAGGGGTCGTCCCCACATACAGTGAGCGGTGATTCTCTGTGTTCTGGTTGATTCCTATCATAGCCAGCAGTGATTTTTTTGATCACTTAGTGATACAATTGTCCTTTTGGGATCAAACCTGATGGCCTAGCCTTCACCCTTCCATCAATTTGCCTTGGTTCTCCTTCCTTGGACGACTTTTTGACTCAAAATCTTCTTTTTTTCCTTGTAATGATCTTTCCAAGCGGTCTACAATTTTTCCTCTTTGTGAAAGTTGTTCAGATCCTTGCACTTTCCCATTTTTTCCCCCAGATGCCTTATTCCTTATCTTACATGAATGCCATAACAGCCAATCAGATTGCACCTTTTGTTTTTGCTTCTTATATTGACAGACCCATACAGCCAAATTTTTGAGAAGCCGACAGTCTAAAGAGACTGCAAAACAGTACGGCTGGCGACTACTCCATAGAAAGACTGCGCAGAGCTGCAGATTTTCTAATGCATAAGATTAACTCCATGCCAAAAAGGAGGAGAGTTTGGGGTGGGCTGGATGGGCTTGGCTTGCTGACCATTTGCGATAACACTTAGTAGACTTTTTACATACAGCCCCCCGAGTATTATTAAAGTCAAGTCATGTATGTAGATCTAAATGTGGGGAGCAGCGCGCACAATAGGGTGATACCCTATGGAGGGAGATTAAGAGAGTGCTGGTTACACTCACCTGATGGAGTTGTGACAGGCACAACTCCTATGAAGGCATGGAAGAAAAACAGCTGCTGCTGCCCCGCGGCTGGAAGATAAATCCTCCAGGAGATATTGGATCCAGTTGGATAAACACGTAGGTGGGCTGCGCTGCTGAAGTAAATCAATTCTTCAGAGATGATGATGATGATCATGATGATGAAAAGGCTTTTTATTAACAACGCGTTTCAACGCTGTACCGGCGTCTATTTCAAGTAAAAAATCAAATGTGTACAGCATGAGAATGGATGGGTTTTTAAAGGCCCAAAATGGATGCCAGTTACATAGGGAACACCCACAGGAATACTTAAACCAATGGGAAAATTAGGAAGGGGACGGACGTTCAACTTGCAATTTCAAACAAATTTAAAGTTGGGGTGGGGGGGGGGAAGACCATCCATAATACTGATAAAATGTAAACAGTTGAATGATTGCAATGTGGGATAAGAACCCAGGATGGGGCAGTGAATAGAAGCCACCCAGGCAACTGTGGGAAAGGGGACAAAGGAAAGAGGGGAAATGCACAAATAAATGGTACCACATAAATAAAAGACAAATTGTTGAGGAAAAGCAATTGGGGTGTAGGAGAAATGTTATTAGAACCTGGGATTTGGCCGTGTATGGCCATCAGAAGGGCAACATATAACAGAGGAGCCATCTAGGTGGATGAGGAAAAGGTGATACAGAAAAGGGAACTATACTTATAAACGAATAAAAAGGACAAGAAGTGTTGTAAAGACTGCAGTTTGGAGTGCAGGAGAAACCTTATTTGAACTCAATATGAGCCATTGAATAGGGGCCAGAAAGTGCCGCGGAAGGCATAGTGAGACTAATGGGTGGAAACTAATAAAGAAAAAAGAAAAAAAGGAAGAGTTAAAAAGGGGGGTAAAAAATGAAATGGGGATAATAATTTTCATAAATACAAAATCATGGACAAGAATAATGAAACAATAAGCAGGGAGTCATTTAAAATCAAAATTAAAAATGAATTTTCAAGAATGGATAAATTGGATCCAAAATCATGTGTATATTGATTATTTAGGATAAGACACAATTAAAAACGGGGATATTAATAGAAATATTAAAATAACAATCAGAAGGGTATTAAAATACATAAGAAAAAGGATCTGAGACCCTATGCAACGACTGTGCAGAGATAAAATAAATAATTAAATAAAAATCTCAGTAATTTCATTGAGTCCAAAGGGTTTAAGGGTGCTGATCCTGTATATCCAATATATTTCTTTTCTCTTCCAAGATTTCCATTGGGTTTGGGAGATCAAGGGAAATGGATTCAATTAGTGTGATAGAGATGCCTGTGGCATTCTTACCTTGTACCAATGCGCAATGCCGGGATAAACCGTGCTTCATGAATCCTTTTACAATATTGGAGCGATGAGAGTTAAGCCTTCGGTGTAGTGTCTGGGTGGTCCTACCCACGTACTGCAGGCCACATTGGCATTCTATGAGGTATATAATGAAGCAAGATTGACAGCTCATATTTGACTTGATAGTAAAAACTTCACCTGTATGGTTAGATATAGAAGTCTGGGTATTATGTTTAATGCTGTTGCAACAAAGGCATTTTCTCGAAAAGTATTTAAAACTCCCATTTTTTTGTGAACGTTTATTGGTGCGTGTACCACTGGGGGTAGTGTATTTCAGGCGGCTGGGGGCTAGGATGTTCCTCAGCGTAGGGGCTCGTCTGAAGGTAACCTTAGGCTGTTTAGGAATGAGAGAACACAGAATCGGATCTTTTAGAAGAATGTGCCAATTTTTGTGCAATGGGTTTCGAATGGACTCATGTGCTGAATTAAAAGTTGTGATCAAATTACAATTAAAATCATCACCTGCACTAGCCTGTGGAACAGTTTTGGGCTGGATGCACTGTTTTTGTTATAAGTTCCTAGTTTTCTGATAAGCGCGCTTGATAAGCCCTTTGGGGTAACTTTGCCTATGAAAACGCTCACACAGGATATTGACTTGTGATTCAAAATCAACCTCATTGCTGCAGTTACTTTTATCCATTGAAACTGGTTAAAAGGGACATTTTCAAGCCACTTTTTATAGTGACCGCTGGAAAAATGGATATAACTATTTGGCATCCACATCTTTAAAAAAAGTTTTAGTAATTACATGTTGTCCCTGATGAGAGATGGTGATATCTAAAAAGATAATAAAATCTTTCCCTATTGTAGGAGTAAAAGTAATCCCCCAATCATTAGAATTAAGATAAGATAAAAAAGCATGAAACTGTTTGTGGATCCCCTTTCGAAATAATAAAAAGATCATCTATAAATCTCTTGTACAGAACAATGTTGGCATTGTATCTGGAATTATTTATATACATTTTTCTTCAAAAACGCCCATAGATAAGTTTGCATAGCTTGGGGCTACCCTTGTCCCCATAGCTGTACCACAGTTTTGATGATAAACATTATTTTGGAACTTAAAAAAATTATTTTGTAAAATAATATCCAAATCTTCCAGAATAAAAGCTTTGTGTGGTTTACACAACCTTGCATCTTTCAACAAAAATAGATTGATACAATGTAAACCAGTGTTGTGTCTGATATTAGTGTATAATGAAGTGTAATAAACAAATATGAATATTCCCAAATTATGCCCTGTAAAATCCTAATCAGATGACCAGTCATCCAAATGACTGGATAGGCTTTTGACATGAGTTTGGAGAATAGTGTCAAGATAATAGGATAAATTACTTGTAAGTGATCCTATCCCAGATACGATTGGTCGCCCTGGAGGGTTCTCAAGAGATTTATGTATCTTTGGGAGGTGATACATGAATGGTATGTTTGGATCATTAGTAGTCAAGAACTTTTTTTCTTTCTTATTTAAAACACCCTGTTAAAAAGCTTTAGAGATGAGTTGGGAATGTTTGGACACACCTTCTCATTTAAAGATTTTTCTCTATTTTCATGACTGAGAATTCTACATTCACACTGAAGGCATCAAAACTATGAATTAACACATGTGGAATTATATACTTAACAAAAAAGTGTGAAACAGCTGAAAATATGTCTTATATTCTAGGTTCTTCAAAGTAGCCACCTTTTGCTTTGTTGACAGCTTTGCACACTCTTGGCATTCTCTTGATGAGCTTCAAGAGGTAGTCACCGGAAATGGTTTTCACTTCACAGGTGTGCCCTGTCAGGTTTAATAAGTGGGATTTCTTGCCTTATAAATGGGGTTGGGACCATCAGTTGTGTTGTGCAGAAGTCAGGTGGATACACAGCTGATAGTCCTACTGAATAGACTGTTAGAATTTGTATTATGGCAAGAAAAAAGCAGCTAAGTAAAGAAAAATGAGTGGCCATCATTACTTTAAGAAATGAAGGTCAGCCAGTGCGAAAAATTGGGAAAACTTTGAAAGTGTCCACAAGTGCAGTTGCAAAAACCATCAAGCGCTACAAAGAAACTGGCTCACATGAGGACCGCCCCAGGAAAGGAAGACCAAGAGTCACCTCTACTTCTGAGGATAAGTTTATCCGAGTCACCAGCCTCAGAAATTGCAGGTTAACAGCAGCTCAGATTAGAGACCAGGTCAATGCCACACAGAGTTCTAGCAGCAGACACATCTCTACAACAACTGTTAAGAGGAGACTTTGTGCAGCAGGCCTTCATGGTAAAATAGCTGCTAGGAAACCACTGCTAAGGACAGGCAACAAGCAGAAGAGACTTGTCTGGGCTAAAGAACATAAGGAATAGACATTAGACCAGTGGAAATCTGTGCTTTGGTCTGATGAGTCCAAATTTGAGATCTTTGGTTCCAACCACCGTGTCTTTGTGCGACGCAGAAAAGGTGAACGAATGGACTCTACATGCCTGGTTCCCACCGTGAAGCATGGAGGAGGAGGTGTGATGGTGTGGGGGTGCTTTGCTGGTGACACTGTTGGGGATTTATTCCAAATTGAAGGCATACTGAACCAGCATGGCTACCACAGCATCTTGCAGCAGCATGCTGTTCCATCCGGTTGCGTTTAGTTGGACCATCATTTATTTTTCAACAGGACAATGACCACAAACACATCTCCAGGCTGTGTAAGGGCTATTTGACCAAGAAGGAGAGTGATGGGGTGCTACGCCAGATGACCTGGCCTCCACAGTCACCAGAGCTGAACCCAATCGAGATGGTTTGGGATGAGCTGGACCGCAGAGTGAAGGCGAAAGGGCCAACAAGTGCTAAGCATCTCTGGGAACTCCTTCAAGATTGTTGGAAGACCATTTCCGGTGACTACCTCTTGAAGCTCATCAAGAGAATGCCAAGAGTGTGCAAAGCAGTCATCAAAGCAAAAGGTGGCTACTTTGAAGAACCTAGAATATAAGACATATTTTCAGTTGTTTCACACTTTTTTGTGAAGTATATAATTCCACATGTGTTAATTCATAGTTTTGATGCCTTCAGTGTGAATGTACAATTTTCATAGTCTTGAAAATACAGAAAAATCTTTAAATGAGAAGGTGTGTCCAAACTTTTGGTCTGTACTGTATATGGGTGGAAATGGATCATTATGTATGATTTCGTAGTGTTCTGGGCTAGATAAAAAAATATTAAAAGCTTCTTTAATGTAGTCATCTCGATCCTGTACCGCTATACCACCCCACTTGTCGGCAGACCGTATGACAATGTTGGGGTTATTCTTAAGGGATTGTATAGCCATTTTTTTCTTGCTTTGTGAGATTGTTCTTGGAATATCCATGTTTGTTACCTTTTAATGTTTTTAAAATCATCAAGTACCAACTCCAAAAATGTATTTACAAAATGGCCTTGACTTTCAAGTGGATAAAAATTAGACTTGGGCTGGACACCAACATGAAAATCTGTAGGTGAAGCATCCCGTGGAGGTGGTTTATTTTTGTTTATGGAAAAGTGTCTTTTCAGAGTTAATTTTTTGATCAATGTATGAAGGTCAAGGAATATGTTGAAATCATCAACCGTGTTGGTGGGACAGAAAGAAAGCCCTTTAGATAGTACCGCTATTTCAGTGGTGCTCAAAGAATAATGAGATATAAATTAAATATATTGTTTGTTGGAGGGCTATTTTTTACATTTGAGTTTGATTGGGAGAGATTTTTCCTTTTTTATTGTTTTTCCCTCCTCTTGTACCCCTCCTAGATTTTACCTTTTTGTGGCTTTTGGTAGAAAAAAGTTTTTTTTATTGATGAGGGGTTTTGGGGACTAGCAGGTGCTGAAGCCGAGTGAATAGGAGGTAGAAATGGCACTGAACCCCTGCTTAATGCTTTGGTGTTATCCAAAATAATGGTGTTGCTGGTCATTTGAAGATTGTTTGTGACTGAGGGGCATTTTTCAACTTGAAGTTCTAAAAAAGTGGGGAGAAAATCCGTGGAAGTGTCGTGAACTGAGAAATCCAGATCAATATCATGGTTGCTTGGTGGAAGTGAAGTGTGTGAGAGTGGGGCAGGGTGTGGGTTCAGGGGAGTTGGTGTGAGTGGTAAGAGTGATATTTCATCTGGTATGTGAGTGGACATTAGATCGGACGGGATTTGAAAGGAGGGAATGTTGGAGGCCGGAATGGGTATGTTATGTTCAGTGCGCAAATGATGGATTTTGTCTTTGATCACTTGCAAATAGTTGGTGAGGGATAGAGCAGAGGAAGATGTGATGGGATTGGCAGATTTTGTTGGAGGAATTGAATTGCCAGGAGGAGTTATAGAGGGACTTGATATGAGAGATTGATTTATTTTTTTTTTTGCATTGTTTTTTGAAATTGTATTTACTGTTTAAAAATATTCGTGAGTTGTTGGTATTGGTACGTGGTGCAATTCTATCAGGTTGGATGGGTATAGTGGTGCTGGAAGTTCTCCTTTTGATAATATTACTAGAGATGGGTGTAAAGGATTCCCACCACGATAGTCTAACCTGTCTCTAGTGAGGTTTTTTTGTTTTTTTGGGTAATCATTTCATGTTCCAAAGTGAGTATCCTAGATGTAATATTGGAATTTATTGTTTAAAAATCTTTATGTAAAGAAAACTCGGTTAATTCTCTAGTGAGGTCGTTAATGCGTGTAGGCACTTGTGATGCAATATTTGATCTTTTTACAAATAAACACTCTAAGGGTATGTGCACACGATGCAGAAATGCTCAGGATTTTTTCCTGAGCGTTTCTGCATCTCTCTGGCAGGAAAAAACGCATGCGGATTGTACATGCGGTTTCCTGCCAGGGACATGCGGAAATGAAGCGGTCTTCACTTTCATTTCCGCATGTGGGTTGACAAGCGCTTCCAAAGCGATTTTAGCATCACTTGGAAAGTGCTTGTCAACTTCACACTATATAAATCCATGCAACCGGTATGGATTTATATAGTGTGTGAATGTCAAAAAATAAATATATACTTTACCCTCTGATGGCCCCCGGTGTCCGGCTTCGTTCGGTCCCGGCTGCTGGCAGTGAAGACTTTAGGACCTTCCGACGTCAGCGTCACGTGACCCGTCACATGACTCTGACGTCAGCGAAGGTCCTTCTTCATTCAACCGCGAAGTGCGGGGAACCAAGCAGGAGCCCTGCGCGGGCCGTCAGAAGGTGAGAATATATATATTTTTTATTTTATTCTTTTTTTTTTAATGGTACCTGGGTCTGGATGAGAGTCCTCTCATCCACACCCGGGTACCATCCGCACATTAGACCGCATGAAAAGCGCATCAACATATACAGTGATGCGGATTCCATGCGGTCTAATGCAAGTCAATGGCGGCAAAAGAGCAGCGTTTCCGCAAAATTAATTGACATGCTGCGGATTTTTGACCGCAGCGTTTACGCTGCGGAAAAATCCGCATCATGGGCACAGCACATGCGGATTTCAATTGGGGAACATTGCTGCCCTTCTACCATGCGTTTTTCATGCGTTTCCACGGCGTTTACGCAACTGCAAAAACGCCGCGGAAACGCATGAAAAACGCATCGTGTGAACTCAGCCTAAAAGACCTTTCATGAATGTACTTAAGGCTATGTGCCCACGATGCTGAAATGAAGCAGAAAATTTCTGCAGCATTTCTGCATCTCCCTGGCAGAAAAAACGCATGCAGATTGTGCATGCGTTTTTCCTGCAGAATACATGCGGATTCACATGCGTTTCCGCATGCAGATTGACAAGCGCTTTCCAGGCGATAGCATCACTTGGAAAGTGCTTGACAACTAGGTCACACTATATAAATCCATGCAAACAGCATGGATTTATACAGTGTGAACCGTCAAAATTAAAACAAATAAAGCTATACTCACCCCCGAGGCCCCCGATGTGTGCAGCAGCGCTCGTTCCTGTCTGGTTCCTGGATGCCGGCATATCGCGAGACAGAGCGGTGAAGGGCCTGCGGTCACATGACTGTGACGTCACCGCAGGTCCTCAAGCGATGCCGGCATTCAGAGAGAAGCCTTCGGAAAGGTGAGTATAAACTTTATTTGTTATTTTATTCTTTTTTTACAGGTACAATGGTACCCAGGTCTGGATGAGAGTCTCCTCTCCTCCAGAACTGGGTACCATCCGCACATAGAGACGCATAGAAGCCGCTTGTAAAAATGTACAGTCGCGGTTTCTATGCGTCTCAATGCAAGTCAATGGTGGGAGTTCCGCTGCGCTTCCGCAAAATTAAATGACATGCTGCAGATTTTTGTACGCAGCATAAATGCTGCGGAAAAATCCGCAGCATGTGCATAGAACATGCGGATTCCTCTTGGGGACCATGGGGTGCGGATTACCTAGCGTTTCACAAGCGTTTATGCTGCGGAAATTCCGCAGCATAAACGCTTGAAAAACGCTGCGTGGGCACCCAGCCTTAAATGGTGTCCCATTTAGAAGTAAAGGAAAGGTCCTCAGGAAAAGGGGAGACATGTGGGATTCTGAGCCCCCTGGGACAAATATTTTCTCTCATATAAATCGCTAGGAAGCGTGCATCAGAGTTAAAGTGCATCTCTTCTCTAAGAGCATTTTCAAAATCCATAAAAAGGTTCTTAATCCTAATGTTATCCTCTTCAGTATAAGGTACATGGTCAAGAGGGTCCTCTTCAATAGAAAGTTCAAAAGTACCTACATATTGTTGAACGAGCCTTTCTCTTTGGAGAGAGCGGTTCCTGAAGTAATCCATGCTGGAAATGGAAGGTGATCCTCTCCCTGGCTGCTGCGGTCCCTTAGGCTGCTGCTGCTGCGGTCCCTTAGGCTGCTGCTGCTGCGGTCCCTTAGGCTGCTGCTGCTGCGGTCCCTTAGGCTGCTGCTGCTGCGGTCCCTTAGGCTGCTGCTGCTGCGGTCCCTCAGGCTGCTGCTGCTGCGGTCCCTTAGGCTGCTGCTGCTGCTGCGGTCCCTCACTCTGCTGCGGTCCCTCACTCTGCTGCGGTCCCTCACTCTGCTGCGGTCCTTCAGGCTGCTGCGGTCCTTCAGGCTGCTGCGGTCCTTCAGGCTGCTGCGGTCCCTCAGGCTGCTGCCGCTGCGGTCCCTCAGGCTGCTGCGGTCCCTCAGGCTGCTGCGGTCCCTCAGGCTGCTGCGGTCCTTCAGGCTGCTGCGGTCCTTCAGGCTGCTGCGGTCCTTCAGGCTGCTGCGGTCCTTCAGGCTGCTGCGGTCCTTCAGGCTGCTGCGGTCCTTCAGGCTGCTGCGGTCCTTCAGGCTGCTGCGGTCCTTCAGGCCGCTGCGGTCCCTCAGGCTGCTGCCGCTGCGGTCCCTCAGGCTGCTGCCGCTGCGGTCCCTCAGGCTGCTGCGGTCCTTCAGGCTGCTGCGGTCCCTCAGGCTGCTGCCGCTGCGGTCCCTCAGGCTGCTGCCGCTGCGGTCCCTCAGGCTGCTGCCGCTGCGGTCCCTCAGGCTGCTGCCGCTGCGGTCCCTCAGGCTGCTGCCGCTGCGGTCCCTCAGGCTGCTGCCACTTGCACTTGTATCCAAAAGAGCAAGTGGGTGATTCTTTGTAGATCTAAATGTGGGGAACAGAGCGCACAATAGGGTGACACCCTATGGAGGGAGATTAAGAGAGTGCTGGTTACACTCACCTGATGGAGTTGTGACAGGCACGACTCCTATGAAGGCATGGAAGAAAAACAGCTGCTGCTGCCCCGCGGCTGGAAGATAAATCCTCCAGGAGATATTGGATCCAGTTGGATAAACACGTAGGTGGGCTGTGCTGCTGAAGTAAATCAATTCTTCAGAGATGATGATGATGGAAAGGCTTTTTATTAACGACGCGTTTCAACGCTGTACCGGCGTCTTTTTCAAGTAAAAAACCAAATGTGTACAGCATGAGAATGGATGGGTTTTTAAAGGCCCAAAATGGATGGCAGTTACATAGGGAACACCCACAAGAACACTTAAACCAATAGGAAAATTAGGAAGGGGAGGGACGTTCAACTTGCAATTAAATTTTCTTATGTGTTTTAATACCCTTCTGATTGTTATTTTAATATTAATTTCTATTAATATCCCCATTTTTAATTCTATGTCACAATGTGTCTTATCCTAAATAATCAATATACACATGATTTTGGATCCAATTGCTTTTCTCAACAATTTGTCTTTTATTTATGTGGTACCATTTATTTGTGCATTTTCCCTCTTTCCTTTGTCCCCTTTCCCACATTCACCTGGGTGACTCACCTGTTTAATATTCACTCACTGGCTTCTATTCACTGCCCCATCCTGGGGTCTTATCCCACATTGCAATCATTCAACTGTTTACATTTCATCAGTATTAACCCCATAACGCTCAATGACGGACACTGCACGGCATCAGCAGCGGG
Organism: Phyllobates terribilis; assembly: GCF_046119375.1. Lineage (NCBI taxonomy): Eukaryota > Metazoa > Chordata > Amphibia > Anura > Dendrobatidae > Phyllobates > Phyllobates terribilis. The sequence goes on from NW_027362762.1 coordinate 72,785,250, forward strand.
TGTAGGTTACTGCTCATTGCCGTGCAGTGTCCGTCATAGCTTTGAGCTGGCACAGCGTGTAAACGCGATGTGCTAGTTCAGTGCCGACAGCTGAGTGGCACGAGAAGGGGTGCAGGGACCCATGCCGTCGGTCCCTGCACCCAGATTGCTGCGATCTGACTTACCGATCACAGCATGATGGAGCAGGAGACGCTGAAATTTCAGCCTCTCCTGCCCGATCAGTGCCGGAGCTCAGCGCTGCTAGTGGCTGAGCTCCGGCACGAAACAGCCAGCAGTGGTGTCTGCGCCGCCCCTGGCTGTTAACCCCCTGAATGCTGCGATCATGCGCGATCGCAGCGTTCAGGAGACAGGCGGAGGGCTGGGAGCTCCCTCTGCCTTCAGGTCGGCACCCCCGCGGGGACCCAACCGTTGCCATGGTGACCAGGGGTCCCCAGGTCACCAAGCTACAGAAAGCTCCTGAGACCAATGCACAGCATAGTCTCAGGAGCTTTCAATAGAGGTATAATGTATTGCAATGCTAATGCAAAAAAGTGAAAGTCCCATAGTGGGACTAAGTAAAAAAGTTTAAAAAAATTGTAAAAATCTAAAAAAAAATAAATATATATATATACAGTACAGACCAAAAGTTTGGACTCACCTTCTCATTTAAAGATTTTTCTGTATTTTCATGACTATGAAAATTGTACATTCACACTGAAGGCATCAAAACTATGAATTAACACATGTGGAATTATATACTTAACAAAAAAGTGTGAAACAACTGAAAATATGTCTTATATTCTAGGTTCTTCAAAGTAGCCACCTTTTTGCTTTGATGACCGCTTTGCACACTCTTTAAATGAGAAGGTGTGTCCAAACTTTTGGTCTGTACTGTATATATTACACTAATAAATACAGATTTTTAGGTAAAAAAAAAAAAAAGTACACATATTTGGTATTGCCGCCTCCAGAACGACCCGATCTATAAACGTGTCACACTAGTTAACCCTTTCAGTGAACAACGTAAAAAAAACACGAGAAACTATGAGTGAAATAAAACGCGATCAAAATGACGGATGAAAATAAAAATGGTACCACTGAAAACGTCATCGTGTCCCGCAAAAAACAAGCTGTCACATGACTGTCGGCCGAAATATGGAAAAATTATAGCTCTCTAAATATGCCCCCTCCCTTCTGAGCACCGCAGTGTGTCTAAACCACATTTAGTGTCCACATGTTTGGCAGGGGTATTATTTCCAAAATGAGGTCTCTTGAGGGGGGATTCAGGTCTTCTAGCATTTAGGGGCTCTGCATATGGAGTCCGCAAACTATTCTAGGAAAATCTGCGCTCCAGGAGGCAAATAGCGCTCCGTCCCTCCCGAGTGTTGCTGTATGGCCAAGCAGTACTGTACAGCCACATATCGGGTATGGCCACATTCATCAGAAATTATGGGACAAATTTTGGTGCCATTTTTATCCATTATCCAGTGTGAAAATCTAAATTCTGGGGCTAAAACAAAATTTTTGCGGTAAAAATGTAATTATTTTTTCCTCACTGCCCAATGGAATAAAATTCTGTGACACACCCTTGGTGTCAGTATGATCACTGCACCCCTAGATGAGTTCATTGAGAGGTGTAGTTTGTAAAATGGGGTCATTTATAGGGGGGAATCTGCTGTTCTGGCACCTCAGGAGATCTCCTAGTGGGTCATGGCACCCTCAAACCATAACAGTAAAATCTGTACTATAATATGGTGCTCCTTCCTTTCTGACCTTTGCACTGTGCCTCAAAAGTAGTTGCCAGTTACATGTAGGGTATTGGCGTACTCAGGAGAAATTGCACAACAAAATGAGAGGTCAATTTTCTTCTGTTACCCTTGTGAAAATAAAAAATTTTGGGGTAAAAGAAAATGTGATTATTTTTTTTTTTTTTTCACGGCTCTACGTTATAAACTTCTGTGAAGCACCTGGGGGTTCAAAGTGCTCTTGATAAGTTCATTGAGGGGTCTAGTTTCCAAAATGTGGTCACTTGTTGGGGGTTTCCGCTGTGTAGGCACATCAGGGGCTCCCCAAACGCAACATGGCGTCCCCTAATTATTCCAGCAAATTTTGAATTCAAAAAGTCAAATGGCGCTCCTTCCCTTCCGAACCCTGTCGTGCGCCCAAACAGTAGTTTTCTGCCACATATGGGGTATCGGCGTGCTCCGGAGAAATTCCACAACAACTTTTGGGGTCCATTTTCTCCTGTTACCCTTGTGAAAATAAAAAATTGGGGACTAAAATTTTTTTTTTTTTTTTTTTTTTTTTTTTTTTTTTTTCACGTCTTTGAACCCCCAGGTGCTTCACAGAAGTTTATAACAAAGTGCTCATCACACATCTAGATAAGTTCATTCAGGGGTCTAATTTCCAAAATGGTGTCACTTGTGGGGGGTTTCCACTGTTTAGGCACATCAGGGGCTCTCCAATTGCGACATGGCATTCGCTGATTATTCCAGCAAATTTTGAATTCAAAAAGTCAAATGGCGCTCCTTCCCTTCCCCATATTTGGTATCAGCATGCTCAGGAGAAATTGCACAATACATTTTGGGGTCCATTTTTATCTGTTACCCTTGTGAAACTTAAAAAAATTTGGTCTAAATTTAATATTTTGTGAAAAAAAAGTTAAATGTTAATTTTTTTTCTTCCTCATTGCTTCAGTTCCTGTGAAGCACCTGAAGGGTTAATAAAGTTCTTGAATGTTGTTTTGAGCTCCGTGAGGGGTGCAGCTTTTAGAATGGTGTCACTTTTGGGTATTTTCTGTCATATAGACCCCTCAAAGTCACTTCAAATGTGATGTGGTCCCTAAAAATTAAAAAAAAAATGGTTTTGTATATTTTGTTGGAAAAATGAGAAATCGCTGGTCAACTTTTAACCCTTTTAGCTCCCAAACACAAAAAAAATTTGGTTCCAAAATTGTGCTGATGTAAAGTAGACATGTGGGAAATGTTATTTATTAACTATTTTGTGTGACATATCGCTCTGATTTCAGGACATAACAATTAAAATTTTGAAAATAGCAAAATTTTCAAAATTTTCGCCAAATTTCCGTTTTTTTTTCACAAATAAACGCAAGTGATATCGAAGAAATTTTACCACTATCATGAAGTACAATATGTCACGAAAAAAACAGTCTCAGAATCAGGGGGATCCGTTGAAGCGTTCCAGAGTAATTACCTCATAAAGTGACAGTGGTCAGAATTGAAAAAATTGGCCTGGTCATTAACCTACAAAGTGGCTCGGTCCTTAAGGGGTTAAGGATGGTCCCTTTTTTTTCCCCCAACTTTAATTTATTTGAAATTGCTAGTTGAACGTCCCTCCCCTTCCTAATTTTGCCATTGGTTTAAGTGTTCCTGTGGGTGTTCCCTATGTAACTGGCATCCATTTTGGGCCTTTAAAAACCCATCCATTCTCATGCTGTACACATTTGGTTTTTTACTTGAAAAAGATGCCAGTACAGCATTGAAACGCGTTGTTAATAAAAAGCCTTTTCATCATCATCATCATCTCTGAAGAATTGATTTACTTCAGCAGCGCAGCCCACCTACGTGTTTATCCAACTGGATCTAAAGTAAAGTCATGTAACATTTTTACAAAGTTATTCAACTTTTCTGCTATCAGTATATAAAGTGTGAAGTGCAGTCCAAGCATGCACCCAACCTAAGGCATTTCACGCATAATTGCGTATTATCTAATTGGTCTGTTTTATTCCCAGCTAAAGGGAAAGTAACATCAGAAAATGCCATTTCAGTCAGGCATTTATTACAAGCATTTTTTTTTTTGAATAGAGCTCAATTGCTGGCTTTACTGTGCAGGTTAAGACTGTGTCAGCAGAGTCATCTCATTATCTTATATGAGGGATTTTCTGGCAGTTGGCATCTCTGATACTTGTGGAGGTGATACTATTACACACAAGAGACGAACAGTATGCAGCTCCCCTGCGTGTCTCTCTGGTGGGGGGGGGGGGGGAGCAGTACTGCATAACCTCTTAGTATCTTTTTACATTTACTCCTGTTTTTTTCAGCTGCCATAAAGTGAACTGTTTACTGCTTGTATCACCTGTCAGGTTCCCTTTAAAGTTACTATTGCTTTATTACAGTGGATTAATAGGGGGACTAATGAAAGTTGAGTGTGGGGGGTTTACATGTGTAAGTCCGAACTTTAATAATATAACATTAGTTATCTCCGATTATGAACACCATCAAAGTATAAAAAAAAGTCTGAAATGCTGTTTTGATGTCGTCTCGTCGGCGTAAAGAAAAATAGAAAATGTTATCAAAAAATTTTACTTGTCCAAAATGATGACATTGAAAACTACAGCTCACCCAAGAAGAAAACAAGCCCTAGCACAGGACGAATCAAAGATCTATGTGCCGGACATAGATCTCCCTGAAAATCCGCCGCCAGAGCTTGTTGTAAATGACAGAAGGTGTTACCAGTGTGAGACTTGTAATGACTGACAGTCTGCTCTCCTGAAGCTACATGTTTCACACTTGTAACTCCCCCTGTCATTTACAATAAGCTCTGGAGGCAGATACTCAGGGAGATCTATGTCCAGCCCATAGATCCTAACAGCTCATTTTCTTATTAAGAAAATGTGGATTTCTCTGGAATAAAACGTTGGATAAAATTTATACCTTGATCTAACTTTCTATGACCCACTTCACCTTATAGATGGCTGATCCTACTGACAGATCCCCTTTAAATAAGGGTTCAATTGGGGTGTGTACTTCTTTCCCCTGTATGATATTGACCAATCACAAGCATGCAGCAACATTCAGGGGAAAGAACACGCCCCATGAGTGATGCTGCTTGCTTATGATTGGTCAACATTTTACAGGGGGAACGGGAATAAGTAAATGCCCCAATTAATAACTCTTATAACTCCCACTTAAATTTTGTGAAAATTAACTCATTGCTGCCAAATACTTTCACTACTAATATCTCCATGACGGAGAGGCAAAATAAAAATATTCTGCTTTGCAGCAACTCTTACAGTTCAACGTGAAAAATGTAATGTAATATTCTCTTTAAAGGGGTTGTACAGTCACAACATATTGATGATCTGTTTTGTGGGGGTCTTCAACCCCAACCAATCACCTGTAATTGAGACTGTAAAAAGAATAGTAGCTGTGGTGCAGAACACGGCGGCCGCCGCTAAACGTCAAATGGAGTTGATGTTCCAAGTGTTTACATTCGATGGCTGCTGGAGCAGCAACAGCTGATTGCTAAAGACCCCCACACACCCAACAATTGGCTGTTATTTCTGCCGGCTCGTGGGTAATCAATATGTTGTGACCGGACAAACTATTTTAATTTGTCAATGACGAACTGTTGAAAGCCCCCACCCATTTTAATTCCCCACCCCCCTTTTATTTTAAAAAATGTTGTAAAAGGGACCTCTACATCAAAGCCTGCAACTATTTCCAATCTTTTCCCTTAAGGAGGACCTTTCACCGGTTTATTTATCTTCTACTTTGCATAGATATTAGCTTGTAAAGTTTAGATTTATTTTAGAAGTCCAAGGTGGGCGTTACCAGAGATTTGTTTTATTGTGTAGGGGTGTGTGCTTTGCCCGTGCATAATATTAACCAATAGGGATGTGTGCTTTGCCCCCTGCATAATATTGACCAATAGGGATGTGTGCTTTGTCCCCTGCATAATGTTGACCAATAGGGATGTGTGCTTTGTCCCCTGCATAATATTGACCAATAGGGATGTGTGCTTTGTCCCCTGCATAATATTGACCAATAGGGATGTGTACTTTGTCCCCTGCATAATATTGACCAATCATAAGCAGGAGGCTCATGCAGGGGGAAAAAGAACAAGCGCTGATCTCTGCTAGAGCAGAGCTTGGCGTCTGTCTGGATTGTGGATAATGCCCACCACCACTATTGCTCACAAAGCCAAAGGTCTCATTTCACAGTAGGTTATTTTCGACCCCTGGAGCCGATTCATTAAAACTGGGGTTGCACGTGCCAGTCTTTAATGAAGAGGCGTGGTGGAGTAAGATGCGCCAAATTCTTTTTTTTTTTTTTTTCCCTTAAGTGTTTTATGTCAGAGAACAGTTTGCTGAATCGGCCCCCATGTGTGTAACAGATCCCACACCAACCTCACCAGGGCCAATATAACGGGCAGATGATTGGCGGTAATGGTGGCGCGTCTTCTCTATGTGCTGCACAGTGCTTTCTCTCTTGGCCGTAGTAACACGGTGTTGTGTAGGAGCGTCTCCCTCCTCGGTCCCTATAAGCCCACGGTCACACTGTGTGCTGCCGTGCCATCAGTTATATGCCGCACCAGCCAAATGCTGGATATAAAACCAATGAAGAGGGAATCATCGGAGTCCTGTCATACACAGATAATGAAGGTGCAGGACCTGCTCACTATCCATCCATAGTGGCCTTTATCCCTGGGACATTGTCTGGTTTTGTTTTGTGAACATTGTGTCATTTAGCCGCCAGCGCAGCTGTGAGTTCCTCCACTTCAGGAAAACGCTGGCGGAGACCTGTCACTTTTTTTCTTTCCGTTGATGGACCTGTGTGAGGGCTTGTTTTCTGCACGGTGAGCTTATGTTTCTATTCATACCATTTTTAGTTACATTTTTATCTTTTATATTGCAATTTTTTAGGTCTGTGCGGTGATGAGAAAAAAAAAACCGCAATTCTTGTTTGTTTTATTTTTTGCTGTTTACCATGCAGGTTAATTAAAATTTTTTTTTATTTTTATCTGATTTTTACAGACACTGTAATACCAAATTTATCCTTTTTTTTCTCATTAGTTGAGGTAAATGAAGTGATTAAAATTGTTATATTTTTCATATATACAAACTTTATTTTCTTTTTTTCTTTTTTTTTTTTTTTTTTTTTTCTTGCATTAGTGAACTTGAGCCTGCAATTACTTAATCACATGTTCTATATCCTGCAGTATTACTGTACTGTAGTATGTAGATAAAGATGGCAGCTTCACTCTGTGCTGGCGCCACCCCCACTACTAAGTATTGGCTGCATTCTACCTTGACACTTTGAGGTTAGCCAGCCCGGGCAAGGTGGGGGGCGGCAGCCAGCCCGGGCAAGGTGGGGGGCGGCAGCCAGCCCGGGCAAGGTGGGGGGCGGCAGCCAGCCCGGGCAAGGTGGGGGGCGGCAGCCAGCCCGGGCAAGGTGGGGGGCGGCAGCCAGCCCGGGCAAGGTGGGGGGCGGCAGCCAGCCCGGGCAAGGTGGGGGGCGGCAGCCAGCCCGGGCAAGGTGGGATTACAAGTGGTCCTTTGAAGTCATCCGGAATGCCGATGTGACCCTCGGTGAAAATGAGTTTAACACCCCTGTTTTATGAAGACCATCCACAGACTGGGCTTCAGAGGAAGCCTGAAATGTCCCCCTTGAGGGGGTCTTCAGCAGGCACCCAGCTGCCATGACAACTCATCGGCCCCACGCATTTGGGGATGATCGTAGCTGGTGTATACCCCTCACTGGTAATTATTTAGATGCCTCTCTCAATGATTGACAGCAGCGTTTAAATTGTTAAACAGCAGCGATCAGAGCAATCCCTGGTCATTCTGTTACATCATGATGATGGCTGTGTGTCACAGCCGGCGTCTCCCATGTATGGTGCGGGCTCCACCTTCGTACATCATTTCTTGGGAAGGTGTTATGAGCACCCGTGCATCCCATTTATCATTGTTCCAGCGCGTTTTGGTGAACACACCTGCCCTGACGGAGCTATTCATTTTAAGAAGACGAATGGAGCTTCTATGGAGCACAAAACTGTGATGTTTACTTAGTCTTAGTGATGTTTACTGGTTCTTTCAGGGGTACAACTCTCCTCTGCCTCCCGGCTTCCTGCTTCGCTGGGGGTCGTGCACTCCTGAAGACTGACAGTTCGGACAGGCAGCATAGTGTCGCCGCTGGACTGTATTTTCTCTGTCGGGCTGTTGAGAGAGGCAGCTTTGCAACATACAGTCACCATGTGGTTGCATAAATATACACACCTTTAAACTAATAATTTGAAGTTCATTTTGAATTTATGGCAACATTCAGTCTTTTTGGGTAGGAGTCTCATTATAGCCATCTAGAATTGGCAATCTTTGCCTGCTCTTTCTTGCAGCAGCTCCACGTCAGTCCTATTTACGAGGGCATTTCCTGTGTACAGCGCTCTCTTTGGGTCATCCACAGTTTTTCAGTTGGACTCAGGTCTGGGCTCTTGGCTGGGTCTTTCAAAAACTTTGATCTTCTGGCGAAGCCATTCTTTAGTTGATTTGGAGGTAGTCGAAGGGTCGTTGTTGTGCTGAAAGGTGTAATTCCTCTTTATGTTCAGGTTTTTAGCAGAGCCCTGAAGGTTTTGTTGCAAAATTGACTGATTGATATTTGGAATTGTTCATAAATCCCCACACATTGATGAAAGCCCCAGTTTTAGGTGTCAAAAAAACAGCCACAAAACATAATGCTGTCTCCACCATTCTTCACTGTGAGTATGGTGTTGTTTTGGTGATGGGCATTGTTGACTTTGCGCCCAACATACTTTTTTGAATTATGGACAAAAATTTCATCCTCCGCATCATGAAACCATAACATGTTTTCCCACTTGCTTTTAGCAAAACTAACCGGCCTTGGATGTTTTTCTTTGTAAGGAAATTCTTTCATATTGCCACGCTACCCCACAGGCCATATGTATGAAGAATACAGGAGATTGTTGTCACATACAATACATGACCAGTACTTGTCAGAGATTCCTTCAGCTCCTTTAATGTTGCTGTAGGCCTTTTGGCAGCCTCCCAGACCGATTTTGTTCTGGTCTTTTCATCAGGTTTTGAGGGACGTCCAGTTCTAGGTAATGTCACTGTTATGCCACATCTTAATCCACTTTTCATGACGTATTCACACTGTTCCATGTTAAATATAATGCCTTATAAAAAAAATTTTTACCCTTCTCTTTACTGATACCTTTCAACAATGAGAACCCTTTGCTGTGTTGTAAGCTATTTATGGAGTCTGGATTTTACTGTAAAATGCAACTGAAAATTTCAGGATAATCCTAGAACAGAAACTTTATATGGGGATAATCAGAATTGCTGTAAATGATGGCAGCCGTGTATTGACTACTATGTAACATGAGCGTAAATGTGATTGGCTAATTCTGCACACAAGCACATCCCTAATTATAAGAGGTGCTCACACTTATGCAAAAATAAAATGAATTCAGTTTTTCTCAATGGATTTGTACGGATTATGGCTGACGTTAAAGGTTGAAAAAGTTTTGAAATTGTTTGTTGTTTTTATAAATGACACAAGCCTGGCATTTTAACAGGGGTGTGTAAACTTATTTGTTTTGTGTTTTTTTTTTTTTTTTTTTTTTTTTTTTTTTTTTTTTTTTGCAGCCGTCCTGACGGTATTTCATTATACATCATTCATCGCCTTCTGGAAATATGCCTGTAAAGAAAAAGAGAAAATCCTCCTCTTCTGAAGAAGTCAACATGAAGAAATGTAGAATATCTAGGTGCGGGCTAATCCTCTAGAGCTGTAATCCGACCGCAGCTTCATGGCTGTGACTGGGAATTCATTCTCTTCTTTTACGTTTCTCTCAGTTACTGCAGGACACAGACACCAAGTAGAGTGATAAGCGAAGATCTGTTCTCTAGCAAGAAGTGCCTGGCGTGGTTTTACGAGTATGCCGGTCAGTATGGTAGAATATGCTCTGTGTTTCTTCCCCTCCACTGCGGCCAATAAGAGTGGGTTATTCCCACACCCCGCTGTACTATTACAGCACCGGCTCAGGAGCGGTGTCCGCACGATCGGCAGTGGGTGCCGACTGGGATGTCGGTGATCAGCGGTAACACCAATCTTTAACAGTAATGATCGCGCCATCTATCATTTTACAGAGGGAAAGCTATAATCTGAGCCTTTTTTTGCATACATGAACACGAATGTCTGAATGAGGCTCAACAGTGAATACATTTTTATCTGGAATCGTATTTTCCTATTTCTAGGTCGAAATATTTCATACTTGGCATAACCTTTTTTTTGTGTGTACACTACCAATTCTCCTTAACCCTTTCACGACCTTGCAATTTTTCTTTTTTCCTCCCCATAACTTTTTTTTTTTGCCGTCAATATAGTTTTGAGGGCTTGTGTTGTGTTTTGTTTTTGTGTTTGTTCTTCTGGCCTTTGTTTAAGTGATTTAGGGTTATGCGTAGGGTTGTTGTACTGAATGATGAAATATCTCTTCATGTTCAGGTTTTTAGCAGAGCCCTGAAGGTTTTGTTGCAAAATTGACTGATATTTAGAATTGTTCATAAATCCCTCCACCTTGACAAAAGCTCCAGTTTCAGGTGTCAAAAAAACAGCTTTTAAACATAATGCTGCCTCCACCATGCTTCACTGCGGGTATGGTGTTATTTTGGTGATGTGCAGGGTTGACTGTGTGTATGTATTTGTATATGTATGTGTATATATATATATATATATATATATATATATATATATATATATATATATATATATATATATATATATATATACACTGCTCAAAAAAATAAAGGGAACACTTGAACAACGGAATATAACTCCAAGTACATCAAACTTCTGTGAAATCAAACTGTCCACTTAGGAAGCAACACTGATTGACAATCAATTTCACATGCTGTTGTGCAAATGGAATAGACAATAGATGGAAATTATTGGCAATTATCAAGACACCCTCAATAAAGGCGTGGTTCTGCAGGTGGGGACCACAGACCACATCTCAGTACCAATGCTTTCTGGCTGATGTTTTGGTCACTTTTGAATGTTGGTTGTGCTTCCACACTCGTGGTAGCATGAGACGGACTCTACAACCCACAGAAGTTGCTCAGGTAGTGCAGCTCATCCAGGATGGCACATCAATGCGAGCTGTGCCAAGAAGGTTTGCTGTGTCTGTCAGCGTAGTGTCCAGAGGCTGGAGGCGCTACCAGGAGACAGGCCAGTACACCAGGAGACGTGGAGGGGGCCGTAGGAGGGCAACAACCCAGCAGCAGGACCGCTACCTCCGCCTTTGTGCAAGGAGGAACAGGAGGAGCACTGCCAGAGCCCTGCAAAATGACCTCCAGCAGGCCACAAATGTGCATGTGTCTGCACAAATGGTTAGAAACCGACTCCATGAGGGTGGTATGAGGGCCCGACATCCACAGATGGGGGTTGTGCTCACAGCCCAACACTGTGTAGGACGCTTGGCATTTGCCACACAACACCAGGATTGGCAAAATCGCCACTGGCGTCCTGTGCTCTTCACAGATGAACGCAGGTTCACACTGAGCACATGTGACAGACGTGACAGAGTCTGGAGACGCCGTGGAGAGCGATCTGCTGCCTGCAACATCCTTCAGCATGACCAGTTTGGCAGTGGGTCAGTAATGGTGTAGGGTGGCATTTCTTTGGAGGGCCGCACAGCCCTCCATGTTCTCACCAGAGGTAGCCTGACTGCCATTAGGTACCGAGATGAGATCCTCAGACCACTTGTGAGACCATATGCTGGTGCGGTTGGCCCTGGGTTCCTCCTAATGCAGGACAATGCCAGACCTCATGTGGCTGGAGTGTGTCAGCAGTTCCTGCAAGATGAAGGCATTGAAGCTATGGACTGGCCCGCCCGTTCCCCAGACCTGAATCCGATTGAGCACATCTGGGACATCATGTCTCGCTCCATCCACCAACGTCACGTTGTACCACAGACTGTCCAGTAGTTGGCGGATGCTTTAGTCCAGGTCTGGGAGGAGATCCCACAGGAGACCATCCACAACCTCATCAGGAGCATGCCCGGGCGTTGTAGGGAGGTCATACAGGCACGTGGAGGCCACACACAATACTCAGCCTCATCAGGAGCATGCCCAGGCATTGTAGGGAGGTCATACAGGCACGTGGAGGCCACACACAATACTCAGCCTCATCAGGAGCATGCCCAGGCGTTATAGGGAGGTCAAACAGGCTCGTGGAGGCCACACACAATACTGAGCCTCATTTTGACTTGTTTTAAGGACATAACATAAAAGTTGGATCAGCCTGTAGTGTGTTTTTCCACTTTAATTTTGGGGGTGACTCCAAATCCAGGCCTCCATTGGTTAATAAATTTGATTTCCATTGATGATTTTTGTGTGATTTTGTTGTCAGCGCATTCAACTTTGTACAGAACAAAGTATTCAATGAGAATATTTCATTCATTCAGATCTAGGATGTGTTATTTGAGGTAGGTGTATGTATGTATGTATGTATGTATGTGTATATATATGCAGTACAGACCAAAAGTTTGGACACACATTCTCATTTAAAGATTTTTCTGTATTTTCATGACTATGAAAATTGTACATTCACACTGAAGGCATCAAAACTATGAATTAACACATGTGGAATTATATACTTAACCAAAAAGTGTGAAACAACTGAAAATATGTCTTATATTCTAGGTTCTTCAAAGTAGCCACCTTTTGCTTTGATGACTGCTTTGCACACTCTTGGCATTCTCTTGATGAGCTTCAAGAGGTAGTCACCGGAAATGGTCTTCCAACAATCTTGAAGGAGTTCCCAGAGATGCTTAGCACTTGTTGGCCCTTTTGCCTTCACTCTGCGGTCCAGCTCACCCCAAACCATCTCGATTGGGTTCAGGTCTGGTGACTGTGGAGGCCAGGTCATCTGGCGTAGCCCCCCATCACTCTCCTTCTTGGTCAAATAGCCCTTACACAGCCTGGAGGTGTGTTTGGGGTCATTGTCCTGTTGAAAAATAAATGGCACATAATGGCAAATAATTTAGGTCAAAGAAAATGGATTTTAACAGAGTATTGGAAATCTCAAAATGCTGAAACCATTAGAGCAGATTGGGTTGAAACATTTGGTACTCAAGCCCCAAAGAGACAAACCATTTACCGCATTCGTGACAAATTCAATGCCACTGGCTCAATCCTTAATGCTCCAAAAACTGCTCGACCCAAAACAGTCTGTACAGAAGATAATAAACAACTTGTTGCTGAAACATTTGTTCAGACTCCAAAAAAGTCCACAGAAGAGCCTCTATGGAATTGGGAATTTCACGAGCTTCTATCATGGGAATCCTGAAATCTATTGGGTGGAAAGCTTATCCTCCACATCTAATTCATGGTTTATTGGAGGATGATCCAGACAGGCGGCTGCAATTTACTGAGATTATGCTTAATGAAATTGAAGAAAATCCAGTAATTGTAGATAACATTATGTGGAGTGATGAAGCTTCTTTCAAATTCTCCGGCCATATTAACAGACATAATTGTATTTACTGGTATAATGAGGAGAACATGCATTTAACATTAGAGCAACAAGTAAATGAGCCTGGTGTCAATGTTTGGGGTGATATTTCAAGTTTTGGTGTTTTAGGACCAATATTTTTTGATGGGACAGTCACAGGAGATAAGTATCTCGAAATTCTAATGGATCAAGTTGTTCCCCAGTTACAGCAGCAGCCTAATTCACATGACCTTTATTTCCAACAAGATGCGGCCCCTCCACATTATTTAGGAGTGGTCCGCGAGTATCTTGATGAAACATTTCCTAATAAATGGTTTGGCTGAAGAGGCCCACTTGATTGGCCGGCACGCTCACCAGACTTGACCCCAATGGATTTTTTCTTTTGGGGAGTAGTCAAGGACAAAGTTTATAGTCGAAAACCAAAAAGTGTCAGTGATTTGAAAAATTACATAAGAGATTCATTTCAAGAAATTATTACCCAAAGAGACTTGTGCAAAAAAGTTTGTCGAAGCGAAAGAGGCGACTTCAAAGCTGTGCAAATTGTAATGGAAAACAGTTTGAGCACCTGCGGTGATAAAATTTAAGGGCTTTTGTATTATTGTTCAGAATAAAATGTAATTGTCAATGTTATGCTTGTGTTAGTAAATATAATTTTATATATAAATCAAAATAAATGTTATTATTTTCTGTCCACCTACTTTTGGACCACCCTGTGTATGTATATGTACAGTATATAATGTATATATTTCCTATTTCCAGTGCTAAATATTTCATACTTATACCCTTTTTTTTGTGTTCACTACCAATTCTCCTTAACCCTTTCACGACCTTGCAATTTTTTTGTTTATTCCTCCCCTTCTTCCAATAATTTTTTTTTTTTTTTTTTTTTGACAATATAGCCTTTATGATGGCGTTTGTTTGTTTTTTTGTGGGACGAGTTGTACTTTTGAATCGCATCGTTCATTTTCTCATCTGATGCACTGGAAAGCGGGAAAAAAATTCCAAGTGCATTGAAATTGCAAATAAAAGTGCAATTCCACAATTGTGTTTTTTGTTTTATTTACCTTGTTCGCTTTATGGTAAAGCTGACCAGGCAATATGATTCTCCAGGTCAGTACGCAGATACAAAACATGGATAGGTTTTTTTTTTTTTGTTTGTTTGTTTTTGTCTTTTATTTTTTATTATTTAAGTGGTGAAAAAAAAATAATTAGGAAATAAGTAAAGAAAAATAAATTTTGTTTGTGTTGTCATTTTTTCGAGACCCGTAACGTTTTCATTTTCGGGAAGTGTGGCTGGATGGGTTTTGCGGCTTGACTTGACGTTTTTACTGAAACCATTTTGATAGCATGCCTTTTATTGCAGTGTTGCGGCGGCCAAAAAAAGTAATTCTGGTGTTTTTGATTATTCCTCTCTTTACTTCGTTTACCGATATGATTTATTTTATATTTTGATAGATCGGACTTTTACGAACACAGCGATACCAAATATATGTAATTTTTTTTTTTAATTGTTTTATGTTTAATGGGGCAAATGTGGGGTGATTTTTAAACATTTGCGTTTATTTTTTATTTTTTTTTTTACTGTATTTAATAGTCCCCTTAGGGGACTTGAAGCTGCGATCATCTGATAGCAGTACATGTACAGAACAAGCGATGTATAGCTAAAATCACAATCTCCTATAAATACCAGCCACGGGCTTGCTTTCAAAGGAGGATCGTAATGATCAAAACGGGGGTCATCAGCAGACCCCCGGCTGTAATGGCAACCCATCGGCACCCTGCCATCACATCACGATTGCGCCGATACAAGTACGTCAAAGATCGTAAAGGGGTTAATGGTGGTTAATGTAACTTCATTGCAGATATCTGTACATCCTGATGGCTCTGACCCCCTTCTTGACTTCCATTACTTAATTTACCCTAGCTATACTTTTACAATTATTTTTTATTTTATTTTTAGATATAGATTTATTTTAGTTTTTTTTTTTTTTTTAATAAATTAAACCTTTTTTTTTTTCCCACATGGACAGGTCCAGATGAGATTGTTGGTCCAGAAGCTATGGAAAAATTCTGTGAAGACATTGGTGTTGAACCAGAGAATGTAAGTAGTGTAGTTTGTTCCCTAGAGTAGTTTGTACCCGTCCCAATGGAGAATTACACTTTCGGTAAGTAAAGATAATCTATTGAATAAAGTTGTTTTTTTTTTTTTTAATGAATCCATACCTTGCAGCTCAAGCTCTCTGCTTGCAATCATTTAATAGGAATCTTCATAGTTGGCTTACAAGGGATGGTAATCTGAGCTGAGTGCTGCTGGTCACACACACTCAATCACTCTCCACAGCCGGGTCTCTGGACAGTGATCAATAAAAAATCTTTCTACCTGATTGTCAGGAAAGTATCAGAGCCTCTGTAGTAGAATAGCGGAGAAGATTAAGTAGGGATTATACTGCCAGAGGGGGAAGGAGACTGATTCTGCTCAGATCCCATATCTAGCAGCACCAAGGGATACACAGGAAAACACACAAAAAATGTTATAAGGGTTTTTTTTTTTCACGTGAAAAAAATCTGTCGATTAATTTAAAACTGCTATATTTGACAGCTGTGTGGATGAAAATGTCACTGATTTTATTATATATATATCTATATATATATATATATATATCTATATATATATATATATATATATATCATTCTAATATTTTCTTTATTGTGTTTTCCAGATAATTATGTTAGTTCTGGCTTGGAAACTAGAAGCAGAAAGCATGGGCTTTTTCACAAAGGAGGAGTGGTTAAAAGGAATGACCTCATTGCAGTAAGTTCAGTGAATATTCAAACAATCCTTAAAGCGTCGGAGAGGAATCTGGCGACAAATTTGTCCCTAAACTTCCAAAACTGAATTTACTTATAACAGTGATTTTGAAAGGTGTTTTTTTTTTTTTTTGTTTTTGTATTAGGATTCTAGTTTTGGGTAAAATAAAACTCAATTCTTGTACTCATAAGTATTTGGGGATCCAATTCATCATTTGTCCAGAGTGTTGCTGCTAATGTATCAGGACAGCCTCTTTTCTGTACTGCTTTACCCTTCATTATTTTTCTCCATATCTACGGCCTATGATCTGCCCTCTTTGAGGACTTGGATGCTTTCCTTCCTCTCCACACACTGATCTACTCTGTACAGCCCTCCTCTCTCTGTTAAAGATAGCTTTGGCACCTTTTTTTGTTTCTCTTATGGATTTGTGACAGGACTTAAATTGAATTCAAGACATCCTTGGTTCACGGTCTGGGTATACGGACCACAACGCCCAGGTCTCCTAATCAAACTAAAATCTTCATATATTCCTATTAAGCTTTTGGTTCGGGTCAGACATGAAATACTGACTTCAGTCTTACACACGCTCTGCAGAGGTAAAATGGGTGGAAGTTTTTATTGAAGCTTCAAACTAGTTATCGCTTTCAAAGACTGGCGCGCGCTCTCCGAGCTCCCATTGGCTCTCTGCAATGCGATCACGGGCTGCTGATGGGAACCTTTACAGTTGAGAATCGTCTAAAGGCCCCTATAGCTGCCATATTGGTACTCCTGTGTAGCCATTCATAGGTTGGGCTTCATAGGAGACCATCATTTACACTATACAGTTCCTACAAAATATTTTTTTTTTCCCATACATAATTAATGAACAAACGCAGCAATAGGTGTAATAATATCTCCCTTTATTCATATAATATATGCAAGGCAATTAAAAATTAGGAGGAAGGAGCCTGATATAAGGCAAAAACATCCTGATATAAAAATGCAGTACAAAAGATGGCCACAAGGTGGCATAATAAGCTCAGTAAACCAAATTCTGATATAATGTTATATAGTTATAATGTCACAATCAAGCCAAAGCTTATAAACCTGCAAAATGGGGAAAACCATAACGACCACTCGTGATGATTTGAAAGAAGTAAATCCGCTTACACCGAAGGACCCTGGCACATGTTTCGACCCAGCTTCATCCGGGGGTCAATTACATATCATTTTACATATACTGTGTTATTATAGTATTGCAGTGTACGGGTCTCAAACTGGCAAGATGGACCTTTTTTTGTGTTTTTTAGGTTACACCACTAAAATATAACAAAACCCAAATAAGTTTGGTATCACGTAATCATACTGACCCGGGGAATCTTATTGCTAGGTTTTTTTTTATCCGTAAGAACAACAAAAACAATGATGGAATAGTGAGGTGTTGTTGCTTGTTTTTTTTATATTTTTTTCACCATTTCACCCCACTTGCAATTTCTTTAAGTACATTATATGGTAATGTGGAGTCATCCAAAACCTGCAACTTGTCCTGCGTGATACAATTATTACCTGATCTTGAAATGTTAACGTTTGTATTTCAGAGACAAATGAAAAATTTTAAAAAAAAATTCTATTTGTTATAAGTTGTCCCCAGCCTTTACAGGAAGGTATCCATAGGCGGGTGATGAGTTTGCCGAATGCCCGGCCTGATCATAACTTGCTTTTCGTGCTTGTCTTTAAGATGTGACTGCACAGAGAAGTTACAGGGGAAATTTGATTATCTACGCGCTCAACTGAACGATAACACTGCCTTTAAGAATATTTACAGATACGCTTTTGATTTTGCTAGGGTAAGTATCTAGGGTAAGATGCCTTCAGATGAAGCAGATTCTGGAGACGTTCTCTTCTTCCCTCACCTTACGTATTCTTCCATTTAGAAAAACCTTTGCCTGACTTTAATGGCATGAACAGGTCACATGTTTTGGCGCTCTATGCACAAAAATCGTGGCTTTTTTATCCCCTCTAGCCACTTTTCCACTTTAGTTGAAGGAGACGTGACCAATTCTGGTCCAAAAGATTTATTACAATTTACGCCATATATGTCTGTAAATCTCCGCCTGCTCCTAAAGCGTAGATTTCTGGAACATGACATCCACATTTATTGAGAGGCATGTGCATCTTATGTCGGTGTAATTGATTATATGGGATCCATATTCTGTGGTAGAACGTCTGATGACACTTAAAGGGGGTTGTCCAGACTTAGGGCTCAAGGCTGCAGTCTTGTGAATCCTCACAGCATGCTCTGTCAGGATTTTCCATTGCTATTTTGCGTACATGCGGTGACATGCCAACTAGACGTGCTCAATACAAGTGAATTGAATGAGGCCAAACACGTCTAGTCTGAATGTGTCTGGAAGCATGCTCCCAGCACTGGAGAATCCTGACTATGCTCGCTGTCAGGATTCACAAGTCTGCAGTCACATAGTGAGTTTCAAGCCTGGACAACCCCTTAAAGGAAAAATATTACAGTTAGAAATCTAATTGTTTGATTTTTTGGGGGGGGGGGTTTTTGTTACATTAATACTTACATTTTAAAACCAAACTTTTAATTTTCTAATAACTTTTTGCCATCCCGTAGGATAAGGACCAGCGGAGTCTGGATATGGATACAGCAAAATCAATGTTGGCACTTCTACTAGGCAGAACGTGGCCATTGTTTTCTGTATTCTTTCAGTATCTAGAGGTAAGGGAGAAGACTGCCCCCTACAGTTGCCCTGCAGGATCTGTAGGAGGGTATAATGCTTATTATAGTAGAATGTGTCTTTGTGTCTGTTTTCAACACATTCGAGAAACTTCTGAAAAGTGCAGCCAGATATAAATAATAGAAGTCTACAGGCTCTTTATACTCATTTGCTGCTTGTACTGCTTAAAGTGGTTGTCTAATCTTCTAGCTTGAGGAGCGCACCGCCACTTTGCCTCCCGGCAATCCTGAAGATTGACAGTTCGCTCCAGCGACATGGTTGCGCTGCCGGCCCAAACTACTCGCTCCCATGCAGAATCAGAGGGGGACAAGGGCTAGTCGGAGCCAGGCAACTGCAGAGCTGCGCTTACAAGCTGTCTAGCAAACTTTTCTTGCAAGCACTCTACTTGGCTACGAAACCGGCCACCTCTGATACACTGCAGTGGTGGTTGATAATCTTGGTGTAGAGTAGAACACAATAGAAAGTAAAATCTCTCTGTACTTGACAACGGAGAGGATATTTAACAAAAGGTAAATTGCAAAGTTGTGTGGTTTTAGAAGCTTTCAAGCTATTTTTTTTGGGGGGGGGGCAGATTTTTGCCTTGGACCCATCTGGAAAAAGAACCCAAAAAAAATTAAGGTATGCACAGTAATGTCAAAACCACTCACTGTGCACATATTCCTTCTTTTGTAACTTCTTTCGGTTACTTAATTGCTCTAGGAGCCCGTTCGTTCTTTTGCCGACTTCTGCTTAGAAGCGGTGATACCCTTCTAATGTCAGAAATATTAGTTATTGGTAAAAATTAAATTAAATCTTTTGAAAGAAAAAAAAGTTAATTCCTTTCCCTGTCATGTCTGTTTTAGTAAATACTTATGTTCTTCACAAAATGATAACCGCTTTTCTTATAATTCTGCATTGTGCTGTTCCTCTATTATTCCTCCTGGAAATACATAAATCTATATGGTGATTGGTAACTCGGAGGTGTGTCTGATTGGCCAGTGAGATACTCTGCAGGGACACGCCCCCGAGGAGCTACAGAGGGATGGACACAACACAGACGTACTGTGCCTACAAGTAGTATTCAACCCCCTGCAGATTTAGCTGGTTTGATAAGATGCAAATAAGTTAGAGACTGCAAACGAGAGTAGGTTTTATGAACAGAAGCATAAATCTTACAAACCAAAAAGTTATGTTGCTCAGTTGAATTTTATTACATTTTAAACATAAAAGTGTGGGTCAATTATTATTCAACCCCTATGTTTAATATTTTGTGGAATAACCCTTGTTTGCAATTACAGCTAATGATTGTCTTTTATAAGACCTGATCAGGCCGGCACAGGTCTGTGGAGTTATCTTGGCCCACTCCTCCATGCAGATCTTCTCCAAGTTATCTAGGTTCTTTGGGTGTCTCATGTGGACTTTATTCTTGAGCTCCTTCCACAAGTTTTCAATTGGGTTAAGGTCAGGAGACTGACTAGGCCACTCCAACACCTTGACTTTTTCCCTCTTGAGCCAGGCCTTGGTTTTCTTGGCTGTGTGCTTTGGGTCGTTGTCTTGTTGGAAGATGAAATTACGACCCATCTTAAGATCCTTGATGGAGGAGCGGAGGTTCTTGGCCAAAATCTCCAGGTAGGCCGTGCTATCCATCTTCCCATGGATGCGGACCAGATGGCCAGGCCCCTTGGCTGAGAAACAGCCCCACAGCATGATGCTGCCACCACCATGCTTGACTGTAGGGATGGTATTCTTGGGGTCGTATGCAGTGCCATCCAGTCTCCAAACGTCACGTGTGTGGTTGGCACCAAAGATCTCGATCTTGGTCTCATCAGACCATAGAACCTTGAACCAGTCTGTCTCAGAGTCCTCCAAGTGATCATGAGCAAACTGTAGACGAGCCTTGACATGACGCTTTGAAAGTAAAGGTACCTTACGGGCTCGTCTGGAACGGAGACCATTGCGGTGGAGTACGTTACTTATGGTATTGACTGAAACCAATGTCCCCACTGCCATGAGATCTTCCCGGAGCTCCTTCCTTGTTGTCCTTGGGTTAGCCTTGACTCTTCGGACAAGCCTGGCCTCGGCACGGGAGGACACTTTCAAAGGCTGTCCAGGCCGTGGAAGGCTAACAGTAGTTCCATAAGCCTTCCACTTACGGATGATGCTCCCAACAGTGGAGACAGGTAGGCCCAACTCCTTGGAAAGGGTTTTGTACCCCTTGCCAGCCTTGTGACCCTCCACAATCTTGTCTCTGATGGCCTTGGAATGCTCCTTTGTCTTTCCCATGTTGACCATGTCTGAGTGCTGTTCACAAGTTTGGGGAGGGTCTTAAATAGTCAGAAAAGGCTGGCAAAAGAGATCTTTAATCCACACATGTGAAGCTCATTATTCTTGGTGCCTGAACTACTTCTTAATACTTTAGGGGGACCAAACAGAATTCTTGTGGTTTGAGGGGTTGAATAATAAATGACACTCTGAATTAACTTTTAACGTTTTAAAAAAAAAAAAAAAAACAAAAAAAAAAAAAAACAATATTTGCTGCAGTGCATTTCCCACTTCCAGGCTGATCTACAGTACAAATGTCACAATGCCAAGTTAATTCCGCATGTGTCAACCAGCTAAATCTGCAGGGGGTTGAATACTGCTTGTAGGCACTGTATACGAAAAGGTGGTGACCTGTCTTTCTTATAAAGCAATGCTTCACGTTTTCTATTCCACAGCAATCAAAATACCGAGTTATGAACAAAGACCAGTGGTACAACGTCTTAGAGTTCAGCCGCACAGTTAGCGCCGATCTTAGTAACTACGATGAAGACGGTGCCTGTGAGTATTTATGGAATTTTACCTTATATTCGTATAATAATGATAAATTCATATTATTTTCCTTTATTTTTAAGATTTTTTTTTTTTTTTTGTTAAGTTGAGAATCTTTATAGACTCATTGCTCTGCTGATTCTGACTTACCGCTGTGTGGATCTTTTTGCATGCTCTGTCGGAATTTATTTCATGCTTATTATGTTAAATTTGTTAGTTGTGCCCCCATTCACCCTGTTAAAAAAAAAAAAAAAAAAAAATTGCGACACACATCCTTTTAATTATGTAAAAAAAAAAAAAGTCATATACTAGTTTAACATTTATTTATTCACTTTTACTTTTCTTTTTTTTTTTAATGCACCCTCTGGGGGCTGCCATTTTTGGTGATGTGTAAGTGTCAGTTACACACTGCAAATACAGCAGCCCATGGTCATAGGAGACTGCGGTCGGTGTCCAACTGCATCTCCAACAATGTGGCTGCCTCCCAACTGTGAACGGAGCACACGCCCTGGGCTGTCTAATTCTCGTGGAGCCAGGCGCCATTTTATTGTAGCCCAGAGCCGTGCTTTCCCTCTGTCACCGCTCAGTGTTCTGCTGTAAGCAGTGAGTGAGTAGAGGTGAGCGCAGGTCGTCGGCCTGACACTGTTCTGCTAATACCAGACTACCAGTTCTGACCGCTGGAAGACGTCACTGAGTGATGAGAGCAGTGCTTTAGCAGTGACTTCTTACAGTGGTGAGAACAGCCTGTTAGCCTGGTATATAGTAGTACAGTGTCAGACTGCCGACCTGTACTCACCGCCGCTATCACAACAGTGTTCAGAGCACAGCAGAGAAATCAGGTGTTTGTGTTTACAGGGACATCTGAACGAGGCTGTAAAGCATTCCGTTAATGGCTTCACTCACTTTTTAAAAAGTTGCAAAAACTTCATAACATTTTAGCTTTCTGACTGACCTCTGGATGAACTTGTGGTGATTCAAAATTTTTTTAGTCTTTAGCGTCCATTTTATGAAACTTGTTGATGGTGGTGTATGAGGTATTGTTTTTGGAGGGGTTGGCAAGCTGGTGTTTTGAATTGGTAACATTCTGGGGCACATGCGACATTTTGCCAACAAACAGCAATTCTGGCTTTTTTTTTCTTTTTTTTCGTGTTGTTGGTTTTGTATTCCTTTTATGTACCCATCTCTCTCTCTTTCTTCGCTCTACGCAGGGCCTGTTCTCCTCGATGAATTCGTTGAGTGGCATAAATTTCGCCAGATGACATTATAGCAAAATTTATTCTGGAGTTGAAAATAAGTGAACTTTTCCGATGCCCCAACACAAAGTGAAGAATACGCTCCTCTTTACTGAAGCCTTCTACGTTTTTGTTTTTTTTTTGTTTGTTTGTTTGTTTTTAATGGAACTGAAGTTTTCTTGTTACACTTGGAATTGGGAAGATCCTGCGCCGGTCTCATTGCTGAAGTTACTCTGTTTTAAAGTGCTGATAAAGTTTACACTTGTCTTAATCCAGATTAGAGTTTTACATGGTGCCTAACAGCTGGCAAAAGTTTTTTTTTTTTTTTTTTTCAGGTTACAACTGTTTAAGCCATGAAATTGACATCTTGTCGACACAATACCACTTACATACGCAAAACTACTTTTTTTTTTTTTTTTTTTTGTGCACCAGCGAGTGTCTTGGATTAAAAAAAAAACTACTACTCTGGGTTAGACCTCATATCTGTATTGTAACTTCTAAACCTCGCACAAGTAAAAAAAAAAAATTTAATATTTTTCTTTTTTTTGCAGACAGCATTTTATTTTGCAATGTTAATGCTATGACAAGGAGATCTCAGTACGTGGACACAGCACTTTTTTTTTTTTTTTTCCCCTGTCTTTAAATTGTGATATATCTTGGATGCTTGTTCCTTTCACAATAAGTGATAATGCCAAGGGTCCACGATCACACGATGAGATGACGGTTAATGTCCAATGTTTCAAAAAAAAAAAAGAAATAAAAGGCAGGGAAAAAATTATGTTTTCCTCCAAAATCTGCGCCACTTCTGTCTCTTGGCTTTTTTTTTTACTGTTGAAGATGAGAGAAATGTAGATGCACCACAGTGGCAGATATTGTTTCTGGAAAAAGTGTCATCCCTTTTTTTTTTTTTTCCCAATTCTAGGCCACCCCTTTAAAAGTGTGCAAACCTTCATATCGATAACTAATCCTTCTGGAACTCAATGTTCTAACCCTAAAGGGGTTGCGTTAGGAAGAATAAAGGGTCCCGCCGCACTCCTTATGCTGCTGTTATTCAGCCTTGTTTCTGGATGCATTGCTGAAATAAACTCATTAAAAGGAATTTCTCAGGACGATTTTGCTAGTGAAAACAGTGGCGTTGCTGAATAGGTCCTAATTCAACAATACAAATGAGACCCGTCTTGTAGAAATCCGTTATGCCAGCGCTGAGAAATCAAGCTTTTGAAGTCATATGCAAATTAGCCTGGAAGTGCATCAGTTGCATTGATGAACTGAGGGCACAGACACACCCCCAATGCACTTTCAGGCTACATTTATATTTGGCTTTTAATCTTGATTTCTCAGCGCTGGCACATCGGATTACTACAAGAGTGGTATCATTTTAATCGTCATCCTCTCACCTATACGCCTGTTTGATTAGTAGACGCGTCCTGACACCTTCCCTTTTAGACACCTTGGTGTATGTGATGCATTATATAGGTAATTAATTTTCATCACAGGAATGAATGAACCCCCATGGCACATATCTAAAGCAGTCCCATATAGTGTCTACATATCTTTCTACAATGGCGGTGCAGTTCACACCTTGTTTCGCCATAGGAAAAATGTCAGGAGTTCTGTGAATAGCAATTGTGTGTTACACAGAAGGATCCTTTATTCCTGAGCGTCTTCATTTCTCCCTGCGCTGAGATGTCTTCTCCTGTCCACGCTCCGCAGCTATAGCTCCACTTGTCGTTACCGCAGATTTTTCTAGTTTGCCAAAGTGTTCTTCATCCAGTGTCATTTATTTATTGTTCTTTTTCAGAAGTACATGATGAACCTGAGCAGTGACCCGTTCCCGGGCTTACATGTCCAGGAGGGGGGTTATGAAAAGGGAGATTAAATGATATATATCACTTGCTCTTAACTTTAGTTTTGTTTTGTTTTTCTTTTCTCTTTCGTCATATAAGTTATTTGTTAAATTTCCATGCAACATTAAAGGTTTTGTTCTTTGGAATCGTTACTAACTTGTTTTGTGTTTTTTTTTTTTTTGTTTGTTTGTTTTTTTGGGGGAGGGCGGGAGTGGAGCTGGAAATTGTTAATCTATTTCGCACATTGTGCTTACATTCACTCGTTTTAGAGTGCAGTGTTTTGACCTGTAGCCAATCTAATCACTATATGGATTCAAGCGGCAGCAGAAGAAGAGTGTGATGATTTTATAGGGGGGCAGTGACCTGTCCAGTAATGGAAAAGTTGTAGTCTGCAGCAGCACTTCTTTAACTAGAACGCATACCTGGGGCCTCGCAGGCCCACCCTGTTAATTGTTTTCTATTTTCTGCAAGATTTCTTTAGTTAGAATTAGGTATATAGTTGTTTTGTCATTTCCAGTTGGTCATTTATTTATTATTTGCACACGGGCCTAAAAGGCCCCAGGTATGTGAAAGTGTAGATTTTTATGGTCATGCGTTCTAGGGTTAAGGGAAGTCTGAAACAAAATGACTGTACAAACTAAGCACATGTGCTCAGTGCACCCTTAGTGTGGCCAAGCAGTTCAGTTCACCTTACTACCTACTTGTTTTCTAGCATTTCTTTGCTCTTCACTGGATTACGTAACACCAGATCTGTCAATCAAGGTAGAGATGGACGGAAAATAAGTAGTGGGAAGGTGCACCGAACATATCGGCCACACCAAGGGTGCACTGAACTGCTCGGCCACACCAAGGATGCAACAGGGTGCGACGAACTGCTTGGCCACACCAAGGTGCGACGAACTGCTTGGCCACACCAAGGGTGCGACGAACTGCTTGGCCACACCAAGGGTGCGACGAACTGCTTGGCCACACCAAGGGTGCGACGAACTGCTTGGCCACACCAAGGGTGCGACGAACTGCTTGGCCACACCAAGGGTGCGACGAACTGCTTGGCCACACCAAGGGTGCGACGAACTGCTTGGCCACACCAAGGGTGCGACGAACTGCTTGGCCACACCAAGGGTGCGACGAACTGCTTGGCCACACCAAGGGTGCGACGAACTGCTTGGCCACACCAAGGGTGCGACGAACTGCTTGGCCACACCAAGGGTGCGACGAACTGCTTGGCCACACCAAGGGTGCGACGAACTGCTTGGCCACACCAAGGGTGCGACGAACTGCTTGGCCACACCAAGGGTGCGACGAACTGCTTGGCCACACCAAGGGTGCGACGAACTGCTTGGCCACACCAAGGGTGCGACGAACTGCTTGGCCACACCAAGGGTGCGACGAACTGCTTGGCCACACCAAGGGTGCGACGAACTGCTTGGCCACACCAAGGGTGCGACGAACTGCTTGGCCACACCAAGGGTGCGACGAACTGCTTGGCCACACCAAGGGTGCGACGAACTGCTTGGCCACACCAAGGGTGCGACGAACTGCTTGGCCACACCAAGGGTGCGACGAACTGCTTGGCCACACCAAGGGTGCGACGAACTGCTTGGCCACACCAAGGGTGCGACGAACTGCTTGGCCACACCAAGGGTGCGACGAACTGCTTGGCCACACCAAGGGTGCGACGAACTGCTTGGCCACACCAAGGGTGCGACGAACTGCTTGGCCACACCAAGGGTGCGACGAACTGCTTGGCCACACCAAGGGTGCGACGAACTGCTTGGCCACACCAAGGGTGCGACGAACTGCTTGGCCACACCAAGGGTGCGACGAACTGCTTGGCCACACCAAGGGTGCGACGAACTGCTTGGCCACACCAAGGGTGCGACGAACTGCTTGGCCACACCAAGGGTGCGACGAACTGCTCGGCCACACCAAGGGTGCGACGAACTGCTCGGCCACACCAAGGGTGCGACGAACTGCTCGGCCACACCAAGGGGCATGGTTTGAACAGTCATTTTGTAGCATCAGAATCTCTTTATAAGTGAAGTCAGATGTCTGTATAACTCGAACGAGGATCGCAATGCACGGACTGGCCAGCGACTCTCACGACCTGAGCGTGTATTTCTATGCAGCTGTTTCGCTCAGGCCAGGAGAGCCGACGGCCAGTCTGAGCATTGCGTTTCGATCCTCGTCAGAGTTATTCAGACATCTGACTGTTTCTTAAACCCTTCAGTCATGGGTTCCCATCCTGCGAAGTGAAGTGCTGTTAGCTGTAAGTGAATAAAAATATTTTTAGCCGGCTCGGGCCAGCTTCACACAATAGACTGTCGGACTGGATTGGTCTCCTGTCCTGCACTCAACAGCTTCCGATATACATTTGTTAAAATCAGACAAAGATGAGACATCACATAAACTACTTCAATAGTCTGGCTCAACAGTGAAGAAAAAAATAAATCATGATTTGGATGTAAATGACATGTCGCTGCAAAACACGGCTCCTAAAAGCAAGAGTAACTGCATCACACATTTTCACCACCAGGTGTCACTGCGCTCTTATTAACACTGCTAGCATATGTAAAGTCCACTGATGGTTCCAGCAGCGGATTTTACTTTATGGCGCTGCAAAGGGTTTACAGCTGCTGCCTTTCTGAAACCCGACAAATGCTGTGTTTTTTTTTATTTTTTTTAAAAAAATACTTGAGATCCACTTATACTGTAAATTGACAATCATGTCTGAACTTTGGCCTTTTGGCTATAGCCTTTAGGCTACCTACATGATGGGGATTTTAATCTTCTAATTTAATTAAAATATATATATATTTTTTTTTTGCATTATTAGGGCCAAAAAGCTTTAAAATGGCAAAATGCTCACTTTTCCATCCAGTAATCTTCAACAGAAGTAGAAATGTTCCAGGCAAATCTTGTGGGGGAGGGGGGGCTGGGGGGAGCTGACTATTTATACATACATTGTGTGTAGCATCGTTTCGGCGTAAACCATGTATCCAGGAAACTCTCCAGATCTCAGTCCCTTTGAAAGTCTGAGCTCAGTCCTCAAAAAGCAGGAGGAAAAGCAAAAAAAAAAGAGAAAATTGTGATAATCTCCGAGCATGGATCAGACCAGAACGGGCGGCCATCAGTCAGCATTTGGCGCAGAAGTTGCTGTCCAGCCGCCAGAAACGAAGGGCAGAAGTCTGGAGAAATAAGGGTCCGTGGTGGAAATATTGAGTCTTTACTTGATGTATTTGTCAATAAAGGTTTAAATACTTATGAAATGCTGATAATTGTACTCCAGGTATGTAAGTACGCCCTCCTCGGTGTATAACATCCTCCCCCGACATGCCGTCTGCTACTAACGTGACAGAGCGGCCGGTGGTGCGGAGCTCACTGATACCAGCGCGGTCCTGTAATAGGAGCCACCGGGGTAATAAGTCCATCCATGACATTTCTTCCTCCTAAATCTGATATTATTGAGAAGTGGAAGGAATAGCAGCAACTCAGCCACAAAGTGGAGACCTGATATCGTTACAGAGTGGGGGGGGGCCGAGTGCTGAGAAGCCGAGGGCATCAAAGTCACCACTGCTCTGCTGACCCCATAACGGCAGAGGCCAGACTCCTCCTCTGGTATTAACATCAGCACAAACACTGCGCCCCCGCCAGGCGCTTCATGGCCGATCAACTGCATGCAGCCGTACATCACCAAGCACAATGCCGATCGTCGGATGGAGTGGTGTAAAGCTGCCACCACTGGACTCATGAGGAAACGTGTTCTGTGCAGAGACGGATCACACTTCTCTATCTGCGTCTGATGGAGGAGTCTGGATTTGGTGATTCCAGGAGGACGTCCCCCCCCCCCCCTGACTGCATTGTGCGCTGTACAGGTGGAGGAGGATAATACTATGGGCTGTTATCAGGTGGCGGCCTCGGCTCCAGTCAAGAGAAATCTTAATGCTTCAGCACAAGACATTTTGGACAATTATAGGTTCAATCTTTGTGGCTACAATTTGGGGTTCGCCCTTTTCTGTTCCCCAGGACTGTGCCGAGTGCACAAGCTCCATACAGACATGGAGGGGGGCGAACATGTCCGACCGTACAGAGCCCGGATGTCAACCCCATCCAATACTATTGGGATAAACTAGATCGTGGACTGTGAGCCTGGGCTCTTCCCAACATCATAAATGTTCTTATGAATATCTCAGATATCTGATGCAAAAATTCCCTCAGATACAGATGCATCTCACTAAATTAGAATATCATCAAAAAGTTAATGTATTTCAGTTCTTCAATACAAAAAGTGAAACTCATTATATACACAGCCATTACAAACAGAGTGATCTATTTCATGTGTTTATTTCTGTTAATGTTGATGATTATGGATTACAGCCAATGAAAACACAAAAGTCATTATCTCAATAAATTAGAATACTTTATAACAACAGCTTGAAAAATGTTTTTAAAATCGGAAATGTCCTACTGAAATGTATGTTCAGTAAATGCCCTCAATACTTGGTCACGGCTCCTTTTACATCAATTCCTGCATCAATGCGGCAATGTGGCATGGAGGGATCAGCCTGTGGCATGGAGGGATCAGCCTGTGGCATGGAGGGATCAGCCTGTGGCACTGCTGAGGGGTTATGGAAGCCCAGGTGGCTTTGATAGCAGCCTTCAGCTCGTCTGCATTGTTGGGTCTGGTGTCTCTCATCTTCCTCTTGACAATACCCCATAGATTCTCTATAATAGATTCTCTATGGGGTTAAGGTCAGGTGAGTTTGCGGCCAATCAAGCACAGTGATACTGCTGTGTGTAAACCAGGTATTGGTACTGACGCGCCCCCTGGGCCTGTGCTGTGCAGGGGGATACCCGGAGCCGGATCGCTGGGGGTTGTGGTTCTCCGTGGCGGTGACCCGGTCCGTGCCCAGGGCGGTCAAAGCAGTGGCAGTCTTAGGTAATAACAATGTCCGACTACGCCACCCGTGGATTGCGGTCAGTGGGGACCGCCGCTGCGCTGCCGACTGCTGAGGCTGGTGTTGTTTGCGCAGCAGAGTATGGGATAACTCCCCACGAGAGAAGTATTGCCTCAGGGCAGCTAGTGTAGATGATGGGAGTGATGGTGTGAGCGTCCCAGGACTGATGGTGCTGGTGCGGCGATGAAACACAGGGACGTCTGGTGCAGTTCAGGGTCTTTACTGATGGTATAAAGCAGACCCTCCCGGGAGTACTGGTTAGCAGTAGGGGCCTGGTCAGTCTGTGAGCAAGCAGGATCTCCCCTGGCCAGGTGGAGTTGTAGGCCTCCCCGACTATCTGCACTCTTTCCTGGCTACCTTGCTCTATGCGGGTAGAAGTAGCCCACGTCCCTGAGTATACCGTGTGGTGCTCACCCGTATGGCCGGTGACTTGGGGCCTTCCGTTAGCCTCCGCTTCACGATGGCGGTGCTGGTCCCTTGCTTGTGACCGTGCCTTCGGGTTTCTAAGGCCAGAGGACATGGAATCCCCTGCCGGTTGGATTCTGCTGCTGGACCTGGATGTCCCCACAGCCTCGGACTCCGTGTCCGGGTTTAGTGTCTTCAACCAGGGCGAACTCTGCTCAGCTCCAGCCCCTGGTATTCAGCTACTGTTCCTACAGAGCTCCTGGGTCTTCCTTTCCCTGTGTCTGCTGTCCTTCAGACCTGACTCTGTCTCTGTCTGGGACTTCACTCCCTAATCCCGCCCCAGACCCAGTTTATAAGGGCAGATTCCTCCCCTCCCAGGTCTGGGTGGGCCGTGTTGCATGCTTAGGGCTCCTGACCAGAGAAACCTCCCACTTGCTCTCAGACATGATATCTCTATTACTGTGGTAACCAGACCCCTGGGGTGCCACAGTACTTTTGGCAGTGTGGACAGGGGCCAAGTTCTGCTGCAGAATGACATTTCCATCTCCAGAAAGCTTGTCGGCAGAGGGAAGCATGAAGTGCTCTAAAATGTCCTGGTAGACGGCTGCACTGACTTTGGTCTTGATAAAACACAGTGGACCTACACCAGCAGATGACATGGCTCCCCAAACCATCACTGATTGTGGACCCTTCACACTAGACCTCCAGCAGCTTGGATTGTGGCCTCTCCACTCTTCCTCCAGACTCTGGGACCTTGATTTCCAAATGAAATGCAAAATTTACTTTTATCTGAAAACAACACCTTGGACCACTGAGAACAGTCCAGGTCTTTTTCTCCTTGGCCCAGGTAAGACGCTTCTGGCGTTGTC
Source organism: Phyllobates terribilis (assembly GCF_046119375.1). Classification (NCBI taxonomy): domain Eukaryota; kingdom Metazoa; phylum Chordata; class Amphibia; order Anura; family Dendrobatidae; genus Phyllobates; species Phyllobates terribilis. Next base: position 72,816,145 of record NW_027362762.1, read on the forward strand.
TATTGGTCATGAGTGGCTTGACACAAGGAATGCGACACTTGTAGCCCATGTCCTGGATACGTCTGTGTGTGGTGGCTCTTGAAGCAATGACTCCAGCAGCAGTCCACTCCTTGTGAATCTCCCCCAAATTTTTGAATGGTCTTTTCTTAACAATCCTTTCAAGGATGCGGTTATCCCAGTTGCTTGTGCACCTTTTTCTACCACACTTTTTCCTTCCACTCAACTTTCCATTAATATGCTTGGATACAGCACTCTGTGAACAGCCAGCTTCTTTAGCAATGACCTTTTGTGTCTTACCCTCCTTGTGGAGTATGTGAATGACTGCCTTCTGGACATCTGTCAAGTCAGCAGACTTCCCCATGATTGTGGAGCCTACTGAAACAGACTAAGGGACCTTTTAAATGCTTAGGAAGCCTTTGCTGGTGTTTTTGTTAATTATTCTAATTTACTGAGAAAATGACTTTTCTGTTTTCATTGGCCGTAAGCCGTAATCATCAACATTAGCAGAAATAAACACTTATAAATACTCTGCTTGTAATGACTCTATATAATAAATGAGTTTCAGTTTTTGTATTGAAGAACTGAAATAAATTAACTTTTTGATGATATTCTAATTTAGTGAGAAGCACTTGTAGCTACAAAGGGACCAACTCCACAATAATGCCTATGGATTTAGAATGGGATAATAAATGTATACTCTTTGCTCCTTGTCCTTCCTCAAGTGGAATTTCAAAGGTATTCCTCATACGCTGGATAGCGCCAGTACTCATCTTGAGAATTGGGCCACATCTTGAGCCAGTGGGAATGGGAAGGTGGTCGCACTTGTATGTTTTTCTCTATTCCCAACTATAAGAGTTCCAAAAATTGCTGCGCTTGATTGACCTGTTCTGACAGCGCAAGACAGCATCCCAATCTCTAACTTCCATCGGACATTGGTGACATATTCTTTGGACGTCCCATAGATGTCTGAGATATTTACAGGATAGTTACAGGAGGATTGAGGACCTTGTTCGCAACCTATGAGGCTATAGGGGGGACACAATGGATAAAAAAAAGTGTTTGTCATGAACGGTCCGGCCATCATTATAATAAATAGAGCATTTCAAATATGCTGCATGATCCGGTCATCAGCCAGGATCCTTATAAGAGCAGTTACCGTGTGCTATTGGGTGCATGCAGGATGTGGAGACAGATGAATAGTAAGGAGCAGATTATGATTAACATTTAAAAGGAGGGAACAGGAAAGAGTTAGGTTAGTGAGTTAACATGATAGGCCTGTCTAAAGAGATGTTTTTTAAAGCATGCTTTAAAATGTGGGGGCTAGGTATTAATCAGATCGTCTGGGGCAGTGCATTCCAGAAAACTGGTGCAGCACGAGAGAAGTCTTGGAGACGCAGGTGCGAGGTTCGGATTATGAAGGATGTTCGTTTTAGATCTGTTTCATGGAGGGCACAGGCAGAGTGATAGACTGAAATGAGGGAGGAAATGTAGGGTGATGCAGAACTGTGGAGAGCTTTGTGGATGAGAGATAAATTTGTATTGTACGCCATAGCAAATGAGCGAACAGTGAAATGACTGGCACAAGATGGAGGCATCAGTGAAGCTGCTGGACAGAAATATGACCCTGGCTGCCGCATTCAGGACAGATTGGAGAGGAAAAAGTCTGATTAGAGGGACACCGAGCAGTAGAAAGTTGCAGTAGTCCAGACGAGAGTGATATGAGCGACAGTAAGAGTTTTTGCAATTTTAAAGGTGACAAAAGATCGAATTCTGGAGATGTTTTTACGTTCTGTGTCAAATATGACCCCAAGTCAGTGGGTATGCTGCTCGAAAGTTAAGGTTGAAGCACCCAAGGCAATTGCAATTTCGGGTATAGGTAGGTGAGTAGAGGGAGGAAACACAAGGAGTTCAGAGATTCAGTGTGAGACAGAGGGAGGACATAATGTTAGAAATAGCTGAAAGACAATCACTGGTATTTTGCATTAAGGGGGGGTGATGTCAGGAGATGATGTGTATAATTGGGTGTCATTAGCATAGAGATTGTGCTGGAAACAAAATCTGCTGATTGGTTGTCCAATAGGAGCGGTGTATAAGGAGAAGAGGAGGGGGCCTAGGACTGATCCTTGAGGGACCCCGACAGTAAGGGGAAGAGGAAGAAGAGCCGGCAAAAGACACACTGAAGGATCCGTCAGAGAGGTAGGAGGAGAACCTGGAGAGAGCAGTATCCTTGAGGCCAATAGTGCGGAGCATAGTGAGGAGGAGCTGGAGATCCACAGTGTCAAATGCTGCAGAGAGATCCAGGAGAATCAGCAGGGAGTAGTGACCATTTAGCTGTTAGTAGATCATAGAGACTTTAGTAAAGGCAGTTTAAGTAAAGTGTAAGGAGCGAAAATGGAATTGTAAAGGGTCAAGAAGGGCATTATCTGAGAGATAGCAGATTAAATGGGAGTGGATCAAGCATTTCAGGAGTTTAGAGATAAAGGGAAAATTCAAGACTGGTCTGTAGTTAGCAGCACAGTTCTGGTCGAGGGATGGCTTTTTTAAGTAAAGTGGTTATGACAGCATGTTTGAATAAAGAGAGAAATATACCGGAAGAAAGAGATTAAATATTTTAGTTAGGTGAGCGGTGACAGTCGGGTAGAGGAACAGAAGGAGATGTGAGGGAATAGGGTCATTGGTGCAGGTTGTACGGTGAGATGAAGCAAGGAGCCTGGTAACTTCTTATGTGACAGGTTCAAATGTGGAAAGTGAGCTTGAGGTACTGGAGGGAAGGGGATCCAGGCTCTGAAGGGATTGGGTGAAAATGTCCTGACGGAGATGGTTGATTTTGTCTAGGAAATAAGTGGCTCAGCATTGAGGTTGGTGATGGGGGCCTGTACTTTAGGGCTCAGGAGGGAGTGATTAGTTTCGAAAACTCCTATTGGATTGTCGGATAGTGCCGTGATGAGGGTGGTGAAGTAGACTTATTTGGCCAGATGGAGAGCAGAGTTATAAGTATTGATCATCAACTTATAGTGGATGAAGTCTTCTGCTGAAAGTGATTTTCTCCACAGTCGCTCGGCACACCTTGAACAGCCCTAGAGAAAACGTGTTTGGAGCATGTGCCAGGGTCGACGTCATCTACGCCGGGTTGTTCTGCGTGTAGCAGGCGCCACTTCATCCAGGGCACTCTGCAATGTATTATTATAATGTGACAATGCTGAGTTTGGACAGGAGAAGGAGAGGATGGGGGGGCTAAAGATGATTGTATATTATTCATAAGCTGCTGGGTATTGATGACATGTAGATTTCTGTACAGCCAATCACAGCATTCTCACTGTTTCCTGCAATCAGATTGCCAGAAACAGTGATATGCAGCCTAGGATCGGTGCTCCTAAGAGCACCGATCCTAGCCTGTTGCTAGGAGACCCCAGCCCTGACCCCAAAGCGCTATGATCGGTGCGATCGCCGATCACATCGATCGCACCGATAGTAGCGCGGTAACAGGGCGGTCATGGGGTGGTGACCGGCTTGTGACCTGCCTGTCACCGCCCCATGACCCCCTGCAATGTGATGAAAGCCCCCAGACTGTTCTGATTGGAGCGATCGATGATGACATTGATCGCTCCAATCAGAATACCTGAATACAGGTGACAGGGCGGTCACAGGGAGGTGTCACCTCCCTGTGACCGCCCTGTCACCTGTATTCAGGTATTCTGATTGGAGCGATCAATGTCGATCTCTCCAATCAGATTACCTGACCGGGAGGTGACTGGGTGGCCTGTCACCACCCTATCACCCCCCTGTGACCACCCTGCAGACCCTCACACTTGGTGAGGATTTCTACAGAGCGGTCACATCTGATCTGTCTGTCGCTGGGCCTTCTAGTGCCACAGAATCTTCTGTGACACTACAAGACCATCTTCTCACCTGCTCCAGTTGCTGCTGCTGTTGCTCTGGTCTCCTGGATCTTCTGCTCCGGCGTCCTGGGTCTCCTGCTCCTGACCTTCTGCGGTTCCTGCTCCAGATCCTGATCCAGATCCTGCTCCAGAGCCTGCTGAAAAAAGAACAGAGAAGACTTTGGTAAGTCCATCTCTGTTCTCCCCTCATCCACCCCAATCCTCCCCTCCCCCCTCTTTTTACCCCCCTTCCCACCATTTTTTTTTTTCATGCATCCTGCAGCTGCCAAGCGCTGACCAGTGACTACGTCACTGATCAACGTTCGTGCTTGCTGCTTTTCAGGATTTTTTTTGTTAATTCTCTTGGTTCTGCTCTCCAGCTCCAGCTTTGGTCCTGGTTTCCTGCTCCAGGCTCCAGTTCCTGCTCCAGGCACCGTCTCCTGCTCTGGGGACCATTTCCTGCTCCGGGGACCGTCTCCTGCTCCGGGGGACGTCTTCTTCTCCGGGGGCCGACTCCTGCTCCGGGTGCCGACTCCTGCTCCGGGCACGGTCTCCTGCTGCGGGCGCCGACTCCTGCTCTGGGCACGGTCTCCTGCTCCGGGCACGGTCTCCTGCTCCTGAGTCTTCTGCGCCGGTCCTGCTGCTGATCCTGCTCCAGAGCCTGCTGCTGGAAGCAGAACAGAGAAGACTTTGATAAGTCATCTCTGATCTCCCCACATCCACCCCAATTCCGCTCTTCCCACTTCCCACACATCCGTGTGCACATCCAGCAGTTGCCGAGCGTTGATCGGTGACATAGTTCACCGATCCACACTCATGCTCGCTGTTTGCACCACATACAGTAGTCCCTTTTCCCTTTTTTTTTCTGAAAAAAAGTTCACACCAAGCACACTGACACATACACACTCTAGATAATATACGGACACACATACTCTAAATAAAGTACAGACACACACACACTACATAAATAACAAAAAAAGAAATGTCCCGCTCATCCAAAACTCGCTATTCAGCGGAGGAGGCATACGCTCTTCCACTAAAAGATTGTTTTTGTGGAAAAAAAATGTTTGTTTTTTTTCACGACTCAACCTCATAAACCTTTGTAAAACACTTGGGGGTTCAAAGTGCTCACCACACATCTAAATAAGTTCCCTGAGGGGTCTAGTTTCCAAAATGGGGTCACTTGTGGGGGGTTTCCACTGTTTAGGCACATCAGGGGCTCTCCAAACGCAACATAGGGTCCACTGTGAATTCCAGCGAGTTTTTCATTGAAAACGTCAAATGGCGTTCCTTTCCTGCCGAGCCCTGCCGTGCGCCCAAACAGTGGCTTTCCCCCACATATGACATATCAGCGTACTCAGGAGAAATTGCACAACAACTTTTGGGGTTCAATTTCTCCTAGCACCTTCGTGAAAATAAAAATATTGCAGCTAAAAGATCGTTTTTGTGGAAAAAAAATGATTTTGGCTCTACGTCATAAACTTTTGCAAAACACTTAGGGGTACAAAGTGCTCACCACACATCTAAATAAGTTCCTTAAGGGGTTTAGTTTCCAAAATGGGGTCACTTGTGGGGGGTTTCCACTGTTTAGGCACATTAGGGGCTCTCTAAAAACGACATGGGGTCCGCTGTGAATTCCAGCGAGTTTTGCATTGAAAACATCAAATGGCACTCCTTCCCTTACGAGCCCTGCTGTGCGCCCAAACAATGTCTTTCCCCCACATATGAGGTATCAGCATACTCAGGAGAAATTGCACAACTTTTGGGGTCCAATTACTCCTAGTACCTTCGTGAAAATAAAAATATTGCGGCTAAAAGATCGTTTTTGTGGAAAAAAAATGTTTTTTTTTTCACAGCTCTATGTCATATACCTTTGTAAAACACTTGGGGGTTCAAAGTGCTCACCACTCATCTAAATAAGTTCCCTGAGGGGTCTAGTTTCCAAAACGGGGTCACTTGTGGGGGTTTCCACTGTTTAGGCACATCAGGGGCTCTCCAAACGCGACATGGGGTCCGCTGTGAATTCCAACGAGTTTTGCATTGAAAACGTCAAATGGCACTCCTTACCTTCCGAGCCGCGCCGTGCGCCCAAACAATGGCTTTCCCCCACATATGAGGTATCAGCGTACTCAAGAGAAATTGCACAACAACTTTTGGGTCCAATTACTCCTGGTACCCTTGTGAGAATAAAAAATTGGGGTCTAAAATTAAATTTTAGTGAAAAAAAGTTAAATGTTCATTTTTTCCTTTCACGTTCAATTGATTGGTGTGAAGCACGTGAAGGGTTAATAAAGTTCTTGAATGTGGTTTTGAGCACCTTGAGGGGTGCAGTTTTTAGAATGGTGTCACTTTTGGGTATTTTCTGTCGTAAAGACCTCTCAAAGTGACATCAAATGTGATGTGGTCCCTAAAAAAAATGGTTTTGTTAATTTTGTTGTAAAAATGAGAAATCGCTGGTCAACTTTTAACCCTTATAGCTCCCTAACAAAAAAAAATTTTGGTTTCAAAATTGTGCTGATGTAAAGTAGACATGTGAGAAATGTTATTTATTAACTATTTTGGGTGATATATCTCTCTGATTTAAGGGCATGAAAATTCAAAGTTTGAAAATTGCAAAATTTTCGACATTTTCGCCAAATTTCCATTTTTTTCACAAATAAACACAAGTGATATCGAAGAAATTTTACCACAATCATGAAGTACAATATGTCACGAAAAAACATTCTCAGAATCAGGGGGATCCGTTGAAGCGTTCCAGAGTAATTACCTCATAAAGTGACAGTGGTCAGAATTGTAAAAATTGGCCTGGTCATTAACGTGCAAACCACCCTCTGGGGTAAAGGGGTTAAAGTCCTCGATGATGAAAGTGGGAATGTCACAGGATAGAAAGTGTGGAAGCCAGGGGGCAAAGTGGTCCAGTAACCGGTTGGTTTTGCCCAGAGGGCGATACACAACCGCCACTCGCAGGGAGATGGGTTTGAAGAGTCTAACGGTATGGACGTTAAAGAAGGGAACTATAAAGCAAGGGGGTACTGGGGGGATAACCTGGAAAGCACATTGTGATGAAAAGAGCCGACCAACACCTAAACCTTGTCTGTTCTCAGGCCTGGCGGTATGTGAAAATTGTAGCCCACCATGCGAGAGAGCAGCAGCGGGGTTGGTGTCCGACTGCTGGATGCAGGTTGAGTTGGGACATTTAATAGGATCTACATTTCTACTCTATTTAGATTAAATTTGTACTATTTGCAGATAAAGCAAAACTTCTGGATAAAATATATTTTGTTTCGTCAGTTCTCCTGTCTTTAGAGGATACCGAGACCTTGGAAGTGTTATTCCAGGATGCTCAGACCAATCCGAAATAACAAAACCCAGGATCTCGCTGGGCATCTATAAACATGGGGGCACTTACATAAGGCGTCCTGTTTATGGATGTGGTCATGGTCATAGTTATGATAACCCCAGACATTATGGTACGCCACACTATTACTGTACAGGGAAATCAACCAGGGGTAAAGCCGAGGTTATTGTGGCTGATGATGAGAAGTGTATTTCACTTCTTGTAAAGGACATTTTGGTTGAAAGAATAAAATAAAGTGACATAAAAAAGTCCCTACAGACATTTATTCCCCCAAAATACCACCAAATAATGGTATTTTAGAAGAGTGATCATTTCAAAGAGGTGGTCTTTTGGAGAAGTTTTAGTATAGGTAATATATTATTGCTTCATATAACTTCATATAAATGTGATTGTTTGCTTTAGTTTTCACGTTACAAAAAAAATCATAAAAACTGTATATTAAATGATTAACAAACTTTGCATAAATCAATAGTACAAGTACACAAGTAAATATGAGAAACTTTGTAATATATCCTATCCGATGCTTTTTTTCCACTTAGGAGTCAGTTCTTCACATGACCCCGCCTATTAAATTCATCATTCACTCTGAAAAAGTTATGAAATCTATCCTACTCAGTAAAGAGGGACTGCCAGCTCACTGAAAAATCAGTGTACAGCTGCCTATTATTGTCTATGGACAGGGGAGAGAAAAGGAGGGGTGAAAAGTAGAGTGAAAGAGAGAGGCACAGACAAACACACATATTATTCTGCTGCTTTCTAGTAATTATCTCACTCCAGAGCTGGATTCACAGCTCAGTACTACTATATAATGTCCTCCATGCTGCTGCTGATTCTGAACATGTCCAGCATAAATATAAGAAATTCTATAATATATCCTATAAATCCTATTAGAGAAACTTACTTCTTTCTCAACTTAGGAGCCACTTCGTCACTTGGCCCCATCTCCTAAATTCATCATTCAGTCTGAAACAGTGATAAAATTCATCCCGCTCAGAGAAAAAAAGGACTGCCAGCTCACTAAATGTACACCTGACTATTATTGACTATGGACAGGGGAGGGGAAAGGAGGAGTGAGAAGCACAGTGCAAGAGAGAGACAATGACAGACAGATTATTCTGCTGCTTTCTATTAATTATCTCACCACAGACCTGGATTCACAGCTACACTACTTAGTTCTACTGTATAATGTCCTCCATGCTGTTACTGCTTCTGAACATGTCCTACATAGAGACAGGAGATCAGGATTCTCTCACTTCTGTGTGTGTTCTCTATGGGTGACATCATAGCAGCTAGTCTTCAGCCACTAGGAAAGAGACAATTACATTTAGGCTTCATTCAGACATTCGATTTTTCCACATGCAAGAAAAATGGATCGATTTTTTGGATCACGTTTTGATCAAAATGTGGTTCAAATGTCATCAATTTTTCTTGTACGTGGAGAAAAAAAAGAGTTTCTCCACCTTCTTATTATTTCTTCATATAACTTCATATAAATGTGATTGTTTGCTTTGGTTTTTGCATCCCACGATATAAAACAAATAATTTAAATGATATATTAAATAGTCAACCAACGTTGCATAAATCAATAGTACAAGTACACAAGTAAATATAAGAAACTTTGCAATGTATCTTATAGGAGAAACTTGCTTCTTTCTCTTAGGAGTCACTTATTCACTTGGCCCCACCTCCTAAATTCATCATTCACTCTGAAACGGCGATAAAATCCATCCCACTCAGAAAAAAAGGGACTGTCAGCTCATTGAAAAATCAGAAACTAGAATTTAGGCCTCATTCAGACGTCTGATTTTTCCACATACAAGACAAAAGGACCAATTTTTTTGATCCGACTTTGATCAGACTTTGACCAGCATGTGGTTCAAATATCATCAGTTTTTCTTGTACGTGGATAAAAAAAGTCTCCACCTTCTCCATTCTGACAGTCCGTGAAAATAAGACCGTCCTCAGATGGGATCCGAGCGCTGTCTAATTTCTTCACGGACCCATAAACTTACATTTCCAATTTTGGTCCGACACTGTAGCACCAAAATATTTTTACAAAATCTAAATGTTCTGTAAAAAAATATGTTCTTCAAGAGCTTCATGAAAGTAAAAATAAAAAGAGTTATATAAAGTTGCAATAAAAAATTTAAGGCTTACGGGATGTAGTCCGGCAAAACTGACAAGTATTCAGACACATGGACTCGCATCATCACGGTAAATGATCTGGTTCAGCTATAAGAAGACAAAGCCAATGGATTCTGGAATGGTGCCTGATGTCCTTGGTTTTATGTCTTACATTCTGTAATGTGTGTGCTGTGGACTTTTACAGTAATGCTGCTTCACTGCCCAATAAATACAAATATGGTCCAGAGGATGCAGCTTTTACACAATGCCTTGTGATAGAATAACGCTCGTGACCTTGTAAATCTGTACCAAGATCAATCAGGGTCATACTGACTTTTCCTTTTTCTGGACACCGCGTTCAAGCCTTTACTTGGAGGTCTACGATATATGGTATACAACTTTAAACAATGTCTTCAAAAGTAAGAAAACGACCACCAGATAGACTTTTTTTTGCCATGGTCCACTGTATAAGAAAAGCCAGAAAAGCACCACAATTTCCAGTAGTGATATAAGAAAGTTTATGGATACAGCTCACCCCATCCAATATATGTTTATTGTTCAATCTAGTGGGCACAAATTAGTATCACGGGCACAGAAAAATTACTGACGCGTTTCGAGTCTAGCTGACTGATCTACGATTAAGAGTCAGCTAAACTCGAAACACATCGGTATTCTTCTATGCCCATGCTACTATTTTAATGAAGTAACAATAAAGATTTTTTTTTGCTTTTAATTCGCTTTACCGGATTGAAAAACTTTTCTCATCACTTTGAACAATTTCCAATAATTACAGGTGAGCGAAACTCCTAAAATACGTTTTATTGCAGATTCGATTAGGTGCAAATCAAATCTGCCCCAAAATAAACGTTTATTAAGCTCGAAGACCCTTAAGCATACTAAAATAAGGGGTTAAAAAATAATAAAAGATGGCACTCACCTTCCTTTATGTCTTCATGCTGTATTTAGTACAGTGTAAATCTGTCACCCGCCACAGCCCAAAGTCACATTTATACAAGTACACGGGATGTGGTCAGATATCTGTGGTTAATGCTGTAAAGCCACTAAATGCCAGGTACTGTGTAATAAGACAAACGGTGAGAAGGAGAAGACAGGGAGCGAGGGGTCTGCAGGAATTACATGACAATTTTTAAGGATAAAAATAAATAATTAAAAATAATCTATTAATAAAAATCTGGGTGGTCTATTTGGAATTGCACCTCGTTCAGACTTCCTTTTTTTTGGCGGACACAGGCAGAAAAGGGCCCCTTTGCAAGAACAATATATGGGCCCTTTGCAGCCCAAGAGCTCCTAACAGTGGAAAATTGCACCTGATTTGGGGGTAGAAATGGGCCCCCTCACCTCTTGGGCCCCTGTGCGGCTACACAGGTTTCACCAATGATATGTCCGCCCCTGCAGCCACCCCTTCTTGCAGACAGAGCTCTACAGAGCCCCGATCTCGGGATCAGTGGGTGTCACAACAGTCAGATCCCCAGTAGTGATGAGCGAGTATGTTCAGTAAACCCTTTCAGCGAGCATGCTCGGGTGCTCGCTGAGTATCTTCAGCGTGCTCGGCCATTATATTTTAGTCATTTCATGCGCATGATTAGCGACTGTTTAACAGCTTTAATAGATGTGAGGAATGCCTACGAAAAAGGCATTCCTCACATGTATTAAAGTTGTCAAATCGTCGCAAATCATGCGCACGAAGTGACTAAAACATAGCACCCGAGCACGCTGAAGATACTCGGAAAACACTCGAGCATGCTCGTAAATCTCGAGTAACGAGCATGCTCGCTCATTACTAATCCCCAGTAATTAGAGAGGTATCCTCTATTTTATGGATAGGTGATAACTTCTAAAGATGGGAACTCTTGAACTCATCATTCACTCTGAAATACAGCTAAAATCTGGGCTGTCAGGTCACTGAAGTATCAGGTTATAGAGCCTAATGTCTGTGGAGAGGAGAGAGGGAAAAGGAGTGAGGAGAATGCAGCACAGTGAGAGACCAAGCAGACATAAGCTGATCGTGCTGCACCTTCTAGTAAATGGATTTCACTTCAATGCTGGAATCACAGCCGCACTGCTTAGTGATGCTGTAATGTTTCACCTGCTTTGGTGCAAATGAAAGTGACATTAGGCGCACTGGAGAAGCAACCGCAAGACAACCCACAAAAACTGAAAGTTTTTGCAGGTGGTAGCCATTTAGGTTGCACAGGCAGTCCTTCCAGGATGGCACAGGTTTGCTGCATCTTCATGAGAGCGTCAAGACCATTGAGCAGATAACAGGACACAGACGTTACATGAAGAAAGCCAGGCAGGGCCAAAAAAAAAGGATATCTGCTGGTTTCTGCTGCTTTTCACAAGGAGGAACAGGAGTACTGCCAGAACTCTACAAAATGACCTCAAAAGGCTACAAGTTTGCATGTTGACTCCATGAAGGTGGCATGATGTGGGACTCTGCAGCTCGGCTGGCCTTCACCAGAGAACAACAGAATTTCAGGTTTGCCATTGGCATGACTTTCTCTTCACAGATGTAGGTTCACCCTGAGCACATGTGACAAATGTGAAAGAGTCTGGAGACTCCGTGGTGAGTGTTATGTCACCTGCAGCATCATCCAACAGGACAGGTTTGATAGTGGGTCAGTGAATCCTTGAAGGGTCCCAAAAACCACCACATGATAGCCAATGGTACAGTGACCACTGTTAGGTGCCTAGGATAAAATACTAAGATCCGTTGTCAGACCTGGTGCAGTGGACTTGGCTTGTGCTTGGTGCAAGAGAATGCCCAACCCAATGTGGCCAGATTGTGTAGGCAGTTCCTGGATGATGAAGGCATCAATGTCAAAGATAAACCTCATGCTCTCCAGACCTGAATCTAATTGATAACCTGTAGGACATTATGTATCAGTGCATCCGATGTCGCCAAATAGTGCCACAGACTGATCCAGGAGATCATTGATGGCCTGATCCAGGTCTGGGAGGAGACCCCCCAGATCATCATCCACCACCCGATCAGGGAAATAATCAGGCATTGTACGTAGTGCATATAAGCACGAGGGACCATACATACTACTGAGTCATTTATGATTTGTCCGTAATGAAATTCACGCACATTGGATCCACCTGTGATTTTGATTTTCTTTACTTGGATTTTCGGGGGTGATTTGGAATCCAGTCCTCAATTGTTTGATCATTTCGGTTTCCATTGATACGTGATTGCGTTCTCAACAAATGACACTATTTATATCAGTAAATGTTTTCATATGATTTATATGCTCTCTTATTATTTATTGCACATGAATCATTCTTTCTCTATGAGCTGGACCCTATGCATTAATTACAATGAATCTCGTAGGGGCTTTTTCCAACCCTTGAGTCAGTGTTTTGCTCGTTCAGTAAATACCATCCAGTTATCGCTGCAGTCGTATTGTAAAACTGATATGACTGACAAGTTATCTGCCCACTGTGAACTAAAAATAGGAGCAGTCACTGGAAAGCGGTAATAGCCGACTGATTCATTATGACTGGTAGACAAATAATCCATTACTTCTCAGCCACACCGACATCTGTGCCTGGAGCAGTCAGATTATTATGATAGGTCCCAGGAAAGGGTGTGCTATAAAATTCCAAACACCATCAATTAATGATTGTCTGAGCTTCATGTCGGCACAGCATTTCAATTAATGAGTTTAGAGCAATGTTTTTCATCAGCGTTTTGCAAATTTCCTATTCTAGAGTTGTATTCCTTCAATATGAGCATATAAGGAGCCCCAGAAGTGATGCAACGTCTGGCACCATGTCTTCACCTCTCCTACGCACACAACACTCTAGGGTCTATATTAACTTAGGGGGTCTTATTGGGTCTGGGGTATGTACCTGCTTAGGGGTCTGGTTTGGAATCTGCGTATGGCTAAGGGCTCGCGCACACGACAGACTTTCTTGGACGAGTGCTATCCATGGTTTTCACAGATAGCACTCGTACTGTATCTATGATATTCTATTGGGCTGTGCACATGTCCACTTGGTCCAAGGAAAAAATTGGAGACATGTCCGATTTTCAGATCAAAATCGGCAATGTAAGTCTATGGGTCCATGAAAAAAATCGGACCACACTCAGATGTCAGCCGATTTTCACGGACTGAGTGAGAATGGAGAAAGTGGAGAAACTTTTTTTTTCCCAGAAAAACTTTTGCCACTTTGCTTAAAGTCTGATCAGGATAATCAGACCGTTTTTCTCGGATGTGGAGAAATTGGTCGTGTGAACCTACCGTAATAGGGTTTAGTTTGTGGAGGTAGGTTGTGATGTAGGTTTTATATTTGTTCAGGGGCTCTTGAATATTTATACGTAATTGGGGATGTGATGAAGGTCATCATATGGGCATAGCAGGGTGGCTCAGTGGTTAGCACTGCAGCCTTGCAGCGCTGGGGTCCTGGGTTCAAATTCCACCAAGGACAACATCTGCAAGGAGCTTGTATGTTCTCCCCATGTTTGTGTGTTCTTGATAATACTGAGAATTTCTAGCAACCTATTTTTCCACTGTAGATTTAAAATGCTATCTGAGTCCTTTAGAGTCTGAGCTGCAGCTCTTGGGCTTTTTGCATATTCTCTGAGCATTGCATAGTTTGACCTTGGGGTGAATTTGCTGGGATGCCCACCCCTGGTACCATTGTCAACTGTCTTGAATGTTTTCCATTTGTGAATAATCTTTGTCGCTGAAGAATAATAAACTCCAAATTGTTTGGGAATATCTTTTTAACCCATCCCAGATTGATCTAATATCTAAGCCAATGTTTTTTCTCCTTGGAATTATGTTAACACACGCCTGAATGCTCCAGACCAGCAAAGTGCCAAAACTTCTGCTTTTATAGATGTGTTCATGCTTGCGGATGAATACTTAACAAGGGCACTGTAGAATGTAAGCCCACAAGCGCAGGGTCCTCTTCCCTCTGTATCAGTCTATCCTTGTCTGTTTGTTTACTGTAAGTGATATCTGTATTTTGTATGTAACCCCTTCTTATGTACAGCACCATGGAATCAATGGCGCTATATAAATAAATAAAAATAATAATAATAATTATCATCAATGTCTGCAACTTACCCTCTTAATTCCTATGGAAGCAGAAAGAGTGAACTTCATTTCTTTCTTTTTCTTTAAAAATGTATTTATAAAAAATGCAAACTTTCTCTAAAAAGTTTGATAACTGCAAGCTGGACGGCAAAGAACGAGAGATCTATATATAAATGAGACCTTATTTCTAAACATAACCTGCGCGCTGAGCCGATGTGAAGAGGCTTTCAGAGCAAATATATCTATGAAGGCTTCTTTGTTTCTCCAGCCGGGATTTCAAGGGCAAGACAGTTTCTATGTAAACAGATTCATGTTCAGAAGTGCAGTATTTTATCATATTGATATTCCTGAAAGTCTGATATTCCAATGCTTCTTTCCAGTACGAGATTTGCAATATGGTGTGGATTTTCCCAGCAGCTAAAGGCTCATAAGGAAATTCCAGATTAAAGAGATTGTCCACTGCTATAATATTAATGACTAGGGTTGGTGCAAATCAACTTGTAGGAGCCAGTTCCATCGACTACATTGGTAATCTGTAGCGGTTTGTAGCTTTGAGAACCATCTTTTAACTGTATGTGTCCACTACTCCTCTTTTGCTTAGCCGGCCTGACATGACTTGAATGTTGTGGCGTGACACATATGTGACGCCGTGCCTGACTGGCTGATCAAAAGAAGAGTCATGGAGGAGGTTTTGAAAGTTCCCGTCTGATGGCCACATAATACTAAACCATGCCCATTGAATCGTTCTTCACCATATCTATTAATGACCCATCCACAGGACACCCAGCACCTCCGCCGATCAGCTGTTATCAGCTCCGGCAGCTGCTGGATGTAATCAGTATATCTATAACTGCTCCTTTGTCTCCCATCTCCCTGTTTGCCATGAGGTAGTGCGCTCCTGAAAGTTAACAGTTAGAATCTGCAGCATCGGAGAAATGCTGGTACAGTTGGCCAGCATCGGAGGAGCACTGGAGCACTTGGCCAGCATCAGAGGAGCACTGGAGCACTTGGCCAGCATCGGAGGAGCACTGGAGCACTTGGCCAGCATCGGAGGAGCACTGGAGCACTTGGCCAGCATCAGAGGAGCGCTGGAGCAGTTGGTCAGCATTGGAGGAGCGCTGGAGCAGTTGGCCAGCATCGGAAGACCGCTGGAACAGTTGGGCAGCATCGGTGGAGTGCTGGAATAGTTAACCAGCATTGGGGGAGGGCTTGATCAGTTGTCCAGCATCAGAGAGAGCGCTGAAACAGATGGCCAGCATCAGAGAAGCACTGGAGCTGTTGGCCAGCATTGGAGGAGCGCTGGAATAGTTGGCCAGCATTGGAAGAGTGCTGGAGCAGTTATCCAGCATTGGAGGAGAGCTCAACAGTTGTCCAGCATCTGAAGAGCACTGAAAAAGTTGGCCAGCATCGGAAGAGCACTGGGGCAGTTGGCCAGCATTGAAGGAGCGCTGGAGCAGTTGGCCAGCATCGGTAGACCGCTGGAATAGTTGGCCAGCATCAGGGGAGGGCTTGATCAGTTGTCCAGCAACGGAGAGAGTGCTGGAACAGTTGGTCAGCATCAGAGGATTGCTGGAGCAGTTAGCCAGTATTGCAGGAGAGCTGGAACACTTGGCCAGAATCGAGGGAGTGCTGGAACAGTTGACCAGCATCAGAGGAGCTCTGGAACAGTTGACCAGCATCGGGGGAGCGCTAGAGCAGTTGATCAGCATCGGAGGAGCGCTGAAGCAGTTGGCCAGCATTGGAGGCGTGCTGGAGCAGTTGGCCAGCATCGGAAGACCGCTGGAACAGATGGCCACCATCGGCGTAGCGCTGGAATAGTTGAACAGCATCGGGGGAGGGTTGATCAGTTGTCCAGCATCGGAGAGAGCACTGGAACAGTTGGCCAAGATCAGAGGAGCACTAGAGCAGTTGGCAAGCATTGGAGGAGCGCTGGAATAGTTGGCTAGCATCGGAGGAGGGCTTAATCAGTTGGCCAGCATCGGATGAGCACTGGAACAGTTGGCCAGCATTGGAGGAGTTCTGGAGCAGTTGTCCAGCATTGGAGGAGAGCTGGAACAGTTGTCCAGCATCGGAAGAGCACTGGAACAGTTGGCCACCATCGTAAGAGCACTGGAGCAGTTGGCCAGCATCAGAGGAGCACTGGAGCAGTTGGCCAGCATTGAAGGCATGCTGGAGCAGTTGGCCAGCATCGGGAGAAAGCTGGAACAGTTAGCCAGCATTGGTGGACCACTGGAATAGTTGGCCAGCTTTGAAGAAGTTCTGGAGCAGTTGTCCAGCATTGGAGGAGAGCTGGAACAGTTGGCCAGCATCGGAAGAGCACTGGGGAACAGTTGGCCAGCATCAGAAGAGCACTGGGGCAGTTGTCCTGCATCGGAGGAGTGCTGGAGCAGTTGGCCAGCATTGGAGGAGCACTGGAGCAGCTGGCCAGCATCGGAGGAGCGCTTACAAGCTCCATAGCAAAAAGCTTGCAAGCACACGTTCCTTGCCTAAGAAACCAACCACTTCTGATACACTACAGGAGGTAGCCGGTAACTTAGACAGCGAGCAGTAAACTATAGAATTAAAAATCCCTCTGTTCTTACTGTAAATTGCAAAGTTGCTTGCTTTTACAAGTACTTTGCAATTTTACCCAGATATGATGAGGGTAGCTACCTCAAATATTTGGAATTAGAGAGAGAGTTTCCCTTCCTTCTGGAGGAGAGCTAATTTGAATACCTTTTTTTCCCAGGGAGCATTTCCCGACTGTATGACTCCCTACACTAAACAGCCCCATACTTCAAGATCCAGGTGTCAGAGATAATCCATTCAAGAATCTATGTAATCCGACAGATATACCTCTGTATGAAATTGTAGGCCCTTGGAAGTACAGTATGAGAAGTTAGTACAAGTCAGATTCATAATGCCACCATGTACATGAGAAGGACTGCATTATTTTATTTCAGAAATTCCCTGACTTACAATCGCACTTTATACTGTTTCTGTGATGTATTCTGTACTGTCGTCCCTCAAGAAAAGTGTTTCCCATGTATATGATTAATGGGGTCCAACCTCTGGTTCCCTCACTTATATTGAGAATGACAGTGGCAAAGCACTTGTGTGGAATTGCATCCCCTTCAGTGCTTTTTTCCTGCGCCGTGACCCCTAGCCATCCAACTGTGCAGGAGACTGCAACTTGGACTCATTCAAGAGTCAAAAAAATAGAGGGAAGCGAAGAACTGTAGAAAGTGATATGTCCTACTCATCTTCAGAACAGGTCAGGGTCCCAAAATCAGCCCCTAGTGATGGATTACTCTAGTCGTACACTACCACTTCATAAGATGGGAAATCATCTGCATTTATTGGACAGTGTACAGTATATGAGTGGGTGGCTGCAATTGGCAGTATATCATGTATAATAGGGAATTTCTCAAGTAAAATAATAAAGTCATTCTCAGTCCCTTCCATTGTTTGTGCCCGGTCAACAGAATAAGTTTCACTTTTCCACCCACAGAAACCAAGTAAAGGGGATTTATGTTTGCAAATTATAGATCAGTTCTGACTGCGGGTATGAGTCACTCATTCATATCAAATCATAGCTCCTTATTCCTGCGAATCCATAAGGCAATATTTTTGGTAAATTGCATGAAAAATGTATAAAAAAGTAAATAACTTTGTGTAAATCTTATAGAATGTGCATTTTCTTAAATATTGTTGTATCCAAGTAAATGGGATAATTTTGTAGTTTACGGCACAGAGACAAAGCTTCATTGCTTACAGAGAACCTGTCACCAGGACAAAAGTGGCCAGCTCTTAATCTTATTTTATATCCACTTTTTATGGTCTTTATCAAGGGAGGTGTGGCTCTCAGGGTCCTCGGGGGCGTGTCTTTAGGCTACTCTGCACTACTCTGTGAGCCCCGCCCCTTTGGTAATAAAAAACAAACAAAATGTAGCACTAAATAAAATGGCACATATCTCTGGAACCGTATGGCGAATTAAAAAAAAAATGGAATGCTAACGGGAGAAGCGAGAATAAAATAAGAGTAAAAACTGGGGACTTATGACCTAATGAGCAGTTCTCTTTAAAGTGGCTGTCCCAACTTAGTGCGATATCATCTTAGTGGTTACTTGGTGATAGCAGGGGGGTTCCACAGTTCCACAGCATGGATCCCCACCGATTCCCAGAACTGTGCCCTGTCTGAATGGAGCAATATCCGTGCATTTTCATCCACTGATTTATTCATTGTGTATGGGAACAAGGGGAGATAGCTAAGTACAACTCTGGGCTATCTCTGGCATTCCCAAAGACAATGAATGGTGCGGAGCTACACATGTGTAGCCATCTCTCCATTGAAACAGGACACTTCAGAGTCCCATTTTCGGGATTGATGGTCCTTTTACAGTGGAATGACTTATTGATACATTGGGATAACTCCTTTAACCCCTTCCCACTTCCTGATGTACTATTATGTCATGTAACAGATCCAGGTGTATGATGTATATCCACGTGTACTGTATGAAATTATACGCTATGGCAGGAGACCCCACTGCTGACACAGAGACATAAAAAAGCTAGACTGCAGTTTGCCAAACTGTACGTGAGTAAACCAAAATCCTTTCTGGGAAAGCGTCTTGTGGACAGATGAGACAAAGATAGAGCTTTTTAGTAAAGCACATCATTCTACTGTTTATCGAAAATGGAATGAGGTCTACAAAGAAAAGAACACAGTACCTACAGTCAAATATGGTGGAGGTTCAAAGATATTTAGGGGTTGTTTTGCTTCCTCTGGCACAGAGTGCCTTGACTGTGCACAAGGCATTATGAAATGTGAAGACTCCCAAAGGATTTTGGGTCGCAACGTAGTGCCCGGTGTTAGAAAGCTGGGTTTGCGTCCTAGGTCATGGGTCTTCCAGCAGGACAATGACCCCAAACATACTTCAAGAAACACCCAGAAATGGATGGAAACAAAGCGCTGGAGAGTTGTGAAGTGGCAGCAATGAGTCCAGATCTAAATCCCATTGAACACCTGCTGAGAGATCTTAAAATTGCTGTTGGGAGAAGACACCTTCACATATGAGAGACCTGGAGCAGTTTGCAAAAGAAAAGTGGTCCAAAATTCCAGCTGAGAGGTGTAAGAAGCTTGCTGATGGTAATAGTAAGCGATTGATTGCAACTATTTATTCTAAAAGTGTGTACAATCAAATATTAAGTTGAGTGTCCGGCCCATTTTTGGGGTTTTGTATGAAATTATGTCCAATTTGCCTCTTTTTTTACTGTTTTTTTATGTATAAGAAAACATGTGGAATTGTAATAATTTTCTGGAAGAAATACTTCATTTTATGGAACAATTTCAAGGGTACCAAGATTTTCGGGCATGATATAAACCATCATATAAACAAATTTTCTTTTTGCTACAAATTTCTGAATTATTTTCATCACTTTTAAAAAAACAACTGCGAGTTTAGTATCACCCTAATCGTACTGGTGGCTTGGAGAAAATGTTGCCATGTAATTTTTACCACATAATGAATGCAATAAAAACCACCCCCTCCCCCCCCAAAAAATGTCGGAACTACATTTTTTTTGCGCCATTTCACTGAACTCAGAATTTTCTTCCTGCTTTTCAGTACATTGTATAGTAAAATGATTGCTGTCGTTCAAAATTACAAATGCAAATATTAACTCTTCAGAGAGGAAGAGGACTTGAACTCTAGCACCACCTATTGGAAGCAGCAGTCAATATGGTCCCTTTAATGAGCCTTGCCACATGACTTAGGATAAAAAGCCAAACCAGAATCACAATTTGTATACACGGTGTTTCGGGGTGTTGCCCTTCATCGGTGCAAAGTGTGAAGTCTGATTTGGATAGGTGAGAGGCTTAAGACTGGGATCTAAGGGATAACATTTCTCCTTCTGGAGAGTGACATGATAAGCATGGCATGCCAGTGTAAGGAGACTTATAGGCCATACAGTGCTCCAATAGGTGGCTCAAGAGTTCTAGGGCTTTTCCTCTCTGAAGAGGCAAATTGCATATTTAATTTCCCAGAGGAATATTGCATGGCTTATAAGCCTCCTTACACTGACTCTCCAAAAGGAAAAATGTTTCCCCTTAGATCAAAACTACAACTCGTCCTGAGAAAAACAAGCCCTCATACGGCTATGAAGATGGAGGTTAAAAATTAAAAATCTCTTGGAAGAAGGGGAGAAAAAAACATGGACAGAAGGGGTTAACAATGTCTGTGAGCCTTTAGTTCTGCGTTAATAAGTCATGGTATATCCTAGCATTCTGCTACGACTCGTGTGTTTACCCCGCGGCTTCCTCAATTCCGTATATTTAGAATTCCACATGACAAAGTATTCCAGACCTCAATAAGTCATATTAGGTTGTGTCTTTTTGAACCTTTGGCTTTATTGTTAGTTTGTTATCTGACCAATATGGTAGAAATGTGTCTATTTTCACATCACAATTCTCGATTCAGCTTTTTATGTTGTTACAAATTTTGATTAAATCTGATTTAGCGCAACCTTGACCTTGAGGAATGTCACAGACTGATAAGAAAGTGCTGTCTCCCTTCACGTGACTATAAATGTAATCGAACAAGTCAACATCGTGCTAAAGTTGTGGGATAGTACCACGATGGGCATCTCCCTAGTGACACTAGGTTTGGTTTTTCTCAACATAGCTCATGCCTTGCCGATCGAGAGGAACGGACTACCGGATCAGAGGATCGTTGCAAGTAATGATGCAAAGGTTCGTATTCTTTTCAGAAGAAAATTTGTATCACCCATATGATACGACACTATGTTGGGGAGTCCACTTTTGACAATGGGCCTGAGCCTGATTTATCATTTTCTTTTTTTTTTTTTTTTTTTTAAAAGGTTGTCCCCTACTTTTACATTGATGACCCATCCTTAGGATAGGTCATCAATATTTGATCGGTGGGGGGTGCAACACTTGGCACCCTCATGATCAACTGTTCCCGGTGTCGGCCAGAACTGCTCAGGTATGGAGCTGCACAGTACAGCTCCGTCAACTCTATAATGGCCACCGCCAATTACTGCACATCCGCCCCCTATTCCAATGAGCATGCGCCACCAACATCGGGAACATCTGATCGGCTGGAGCGCCGGTGGTCGCACCCCCACCGATTAGCCATTGATGACCTCTCCTAAGCACAGGCCATCAATGTTAAAGGTGTAGACAACCTCTTTAAGTCACTTTTCTTTTTTGACATGTGGTTTTGGCTGACGTTTTTTGAACCAAATTCATCAAAATGGCGAGCGTGATTCGTGAATTGCTCACAAAGTCCAAAATTGTCGTTACCTGGCTTTGAGACTTTTTAGCAGGAAAAGTCACACGTTTCACAAAATGTTGCAAAATTTTTTATTTTTTTACTATGGGCATAAAAGTAACAGGCAGGTAATTGCTACCTACCTGCCCAACTGCGATCTCTGCCGCAACAGAGTGGACACAGACCACTCCTGCCAGCAATTCAGTAGCTATGTCATGTTGACAGAACAGCGGCTTCTCTTCAGCTCTGCTCTGGTGAAGTGGCGTGATTGCCGACGTCATACTGATTGACAGGCGGCTCCCCACTGCCTACCTGCTGGGAGCCAGCTGTCAATCAGCATGACGCATGCAGTCACTCCCCATCGACATGGCAGCCCGGAAGAGGAAGAGCAGCTGAATCACCAGCAGGATTGGTCAATGACCGCTCTGTGTTGGCACCGGGGCTCTCAGTGCCGGCGCCTCACAGTGTCAGAGCACTATTAACCTGCAGATTAACCCTATATCTGCAGGTTAATGGTGTTATTTTACATGATAGGTTTCCTTTAAAGTGAAGCTTTGGCGTTAGGGTTTACAGAGTCACATTAGGGTTTACGTGCATAGTAGAACGGAGCCAAAGGCGATATGTGTCTAGAGAAGAATTATCGTCCTGCTTAAAATGTCATGGGATGGGAATTTCTCACAAATTCCATATAACATTATATATAAGGCACATAGAAGTACATTACGGTCTTAAACTTGGTTATAGGTGCTGTATATTAGTGTGTATAGCATGGAAAACTTAATACAGCCATGTGTATAATGACCTAGACACATTTTGTATGAAACTGTATTAGGGCGCTTACAGAGATATTCTTCCTTAGGCTTGTTTCAGACTACCCTACAATGCTTTTTTTGTTTTGTTTTTTTTTCATATCACAATCTGTGTTAAAATTAAAATGTAGAAATCTTTAAATTTTCATACCGGCCACATGGGCTATTCTACAATTTTATTTCCTGTTTTTTTTTTAAGAAAGCAACACGTACATTAGCAGCAATGAACAGACCCCACCCTATCTTTTGTATTGAAGCATCTAATGAGCGTGTGCATAGGGCATTGTGAAGGGAAGGGGACAGAATCAGCTGTAACATCACCTATTGTGATTGGTGGATCCTGTGCTGTATATGGATGTGTTACCTATCATTGTAATCCTGTCTCTGATGATAAGGAGCCTGCTGTAAACTCTTCTAGAAAGGACAGGAACTATGAGTCTAATAAAGCTCCCATACCCAGCGTGAAAATTGCAAGATATTTTTTTTTTTAATAAACATCATGATATGTAAAAAAAAAAAATAACATAAATCATTGGCAAAACTTAAAAAAAAATGTATTTAGCAGAAAAAACTGATATAAAAATAGATCATTTTCTGATTCTGCAGTCCCGTCTATAGAGAGGTAACTTGAGATGAGCTTCCACTTCTCCTCTGCTTCCTAGTTTCCTTATGACCAGCTCAGACCAGCGGCATGATGTTCCTAACTGAGCTTTCTCCGAGGCTGATAGTAGAGAAAGCTTTGGAAGAAAATCAGTGGACAAACCTTGGTTGCATCCAGCAACTTCAGAGCAGCGCTCTCTCCTTACTTAGGTAACCGGTCACTCTGAGACTGCAGTGGTGACCGTTAAAGTAGACAATGAGATGTACACTATAAAAATCTCTCTGTTCTTGAGAACGGAAAGAATTTCGAAGAATAAGGTTGTAAAAGTTGTTTGTTTTTAGAACCAATTTTATGCATTTAGCAACTTGAAACAACTCCTTTAACTTTTCCAGGATGTCCACCAGAATGGAAAGATATCATGGACTTATTGACGTGATAAAACCTAAATGTCCCTTTAAGTCCAAACATGTCTTGTTTCACAAATTGACCAAATTTTCTCTGTAGGGACAAGAGAATATAGAGGACATGGTCACACACACGAGACTTCTACAACCTGGAAACATCATGGATCTGCTCTTCAACTGGGGTCAAGACAGTACGATGGATGAAGCCAGATGTGGGGTTCCTGATGTCGCAGAGTATGTCGTCATTGGAAAGGATTTAAAATGGAAATCCACAATCATAACATACAGGTAAGGTAGAATAATTACTTCTATATTTTCAGGATCTATGGGCCAGGACAGGAGGTAGGCAATGTAGGCAGCTGTCTAAGGCACCATTGATTTAAAAAGCGCATGCTCACTATAAGATGTGTCTTTTCTGAAGAGTAGCATAAAACTCTCATACTTATTTGCTTACAATGTGGTAAATTTTGGGGAGGAGGAGAGACCGGTTTTGGTCCACATAGCTTATAGCAAGGTTGAGTAGGACGAGGCTTCTTTGAATTAAACTCTTAAGATTGAAGTGTGCTGCTTCTACATAATATAGAGTAAATTATGTATAAGTTAACGTAAAGAGTAATCGTCATTTTAATTTTTATTACATAAATCAATAGTACACATGAAAATCAGAAATTTTGTGATATATCTCATCAGAGAAATCTGCTTCTTTCACTTATTTTTCATTTATGGGTAAAATCTATCTTCAGTGACAATCGATTTCCCCATTACTGAGATAGGAGATGGCAGTTGGTGTTTTTCAAATTCTATAGATGAGGGAGGAGCTAGAGGCGGATACAGACATTCTGCTGCAAGTTCTCCTGAAATGACAGTTACAGTTCTCCATAGAACTTTATAAGCACCAACTGTCATCTCCTATTTCAGTAATGGGAAAATCTGTGTTCCATGAAGACAGATTTTACCTGTGAATTGAGAATTTTGAGAATCAATGATCAGTCCTGGCGGAGAAAGAAGCAGATTTCTCTGATAAGATGTATTATTTCGTGTACTATTGATTTATGATTTACTTTTTAATTAAATGGTTCTATAATCTTTCAGATATTTAGGCTTATCTGGGTCTTCTTAGAGCCAGACCTGTCAGCTTCAGCTCTAGCGGGTTTTCCCATTCAAGTTCTTCATGGTCGCACATTCATTTGATAATATTTCACAGCCGATCACTGGAAGTTTCTAGGTCTTGACCTGCAGCGAACAGACAGGTCAACATTCTTCAGCGGACGTTATATACAGTACATCGCCGAGATTAGATCTGTTCGGCTCCCTAGGTGTTGTGCATCCTCAAAGCTCAAGGTCTGGGTGGAAACACGGGCCACGGGCGTTTTTTTGCAGCAGGCAGATGAGGCACGCGGGAAACAGGGAGGAGACAACCAGACAGTCAGGAGTCCCAAAACAGGTAGCAGAGGTCCTTGAAGCTGCAGGCAGACACGTAGAAGTGGTCTTGGAAAACCAGGAAAAGGTAGCAGAGATCCTTGAAGACCGGGAAGAGATAGGAGAGGTCCTGGAAGACCGGGAACAGGTAGTAGAGGTCCAAGAAGAACGAGAAAAGGTAGGAGAGGTCCTGGAAGACCGGGAACAGGTAGGAGAGGTCCTGGAAGATCGGGAACAAGTAGGAGAGGTCCTGGAAGACCAGAAACAGATAGCAGAGATCCTGGAAGACTGGAAACCAGATAGCAGAGGTCTTGGAAGATGAGGAACAGGTAACAGAGGTCCTGGAAGACTGGGAACAGGTAGAAGAGGTCTTGTAAGACCAGGAAAAGGTAATAGAGGCCCTGGAAGACCGGAAACAGATAGCAGAGGTCTTGGAAGACCGGGAACAGGGAGCAGAGATCCTGGAAGACGGGGAAAAGGTAATAGAGGTCCTGGAAGACAGAAACAGGTAGAAGAGGTCCTGGAAGACGGGGAAAAGGTAATAGAGGTCCTGGAAGACAGAAACAGGTAGAAGAGGTCCTGGAAGACGGGGAAAAGGTAATAGAGGTCCTGGAAGACCGGAAACAGATAGCAGAGGTCTTGGAAGACCGGGAACAGGTAGCAGAGGTCCTGTAAGACTGGGAACAGGTAACAGAGGTCCAAGAAGACTGGGAACAGGTAGCAGAGGTCCTGGAAGACTCGGAACAGGTAGCAGAGGTCCTGGAAGGCTTGGAACAGGCAACAGAGGTCCTGGAAGCTTGTGAACAGGTAACAGTCATAACTCTGGAGCAACTAGAAAGTCTTAATACCAAGACACAGGTGTGGGTCTTGGTAGGCCTTATATAGACCCAGGCAGATAATCCCATAAGATCACGCCAGGACATCTGCAAAGCCCTACGTGAAGCATAACAGAGTTCAGCAGACCGGGGTGAAGGGGGGACAGCCCGGATCTGGGACAGGTGCATAACAAAATCTTAGGTACCACAATGGTGGAAAATGGTGAGAGCCAAGCACAATATAAATACTCAGTCTTATTTTTTTTAACATGTAGCTTTATGAAAAATTTCTGTTGTACAATCAAATGAGGGATTTTACAAAGACTGACTTTTTTACTTCTGTGACATATTATATGATCATGATATATGGCTCAGTATGGTGTTTTTTTTATCTGAAAGAATCACAGTAATCTGACTTTGCATCATGTAGGATAGTTAATTATACCCCAGATCTGCCACCAGCTGATGTCGATCGGAGCATACGCGAAGCCTTGAGAGTGTGGAGCGAGGTGACCTCCCTGCAGTTTATACAGCTTCATGGTGGAGATGCTGACATGATGATCTCCTTTGTTACCAGAGGTGACGCTGTTTACATAGATGTATAGGAATATTCATATGAATGTATGTTAATCGTATAAGGATTTTCTTTCATCATCTCTAGAACATGGAGATTTCTTCCCGTTTGATGGCCCTGGAAGGGTGCTGGCTCATGCCTTTCGTCCTGGTGAACGCTTGGGTGGAGACGTTCATTTTGATAATGAGGAAACTTGGACTGTGGATTCAGAAGGTGAAAGTTTAATCTTTGTCATCCCGGAGGTGTTACTTAACGGGGTTGTCCATTGAAGATAATAGAAAAAGAAAAAAATAGCTAACACAACAGCAGGTGCAAGGATCATCTGCTCTGTGTGCAGCAATGAAAGAAAACAGAATAATCCAGCTCTCGCGATCCAGTAAAATGTGGTGAAGACTTTATTAAGTATTCACCATGATTAAGGCTGTGTAAGCTGAAACGCGTTGGTTGCCCAGTGTGTCTGCTGGATGTGCGACATTAAATATTTTTAATTGGTTCAAATAAAAGAAGACTTTTTATCACATTTTCCGGCTGGATTTTCCCTTTTTTCCTCACCATGTGAAGTCTAGTCCAGTTCCAGACTACTCTATGTGGAATCTACATGAGCTTCTAGTGTGCACACTTCCGGTGAGCTGACTTATCCTTTTTTTCCCCTCCCTCCTCTTGCATTTTGACTTTATTAAGTATTCCACGAAAACAGGACAAGGCACAAGTACAGAAATACAACGCGTTTTGGATCACTTATGATCCTTCTTCATGGCATCCTTCTTCATAAGTGATCCGAAACGGGTTGCATTTCTGTACATGTGTCTTGTCCTATTTACGTGGAATACTTAACAAAGCCTTCTCTACATTTTACTGGACCATGGGACCTGGATTTTTCTGTTTTCTTCCATTGAAGATAAGTTATAAATCGGTGGAAGTTCCACTGGCGTAACCTTCACCGATCGGACGAACGGTGCACTTTTTACCCTCTTTTAGATGGAAAAACCTACAAGAAGCAAAATGAACAAAAACCCTGCTTTAAATAAATAAGTAAAACGCAAAAGTGTATTTAAATAACATAGGTTTCTTAGTTACACTATTTTTGATCAAAAATAGCATAAAAGCCATCCTACCACGGCAAGGCGGCCCCCTTCGGGATAGTCGTACTCTGTCTAATATTAAAATCCTTACTATGTGTGAAAGTTGACCTCAGTGTATGAATAAGGGCAGACAAAGGACCGGGTCCTGAACTGTGGACACCAGCCTAGGGAAGCTATTTGAATGTAATTTCCAGCTCAAGGAAGGGAGGCCACACCCTGGCTTGCACAGAATGCAAAAATACAAAGAAAAAAACACAAAAATTGAGCTTCATTTAAGTTGGTATACATGCAGCACATAAACGCATGTTCACAATGGCCACAAATCAGAAAAAAACTACAAGAAGAAGAATGGCAGTGGGATGGCTTTTATGCTATTTTTGATCAAAAACAGTGTTACTAAGAAACCTATGTTATTTAAATGCACTTTTGCTTTTAATTGATTTATTGACAGCAGGGTTTTCGTTCATTTTGCTTCTTGTAGGTTTTTTTCTGATTTATGGCCATTGTGAACATGCGTTTATGTGCTATATGTATACCAACTTAAACCAAGCTCAATTTTTGTGTTTTTTCTCTTTTGGATGGAGCAGCATTGCGCTGCCCAACCTCCTATCCATCAATTCTCTAAGGGGTTATTCAGCTTTTTCCTTCAGACCCTTAAAAAGTTAATAGTTTGGCAGTTAGTCCTGCACACTACGACTCCAAGCTGACGAGAGTAACAGTGCCCCATCGAGGACAGATGTGCCTTGTTCTGCCGATTGATGCAGGTCAAAGCCCACCTACTATGTGCCAGTTATAAAACTGGTGGTAGAACTGGTGGCAAACATCAAGGCCTGAGAACAACTGTGACATTTTCTCCCCCAATAGTCCCACTCCCTTATAGATCAGTGCTATTTTTTAAAAGATGGTTTCCAAATTCAACTTTGCCTTCATGAAAAAAAGAAAAAAATCACCCAATTTTTAATCTCTTTGCCAATTTTCTATATGTACTAATTTTTTCTATTTCTAGTGACTTAGATAACGTTATGGGTTAATATTTAATATCTATGGGTAGCAGGGGTTAATCTCATGTATCAATTACATTTTGCATGACATATATGGTACTTGAATTGGCTCTATCTCCTTTGTGAATAATTTTGGTGCCTTCGTTCCGATTTTTCAATGTCAACTATGGATATTATGTACACTCCCCCGAGGAGCTTACACTTTGAATGTCATATTCCTTTATTTTCCCCTTCAGACTTCAATTTATTCTCAGTGGCTTTACATGAATTTGGGCACTCATTGGGGATGGCACACTCCAGTAATCCTTATGCTCTTATGTACCCCATGTACAATTGCTTCAGTTCTGAGAACTTCACCCTTCCGGCCGATGATGTCCTGGGGATACAGGAACTATATGGTAAATGTAACATTAATTTTAATTTGTATTGCCTGTTCCTTTGTGGTTTTTTTGGGTCATATTGGAATATATTTAAGGTGTATGGATGGGGGTGTGCCATGACTCTCCTCAACAGTTGATGTAAGAACAAAAAAGTATTGGGCATGTTGGGTATCTGCATGCCCAATCCTCTGGGAAGACAAGCTGCATTCTGGCAGTGACAGACTCCCCTCTCTCCAATAAGATGACATGAATGTTCTGCTCTGTCAAGTGAGCATATGTATTGGAGAGATCAGGAGTAGTGTTGAGCGAGTATGTTCTATTAACCCTTTCACCGAGTATGCTCGGGCCGAGCTCCGAGTATTTACAGCTGCTCGGTGATAAGGTTAAATTCCTCCCGTGTGCATGATTTGCAACTGTTTGACAGTTTTATTACATGGGAGGAATGTCTATTTCTTACACATTCCTCACATGTAATAAAGCTGTCAAACAGTCGCAAATCATGCACACGGGAGCGATTTAACCTTATCACCGAGCAGCTGTAAATACTCGGAGCTCGGCCCGAGCATACTCAGACAGAACATACTCGCTCAACCCTAATCAGGAGGAATAGCTGCTACTTTCCCCGCTGTCTGGTCTTCAGACTTTGGAACATGAATTCAGCTGGGCTAAACACCCTATTCTGAATCTTTAATATCTTTATAAGACAAATTTAGTAATAATTCTAGTCCCACATCTGCCCACTTTGTGCAATAACTTTTTATTGAACCTGATTATAAGCTGAACTCAGGGTGTTCTAATGCTAGAACCTCCGGTGATCAACTATGAACTGTGTGAGAGCGAGTGTTCTATTTCCCTGCAGCACCTCCACTGGGGAAATGAAGTATTACACAGTTGTCACAGAAAACAATGGGCTGCCCATGTATTGTAAAGACATGTTGGCTGTAGCGCCGGCGTCCCTGCCCTCTGCTAGGCAGGGACGCTGTTCCCCTCACCTCCCTGCTCCGTGCCTGGCGTCCTCCTCCTGCTCTGCTGGCAGCGCGCGCTCCTTCCCGGCCACTGTGCTTAGGGCGCGCACGCGCGCTCTCCCTTCCTCTTAAAGGGGCCGCGCGCGCCGTCCTAAGGAGTCCCCGGCCAATGGCCGGAGGACTTCACCATATATAAGGCACCTCCTCCAAAATGGAGGTGCCCGAGCAATGTTGTTGCACTGTTCTACTCTGCTTCAGCCCTCAGGTCCCGTTGCCAGTTACCTGCCAGTTACCTGCCTGATTCCTGCCAGAGTCCTGCCAGTTTGCTGTCTGTTTCCTGCCTGTTATTCCTGCTACCTGCTTGCTAGCCTGAGGTCCGACGGTCTGCCTTACAACTCCTGTCAGTCTGTCTAAGGACCAGCTTGCCCGCTCACCTGGGAGCGCACATCAGCTACCTGCCTGCTTGCTAGCCTGAGGTCCGACGGTCTGCCTTTCTACTCCTGTCAGTCTGTCTATGGACCAGCTTGCCCGCTCACCTGGGAGCGCTCCTCCGCTACCTGCCTGCTTGCCTGCCCGGAGGCTCCGCCGTCACGTGCTGTGACCACCAGCTATTCCAGAGACTCTTGCCCGCTCACCTGGGAGCGCTTCTCCGCTACCTGCCTGCTTGCCTGCCCGGAGGCTCCGCCGTCACGTGCTGTGACCACCAGCTATTCCAGAGACTCTTGCCCGCTCACCTGGGAGCGCTTCTCCGCTACCTGCCTGCTTGCCTACCTGGAGGCTTCGCCGTCACGTGCTGTGACCACCTGCTATTCCAGAGACTCTCGCTTGCTCACCTGGGAGCACACATCCTCCATCTGCCTTGCTAGCCTACCTGGAGGTTCAGCCATCACAGGTCGTACCTACCCTTTACCTAGAGACTGCCCCGGTCACTTGCCGTGACCTCCAGCCCGTTCACCCAGAGACTGCCCCGGTCACTTGCCGTGACCTCCAGCCCGTTCACCCAGAGACTGCCCCGGTCACTTGCCGTGACCTCCAGCCCGTTCATCCAGAGACTGTCCCGGTCACTTGCCGTGACCTCCAGCCCGTACACCCAGAGACTGTCCCGGTCACCTGCTGTGACTGCCTGCCTGGTCGCCACCCGCTCCCTTACAAGGACCGCCCCCTTGTATAGTAGCTCAGAGGTTCCGCCTCCCAGACCCGTTACAGTTTGCTCGGGCCATGGAACCCGGTGGCACCCAAGCTCCCTCGCTCTCGGACCTCTGTCATGAACTGTCCCGTCAGAGGTCCCAACAGGAGTCCATCCTGGGTCACCTGCGGAATGTCAATTCTCGCCTGGATACTCTGACTGCTCCACCAGCAACCACCGCCAGTGCCATGACTCGCAACCCGGCAGCTCCGCTGCCCACCAATACCATGGTATCCTACCCCGGACCCCGGCTTTCTGCACCTCCTCGCTTCGGAGGCGACTCCGCCCAGGCTCGGGGCTTCATAAATCAGTGCACCCTGCACTTTGAACTATTGTCCCACCAGTTTAACTCCGACTGGGCCAAAATTGCCTTCATCATGTCCCATCTCACCGGGGAGGCCCTGGCCTGGCTAAATCCTCTATGGGAGAGAGGAGACCCCCTGGTGTCCGACTTGCCTGCCTTCCTCACGGCTTTCCGGAAAGTCTTCGACGAACCCGGACGGAAGACCTCATCCGCATCATCTCTGCTACGCCTCCGTCAGGGAAGTCTCACCGTGGGCCAATATGCCATACGGTTCCGTACCCTTGCCTCGGAGCTGGCCTGGGATAACGACGCTCTGGTATCCGTCTTCTGGGAGGGTCTGTCCGGCCGTATTAAAGATGAACTTGCCGGTCGGGACATTCCTACCACTCTCGATGACCTAATAACTCTTGCCACCCGGATTGACCTACGGTTCCAGGAGCGTGCCAAAGAGGTCACCCGTGAGAGGAGGTTTCCACGTCTAGCTCCTACCTTTCAGAAACCCGTCACTCCCTCCGTCTCTCCCCAGGTACACTCTCCTGAGTCTATGCAGGTCGACCAGACCAAGATGGTCAAAACCCGTCAGGACTTACGCCGTGCCGAGGGGAGCTGCTTCTACTGTGGCAGTAAGGAGCACCGGATCCGTGCCTGCCCAGAGAGGTCGGGAAACGCCTGTGTCTAGGTTCGCTCAGAGAGGTCGACCTAGACAAGAATAAATCCTCTCCATCTCTGCTGCTGTCAGTTTCAATCGTCTGCGGGGAGAACCGTTATTTCGAACTAGCCCAACTGGACTCTGGAGCAGCCGGGAATCTTATTTCACAGTCCCTGGTAGAGAAATACCGCATCCCCACCAAACCTCTGGCTGTACCCTTGTCTGTTGCTACCGTGGATGGGGGTCTCTTACCACGCCCCATCCAACTCATCACCGAATCCATTACTCTACAGGTGGGAATGCTGCATTCTGAGAGTATCTCCTTTTATGTTCTGCCTGGACTCTCTCACGCCCTCTTGCTAGGTCTACCTTGGCTCCAGAGACATGCGCCCGTGCTTGACTGGCAGACCGGAGAAGTCCTTCGCTGGGGACAGGACTGCCATAAGACCTGTCTGGTTCCCGTCCATCCCGTCCGTCCTTCTCCTACCCCAGCTAATCTACCTGGACTTCCGATTCCTTATTGGTCTTATGCTGATGTCTTTAATAAAAAGGAAGCAGAGACACTACCCCCTCATAGACCATACGACTGCCCTATCGACCTGTTACCCGGTACTACTCCTCCCCGTGGGCGTATTTATCCATTATCCGCTGCTGAGACCCGGTCGATGTCCGAATATATTGAGGAGAATCTGGCCAGGGGATTCATCCGGAAATCTACCTCCCCGGCGGGAGCAGGCTTCTTCTTCGTAAAAAAGAAGGACGGCTCTCTCCGTCCCTGTATAGACTATAGAGGCCTTAACCAAATCACGGTGAAGAATAAGTACCCCCTTCCGCTCATTCCGGAGTTATTTGATCGTCTGAGAGGGGCTAGAATCTTCACCAAACTGGACCTCCGTGGGGCGTACAACCTGGTTCGTATCCGTCAGGGGGATGAATGGAAGACGGCATTCAACACCCGGGACGGCCACTATGAATATCTGGTAATGCCCTTTGGTCTCTGTAACGCTCCTGCCGTCTTTCAAGAGTTGGTCAATGACATCTTCCGGGACCTTCTCTACTCCTGCGTAGTGGTGTACCTGGACGACATCTTGGTCTTCTCTACGGATCTCCAGACTCACCGGAGGGACGTTCGTCAGGTCCTGCTCAGGCTCAGGCAGAATCACCTCTTCGCTAAATACGAGAAGTGCCTCTTTGAGCAGACCTCGCTTCCGTTTTTGGGCTACATTATTTCTCAGACCGGCCTACGAATGGATCCAGAGAAACTGTCTGCCATCGAGAAATGGCCTCGACCGGAGGGGTTGAAGGCCATTCAGCGGTTCCTGGGCTTCGCCAACTACTACCGCCTCTTCATACCACACTTCTCTTCCCGGACTGCCCCAATTTCCGCGCTCACCCGTAAGGGTACTGATCCCAAAGAGTGGCCGCCCGAAGCAGAGGAGGCCTTTCTTTCCTTAAAACAGGCCTTCTCTTCCGCCCCGGTGCTGCATCGCCCGGACGGCAACAAGCAGTTCTTCCTGGAAGTTGACGCCTCCTCCTCTGGAGCCGGAGCGGTACTTACTCAAAAATCATCTTCCGGGAGGATGGTAACTTGCGGCTTCTTCTCTAAACTCTTCTCCTCCTCAGAGCGCAATTATTCCATAGGAGACCGAGAGTTATTGGCCATCAAACTGGCATTGGAGGAGTGGCGTTACCTGCTCGAGGGGGCTCTTCACCCGGTAATAATTTACACTGACCACAAGAACTTGGCTTATCTCCAGCATGCCCAGAGACTTAACCCGCGCCAAGCCCGGTGGTCCTTGTTTTTTGCTCGCTTTGATTTTGTTCTTCATTTTCGCCCGGCTGACAAAAACGTCAAGGCGGACGCCTTGTCTCGATCCTTTCTGGTGTCTGATCTCGAGGAAGATCCGAAACACATCATCGATCCCGCCAGAGTAATGCAGGTGGCTCCCGTGAGTCTAAATCGTCTCCCTCCCGGAAAGACGTTCGTATCAGTACCTGATCGGGAGAAGATCCTTCACTGGGGTCACTCGTCTAAACTGGCTGGCCATGCCGGTCAGAAAAAGACCCTCCAGCTTATTACCCGGCACTACTGGTGGCCTACCCTGCACAAGGACGTAATAGACTTTGTTTCTGCCTGTGTGTCCTGCGCCCGCAACAAGGTTCCGAGACATCTGCCAGCCGGTCGCCTCCTTCCGCTCCCAGTACCTGCTGCCCCCTGGTAGCATATAGCAATGGACTTTATAACAGACCTCACAGTCTCTGCCGGTTGTACGGTCATTTGGGTGGTCGCTGACCGCTTCTCCAAGATGGCTCATTTCGTTCCCCTGCCAGGCCTCCCGTCTGCACCCGAGCTAGCTAAAGACTTTATTCGTCACATCTTCCGTCTTCATGGCCTGCCCCTCCACATCGTGTCGGATCGTAGGGTACAGTTCACCTCACGCTTCTGGAGAGCCACTTGTAAACTGCTAGACGTCACCCTGGACTTCTCTTCCGCTTACCACCCACAGTCCAATGGTCAAGTGGAGCGGATCAATCAGAACCTGACCAGTTACCTCCGGCACTTCGTTAATGCCCATCATTCAGACTGGGTGGATCTCCTACCATGGGCCGAGTTCTCTTATAACAATCACGAGAGCGAATCCTCCTCCAAATCCCCGTTTTTTGTAGTCTTCGGTCAGCATCCTCGGATTCCTTTTCCTGTCTCCACCTCTGTGGACAACCCGGCTGCGGAATCTCTCGTTGGCAAATTTTCCTCCATTTGGGAGAGTACCCGATCCGCACTCCTTCAGTCGTCCGAACGGATGAAAAGACACGCTGACAAAAAACGCCTGGATCCTCCACAATTTCGTCCCGGAGATAAAGTCTGGCTCTCATCTAAATATGTCCGACTCAAGATACCTTCTTACAAGTTAGGGCCTCGGTTCATCGGCCCCCTGGAGGTCATCAGTCAGATCAACCCGGTGGCCTATAAATTGAAACTCCCGGCCAACTTACGGATCCCTAACTCCTTCCATGTATCTCTCCTGAAACCTGTGGTACTTAACTCTTTTTCCAAGTCTACAGGTACGCCTCCTGCTCCGGTTTCTGCTGAGGACGAGTTTGAGGTAGAGAACATTCTTGCCACCAAAAGGGTAAGAGGAAAGACCTTTTTTCTAGTAGATTGGAAGGGGTTTGGTCCTGAGGAGAGAACATGGGAGCCCCGGGAGAACATCCATGCCCCTCTTATCCTTGCTAAATTTCTGTCTGGCCTAAAAAAGGGGGGGCCTAAAGGGGGGGGTACTGTAGCGCCGGCGTCCCTGCCCTCTGCTAGGCAGGGACGCTGTTCCCCTCACCTCCCTGCTCCGTGTCCGGCGTCCTCCTCCCGCTCTGCTGGCAGCGCGCGCTCCTTCCCGGCCACTGTGCTTAGGGCGCGCGCGCTCTCCCTTCCTCTTAAAGGGGCCGCGTGCGCCGTCCTAAGGAGTCCCCGGCCAATGGCCGGAGGACTTCACCATATATAAGGCACCTCCTCCAAAATGGAGGTGCCCGAGCAATGTTGTTGCACTGTTCTACTCTGCTTCAGCCCTCAGGTCCCGTTGCCAGTTACCTGCCAGTTACCTGCCTGATTCCTGCCAGAGTCCTGCCAGTTTGCTGTCTGTTTCCTGCCTGTTATTCCTGCTACCTGCTTGCTAGCCTGAGGTCCGACGGTCTGCCTTACAACTCCTGTCAGTCTGTCTAAGGACCAGCTTGCCCGCTCACCTGGGAGCGCACATCAGCTACCTGCCTGCTTGCTAGCCTGAGGTCCGACGGTCTGCCTTTCTACTCCTGTCAGTCTGTCTATGGACCAGCTTGCCCGCTCACCTGGGAGCGCTCCTCCGCTACCTGCCTGCTTGCCTGCCCGGAGGCTCCGCCGTCACGTGCTGTGACCACCAGCTATTCCAGAGACTCTTGCCCGCTCACCTGGGAGCGCTTCTCCGCTACCTGCCTGCTTGCCTGCCTGGAGGCTTCGCCGTCACGTGCTGTGACCACCTGCTATTCCAGAGACTCTCGCTTGCTCACCTGGGAGCACACATCCTCCATCTGCCTTGCTAGCCTACCTGGAGGTTCAGCCATCACAGGTCATACCTACCCTTTACCTAGAGACTGCCCCGGTCACTTGCCGTGACCTCCAGCCCGTTCACCCAGAGACTGCCCCGGTCACTTGCCGTGACCTCCAGCCCGTTCATCCAGAGACTGTCCCGGTCACTTGCCGTGACCTCCAGCCCGTACACCCAGAGACTGTCCCGGTCACCTGCTGTGACTGCCTGCCTGGTCGCCACCCGCTCCCTTACAAGGACCGCCCCCTTGTATAGTAGCTCAGAGGTTCCGCCTCCCAGACCCGTTACATTGGCTCAAGTGGTAGATGCTGCTTGTAAGGCTAATAATTGAGGGATTTACTAAAACAGACAGATTCACCAGCTCAGACAATCCCTTTAAATAACAGTGTATTCCTGTGATAGAACATGTACAATTAATTATACTTTGTTTTCAGGTTCCAAACCCTCCAGTGTTATAACTCCCACAATCTGCACCCTGGAGGTACCTATCGATGCCGTGGCACATTGGGAAGGAGGCATCATTTTCTTTAAGAATAGGTAAACCCTGTTGAATTTTGTAAACTTTTTTTGTTTTCTTCAAAAGAATCAATACCAGTCTGAGGCTCAAGAGGTAGTTGTTCTTCATTCGTAGAATAACTTAGTGGCCCATGCACATGGGAAAAAAAAGGATTGGGCCTGTTGGATTTTTACATGCCCAATCCTTTGTCTTCTAGCAGATAAGCTGCTGAGAGACGTTTCTGGCAATAGTGCGTTCGTCTCCCCCAATTGAAAACGCACGGAGCCTAGGAGGTATTCTGAATGGGGTCTAGTTATACTCTGCATCAAGTCTAGCTCTCTATTAAAGTCCATAGCTGCCCATCGATTTGCAACGTGTAATGCTTCTTTCTTCCTGAAGGGGCACTGCAGAGAAGCATAGAGTCGGCTCGCCAGGAGAAAAGGATGTGATTGACACTTTGTAGGTTTCCATTCAAAGATGACTTCACTTTTCTTTATATTTTTGGTAGGCATGTGTGGTATCACCATCCAAACTTATCTGCACATAAAGCAATCCTAACAACTTCACTGTGGGAAGAAGTCCCTGATTTCATAGATGCCGCCTATAATTACCCAGTCAAGGACTCCATATTGATCTTTAAAGGTGAGTTTGCAACCAGTATAACTAATGAGGTTGTTGTGGATGTGAAAAGTATTTTGTTTTTTTTCCAGAAAGAGCGCCACACCTGTCTTTAGGTTGTGTCTGGTATTACAAGTCAAACATATTCAAGTTAATGTGGATAAGTTGCAATTCCAGACAAAGCCCACTGACAAGTGTGGCACTGTTTTTGAAAAAAATAAAGCATGCCCATTGTCTAAACCTGTACAGAACCAGAGAAGGGTTGTTACTGATGAATTACATCTCTTGTAAATCCATGACCTGCCATCAGGACGACAGTTCTGGACTGTCAGTGGATGGAACCAGAAAGTTGAAGAACCTGGAGATATCGGTGACTTCGGCTTCCCCGAGTCTGTGGTGAGAATAGATGCTGCTGTCCATGATGAGGAGAAACGAAGAACCTACTTTGTTACTGGAGACCTGTGCTGGAGGTAGGCTGGGAGAGTAGAGGACACAAATCTTAGTAAGTCAATTCACTTGTCACAAAATATATTGGGAAGAATTTCCCTCGAACTGAATTTGCCTATCTGCTGCCCATGTGCCGGCAACAGAAATGTCTTCCATGTCCGAGACGCAAAGTAGGTCTGGGATAGGGTCCAGCATCTGTAATGTGGAGGTAGATTTCTGTAGCCCTTAGCTTCAATGTTTCCCTATACGAAAGATGAAGAAGGAAAAAGGTCCCTTTTTTTTTCAGAAATGGCACCACACCTTTTGTTGGGTTGTGTCTGGCATTACAGGTGAGCTACAATCAAGATAATACCAAACAATACCCAATGACAGAATGACACTGTTTTTGGGTAAAAAAGAGAAAGTGGACACTTTTTTCAACTTGTCCAATACAATATATAGACTGTTTTGATGTCTTATATCCTTTATAAATCCATGAACTACTTTTTGGGATATTGCCTCTCAATTAGTGATGAGCGAGTATGTTCGGATAACCCTTTTGGCGAGTATACTCGGGCGAGTACCGAGTGTCTTCAGCGTACTCGGTGATATGTTTGAATCACTCCCGTGTGCATGATTTGCGACTGTTTGACAGCTTTAATACATGTGAGGAATGCTTGTTTCTTACACATTCCTCACATGTATTAAAGCTGTCAGTCGCAAATCATGCACACGGGAGCGATTCAAACAAATCACCGAGTACGCTGAAGACACTCAGCACTCGCCCGAGCATACTCGCCGAAAGGGTTATCCGAAGATACTCGCTCATCACTAATTGACAGGCAATATCCCAAAAAGTAGTTCATGGATTTATAAAGGATATAACGCTCATCACTATTGTCAATGGATTGAACTTGAAAATTAAGAAAACTGAAGATACTGGTGACTTTGGCTTCGCCAACTTTGTGATCAGGATAGATGCTGCCATCCATCATTTACTTGCTGATGTGTCCAACTAAAATCATGATGTCACCAGGATTCGCCCATGACTTCAAGATATCCCTATAGGAAAGTTGTAAAATCTTCCAAAATTCAATATGGACATTTTTTTTTTACTAAGGTCACAAAGTTTTTTTTTTTCCATCCTGCCAACCTCTCTTCTCCTTATCCTATAGTTATACATATGGCCACATCCCAACACTCATTCATCATGTTTTCTATACCATGTTCTGATAATATTTTCCTACGTTTTTTCTTTAGGTACAATGAAGAACAAGGACAGATGGATGGTGGATTTCCTTTGTCGCTGGAGTCACAGTTCCCTGGTGTAGGAAATAATGTGGATGCAGCTTATATGCATGAAAACGGTAATTTACACCCCATAAACATTCAGGTGAACGAGGTATAATAGGACTGAGACGTAAAACTAGCTGAAAGCTATTAAAGGAGTTGTCCAGTGATCAGAAGGTGACAGGCGCTGATCATCTTGCATTATCAGGGTATCCCCAATCAGCGGACTAGCTCAATCTCAGAAATGCAATAATTCTGCAATGTCTGAACTAGGCCTACGTGACATCATTGCATTTCCATCGAATGCTTAAAGCTGCAGTAAAACTTTCCCTGAACTCTGATTGCATTAGTGAATTGCATATAATACATTTCTCTAAAGTTTTCATGCAATGCATTTCCCTAATATTGTAGCCCAACCCCTTAACTATAAACTTACATTACAAAAATTTGCACAGGTTTTTTAAAGGAATTAAATAACACAAATACAGCATGGATAACACTCTTAATTATGATCTTCTCTCATATAGGAAACATCTATTTTTATCGTGGAGAAACTCAGATTGAGTATGACCCAAGAATTCGCCATGTTACAAATGTAAAAGAAAATGTCTCTGTCTTGTGTTAAGAATCACAACTGTATCAAATAAGACCTGTCACTTTCTCAAAAAAAAATTGAATAAAGTACCTTGTAACATTCCCTGAGCACACTTGATTCTGCTGTTTTTTTCCGTTTTGCCACGCGTCGCTCTATTGCCGAGATATTCACATTTGTTTCTTCTGGAGCGCAGTATGTGAAATTTCTACTTGCAGACCAACTGGGTGTTTGTTCATAGTTTTCTCTGGGGGCGTGCACTTTCTCCCCTCCCTCCGAGATGCTGCCAATCACAGCTCAGCAGCCTATGATACTGATAGACTGCTAGATCAGTTACTGAGCTGTGATTGGTAGCAGCATCTTAGAGGGGTGAAAGTGCACGCCCCCAGAGAAAACTCTACAGAGATTTCACATACTGCGCTCCAAGTATCAATATCTCTGCAATGGAGCGATGCAGCCCAAAAAGGAAAAGAACGGCAAAATTAGGGGAGCGCAGAGATTTTTACAAGGCATTTACATACATTTTTTTTTATTTCAGTATCACTACACTCACTGAAATCACACAGCTGTAAATGACAACTTTATTTATATTAACATATGGTTAACCTCTACTTTATTTTATGCATAATTGCAGTATAAACCCAAAGGCTTGCCGGTCAGGGACATAGATAGATAAAAAAGGGTTACATGATCACAACTCAAGGTAGGGCAACCATCATTGTTCATGACAATGGAACCAATATTCTTGGACAAGAGTATTTGACACTGGAACCCTTGCCGAATGTTGTAGGGGATAGTGTTTAATATGGTTTTTGGGACCTTAAGGACCCATCATCAAATTTCTATAGAGAGCATGTGCCATTACCATTGGTTAATTACCATCTCATTCATAAATGTAAATATTTTTGTAAATCAATTAGTGACAAGTAATTGACTCCAAATCTGGTTTAAATAGAGTTGTGTTGTTTTCTGATGGAGCATTGGGGTTCATAATTATTATTGGGCCCATCAAAGAATTCAGTGATATTAAGGAGGACTTGGGTGGTACGATGAAATATGTCCCAAACTGAATTTAGAACTACATTTTTTGATTGGTACTTGTAGGGTTCCAATTACTTTTTTTCAAAAGAAAAACATTTGCAGAAGAAAAACCTTATTCAGTGGTAATTTAATTATTTTTTTCCTCCTGTAATGTAGTTTATATTTTATTGGAAACCTTAAACTGGGCAGCCACACAAATACCCACATGTGAGCCAGACCCATCCAGGGTTACCATCCTTGTAGAAGTTCCAGGACTGTCTGTAAAAATAGGGCACTTTTTCACTTCTCTGTTTAATAAAAAAAATCGATGCATGTATTATTTAATTTTTTTAAAGATAGAGAAAGTTGTACAAATTATTATGACTGTTATTAAAAGAATATTACAATTCACAGTGAATGCTGCTAATATGTTCATATAATTATGGGCTATAGACATAGATCTTTGAAAATCCCAATAATTTATAATGATTTTTCAATGTGCTGTAAAAAATGTTGTGATTTGTTGATAAGCATCCCAGGCAAAAAAATAAAAAAAAAGCAAGCTGGTAATCCTGGATCCAGCTGCATTGATGAAATCAGATGCATGAAACTCTGGAAAGCTGTCTTTGAGGTGTCAGAGGTGAGATAATTAAAGTCAATATAGAGCAAGCATTATCACATCAGAATCCTGGAAACCTTTTTAAGCTAAAACCTTTAAACCTGACATACACTGGTGCCATGCTGACATGAGTAAGCACATATGACGCGCCCCTGGGCCTGCTGTGTCGCGCAGCGTCTCGCGCACGGGGGCTTACCCGGAACCGGATCAGATGAGGGTTGTAGTCTCTGAGTGGCGGGGACCCGGTCCGTGCCCAGGAAGTCAAACTCAGTGTGTGGCAGTCTTGACAGATGTTATTTGAGTGTCGACTACGCCACCCGTTGATTTGCAGCTATGGAGCTGCCGCTGCAGGGCAGACCGCTGAGGCCGGTGTAGAATTGTGCAGTGTGATAGTATAACCCCCAACGGGAGGGGTATGGCCTCAGGGCAGCCGACGTGGAAGATGGGGGTAGCAGGAACCACTCAGAGACGGTGCGGTGTAATTCAGGGTCTTTACTGGTAACAACGATAGACCCTCCCGGAGTACTTGCTAGCGAACGGGGCCTGGTCAGTCCTTGAGCAGATGGGATCTCCCCTGGCCAGGCGGAGTTGTAGGCCTCCCAAACTGACTGTACTCTTCTGGCTACCTTGCTAGAAGCGGATATAAGTAGCCCACGTCCCTGAGTGTACCGTGTGGTGCTCACCCGTATGGCCGGTGACTCGGGGCCTTCTAATGGCTTCCGCTCCACGAT
Organism: Phyllobates terribilis; assembly: GCF_046119375.1. Classification (NCBI taxonomy): domain Eukaryota; kingdom Metazoa; phylum Chordata; class Amphibia; order Anura; family Dendrobatidae; genus Phyllobates; species Phyllobates terribilis. The sequence goes on from NW_027362762.1 coordinate 72,857,899, forward strand.
GGCGGTGCTGGTCCCACGCGTGTGACCGTGCCTTCGGGTTTCTGGGCCTGAGGACCTGAAATCCCCTGCCGGTCGGCTTCTGCTGCTGGGTAAGAGTTAGTCCCCACAGCCTCGGACGCCGGGTCCGGTAAGAAAGCTTCTCAGTCAGGGCGAGCTCTGCAGCTGCCAGCCCCTGACTCGTAGTAGTATTGCTCCCACTGAGCTCCTGCTGTTTCTTCCTATGACTGTTTCTTGTCTCTACTCTCCTTGACTCCTCACCCTGCTTCAGCCCCGGGTTTATATAGGGGAAGTTCTTCCCCTCCCAAGACTGGGCAGGAGGTGTGGCATGCACAGGATCCCTGACCAAAGGACCTCCCACCTGCTCTCAGACATAACATTACATTACTGTGGAAACCAGACCCCTGGGGTGCCACACTCCCCCCTAGTGAAATTTAGTACTCCGGGACTAAACATATTTTAGAAAAACATAACAAGGTAAAAACAATAATAATACAATAAGAAAAACATATAAAGATGGTTACGGCATGTCCGTAACCGGGTGCAGTCTTTGAAGAAAAGCAAGGTGTCCATTTCACCAAAACAGGGAGACGTAACCAGGTAGGGGTTTGTCCTGCCCCGAGTCCTTAACAGTCTTTAGTCCGTCCTGGGTTACGCTCCAACTATGTACAAGGATTCCCGGTAAATCCACCAAGGACTCCTACAAATAACTAGAAACACAAAATTATACACAAGCAACAATACACAGGTAAACATAAATAAAACAATTTATACACTTCAAATCCTCCAACGTGCGGGTAACTGGCCTCTAGTGGCCCTAGTGGACCTACGGAGCTGACTGCCTAGCCCTGAACTACAGGGTGTAGGAGCTGTCAAGGGTAAACTGGGCAGCTGTCTACCGGCTCTTTGGCTCACTAGGGATATGGCAGGCTCACTGCAAGCAGAGGGTTGATCCTCCTGGTCTGCGGGTGTGGGGTCTTCTGCCTCCTGGACCGGCTGTTCTTCCAGCTCTACCTGTTGCTCCGTAGGTGCTTGGGATGCTGGTTGGAGGAAGGTGAGTACGGGTACCACAACTGCACCATTGACTTGAGTCCAAGACCGAGGGAAGTCCCCGAGCACAGTACTAACCATATCTTCCCTTTCCTCTACGGGTCGATGGTCTTCTTGTTCCTCTTCAGGGTTCCTCAGTTGTTCGGGACACTTCTTCAGGTGGTCCCGGGATACAATAGCTGTGGTTTCCCCTCCGTCTTTACTGATGGTACAAACCTTCGGGTTCTCGTGGCTTGAGGGCAGTACGGTGTACGGGTCCTTTTCCCACTGGTCGTCCAACTTGTGGAGCCGTCTCTTCCTCTTCAAGACCTGCTCTCCGGGTACCAGGGGAACAGCGGGAGCATACTGGTTGTAAGTTTTCTCTTGTCTTTCCCTAGCCTGACAGAGACTTCGCTCCACGCTCTCCTGTACTCTCCGGTACTGCTGCTGCCTCTCTGTGTCCCAGTCTGTTTCTGGTGAAGTGTCCTCGGGTGTCAGGACTCCCATTTCCAGGTCAACAGGTAACTTACCAGGTCTTGCCCTCATTAGGTAAGCCGGGGTACAGTTGGTGGAACCTACCGGGATGTGGTTGTATAGGTCCACCAGATCGGGCAACTTCTCAGGCCACAGACTGCGTTCTTCCAGGGGCAACGTTTTTAAAAGATCCATTACCTCCTGGTTCATTTTCTCACAAAGTCCATTAGTTTGTGGATGGTAGGGTGTCGTCCTTATCTTCCGGCAGCCATACAGATTGCAGAATTCCTGGAAGACCTCCGCTTCAAAGGCAGGTCCCTGGTCCGTCAGCACTTGGTCCGGGTACCCGTGTGGACGGCAAAAGTGCTGCTGGAAGGCTCTAGCTGCTGTTTGAGCCGTTAAGTCCTTGACGGGGACGACAACCAAGAACCGGGAGTAATGATCCACGATGGTTAACGCGTAGACGTAGCCACTTCTGCTTGGGGTCAGTTTTACATGATCCAAGGCTACCAGTTCCAACGGTTGCCGGGTGACGATGGACTGCAGGGGAGTCTTCTGGCTGGCACGGTCCTTCCTTCTCAGGTTGCACGGGCCACAGTCTCTGCACCACTTCTCAATGGTTCCCCTCATGCCTACCCAGTGGAATCGCTCGCGCAGCAGGAACTCCAGCTTCTTCCACCCGAAGTGTCCAGCTCCGTCGTGGTATGCCTCCATCACCATGGCTGCGTCTCTTCGTGGCACCACTACTTGCCAGAGTAGTTCATGCGTCCGGGAGTTAACCATTCTGCGGCACAACTTCCCCTTGTAAAGGAACAGTCGACTCTTCTCTGCCCATAGTTGTTTGGCTTCCTCCGGAGCGTCTGGTTCAAGGCAAGCCTCCGGGCGAGTCAGCATCTCCTTCACCAGTCGGACGGCAGGGTCGCTGTCTTGCGTTTCCGCCCAGTTGTAGTGAGGTAAGGGGTTCAACGTAGCAGCCTGCTTACTCCTTACCCGGTGGGAATACTGGATAGTCCCATGACGGTGGAACGCAGGGAGTTCAACTTCTTCCAGTCCCTCCGGATCTTCTTCTTCGTCCGGCAGGTTGGGCATCCTGGACAGGGCATCCGCGTTGGTATTGGAGCGTCCGGCCCGGTATTTGATTGTGAACTCGTAGTTGGACAGACGGGCCATCCACCTCTGCTCCAGGGCACCGAGTCTTGCCGTGTCCAGGTGTGTCAACGGGTTGTTATCCGTGTACACGGTGAACCGGGAAGAAGCGAGGTAATGCTTAAAGCGCTCGGTGACTGCCCATACTACGGCCAGGAACTCTAGCTTAAATGAGCTGTAATTCTCGGGGTTCCTTTCGGTGGGTCGCAGTTTTCGGCTGGCGTAGGCGATTACTCGTTCCTTCCCCTGCTGGATCTGGGACAGTACGGCTCCTAGCCCAATGTTACTGGCGTCGGTGTAGAGGATAAAGGGCTGGCTATAATCCGGGTACGCCAGGATTTCGTCCCCCGTGAGGGCCATCTTCAGCTGGCGGAAGGACTCTTCTTCCAGCTCCTCCCATTTGAAGGGCGGCTTCTGGTTCTTGGCCTTCCGGGACTGGCCTATCAGGAGGTCCTGCATAGGTGCTGCCTTTTTGGTGAAACCGGGAATAAACCTTCGGTAGTAGCCTACCAACCCGAGGAACTGCCGCACTTCTTTTACGCTGGAGGGGCTTGGCCATTTCTTAATTGCGGTGATCTTATCAGGGTCGGGAGCCACTCCGTCAGCGCTCACCACGTGTCCCAGGTACTGCACCTTTGGTTTCAGGAGGTGACACTTGGAGGGTTTCACCTTTAGGCCGTAACTCACCAGAGCTTCGAACACTTCCGCCAGGTGTTTCAGGTGGTCCTCATACGTCTTGGAATATACGATGACATTGTCCAGGTACAACAGGACCGTCTCGAAGTTTCTGTGGCCCAGGCAACACTCCATTAGTCGTTGGAAGGTTCCTGGTGCGTTGCAGAGTCCGAACGGCATGCAGGTGAACTCGCTAAGTCCCATCGGGGTGGTGAATGCGGTCTTCTCCCGGTCCGCCTCTGCTACAGGAACCTGCCAGTACCCGCTAGTGAGATCCAAGGTAGAGAAGAAGTTAGCAGATCTTAAAGCAGCCAATGACTCCTCTATCCTTGGTAAGGGGTACGCATCCTTGTGTGTGATACGGTTGATTTTCCGGTAATCTACACACATCCTCATGGTGTTGTCTTTTTTTCTGACTAAGACTAGTGGAGCTGCCCAGGGGCTACAGCTATCCCTGATCACCCCAGCCTCCTTCATGTCTCTAAGCATCCCCTTGGCGTGTTGGTAGTGGGCAGGGGGTACGGGTCGATACCTCTCTTTTATAGGAGGATGGTCTCCCGTGGGGATGTGGTGTTCTACCCCCTTGACTCGCCCGAAGTCTAACGGGTGTTTACTGAACACTCTCTCGTACTCCTGAACCACCCGATAGACTCCTTGTTTCTGGTGTGAGGGAGTGGAGTCAGTACCCAGATGTAGTTGCTGACACCAGTCCTCCATGTTTTTCTTAGAGCCGTTACCTTCCTCCGGGTGAGATGGAGGCAAGGGTTCCACAGATTGTATAGAATTTTGGTTAATGGTATATAATTTGGCTAGCGTGGCATACCGGGGCAGGTACACTTCCCTCTCCCCGATATTTATTATGCGAACGGGCACCCTCCCATGGCGTACATCAACCACCCCCCGTGCTGTCAAAATGGTGGGCCTACTGTCTGAGTAAACTGGTTCCACCATTGCCTGGTAATCCCTACCTCTCAGACCAATAGCTGCCCGGCACCAAATCATCATTTCACTTTTTGGGGGCATGGCAATAGGAAAAGGGTCACACATTCTTACGCTACCAATCTCACCGCCGGAGAGTTCCACCTGTTGCCGTCGCATCAGTGCCCGGATCTCTTTCTGGAGCACCCGCTGCTCGCCGGAGCTGGCGTTCTTGGCAACCTGCTGTAAAAGGAAAATCACCTCTGCAAGACAATTTTCAATTACATTAGTTCCTAGAGTTATTTTTGGGTGACTCTCATGTTTGTCAATATCTACAATGATCAGTCCCTGTGCTGCCAGTTCGACTCTACCGATTTTGATGGTCACCTCTTTAAATCCGATCTGTGGCACGGGCTGGCCATTGCTGGCGATGATACTCAAGTCGTCGTCAGGGTAGCGGGTAATATCCGAGTCATTCCAGTACTGCTTAAAGAGCACGTACGGGATGGTGGTGACCTGTGACCCGGTGTCCAGTAGGGCACTCATGGGAATGCCATCCAGTACCACAGGCAAGACTGGACGTCCTCCCACATATCTGTCGCGCCAGTTCGATGGGTGATCTTTTTCCTGGGGGTTGGCCCTCTACCCCAGGTTGTGCCCGTTTAAAGAACAGTACCTTGCCATATGTCCGGGTTGATTGCAGCGGCGGCAGATGGGTCGTCCGTCCTCGCTGTATCGGTCACTGGGTCTTCCTCTGGCCGGTGGGGTCCTCCTTGGTCGACGCCACGGGATGTCCTCCGGTCCGGATGCCAGCTGGATCTTCCCTGGGGTGGAAACCTGTAAAGACTGCACAGTTCGGGTTAGCGCAGCAACGCTCTTAGCTAGCTCTTGGACCTGATGGTGTAGGTCTGGAGCCGGGTCATTGTCCAAAGCCTGCGCATCAGCTCCCACAGGCCCTGCCGACAAGGGCGCCGCCTCCTGGTGGTAAGTAATAGCTGGGCGCCTGTGGGTCATAACGCCACCCGGTGCCGGTTCTCGGAGCACCCGGATGGCTCTGTCCTTGAACTGTGCAAAGCCCAGATGGGGATCCTGTAAGGCCATCGCCCGCAACTGGGTTCTGTGGGCATTACAATACAGTCCCTCTATAAATTGTTCAGTCAACAGCCTGTCATCGTTTCCCACTCCATCAGGGTCGGTCTGCTTAATGGCCCTCAGGGCCTCTTGTAGGTTTAGTGCATAGTCCCTTATACTCTCATGCGCTCGCTGCTTGCACCCGTAGAATCTAAGCTTAATCTCGGCTGAGGTGCGGGTATCAAAGGTATCCTTCAGCCGGGTTAGTATCCCTGCGACAGTCTTCCTCCCAGGTGGCCAGGATTTTACTTCCCTTTTAGCTGCCCCGGTTAGTTGGGCCACCAGGATGCTCACTTTTTGCTCTTCTGTGAGGGGGTACACCAGGAAGAGGCTATCCAGCTTTTCTCTAAAGTCATGCAGGGTATGTGACTCCCCTGAGTACTGGGGTAGCCAAGCTGCTCCCGGGATATAGGGCATGGTGAAGGGCATAACTGCAGCAGCGGTGGCGCTGGCGGGGGTTGAGGCAGTGAAGCTCTCCTCCGTATCCGACATCTTCCTCCCCCCTAGTGGACCGTGGCCTACCTTGCGATGATCCTGTTCCGTAGGCCGCGGCTCCGCAGTAGATCGTCAGGGTTGAGGACCTTCCGTCGCGCTCCGGTGACGTCGACGTCTGCTGGGCTCCTTCCAGGACCTTACGCAACGTCCGGACGTGAGGCGGGGCTTCAGTTCTCGCGCGCTTTCGAAGTCCACGCCCCTCTTCTTCCCACGCGGCGTCCTCAAGATGGCGTCCAATGGCAGGAAAACTCCACGGATGGCGGGAAGAAGGCCGAAGATGGCGCCGGATGGCGGGAAAACTTCGCAGATGGCGGGAAGAAGGCAGAAGATGGCGCCGGATGGCGGGAAACCTCACCACTGGTAAGTTTGAACAGTCTTTGCTTTTCAGGCACGCAGTACCCGGTGGTTGCGGGCACGAAATCCTGCCGACTACGCCAAAGTTGACGCGCCCCTGGGCCTGCTGTGTCGCGCAGCGTCTCGCGCACGGGGGCTTACCCGGAACCGGATCAGATGAGGGTTGTAGTCTCTGAGTGGCGGGGACCCGGTCCGTGCCCAGGGAGTCAAACTCAGTGTGTGGCAGTCTTGATAGATGTTATTTGAGTGTCGACTACGCCACCCGTTGATTTGCAGCTATGGAGCTGCCGCTGCAGGGCAGACCGCTGAGGCCGGTGTAGAATTGTGCAGCGTGATAGTATAACCCCCAACGGGAGGGGTATGGCCTCAGGGCAGCCGACGTGGAAGGTGGGGGTAGCAGGAACCACTCAGAGACGGTGCGGTGTAATTCAGGGTCTTTACTGGTAACAACGATAGACCCTCCCGGAGTACTTGCTAGCGAACGGGGCCTGGTCAGTCCTTGAGCAGATGAGATCTCCCCTGGCCAGGCGGAGTTGTAGGCCTCCCAAACTGACTGTACTCTTCTGGCTACCTTGCTAGAAGCGGATATAAGTAGCCCACGTCCCTGAGTGTACCGTGTGGTGCTCACCCGTATGGCCGGTGACTCGGGGCCTTCTAATGGCTTCCGCTCCACGATGGCGGTGCTGGTCCCACGCGTGTGACCGTGCCTTCGGGTTTCTGGGCCTGAGGACCTGAAATCCCCTGCCGGTCGGCTTCTGCTGCTGGGTAAGAGTTAGTCCCCTCAGCCTCGGACGCCGGGTCCGGTAAGAAAGCTTCTCAGTCAGGGCGAGCTCTGCAGCTGCCAGCCCCTGACTCGTAGTAGTATTGCTCCCACTGAGCTCCTGCTGTTTCTTCCTATGACTGTTTCTTGTCTCTACTCTCCTTGACTCCTCACCCTGCTTCAGCCCCGGGTTTATATAGGGGAAGTTCTTCCCCTCCCAAGACTGGGCAGGAGGTGTGGCATGCACAGGATCCCTGACCAAAGGACCTCCCACCTGCTCTCAGACATAACATTACATTACTGTGGAAACCAGACCCCTGGGGTGCCACACATATCAATGGTAGATCTGCTACCACATCACTCAAACCATGCCTATATCCTTACAGACCACAATCTTTTTCAGTAAGACCACAACCTGCCTGTTACCTGTCCTGGCTCCAGCACTGGGTTTTGCCTTCTCCTTTTATGGCCGACAACGGATGACTTTGTACACAATCACCACTGATGTATTCATCCTAGGCCTATTAAGGAGTCTCAGGCGGCCTCCCCGAGTATTCAGAAAGTGTAGCACCCTGATATCACATGATTTTCCTGGAATTTGTTTCATCTTCATCTTCATTCTGTTTCAGCAAGGTATTATCTTTCTAGCTAATCCTGTCGGCATTCTAGCAAACAGCTACTGCTTCGAAGCTCAATACAGCAATTTCTGGTACTCTTGTGACTCGCCCCCTGGGCCTGTGTCGTGCGTGCACGTGTGTGCGGGGAATACCCAGAGCCGGATCGCTGGGGGTTGTAGTCTCCGTGGCGATGACCCGGTCCGTGCCCAGGGTGGTCAAACCAGTGACAGTCTTAGTAGTATTACAATTGTCCGACTACGCCACCCGTGGATTGCGGTCAGTGGGGACCGCCGCTGCAAGGCAGACCGCTGAGGCCGGTGTTGTGTGTGCAGCTAAGAATGGGATGACTCCCCACGGGAGAAGTGTAGCCTCAGGGCAGTTAGTGTGGATGATGGGGGTGATGGTGCACAAGCGCAGCAGGAATAACTCAGAGTCCGTGCAGTGCAGTTCAGGGTCTTTACTGGTGTTATAAAGCAGACCCTCCCAGGAGTACTGGTTAGCAGTAGAGGCCTGGTCAGTCTGAGGGCAAGCAGGATCTCCCCTGGCCAGGTGGAGTTGTAGGCCTCCCCGTCTATCTGCACTCTTCCTGGCTACCTTGCTGTATGCAGGTAGAAGTAGCCCACGTCCCTGAGTATACCGTGTGGTGCTCACCCGTATGGCCGGTGACTTGGGGCCTTCTGTTAGCCTCCGCTCCACGATGGCGGTGCTGGTCCCTTGCTTGTGACCGTGCCTCCGGGCTTCTATGGCCAGAGGACCTGGAATCTCCTGCCGGTTGGATTCTGCTGCTGGACCTGGATGTCCCCACAGCCTCGGACTCCGTGTCCGGTCTTAGTGTCTTCATCCAGGGCGAGCTATCTAGCTTCTAGCCCCTGGCACTCGCTGCTGCTCCTACAGAGCTCCTAGTTCTTGCTTTCCCTGTGTCTGCTGTCCTTCAGACCAGACTGCGTCTCTGTCTGGGACTTCACTCTCCCTAACCCCGCCCCAGACCCAGTTTATATAGGGCAGATTCCTCCGCTCCCAGGACTGGGGCAGGAGGTGTGGCATGCTTGAGGGCCCTGACCATGAGACCTCCCACCTGCTCTCAGACATAATATTTCTATTACTGTGGCAACCAGACCCCTGGGGTGCCACATTCCCCCCTAGTAAATTTTAGTACTCCGGGACTAAACACATTTTTAAAGAAACATAAATGCAGGGTATAAACAATAATACAATAACATATATACAAGTAGCTTTAGTCTGTAGAGGTCACGGCGTGTCCGTGAGTGGGTGTCCATGTCACCCAACAAGGTGAAGTTTTGGCACAGAATAGGGGACCTGTCCTAAGCAAACCCCATGCGTTGGCCCTGGGCGTGGCTGCAAGGCTGAAGCTAGCTACTTTGGGCCGCAAGGAGGCCACTCCAGACAGGTTTTCTCTTCCGCGGCCATCTTCGCAAGAGGCACCAAGGTGCAACTATCTACAAGTAGTTCCGGTTATTCAGCGTCCATAACCTGTCAGTCCAAATAAATCTGCAGGGTAGCTGGAGAAACATAATTAATAACAGGCAACAAACATAAACCATAAACAGTTAAATTCACAGTGCATTAGTTTAGATTCTCCAGCGAGCGGGCATCTGACCTCTAGTGCTTCTAGTGGATCTACGCAACTCACTAGCTGGTTCTGCACTACAGGGTGTAGAAGGTGTTTTAGGTAAGCGGGGCAGCTGTCTGCGCACTCTTTGGCTCACTAGGGGCACGGCAGGCTCACTATCAGCAGAGGGTTGATCCTCCTAGACTAGACTGCTGGTGTGGACTCTTCTACCTCCTGGGCCGGCTGCTCTTCCAGCTCTACCTGGTCTTCTGTAGGCACTTGAGGGGCTGGCTGGAGAAAGGTGAGGACGGGCACCACGATAGCTTGTTTACTTGTGTCCAGGACCGGGGAAAGTCTCCGAGTACGGTGCTGATCATTTCCTCCTTTTCCTCTACGGGTTGAGGGTCTTCCTGATCTTCATCCGTGCTTTGCAACTTCTCGGGGCGCTTTTTCAGGTGGTCTCTGGAGACAGTAGCTGTGGTCTCTCCTCCATCTCTGCTGATGACGTACACCTTTGGATTATTGTGGCTTGAGGGCAGTACGGTGTACGGGTCCTTCTCCAACTGGTCGTCCAACTTGTGGAGCCGTCTATTTCTTTTCAAGACCTGCTCTCCAGGTACCAGGGGAACAGCGGGAGCATACTGGTTATAAGCCTACTCTTGCCTTTCTCTTGCCTGAGACAGACTTCGCTCGACGCTCTCCTGTACTTTCCGATACTGCTGCTGCCGTTCTGTATCCCAGTCTGCCTATGGCGAGGTGTCCTCAGGTGTCAGGATTCCCATATCCAGGTCAATAGGCAGCTTACCAGGTCTTGATCTCATTAGGTAAGCCTGGGTACAGTTGGTGGAACCTACAGGGATGTGGTTATACAGGTCCACCAGATCGGGCAGTTTCTCATGCCACAGACTGCGTTCTTCCAGGGGCAATGTTTTTAGCAGATCTATCACCACCTGGTTCATCTTCTCGCAGAGTCCATTCGTTTGGGGGTGATAGGGCATTGTCCTTATCTTCCTGTAACCATACAGATTGCAGAACTCCTGGAAGACCTCCGCTTCGAAGGCTGGTCCTTGGTCCGTCAGCACTTGGTCCGGGTACCCGTGTGGGCGGCAGAAGTGCTGCTGGAAGGCTCTAGCTGCTGTTTGAGCCGTTAAGTCCTTGACAGGGACCACCACCAGGAACCGGGAGTAGTGATCTACGATTGTGAGGGCGTAGACAAACCCGGATTTGCTTGGAGCCAGTTTCACATGGTCCAGGGCTACCAGTTCCAGGGGCTGCCTGGTGATGATGGGCTGCAGGGGAGTCTTCTGGCTGGCACGGTCCTTTCTTCTAAGGTTGCACGGGCCGCAGTCTCTGCACCACCTCTCAATGGCTCCTCTCATGCCTACCCAGTAGAACCGTTCACGCAACAAGAACTCCAGCTTCTTCCATCCGAAATGTCCTGCTCCGTTGTGGTATGCCCCCAGAACCATAGCCGCGTCTCGTCTTGGGACCACTACCTGCCAGGTCAGCTCATGTGTTCGAGAGTTAACCATTCTCTGGCACAGCTTCTCCCTGTAGAGAAACAGCTTACTTTTCTCCTTCCACAGTTGCTTGGTCTCCTCCGGAGCGTCCGGATCCAGACAGGCATCGGCCTGTGTCAGCATTTCCTTCACCAGACGGACTGCGGGATCACTGTCTTGCGTTTCCGCCCAGCTGTAGTGGGGCAAGGGATTGAACATAGCAGAGCGCCGGTTCTTCACACGGTGGGAATACAGGGTAATCCCATGACGGTGGAACGCAGGGAGCTCGACTTCTTCCAGATCTTCTGGATCTTCCCCTACGTCCGGTAAGTTTGGCATTCTAGACAGGGCATCCGCATTGGCATTTGAGCGTCCCGCCCGGTATTTGATGGTGAATTCATAGTTGGACAGGCGGGCCATCCATCTCTGCTCCAGGGCACCAAGCCTTGCAGTGTCCAGGTGTGTCAACGGGTTGTTATCCGTGTACACGGTGAACTTGGAAGAGGCAAGGTAATGCTTGAAACGTTCGGTCACTGCCCACACCACTGCCAGGAACTCTAGCTTGAATGAGCTATAATTCTCAGGGTTTCTCTCCGTGGGCAATAGTTTTCGGCTGGCGTAAGCGATTACCCGTTCTTTCCCCTGCTGGATCTGGGACAGTATGGCTCCTAGCCCGATGTTGCTTGCGTCCGTGTGGAGGATAAAGGGCTGGCTGTAGTCAGGGTATGCCAGGATTTCATCCCCCGTGAGGGCCATCTTCAACTGGCAGAAGGACTCCTCTTCCAGCTTTTCCCACCTGAAGGGCGGCTTCTGGTTTTTGGCCTTCCGAGATTGACCTATCAGGAGGTCCTGCATAGGGGCTGCCATTTTGGTGAAACCGGGAATGAATCTTCGGTAGTAGCCTACGAACCCGAGCAACTGCCGCACTTCCTTTATGCTGGAGGGTCTTGGCCAGTCTTTAATCACGGTGATCTTATCGGGGTCGGGAGCCACTCCGTCAGCACTCACCACGTGTCCCAGGTATTGCACCTTTGGTTTCAGGAGGTGACACTTGGAGGGTTTCACCTTTAAGCCGTAACTTGCCACGGCGTCAAACACTTCGGCCAGGTGTTTCAGGTGGTCCTCGTAGGTCTTGGAATAGACGATGACATCGTCCAGGTATAACAGGACCGTCTCGAAATTCCGGTGTCCCAGACAGCATTCCATCAACCGCTGTAAGGTTCCTGGTGCGTTGCAGAGCCCGAACGGCATACAGTTAAATTCGCTGAGACCCATCGGGGTGGTGAATGCGGTCTTCTCCCGGTCCGCCTCTGCTACAGGAACCTGCCAGTACCCGCTAGTGAGATCCAAAGTAGAGAAGAAGTTAGCAGATTTTAATGCAGCTAAAGACTCTTCTATCCTTGGTAACAGGTACGCATCTTTGTGTGTGATACGGTTGACCTTCCGGTAGTCTACACACATTCTCATGGTGTTGTCTTTCTTTTTCACTAGGACTAGTGGAGCTGCCCAAGGGCTACAGCTGTCCCTAATTACCCCAGCCTCCTTCATGTCTTTTAACATCCCCTTGGCGTGCTGATAGTGTGCAGGGGGTACGGGTCGATATCTCTCCTTTATGGGAGGATGGTCTCCCGTTGGGATGTGATGTTCTACCCCCTTTACTCGCCCAAAGTCTAGCGTGTGTTTGCTAAACACTCTCTCGTACTCCTGAACCACCCAGTAGACTTCCTGTTTTTGGTGTGAGGGAGTGGAGTCAGTACCCAAATGCAGTTGCTGGCACCAGTCCCCCATTTGTTTCTTAGAGCCGTTACCTTCCTCTGGTTGAGATGGAGGCAAGGGTTCCACGGCCTGTACAGAGTTCTGGTTTATGGTGAACAATTTGGCTAGCGTGGCATACCGGGGCAGGTGTACTTCTCTCTCCCCAATGTTTATGATGCGGACCGGTACCCTCCCATGGCGTACATCGACCACCCCCCGTGCTGTCAAAATGGTGGGCCTACTGTCCGAGTAGATGGGTTCCACCATTGCTTGGTAGTCTCTACCTCTCAGACCAATAGCTGCCCGGCACCAAATAATCATCTCACTCTTCGGGGGCATGGCAATAGGGAACGGGTCACACATTCTCACGCTACCTATCTCACCACCAGATAATTCCACTTGTTGCCGCTTCATCAGTGCCCGGATCTCCTTTTGGAGCACACGCTGCTGGCTGGAACTGGCGTTCTTGGCAACCTGTTGCAAAATAAGAATCACCTCTGCAAGACAGTTTTCAATTACGTTAGTACCTAAGGTTATTTTTGGGTGACTCTCGCGACGGTCAATGTCCACAATGATCAGTCCTTGTGCCGGCAGTTCAACTTTACCGACCTTGATGGTCACCTCCTTAAATCCTATCTGCGGTACGGGCTGACCATTGCTGGCGATAATACTCAGGTCATCATCGGGGTAGCGGGTTATGTCCGAGTCATTCCAGTACCGCTTGAAGAGCACGTACGGGATGGTGGTGACCTGCGACCCAGTGTCCAGTAGGGCACTCATAGGAATACCATCCAGTACCACAGGCAAGACCGGACGTCCCCCTACGTATTTGTCACGCCAGTTCGATGGGCCTGATGATCTTAGGCCTGGGGGTTGGCCCTCTACCCCAGGTTGTGCCCGTTTAAATGACAGTACCTTGCCATGTGTCCGTGTTGATTGCAGCGGCGGCAGATGGGTCGTCCGTCCTCGTTGTATCTGTCGCTGGGTCTTCCTCTGGCCAGTGGGGTCTTCCTCTGTCGGTGCTACGGGACGTCCTCTGGTCCAGATGCCAGCTGGATCCTTCCTGGAGAAGAGACCTGTAAAGACTGCACGGTTCTGGTTAGCGCGGTTACGCTTTTGGTTAGCTCTTGGACCTGATGGTGCAGGTCAGTAGGCGGGTTGGTATCCAAAGCTTGCGCACCAGCTCCCACAGTCTCCATCGACAAGGGCACCGCCTCCTGAGGATAGGTAATAGCAGGGCGCCGGTGGGTTACAGCGCTACCCGGTGCCGGTTCTCGGAGCACCCGGATGGCCCTGTCTTTGAACTTTGCAAAGTCTAGGTCAGGGTTCTGCAAGGCCATTGCACGTAACTGGGTTCGGTGGGCGTTGGACAGCAGACCCTCTATGAATTGCTCGGTCAACAGTTCGTCCTCATTCCTCACGCTGTCAGGGTCTGCCTGTTTAATGGCTCTCAGGGCCTCTTGTAATAGAGCATAGTCCCTTATACTTTCATGTGCCCGCTGTTTGCACCCGTAAAATCTGAGTTTTAGTTCAGCTGAGGTGCGGGTGTCAAATGTGTCTTTCAGACGGGCTAGTATCTCTCTGACAGTCCTCTTCTTCCCAGATGGCTAGGACTTTACCTCCCTTTGGGCTGCCCCAATTAACTGGGCCACCAAGATGCTTACTTTTTGCTCTTCCGTGAGTGGGTATACCTGGAAGAGGCTGTCCAGTCTTTCCCTAAAGTCACTTAGGGTATGTGACTCCCCTGAGTACTGGGGTAGCCAGGTTGCCCCCGGGATATAGGGCATGGTGAACGGCATGACCGCAGCAGCGGTTGCGCTGGCGGTGGCTGTGGCGGTGGAGCTCCCCTCTGTATCCGACATCCTCCTTCCCCCCCTAGTGGACCGTGGCCTACCTTGCGATGATCTTCCTCCGTAGGCCGCGGCTCCGCAGTCGATCGTCGGGGTTGAGGACCTTGCGTCGCGCTCCTGTGACGTCAGTGTCGCTCCCTCTCACTTCCAGGACCTTACGCAGCGTCAGTGCGTGGGGCGGAGCTTCGGATCTCGCGCGCTTTCGGCGTCCACGCCCCTCTTCTTCCCGCGCGGCGTCCCGAAGATGGCGTCCGATGGCGGGAATCGGCTGTGGATGGCGGGAAGACGGCAGAAGATGGCGGGAAACGACTCCGGGCGGTGGGAAACTTCACCACAGTAAGTATCTCAGTCTCTGAAGGCGCGCAGTACCCGGTGGTAGCGGGCTGGTTTGAATCCTGCCGACTACGCCAAAAGTTGACTCGCCCCCTGGGCCTGTGTCGTGCGTGCACGTGTATGCGGGGAATACCCGGAGCCGGATCGCTGTGGGTTGTAGTCTCCGTGGCGATGACCCGGTCCGTGCCCAGGGTGGTCAAACCAGTGACAGTCTTAGTAGTATTACAATTGTCCGACTACGCCACCCGTGGATTGCTGTCAGTGGGGACCGCCGCTGCAAGGCAGACCCCTGAGGCCGGTGTTGTGTGTGCAGCTAAGAATGGGATGACTCCCCACGGGAGAAGTGTAGCCTCAGGGCAGTTAGTGTGGATGATGGGGGTGATGGTGCACGAGCGCAGCAGGAATAACTCAGAGTCCGTGCAGTGCAGTTCAGGGTCTTTACTGGTGTTATAAAGCAGACCCTCCCGGGAGTACTGGTTAGCAGTAGAGGCCTGGTCAGTCTGAGGGCAAGCAGGATCTCCCCTGGCCAGGTGCATTTGTAGACCTCCCCGTCTATCTGCACTCTTCCTGGCTACCTTGCTGTATGCGGGTAGAAGTAGCCCACGTCCCTGAGTATACCGTGTGGTGCTCACCCGTATGGCTGGTGACTTGGGGCCTTCTGTTAGCCTCCGCTCCACGATGGCGGTGCTGGTCCCTTGCTTGTGACCGTGCCTCCGGGCTTCTATGGCCAGAGGACCTGGAATCCCCTGCCGGTTGGATTCTGCTGCTGGACCTGGATGTCCCCACAGCCTCGGACTCCGTGTCCGGTCTTAGTGTCTTCAGCCAGGGCGAGCTATCTAGCTTCCAGCCCCTGGCACTCGCTGCTGCTCCTACAGAGCTCCTAGTTCTTGCTTTCTCTGTGTCTGCTGTCCTTCAGACCAGACTGCGTCTCTGTCTGGGACTTCACTCTCCCTAACCCCGCCCCAGACCCAGTTTATATAGGGCAGATTCCTCCCCTCCCAGGACTGGGGCAGGAGGTGTGGCATGCTTGAGGGCCCTGACCAGGAGACCTCCCACCTGCTCTCAGACATAATATTTCTATTACTGTGGCAACCAGACCCCTGGGGTGCCACACTTGCATACTCATTTCTGTTGTGTCACGTTATGTTAACAAGGTCATCTCTGCTATTCAGTGCTGTACACCTTTGTTACTCTGTTATTCCTGTGAATTATTCCGCATCTCTGCAAGCAAGTTACCAGTTTGTCTACACATCTCTGCTATTTCTGTATGTAACTGCACTTCTGCAACTAAGATATCAGTTTACCTTTACATCTCTGCTATTCCTGTGTGTGACAAGATATTGGTTGCCTAAACATTTGTTGCTCCTGTACAATCTGCACTCGGCGCAGCTGCATCTAGTGATTCCAGCTCTGCTTGCTCATCTTCCATTCTCTATAACTTTGCTGATCCACATGCTGTCTGGCAAGTCCAGCTCCACTGCATCATCGCCCCTCTTCTGTGCTTCTCACCATGATCTTTGAGAATCCACCTAATACCTAATCAGGTGAACCCTTAACACATCCATGTACACCACATCAAAATTAAAATATTAAGTTTTACTAAACTATTATGAAGCAGGACATATACATAAACCATGATTTAATATGGCAATACATTTACAGGGTTGGATGCCAAATGTTAACCGGACTCCTTCCAATTTCGGAAGAGATAAATAATGAGCTGCATAACGATAAGGCTTTCCATGCAATTGTGTCTTTCTTTAAGTGAATGACAAAAGAAGAAACCAAAAAATTAAAGTAACTAGTAAAAAATGGCTATATAATACCTATATATTAGTGCCATGCAGCAAAAAAAATAACGTTTCCAATTAATACCTTGAAATAAAATGAGATGACCTTTTGAGAAGGAAGTTTAAAGTAGACTGCATAAAGTGTAGGTGGTGGAGAGGTGGTGGAGAGGAGGGCCTCAACAGTGGTGTAACTAGGGGAGGACTACCAGGTCATGTTCCCCTGCGCTTGTTGTATGAGGGGCTGATGGTCGATGAGGTGGTGGAGACACTAAATTGTGGAGGCCTCAACAGGGTTGTAACTAGGCGAGGACTACCAGGTCATGTTCTCCTGTGCTTGGTGTAAGAGGGGCTGATGGTCGTTTGCATTGGTCAGGGTATTTAGATACGGTTAGGCCAGCTTACTAAAACATTGTCTTTTAGACACTTTACCCTTCTTTACTCCATATCTCAGACAGGAGAATAGTTCGTATCCATAGATGCCGTCTTTATTTTGGGTAGGGTAGGGGTCTTGTTCTTTTCTTCTATCATCAATATATTTTTCCTATACTGGATATACCTAGAAAACAGCTTTATCTTTACGATTTCAAGTTCAGACCATTTATTATTGCTCAACCATTGACGATGTGTTTCCAAAACAGATAAAACTCTGTGTCCTGGGGCTGTTTGCTGATTTTGGAGGAATGTGTTTGTTACGGGTTAGCTACACATTCACATTCCTCCACAAACCTGACCCCTGACGTTGACACATTTCTGAGACCTTAGTGAGAGATCACATTGTTGTTATCCCACCTAGAAGTATGTGTGATTGAAATGGAGGCATTCATCATAAAAGTCAGAGACTAAAAATGCGGCAGCATCAACCTGAGAAGTACCACAAGTTCAGGGAGGTGGTGGAGTCAAGTACCTGTCAATTGATAGCCGCGCTCCAAAGATATCGTGCTTGTAGTTAATAGGAGTCAGATAAGGTCAACCTACAGAGTCTAGAGCACAGAGTATTGATTACAGTCATATACGACCGACTTACATGTTGATAAATAGGCTAAGGTAAATGACAATAGTGTTGGACTTGTTCACCAGAGAAAATGGGCTAAAAGGTCCCGCAGAAGGCAACTTCATTTGAAGCCATAGAAAGCCAATGTCTTGCAACTAGACACAATTCTTATGAAGTTTGCTAAAGGGGTCTCCAAAGTTGAGTCTCCAATGGTGCTTCAGGTGTCTGTTATTGTTTCTATACATTGAAAGCGCTGCAGCCAATCAATGAGCTCTGGGGCCCTTCCCCTGTTGATGGCAAGAGCCACTCAAAACTCAATCACTGACCGCGGTGCTGTCAGTGTGACACTGGAGACTCAGCGCTGGACCTGGGGAGGTTGACAAACTATATATTTATAGGGGAGGAGTCCTGAGGAGATAATTTGCATATTCCCACTGCATTTTGGGGTAAGTGAAGAGTCTCCGCGAGCTCAAAGAACACTGGATTTTGGCTGTTGGAGCTGAAAAGAGGACATCGGTAAACCGCACGCCTACCGGCGCGTGCATTTTGAAGCTTTTTGAAGCTTTTTTTTTAAGCTTTTTTCACTGTTTTCAGAACATTAACAATAAGAACATGGAAGAGTCCAGGAGCCATTTGGTGAGCTGCATATCCTGCTACATGTTCACAGACTTGCCAGTGGAAAAGCCAGACTTCACATGCCAGAAATGCAAGCTTGTGTCCCTGTTGGAGGAAAAGTTGCGAAATCTAGAAGAGAGGTTAACTACCTTGAAAATCATTAAGGAAGGTGAAGAGTTCTTAGACAGAGCAGAATTATCTCTTCATGATTCAGAAAGAGAAGAAATTCGAACTGCACCTGACGAAACAGAGGAATGGAAGCATGTGACCCAGAGAAGCAGGAGGATCGAGAGGCAGTCAGCACCCATACTGCTCAGGAACCAGTACCAGGCTCTCACACAGGAGAACCATGAAGAAATACAGCAAGATAAGACTTTGCCAGCAATGAATAACCTTGTAAGCCCTCAGAATCCTCCTGGATGGAGAAAGAAGAATGTTGTGAAGAAAAAACGGAGAGTGGTGGTCATGGGGGATTCCCTGTTAAGAGGAACAGAGGCCGCTATCTGCAGACCAGACATAACCTCAAGAGAAATGTGCTGTCTTCCAGGAGCAAAAATTAAAGATGTGTCTGACAGGATATCAAGACTCTTCAGACCTACAGATCACTACCCATTCCTGCTAATACATGTGGGGACAAATGACACCGCAAGAAAGGACCTGGAAACCATCTGCAGTGACTTTGAAGACTTAGGCAAGAAAGTGAAAGAATTGGGAGCGCAGGTGGTCTTCTCATCCATCCTCCCAGTGGATGGCCATGGAACAATGAGGTGGAATAAGATTCTACAGGTGAACAACTGGCTACGTCGATGGTGCCGTCAACAAGGATTTGGATTTCTGGATCACGGAATGAATTACCTATACGATGGACTACTTGCTAGAGATGGGGTGCACCTTATGAAGACTGGAAAACATGTATTTGGAAGTCGCCTTGCTACACTCATCAGAAGAGCTTTAAACTAGAACAATGTGGGAAGGGAAGCAAAAGGCCAGAAAAAGCCATACAGCTGACAAATACTATTGAGATCTCTGCTACTGGAAGTGGAAAAGAAGAACAAAGACAAAAAAATCGAAATAATAAAAATATGGGAGGAAGAGAAACCAATCACAAACTAAAATGTTTTTATACAAATGCACAAAGCATGGGCAACAAACAAGGAGAATTGGAACTACTAATGCAGGAAAAGGAATATGATGTCATTGGAATCACTGAAACTTGGTGGGACGATACACATGATTGGAATAAAAGGCTAAAAGGATACAACTTATTTGCAAGAAACAGACTTGATAAACGAGGAGGAGGTGTTGCATTGTATGTTAGAAAAGCGTATATCTGCACAGAGATTGAAGCTTCAGAGACTGGGAGTTCTGTGGAAACTGTTTGGGTAAGAATACAAGGAGAGAACAACGGAAAGGACACCATTGTAGGCATTTACTACAGGCCACCTGGGCAAGCTGAAGATATGGATGAACTCTTTATGTATCAAATGACCAAGTTCTCCAAAAAATATGACGTAGTGGTCATGGGAGATTTCAACTATCCAGACATTTGTTGGGAATCTCTCTCAAGTAAAACTAACAGGTCAAGCAAATTCTTATCCTCTCTTGCTGACAACTTTATCTTCCAAAAGGTAGGGGAGAAAACAAGGGGATCTGCTACTTTGGATCTAATTCTTATAAACAGGGAGGAAATGGTTGAGGAGGTAAAGGTGGCTGGGACCCTAGGAGGCAGCGATCATGCTATTATAGAATTTTGGATAACTAGAGGAGGAAGACATGTGAAGACTCAAACTTCAAGGTTAGATTTTAGAAAGGCAGATTTTAAGAGACTCAGAAAGAGAATAGGAGGGATCCAATGGCTGGATGTCCTTAAGGACAAAAATGTCCAGGAAGGATGGGAAATTTTTAAAAATGAGATTCTCAAAGCACAATCGTTAACAATCCCGAAAAGTAGGAAAAATGGGAAGCATTTAAGGAAACCAGGATGGATGAACACAGAACTTAAACACATGCTAAAAAGAAAGAAAGAAATGTTTATTAAATGGAAAGAGGGAGGCATATCTAAAGAAGATTATAATGCAGTCTGCAGATCCTGTAGGGCACGTATCAGGTTAGCTAAAGCTGACAATGAATTAAGGCTTGCAAGAGATGTCAAAAGCAATAAAAAAGGATTTTGGGGGTATGTCAAAAGTAAAAGAAAAGTCAAAGATGCTATAGGATTTTTACAGGATGAAAATGGAGAAATGGTAAGAGAGGATGTTGAGAAGGCCGAACTTTTTAATTCCTATTTTGCATCTGTTTTCTCTCAGAAAGAAAATGTAACATCAACTGATCTTCACTGTCCTTTTAAAGGAATAGAGGAATCCAAGTTATCAGTAAACAGAGAGATTGTGAGGGAATATTTAGCTAACATAAATGAGTTCAAGTCTCCAGGTCCAGATGAATTACACCCCAGAGTACTGAAGGAGATTGTAGAAGAAATTTTAGAACCACTCTCCATAATCTTTGAAAATTCTTGGAGAACAGGAGAAGTCCCAGAAGACTGGAGAAGAGCAAATGTTGTTCCTATCTTCAAAAAGGGGAAGAAGGTGGACCCAGGGAACTATAGGCCGGTGAGTCTGACTTCTATACCAGGAAAGATCTTTGAACAAATTATTAAACAACATGTATGTAAGTACATGGATAAGAATGAAGTGATTAACCAGAGTCAGCATGGGTTTGTAACTAACAAGTCATGTCAGACTAACTTAATTTCCTTCTATGACAGAATCACTGACTGGGTGGATCAGGGAAATGCTGTAGATATAGTATATCTTGACTTCAGCAAAGCATTTGACAAAGTATCTCACATCATCCTTATTGAAAAAATGACCAAGTATGCAATGGACCAGGCAACTGTTAGGTGGATTCATAACTGGCTTAGTGATCGGACGCAAAGGGTGGTTGTAAATGGCTTCACATCCAGCTGGATGAATGTCTCAAGTGGGGTACCACAGGGCTCCGTCCTGGGACCTGTATTGTTCAACATCTTTATCAATGATTTAGATGAAGGAATTGAGGGTAAACTGATTAAATTTGCTGATGACACAAAGCTAGGAGGGATAGCTAATACTAGAGAAGAGAGAGAGAGGATTCAAAAAGACCTAAATAAACTGGAGCAGTGGGCAGCAACCAACAGAATGGTTTTTAACAGGGAAAAATGCAAAGTACTACATCTGGGCAATAAAAATGAAAAAAGCATATACAGAATGGGAGGAATAGAGCTAAGCAACAGTACATGTGAAAAAGACTTAGGTATACTAATAGATCATAGACTGAACATGAGTCAACAGTGTGATGCAGCAGCAAAAAAGGCAAATACAATTCTGGGATGTATTAACAGAAGCATACAGTCTAGATCACGTGAAGTCATTATCGGTCTTTACTCCTCTTTGGTCAGACCTCATCTGGAATACTGTGTACAGTTTTGGGCACCACATTTTAAAAAAGACATAGACAAACTGGAGCAAGTTCAGAGAAGAGCGACCAGAATGGTGACTGGTCTGCAAACCATGTCCTATGAGGAACGGTTGCAGGATTTGGGAATGTTTAGCTTGCAAAAAAGAAGACTGAGAGGAGACTTAATAGCTGTCTACAAATATGTCAAGGGCTGTCACATTGTAGAAGGATCATCTTTATTCTCATTTGCACAAGGAAAGACTAGAAGCAATGGAATGAAACTAAATGGGAGGAGACACAGATTAGATATTAGAAAAAACTTTTTGACAGTTAGGGTGATTAATGAGTGGAACAGGCTGCCACGAGAGGTGGTGAGTTCCCCTTCAATGGACGTCTTCAAACAGAGGCTGGACAGACATCTGTCTGAGATGATCTAGTGAATCCTGCTTTGAGCAGGGGGTTGGACCAGATGACCCAGGAGGTCCCTTCCAACTCTACCATTCTATGATTCTATGATTCTATGATATGCAGTGAAGGAAATAATTATTTGATCCTTTGCTGTTTTTGTAAGTTTGCCCACTGACAAAGACATGAACAGTCTATAATTTTAAGGGTGGGGTAATTTTAACATAGAGAGATAGAATATCCCCCAAAAAATCAAGAAAATCACATTGTATAAATTAGATAATTTTTTTTGCATTTTGCAGTGAGAAATAAGTATTTGATCCCCTACAAACCATTATGAGTTCTGGCTCCTACAGACCAATTAGACGCTCCTTCATTAAAGACAGCTGTATTACATAGTCACCTGTATAAAAGACTCCTATCCATAGACTCAGTGGATTATTTCCTTCACTGTCTATATATATTTATATATATATATATATATATATATATATATATATATATATATATATAAATGTGACACCCCAGGGGTCTGGTTGCCACAGTGATAGAGATGTTATGGCTGAGAGCAGGTGGGAGGTCCTTTGGTCAGGGATCCTGTGCATGCCACACCTCCTGCCCAGTCTTGGGAGGGGAAGAACTTCCCCTATATAAACCCGGGGCTGAAGCAGGGTTAGGAGTCAAGGAGAGTAGAGACAAGAGACAGTCATAGGAAGAAACAGCTGGAGCTCAGTGGGAGCAATACTACTACGAGTCAGGGGCTGGCAGCTGCAGAGCTCGCCCTGACTGAGAAGCTTTCTTACCGGACCCGGCGTCCGAGGCTGTGGGGACTAACTCCTACCCAGCAGCAGAAGCCGACCGGCAGGGGATTTCAGGTCCTCAGGCCCAGAAACCCGAAGGCACGGTCACACGTGTGGGACCAGCACCGCCATCGTGGAGCGGAAGCCAATAGAAGGCCCCGAGTCACCGGCCATACGGGTGAGCACCACACGGTACACTCAGGGACGTGGGCTACTTATATCCGCTTCTAGCAAGGTAGCCAGAAGAGTACAGTCAGTTTGGGAGGCCTACAACTCCGCCTGGCCAGGGGAGATCCCATCTGCTCAAGGACTGACCAGGCCCCGTTCGCTAGCAAGTACTCCGGGAGGGTCTATCGTTGTTACCAGTAAAGACCCTGAATTACACCGCACCGTCTCTGAGTGGTTCCTGCTACCCCCATCTTCCACGTCGGCTGCCCTGAGGCCATACCCCTCCCGTTGGGGGTTATACTATCACGCTGCACAATTCTACACCGGCCTCAGCGGTCTGCCCTGCAGCGGCAGCTCCATAGCTGCAAATCAACGGGTGGCGTAGTCGACACTCAAATAACATCTATCAAGACTGCCACACACTGAGTCTGACTCCCTGGGCACGGACCGGGTCCCCGCCACTCGGAGACTACAACCCTCATCTGATCCGGTTCCGGGTAAGCCCCCGTGCGCGAGACGCTGCGCGACACAGCAGGCCCAGGGGCGCGTCAACTTTGGCGTAGTCGGCAGGATTTCGTGCCCGCAACCACCGGGTACTGCGTGCCTGAAAAGCAAAGACTGTTCAAACTTACCAGTGGTGAGGTTTCCCGCCATCCGGCGCCATCTTCTGCCTTCTTCCCGCCATCCGCGAAGTTTTCCCGCCATTGGACGCCATCTTGAGGACGCCGCGTGGGAAGAAGAGGGGCGTGGACTTCGAAAGTGCGCGAGAACTGAAGCCCCGCCTCACGTCCGGACGTTGCGTAAGGTCCTGGAAGGAGCCCAGCAGACGCCGACGTCACCGGAGCGCGACGGAAGGTCCTCAACCCTGACGATCTACTGCGGAGCCGCGGCCTACGGAACAGGATCATCGCAAGGTAGGCCACGGTCCACTAGGGGGGAGGAAGATGTCGGATACGGAGGAGAGCTTCACTGCCTCAACCCCCGCCAGCGCCACCGCTGCTGCAGTTATGCCCTTCACCATGCCCTATATCCCGGGAGCCGCTTGGCTACCCCAGTACTCAGGGGAGTCACATACCCTGCATGACTTTAGAGAAAAGCTGGATAGCCTCTTCCAGGTGTACCCCCTCACAGAAGAGCAAAAAGTGAGCATCCTGGTGGCCCAACTAACCGGGGCAGCCAAAAGGGAAGTAAAATCCTGGCCACCTGGGAGGAAGACTGTCGCAGGGATACTAACCCGGCTGAAGGATACCTTTGATACCCGCACCTCAGCCGAGATTAAGCTTAGATTCTATGGGTGCAAGCAGCGAGCGCATGAGAGTATAAGGGACTATGCACTAAACCTACAAGAGGCCCTGAGGGCCATTAAGCAGACCGACCCTGATGGAGTGGGAAACGAGGACAGGCTGTTGACCGAACAATTTATAGAGGGACTGTATTGTAATGCCCACCGAACTCAGTTGCGGGCGATGGCCTTACAGGATCCCCATCTGGGCTTTGCACAGTTCAAGGACAGAGCCATCCGGGTGCTCCGAGAACCGGCACCGGGTGGCGTTATGACCCACAGGCGCCCAGCTATTACTTACCACCAGGAGGCGGCGCCCTTGTCGGCAGGGCCTGTGGGAGCTGATGCGCAGGCTTTGGACAATGACCCGGCTCCAGACCTACACCATCAGGTCCAAGAGCTAGCTAAGAGCGTTGCTGCGCTAACCCGAACTGTGCAGTCTTTACAGGTTTCCACCCCAGGGAAGATCCAGCTGGCATCCGGACCGGAGGACATCCCGTGGCGTCGACCAAGGAGGACCCCACCGGCCAGAGGAAGACCCAGTGACCGATACAGCGAGGACGGACGACCCATCTGCCGCCGCTGCAATCAACCCGGACATATGGCAAGGTACTGTTCTTTAAACGGGCACAACCTGGGGTAGAGGGCCAACCCCCAGGAAAAAGATCACCAGGCCCATCGAACTGGCGCGACAGATATGTGGGAGGACGTCCAGTCTTGCCTGTGGTACTGGATGGCATTCCCATGAGTGCCCTACTGGACACCGGGTCACAGGTCACCACCATCCCGTACGTGCTCTTTAAGCAGTACTGGAATGACTCGGATATTACCCGCTACCCTGACGACGACTTGAGTATCATCGCCAGCAATGGCCAGCCCGTGCCACAGATCGGATTTAAAGAGGTGACCATCAAAATCGGTAGAGTCGAACTGGCAGCACAGGGACTGATCATTGTAGATATTGACAAACATGAGAGTCACCCAAAAATAACTCTAGGAACTAATGTAATTGAAAATTGTCTTGCAGAGGTGATTTTCCTTTTACAGCAGGTTGCCAAGAACGCCAGCTCCGGCGAGCAGCGGGTGCTCCAGAAAGAGATCCGGACACTGATGCGACGGCAACAGGTGGAACTCTCCGGCGGTGAGATTGGTAGCGTAAGAATGTGTGACCCTTTTCCTATTGCCATGCCCCCAAAAAGTGAAATGATGATTTGGTGCCGGGCAGCTATTGGTCTGAGAGGTAGGGATTACCAGGCAATGGTAGAACCAGTTTACTCGGACAGTAGGCCCACCATTTTGACAGCACGGGGGGTGGTTGATGTACGCCATGGGAGGGTGCCCGTTCGCATAATAAATATCGGGGAGAGGGAAGTGTATCTGCCCCGGTATGCCACGCTAGCTAAATTATATACCATTAACCAAAATTCTATACAATCTGTGGAACCCTTGCCTCCATCTCACCCGGAGGAAGGTAAGGGCTCTAAGAAAAACATGGAGGACTGGTGTCAGCAACTACATCTGGGTACTGACTCCACTCCCGCACACCAGAAACAAGGAGTCTATCGGGTGGTTCAAGAGTACGAGAGAGTGTTCAGTAAACACCCGTTAGACTTCGGGCGAGTCAAGGGGGTAGAACACCACATCCCCACGGGAGACCATCCTCCTATAAAAGAGAGGTATCGACCCGTACCCCCTGCCCACTACCAACACGCCAAGGGGATGCTTAGAGACATGAAGGAGGCTGGGGTGATCAGGGATAGCTGTAGCCCCTGGGCAGCTCCACTAGTCTTAGTCAGAAAAAAAGACAACACCATGAGGATGTGTGTAGATTACCGGAAAATCAACCATATCACACACAAGGATGCGTACCCCTTACCAAGGATAGAGGAGTCATTGGCTGCTTTAAGATCTGCTAACTTCTTCTCTACCTTGGATCTCACTAGCGGGTACTGGCAGGTTCCTGTAGCAGAGGCGGACCGGGAGAAGACCGCATTCACCACCCCGATGGGACTTAGCGAGTTCACCTGCATGCCGTTCGGACTCTGCAACGCACCAGGAACCTTCCAACGACTAATGGAGTGTTGTCTGGGCCACAGAAACTTCGAGACGGTCTTGTTGTACCTGGACGATGTCATCGTATATTCCAAGACGTATGAGGACCACCTGAAACACCTGGCGGAAGTGTTCGAAGCTCTGGCGAGTTACGGCCTAAAGGTGAAACCCTCCAAGTGTCACCTCCTGAAACCAAAGGTGCAGTACCTGGGACATGTGGTGAGCGCTGACGGAGTGGCTCCCGACCCTGATAAGATCACCGCAATTAAGGAATGGCCAAGCCCCTCCAGCGTAAAAGAAGTGCGGCAGTTCCTCGGGTTGGTAGGCTACTACCGAAGGTTTATTCCCGGTTTCACCAAAAAGGCAGCACCTATGCAGGACCTCCTGATAGGCCAGTCCCGGAAGGCCAAGAACCAGAAGCCGCCCTTCAAATGGGAGGAGCTGGAAGAAGAGTCCTTCCGCCAGCTGAAGATGGCCCTCACGGGGGACGAAATCCTGGCGTACCCGGATTATAGCCAGCCCTTTATCCTCTACACCGACGCCAGTAACATCGGGCTAGGAGCCGTACTGTCCCAGATCCAGCAGGGGAAGGAACGAGTAATCGCCTACGCCAGCCGAAAACTGCGACCCACCGAAAGGAACCCCGAGAATTACAGCTCATTTAAGCTAGAGTTCCTGGCCGTAGTATGGGCAGTCACCGAGCGCTTTAAGCATTACCTCGCTTCTTCCCGGTTCACCGTGTACACGGATAACAACCCGTTGACACACCTGGACACGGCAAGACTCGGTGCCCTGGAGCAGAGGTGGATGGCCCGTCTGTCCAACTACGAGTTCACAATCAAATACCGGGCCGGACGCTCCAATACCAACGCGGATGCCCTGTCCAGGATGCCCAACCTGCCGGACGAAGGAGAAGATCCGGAGGGACTGGAAGAAGTTGAACTCCCTGCGTTCCACCGTCATGGGACTATCCAGTATTCCCACCGGGTAAGGAGTAAGCAGGCTGCTACGTTGAACCCCTTACCTCACTACAACTGGGCGGAAACGCAAGATAGCGACCCTGCCGTCCGACTGGTGAAGGAGATGCTGACTCGCCCGGAGGCTTGCCTTGAACCAGACGCTCCGGAGGAAGCCAAACAACTATGGGCAGAGAAGAGTCGACTGTTCCTTTACAAGGGGAAGTTGTGCCGCAGAATGGTTAACTCCCGGACGCATGAACTACTCTGGCAAATAGTGGTGCCACGAAGAGACGCAGCCATGGTGATGGAGGCATACCACGACGGAGCTGGACACTTCGGGTGGAAGAAGCTGGAGTTCCTGCTGCGCGAGCGATTCCACTGGGTAGGCATGAGGGGAACCATTGAGAAGTGGTGCAGAGACTGTGGCCCGTGCAACCTGAGAAGGAAGGACCGTGCCAGCCAGAAGACTCCCCTGCAGTCCATCGTCACCCGGCAACCGTTGGAACTGGTAGCCTTGGATCATGTAAAACTGACCCCAAGCAGAAGTGGCTACGTCTACGCGTTAACCATCGTGGATCATTACTCCCGGTTCTTGGTTGTCGTCCCCGTCAAGGACTTAACGGCTCAAACAGCAGCTAGAGCCTTCCAGCAGCACTTTTGCCGTCCACACGGGTACCCGGACGAAGTGCTGACGGACCAGGGACCTGCCTTTGAAGCGGAGGTCTTCCAGGAATTCTGCAATCTGTATGGCTGCCGGAAGATAAGGACGACACCCTACCATCCGCAAACTAATGGACTTTGTGAGAAAATGAACCAGGTGGTAATGGATCTTTTAAAAATGTTGCCCCTGGAAGAACGCAGTCTGTGGCCTGAGAAGTTGCCCGATCTGGTGGACCTATACAACCACATCCCGGTAGGTTCCACCAACTGTACCCCGGCTTACCTAATGAGGGCAAGACCTGGTAAGTTACCTGTTGACCTGGAAATGGGAGTCCTGACACCCGAGGACACTTCACCAGAAACAGACTGGGACACGGAGAGGCAGCAGCAGTACCGGAGAGTACAGGAGAGCGTGGAGCGAAATCTCTGTCAGGCTAGGGAAAGACAAGAGAAAACTTACAACCAGTATGCTCCCGCTGTTCCCCTGGTACCCGGAGAGCAGGTCTTGAAGAGGAAGAGATGGCTCCACAAGTTGGACGACCAGTGGGAAAAGGACCCGTACACCGTACTGCCCTCAAGCCACGAGAACCCGAAGGTTTGTACCATCAGTAAAGACGGAGGGGAAACCACAGCTATTGTATCCCGGGACCACCTGAAGAAGTGTCCCGAACAACTGAGGAACCCTGAAGAGGAACAAGAAGACCATCGACCCGTAGAGGAAAGGGAAGATATGGTTAGTACTGTGCTCGGGGACTTCCCTCGGTCTTGGACTCAAGTCAATGGTGCAGTTGTGGTACCCGTACTCACCTTCCTCCAACCAGCATCCCAAGCACCTACGGAGCAACAGGTAGAGCTGGAAGAACAGCCGGTCCAGGAGGCAGAAGACCCCACACCCGCAGACCAGGAGGATCAACCCTCTGCTTGCAGTGAGCCTGCCATATCCCTAGTGAGCCAAAGAGCCGGTAGACAGCTGCCCAGTTTACCCTTGACAGCTCCTACACCCTGTAGTTCAGGGCTAGGCAGTCAGCTCCGTAGGTCCACTAGGGCCACTAGAGGCCAGTTACCCGCACGGTGGAGGATTTGAAGTGTATAAATTGTTTTATTTATGTTTACCTGTGTATTGTTGCTTGTGTATAATTTTGTGTTTCTAGTTATTTGTAGGAGTCCTTGGTGGATTTACCGGGAATCCTTGTACATAGTTGGAGCGTAACCCAGGACGGACTAAAGACTGTTAAGGACTCGGGGTAGGACAAACCCCTACCTGGTTACGTCTCCCTGTTTTGGTGAAATGGACACCTTGCTTTTCTTCAAAGACTGCACCCGGTTACGGACATGCCGTAACCATCTTTATATGTTTTTCTTATTGTATTATTATTGTTTTTATCTTGTTATGTTTTTCTAAAATATGTTTAGTCCCGGAGTACTAAATTTCACTAGGGGGGAATGTGACACCCCAGGGGTCTGGTTGCCACAGTGATAGAGATGTTATGGCTGAGAGCAGGTGGGAGGTCCTTTGGTCAGGGATCCTGTGCATGCCACACCTCCTGCCCAGTCTTGGGAGGGGAAGAACTTCCCCTATATAAACCCGGGGCTGAAGCAGGGTTAGGAGTCAAGGAGAGTAGAGACAAGAGACAGTCATAGGAAGAAACAGCTGGAGCTCAGTGGGAGCAATACTACTACGAGTCAGGGGCTGGCAGCTGCAGAGCTCGCCCTGACTGAGAAGCTTTCTTACCGGACCCGGCGTCCGAGGCTGTGGGGACTAACTCCTACCCAGCAGCAGAAGCCGACCGGCAGGGGATTTCAGGTCCTCAGGCCCAGAAACCCGAAGGCACGGTCACACGTGTGGGACCAGCACCGCCATCGTGGAGCGGAAGCCAATAGAAGGCCCCGAGTCACCGGCCATACGGGTGAGCACCACACGGTACACTCAGGGACGTGGGCTACTTATATCCGCTTCTAGCAAGGTAGCCAGAAGAGTACAGTCAGTTTGGGAGGCCTACAACTCCGCCTGGCCAGGGGAGATCCCATCTGCTCAAGGACTGACCAGGCCCCGTTCGCTAGCAAGTACTCCGGGAGGGTCTATCGTTGTTACCAGTAAAGACCCTGAATTACACCGCACCGTCTCTGAGTGGTTCCTGCTACCCCCATCTTCCACATCGGCTGCCCTGAGGCCATACCCCTCCCGTTGGGGGTTATACTATCACGCTGCACAATTCTACACTGGCCTCAGCGGTCTGCCCTGCAGCGGCAGCTCCATAGCTGCAAATCAACGGGTGGCGTAGTCGACACTCAAATAACATCTATCAAGACTGCCACACACTGAGTCTGACTCCCTGGGCACGGACCGGGTCCCCGCCACTCGGAGACTACAACCCTCATCTGATCCGGTTCCGGCTAAGCCCCCGTGCGCGAGACGCTGCGCGACACAGCAGGCCCAGGGGCGCGTCATATACACATATATATATATATATATATATATATTTTTTTTTTTTTTTAAATCAAACTGCAGCCAGGTACCAGGATTTCCTGAAACAAGGAAACCCCTTTATCAAACTTCATAACAATTCTCTAAAAGTAATTAATTTGTTTTCTACAGCTTCAAATTCCCTTCTGCTGAACGTTTGAGGCCTGCTTTGTCTGGTGAGCCAGTACAAGCCCGTTGGCATTTATCAATAGCTTACCTTGAGACATATAGGCCAATTAATTAATCTAATACTCTTTCTTTAACCAATTCTTGATATCGAAAAATGCCTATACATAGCAAATAACTACAGTCATGGCCAAAAGTTTTGAGAATGACACCAAAATTATATTTTCACATGATCTGCTGGCCTCTGGTTTTTATTAGTGTTTGTCTGATGTTTATATCACATACAGAAATATAATTGCAATCATATTATGAGTACCAATAGGTTATATTGACAGTTAGAATGAGTTAATGCAGCAAGTCAATATTTGCAGTGTTGCCCCTTCTTCTTCAAGACCTCTGTAATTCTCCCTGGCATGCTCTCAATCAACTTTTGGACCAAATCCTGACTGATAGCAGTCTATTCTTGCATAATCAATGCTTGCATTTTGCCAGAATTTGTTCGTTTTTGTTTGTCCACCCGTCTCTTGATGATTGACCACAAGTTCTCAATGGGATTAAGAGCTGGGGAGTTTCCAGGCCATGGACCCAAAATCTCTATGTTTTGTTCCATGAGCCATTTAGTTATCACCTTTGCTTTATGGCAAGGTGCTCCATCATGCTGGAAAAGGCATTGTTGGGCGCCAAACTGCTCTTGGACGGTTGGGAGAAGTTGCTCTTGGAGGACATTCTGGTACCATTCTTTATTCATGGCTGTGTTTTTAGGCAAGACTGTGAGTGAGCCGATTCCCTTGGCTGAGAAGCAACCCCACACATGAATGGTTTCAGGATGCTTTACAGTTGGCATGAGACAAGACTGGTGGTAGCGCTCACCTCTTCTTCTCCGAATAAGCTGTTTTCCAGATGTCCCAAACAACCGAAAAGGGGATTCATCAGAGAAAATGACTTTGCCCCAGTCCTCAGCAGTCCACTCCCTGTACCTTTTGCAGAATATCAGTCGGTCCCTGATGTTTTTTCTGGAGAGAAGTGGCTTCTTTGCTGCCCTCCTTGAAACCAGCCCTTGCTCAAAGAGTCTCCGCCTCACAGTGCGTGCAGAAGCACTCACACCAGCCTGCTGCCATTCCTGAGTAAGCTCGGCACTGCTGGTAGTCTGATCCCGCAGCTGAAACAGTTTTAAGATACGGTCCTGGCGCTTGCTGGTCTTTCTTGGGTGCCCTGGAGCCTTTTTGACAACAATGGAAGCTCTCTCCTTGAAGTTCTTGATGATGCGATAGATTGTTGACTGAGGTGCAATCTTTGTAGCTGCGATACTCTTCCCTGTTAGCCCATTTTTGTGCAGTGCAATGATGGCTGCATGTGTTTCTTTAGAGATAACCATGGTTAACTGAAGAGAAACAATGATACAAAGAACCAGCCTCCTTTTAAAGTGTCCAGTGATGTCATTCTTACTTAATCATGACTGATTGATCGCCAGCCCTGTCCTCATCAACACCCACACCTGTGTTAATGGATCAATCACTAAAACAATGTTAGCTGCTCCTTTTAAGGCAGAACTGCAATGATGTTGAAATGTGTTTTGGGGGTTAAAGTTCATTTTCTGGGCAAATATTGACTTTGCAAGTACAGTAATTGCTGTTAAGCTGATCACTCTTTGACATTCAGGAGTATATGCAAATTGCCATTACAAAAAATGAAGCAGTAAACTTTGGAAAAATTACTATTTGTCTCATTCTCAATACTTTTGGCCATGACTGTACACCATGATGCTATAAAAATGCATCTTTTATTAACATATATTAAAATTTCACAGATAACAGTGGTAAACAAAAAAAAGCGAACAGACTCTTCTATGTTCCAGGAATGAGTAAGCTAATATTTATATAAACCCTCAAATGGTATCGATAAAATATCCACAATTGAATTATTACACAAATAGTAAAAATACAAGGTAGGAAACAGTCCAGTGGATAATTAATAGGAAGCCCCTGAACACAGATAGCCAGCCTATCCTTACACGTGTTTTACAAATGCTTCATCTGGGGTTGACTACTTTGTGTGCAGCACGGTAGTAAGAAAAAAAATTTAGATTTTATAATTTGAACCCCTGGATGGAGCAGAATACCAGTGCAAAATAATTACAAGCTGAGATGTGGCCTGCTGTATGTATCACGGTAGTTCCAAAAAAAATTTGAGGTTCAAAAGTGTTCTCCTGCATGGAGCACAATATGAGCACAACAGAGTTCTATGCTGAAATGTGACCTGGTGTTTCTGTCTGGACCACACTAATAGCAAAAACGATTGATCTGCTGGAAGGTTGATTTCACAGCCACACAGGATCCTATCTATCTAAACTATATGACTTACAAGCAACCGCCTAGCTAACTATCTCAATCTCTCACTATCCAGTAGCAGCAGAAGCAGCATCTCTGCGCTGTTACACTAACAAAATGGTGCCAAAACAACATGTTTGCTCTTTATATGGAGAGGGACATGTAACTTCAGCAACCAACGACACAAGCCCTTGAGTCTAGACGTTGTCGATGATTCCTGCGCCCTGATTGGCTTGCCGGAATCTCCACACATTAAGTTAAAAAAAAATTAAGAATAACAGTCCGCTGCTCCTCTGACCTCCCCTACATCCTCCCCTCATCAAACACGTCCCCCCGGCTCATCATACAGCACCACTATCCTAGCCAAAGTCCTAAAAAATACACTAGTGGAATCATTTACCGCACTTTGGCCGAATTTTGCCGATTTGGAGTAAAAATGCTCTGGGAGTCCAATCACGAATCCGAATGTGCAATGTTCGTGCCGAATTTGAAATTACCGAACGTTTTCCAAACATGTTCATTCATTTCTATTAAAGACCAGTATGAGAATTTTTTTTAGAAATATTTGCATAAATAAATGAGTTACTAAGTTCAAAGCCCTTTGGAAAAAGTTAACAGCTTGCTATAAAGTATAAAGTTATTTGCATCCAAATAGTGGATTGCTCAAGCGCTGCTCATTTCCACATCGAAAGGTGAGCATCTTTGATGATGTCCTGTCCAACAAGCATCTGCCAGGACGAGTGAATGAGCAGCAGGTACCATGCAGGCATCCGATTCCAACGAGTAGGGTAGGAGCACAATACCCGGCGTTCATGAATGCATCCTGGCAAGCATTTTATAGATAGGATATCATCAGCGGCGCTCACCTCTCGATGTGGAAGTGCAAGCTTTAATAATTTTTTTAATTTCTAATATTTAGAAAAATAATTACGCCTCTGCTTTTCTTTTTGTTTTTGTTTTTTTGAGTATCAAATCCACTCAGTGGTTCAGGGCATTAGAAGGCAGACAGAATTCAGATTATCATTGAGTCCTATACAGGGAATTTGGAGCGGTGTGTCAAAAAAAAATGGATCTGTGACTGCTATACAAATATTTAAAAATCACTAATCGGCACAGAAAGTTGGTTAAGAAAAATATTTTTTAAAGCAAGACAAACAGAATGACAGGCTTTGATTTGATATGAAGGTTTTGCAATACAGAAAGTATTCCACAGAATTTCCTAACTTTTACATCTACATCACTTTTCACACAATCTGAGTAACTACATACCAAGCCGGTACCGACAGAGGTGTCCTCACAGGATGTCTAATGTTCTGCCCAGACTCGGATTCTAAAAAAGAACATTTTCTCTTTGCATTCATCATCGATCTTCTTCCTGCAATGAACCCCAATAAATAATACCCCCCATCTGATGCGAATAGGTCCACATTATATAAAGTTCATATGTTTTTCTATCATCTCTGTTATAATTTTATGATGTTCCATGGTTGTTAATAATTGGGATGTGGTTAAGACTTCTTCCTCCATTCCCTTCCTCTTGATCGCGGTACAACTCATAGGGATTTCCCAAACCTTCTGAATGCACATTGGACTGTATTATCTCAGCACCTTACTGTATGAACTATTAGGAATATACAGTGGTGGCCAGAAGTATTGGCACCCCTGCAATTCTGTCAGATAATACTCAGTTTCTTCCTGAAAATCATTGCAATCACAAATTCTTTGGTATTATTATCTTCATTTAATTTGTCTTCAATGAAAAAACACAAAAAGAATTGTCCTAAAGCCAAATTGGATATAATTCCACACCAAACCTAAAAAAGGGGGTGGACAAAAGTATTGGCACTGTTTGAAAAATCATGTGATGCTTCTCTAATTCGTGTAATTAACAGCACCTGTAACTTACCTGTGGCATCTAACAGGTGTTGGCAATAACTAAATCACACTTGCAGCCAGTTAACATGGATTAAAGTTGACTCAACCTCTGTCCTGTGTCCTTGTATGTACCACATTGAGCATGGAAAAAAGAAAGAAGACCAAAGAACTGTCTGAGGACTTGAGAAACCAAATTGTGAGGAAGCATGAGCAATCTCAAGGCTACAAGTCCATCTCCAAAGACCTGAATGTTCCTGTGTCTTCCGTGCGCAGTGTCATCAAGAAGTGTAAAGCCCATGGCACTGTGGCTAACCTCCCTAGATGTGGACGGAAAAGAAAAATTGACGAGAGATTTCAACGCAAGATTGTGCGGATGGTGGATAAAGAACCTCGACTAACATCCAAACAAGTTCAAGCTGCCCTACAGTCCGAGGGTACAACAGTGTCAACCCGTACTATCCGTCGGCGTCTGAATGAAAAGGGACTGTATGGTAGGATACCCAGGAAGACCCCACTTCTTACCCCGAGACATAAAAAAGCCAGGCTGGAGTTTGCCAAAACTTACCTGAGAAAGCCTAAAACGTTTTGGAAGAATGTTCTCTGGTCAGATGAGACAAAAGTAGAGCTTTTTGGGAAAAAGCATCAACATAGAGTGTACAGGAAAAAAAAGAGACATTCAAAGAAAAGAACACGGTCCCTACAGTCAAACATGGCGGAGGTTCCCTGATGTTTTGGGGTTGCTTTGCTGCCTCTGGCACTGGACTGCTTGACCGTGTGCATGGCATTATGAAGTCTGAAG
Source organism: Phyllobates terribilis (assembly GCF_046119375.1). NCBI lineage: Eukaryota > Metazoa > Chordata > Amphibia > Anura > Dendrobatidae > Phyllobates > Phyllobates terribilis. The sequence goes on from NW_027362762.1 coordinate 72,893,250, forward strand.
ACTACCAACAAATTTTGCAGCATAATGTAGGGCCCAGTGTGAGAAAGCTGGGTCTCCCTCAGAGGTCATGGGTCTTCCAGCAGGACAATGACCCAAAACACACTTCCAAAAGCACTATAAAATGGTTTGAGAGAAAGCACTGGAGACTTCTAAGGTGGCCAGCAATGAGTCCAGACCTGAATCCCATAGAACACCTGTGGAGAGATCTCAAAATGGCAGTTTGGAGAAGGCACCACTCAAATATCAGGGACCTGGAGCAGTTTGCCAAAGAAGAATGGTCTACAATTCCAGCAGAGCATTATAAGAAACTCATTGATGGTTACCGGAAGCGGTTGTTCACAGTTATTTTGGCTAAAGGTTGTGCAACCAAGTATTAGGCTGAGGGTGTCAATACTTTTTGAGTTTTGTGTGAAATGATCAATGATTTGATTATTGCTTCATTCTCTTTTGTGTTTTTTCCTTGCAAGCAAATTAAATGAAGATAATAAGACCAAAGAATTTGTGATTGCAATCATTTTCAGGAAGAAACTGAGTATTATCTGACAGAATTGCAGGGGTGCCAATACTTTTGGCCACCACTGTAGATGACAAAGAGGGGGTCCTCTACAAAGATTAGATCTCTTTGGTTTTCACATGCCAATCTTCAATATATGGCTACAAAGAGCGGCTACCGCTCCAGCGGACCCTGCCCTTACTTTTATAAGAAGACACAACTCGCCCCATTGATATTGGTTTTTCACAGGTTGTGTCAGAGGCAGGATGAACTTCATTTTTAAAAGGGTCTATCATGATGGAACAACCACCTAAAATGGGATTCTTTGGAAATTTAACATTGATAACCTATCCTTACACAAAGCCATCAATGGTTATAAGGAGTGCCCCTTCCAAAACTTTTGCTTACAAATTCAAGAAAAGGGGCTGCCGGACTTTTGCAAGCACTGCATCCCACTCACTGTTTCTGTAGGAACAGCACTTCATCCACAGCACTATCTATCTATCTATCTATCTATCTATCTATCTATCTATCTATCTATCTATCTATCTATCTATCTATCTATCTCATATCTATCTATCTATCTATCTATCTATCTAATCTGTCTGAAGCAGTCAGCCTAAAAAGATCACTCCATCTTGAACAGACTTTAGCAAAGTGCAGCCAGCAGGCAACATTCGGCCCTCCAGCTGTTCCAGTCCGGCCCGCGGACCGAAACAGCCAATGGGCCGCACCATGATCTTCACATCCTGATATGTAGATAGCGGTGAATACATTGATGGAGGACAGGGCCACCGGCACCTTCTTCCACCAGTCAGCTTGTGCAACTGAGACAACAAACGCGATGACGTCACTACATCGCATCTGCTTTTCAGAGAGTCAGTGCACCAGAGACAAGAGCAGATCACAGAGGGAACGGGAGCGAGGTGAGTCAGTGATTTTTTTATATGTGTATGGGATGTGTGCCTGTATATAGGAGGCTATGTGAGGGCTCATACTGAGTGTGTGGGAGCTCATATTGTACATGGAGGGCTATGTGTGGGCTCATACAGTATAAGGGGGATGTCAGCATTATTAATTCTGCTCAATATTAAGTGATACAAATAATCTTAATAAAAAATAATAATTATATATTCATATTAAGATTGAGCAGAATTTATTTCAGCCTATTGATTGAGCCCTCCACTACAGTAACGGCCTCTCATGTGGCCCCTGGGGAAAATTAATTGCCCACCCCATTATCTAGAAGATTTCAAGGGAACCCCTGGCCATAACTCTTTAACACATATACAGTCTTACAGCACAAAGGGGCCCCTGGGTTGCATCCATGGAGTAACTGCCGATTGGAGAAGCGAGCTTGAGGCAAAAATAGTCAAATAAATACAGTTCAGGATTAGAAGGGACAAAACCAGCTACAAAAGCAGTTGAAAAAATAACAATGTCAGAGGTAAAGCCAGGGTCAGATGCCAAGAGGTCAGTCAAGAATGGTGTTAGATAAGCCAGGCTCAGAATCAAGAGGGACTATAGAAAAAATGTTGGGCAAAATCACTAGCCAGTTCAGAATCAGGAACAAAAGAGCACCAGAGATTTAGGAAAGCCAGACAATAGCTGGCAACTCCTAGCAGTATGCTGGAAGTTTAAGTAAGGTGCGGCGCTGCCCTATTAGCCCCTGGCCAACTGAACAGCAGCCACACCAGTATATCTGGCTGGACAGAGCCTGCCTTGCCCAGCGATTTCAGCCATAACATCTCCTTTATCACCAGTGCCTCCTCTGGATGGATACGGCAGAATCTGGTGATGGAGACAGACATCGCAGGAGTGGGTCTGGGTATCTCATACCTATTTATCAATCTGATAACTTTTTATCGATCTCACATCTATCTATAAATCTGTCTATCTAATATAATTTCATTTATATTTCTTTATAATTTCCTGTTAGCTTGAGACAACTTGCTGTCTGGACAAATATTCTCGTTTACGGAGAGTTGCCCACAATAATCTTTCTCCAAGGTTTTTCTTTTAACTTTTCAAGTCAAAAAGTTCATTTTGCAAACTAATGAATAAATCCCAGCATCGTGTGGCACTTTGTGCAACTCAGTACTTCCCACACACAAATCTGCTGAGGGCATGTTTACTTTACAATCTCCTCTTAGCAGCAGGGCACAGATGTAGAAGTTGTTCTGTTCCATACCACAAACCAGGATGTCTTCTGGGGGGATTTGGGAGTAATCATATTTACCATCCTCTGGTTAGAAGTTTTAGCATGTCTCAATGGAGTGACTCATGGCTCATACACTATATAAGGAGGCTCATACGCAGCCAGCAGATGTGCAGGGCATAAGAACCAGACATGATGCCTACAACATCAGCGGGGATTCTGTTGGTGGTCAGCTTCGGCTGTTGCTTCTCCATCCCCATCCCTGTGGAGGACAGCTCTGAAGTCTCGGAGAAAGATCTCCGTTTTGCACAGGTAAGCCTGCTCTTCTTGATTCCACCTACTTTTCCCATTTATAGTATATCGACATCCTATGGGGTGAAGTGGCTGGGGTTGCCACCTTTTTTACTCCAAAATACCTTTCAAGGTTTAGTGTGTATTTTCATGTCAGGTGTGTTATTTTCTCATGGATTTACACGCTAAAAATTAACGCAATACACCCTTCACCCAATGGCCTTAATCAGAAATTGCTTTTTTACATACTAGAAAAAAATGGACCATTTTTCATTAGCATGCTGGATCTTGGACTTTGGTCCATTTTAACCGTAATTCTGTCATCCGTTTTTTGGCAAAAAAAATAATAAAAATGTCCAGCGTTACAATTCCATAAAACAGCAACAAACAGAGAGCACGTGGATGACACATGGATGGTATCTATGCGCTGTTGTTTTGATTCTCACGATCCCATTAATTTTAATGAACAAACTTGATCACATGAAAAAAAGGATGATTTATTTTTTTTTATCTGCAAAAAAAACAGAGACATGAACATCCCCAAAAACTATAATAGGTACATGTTCTATCCATTAAAATTGCGGCTATAACACGTACATGAAATATGGACGTCTGAATGACGCATAAGACTGGTTGTTAATATTACGTGTGGTTTTAGAGGCAGGACAATTAACTAAATTTAACACTTAAAGAGGCTATTCAGGATTTTTTTTTTACTATGGGCCTAAAAACTAACAGGTGGTTGCTAACAGAAGCAACTATTTGTCTGTTCTACCCGACACCGGCTCAGGGCGGTCACACATTGCTCCTGCCGGTGATTCTGCTGCTCCACGTCAACAGAGCAGCGCTTCCTCTTCTAGGCTGCTCCGTTGACCGGGCGTGACTGCTGGCGTCATACTCCCGCAGTTTGGTAACGGGGTGCTAGCTGTCAATCAGCATGACGTCGGACTCGGTAGTCATGCCCTGTCAACAGAGTAGAGCGGAAAGAAGCTGCTGAATCACCGGCAGGATCAGTCCGTGGCTGCTTTGCGCCGAAAGAGATCGGCGCCGGACACAATAGGCAAGTAGTTAGTAACTACCTGCCTGTTAGTTCTTAAACACATTGTAAAAAAGTCCCGTATAACCCCTTTAAGTCCTCAAGCCATAGCTAGACAGTGTCTCCATAACACAGTGAGCACCCCCAGACTTCGGCTCTTGACTCTTGGTGGCGGCGCAGGCAGCGTGCACATATCCAGCTCCTGAATGTGAGCTTCTCTGGCTCTCTGCTTCCTTACCCAATGTACAAGTGACAGTTCTTACATGATGCCCAGGGTTCCAGGTGTCGGACATCCACAGATCAGATCTTGTAGATGGGTGAAAACTTATTTCCACTGGACCACCTTTGTTAAGGGATTAATTCATCAAACCATTTTCACAATAAAATTGCAGTCACAATTTTTCGCGCAACCAGTAGTTGAACAAAAATATTGCTACTCTTGGTGTTTTTAGTTCTTCTATTTCGTCGAAAAAACAATTGGAGCTGATCTGTAAGGGGTAGTATATTTTTTTAATTGTGCCAAATTTAACAAACATGGTGCCACATTTTGAAAAATTTGGTGCAAAACCCAGTGACTTTGAACTTCTCTTACACCAAAACAATGATTTAAAAGTGCCACCGATCACGCAGGACCCCTTCTCTTTAGAACTTTTACTCTAGTTTATGTAATTTCCCCCCTTTTGTGACTTTTTGAGCCTATTGAAAAAATTGCAATTGATAAATCTGTTTAAAAACATCTGGAACGCTAAACCAGGGCCAACAAAATAGAAAACTGTAGGATGAGGCACAGAGCGATAGAAATTTGTCGTAGGTGTTTAATAAATTTGGTTCGCACCATAAAATGCATGAAAAAATTCACATTTTATTCTATCATCATCAAATGCATTTTTCTTTCCATTCTAGAAATATCTAAGCACCTTGTACAGTTCTTCAACCAACCCCATCGGGATTTTGAGAAAAAGCGGAGCCAACAGTGTGACGGCTCGGCTAAAAGAGATGCAAGCCTTCTTTGGCCTGGATGTAACGGGCAAACTAGATGAAGAAACCCTTGATATTATGAAACAGCCGAGATGTGGGGTCCCAGATATTGGAGAATACAACTTCTTCCCAAGAAAGCTAAAATGGCCTAGATACAATCTCACCTACAGGTATCTCTATATTCACGTCTCTTGCTCGGTATTTATCACATCTGTATGGTAACCCGTCTATATCTCCACCCATATTTATATTTCCATAAATCTGATTAATATGGCAGTAATAAGAGCTCAATATGTGGTTTGAGTAATTTTAAGCCTCTTTGACCTCCTCCATCTTTGAAGATTGGAGTAATCTCAGACAGACTGTCTACTAGGGGAAAAAGCTGAAGGAGAACCACAAGTCAATGGTGGTAGCTGTTTTGGAGTGGCAGCCAATCTCAAATGGCAGACTAGCTCAGGGGAGATCTAAAATTGATATCCCCATAATTGAAGCTTATGACCGCTTACCATTTTGGGTGCCATTTTTCGAGGTGGCCTACAGTATCCAAAAAGGTTTTACTTTACATATGATCCCAGTGTGGTAAAAAAATAAGAAATAACACCTATTCTCCTTTTATTTCCCAAGTGCTCTTCCATACCACTTGTTGTGTCACCCACCGGTCTCTTCTCATTCTCCTCCGGCATAGTCAACATTTGACCACTGCAGCCAATCAGTGGTGGCAGCAATTGACTGCATCTGTCAAGCACCAAGGAGAAGGAGAGACCAGTGGGTAACACAGCCAGCAGGATGGAGGACAGCAGGGGCTCATAAGGAGAGTATGTGCTATTTCTCATTTTATTACCACATTGGGGTCATATATAAGGTTTCAGGAAGGGATAGATAACCCCATTTAAAGCTTTTCCTGTTTTTAGTGTGTAAATAATGCATTAGTACACAACTTTCTAACATACTTTGGCCCCAATTTTTCATTGCTGTTTCTCCACTTTTCTGGAATAACTTTCTATACTTTTTATTTTCTATACATTTTGTGCCACTTTTTACGTCGTCTTTCTTTTTTAAGTTTTTTTTTGTCCTCAACTTAGTCATGAAATGCAACTTTTCCAAATGTCGCTGTTTTTTTGGTGCATCTCACTCTAGTCCATGCCTAGAATAAGGTTTATGGCGATTATTATTATTTTTTTGTTACAGTTGAATACCAATATTAAATGATTATGCAACTTTTAGTCCTGAATTTTGTCTTTGACGTGTTTTGCGATTACGACTTTCTAGTGTCAAAAGTTGCATTGTTACGGAAAATAAATTCAGGGGTGGACTTGAGTATGCTTTTGACAAAATTTACGACTTTTTGAAACGTCATAAAACATCTGGAAACCCCAAAACTTGCTCACAATGGTGAACATAAAAAAATATAACAGGGAAAAACATATAAAATCGACTTCAAAAATGGTGGAAATTAAAGGAAAAAAATAAGACACAAATGAAAAACAGGTAAAAAACACCAAAAACTAGACAAATAAAGCTGCAAACTCAATAATGAAATCTGGGCTACGTTGTTTTAGAAAGTTGTAAAACTTTGTATTTACAAAGTATTTTTTTACATAAAACCTTGAAAACTTCTTTACCTCATCTTGTAGGGTAGCGTTTCAATTCTGTGATTATTTCCCCTTCCCTTACACCTGTGTGGGAATATTTGCTGACTTAATGCACAATTTATTTTTTATGTTTCCAGAATTGTTAACTACACCCCCGATTTACCACGTGCAGATGTGGACAGAGCTATTAAAAAAGCATTGAAAGTGTGGAGTGATGTCACCCCATTGAATTTCACCAGACTGCGGTCCGGCACGGCTGATATTATGGTTTCCTTCGGAAAAATGGGTAAGTTGCTATTAAGCAATGAAGATTACCATTAGATAAATATTAAAATATAATAGGGAGCTGCCTCCTAATGATGTCATCTGACTGTGTTTTGGATCAATACAATTAGCCTGCTGGGGCGCCAAGATCTGATCACATGCTTAAACGGGGTTTCCACCTTTGGGGGCAATTTTTATTTTTCTTAAATTCATGTATTTTGAGCTTAAAATAATTTTTGCAGTTGGGTTTCATTAAGAATTTGACACCGTTTTGCTTTTACAGACTCCTTGTTTCCCCGAACATTCAATCTTGATGCGGTCTGTGCAACAAAGGCGCTATAAAAGGCACACAGGGCACCATTTTTAATGGAACCCAAATCCAAAAATTATTTTTAGCCCTAAATACATGCATTTGAATTGAAAAAGAAAATTGTTCCCAAAGGTGGACATCCCCTAAAAGAGATTACTTGCAATCTGCCCTTAAATATCTCAGCCTGTATGCTTCAATACAAGAATTCCTTCCGAATAATAACCATGCCTCCCCAACCCTTCCAGCACTGTGGGATATAAAAATCAAAGGAGGCAAACGGAGGGCACCAGGTAGGGTGACTATGTAGGATACCCATGATGAAGTGTCACTTTAAAGTTCATAGACACCTTTGACATCAAAGAAATTATTTTTACATAAGTTAGTAGCCACCTTTAGCTAATAAAATTATTATTATTATTAAAATTTTATTAAAATTGCATTAAAATTAAGTCTGCAATCGTCCATCCTTCATTCATTTTCAGACCCAAGTTTCAAGTTTTTCTCTTGTGGGATTGTCTCTCCCAGTAATACAGGCTGGATGTGAGTTCTGTGTGTATCCAGGATGCTGCTTTCTTCATTATCTCATATCAGCACAGCTTCTATCCTGCACTTACTTCCTCTTCATGTGATTTTCTCCTTTTCTATAGCCCGATTTCTCTGCCCTCTCTGAGCCTATTCATAGTTTCCCCACTCTCCAGGCTTTCGATTTGTAACATTTTTGCAGATCAATCAGCTAGGTAAAGGACTTACAAACATTCTGCAACAGAAAAATATTAGAAAATTGAATAAACATTATTTAGAAAGTTGTTTAACTGCGCATTTTAGGAAGAAAGTGAAGAATAAAACGTGCGCAAAGGTGTACATAGCCTTTAAAGGGGTTTTTCAAATTTGTGTTAAATTTATCTTAAGGGCATAAAATGTGTGCCCCTGAGACCAGTCTTTAGTGGTCACATGTGGTACAAGGTTCACCATCGGTGAAGCCAAGCATACAGTGATCGACAGGGAGGACTGAGAATGGTCTCTATAATGGCAGTTGGGTTTAACTGGGGAGTATATCCTCTGATTTTATCACATTTTGACAAGAACTCAGAAAATCTCTTTTAGTCGCCCCCAAAAAACTCGACTGATTTTTTTTTACCCCACCCCAGCTCACAGTGTTATATATAAATGTCTTTATTTCTTTCTAGAGCATGGTGATTATTACCCATTTGATGGCCCTAATGGTTTGCTCGCTCATGCCTTTCCCCCTGGAGAAAAAATTGGAGGAGACACACATTTTGATGATGATGAAACCTTCACAAACGACTTTAAAGGTAAAAGTTAAAGTTCAGTTGTAAAGTTTGCGTATACTGTGTATGGTACATTTATAGACCCTCATCAGATGGTTCCGGAAAAATCAGTGGACAAAGTTTACCCTATTAAATCCCACCCTATAAGACTAGAAATTGTTATTAAAGGGGTTTTCTGGTCCTTTTGAAAAATTGATAGATGTTGTGGCCGTTATAAAAGCAACACCTATCACTAGAATTCCACACTGCTCTAGCGCTGTCACTCTGATGGTTTCCGCTAGGACTGGAAGTGATGGCATCATGACTACCAGTCACCCGACCATGCAGCCTGTTGGTGTCCTCATAGCTCAGGTGACTGTTGGACGGGATGCCTACTCTTCCATTCCTGATGGTGGCCATAAGAATAGTGGGGACTTCTAGTGGTGGATATTGCTTTTTTCCTTATTTTATAGGTAGCCCTACTAGAGATTTGCAAAACGATTTACAAGAACCTGGTCCAACGAATCCGACGAACCTGAACTTCTACAGATTCGCTCATCCCTAGTAATGGAAAACTTATTGACCAAGTAATATATGTTTTGGATTAACTCGTATTTCAATTAATAATGTAATGTGAGTGTTGCTGTTTTTGCAGGATACAACCTGTTTATTGTTGCTGCTCATGAATTCGGCCACGCTCTGGGGCTCGACCATTCCAGAGATCCGGGGTCCTTGATGTATCCGGTTTATAGTTATGCAGAGACCACCAGCTTTATTCTTCCTGATGACGATGTACAAGGCATTCAAGAACTTTACGGTGCGTGGTAGCATCCTATGTTGTCATCAAGATGCCGGTTTGCTTGGCAAATCTGGCCCAGACCTCGTTAGAAGGTCCATTGTGCTTCCACGTTATAGTATCCGGCTTAGTCCTCTCGGAATCCCAGGTCTGATAACCAGAACTCACAGCATTGTAGGGATTAGACCGGGACTGAAATGCACCCACACAACAGCCATCTTAACGAGGGCAGACGATGTGGTGGTCTTGTTGGCAAAGCTAAATTGCCTGGTGCAGATAGGACATTGTATATCAAAGCCCGGATTCCTTTTTTTTTTATCAGAAGGATTAATTTACTCAATTTAGAGTTTCATTTAGGTCCTAAAATGTCAACTAATATTTTTTTGGAATCTCTTTGCAGGACCTGGTGATAGAGACCCAAACCCAAAACATCCCAAAACACCTGAGAAGTGTGACCCAGATCTAGAGATTGATGCAGTCACCGAACTCAGAGGAGAAAAGTTTATCTTCAAAGACAGGTGGGTAAAACTTATTATTCATGGCCCATTATAGATGATGAATAAAAACTTAACTCCTATAGACACACATAGAAAAATTAATTTGACACATGTTAACAGATTTTTGTCACCTAATCTAAGAGCAGTCTAATGTAGAGACAGAGACCCTGATTCCAGTGATGTGTCACTTACTGGGCTACTTGCTGTAGTTTTGATAAAATCTGTTTTATCAGCAGGAGATCATCACTAAAGGACTAGTAAACCTGCTGACAGGTAGTCCTCCATATTCATAAGGTCTTTATAACCCTGCCCCCAGCACTGATTGGCAGCTTTCTGCCTATGCACAGTGTACACAGAAAGCTGCCAATCAGTGATGTGGGCGGGGTTATACACAGCTCAGCATTCAGAGATCTGCAGCAGAGAAAACAGGAATTTTATTAAAATGACATCAAGCACATTGCTGGAATCAGGGTCTCTGCCCTTACATCATGCTGCTCTCAGATGGGGTATAAAAAACTTGGTGACATATTCTCTTTAAAGGTTATCTTTAGTTATAAAAAAGTTGCACTAAGTTACAGTCTGCCATCTTCATTTCTGCATTAATTTTTAGACCCTCTTATATGCAGTTTGTAGCTTGATCCATGTTTCAGATTTTTCTCTTGTGGGAGCGTCCCTCCCAGTGATATAGGCAGGATATATATCAGCACAGCTTCTATCCTGCTCTAATTTCCTTTTCATGTGGGTTCCTACTTTTCTATATGCTATTTTCTCTCTATTTTCTTTCTGCACTGTCCATGCTTTGGAGATCTATGTTAAACCCCCCTTCCTTCCTTTCCTGCTGCTATCAGGGAGAGGGGAGTAGAGAGAGCCTTTAGCAGCAACAATTTTGCAGAGCACTCAGCTGGACGGACTTGCAGACACTCTGTGAGAGTAAAATGGTAGAAAATGTTTAATTTATATTTTCTATAAAGTTGCTTAATTTTGCAATTAGGAAGCAATTGAAAAATTGCAAATTTTTTTTTAAAGAGGATCTGAATAGACTATATTTATTATTACATAGGTCTCTTAAACCTGATGAGGCTGGTGTATTTACCTTCATATTTCATGTCACAATGGCTGTTTTGAAAGTTTTCCCACCTTATATAAATTTGAACATTTTATGACTATGGTATTGTGAAATCTGGTAATCGATCTGCTCTAAGTATAAGGTTATTTATGATTAGTTGTTGCTGCAGGGATAAAACCCAGGTCCATATGCCCTATTGGTGTCAGCAAGTAACGGCCCCAGCTCGGGAATATTATATCTTCTCTTCAATAATGCACCATTTCAGTCACCTGACCACTGCAGCCAATCACATTCCTCAGTGGTCACGTGACCAAAGAACAGGATTTCATAACTACCTGCTGCTTGTAAATTTTTAATCAGAGGATGGACAATCCCTTTAAGCCTTTATATTTTTTCTCTGTCCAGGTTCTTTTGGAGGCTTCATCCACAGATGACAGATGCAGAATTAGTTTTGACCAAATCTTTCTGGCCTGAACTTCCAAACAAAATTGACGCGGCTTATGAATACCCCCAGAAGGATCTGATATACATTTTTAGAGGTGGGTGTTTGCTACTATCTGCTCTTCAATAAATCAAACCTATACTATAAAAATCACCTACTATCAAAAACCTTAGAGGACGAAAAAGCCACAATTCTTTTCATACAGAATGATGAATAGGAATGGATGTCCTTTCGATTGGATGGAAAGTCTGTCCTCAATTTTTTTTTTTATTTAAATGCATGTATTTTGGGATAAAACAATTTTTTTAATTCATTGTTTCCCTGTAGATTGCTGGCTGCAGAATGAGTTAACAGAGAATCCATGAGTGAGCTCCTTCTGACAGGGAGTTTTTAACTTTTCTTTGTCTATTTTTTTTTACTTTTATATGCACATTGCTGGCTGAAGAATGAGTTAACTGAGAATCTGAAAGTGAGTTCCTTCAGACAAAAAGTTTGAATCACTTTCATCTGTGCACTTTTATGACCTCCTCTCAACTGATTTATGACCACAGACCATATAAAAGTTGGACCTGAACTTTGATGTGGTCACAAAGCAGAGAGTATCTCAGAAAGAAAAAAAAATATAGAAAAAAAGTCATACAAATGCTCTGTCAGAAGGAACTCACTCCTGGAAACTCAGTTAACTCATTCTTCAGAAAGCAATGTCTATATAAAAGTCAAAGGGTGCAACTTTTTTAATGAAATCCAATTACAAAAAATATTTTTAACCTAAAATAAATAGATTAAAGTAAAAAAAAGACTCCAAAGGTGTCCATATCTTTTTTTTTTTTTTTTAAACGCAACCTTTGCATCATAGACCTCATTTAAGAGATGACTGATAGAAATATATTGACATTGGTGTAAAAATTGACACCCATTACTACATTTACGCCACCATTTTTTCTATTGATTGAATCCGAACAGATCGGACCTAAAAAGACTTCATAGTTGGGTATTATTATCCGGACTTAATCTGATTTGCTGACAAGTTCTAACTATTTTGTAAAAGCCGTCGTCAATAGTCAAAGTCATAAATCAATATTTACATGAGAAGCGCATAAATCTCACTGGATGGAATATAAAAAAGTAACCATCATAGATTAAACTTCCGAGCAGAAAAAAGCTGCAGAAATAATGTTAATTTAAGCTTCTAAATGGAAATGTAATAATTATACAGCGATTATAACCCAATTATTTATACACTGTCGTCTAAGATATTTAATCCTGTCTTTTCAGGGAAAAAGTTCTGGGCTCTGAATGGATATGATATAATGGATGACTATCCCAAAAAATTGCATGAACTTGGTTTTCCCAAAAACCTGAAATCTATAGACGCAGCCGTCCATAATGATGTAAATGGAAAAACCTATTTCTTCACTGGGGACAAGTATTGGAGGTAGGAAAAAAAAATATTGTTATACTTGTGCCAAAACTTTCTTATTGATCCTAAATAATGATATATATTGTTAGGACTCGTGCACACGACCGATTTTCTCGTCCGAGTGCTATCAGTGGTTTTCTTGGATACCACTCGTTCCTATTCTATGGGGCTGCTCACATGTCCGATTTTTTTCCTCGGACCAAGTGGTCTGCGGAAAAAATCAGAGACATGCCCGAATTTGATCCTAGCGTTGGATCAAAATCGGCAATGCAAGTGTATGGGTACGTGAAAAATAATCGGACAGCACTTGGATGACATCCCTTCATTAAAGGGACAATATATCGATCTAAAAGAACATCTTGTAATGCTTAAATCCACCTGTGGTGGCGCTGCAGGGAAATTTAAAACTTGGTGTTGGATTTCCTCACTGATCACTAGAGATCCGACAACAAGTAACCTTGTGATCAACTTATGTGCACCAAAAAAAAAACCAAAAAGTGTTGGTCCCAAGTGCACAGCCCCTGTGTATGTACAAAATATTTCTAATCCACTTCATTGGGAAAGTGTTTTTTTTTTACTTAGGTTCCTTAAAGGGGTCAGTTCACCAATAAATGTATGATTGTAGCAGCTGCCACTGTTCGTACCGTCATCAATCACAAGAATGGGGGGGCTTATGTTTCCAATGCTTGCGCACTACTACTCCATTCACATGGGGGACATTGGACACCCATTCTTTCAGTCGGTGATGATGACAGCTATTTGACTCTTTGATGATACATTTATCATGTAAAGGGGTTGTTAATATTGATAGCCTATCCTTACGATAGGTCATCAATGTCTGATCGGTGGGGGTGCGACACCTGGCACTACCGCAAATCAGCTATTCCTGGTGCCAGAACTGCTCAGTTGTGGAGCTACACAGCTCAGTTGTGGAGCTGCACAGCTCAGTTGTAGAGCTGCACAGCTCAGTTGTGGAGCTACACAGCACAGCTTCATCAATGGAATAGTGGCTGCGGCCAGGTACTGCACATCCGCTCCCTATTAATATGAATAGGGAGCTAAAGTGCAGTACCCCATTGTGGCTACTATACAGTTGATGGAGCTGCGCTGTGCAGCTCCACAACTGAGCTGTGCAGCTCCACAACTGAGCTGTGTAGCTCCACAACTGAGCAGTTCCGACCGCCGCTAACACTGGGTACAGCTGATTAGCAGGGGGTTCCAGGTGTCACACCCCCACAAATCAGACATTGATGCCCTATCCTAAGGATATGCCATCAATGTTAAACCCCTTTAAATGATAGCTAAATCATGAGAGAGTCACACTGCTGCCCCGACTGCAAGAATGGGTGACCGGAAGTCCAATGGAAGAAAATACAGTGCTAGTGTGCTGGGGTATACAATTGTCAATTCATGAGTATATTTGACATATTATAATTTTTCATTACTGTTTTTTTTTAAAAAATACAGTTTATAAACTAAAAATGCAAAGTCCAGCAGCTTCCGTGCTCAGGGCTGTACGCCTAGGAGTTGCCACCCCAGCCTACAAGAATACTGTGAAGTTATAGGTTAACCTCGGAGATACTGGGTAAAATGGAGGGCACTCACAAATAAATCTCCAAATCAGATTATAAATATTTGTAAAAGAAAAATAAAATACATTTTTCCTATCTTTTCCAGCTATGATGAGGAAAGCATGACTTTGGATAAAGGATTCCCCAGGATTATTGCAGATGACTTTTTGGGTATTGGAGAAAAAGTTGATGCGGCTTATCGAAGAAATGGTAAATATGGGAATATCATAGTATTTGTATTTTGTTAATCAAAATACCTAATATATAATATACTTAAATTTATATCTTAGGCCATGTTCACACGTTCAGTATTTGGTCAGCATTTTACATAAGTATTTCTAAGTTAAAACCAGGAGTGGGTGATAAATACAGAAGTGGTGATGTGTTACTATTATACTTTTCCTCTGATTGTTCCACTCTTGGTTTTGGCTTACAAATACTGATGTAAAATACTGACCAAATACTGAACGTGTGAACATGGCCTTAGAAGGGTTGTCCGGGACAAACATATTGAAGACTTATCCATGAGCTTGATAATAAATAGGAGATCATGGGTGTCTGACACCCAGCACCTCCACCGATCTTCTGCTATCCCTTCTTTCTATGGTCGCGAGTAAGCCATGTACGGAGCAGAACTCCGTAACTGAATGGAAATAGGAGGTAAACTGCAGTATTCCGCAATGGCCACTATGTAATGAAAGGGGGTGCTGTGTTCAGCTCCATACATTGGTTACATCCTACCTACATCAGCTGATCGTCAAGGGTGCCGGGTTTAGGAGCCCACCGATTTCAGAGGCCATCAATATTTTTAACTCCAGGAGAACCCCTTTAAGTCTCCAGGGTGGGGTTCACTATGTGATGTCCATATGCCCTCGTAGGGCAAATTGACAAGAGTTGTCTCAATGAGCAAACCTCTTTAATTGGATTACCCTTCAATCTGTTATTCAATGGGTTCGAAACCCACTGGTGTGATATGTGCCCTCAAAAATCCAAAGCTCAGTAGAAACCTGTGAAGCACCAATGGGTCAAATCTTTGGGTAGGTTGAAGATAGTCATGAAAAACTGCAAAGAACCGTTGATGATTTTGAGGAGGTCACAACCAAAGCAATTGTAAATAGGTAGTTAGATAGTATATTTTTGCGTGGACCTCAAGCCCCATGCAGGAGAGGAGTGGAAGAATCAGTATCTTTGGCTATTGTGGTTCAGGGTCAGTCCGGAGAGAGGGTTCAGCTAGAAGTCACTCTTTGGTCTTGATTTATCTCTAGATAGATATTGAAGGATAACTCACAAGGTACTGTTATTTCTCACCTGGTGTGGTGGATTCTCAATGCCTCAGCTCAGATGAGCGGTTGCTGAGCGACATTGACGGATGACGTTGGTGCAGCAATATTGCCCGACCTGATCAATGAAGGCTGTACTGGCTGAATGGCGACTAAAAAAGTAGAGTAATAGATCACAGGAAAGCTGCAAACTCAGTGAAGGGAGACCAAAGAAGAGGAGCTCAGATAGCTGTACAGCAGAGTAGACTACCAATATAGTAGAGCTGAGTAAGTCAGAAGTCTCATTGCAGCAAAGCAGTAGAGTCTTGAGTGTCGTAGTGGAGCCCATCGGCATAGCAAAAATGGGTGTTTTAGGAGACTTAGTTCTAGAGGTGTAGCAGAGCCCAGCAACAAAGCAGAACAAGGTATATCAGGAGACTCACTTGCACTGATACAGCAGAGCCCGTGGCACATCTGACTGCTAGGAGACTCACTGAAGGCAATGTAACAGAGCCCAGCAGCACAGCAGAGATGGGAATT
Source organism: Phyllobates terribilis (assembly GCF_046119375.1). Classification (NCBI taxonomy): domain Eukaryota; kingdom Metazoa; phylum Chordata; class Amphibia; order Anura; family Dendrobatidae; genus Phyllobates; species Phyllobates terribilis. The sequence goes on from NW_027362762.1 coordinate 72,909,231, forward strand.
GACAGTAGACTAACTTGAGAAAATGTAGCAGAGACCAGCAGCACTGCAGAGCTGGGAATTGTCAGTAGACTAACTAGAGGAAATGTAGCAGAGACCAGCAGCACTGCAGAGCTGAATGCTAGGAGACTCACTGAAGGCAATGTAGCAGAGCCCAGCAGCACAGCAGAGCTGGCAATGTCAGTAGACTAACTAGAGGAAATACAGCAGAGACCAGCAGCACAGCAGACCTTTACCACCAGTAGTGATAAAGATTAGTGATCCTAAGTTCTAGGTGATACCTGAATACTCAAGCGGCATGCTGCCATCTAAGCTTGCCTTTAATGCTCAGAAGCATGACCTTAGAGGTATGTGCCAGGTTATCATGGTAAATTTATGCTCACAGGTACAGAGATTCCTTTTGTTATATAACCCAAAAATGAATTTGAAGAAAGGTAACAATGGGAGAAGGAAATTAAATCTGACATAAGCACTTACCCTATAAATATAATTATATTTACCTTTCTCTATTATAGGTTACTTCTACTTCTTCAATGGACCCCTTCAATTTGAATACAGCATCTGGAGTAAGAAAGTGACCCGATTATTGAAGACCAACTCCATTCTCTGGTGCTAATCCTGGGCACATCACTGTCATCCATCGTGGAGCAGACACCTCCTGCCAGGATTCTGTGCTTTCCTCCTATCATACGTACAGCTCAGGAGTCACCGTGAATATTACATATTGGTACCATCAGTTCGTACATAGTTATAGGAGTTGTCCCCCCTCTTACAATTAAAAAAAATCCCACCCAGAATAGTGTAAAATAAAAAAAGAAGTAGTCACAATCTTACCAATCCCCCAGGAGTGTCTGTACTTCCTGTTCTGTTGGCCGTCCCTGCTGCTGATGATTGGCTGCAGGGGTCACATGTCAGTCCAGATAGAGCAGAAAATACAGAGACCGGCAAGTAGAGATGTACCGTTGCATCTGTACCTTAGAGCCTAGGTGGGCCCAAAAGAAATCTTTGGCTTACATAATAAGATTATAGGCCAAGTCGTTATAGCATTTGTTGATTATTATTTTTTTGGTTGTCTAGTTTTTATCTTTTCGTTTGTTTTTCATTTGCGTCTTATTCTTTTTTTTATTTGCACCTATTTGACTTTTTTTTTTAAAGTCTATTTTATGTGTTCATTTATTTTTCAGTTGTTGTTGGTGTTTCCAGATGATTTTGGCTGATTTTGTGCAAATGTCATCCCCGGAATTATTTTAATTTACATCTGAAATTTTTGTGCAAATTTGATGAACATTCGACTTTTTGCACTAAAGAGTCACAAGAAAGGTTAAAGACAAAAGTAAAGTATCAAAAGGATCAGAGTGCAGATAACATGCTGTCCTGCTGGCTGAATAAATCCAAGGATCAGGTGAATATAGGGTCCTTAGATTTATTCAACTAGCAGCCCAGCATTTTATCCACACTCGGATCCTTTCAAGCATTTTAAAGAATTAGGCACACAAAAAAGGAAATTTTTGCACCAAGACACACAAAAAAAGAAAAGTGACTTAAAAAAAACCTTCTACTCACAATCCAAGAACTTGGTATTTTGCTGGAAATGATACATTAGAGCCCTTATGCCACCATTAAGCATCAAGAAAGGAATGGCAGGGGATCGGTAAAGTGACTGTTACTTCTTTTACTATTTTACATAATATTGATACATAATATTTTTCTGGAAAAATCTTAAGTAACTGGGCAACACCTTTAAGACACTACAGGAATTCTTGCTCGCTAAGATCTTTGATATTGGCATAAGTGCTACTTCTTATTCATGGTTTAATACTTTTCAAAAATTTCAATTTTCCGCCACTTATTTTTGTAGGAAGTATTGACTGAAGTACTTTGCTTAGTGATTTTTTTATGCTGTGACTATGGCCATAAGGTGTTAAACTTTGCCATTTAAAGTGTAGCTTTAATATTTTATCCAACAATATTGCGAGATCCTTTATCTGACTGTATTGTTATCGAAATCTGAATAATATGGGGTAAAAATGTAAAAAAAAACAACAAAAAAAAACGCTTAGCTAGACTACTGGCAAGTCTTCTCATCCATTTGCTGCTTGCAGCTTAGTACAAGTTGTGCGTTGCATTGAAGACTTGGGTAATCTATAGCAAATTGGTAGCAATGTATACTGTATATGGCAACCTGTCTTTTTTAAAGAGCATAGGGTTTCAGCTCACTAAACTGGTAAAGGGGATAAATATTCAAAATTCTTCACGTTTGAAGAGATTTCTAACTCTGTATCAGTAAAGCACAGCTCCCACTACTATGAAGAAATGTAAAAATATACACAGTGCAGAATATTGGATCTGAAGGAGTTATTTTAAAGAGGACCTGTTGATTTCTCATAGAATGGAGTTAAATACCTTGTAAAAATCCCTAAGCTCCCCTGATTCTGACGCTCTTTTCTGTTTTACGCTGCGTCACTCCATTGAAGAGATATTCATATTTGTTCCTTTGGAGCGCAGTATGTGAAATCTCTGCTTGCAGTCCAACTGGGAGTTTCTCCAGAGTCTTCTCTGGGGGCGTACACTTCCACTCCTCCCTTCCAGATGCTGCCACTCACAGTTCAGTAGCTGATCTAGCAGTCTTTCAGGGAGGAGTACAAGCACACGCTCCCCCCAGAGAAAATTCTGAAGAAGCGCCCAGTTGAACTGTAAGCAGAGATTTCACATACTGCGGTCCAGACCAAACAAATATGAATATCTCTGCAATGGAGCGATGCATCGCAAAAAGGAAAATTGCGACAGAATCAGGGGAGCTCAAGGATTTTCACAAGATGTTTAACTCAATTATTTTTGAGAAAGTTACAGGTCCTCCTTAAGAACTATGTAAACCTCATAAGCAAAGCATAAACACCTAGCTTCATCTTCCCATAGCTTTTATATATTGTCCTGTGTATAGCAATATACGTACACGTTCCTCCTATAGCAACCTAAGAAATAATAGGGCGGTGCCCACGCTTCCTGCTGGCAGAGAACAAATCATCACCAAAAGATTTTATGACAATTATAATGGACTACTGTTTTTATTTTGTACGATATATTTTTTTAGCTATTTATTATATCTTGTTTTGAGCACTATAGGGTCTCTTGTTAGGTTTATTATATCCATATTTATGATGCATTTTCAATGTGGAAGGATAATTTCTGTTACTATCAGATTTGGGCGTTAATGGCATGAATTATAAAAAAATATATGGTCTGGGGAAGAGGTGCATAAGGACTTATCTGTGCCTCCGTATGGAAGTACCACCCCAAAGGATCGTTCAGACAAATGTATAATCAGTCCGGGTGCTGTCAGTGTATAAAACTGATAGTATATGAGCAGTGGAAGTCAATGTCTCTTTCCTGGTACCATAAATAATCATTTATACCAGGGAGGTGAAAAATGAATACTCACCTCTCGCACCAGTGTTGCTCCGTCATACTCAGTGCTGCGACCTCCTCCATCAGTCCCCTGACATCAACATCCACCTGGTGATCATGTGAATGCTGCAGCCAATCAACGACAACTGATTGACTGCAGCGTTCACACTTTATCTGAGTGGAGCGACCCAATAATAAGGGGTTATCCAGTATTGGACAACCTTTTTAAAGCCTGATTTGAATAAAATAAATTTTGTGTCACGAAAAAAAACATTATTTTTGCAGATACACAATGACCGGTGGTGCAGAGCTCACTGATACCAGCGCAGTCCAGTAATAGCAGCCACTGGATTAACAAATCCGTTCATGACATCCCCCTCTTAAATCTTCCCCAACACCTAACAGCGCCTTAGGGTAAACTTAAGGGACAAGTTATCAGGGATTTTTTATCAGATTTCTAGCATTAAATAGATGCTAACTATGTTGCATGTAATTTTTGCACTGAAATGTGTGATTTTTTTGCTTTTAAGCGCTGCTATTGCCCCTTTTGAAGAAGTCTTAAAAAGTTACAAAAAAAAATCAAACTCACTTCAGTAAGGTTGGCATAAAAAGTAGAGTAACAGCTGTTAAATGTAACGGTGCATCAAAGTTATCATCATGTGACACTTTGATAAATTAGGTACAAATAACAGCAGCGCAGAAATTAGCAAAACTGATATTAAAAAGTATCATGAGAAATTCCCCCCATAAACTGGACTGTCTGAAAATACATAACATGTAATACAGTGATTCCTGCTGGATAATAAATTTAGGGCATCTTTAGACACTTTTGTCTGACTCCTCCTCACTTCTTGGCTTATTTTTCACCACATTTTAAAACCTAAATTTCGGGACATTATTATAATTTATCCCACCCCCTCTGTCCAACTGGACTCTTAGCTTTTTCAAAGAACGTAAAAACAGTGGTAAAGATTAGATGCGATAATTTATAAAAAAAAATTACCAAAATGTTTCACATTTTTCACACTCACAATAGTAAATTTGTCCCAACATTTTAATAGATTTTATTCTAATTTTCAAGAAAAGGCACAAAATACAATTGTGATCAGTAAATGCGGTTTTGTATAAATGTTCTTTTTGGAATTTTGTGTTTATCAAATACATTTTTGTAGCAAATTGTGTACTTTTTTTTTTAAAAAGAAGCTCACCTTTTTTGGGGCGATTGGTGAAAAAAGTAAAAATAAAAATTAAGTAGGAGCTTGTGATGACACCGATGTGGATATTGCTTTGTTCCCTCAAAAAAGTTTCTTTTCTGTGGGCAGGAGATCCACTTCAATGATTTACATGTTCGCTATGAAAATGTGTTTATATTGTTGCAAGTAAAAAATAAAGACGGCATGATTTTGATATTTTCTTGTAAATTTTTGAGGTGAATACCACAAATATATAAAAAAAAAATGCTTGTAACACATTACAGAACCTTAGTGTTCTTTGCCAAGGTCTGATGAAAGCGCAACACAGAAATATGACTCTTTGGTTGGCAGAAAGCCTGGCGTGTCCTTCCGTAACCCAGCGAGGAGAAAGCTGACAAAGCAAAACACTGATTCATCAGCAGGAATTACTCAGCGTCTGCCGCAGCGTGCCAGGTCCATGAGATGAAGAATCAGCTATTATCTGATCTCCAGTAATGTGCTCCTGTCAATTATCTGTATGTCTGTCTGTCCAAGATACACTACGGAGGCAAAACTATTGGAACACACATCTTAATAATGAATTCAGGTTTTTCATTTAGTCCCATCGCCCCCGGTGTACAACATCTGGCCCCCTGTTGTATAATATCCAGTCCCTCGCACCCCCCGGTGTATAACATTTAGCCCCTCGCCCCCCAGTGTATAACATCTGGCCCCTCGGTGTATAACATACGGCCCCCTGTATATAACATCCGGCCCCCCTCCCCTGGTGTATAACATCCGGCCTCTCGCCCCCGACGTATAACATACGCTCCCCCGGTGTATAATATCCAGTCCCTCGCCCCCCGGTGTATAATATCCAGTCCCTCGCCCCCCGGTGTATAACATTTGGCCCCTCACCCCCAGAGTATAACATCCAGCCCCTCGCCCCCGGTGTATAATATCCAGTCCCTCGCCCCCCAGTGTATAACTTCCGGCTCCTCGTCCCTCGGTGTATAACATACGGCTCCCTGTATATAACATCTGGCCCCCCTCCCCTGGTGTATAACATCTGGCCCCTCGCCCCCGACGTATAACATACGCTCCCCCGGTGTATAATATCCAGTCCCTCGCCCCCCGGTGTATAACATTTGGCCCCTCACCCCCAGAGTATAACATCCAGCCCCTCGCCCCCGGTGTATAACATCCGCCCCCCCGGTGTATAATATCCAGTCCCTCACCCCCCCAGTGTATAACTTCCGGCCCCTCGTCCTTCGGTGTATAACATACGGCTCCCTGTATATAAAATCCGGCACCCCGCCCCCTGGTGTATAACATCCGGATCCTCGCCTCTGTGTATAACATACGGCCCCCTATATATAACATACAGCCCCTCACCTCTGGTGTATATCATCTGACCCATCGCCCCGGGTGTATAACATATGGCTCCCTGTATATATCCTCCAGTGACAGATTGGCCGGTAGTGCAGAGCTCACTGATACCAGCGCAGTCCAGTAATAGCAGCCACTGGGTTAACAAATCCGTCCATGACATTTCTCCCCCCTTTAAATCTTCCCCATCACCTGTGAATGATGTTATAGAGAGGTGGAAGGAACTGCAGCAACTCAAACACGAAGTGGAGACCCCGTAACGTTACAGAGTGGCAGAAAAGTCATCAACGCTCTGCTGACTCCATAACTGCAAAGTCCAGACCTCCTCTGGTATAACATCAACACAAACACTGTGCACCCGCCGGGAGCTTCATGGTCTAGCAGATGCATGCAGCCATACATCACCAAGCACAATGCTGAGCGTCGGATGGAGTGGTGTAAAGCTGCCACCACTGGACTCTGGAGGAGACGTGTTCTGTGCAGTGATGGATCACACTTCTCTATCTGCATCTGATGGAGGAGTCTGGGTTTGGTGATTCCAGGAGAACGTTACCCCCTGACTGCATTGTACAGTTGATGGAGGAGGATAATACCATGGGCTGTTATCAGGGGACGACCTCGGCCCCTCAGCTCCAGTGAAGGGAAATCTTAATGCTTCAGTACAAGACATTGTGGACAATTGTAGAATCCAGCTTTGTGGGAACAGTTTGGGGTTCGCCCTTTCCTGATCCCCAGTACTGTCCCCGGTGCACAAGCTCCACACAGACATGGAGGGGGGAGAACATGAGCGGCCGCACAGAGCCCAGATCTCAGCTCCATCCAACACCTTTGGTATAAACTAGATCGGAGATTGTGATCCCGGCCTTCATCCAACATTAATGTCCAACCTCACAAATGATCTTCTGGATGAAGGGGCAAAAATTCCCACAGAATCCTCCAAAATGTTGTAGAAAACCTTCACATAAGAGCGGGAGCTGTTATAGTATCAAAGGCGGGAACTACTATGTGGAGGGGGCACATACTTTTGTTTATATGGTGTATTATCTGACATACAGTCATGGATTCCAGCAAATATAAGAAAAGTACAAGTGACTTATGCAAAAAAATGATGTTTTCATTACTATTCAAAGTGTAAAAAAATAGCATCTAAGAACGTAAGAAAAATGATACAATTAGATGGCTCTGAATATATTTACTGACAAACGACACTAGTGTTTCTGGCAGACTCCTGGTGCATATGTCTGACGGAAAGCTCAAACGTGGTGTGAACAGTTCCTAAGCCTTCCAAGTTTTTATTGAGATGTCACTAAAAATGGCAACAAACTTTGACGAGTGACGTTTTATTAAACTTATTGTAACTAGAGGGGGAAGCCGATCCCCCAGGGGCCAGAACCATTATTTTATACATCCACAATTTGTGTCTTATGATATTTCCGGTTGCAGAGACCTGATAAAGCTGTTACTAAAAAAATGCTGTAAAACTGGTGGCACCCAAGATCCCGCGGACTCCTGCCACATGGATGCGCGTGATCCTTCACACACAGGTAGATATAACTACTTCTATGGACACGCATCGAAATCTTTGTATGTCACTCGTCCATCTTACCATATAAAAGGAACATGACACTGAATATAAACATGAGAAAAAAATATTTAAAAAGAATAAAAATATACATAAATACATTAAGGATTCAGATGAAACTCCTGGGTCCCAAGAGCAAAATCTGCCCCATCTACTGTGTGCAATTTATAGCAGTGAGGGCAGAGGTGGATCCAGGGCCGGGCTATAGCCCCTGCCTCTACACCCTTTAAAAAAATAAATTATCATACATATATGCAGTAGTAGACCCCAAGAGAAAGGGGGCATAAGTGCAATTTTAATTTTGTACAAAAATATCACGTCTGCTAAAATGAGTATGAATGTTAGTTGTTCAGTGTGGCCAGCAGGGGGTGCTGTTGTATCATTCCATATGTTACATACAGGATGTTTTTTTCTTAATCTGCATAAATGTCTTTATTATTCCACTATTATTCCATTATTATTCCTTTTCAGGCTGGCTCCATATAAAAATAAAAAAGTGACTTTTTCTAACTCCCTGCCGCTCCACTACACCTCCGCTCCACTACACCTCCGCTCCATCTCCATCATTGCTACTTTGTTGACATGGCTGTAGCGGTGACATGAGTACAGCACATGACTGCCACAACCAATCACTGGGATCAGTGGTCAACCAATGATTGGCTGTCGCCGTCACATGTTATAGTCGTGACATCACCGCTGCAGCTGTGAAATTAAAGGCCTGTAACGGTAGAGGAGCAGCAAGGAGTACACAAGGCTGATTTTTTTTACATTTTTTACATAGAGTAAGCCCTTGGAATGTAAAAAAAAAATAAACAAAATCACTTAATAAAAAAAAAATAGTGTAATTAAAATATTACTTAAAGGGGTTGTCTACTCCAAGATAACCGTTTAATAACCCTCGGAAGCTGCATAAATTAAATAATAAATAATCTATACTTACTTCCCATGGCATTGTTTGTGACATTAAACTTGCCAGGGGACACAGTAATGCGAGCAGAGGAGCTGCCCCTGGAGGTGAATATAAATTATTTTTTAAAAATTATAATTGAATAACAATTATAATACATTTATTTAATTATAATTAAAGAATTATTATAAATAAAATAATTATTTTTGCAGACCCTGGGTCTATAAATGAGGGACAGCCCCCCTTCCTTTATCACGTGATGGTTTGGGGAGTAGAAAATAATTTTGTTGAATTTTATCATTGAATTTATTGTTTTCCTATTTTGAGGACTTTCAAAGTATTTCACGATTTTTAAAATATTCATTTCCATAGTATACAGATTTACAGCTAAAGTTGTATTTTCATGTCTAGTAAGTTTTCTGATTTTTCCCTCAAAGGTTTTTTCAGATACTTTTTAAAAAGTAGCAAAATTTTTGTTCGAATGCACCTCACTTTCCCCCCCAAGTAAAGTTTTGTACTTTAACAATTTTTATTGACTTTTTTGCTGAACATGTAACTTTTTCCTTTAAAAAAATGATGAAAGATAAAAATAAAGACCATTTTTTGCTTTGTACAGAATTCATGAACCACGTGTGCCGTTTTGCCATTTTGATGAATTTGGAGTCCAAAATGGCAATGAATACCATAACACAAATAAGAAAAGTGACTTAAAAAAAAACCCAAATGATGAATCATGGCCTTAATTTTGGCACACATTGTTAAATTTGAAGTCACGCCCTTACTACACTAGGCTTTGTCTTTTTTCATCAAAGCCATGGCATCTCATTTTTGAATGAACTGCAAAAAGTGTCTAAGGTGCATAACAAAATCCTACAAATTGATTAACCAAAACGCGTCACTTATTGTGCTTTTTTTTGTCAACCTTTTAATTCTGCTCCATTGCACTTGTTAGATCCAAATGTGGAAAAACCTCTATGAGCCATGATTGTTTCCTGTTTTATCTAGAGAAAAGCTTTTGGACAAGATTTTGCCCAAGGAGCCGCTTTTTTACACAAAACGACAACATTTTTGTCACCTAATGGTCGCGGCAATCCTGTCTCCTGTTTCAGGGTTTTTTCCTCTCATCAGTGCAAAGTAAGAGGATTGGTTGACTGGGTGAGAAGTCTTTGAAAAGGATTGTCTGGGCTTGTGCACACAACCGATTATATTGAACGAGTGCTATCCGTGGTGTTCATGCATAGCACTCGTACCTATAATTGTTTAGGGGCTGAGTAGTCAGAGGAAAAAATTAGAGACATTCCTGATTTTGATCTAAGTGTCAGATCAAAATTGGCCATGAAAGTCTATGGGTCCGTGAAAAAAATCGGAGCACATTCGGATGACATATGAGTACGGTCCAATTTCACGGATTAACAGAATGGAGAGGGTGGAGAAACTTTTTTTTTCTCCACCTCTGAGAAAAACTGATGCCTCTCTGATCAAACTCTGATCAGAATAATCAAACTGATTTTCTTGGATGGAGAGAAAACGGTCGTGTGACCCTACCCAAAGGGTATGCACACATGGAGGTTTTGAAGGGTCTTAGGGAATGGGTCTATTTTTAATGCAATGTTACATCTAGTATTGTGGTCAAGGTCTTTAGTATCCACGGTCTAGAAATTGAGAAATTGCTCTCCTTACATGTTTCACTGTCTACACAGCTTCATCAGGGGCAGAATAGGGGCAAATTGCAAATTAAAAAAATGATACCAATTTTCCCCCTTACATTTCCCTGATGAAGCTGTGTAGATGGCGAAACATGTGTGAAGGGCATTTTTTTCAATTTCTACAAAGACCTCTTTCACACGTCCTGATATTTCCGGTACTGGAAAAAACAGTACCGGAGATATTCGTGTCCATGTGTTCATGTTTACCTGTCATACGTGTGGCAACCGTGTGCTGCATCAGTATCACTGGCACCTGGGAATCAGTGGTACAGTTTGCGCTGTTCTCAAGCGCCGGGTGCTGGAGGAAAATCTCATCATTGTCCCCTGCTGGCACTGAGATCAACGCCAGCAAGGGACAATGTTGAAAGTTGTATTCAACCCCCACTGTCTACAAGTGTAAAAATAAGAATAAAATAAAAAACACATTATACTCACCTATACACCTAATTCCCTGAAGCCTTTGTCCCCAGTAAACAAACCAAAAATAAAAAAGAACAATATCCCTCACCTGTCCGAAGTTGAAATAATCCAGTGTCCTATGCCGCAATCCATCTGACCGACATTTCTTCATCAGCATGTGCGGTGCCTTGAGGCGACCGCACATGCTGTGGAACAGGTGAGAATGACTCGCTGCTACGAGCGGGCCCCCGAACTGCACTGAGCTCATTGAGTGACAGGACACCGCTTAGTGAGCTCAGTTTGTTTACTGGGGACAATGACTTCATGGAATTAGGTGTATAGGTGAGCATAATGTGTTTTTTATTTTATTCTTATTTTTACACTTGTTGGACACAGAATACAAGTCTGATTGCAGCACAAGCAGGGGACAATGAAGAGACTTGCTGCTAGCATCCGGCGCCTGGGAACAGTGTGAATTGAACCACTGATTCCCAGGCGCTGACACGTGTGATACTGATGAGACACAGATGTCATCCGTGTGTTATCAGTGTGCTTGTGTGCTGGACGTTTTGCGGCCTGTACGGCGGACATGTCAGCTTGTTTTGCCCATGGACACACGGTCCGTGGAAACACACTGACATGTGCGCAGACCCATTCATTTGAATGGGTCTATGTGTGTAAGTGTCTCAAGTACGTGTGAAAACTGGCATGGCACCACACGTACCGGAAACATGGACGTGTGAATGAGGCCTAACATTACTCTTACATGTGATAGAATATCTTTAATTAGTAGTATAGTTCTCCTATGAGTATAACAAGACCAACTTCTCTGTCTTTGTTTATTTTGACTTGCACCTAGGAGAAATCTGATTTAGTTTTAACATTGTCTAATAAAGAATTAAGTTTTCTGAGAACTGGAAGTTACAGTTATTTTTTGTCCGTATGGGCATTAGTAAATATTTTGGAGCGCATCCACTTAAAAAAAACACTTGATCAAGCACACTAAAACTCTTGAAAGACTCTTCTTATTCATGTCTATTGTGCAAGCACTTTCCTGTTTGTATGTTCCGACTTTTGAAAGTTTTTTTGGGTGTTCTTGTTTTGAAAAAATACTGGAAGGGAAAAAAAGGGCATTTCAGTTCTTTGAAGGGTATCCTGATGGAAACTGCCCTGAACTTGGTACCGTCCAATCAGAAGGCTACAAAACTATTTTTATTCATTATGCTATGTGTGCTTATATGTGGCCACCTTCTGGTTGTGATGAGAATTGCATCCTGTTGAGGATTTTGATCGGATGTCAAGATTAATGTATTGAATTTGTAATAAATTGAAGCCAGTCACCAAATTGAAGAAAAAGAACACATCTGTATGTAACATCCATTTCATGGATCATTTTACCTACACTAAATGAAGGGTTAGGCTTACAAAATTACAAAGCTGGAGCCTCTTCGTCATTTAAAGCATCATTATTTTTTAATTTTTTGATCTTTTACAAACTAGAAATATGTAAAAACAGTGAAATAATTATTGCCAATGTCATTCCTTGTGTCTTCTGTATAAGTTGATGCTGTGAAGAAATGTCTCACTGTTTTGTGTCTACAGCTCCTCTGCAGACCTATGTGTCTCCATGGCTGCAAACTGACTACTTACTGACTTCAAACCTGAGTAGTCTGATTATACACTCCTTAATTCTTGGTAACAAATATGCAGTAGGTTAGTAAAGAGAATGAGACATGTAAACAACAATATGACTGACTGATCAGACTACGCTGAGTTTGTTTGTAGTCTGTTACTATGGAGACACATAAATCTGCAAATAAGCTGTAGACACAAAACAATGGCATGCATTTTACTCAAAAAGATACGTTTCCTTTTTTATTTTATTTTAAATACATTAACATAGGATGCGAATTGAACTTGGAGATCAGATCTTTAAGATGCAGTGTATGAGTATGGGTGCATGTTCTCACGGAGGTTCTTTGGTGGTTCTCAGTGCCAAATTCCACTCGTAAAACACAAAATGACCCCTATTTACCAATGGTATAAATATGTTGCTGGTCATATCACTGTGTTTTTTTTCTCCACATATTTCCAATACCCCTTCAATAAGTTATATGTCACTTATTAAAGGGGTTTCAACCATGGGAAGCGTCATGTGGACTGGCCTCTATGTGCAAATTCCGTAAAGGAAACCTGAAGTTCCATCCTGGATTTCTGTTACAAATTCCAGAATAAATGCACGTTGCATTATTTTGACACATCTTTACTGTGTGTGAACATACCCTAAAGGAAGAATATTGGGAAACTTGCTGTAATCAGTTCCCGGGGAGGAAGACTATGACATGTGTGGTTCCTTCACCAGAATATTCAAGGTTACTGAGTGTAAACAGATGTTTATCCAGAGAGAACCTCCTTGCATCATTTTGCATTGTTTTTGTAGTTTGGTGATGATTTTATTACGCAATGTTAGGTATCACGTTTCCAGCTTAGACATTCATCATATACACGTGCCACATGGATTAGTAGAAAATATAGAACTGGTGTTCTGCTCTGAACTCTTGAGCCATTATGATAAGGACTTTTGTCCCTCTAGAGCAGCGTTTTAACTCCAAGTACTCCTTCCTCAAATAAATGACATTAAGGTATCCTCATGGTTATAATCATACTCTGTGCTGCACACCAACAGCACAGAGTTTATACCCCCTAGGTGGGGCCGAACTGGTCATCTGGCAAATGCCAGGTGGGCTGGTCCGGCCGTGGGTCACACTGCCTGCTATGTTGTTAACAGTTGTGACGGAGCATGGAGTCGCAGGTTCCGTCACTTACCCCGGCAGGCCGTGGGCTTCCCTTCTATCTGCGGCCTGCTGGAGTCGCAATTAGGGGATGTCGGCTATGCGATGATGTCACTGCATCACCCCACCAGCGTCCACTGCGAGACCAGATAGAAAAGGAAACAGATGGTGCAGAGGACGAAGCCTCTGGATTAGGTGAGCATAAGGATTATTTATTTTAGACAGTGGGGGATCACCATACTATATAGGTGCTGTTTGGGGGGATCATCATACTGTATTGGTGGCTGTGGGGTGGACCGCCATATTTTTTAGGGTGCTCTTTGGGGGGACCATCACACTATATAGAGTGTTGTTTTAGGGGGACCATTATACTATATGGGAGCTGTGGGGTGGGCTATCATATTATATAGGGGGCTGTATGGGGGGACCATCATACTGTATTGGGGCTGTTGGGAGGACCACCAGACTATATAGGGGTCTGTAGGTGAATCATCATACTATATTGGGGCTGTGGGTGGTCTTCATAATGTGTGGGGGGCTGTGGTGGACATTATACTTTGTGGAGGTCTATAAGGTACATTACACTATGTGGTGGGCTGTGGTGACCTTCATACTGTAAGGGATGGTTATAGAGGACACCATACTGTATGGGGTGGTTATGGGAGCTGTGGATGACGAAGTGCAGGGCGGGACGTTATCCACCATATCTCCAATCCAGGGAGTGGTCTGGGTTTTAAATAGCTAGCCTTTACACTCAGGTATGTTCAGTATTTGGGGAAACCTGTTGCAGACAGGAGCTTGCACGTGCTGTGCTGAACGTGTGTGTTTAATGCGGAGTTTAAGCTTGTCGCTTTACCACAATGGTCACAGTATGGTGGTGATATCAGTCCTAGTACAATGGTTTTGGTTAAAGTTGTCCAGGCTTGAAGTTAAAGTCTGCAGTCACTCTATGCGACTCCTCACAGTGTGTGCATTGCCTGCTGTGAGGATTCTCTGGTGCCAGTAGTGGGTGGTAACGTGACTGCAAGTATGTGATTTGCATACATAGGGTCATGTGATGACTAGACGTTCATGGCCTCATTCAATACAAGTGAATTTAGCAAAGCCGAGTTCGTTTAGTCGGGGTGTGGCCAAAAGTGTGGTAATCACATACATTCATTCACAAGATGGCAGCTCCGATGCCGGCACAGGAGAATCCTGACAGTGTGTGCTGTGAGGATTCAGAAGTCTGAAGTAACATAGTAACATAGTTTTTAAGGTTGAAGGAAGACTAAGTCCATCTAGTTCAACCCATAGCCTAACATGTTGATCCAGAGGAAGGCAAAAAACCCCATGCGGCAAACACTAAGCTCCACATTGGGGAAAAAAATTCCTTCCCGACTCCATACGACAATCAGACTAGTTCCCTGGATCAACGCCCTATCAAGGAATCTAGTATATATAACCTGTAATATTATACTTTTCAAGAAAGGCATCCAGGCCCTTCTTAAATGTTACAACATCATGCGGCAGAGAGTTCCATAGTCTCACTGCTCTTACTGTAAAGAATCCGCGTCTGTGATTATGATTAAACCTTCTTTCCTCCAGACGTAGAAGATGCCCCCTTGTCCCCGTCTCAGGCCTCAGAGTAAAAAGATCAGTAGAAAGGTCTTTGTACTGTCCCCTCATATACTTGTACATAGTAATAAGATCACCTCTAAGCCTTCTTTTTTCCACAGTAAATAACCCCAAGTGTAATAACCGGTCTTGGTATTGCAGACCCCCCAGTCCTCTAATAACCTAGTCACATAGACTTTAACTTCAAGCCTGGACAACCCCTTTAACGATCAGTGTTATTATCAATACTGTATTTACTAGTAATATTTGGTTATGGTTTGTTGGTATTTGTTATGTTGAATTATTGTTTTTGTGGTATTATTATTATTCATTCTTATATTATTGGTACTATTAGAAATTTTGGTCTTGTAGTAAATCCTTCCAGGCAGGGTAATATTACTAAGGGTACGATCACAAGAGCGCATATATATCGGACGAGTGCAATCCCATGTTTTATCAGATAGAACTTGGCCCAATGTTATCCTATGGGACAGTGCAGATTTCCATTTTTTCCTACAGATCGAATCTATCTGTGGAAAAAAATCATGGCTCCGCAATTTGGATCACTTTCACCCATACAAGTCTATGGCTGCATGTGAAACATCGGACTGCACTCGGATGTCATACAAGTGCAGTCCGACATCCGCGGACTCAGACAATGGAGAATATGGAAAAATTAAGTTCTGTGCTGCGATTCTGTCATGTGAGTCTCCATAGGACCCAACTCACCCATGCATTACACAAATAGACCATTGATTTTATTGGGTACGGTGCTATGCCAAAGGGGTTTTCTTATGATCCTAAATGGGTAAAATTGCAAAGTGCTTTTAAAACCTAGCAACATTGCAATTTACCTCTTATTAAATATCATTCTCAACAATGAAAGGATATTTCAAATCTATATAATTTATTGCTCATTGCCTAAGTTATCAGGCACCTCTGCAGTCTATCGGAGGTAGCCAGCTTTCTAGACAAGAAACGCATGCTTGCAAGCTCTTTGCTCTGAAGCCTAGTGCCCCTGCACTCCTCTTATACTTATCTCTGCTGCTAAGCATTGGAAAGCTCAACCATGCTACTGGTTAGAGCTGTCAGTCTTCAGGAGCCTACACCCCTCCAACAATAAGAAAGAGAGGCAGAGGAGCGATGTGCTCCTGAAGACAGAAGATGGGAATAACTCATTATAATGGTTATACATCTTCTGAATAAAATAAAATCAGTGGCAAATGCTAGAAAACAAAGAAAACCCCAAATAATACTCCCCTCTTCCTTCCTTTAACCAGTGCTGATGCTTGGGCAGTCCTCCCAGTTTTTATTTACAAGCAGCCACCTAGTGACCGCTGCAGGCTATCAGTGGCCTTAGCAGTCACATGCCTTAATACTGGCATAACTCTGCACTGAATGATGATGTCATTAAAGTACAGCTCAGGACCACTGCGGCCACTGATTGACTGCAGAGGTCACAAGTTA
The DNA here is from genome assembly GCF_046119375.1 of Phyllobates terribilis. Classification (NCBI taxonomy): domain Eukaryota; kingdom Metazoa; phylum Chordata; class Amphibia; order Anura; family Dendrobatidae; genus Phyllobates; species Phyllobates terribilis. Next base: position 72,925,643 of record NW_027362762.1, read on the forward strand.
CAAGTAAACAAAGTGTAGCATCGGCGTCTCTGCCCTCTGACAGGCAGAGAAGCCGTCCCCCTTACCGCCGCACTCCGGGCCCGGCGTCCTCCGGCCCTCCTGCTGCTGTCGGCGCGCGCAGCTTCCCAAGCACTGTGCTTAGGGCGCGCGCTCTCTCCCTCCCTCTTAAAGGGGCCGCGCGCGCCGTCCTAACGAGTCCCTGGCCAATGGCCGGAGGACCTCTCATATAAAAGGCACCTCCTCCAAAATGGAGGTGCCCGTGCAAGGTTGTAGCTCTGTGTTCTAACTCTGCTTCAGCCCTCAGGTCCCGCTGCAAGCCTGACTACTAGTCCAGTCCACCAGCCTGACTACCAGTCCAGTCCGCCAGCCTGACTACCAGGCCAGTCCGCCAGCCTGACTACCAGTCCAGTCCGCCAGCCTGACTACCAGTCCAGTCCGCCAGCCTACCAGTCCAATCCGCCAGCCTGTCTACCTGTGTCCGCCTGCCAAGTACACTCTCCAGCCCGACGGTCTGCCTACGGTCCTAACCCGCCAGTCTGTCTATGGGCCAGGCTTGCCTGCCTACCCGGAGAACGTACCAGTTACCTGCCGTGCCTACCAGCCAGCCTACCTGGAGGCTCCTGCCAGCTACCCGTGGTGTCTGCTAGTCCGTCTTCCCGGATTACCCGTCAGCCTGCCTGCCGTGCTCATCTGCTATACCGGTCAGTCCCTGCCTTCTGACCCGTGGGAGTCACCTGCTCTCATACAAGGACAAGCCCAGAGTAGCACCTGGTCCCTCTGCTCGTTCCTTCCCTGGTTCACGGAGTCGACTGAGCCGCCGTGCGACCTTGGTCAGTCCGAGTTGATACCTAGTTACGCCCCTCTGGTCCCTCCTTGCACCGCAGCACAGAGGTTCCACCACCCGGATCCGTAACACAAAGACTGAGTGGGGGGGCAGCCGATGTGTTCACATTGACCCCCAAGGAAAAGATTATAATTGCACCAATTCTGATTGGGAATAAGAAGGGGTTAGGAGTGTTTGTTTCATTGTGTTGTGTTTTTTCTGTTTTGTAGAAGTTGGGCAGGTGGATGGCTGAAGTCTCTGAGAATTAGGGTCACTTCAAGGACATAAGAATTTATGTTTTTCCCCTCACCTCATTCTACTATAACTTTTCATTTTTTCATTGACGTAGGTTAACGTGCGGTCTTATTTTCTGTGGCAGGCGATGCAGTTTTTTCCATTATTTCGTCCATGTCTGACTTCGTGCCATCTGCACATGCCTTTCTGAAGCTACGTCCCACATCATGGAACATATAATCTGCTCTCCTTATTAAATGAATCCAGGTATGAACTTCATCAGCACTGCGATCCAAGACTTTATGTCGTTCCTGGAATCTGATAATGGAAGAGAAGCAATGCGTGACAGCGTCTATAAGGAATAATTCTACGTTAATGCGTCTTTTCAAGAGCTTTGTTGACTCAGTATAGAATAGGGATTTACTGCACAAATACAACCCGTATGCTTACGTCTCCTTTCACTTAGGCACAAGTTACAGGGGAGTGTACATAGGAATTATCCTCTTTGCTGCTGGAGATTTATTTGCTGGGTAGGAAATCTACTTTATTTCAAAGCCAATGATGATGGGTTATTGCTTGTCCCACCTTGGTTGTCAGTAACATGGATCACTATGATCATGATATTACTCATGAAGTATTATTACTAGTGCAGTTGATTAACCAATTCAGGGATGACCGCAGGTAAGAGACCCCTAATCATTGATGCTGGAAAAAAAACATCTACTTGGCTAAAAAAGCACCTATTCAGAGCTTGCCTGTTTTGAGGGAACCTCAATCATGGGAGGAGGAACCAACAAAAACAGTGGAAGAATTAGACTGAAGTCAGTGTCTCTGCCTCAGTGGTTCATGCAGAGCAGTGTTCCCCAACTCCAGTTCTCAAGGCCCACCAACAGGTCATGTTTTCAGGATTTCCTTACACAGGTGTTGGAAAATTATTGCCTGTGCAGGTGATGTAGTTATCACCTGGGCAATGCTAAGGAAATCCTGAAAACATGGCCTGTTGGTGGGCCTTGAGTTGGGGAACACTAATGTAGACCACTGGTATCTCAAAATCGCAAGTGTGTCTCAGAAGATCAAGTAGATTCAGTGAAGGGGACATCATGGATGTCACAGAGTTTTAAGGTGTCTTTTCAAATTTGGAAGTTATCCCATATCCCTGTGATAGGGGTTAACTTCCCATTCGCTGGGAGTTCAACTGTAGGGACCCTCACGATCCCGAGAACTAGGGCTCTGTACGAATGGATCGGTGGTCTATCATGCACACTGACATTACATTCACTCTTATTGGACTGCCGAAGACTAATAAGTAGTGTTGAGCCACCCCCGTAGTGTTCGAGTTCGGTTCGGTTCGTCGAACACCCGTGTGTTCGCCGAACTGTTCGTCGAACTGTTCGTCGAACACCTTCGAACACCGTTAAAACCAATGGCAGGCAAACAAAAACACATAGAAACACATAGAAAACACCTTCAAAGGTGTCCAAAAGCTGACAAACTGCTCAGAAGACACAACTAACACATGGAAAAGTGACAAGTACATATAGTCATGCGAAAAGAAAAGAGGTGGAGGAGTAAAAGGAGGGGGAGACACAGATATAGGCATGTCATGCCCTTCTAAAATCCAAAAAGTGAGAAGCCGACACGGCCAGTCCGTTCCTGCCTGTGCCACCTCTGTGTCGCCGGGTTTGTGCCAGAGCCGCGGTGGACCCTGACGGCCAGCCCCCCTATCCCAATACTGGTGCCTGTCCGCCGGTGGGTCGAGGCCCCCCACGGTGGGGGGGGGAGTAACATCTGCAGAAGAAAGACCATCTTCCAGCCAAACTAAGATGTCGACTTCTTTTCGTGGACAATGTGATACGATCCCATTCTTACAGACACGCCCATCGCTACAAATTCTAGATGAGGCACAAAAACAGCAGGTGCTTCAACGGATATCAAGTGCTCCTTCAAGTAGGCTCTCCATCACCTCAATTTCAACATCACAAATACTCCAGTCCTCAGAGGTGTCACCCCAATCACACTTGCTTCCTCACAGCTCCCAAGTCTCCAGCTGCCCGTCTGAGTATGGGGTAACACAGATGGCTGAGTCTGCCCAGCTGTTTACTCATACTATAGCCTGGGAAACGGAGGTCTGCTCCAGAGCTTCTGTTAATCCAGATGAGGAAATGATCTGATCCGATGCCCAGAATCTTTATAAGTTGGATCCAGGACCAGATGAAGAAGGTTCTGAGCATAATGTAGACCCTTGTTCCCAAACTGTAACTCCTGTTGGTGGAGACAATGATGAAGACGATGATGAGACTCAAATACCTGATTGGAGCGACAACTTGACTTTTCGGTCAGGGCAGGAAGAGGTTGGCTCTGAGGGCGACGGGTGTGATAACACACAGGGTGATGATGATGAGGTTGGAGATCCCACTTACTGTCAACCCACAGTCAGACAGTCGATGAGGTCAGCAGAGAAGGTGGAGGAGGATGTGACTAGCCCTGGGGATGGGGATGACTCGGTACCCGGGCATTTGCCTGGCCTTGGGGATGTCGCGGTGGTCGGCTCCCTGGCCCGTACCCTGGGGTCTCTCTTTAAAAGGGTGGATAATTGTTAATTTTATAAGAGTTCATGACGCCACCTGTGGTATCTGGTGACAAGCACCAGCGCTGCAGCAGTCCACTGAGGCCGGTGATAAGGCAGCTCGATGGTATAGCTCCCCACAGGTGGAGCTAGGTCTCAGAGCAGCGTATGCAGGGGGAATGCAGGACAAGCGAGACCCAGCTGGGTCAGAGCAAGAATGGGAACGGACACGGTAGTCACTTCAGTACCTTTTACTGGTGGAAATTCAGGCACATCCCGGAGCACTGTAGGGTGAAGGGTGCATATCAGGATCCTCCCCAATGAGCGGGTGTAGGGCCTCCTGTTTCTTGCCTCTGCGTAGTAAGTTTCTGACCTGCCTGGAGCTAGGCCTAACTTTGTCTCTGTCCTGCGCTGGCTGACCTTGTGGTAGGGCCTTCTCTTGGAGTTCACGCTCCCAGTATGCGGGGCCTAAGCGTCTCCTGGCTCTGTTACATATCAGCACCTTAGCGATCCTGGGACTTGTAGTTCTCCAGGGATTCCGGTTATGCCTTACTGGGTCATAGAGATACCGGTAAGCTCGGATCCTGTGTCCGGTAAATGCTTCGGGGTGAGCTGGTTAAGCTCCTCTGCCCCTTATGTACTAACTCGCCACTCGCCTTCGGCCTACTCGGGCCCTCACTAGGCTATACACACTAACGGCAGCTTGCCGCGCTTCACTGATCTTACGGCACCGGCACACCTTAAGCTCTATCTGGGCTCCCTGAATCTAGCAAGCAGGAGCCTCGTGCTCCACTGCTGAACTATTAACTGCGTTCTCTAGACTAGACTGAGCTCCACTGCAGACTGACCTCTCTTAGGCTTCTCTACTGCAGGAACTCTTCAGAGGAACTGAACTGCCTAGCTCCACCTTCCCTATTTATATCCCTAACGGGCTCCCTCTGCTGGTCTGAGGTGGAAGGTGGAGATGTGTGAATGTTTATGGGGGCCTCTTGTGGAGGATTCCATCAATGCACTCTTGTAGGATCTGTGATACCAAGCGCAGCGGGGCATCACAGATGCTATTGACGACGAGGTTAGGTTGCGCCTTCCTGAACAGAGACGGAGTACTGGAAGCACGTCAACAACTGCATCCTCAACCACAACTCTGCCTCTGACCACAAGTCGTAGTGGCTCTTCAGGTCACATGGGCTCTAAGCCTTGCATAGCCTGGGCATTTATTCAGATCGATAAGGATGACCCAACTCGTGTTATCTGTAATATTTGTCAGCAAAAGCTAAGTAGAGGCCAAAAAATACATAGTTTGAGTACTTCATGCATGTACCGTAACATGGATATGAAGCATAAGTTGCAGTGGGAAGCTCACTGTGCTACAATGCGGCCTAGCCGGCTGGGCCAACCACCGTCTGCCCCATCTTGTGCATCCGCAGCCTCTTCATCCTCTGTGACTGGGGGGACAGCAGTCACACATGTTTTTGGACGCAGACCTGCCACCTCTTTAGCCGCAACAGCCAGTGTGATTGGCAGGTCGTCAGTTCATTGGGAAGTGGAAACACCTGCTAGTGTTGAGCGCTCTCCGACATCGAGAGCACCACCTTTGGATCAAGGCAACCTAACATGTCCGCCTGCATCTTCCTCACAGACCGGCAGTTGCCGGGGACACCCTACTCAACACCGTCTAAGCACAACAGCCAGCCCTCGGTCCCTCAGATGTGGAAAAGTAAAAGACCATTTCCTCCTAGCCATGAGAAAGCTAAGAGGTTGAATTTCACCATCTGCAAGCTGTTGGCTACAGAAATGCTGCCTTTCCACCTGGAGGACACAGAGGATTTTCAAGACCTTATGTCCGTCACAGTGCCCCAGTACCAGATGCCCAGTCGGCACTACTTCTCAAAGAAAGGTGTGCCTGCGCTCCACTAGCATGTCGCACACAACATCACCGCTTCTTTGAGAAACTCTGTGTGTGACAGGGTGCACTTCACCACAGATACTTGGACGAGAAGGCATGGACAGGGGCGTTACATGTCGCTGACTGGGCACTGGGTAACTATGGTGACAGCAGGACAAGGGGCTGCTGTCCAAGTCTTACCGTCCCCACGAGTTGTGTGTTAATCCTCTTTATCTCGAACTTCCTCCACTGCTTCTGCCTCCTCAACCTCCTCTCGGTCCTCCACCTGCACCCAAAGCCTGTCTGGTAATGCCACCTGCTTTCTAACTGCGCAGAAGGAATCCTGCACACCTCCTTACTATGCTGGCAGCAGGGCTCAACGCATCACTGTTTACTTTGAAATGTCTGGGAAATGTGAGTCACACAGCTGAGGAGTTTTGGTCAGCTCTGGAGACCCAGTTTCATGAAAGGTTGTCTCCACTGGACCTGCAACCAGGGAAGGCCATGTGCGACAATGCTGCAAACCTGGGTGCGGCACTTCGCCGGGGCAATGTCACACACGTGCCTTGTATGGCTCACGTGTTGAACCTGGTTGTCCAGCAATTTTTAGCCCACTATCCCGGACTAGATGGCCTTCTGCAGAGTGCACGGTCGCTGTGTGCTCACTTCCGCCGTTCGCATCCCGCAGTTCAACGACTTACATCTCTACAGAAGTCGTTGGGCCTGCCAGTTCACCGGCTGAAATGCGATGTGCCGACACGGTGGAATTCAACTCTGCACATGTTGCAGCGACTGTGGCAGCACCGACAAGCCCTGGTGCAATACATTCTGACGTATAGCCTGGGCCAACGAGATCCAGAGGTGGGGCAAATCACGCTGGAGGAGTGGTCTCAGATCAGGGACCTATGCACCCTTCTGCACAGTCTTGAAATGGCGACGAAGATGTTTAGTGCTGACGATGCCATTATCAGCATGACTATTACGGTGATTTACATGCTGGAGCACATGTTAAACAGAATTCGGAGTCAGGTGGTGGGACAAGAGGAGGTGGAGGAAGTAGAGGAGGAGTCGTATGCGGAAGGGATAACATCTCCAAGGTCCAGACGGTTGGCAGCACCAAGGCGGCAGGCATGGGAGGGTGGGGGAGAGGGATTAACCAGGGCGCATGGTAGCAGCCAAACTGTTGAGGAAGGTGCAGGAGCCGAGGAAGAAGTGGAGGACGAACTGGCAATGGGCATGGAAGACTCATCAGATGAGGGAGACCTTGATCACATTTCTGTTGTGCGAGGTTGGAGGGAGAGGGCAGAGGAAGGAAGCATGATTCTTACCTCGCTACCAACACAACAAGGACTTGGTCCTTCTGGATGCGCAAGACACATGAGTGCCTTCTTGCTGCACTACCTGCAACATGACCCCCGGATTGTCAGAATTCGAAGTAATCCCGACTACTGGGTTGCCACACTCTTAGATCCCCGGTACAAAAGTATATTTGCCGAAATAATTTCTGCCATAAAAAGGTATTGACGAATGCAGGAGTATCTGTTGCAGAATCTTACATGTGCTTTTCCACAAAACACCAGTGGTGCACGTAGTGAATCTCACAGTTCTAACTTGCCAACGGTGGGACTGTCGAGTCTTCATCACTCAAACAGTAACAGTAACACAGTATCTGCTGGTAACAGCAATTTTGTGGAATCGTTTCACCACTTTTTTAGACCATCCTTTGCAAGGCCACAGGAGACAAGAAGTCTGACACATAGTAAATGCCTAGAGAGGATGGTACAGGAGAATCTCCAAGTGAACATCGAAGCCATGACTGTGTCACTGGACCCTTGCTCATTTTGGTATTCCAATCTTGAAAAATCGCCGGAGCTCGCCACTCACGCCTTGGAGATCTTGTCATGCCATGCAGCCAGCGTTCTCTCTGAACGTGTGTTCAGCGCTGCTGGTGGTGTGCTGACAGATAAGCGCACGCGGCTGTCCACTGAGAATGTAGACAGACTCACGTTCATAAAGATGATCAAATCATGGATTCGCAAGGACATTTCTACCCCTGTGTCATCCTTGGGAGACTAAAAGCTTGGGGATTTGGTAAAATCACCTCACCAACCGTTTTAAGCAACAGTGGGGCAATTGATGCCACTTAACCCTAGAACGCATGACCATAAAAATCTACACTTTCACATACCTGGGGCCCTTTAGGCCCGTGTGCAAATAACATGGAATAACTCAAACTCAAATGACAAACAACTATATACATGAAGAATACCTAGAGTTTCAAAATTCTAACTAAAGCAATCTTGCAGAAAATAGAAAACAATTAACTGGGCGGGCCTGCAAGGCCACAGGTATGCGTTCTAGGGTTAAGTGGTGTCTGTGCCACAATTTTGGGAGTCCCCTTGCTGTGTCTTACGTGACGTTGGCATCGTCAATTCCAGGTGGGTTGGGTCGCACCCCCCCTTTTAACTGTAAGAAACTACATACACTATGGCTTGGGGTAACACAGATGGTTGAGTCTGAAGAGCTGTTTACTCAGAGGTCTGCTCCAAATCTTCAGTGTCTGCTAGTCAGCGTAGAATTTTTAACTGCATCTAGCCTAGGCAATACTTTGGGCGTAGTAGCCCAGCTGCGAAGCAAGCTGCACCGCCTGTGTATCTAATTAGAATTTTTAAATTAATCTAGCCTAGGCAGACTGTGGGGACCCCCAACCAAACCCAGATGCTCAGCCCCCCTAACGCCCCCCTTTCATGGACAACCCAATAATGTAACTCTTACAACTGGATGGGTGAGGATCGGTCACAGCTTTATTAACTCTTTATACTCATTCCATTAGAAAGGCATTTTATTTCTAAAATAATTCAGCTTGTTGCAGCATGCCCTGGGTCCCCACTCCGGCAAGTTGGCCAACAAGTGTAACTCTCCAACATGTCCTTTCTATTTCCAGGCCACGGAGGATCCAGCGTACTCGTATGCAGGACTCTGACCCCCACCCATCACTCTTAACACTTGTTCCACTCCGTCCTGGAGTCCTGACAGGAATATGTCCAGTCCAATATCTATTAAGTGAACACCGTCGGGCCGTATGAGGCCTGCTTTATCTCCTTCCAGTTGTCGGTGTCGTATCACTACACCGCCTCTGTCTCTTCTAAATTTTGCCATCCGAATATTTATTACCCGCCTTGTCCATTCGATGGCCGTGATGTCTTGCGCACCTTGCCATACCGCTATCGGCACAATCTCTGACCATACTATAGCTAATTTTGTGAAAAATTCTCTGAAGCGCTCAGTGTCTAGTTTCATTATTGCCATTAGTTATGCGCTCTTGTGATGACCTAGGTTGTTTCCCCCGGCCTGTATAACTAAGATGACTGGACCTTTTGCCTCTCTCCCTACCTTGATTACCTCCATTAGTACCTGTGGCCATAGCAGGCCTCTAATACCTCTCCAGTTGAAATATGTGTTATGAAACTCTAATTTCCTCCCACCTGGGCGGACTTTCGCCCTTTTTTGTGCCCAATATATATACGAGTGGCCTATCACTCACACTGTTGGCTTAGCGTCACCTGTAAAAGAAAGAAACCACGTTAGGATAACAAGTCCGGTCTTATGTATCTCGCCAAACACGTGGATCGCCATCTCCCTATCCTCTGAACTTCCGTTTCTGACAGTCCTGCTCTTGCTGCTTCCGTGGTCGCACCTATGCGGAATGAGTGTGTCCCGTAATCTTTGGGGTGGTTCCCTGCCGATGTTATGCATTTATTAAATATAGCTTGGAACAGGTATCTTGATAATGGCGTTCCATCAATGTGTGATACGAAGAAATTACTTTGTGATCTGATGGTTAGATATGTTTTTACTATTGTTACCCGACTCAGTGTACCGTTTGTGGGTTGTAGAAGTACCCAAGTACCCCTGCCCGCTGGAACCGTTTTCGATTGGTGTATGCGTACACGTATTGCATTATTGGCTATGACTACTTCCTGGTGTAATAAGCGTCCACTGGTGGTAATTTTGGATTGAGGGACTAATTCGCTTATACATAGCGCCCCGAAGAAGGCGATCACAAATGCAGTAGACATTAGTGTTGCTTCAAATTGTGAGTGTCATGTTAATGGTGTTAGGGATAAGATGTGAGAAATCAGTTTTAGTGACACGGGACGGGACGTCTACATTCCTGACTTGGCTGACCCCTTTTCCACCCTTTTATGGATTGTCTGATGATGAATCTTTGTCACATCTCCCCAATTCAGTAGTTGGAAGTGAAATGCTACTCCGGTCAGACACCGCTGCGCTGACGCCCCTGATATGCCCCTCATCATTAGCTGGTGGAGAAATTCTATGGTGACTTGTGATCTGGCTTGTTCACATTGGTCAACCCGTCTGCCTGCTACTAGTCGTGTCCACTCTTCCCATGCCTTACCGTATGCTTGCCACGTTGACGGGGCAACTGACGCTCTGATTAATGGCATCAACTATTCGCCACTAGATCCCATAGGGAGGGTGGGCAACTGTTGCCCGATGGGTGGGCGTTGTGGAAGAGCTCTGTGAAAATCTGCCAATTGAATTGTTATAAAGCGTTAGCAGCAGCTTTATACCCCTCAGCATAGTGGCTAGCGCGGACCCATATATTGTGTTTTAGGCACAGGAATACTAGCCTGCGTAGTAGGCCTAGCACTGGGAGAGACGATGATGCCATCTTATTAATGCAGTGCGCTAGGCTGGTGTTTTGTGTTATGAAGCGTATATTTTTGTTAGCCAGGCGCGCGTCCCATATTTCTATTGCTACCACTATTGGGAAAAATTATTTTCAGGGCTAGATGCAGCTAAAAATTATTATTAATTTCAAAGCTGGTGGAGCTTGGTATAGATGGCCTAATACAATGAGTCCCACACACTGCTAGAAGCCCAAATATTTTTTCAGAGGTAGATGCAGATAAAAATTATTTTTAATTTGCAACCTGATGGAGGTCAGTATAGATGGACTAATAGAGAAAGTCCCACACACTGCTAGAAGGCCAAATATTTTTTCAGAGCTAGATGCAGATAAAAATTATATTCAATTTGCAACCTGATGGAGGTCAGTATAGATGGACTAATAGAGAAAGTCCCACACACTGCTAGAAGGCCAAATATTTTTTCAGAGGTAGATGCAGATAAAAATTATTTTTAATTTGCAACCTGATGGAGGTCAGTATAGATGGACTAATAGAGAAAGTCCCACACACTGCTAGAAGGCCAAATATTTTTTCAGAGCTAGATGCAGATAAAAATTATATTCAATTTGCAACCTGATGGAGGTCAGTATAGATGGACTAATAGAGAAAGTCCCACACACTGCTAGAAGGCCAAATATTTTTTCAGAGCTAGATGCAGATAAAAATTATATTCAATTTGCAACCTGATGGAGGTCAGTATAGATGGACTAATAGAACAAGTCCCACACACAGCTAGAAGCCCAAATATTTTTTCAGAGGTACTGTAGATGCAGATAAAAATTATTTTTAATTTGCAACCTGATGGAGGTCAGTATAGATGGACTAATACAACAAGTCCCACACACAGCTAGAAGCCCAATATTTTTTCAGAGCTAGATGCAGACAAAAAATTATTTTGAATTTGCAACCTGATGGAGGTCAGTATAGATGGACTAATAGAGAAAGTCCCACACACTGCTAGAAGGCCCAATATTTTTTCAGAGGTAGATGCAGAAAAAAATATATTCAGTTTGCAACCTGATGGAAGTCAGTATAGATGGACTAATACAACAAGTCCCACACACAGCTAGAAGCCCAATATTTTTTTCAGAGGTAGATGCAGAAAAAAATATATTCAGTTTGCAACCTGATGGAGGTCTGTATAGATGGATTAATAGAACAAGTCCCATACACAGCTAGAAGCCCAATATTTTTTCAGAGGTAGATGCAGAAAAAAATATATTCAGTTTGCAACCTGATGGAGGTCTGTATAGATGGATTAATAGAACAAGTCCCACACACAGCTAGAAGCCCAATATTTTTTCAGAGGTAGATGCAGAAAAAAATATATTCAGTTTGCAACCTGATGGAGGTCTGTATAGATGGATTAATAGAACAAGTCCCACACACAGCTAGAAGCCCAATATTTTTTCAGAGGTAGATGCAGAAAAAAATATATTCAGTTTGCAACCTGATGGAGGTCAGTATAGATGGACTAATAGAGAAAGTCCCACACACTGCTAGAAGGCCAAATATTTTTTCAGAGCTAGATGCAGATAAAAATTATATTCAATTTGCAACCTGATGGAGGTCAGTATAGATGGACTAATAGAACAAGTCCCACACACAGCTAGAAGCCCAAATATTTTTTCAGAGGTAGATGCAGATAAAAATTATTTTTAATTTGCAACCTGATGGAGGTCAGTATAGATGGACTAATAGAGAAAGTCCCACACACTGCTAGAAGGCCAAATATTTTTTCAGAGCTAGATGCAGATAAAAATTATATTCAATTTGCAACCTGATGGAGGTCAGTATAGATGGACTAATAGAACAAGTCCCACACACAGCTAGAAGCCCAAATATTTTTTCAGAGGTACTGTAGATGCAGATAAAAATTATTTTTAATTTGCAACCTGATGGAGGTCAGTATAGATGGACTAATACAACAAGTCCCACACACAGCTAGAAGCCCAATATTTTTTCAGAGCTAGATGCAGACAAAAAATTATTTTGAATTTGCAACCTGATGGAGGTCAGTATAGATGGACTAATAGAGAAAGTCCCACACACTGCTAGAAGGCCAAATATTTTTTCAGAGCTAGATGCAGAAAAAAATTATATTCAGTTTGCAACCTGATGGAGGTTAGTATAGATGGACTAATAGAGAAAGTCCCACACACTGCTAGAAGGCCACATATTTTTTCAGAGGTAGATGCAGAAAAAAATATATTCAGTTTGCAACCTGATGGAGGTCTGTATAGATAGATTAATAGAACAAGTCCCACACACAGCTAGAAGCCCAATATGTTTTCAGAGGTAGATGCAGAAAAAAATATATTCAGTTTGCAACCTGATGGAGGTCAGTATAGATGGATTAATAGAACAAGTCCCACACACAGCTAGAAGCCCAATATTTTTTCAGAGGTAGATGCAGAAAAAAATATATTCAGTTTGCAACCTGATGGAGGTCTGTATAGATGGATTAATAGAACAAGTCCCACACACAGCTAGAAGCCCAAATATTTTTTCAGAGGTAGATGCAGATAAAAATCATTTTTAATTTGCAACCTGATGGAGGTCAGTATAGATGGACTAATAGAGAAAGTCCCACACACTGCTAGAAGGCCAAATATTTTTTCAGAGCTAGATGCAGATAAAAATTATATTCAATTTGCAACCTGATGGAGGTCTGTATAGATGGACTAATAGAACAAGTCCCACACACAGCTAGAAGCCCAAATATTTTTTCAGAGGTACTGTAGATGCAGATAAAAATTATTTTTAATTTGCAACCTGATGGAGGTCAGTATAGATGGACTAATACAACAAGTCCCACACACAGCTAGAAGCCCAATATTTTTTCAGAGGTAGATGCAGAAAAAAATATATTCAGTTTGCAACCTGATGGAGGTCAGTATAGATGGACTAATACAACAAGTCCCACACACAGCTAGAAGCCCAATATTTTTTCAGAGCTAGATGCAGAAAAAAATTATATTCAATTTGCAACCTGATGGAGGTCAGTATAGATGGACTAATAGAATGATGCTATGCCCAAAAGATTTTACTTCACTAGGTGCAGTAAAAAAATTGGTATTCTATACACAGGTGGTATATCTTGCAACACAGATAGGCTACTCCACTGACTAACACACTCTGCAATAGGCCAAAAAGGATTAGCTTTGCTAGATTCAGCCAAATGCTGTGAAAAAAACTTGCACAGCACTGACACAGACCTCCCTGGCAAAAACTGATAGGAACTGATGTAACCTAGTCCTGAAAAGGACTCCAATTACAATTAGTCTTTACTCCCACAACCTATCTATTTAAGAGCACAGACCTGCCTGATAAAAGTCATAGGAAATGCTGTAACCTAGTCCTTAAAAGGACTGCAATCACAACTATTCCCTACTCCCAAGCTATCTGTATATTTGTGCGAAAATTGGCTTGAAATTAACAAGGTATAGCGCACACAGCAACAGCGGTGCCGTCTAACACGCAGCTGCAGCAGTGAGAAAATGGTGGCGACGGGGAAAATGGCTTGGTCTTATAGGGCAAGGACATGTGACATACACTGCCAATGACACATGCCCTTGCTTGTGTGAAAAAAAGCACTTCGCTCCGTGTGTGCGCTGCTGATAGGCTGACAGATTGCACCTCCCCACTGTAAATGCGGGAAAGAGAAAAAAAAATGGAGATCTTCATTGTTCCTGCAGAGATCCATCCCCTGCCCCTCCCCCCGCCCCGCTGTACACTCAAACTGCGTATTATCATTAATTTTCATCATTACTGAGAAAAAATCCAGTTATGATTTTGGTGCACGAACAGTTATCGAACATAACCTCGAACAGCCGAATTTTTCTCAAATTGTTCGTGTTCGCCGAACGGCTCGAACACCTCCCAAAACAGCTCGAATTTGAGATTGGCGAACAGTTCGAGTAGAACAACGCTAATCTCTACTAATAAGGTTCAGTACTCGGCAATCTCCGTTAGTTCCACTAAGAATTAATTGAGCTGCAGTGCGCATGATCCACCACCCATCCATTTGTGCTGAAGAGCCTTAGTTCTTGGGATTGTTGGGAGTCCCATTGGTCAGACACCCAGAGAGCGGGACATTATCCCCCATACCATTGATAAGGGATAAGGGATAACTTTGAAACTTGAGAATACCCCATTTAACTAGAGCATAGGTACCTGACAATCTCAAGTAGAATTTAAAGTAGATTGTGTGTGTGGTCAAAGGTGAGGCATGTGAGTAGACGCACATACATGACATGGCTATGCCCCCTCTTCCCAACATTAGCCTTACTCTCAGGTGGTAAGTCAGTGATCTGGCTTTGACCTCCAGTCTCCGAGTCAAAAAATGGAGTTTCTCATGTCAATCCCTGCTTCTTCCATGGCAAACCAAGAAGTTTTGATTAATCTTTGGTTGTATCCAAATTGTGTGTGAAGGGACAGAAGCGGAGACAGAACAGCGATTTTCAGTCTCCTGTCAGCTAGAGGTTTATATTGCCTTTCAACTACCTCTGCTGGTAAATGACCAAAGCCGGAAAGAAAGCAGCTCTTTAGGACCTCAAGATCTAGGCTATACGCTGGATTCCTCGACTTAAAACAGAGCTGGTAACGAATCTGAACAAACATTGAAATGGCAATCAGATAAGTGACATGCTCTTCTGTTCCTTGGAATTGTTTGCAATAAATCTTCAGATTTTTTATTTCTGAATTTTATCCATGGTTCTAGAAGCAGCTGTACAACTAACTGAATCACTTGTAGGAAGGAACTGCAGTGCTTGGGTTATTACAGCACACGGTTTATGTTTTTTGTCTATTGTTATAACTTTTCTTCAAAATTTTTGGTTGTTAAAGGGCTTTTCCATTTTCAGGTAATTGGACACCAACCACTCTAAAATACCAAAACCAACAGAGTAGGTACTCGCACTCCATAGGTCAGGTGCCGGCTCCCTGACGTTGCTCCGATCTCAGTGTTTTGGCTGCAGTGCTGATGCCATGTCGACAGCAAGCATGACTGCCAATCATTATGCTGACTGTGCTGCGGTAGACGGCATGGGCTGCTGAGCTTAGGAATTGGCAATAGCCAGCACTGGACCCAGGGAGGGTGAATACCTGTTCAGTTACTATAGGTATTTTACAGCATTTGGGGTCCACTTTTCTGAAAATGGACACTTTTAGACTATGTGTAAATGATGCACAACAATAGAGCCACCAAGGATGTCCAAGATAAAGACCACTGGCTTTTTCCTGAAGCATCTTTACTAACGTTCAATGGCAGCCGCCGGCGGTTTTTCATGTTGTTTCAACTGTACAAAGTCAGTGACTTCCCAATGAAATCGCCAGAAAAATGAAAACCACTTCCTGGTTTCCAAACCAAACTAAAAGAAGCAACAAAAGACTGAACATGTGCACAGCAATGTGGTTTATCAATTGCTGTACATAGTGTTCAATTTTCGCAGCAGTTTTACAACTCTGATTTAGACGGGTTCCAGGTGGAATGGCAGCCATAACTCATAAAGTTTTGACATCCAGAAGGGAACAAGACAAGGGTGTCCATTGTCACCATTAATTTTGCAATCGAACAATTAGCACTACTAATTAGGGAAAACGCAAGTATCTAGGGCTTAAAGAATGGAGGCGTTGAAGTCCTAAAAGGGTATCTGGCCGACACTCTGGCCTTTGGATGAATTGGATAAAATCATATGTAACGCTCACGATGAAAGTAAAATGAAGGTTAAAGGGGAAGTTTCAGATGATGATGGGAAATTATTCCTTCAGATTCCTAGGAATAAATGTAGTGTAGTCACAATTCCATTAATTAACAAAATTAAAAGGGAAAAAGATGGAACTCCTTGTCATTGTCTCTGACTGATAGAGATAAACCTGATCAAAATGTTTTTTCTCACGCATATCCTCTCAGTGTTCCAAAATAGCCCATTATAGTTAGGGAAAAACCTGGTACAACTGAAGCCACACTGGAGCATAGAGTAGTAAGATTGATTTACAGTTTCGGTACTTAAAGAATGGAGTGTAGAAAAGGGAAAGGGTAACCCAGTTAGGAAGGCTTTGAGAGTAGCGCAACAAAATGCTCTTTGTGAGAAGATTTGTGTAGTATTAAGGAATATTTTAAAGATACTATGGGCAACAGAAGATATAAAGAAAGATGTAAGTTGGATGGTTATGTGGATTGGAGCAAGTAGGGGAATCACTGGAATAAGTCAAATTTGGGACACTAGGGAACTCAAAAGCTTTGGAATGCTATTCTACAACCAATGTACGTAAGTGAGACGTGTCTGAGGGATGTGAGCATGGATCTCCGTACAAACAATGGTAGATAGGTTACTAGCTATCCTCTCCAACCATTCTACAACCAATGTACGTAGGTGAGACGTGTCTGACTGATGTGAGCATGGATCTCCGTACAAACAATGGTAGATTGGTTACTCGCTATCCTCTTCAACCATTCTACAACCAATGTACGTAGGTGAGACGTGTCTGAGGGATGTGAGCATGGATCTCCGTACAAACAATGGTAGATAGGTTACTCGCTATCCTCTCCAACCATTCTACAACCAATGTATGTAGGTGAGACGGTGTCTGAGGGATGTGAGCATGGATCTCCGTACAAACAATGGTAGATTGGTTACTTGCTATCCTCTCCAACCATTCTACAACCAATGTTCGTAGGTGAGACGTGTCTGAGGGATGTGAGCATGGATCTCCGTACAAACAATGGTAGATAGGTTACTCGCTATCCTCTCCAACCATTCTACAACCAATGTACGTAGGTGAGACGTGTCTGAGGGATGTGAGCATGGATCTCCGTACAAACAATGGTAGATTGGTTACTCGCTATCCTCTCCTCTCTTGCCTGACCAGCTGCATGTAGATGATCCAGAAAAGAAGATGCAGTGGATTAACCTTTAGGTAGTTTATTGATTGTACCTTGACAAATGAGGACGTAGAGATGTCAGAGCAGATGAAGGAATGAGGATGAGGTAGAAGATGGAGGGTAGAGGTATCAGGAGAATCCTTTCTCCAGCTCTGATGCACGATTCCACCAAGATGGCACTAACCAGAAAGAACAGGATGTGAGGAAAGAATATAGGAGGAGTTACAGAGAGAGAGAGGCATGGTGGGAATTACACCTGCAGTACATGAGAACTTATAATAACAATGGCCAGTAAGTGGCAGCAAAGGCCAACAAACATTGTACAACCAGCATAACTTTACAGAATGAATACGACAAGTTACAGTATATTATATAGCTGTAAGCTCTAAAAAATGATGGCTGGACAGAACAGATGCTTAAAGGAGTACAGCACAATGGAACCAATAGTGCTTTAAAATGAAATAATAATACTAATAATAATAATATGGTTGCATACAAATATATTCACGTGAAACAAAAACAAGGAAGGGTAAGTAATATGGAATTAGAAAAAAAAATGAAATAATTAGTTTATTGGTGAAAGTGGATGGGGAAAGAAAAAGGGTCTTAATCATTAGATTTTATACCTAATGCCGATCAGTAATTCAAGAAAATGTGTCAGTTTTATGTCATTCCGGTAACTCGCGTGCCCTCTCAGTACCATCCTACTCACTGAGGTCACCGCTCTGCTGCTCCTTGTGTCAGGCCGTCTCACTCAGTTGCCTCTTGCAGAACTCCCTTCACTGTTGCATCTTCCTGTAGGCTCTACCTGTCTATAGGGAGGCGTGGCCAGACTCTGCAGGAATTTAACACTGCTGTGTCCTGCAGAGTTCCGCTTCCCTGGCCTATTCAGGAGATATATTAGGCAGGTCCTCCCTCCTCCACTCCTTGCCTGAGCTTTGTTTCCAGTTTGCAGTTTTCATCTAGTTCCCAGTCAAGGTGTTTTGTTGTTTATCTCGACCGTTACGGACATGACTTGTCTTCTCATTTTGTCTGATCTCTCCGCTCCTGACCCAGACTACATACTTTGAACCTGTGCTACCTGCCCCGACCTCAGACTTCTTGACCACGTCTCAGTTTTCGCACTTTGTGCCTCGTATTTCTGCCTTGACCTGTTGGTCAGCTGCTTCAGGTCCGGGCACTGTCATGGAGTGGCATCTGGTGATTGACTTAATGGCTCAAGCCTATTATCATCATCAGAGGCTCTAGTGAAGACCAAGTAGCCACTTAGTCATGCCCCTTCAGGGTAAGCCTAGACAGTGGTGCAGTGAGTTCACACCCACCATTGTCACATTTTATTATGTTCATAGACTATGTTATCCACCATAAGGGTTGAATAGTCTATACCCGGAGAGATCACATCACTTTCCAAGGTGTGGTACTGATAAGGTGGATCCTATTCATATGGAATGGAGATGGCCGAGATTAGTCAGATCCTGGAGTCATCTATATAACGCGTTGAAGACAAATCTGGAGTAGAGATAGATTTGGGATATAAAAACATGTATTTTAGGGTTCTCGATAGATATTGGAGTAATTGGAGTAGATTATCATACAAAGCTGACAATGATCTTTCAAACAAGGTTTATTGCAAAAAAAAATAAAAATTAGATTTTAGAAAAAATGGCCTCTATGGAGGAGTGGAGAGAAAATATGGTATTAGAAAGAGTGTACATGTAAACCTGGGTAAGATTGAAATTTTCACCAAAATTTAGAAGATTTTGGAGCAGGAGGAGGAGAAGGAACGTGTTATATTTATCATATTATTTGTTTGTTTTCTTTTCTTTCCCTTGTGTGTGGATGGGGGAACGTGGCAAGGGTAGTTCTTTCTTTGTAAAGAATGTTGTGCAATTATTCAGTTGTTTATTTTTTGTGGAATCTTAAAGAAACTCAAATAGAGGACCTAAAAAAAGACTGTGGGTGGTTCCCAATTTCAAGTAGATGATTGGCGCCTTACAATCTCAGGTAGGATATTAATGTTTCAAAAAGTCAAGTATCTCAATGCCTCAAAATCTCAAGTAGACCATTTTCAAAACATCAACTAGATCATAGCAACTCAGACTCTTAACAGGGTTTTCTCAAGTTGTCAATTTTTTCTAAAGTTTTCAAGTTTACTCAAGTTGTACCGAGGGCTGTGCAGCCCTGAAGATTGACAGCAGCATGGTTCCACCAGTGTGCCAAACTATGATTTGCTAGCAGAGTTAACTTTGCCTCCACAGCATAAGAGGAATGCAGGGGGACTGAGACATAGATCCTGCTTGCACCGTGCACTCCTTACCTGGGTAATCGGTCACACTGGGATTGCAGAGGTGGCCGGTAACAGAGGCAACAAGCTTTACACCATAGAATTAAAAATTGCCCCATTCTTGAGAACGAGGGGACAATTGCAATTTTAACCATTTATAAACTTGAAAGAATCCCTTAAAATTGACTATTGGTACCTTAATAGTGCAATGGAGCACTTATTTAGGGTGGAAAAATGCAGATAAGCATACCATCTGACCACCGCCAATCGTATGTTCCTTTGTTGTGATGGTACAGAGACCATGACAAATGTCAAATAATATGTGTCCTCTGTCTGAAATCCCAGTTATGGTAATTCTTTCTGATGTTTTTACTCCGGTAGCTACAGCAGTTATTGGCACAGACGTATGACAGTTGTATGAGCCACGTGTCGAGAAGGCAGCCAGATGTTAAGTACATGAGAGGAATTTTTAGCCTACATCAGACCAAAGTCAATTCTCATCATATCACAATCTCTCTTCCTGCTTACTTTCCCATTTTCATTGGCCCATGTCTACTTGTATGAGTGAATCCAATTTTCCATTCCGTTTAGCGACTCCTAATACTGGCAAAGGATAGGCTGCACGTAGCTCACTAAAACTCACATGCCGCACAGATGCTAATTACTGACGGTAATTCCGGTAATTCCAGGCAACGGTGACGGAGTATTGACTGAAGTCACTAACCGGGGAACTTCCCAGATTTTTCAGACACTTTGTTGTTTTAGACTAAGCTGTTTATTGCTGTGCTTAAAGTTATAACCATGGCAAATTAACTAAAAATTAATTAAACCAAAAATAGTGCAAGCAAAATCTATGCAAAAGGATATTTCATAGACTCATGTTTGATCCTTCGGGTTTGTATGCTGTTTTTCATTTCACCATAATTTCAAGTGATTTTGCTATCTAAATTTCATAAGATTTGTTTTTAGTTCCATGGCTCAAGTTTTGGTTCCATTTTACTTTTAATTCTCAGGGACACTAGAAGTTGTTTTACCCTATATTAAAATGTAAATATGACTTTAGCTTTGTGTACTATGGAGTCTGTAGAGAAAGCTAGCCTAGCAGAAAATGTCTCAAACCTGTTCCTCATGGGCGGGGTCAACTTGTGCTGTGCTCCTCCTCTCTAAAATCACCACAATATTAACAAATATGGAGACAAAGAACACCGATATCATGTATAAAATATTACTATGCAAACACTGGGTCCCTAAAACTTATTTAGGGGTCATTTTGTGTGTGTGTAGGGATTCAAGCTCTCTGATAACTGTTTGAGTACCCATAGGCTCTTTGTTATTATTTAAAACAGTCTTAGGTTTATTATCTATCATAAACTTTAACAGCACTCAAATGAATGAAAATAGCCTTTTCCCGATTTAAACGAATAACAACAAAACTGAGTTTCACCGAGTGGGCAAAGATAAAGATGTCTGGTCAATGTGTATGACCAAGTGTGATCATACATGTGTGGCTTTGAATTAATGCTGAATTGAACCTGAAGGGAACTGAAGGAAACAGGATACCCAGGCAAAGTAAACAATGTTTCTGTTCGTTTTCACTCTCTCCCCTGTAGTCCTTCACTTTCTACTAACCCCCTAATCCCCACACCTAGTAATGAACTCTTCATCTCTCCCTCCATCCTCCCCATTCATCTCACCTCCTCCTCAGAACTATTCCTCAATATTCACTCCTGTGTCTCCAAACACAGACAGCCACCTCACGGCCTCTCCTGTTCCCTCCTGCTAACACTTTCACTGCTCCTTCTGACTGCTGGTGATATCTCTCCAAATCCTGGCCCTCCTCAGCACATCCCCACAGTCACTTCCGCCTCCTATTCACGATCTGTCACAAACTCGCAACCTTTCAAACCTTATACCCATCCGCCCAGCCCCCGTTCCCCCAGTCCCACTAACAGGAGCTCTATGGAATGCTCGCTCCGTGTGCAGCAAACTTTCCTACATCCATGATCTTTTCATTACTAACAAACTCTCCTTCCTCGGCATCACTGAAACCTGGCTCACCCCCTCTGACACGGTCTCCCCAGCTGCACTTTCGTACGGTGGATTCCATCTTTCTCACACCCCCCTCTCCAATGGCAAGCATGGTGGTGGAGTATGTTTTCTCCTGTCAGATAACTGCTCCTTCGCCTATATCCCACTGCCACCCTCCATTACTCTCCCCTCTTTTGAGGTTCACTGTGTGCGCATCTACTCCCCCTCCAACCTCCAACTGGCCATCATTTACCGCCCCCCAGGACCAGCCACTACTTTCTTTGACCACTTCACCACTTGGCTGCTTCACTTCCTTTCTGTTGACCTCCCCACTATCATCATGGGGGACTTCAACATCCCCTTTGACACTTCCCACTCATCTGTCTCCAACTTCTATACCCCACTTCCTCCTTCAGCCTTGCGCAATGGTCTTCTGCCCCCACTCACAAAGATGGCCACACACTGGACCTGATCTTCACCCGCCTCTGTTCCCTATCTAACCTCTGTAGCTGACCTCTCCCTCTTTCTGACCACAACCTACTCACAATCTCTCCCCTCTCCTCTCCAGGTGCACAAGCCCCACTCCACAAACTTGCACACCCTCGCAGAAATATCAAACACCTTGACCTACACTCACTCTCTGAATCCCTTTTCCCTCTCACAGGCATAAGTTCATTACACCATGCAGATGCTGCTGCCACTTTATATAACACCACAACAGCTACAGCTCTCAATTCAGTCGCCCCCCTCACATATACCACAGCTCGCCCACTCAACAGGCAACCCTGGCACACCAACCTGACTAAAGAACTGCGAAGAGCCTCCAGGGTTGCCGAGCGGAAATGGAAAAGGTACCACTCTAACGAGCATTTCATCGCATTCAAACAGTCCCTCACTACCTTCAAGTCCACACTTACTGCAGCAAAACAAACCTACTTCTCATCTCTCATATCCTCCCTGACTCACAACCCTAAACAGCTATTCAACACTTTCAATTCTCTCCTCCATCCTCCAGCGCCTCTGCCCTAAGCACCTCCTCCCTCTCCTCTCATCTTTGCCGAAGACTTTGCCTCATTCTTCAAGCAGAAGATTGACACCATCAGACAAAGCTTTTGCCTAAAGTCCCCACAGCCCCTCCTCATATATATTCCACCCTCCTCCTCCAAAACCAGCTTCTCCACCATTACGGACAATCAACTTTGCTCTTTACTCTCCAAATCACACCTCACCACCTGCGAACTTGACCCATTCCCGTCCCACATCTTCCCTAACCTCACCACAGTCTTCATCCCAACCCTAACCCACCTTTTCAACCTGTCACTAACAACCGGTGTCTTCCCCTCATGCTTCAAACATGCCTCGATCACACCCATCCTCAAAAAGCCATCCCTTGACCCATCCTCTCCATCTAGCTATCGCCCCATATCACTTCTCCTTTACACCTCAAAACTACTGGAACAACACGTCCATTCTGAACTGTCCTCCCACCTCTCCTTCTGTTCCCTCTTTGACTGCTTGCAATCTGGCTTCCGACTGCACCACTCCACTAAAACTGCCCTGACTAAAGTCACCAACGACCTACTAACTGCCAAATCCGAGCCACACTACTAGGACCTGTCATCTGCCTTTGACACAGTGGACCATTCCCTCTTACTACAGACTCTCTCATCTCTTGGCATCAAAGACTTGGCCCTTTCTTGGATCTCCTCATATTTAACAGTCCGGACATTCAGTGTCTCCCACTCACACACCACCTCCTCATATCGCCCCCTATCTGTCGGTGTCCCCCAAGGTTCAATCCTAGGACTCCTGCTCTTTTCCATCTACACCTTCGGCCTGGGACAGCTCATAGCCACAGTGGGACAGTGGGACAGCTCAGTCCCATGGCTTTCAATATCACCTCTATGTTGACGACACACAGATCTACCTCTCTGGACCCGATATCTCCTCCCTACTAACCAGAATCCCACAATGTCTTGTCTGCTATTTTATCCTTATTCTCTGACATATTTCTAAAAGTTAACATGGATAAAACTGAATTCAACATCTTTCCACCGTTTCACTCAACCCCCAACTGATCTATCCATCAAAGTCAATGGCTTCCTACTCTCCCCTGTCCCGCAAGCTCGCTGCCCCGGGGTAACCCTGGACTCTAATCTCTCTTTCAAACCACATATCCAAGCCCTTTCCACTTCCTGCCGACTCCAACTCAAAAATATCTCCCGTATCCGCACATCCCTCAAACACGAATCTGCAAAAACACTAGTGCACACCCTCATCATCTCCCGTCTCGACTACTGCAACCTCCTGCACTGTGGCCTCCCTTCTAACACTCTCGCACCCCTCCAATCTCAATCAATCCCAAACTATACTGCCCAACTAATCCACCTGACCCCTCGCTATTCCCTGGCCTCTCTTTCTGTCAATCTCTTCACTGGCTCCCCATTGCCCAGACTCCAGTTCAAAACCCTAACCATGGCATACAAAGGCATCCACAACCAGTCTACTCCATATATCTGTGACCTAGTCTGCCAATTCTTACCTGCAAGAAACCTCTGATCCTCACAAGATCTCCTTCTCTACTCCCCTCTTATCTTCTCTTCCCACAATCATATACAAGATTTCTCCCGTGTGTACTCTGGAACTCTCTACCCCAACACATCAGACTCTCGCTTACCGTGGAAACCTTCAAAAGGAACCTGAAGACCCACCTTTTCCAACAAGCCTACAACGTGCAGTATCCCTCGCTCCACCATACCACTGCACGACCAGCTCTACCCTCATCTACTGTATCCTCACCCATCCCCTGTTAGACCCTGCAGGGTCCTCTCTCCTGCTGTACCAGTTGCTGACTTGTATTTTTCAAAATTTATTGTAATTATTTGTGTTATGTATATCCCTTTCACATGTAAAGCGCCATGAAACAAGTGGCTCTATAATAATAAATAATAATAATAATACAATATGGTGTTACTCATGCAGCAAGACAGACACTGCTTTCGCTCAATTTGGTCAGCAATTGCAGCCACTCTCCAGCTCCAACGCATGAGAGATAACTGAGCCAACCTAGCTGTCTTCTATAAGACCTGCAAGACCTGGGTTGGAGTGTAGAGGAGCGACCTTTCCCACCCAGCCTCTTTTGATCTCTCCTAAATCCTGGACCCCAAATTCGATCTAATAAAAATCTTCTCAGTAACCTTTCGTTACTGGAGTACTCTATTCTGGGACTTCCATCATTGAAGCCAGGCACCTTGGTGACACATACCTGCCATCCAAGACTTTACCTCCTATTTCCCTATTTTAGCATTTCAAGGCAAGCCTCATGTTTTTTTCCTTATTTCTTTGTCCTCCATGTGAACTCAAGCCATGTGCTTGGAGTCTACATGATGGCACTTGGAGTCCTTACTGGTATATATTAAATTGGCTTTCCAAAAACTGATAGCTATCCCTTATCCAAAGGATTGGGGAAAATGTAATGATCGCTGAGGGTCCAACCGCCGGAACTCTGCAGATTTTCTAATGGAAAGTGCACAACCTCTGTGCCATTCATTGCCTATGGGACAACGTACCTCTATTATACAGCATGTAATTAAGAATGGTAAATTTTATTTTCTCATGGACTCCATATTTTAAAATTAGACACTTTTATACAGCACAGACCAAAAGTTTGGACACACCTTCTCATTTAAAGATTTTTCTGTATTTTTATGACTATGGAAATTGTACATTCACACTGAAGGCATCAAAACTATGAATTAACACATGTGGAATTATATACTTAACAAAAAAGTGTGAAACAACTGAAAATATGTCTTATATTCTAGGTTCTTCAAAGTAGCCACCTTTTGCTTTGATGACTGCTTTGCACACTCTTGGTGAGCTTCAAGTGGTAGTCACTGGAAATGGTCTTCCAACAATCTTGAAGGAGTTCCCAGAGATGCTTAGCACTTGTTGGCCCTTTTGCCTTCACTCTGTGGTCCAGCTCACCCCAAACCATCTTGATTGGGTTCAGGTCTGGTGACTGTGGAGGCCAGGTCATCTGGCGTAGCACCCCATCACTCTCCTTCTTGGTCAAATATCCCTTACACAGCCTGGAGGTGTGTTTGGGGTCATCGTCCTGTTGAAAAATAAATGATGGTCCAACTAAATGCAAACCGGATGGAAAAGCATGCCGCTGCAAGATGCTGTGGTAGCCATGCTGGTTCAGTATGCCTTCAATTTTGAATAAATCCCCAACAGTGTCACCAGCAAAGCACCCCCACACCATCACACCTCCTCCTCCATGCTTCACGGTGGGAACCAGGCATGTAGAGTCCATCTATTCACCTTTTCTGCGTCGCACAAAGACACAGTGGATGAAACCAAAGATCTCAAAATTGGACTCATCAGATCAAAGTGTTAGAACTCTCCTGTTAGGTTTTTTTAAGTTTGCTGGTCACATGACCATTTTTGCCTATTTAATCCGGCTCCGCCCTCCTGGTCTTGCTGGACTTCATTGTATTTACTACTCTTGAGCTAGCTTGGTGCTCTGTTGCCGTTCTCTGTTAGTTTTGCTAGGTCTTCTGACCTCTATGCTTTTTGTTGTGTGTTTGTCTTTGACTGCTACTATTTCTGCTAGGAGGTGTCCAACTTATCCCAGTCCCTAGTTCTTGTAGGGATCCCTCCCTCACATCTATAGGTCTTCGTTCAGACTAGCCGAGGACTTTAGCGGGTCTGATCGCAGGATCAGGTTCCCCGTTACATCGTAGGGATCTAGTTTAGTTCTATTGTAGGGACAGTTCTCCTGTCTTTCCTTAGTCCCTGTAGCAGATCATAACAGTAAGTCCAGCCCTAAAAGAAAAAAAAAAAATTTTCTCTAAGGAAAGACCTCCAGTTTTCCATCATGGTCTCGGTTCAAGATTTGGCTCAACGCTTGCAGGGACTCTCTCTGGAGGTGGCCAAGCTCCAACAACACGTGAGTAGCTGTTCTGGAGCACATTTTGTGGAACCAAAGGTACGTCTGCCTGATTTATTTTTTGGCGAACAACAAGATTTTTTTTCTTTTAAGAATGCTTGTTTATTGTATTTTCGTTTGAGACCCGGATCCTCTGGTGATGAATCACAGCGCATAGGATTCATAATGTCACTTTTGCGCAAAGATCCTCAGGGATGGGCCTTCTCTCTCCAACCTAGTGATCCGTGCTTTAGATCAGTGGATAGTTTTTTTTCTGCTTTGGGTTTGTTGTATGATGATCCTGATCGTGTCTCATCTGCTGAGTCTGAATTGAGACGTTTGAGGCAGGGATCAGGTAATGTGGAAAAATATTGTTCTCACTTCCGTCGGTTGTCTGCCCAGGTGGGGTGGAACGATTCAGCTTTGAAAAGCTTGTTTCTTGCAGGGCTAGGTGAAAGGGTTAAGGATTTACTGATTGCTTATCCCACACCTGGAAACTTGCAGGAGGCTATGCAATTAGCTATACGGGTGGACAGGAGACTGCGTGCAAGGGTTAATGAGAGCAAATGCTCTGCTATGTCAGCTCCGAGTCTTGAGAGGGTCTGTGCTGACAATGGAGAGCCGATGGAGATTGGGGCGATGCCACCCCGCTCTCAGGAAAAAGATCGCAGGCTTTCTGAAGGCTTGTGCTTCTATTGCGGAAATTCTGGTCATTTTATTAAGAACTGTGTGCTTCGTTTGAAGAAAGAAAAAAAAAATGGTCAGTTATGCCCGTATTGCCTGTTTAAATTCTAAGGGAGTATTCCTATCTGCCACTACTGCTGCTCAGGATGAATTAATTGAATTTCGGGTATTTGTGGATTGTGGTTCTACTCTGAATGTGATTGATGGGGGATTCTTGGAAAAACTTAGATTAGAACCTAAAACTTTGTCATCCCCTATTGCTGTGGTTTCTGTTGATGGCTCTCCCTTGAAGAGTGTTACTCATAAGGTCTGTGAATTTCCCCTCACTATTAATGGTATTCACCAAGAAAATTTGGATTTGGTGGTATTGGATAATTTGCCTTCTCCAGTAATATTGGGGTTACCCTGGTTAAAATTGCACAATCCTGTACTGGATTGGTCTACCAATGAAATTAAGTCCTGGAGCCCTAAGTGTTATGACAAGTGTTGTAACGGACGTATTGCTGCGGTGGAAAAAGGGGAATTACCTGTACCTATTCAGGATTTTTGGAGAGTTTTTTCTGAGGAGGAGTCACAAATTTTGCTTCCCCATAGAGACTATGATTGTACCATTGAATTTGTCCCTGGAGCGACTCTTCCTAAAAGTCGTTTATTTAATCTTACTATTCCTGAGAGAAAGGCTTTGGAGGAATACATACAGACAAGCTTGGCCGCCGGTCACATTAGGCCTTCCAAGTCTCCTGTGGCTGTTGGATTTCTTTTTGTAAAAAAAAAAGATGGCGGTTTACGTCCTTGTCTGGACTTTCGTGAGATTAATAAAATTACTGTACGCAATCCTTACCCACTGCCATTGATTCCTGATTTATTTAACCAGTTAGTGGGGGTCAAGTGGTTCTCTAAAATTGATCTCCAGGGTGCATACAATTTGTTGCGCATGAAGGAGGGTGATGAATAGAAGACTGCTTTTAACACTCCTGTGGGTCATTTTGAGAATCTGGTTATGCCTTTTGGTCTCACCAATGCTCCAGCATTTTTTCAGAATCTGATTAATGACATCCTTAGACCTTTAATCGGCAAAAATGTGGTTGTGTATTTGGATGATATTCTGATTTATTCGCCTGATCTGGAGTCTCATTGGCGGAGCGTACGTGAGGTATTACAGTTATTAATGGACAATTCGCTTTCTGCTAAGCTGGAGAAATGTGAGTTCGCTGTACAGAGAATTAGTTTTTTGGGTTACATTATCTCCAGTGAAGGTTTTGAGATGGACCCGGTTAAAGTTCAAGCTGTGCAGGAATGGCCTAGGCCTATTGGTTTGAAATCGATACAGAGGTTTTTGGGTTTCGCCAATTATTACAGAAAATTCATAAAAAATTTTCTATTATTGTCAAACCGCTGACCGATCTCACCAGGAAAGGTGCTAATGCGGTTCAGTGGACTTCTGAGGCCATTGAAGCTTTTGTGTTTCTAAAGGAGAGGTTCACCTCTGCTCCCATCCTTATGCAGCCTGATGTGACTAAGCCGTTTTTGGTTGAGGTTGATGCTTCTTCGGTGGGGGTCGGTGCGGTGTTGTCTCAGGAAAACAAGGATGGAGTACATCCCTGTGCCTTTTTTTCAAAAAAAATTTCTGAGACTGAACTTAATTACGATATTGGTAATCGGGAATTGCTGGCGATTAAACTCGCATTTGAACACTGGCGTCACCTCTTGGAAGGTGCTGAATTTCCCATTCAGGTTTTCACTGATCATAAAAATCTGATCTATCTTGATGCTGCCAAGCGCTTGAATGCCCGTCAGGCTAGGTGGGCACTTTTTTTCTCGCGGTTTAATTTTTCCGTTACTTACATCCCGGGTACCAAGAATGTTAAAGCGGATGCTTTGTCTCGCAGCTTTTCTCCCATGGTCGGTGTTGAGGAGGAAGAGGAGAGCATTTTAAAGAAGGTGTTGTGATTGCTGCTTTGGACTCCGTTTTGGAGGATGAGATTCTTAAAGCTCAGGAGAATGCCCCATCTAACACTCCCCATGGGAGGTTGTTTGTGCCTAGGACCTTTAGGAGAGATTTGTTTGTTGAGTGTCATGAGTCTCGGTTGGCAGGTCATCCAGGAATTTCTGAGACCAAGAGACTTGTGGGTCGCAGTTTTTGGTGGCCTGTATGGCAGAAGGAAGTCATTAAGTGGGTGCGCCAATGTACTGTGTGTGCTAGATCCAAGTCTTCGCATGCTCCTGCTGCGGCGTTGCTTTGCCCTCTGGAGGTTCCTAGTGCACCTTGGACACATCTGGCTATGGACTTTATTACTGACCTTCCCCCCTCTGAAGGTTTCACAGTGATCTGGGTGGTCGTGGACCGTTTTAGTAAGATGTGTCACTTGGTTCCCTTCATCAAACTGCCTTGCGCTAAGACACTCGCTAAGGCCTTTGTCAAGGAAATTGTCAGACTACATGGTGTTCCTACTGACATTGTTTCTGATAGGGGACCTCAGTTCGTGGCTCATTTTTGGCGTGCCTTTTGTGACAGGTTGGGAGTTCATTTGTCGTTTTCATCTGGATATCATCCTGAGTCTAATGGCCAGACAGAAAGGAAGAACCAGGATGTTGAGCAGTTCTTGCGTTGTTTTGTGGCAGACAATCAAGAGGGGTGGTCTGAGTTTCTGCCACTTGCTGAATTTGCTCTTAACAACCATACATCCTCTTCTGCTGGTTGCTCGCCTTTTTTTTGTTGTTCTGGGAGACATCCGTCTTTTGGGTCATTCTCCAAATTGGTTTCGGCTGTGCCTGAGGAGGAGAGTTTTTCCGGTGATTTGGAGAGAGTTTGGACGGATGTGCGTGGTAATCTTCAGGAGGCTAACAAAAAATCTAAGAGGTACTTTGATAGGAAACGGCAAGAGGTTTTGTTTGCTGTTGGTGACATGGTTTGGTTGTCCTCTAAGAATCTGCGATTGAGGATTCCTTCTAAAAAATTGGGTCCCAAGTTCGTAGGGCCCTTTAAGGTGCTTCAGATAGTTAACCAATCTGCTGTTAGGTTGGAGGTTCCTACGTCCTGGAAGATTAACCCGGTGTTTCATGTTTCTCTGTTGAAAAAAGCTGATGTGTCTGATGGTGACGCCTCTGCCACTGTTCCTCCGGTGGTGGAGGACGGGGAATATGAAATTTCCCGCATCCTAAATTCTAGACGGTATAGAGGGAGTTTGCAGTATCTCGTCGCTTGGAAGGGTTTCGGACCTGAGGATAACTCATGGGTGAGGGCGGATGATGTTTCTGCTTCCAGACTTGTCAGAGCGTTTCACAGGAGGTTTCCTGGTAAGCCTGGGCCTAGGGGATCTGGAGGATCCTCTTAGAAGAGGGGGTACTGTTAGAACTCTCCTGTTAGTTTTTTTTAGTTTGCTGGTCACATGACCATTTTTGCCTATTTAATCCGGCTCCGCACTCCTGGTCTTGCTGGACTTCATTGTATTTACTACTCTTGAGCTAGCTTGGTGCTCTGTTGCCGTTCTCTGTTAGTTTTGCTAGGTCTTCTGACCTCTATGCTTTTTGTTGTGTGTTTGTCTTTGACTGCTACTATTTCTGCTAGGAGGTGTCCAACTTATCCCAGTCCCTAGTTCTTGTAGGGATCCCTCCCTCACATCTATAGGTCTTCGTTCAGACTAGCCGAGGACTTTAGCGGGTCTGATCGCAGGATCAGGTTCCCCGTTACATCGTAGGGATCTAGTTTAGTTCTATTGTAGGGACAGTTCTCCTGTCTTTCCTTAGTCCCTGTAGCAGATCATAACACAAAGCACAGATTTCCACTGGTCTAATGTCCATTCTTTGTGTTCTTTAGCCCAAACAAGTCTCTTCTGCTTGTTGCCTGTCCTTAGCAGTGGTTTCCTAGCAGCTATTTTACCATGAAGGCCTGCTACACAAAGTCTCCTCTTAACAGTTGTAGAGATGTGTCTGCTGCTAGAACTCTGTGTGGCATTGACCTGGTCTCTAATCTGAGCTGCTGTTAACCTGCGATTTCTGAGGCTGGTGACTCGGATAAACTTATCCTCAGAAGCAGAGGTGACTCTTGGTCTTCCTTTCCTGGGGCGGTCCTTATGTGAGCCAGTTTCTTTGTAGCGCTTGATGGTTTTTGCAACGGCACTTGGGGACTCTTTCAAAGTTTGCCCAATTTTTCGCACTGACTGACCTTCATTTCTTAAAGTAATGATGGCCACTCGTTTTTCTTTACTTAGCTGCTTTTTTCTTGCCATAATACAAATTCTAACAGTCTATTCAGTAGGACTATCAGCTGTGTATCCACCAGACTTCTGCACAACACAACTGATGGTCCCAACCCCATTTATAAAGCAAGAAATCCCACTTATTAAACCTGACAAGGACACACCTGTGAAGTGAAAACCATTTCCGGTGACTACCTCTTGAAGCTCATCAAGAGAACGCCAAGAGTGTGCAAAGCAGTCATCAAAGCAAAAGGTGGCTACTTTGAAGAACCTAGAATATAAGACATATTTTCAGTTGTTTCACACTTTTTTGTTAAGTATATAATTCCACATGTGTTAATTCATAGTTTTGATGCCTTCAGTGTGAATGTACAATTTTCATAGTCATGAAAATACAGAAAAATCTTTAAATGAGAAGGTGTGTCCAAACTTTTGGTCTGTACTGTATATCAGAGTGGAATATTGAGCTCCTGGACAGCTGTGAAATTTGCTGGAAATCTGCATGTGACATAAACGGCACACTATGAATGGGTGAAAGGGTAATGATTGATCTTATATAGCTAAAATGTGTCATTAATATGTGATCAACTGTGACCCCTGGAAACTCTAGCGCCACGTTTGCTCATTCTCAGTATTACAGATTGTGAATATCCTCCCATCACCATTCTTTTCAATGAGCAATTCTAGATACAAGACACAGACAAGGTGTGCACTATGTCTATTAAAAGCAGTCAGGATCAGTGGGGTCTGAATGGTCAGATCTGCATGACCATATATTGATGGCAGCATGCCACCAGTCAGTCGGTAGACGGCTTGCCAGCATTGGGTCGTTAGTAACTATTTCAGCTTTTACAACCAGTATGAACACGATCGCCGCTGTCTACACCTGCAGTGTTATATCTCTGTTTATGATAAGGCGGCTGCACCTTGGAGGCACGTCATGTTATTTACGTGTATTCCAGAATGCTTCCAGACAGTCGCCTATCTACGTGTCGCCTTGAGCGTATAATACCAATAATACATTAAATGCATAAGAAAAAGTTAAGTAAAAAACAAACCTACGTTACTATCCCCTATTCCCTGCATGAATGACTCACAATACCTTGGCACGGCCTTGGAGAGGAGTGCCGTCGGGAAACCTTATCTCTTATTATGTAAGCAGTTCTCCGAGATGATCGTGTCTCAGCCAACATGTTTAGAGATACCTTAGCTTCCCACATGGTTGTCATATCACCTGTGCTCTATTTCACTGGAAAGCTGTCAAAGGAACAAAAAAAATCCATTTTCTATGCAGATCATGACTATCTTTAATTGCTTTGATGTATGGGAGAAGACTATAGATGACTCCCATATACAGTGCTCAACATTAAGTACACCCCTTTGAAAAGTAGCATTTTAGTCACTGAACAAAAGAACAAATTCCAACATTTTGACAAGACTGAGTTTCATAGAACATTTTTTTAACCCAGAACATTAAAGTAAGGTTAATAATATAACTTTTATTACAAAATCTTCAGTTTTACTCAAATTAGTTCATGCAAAAATGAGTACACCTCAAATCAAAAACTACTGCATCTTGTATTTGAATGACCTCCATAATTTTGAAGGACAGCACCCAAGTCTTCTTGGCATGAAAATAACCAGTTGATGACATATTGCAACATCTATCTTTTTCCATTGTTCCAGAACTAGCTATTTTAGTGCCTGGATACTGGATGGAGAGTAATGACAACTTGTCTCTTTAGAATTCCCCATAGGTGTTCAATTCGGTTCAGATCAGGAGACACTTAGCCACTTAATCACTTTCACCCCGCTCTTCTTCAGAAATGCAGCAGATGTGGGTTTTGGATCATTGTCACTTTGGAAAAGTGCACGTCTACCAAGAGCACGGAGAAATGGCGGCATCTTCGTTTTCCATATACAGCAGTACATCTGTGCAGTCATAATACCAACAATGAATTGTGTAACATACCTGGCGGCGTCCTTGCATAGTGGTCCATCTCCCACTGTGCAAGAGCGCGCACTTGATCTCCTGTCCAGAATGTCTCTCTGGCTTCCCTCCATGCTGTCTGTTTGTGTCTGTTTCTGCTGCTTAAGGGCGGCACCCGATCACTTCCTGCTTTTTGTACCTGCTGTGGGTCACACCCCTTGTGCGTCCTCAGCCTATTGCTGTCTGTCACCTGGTATATAGCTCAGCTGCTCCCATCTATCCCTGCCTGAGCATAGTGTTTCTTTCAGTGTGTGCTTGCACTCTGAAGGTGCCAGGTCCCGTTCTGTGTTCTCTTTTCTGCCTATCCTGGAGGCTGTATTTCCAGGCCTGTCTGAACACGCTCCTAGCCTGTTCCTCCTGCCTTCTAGGGGCCGATTACCTAGACCTGTTCCTGTATCTTGTCTGACCTGTCTGAACACGCTCCTAGCCTGTTCCTCCCGCCTTCTAGGGGCCGATTACCTAGACCCGCTCCTGTATCTTGTCTGTCCTGTCTGAACACGCTCCTTGCCTGTTCGTCCTGCCTCTCTGGGGGCCGTATTCCCAGACCCGCTCCTGTATTTTGCTGCAGTGTCGGTCTCCTCCGTACACTCAGTTCCAGTCTGAACTCTCTCCTATCCTTTACCTGTTTTGCCGCTATGTCCGTTCCCTTCCTTTTTCTGCAGAGTCTGAACTCTTACCTAACTCCTGCTTGTTGTCTCTGTACTCCCGTTTGTGAGTTTGTGGTCCACTCGCTACTTCTCTGCAAGTACTCTGTGAGTATCTGGCTCTGCCTTTCCCTTCCTGTCTGTTCCGTGTGAACAGAGCCCTGTCCCCCCTGCTCAGCCTTGCCAGCTCTGACTCCTTTGCTCACCGCTCCGGCGGTTCTAGCCTGCTCTGACTCCTTTGCTCACCGCTCCGGCGGTTCTAGCCTGCTCTGACTCCTTTGCTCACCGCTCCGGCGGTTCTAGCCTGCTCTGACTCCTTTGCTCACCGCTCCGGCGGTTCTAGCCTGCTCTGACTCCTTTGCTCACCGCTCCGGCGGTTCTAGCCTGCTCTGACTCCTTTGCTCACCGCTCCGGCGGTTCTAGCCTGCTCTGACTCCTTTGCTCACCGCTCCGGCGGTTCTAGCCTGCTCTGACTCCTTTGCTCACCGCTCCGGCGGTTCTAGCCTGCTCTGACTCCTTTGCTCCGGCGGTTCTAGCCTGCTCTGACTCCTTTGCTCACCGCTCTGGCGGTTCTAGCCTGCTCTGACTCCTTTGCTCACCGCTCCGGCGGTTCTAGCCTGCTCTGACTCCTTTGCTCACCGCTCCGGCGGTTCTAGCCTGCTCTGACTCCTTTGCTCACCGCTCCAGCGGTTCTAGCCTGCTCTGACTCCTTTGCTCACCGCTCCGGCGGTTCTAGCCTGCTCTGACTCCTTTGCTCACCGCTCCGGCGGTTCTAGCCTGCTCTGACTCCTTTGCTCGCTGCTCCGGCAGCCTTGCTCCGCTCTGACCCTTTTGCTCACTGCTCCGGCAGTCTCGCTCCGCTCTTATCCTTTTGCTCACTGCTCCGGCAGTCTTGCTCCACTCTTGCTCACCGCTCCAGGCGGTCTCGTCCTGCTTTACTCTTGCTCACTGCTCCGGCAGTCTCGCTCAGCTCTGATCCTTTGCTCACCGCTCCAGGCGGCCTTGTCCTGCCCTGTTCTCGCTCACCTCTCTGGGCGGCCTCACTCTGCTGTGTTTGTCCGCCACATCTGTGGTTCTGTTCCTGAGTCTCAGTGTGTACTGGGTCCTATCCCGCCAGTGTCCCTACCTGCTAGTGCCTCCCTGTCTGCACTCTAGCTGTGCTTGCCTGTACCCCTCTGCCTGTATTGTTCCTGAGTCCCAGTGTGTACTGGGTCCTATCCCGCCTGTGTTCCTACCTGCTAGTGCCTCCCTGTCTGCACTCTAGCTGTGCTTGCCTGTACCCCCCGGCCTGCATACCCACCTGCCTGCATACCAGTCGTGCCTGCCTATACCCACCAGTCTGTGTGCCAGCCTACCAGTCTGTTCCTGTATTCCCCTGTGTGGGTCAACAGCCGTGTCCGGGGTCTGTCCTGGAGTAGCACCTGGTCCCTCTGCTCGGTTCCTCCTTGGTGCACTGGCGTCGTATGCCGTCGTGCGACCCTGGTCGGATCGGGTGAATACCTAGTTACGCCCCTCCAGGCATTCACTCTCCGGCACGGTCCAGTGGAATCACTACAATCACACGCACACGCCGCTCAGCCCGGGCGTGTGCATAACAGCATGCTCAGGCCATGGTTCCCGTTGAGCCCCACGGCCTTCGCTCTCTGAGAAGTTTTCCAGCGAATACATGCATTAAAATAAATAAATAAATATTTTTTTTTTCCTTTAGCTGAGTTCCAGGCGAATTACGCACCCGTCCAGATGGATCTATCTGCTCTCGTTCCCGCGGATCCGCTACGTTATTATGGGGATCCTAGACAAAGTCGTGCATTTGTGGAGCAATGCATGCTACACTTCAAGTTCTACCCTCTATGTTTTCCCACCGATCGGGTTAAGGTGGCATTCATTATGTCTTACCTGGCGGGTGATGCCTTGGAATGGATCAACCCCCTATATGAAACACAGGATCCGATCCTCCTGGACCTAATGGCCTTCCTGGTGGCCTTTCTAATGGTCTTCGATGATCCTAACCCGGAGGCTCCTGCTGAAGCTTCACTTCCCAATATCCCGGAGCAGCCCCAATGGGTAATGTGTGTGGGTAGCGCAATAGTCCTCCAGCCCAATGAGACTACTGCCCACCCAGAATCCTCACAGGGTGACTACGCTTTCCGGAATACTTCTCCCAACCTCAAGAGGCAGTCCAGACGTGCTAGACGTAGAGGCAAGCCGTCACGCCAGGGTCTGTCCTCCCTGAGACCTCCTGACCCCAACCTTGAAGTCCCTACTGAAGCTTCATCTCCCTGTATCCCGGAGAAGCCCCAACGGGTAATGTGCGTGGGTAGTGCACCAGTTCTCCTGCCCGAAGAGACTTCTGCCCATCCAGACTCCACACAGGAGAACTTCCTGCACCCGGCATCAGATGCTTCACCCACTTTAACCGGTGTGCATGTCCAAGGATGCTCCAAAGCTGTGGTTACCTCAGAGTCTGTGCACCTCTACTACCTGGCGGAGGACCCCCTGTTGCCTCCTGAATCCTCCGGGATACCACTCGATGACAAATGGAGAGAGAATTCTCTACACCCGGTACTCGATACTTTGTCCGCTTCGTCCTGTGAGCCTGACAATGGGTACCCCAAAGTGGTAGTTACCCCCGAGTCTCTACACCCCTCCGACCAGGCGGAGGACCTCCAGTTGTCTCCTGAACCCTTCGGGGTGCTACCTGGTAGCGAAAGGACAGAGACTCTCCTATACTCTGTACCTGATACCTCGCTCGCTTCGTCCAGTGAGTCCAACCTAGTGTACTCCGAAGCAGAGGTTACTCCCGAGTCTCTACACCCCTCCGACCAGGCGGAGGACCTCCAGTTGTCTCCTGAACCCTTCGGGGTGCTACCTGGTAGCGAAAGGACAGAGACTCTCCTATACTCTGTACCTGATACCTCGCTCGCTTCGTCCAGTGAGTCCAACCTAGTGTACTCTGAAGCAGTGGTTACTCCCGAGTCTCTACACTCCTCTGACCAGGCGGAGGACCTCCAGTTGTCTCCAGAACCCTTCGGGGTGCCACCTGGTGGTAAATGGACAGAGACTTTCCTATATCCTGGATCTGATACCTCGCTTGCTTCGTCCAGTGAGTCCGACCTAGTGTACTCTGAAGCAGAGGTTACCCGTGAGTCTCTACACCCCTCTGACCAGGCGGAGGACCGCCAGTTGTCTCCAGAACCCTTCGGGGTGCCACCTGGTGGAGAATGGACAGAGACTTTCCTATACTCGGTACCCGATACCTCGCCTGCTTCGTCCAGTGAGTCCGACCTAGTGTACTCTGAAGCAGATGTTTTCTCTGAGCCTCTGCACTCTTCTGACCCGGCGGAGGACCTCCAGTTGTTTCCTGAATCCTCCGGGGTACCACCAGAAAACAAAGAGACAGTGACTTTTCCTCATTATGTACCTGATAACCCGTCTATTTCTTCCTGTGAGCTTGACAAGATGTACCTCGAAGCAGAGATTACCCCCAAGTCTCTGTCCCCCTCCAACCCGGTGGAGGACTTCCAGTTGTCTCCTGTACCCTCTGGGGTGCCACCTGAAAATATGTGGAGAGAGACTTCCTTGTGTGCTGTTCCTGGTACTCCACCCGTTTCGTCTGTTGCTAAGGGTGGCTGGATGGGAGGTAGCATCCTAGCTACCCAGAGGAGACCAGTTTTTCCGGTGGACGGTGGAAGTGATCTCTTCGAAGTGAAGAATTGGCCCTCGAATTCCCTGCGGAAGATTCTGGCAGGCCTGAAGAAGAGGGGGCGTAAGGGGGGGGGTACTGTAACATACCTGGCGGTGTCCTTGCATAGTGGTCCATCTCCCACTGTGCAAGAGCGCGCACTTGATCTCCTGTCCAGAATGTCTCTCTGGCTTCCCTCCATGCTGTCTGTTTGTGTCTGTTTCTGCTGCTTAAGGGCGGCGCCCGATCACTTCCTGCTTTTTGTACCTGCTGTGGGTCACACCCCTTGTGCGTCCTCAGCCTATTGCTGTCTGTCACCTGGTATATAGCTCAGCTGCTCCCATCTATCCCTGCCTGAGCATAGTGTTTCTTTCAGTGTGTGCTTGCACTCTGAAGGTGCCAGGTCCCGTTCTGTGTTCTCTTTTCTGCCTATCCTGGAGGCTGTATTTCCAGGCCTGTCTGAACACGCTCCTAGCCTGTTCCTCCTGCCTTCTAGGGGCCGATTACCTAGACCTGTTCCTGTATCTTGTCTGACCTGTCTGAACACGCTCCTAGCCTGTTCCTCCCGCCTTCTAGGGGCCGATTAACTAGACCCGCTCCTGTATCTTGTCTGTCCTGTCTGAACACGCTCCTTGCCTGTTCGTCCTGCCTCTCTGGGGGCCGTATTCCCAGACCCGCTCCTGTATTTTGCTGCAGTGTCGGTCTCCTCCGTACACTCAGTTCCAGTCTGAACTCTCTCCTATCCTTTACCTGTTTTGCCGCTATGTCCGTTCCCTTCCTTTTTCTGCAGAGTCTGAACTCTTACCTAACTCCTGCTTGTTGTCTCTGTACTCCCGTTTGTGAGTTTGTGGTCCACTCGCTACTTCTCTGCAAGTACTCTGTGAGTATCTGGCTCTGCCTTTCCCTTCCTGTCTGTTCCGTGTGAACAGAGCCCTGTCCCCCCTGCTCAGCCTTGCCAGCTCTGACTCCTTTGCTCACCGCTCCGGCGGTTCTAGCCTGCTCTGACTCCTTTGCTCACCGCTCCGGCGTTTCTAGCCTGCTCTGACTCCTTTGCTCACCGCTCCGGCGGTTCTAGCCTGCTCTGACTCCTTTGCTCACCGCTCCGGCGGTTCTAGCCTGCTCTGACTCCTTTGCTCACCGCTCTGGCGGTTCTAGCCTGCTCTGACTCCTTTGCTCACCGCTCCGGCGGTTCTAGCCTGCTCTGACTCCTTTGCTCACCGCTCGGGCGGTTCTAGCCTGCTCTGACTCCTTTGCTCACCGCTCCGGCGGTTCTAGCCTGCTCTGACTCCTTTGCTCACCGCTCCGGCGGTTCTAGCCTGCTCTGACTCCTTTGCTCACCGCTCCGGCTGTTCTAGCCTGCTCTGACTCCTTTGCTCACCGCTCCGGCGGTTCTAGCCTGCTCTGACTCCTTTGCTCACCGCTCCGGCGGTTCTAGCCTGCTCTGACTCCTTTGCTCGCTGCTCCGGCAGCCTTGCTCCGCTCTGACCCTTTTGCTCACTGCTCCGGCAGTCTCGCTCCGCTCTTATCCTTTTGCTCACTGCTCTGGCAGTCTTGCTCCACTCTTGCTCACCGCTCCAGGCGGTCTCGTCCTGCTTTACTCTTGCTCACTGCTCCGGCAGTCTCGCTCAGCTCTGATCCTTTGCTCACCGCTCCAGGCGGCCTTGTCCTGCCCTGTTCTCGCTCACCTCTCTGGGCGGCCTCACTCTGCTGTGTTTGTCCGCCACATCTGTGGTTCTGTTCCTGAGTCTCAGTGTGTACTGGGTCCTATCCCGCCAGTGTCCCTACCTGCTAGTGCCTCCCTGTCTGCACTCTAGCTGTGCTTGCCTGTACCCCTCTGCCTGTATTGTTCCTGAGTCCCAGTGTGTACTGGGTCCTATCCCGCCTGTGTTCCTACCTGCTAGTGCCTCCCTGTCTGCACTCTAGCTGTGCTTGCCTGTACCCCCCGGCCTGCATACCCACCTGCCTGCATACCAGTCGTGCCTGCCTATACCCACCAGTCTGTGTGCCAGCCTACCAGTCTGTTCCTGTATTCCCCTGTGTGGGTCAACAGCCGTGTCCGGGGTCTGTCCTGGAGTAGCACCTGGTCCCTCTGCTCGGTTCCTCCTTGGTGCACTGGCGTCGTATGCCGTCGTGCGACCCTGGTCGGATCGGGTGAATACCTAGTTACGCCCCTCCAGGCATTCAC
The DNA here is from genome assembly GCF_046119375.1 of Phyllobates terribilis. Lineage (NCBI taxonomy): Eukaryota > Metazoa > Chordata > Amphibia > Anura > Dendrobatidae > Phyllobates > Phyllobates terribilis. The sequence goes on from NW_027362762.1 coordinate 72,965,381, forward strand.
TCTCCGGCACGGTCCAGTGGAATCACTACAATCACACGCACACGCCGCTCAGCCCGGGCGTGTGCATAACAAATTGCAACTCCCTGACACCAGCAGCGCTCATGCAGCCCCACATAAGGACTCTGCCACCACTATGTCTCACTGTAGGCATCATGCATTTAGAAAAATGTATTTAAAAAAAGGCATGGTACCTACAGTGAAGCATGGTGGAGGCTTTGTCCTCATGTGGGGCTGCATGACTGCTTCTGGTGTTGGGAGCTAAATTTCATTGATGGTGGGAGATAAGGATTCGGCATGTCCAATTTTAGACGCTGTTTCTTTTATATTCAGTGATATAAGCCAGTACCAGAGATTCCCTTGCAGCAGCTGTATCATAAAGAACACAGGACCACTTGGCAGACCACGCGCTCAAATGTATGGCTGAGTCGGGAGACATAGCTGCCGAGCAAACGATCGTCCGAACCATCGTTTGTCCAACAGTTATCTATTGTGTATGAGGCCTCTAAGAGTGAAATGAATGACGTAGTGGAATGTAAAGAAAATTTTGTTGCTTCAAGGCCGCACAATTACAGGGTTCCCGATGGAGCCACTAAACATCTGTTCATAGAAGACGTCACACGCTGCCCCATAAACAGCTTCTTGTATGATTGTAAAGAATGCGGATATCTTAGGGTGTGATCTCTGTGCCCCTCGGGTCTCTTTTGATACTTTTTAGAGTCTTTGTTATTTTGAAGATGTCTCAGAAAATGACGTTTTATCACCAGGCTCCTGATATATAAAATATGTGAATCTTCCTCTATTTCCCCAGGCTTGTACCGGTTCCTTAATGACTCTATAAATCAGTATGGAAGGAAGAGGGAATGACAAACCAGTTAGTTGTACATACGTGACGTGCATGTGGTTACCTCCATATCAGGAAATAAAAAAACAACTCGTGTGTCACAATGTATTTATCTATAAATCATGATTTTAGTGAAAATAATATTTCGTGAATTCTGGAGAAAATGAACAGTTATCGCGTACAATGGCAATGATTCATTGAGTTTTGCATGCCAGTCTTGATCCAGAGCGCACAGGAGTAAGATGAGGCAAAATTAATAAGAGGCTACTGAGCATCACTGTCGCGGATTGGAGTAAATTTCTATTGTAATTCATGACATTTACTGTATATGGAGTAAATTTTGATGAGCATCTTGGCAGCATTCGGCCACATCGCCTCCCAGCTAACCTCCACCCACTTTTCAAAATTATGCTGGAAATGGTCAGGGCTGGAGTAAAACCCCAAAAAGTCGCAAAATGTTTAAACTGTTGAATCGGTGGCATAGACTGTAATTCTGTACAATTCACATTTGCTTCTACAAAAGCTTTTTCCAAAGTCAATTACTTAGAAATGAGCGGATCTTTTGACATTCTAATTTGCTGGCTATGCCGAATTTTTGATTCATGGTTAATATATCTGCACGAATTTTTAATTCTGGAAAGATTTTAATGCTTTGTCGCCTGAGATGTCCATTTTTTGTCTTTTCTACAAGTTTTTAAAAGGATTTGCCAATAAAGATTGTTGAATTTTAATTAATTGCCCGTTGTGTTGAGCTGGATCCATCTTCACTTCCTCATTGACCCAGGCGCTGTGCAGCATCGAGGACGCCATGCTCCATGCCAGACTAGGATTACATCTCAGGGGTGAACTGAAATTTTCTCTTTATTTGAGCTTACACTCTACCAAAGACAGAGAGGATCCCGATGATCATAGGAGCTTACACTCTACAGGAGAAAGATAGAAGACCCCACTAATCATAAGAGCTTACACTCTACAGGAGAGAGAGAGGACCCCACTGACAATAAAAGCTTACACTCTACAGGAGAGAGAGAGGACCCCACTGAACATAAGAGCTTACACTCTATGAGAGGGAGAGAGGACCCCACTGATCATAAGAGCTTACACTCTACAGGTGAGAGAGAGGACCCTGCTGACCATAAGAGCATACACACTACAGGAGAGAGAGGACCCCACTGACCATAAGAGTTTATACTCTACAGGAGAGAGAGAGGACCCTGCTGAAAGTGCTTACACTCTACAGTAGAGAGAGAGGACCCCGCTGACCATAAGAGCATACACTCTACAGGAGAGAGAGAGGACCCTGCTGACCATAAGAGCTTACACTCTACAGAAGAGAGAGAGGACCCCACTGACCATAAGAGCTTACACTCTACAGGAGAGAGAGAGGACCCCACTGACCATAAGAGCTTACACTCTACAGAAGAGAGAGAGGACCCCACTGACCATAAGAGCTTACACTCTACAGGAGAGAGAGGACCCCACTGACCATAAGAGCTTACACTCTACAGGAGAGAGAGAGGAACCCGCTGACCATAAGAGCTTACACTCTACAGAAGAGAGAGAGGACCCCGCTGACCATAAGAGCTTACACTCTACAGGAAAGAGAGAGAGAGGACCCCACTGACCATAAGAGCTTACAGTCCACAGCAGAGATATGGTCTTCAGTAGTTGAGGTGGAAATTACAGTACCAGCCAGTTTGCTCACATACAATACCAGGCAAAGTATTCCTCCACATATACTGCATCAACAGCCACAGTGTGCCTGACATATAGTTCCAGCCAAAGTATTTACCCGTATAAATGTACCATACATTATGAATCACTATGCAGAGCTTATCTGAGTGTTTCTCATAAAGCTCGACAAAATGTTCCCCCAGTGTTATCCACAATGCCCTAACATTGCCAGCCATAATGCCTTCACATTGCCAGCCATAATGCTCCTCAGTGTGCAGACAGCAGCCGCAGCTCCATTCATGGAAAATAATCACCTAACGAGCTTACTGCTAGTGGCCTCACAGCCAGGTCTCTGCATCTGTTCACTGCAGATCAACCAATAGAAATAACTTTATGCCCCACTTGTCAGGAAAGGAGCAAAGCCTCTGGAGTAACATGACAGAAGGGACTATATTGTCAGCTGCCAGAGGGGGAAGGAGACTGATTCTGCCTACAGCCCAGCCTCCTGCACAACATTTTAGCTACAACACCAAGAGGAACACATGGAAGAATAAAGAATGTAAACAGTACATTTTTATGTTGGTTACATTCAGTGTGAAACTGAACATATTTTTTGGGACAATCCCAGTAAATTAACTCAGAGATGATTAGTTAAATTTAAGAAAATGATAATTCCACTTAGTTTATCACCATACATTAATATATAGAAAACTTGAGTTGGCTCCCCTCTTTATAGGGCCCCATTTCTGTCTCTATCGTGCATATCCCCTTGTTATAAATTCCAATTGATATCTTTGCAGTAAATCATCTTTAACCGCAGAAGTATATTTACAGGCAAGGACAAGTCCAATGTAATCTATTTTTTTTATCCTTGCTGCCTCGTTTGTCCTGCTTACTTTTCTGGGAAACATTGCTAAAGTAAATCTAAGTTTATCCCAGTAATCTATTATTACATGTCATTTTATATATAAATTCGACTTACCAGCAATGCAGCAAAATACTAATTACTGTATATGTTTAGAAAGATGGAAACTTCTAAGACGTGACGATGAACTTTGGGGCAAGGGTCAACATGTCATAGAGGAAGCAGATGCGAAGGGGCGTACGATCACGAAGGAGCCCAGAAAACGCTAGTCTTAACCCCGTCACCTGGGCTATGAGAAAAAGGAGAATTGGCCATATGATCCTGCGCCCATACGCATCACTAGGAATATGCTGCCCTTAATTCATTAATAATCACTAAATAAAAAAATTCTTTGATTTCCAATGTTATTTCAATGCAAAATACTAATTTATGTGGCTTTAAATCAATATAATCTCTGGGGGAGGCAAAAATTAGGACATAGCTCCCCATAAAGAGCAGTATACCTATGCATCCTGAGCCAACTAAAGACTGGTCAAGTTTTGCTCCTTTTTGCAAGCGCCTCTGTGCAAGAGTACCTCTAGGATGTGTAGCTGTGTAGCTGAAGCCATGCCGGCCGCACCCTTATGACTGAAAGCCGGTGGCTCCCAGAAGGAATAAAGTTAATTTTCTCCAAGGTGCCGCATTTTTTTCGGCCGGCACCTTCCTAATGTGAACAGGTGCTTGGGATGCAACAGCGCAGAAGATGAGGACACAGCGGTAACTTAACCAAGGATTATTGATTACTCTAACACAACAATTTGAATGATTCAGATACAAAATTAAACAAGATTAGCAGATTATTGTAGAGCATAAAAATGTTTTGCAATTTAAACGTAAGTCACTTCTTCGGATCAAAGCAGCAGTAACAGATGTAACAATTAAACCCTATCAGACAAGGCACTAAACATTTACATTAGGTATAAGCGTCTCTATTACTCTGTCCTATGGTGCATCACAATCGTCGTTACCCTGTCACTCTGGTTGTAATGATGCACGCTGTCTGAGCCCTAACGAGAGCCTATGCTACACCGTTAGGGCTCAAGTCCCTTCTAGGTGAGTCACTACTAGCACACATAGCGCTAGCTGCCTCTGTCCACTGAAACGTACTTCTGCACCTCGCGGATCTCATGAATGTGCCTCTAACATGGTCAGCTCATGGCTCTGGTCACACTCGCTTGATTCTGGCTCCGTTCACTTAGCTCTGGTCTCCGTCCCTCGATTCTTGCCTCGGCTCTGGTCACTCGATCCTTCACTTGGTTCTACTCTTGGATCTGGTTACTCGATTCTTATCTTGGATCTGGCTACTCGATTCTTCACTCAGGTCTGGTCACTAGATTCTTCTCTCGGATCTGGATACTCGATTCTTCACTCAGGTCTGGTCACTAGGTTCTTCTCTTGGATCTGGTTACTTGATTCTTTACTCAGTTCTGTTCACTTGGTTCTTCTCTTGGATCTAGTTACTCGATTCTTCACTCAGTTCTCCCCTTGGATCTGCTCAATCGTAATAGTGAATATAAGCCAACTTGCTGCACCACATGTCTGCCCTGCTACAGGTTCAGGCCCCAACTCCACCCCTCCTCTGCTCTCATGGACCTTTCATAATTACTAACTGCGGCACAGCTATCACTTGACCTGATGTCTCTTACAGTCTCTTCCCCCAGGGAACATGCAGTTTACTCTTGAGTTCTTGCTAATGCAATTCTCACTGCTTTCCCTTTTCCTATCATATTTGACCAGCAGATGTCGGTGTTCACTTGCAGACACTCTGTCAGGCATTAACTGTTTGAGTCTTCACAATTGTTCATCTCCTTACACTAATGCTATTAACCTGCAGATAAACCCCAAATTAGCAGGTTAATTGCTTTATCCAACCTGACAAGTCCGCTTTAAATGAAGCTGTGTTGTAGTTCCCATCAGCAATTGACTGGGATCAAGGTAAAAGAAAATTAGTTTATTTTCCTTTATTCTCAGGACAGCATCAACAAGGGCGAAAAGAGCCTGATGTTTGCTTCCTGTTCTATAACTCTTGGGAAAGCTACCCCTCCCTTGTTGGTGAACAATGCAGTTTTTGTGAAAAGGAAACACTACTCAATAGTAAAGTGGATGGGAACAACTAGGACTGGGCTCCCTAAATATGCCCATACACCTTAGATAACCATCGACCAAGTGTTCATTCTGTAGATGTCTATCTCTTTCAACTTTCCTCCTACACATGCATCTTTGCTTCAGCCGGTCATAGAAGTGTTTTCAGTGTGGAGAGAAGAGGAAGACAACTCTGAAAATGATTTATCTTCTACAGGAACCAAAAGTTTTAGCATTGAAATTCAACATGTCCCAATTTACTTCCCAAGAGGAGTTAAAAAAACCCCATACCCATTACATGATCAGCCATTCAGTTGACATAAATATAAGATGATAAGGATACTTTTGATACTTTGAAAATCAGTATCAGAATGACTGTATAATGCCTGATATGTTTAGCTCAATCTCAGTCCATTTAGCCTTAATGACAAATCCTCATTGTCCCTCCTCCCTGCTGAGATCTCGCACTGCTCAGTACAAGCTGCAGCTGACAGTCACACTGGAAGGGTGGCGACTGAATACATTGGACTCCTCAGCTCTCTCACTCATTAACAGGACTCATGAAATGCTCATCTTATTATCAGCATTATAAAGTAATTCTGACAAGGATTTTTGAAGCAAAACACCAGTCTCATCAGGTCTAAGAGATCCATATGTGGCGCCCCTGGGGGTTCGACCGCCACAAAGATGCTGCACCTCTTTAATGGGGTGTGGTATCTCTCCTTCGAGGTAAGGATGGTGCAATCGTCAGGACCCCACCTCTACATCCAACACCACACTTCTCCCACCGGGGGGGGGGACAATAGGCACCAGGGTGCTGCTCCCATCTGGGATAATGGGAGATTGGGGAACCAAAAGATAGGGGGAACCATGTAGTGGGTGAGGGTGGAGAATGCACATTTAGGTTACACTTAATAATTCATATTTAATAAACAGCCATCTTGGGCTTATGATCTTTGATTGTGATCTTCATCACTGAATGTGGCTTTCTGTGTGAACCTGCAGTTGATGGGGACACGGTCCTCGTACTCTGGCCTTGAGTCGAGGAGCAGGTTTGAGTTAACGGCTGTCTCAACCCGGTCAAGGACCATACCCAAGAAGGCCTGGAGCTTAGGAGTCTAGCTCCACCGCAAAAGGATCCCAGGGGGATGCAGACGGAGCGGTATACGCCACCTGTCCTCATTGTTCTAGCCTAGTCAGAGGGATTCCGGCTGCAAGAGGGGTACCGGCCCCCGACACCTGACTTTGCTACTCTACGTCCTAGTCAGGAAAGCCCGGAAGGCTCAGTGGATCCCACCGGGTAGAGGGCGGAGCAGAGTCGACACCCGTACCCTTGTTCTGTGCGTAGTCCAGAGGGAGACCCGGCCTTTCTACACACACACGGACAGGAGAGGACTCAGTTTGAAGTCTAGGAACACTCTGGTGCGGGGTCCTGACTAAAACACTTGAATTACTCGGAGGTTGTCGGACCCCCGGTCCTGGTGACCACAGAGCCCCGTGAGGAGCAGAGAGAAGCCTTGCTGCTGCATGCTCTACCGTGAGTAAAAACCCTGGAAGTCAACCCCTATGGCCTCCAGACTCTTTATTTCTGCACCGCACCGCACCAGACCTCCTCCACTATGACTCCCTCCATCCTCGTCTCTGCCCTGAGGCCCTGCTCCGCCTGTGGGGAGTAGTATCAACTTCGGCTGCCACAACATCCCGCCTCAGAAGACTGCAGCAGCGCTGGTGGCCTTCACCAGGAGCCACAGGTGGCGTAGTCGAGATCAGCCACTCAACCCGGATGAGCCCGTACCACCCTTTTTAATGTGACGGCCCTGGACACGGAGCGGGTCCAGGCCACGGCTACAACCCGCTAAACATCTGACCCGGCTCC